>NC_142165.1:40079160-41398327 GCF_029865625.1 Vigna umbellata | reverse complement strand
TGTATAAATAGAGATTTCAACCCTTTTACCTCCTCTTTAAATATTTACATCTCTTCCTTTATTATATAATTATTAATAACAAAAAAAAGAAAGACGAGGGTTGATGTCAAGTTCCATGCTTTTGCAACAGTCATTCATGACTCACCTCTCTCGTTTCTTCTAATAACCTAAAATCTTACAACCTTTCTATACTTTTCTTAACATGTCATACTTTTCCAATCTCTTTGGTAAAAAATGTATATTTATGTTACGTGTGCTCAGGTTTAATGCCATTGTATGGATGAAAATTACTTAAATACGTGGGAAAGTCAGTGTATTCTGCGGGGAACAATTTCCAACAACGGAATAGCTATTTGGTTTTTGTGAAATTGTGATTATGCTAGTTTCTTGGCCTTCTTAGGTAACTGCGATATCAAATTACAAAAACTTCCAATTGATCACTGCCATCTTCAGGTGCAATGCAATTACTTCAATTTAATCCGAGAATTCTTGAAAAAGCATTAAAGCACTGGATTACTGACAAAGGTGTCATTCATCATTAAAACATAATGCATGTACGGCTTACATATTGGTCTAGCGAAAGCATTTGACTTTGCTCCACAATTATATCGTTAATGTATCTATGAAAGCTAACAATGTTCTTGACTTTCATTATTAACTTCAATTGTTAATTAACAATAATGAAAGTATTTTCTCCAATCTCAATTATAAGAAAAGAAAATTAACTTAAACACAAACAAATTTTAATTACTTTTCTTCTTATTCATTAATATTTATTTCTTTTAATTAAACTTTTTTATTATCATGAAAATGTTAATTTGTGCGATATTTTAATTTTAATTTAGACAGTAAAAAAATAGTTTATTATAAAGAGTAAAAAGCGTATGACCAAACATTGATTAGTGTTTGACCAGTAAGAACTTTCTCCTATGACAAACTAACCACAAAAGTAGTCAGCCTTATCATGCTCTCTACTGTTAATTAATGTTTTCATATTAAATTATATCTCAGCTGTTTCAAAATTTATTCAATGTTTTTATGTTTATAATAAGGCGTATAATATTTACCTATTTATTTTTAAAAACTGGCAGTGGTAATTAAATAAATATTATCTATCTCCCTCGCGATTAGTCCACTCTTAATCACATTTGTTTAAAATTAATTACGAGGAAGCGTGGTTTTCTGTTTAATCATGATATCTAAGTTTGATTTTAGTTGAGAAAGAAGGCAATTAGGTAGTGTGTAGTCGGTAATAAGATATTAGTTGACTATTCGATGAATTGTATTTGTTCGATTTGATAAAGGAAAGGGCCACACGTGGAGTTTGAGAGCAAGACTTAATTTTTCATGGCATCTGCTGAACGTGAAGCAGCTGAAACTGGGTTTGAATGGAAGCAGCAAAAGGGTTTTAAAGTGGAGAAGTTAATAAAATGGTGTGGCATGCATATAGTATAAGCAAAAGGAGTATAAAAGAAAGGTTGATGAAAGAAGAGAGAAGCAAAAGATGGGTAGGAGTATACGAATATGTGGTGGATTGAGCATAATGGATCACATGGGTGCGTGCGAAATTGCCGGAGGCTGCACAGCACTCAGCTTCCATTTTCACAAACAGATGGTTGGAGGGAAACATCCCTCATAACAATAGGCCATACAGTACTGGTTAGCATTTACTACTTTCTACTTTGTAGCATTCTCTTTCTATCTATCTCTGTCTTGTTGAGTTGTTGGTATTAAGTGTTGTTGTCCCATCCAAATGTGCATGTTTTGCCTGTGTCCCTTGTTAGTGTCGTGTGTGTGACAATATGTAGAAGAGAAGAAAGGGAAATTGAGGAGAATAAGGTGGTAAAAAAATGTGTTATGATGTTGAAGAGATGAGAAAACGCAGTCCCCACCATCCCCATCTGACAGCTCTGAGAGTCTCACATTTGGGAGGCAGTGGCACCACTTCTTCTTTTTGTTTACTGTCATTGGGGGAAGCAGCCTACATAATGCAGTGTTGTTGTGTTGTGCTTCATTACTTGGTTGTCTCACTGACCATAGGTCACATAAAGCCACGTAAAATATTTAACATCTTCTGATTCCCAATTCAAACATAGTTGCATGTTTCTTTCTTTTGCATGACATGATGTCAACCCTCCTTTGCTTTCACATATTCACTCCCAAAACTTTCCCAGAATGCCTACTTATGTTATCTGCAATCTGTCCCCCTTAAATAGTAAAACTATCCCACTCTTACAAATTCTCCAATTCTCAACAGTTTCACCTGCAAATCTCCATATACCTCACTACAGTAATTCTACAACATTATTATCTCGTTAGTATTCACTCACCTCCATTTCACAGTAACTATTATATTGAAATCTCTTATATATATTCTGTAAGTTTTGTATTGAAAACGTGGTTTTCTTTATTGCTTTTTCCACTGCGCCTGTTTTACACCTTCACTTTGTAACTGATATTCGAAACACTGATATCTCACATGCTGAATAGGTAAAATGTAAAAGATAATGATATTTTACAATTTTTTTTTACAAGATTTTAACATCATCTACGTGTTATTACGTGATTAGTGCAAAATTCTCCACGATCAATAATAATAATCATAAACACCAACATAGACCAATCACATAATAAAATAATGTTAAAATATTGTAAAAAAAAATTATCGCACTATCGTTATCCAGACATAAATGTACTTTAACAAGTCACTTTGGTGTGAGACAAGAAAAGTTACTCAAGAAGTATAAAGAAAGAAATATAGTGGTTTGTTCAAATAAATAATTTAATAAACATTTTTGTATAATTAAAATAAGTATTTTTGTATGAAGTGCATGTTGACTGTTTCATTCATGCAAAAGTATATTCCTCTTAAATCATTTTGAAGTTATTAAAGCTGTTTGAGAATTATAAATGTAATTTATTATTTCAAAAATGACTTTTATACTCGTAACTTTTTCATACCTTAATTTTATAATCACCGATTTTTTTTTCTCGTATGCTATGCATTTTTTTATTTTCTTTTTACATCCTCTTTCTTTCTTGGCATACGCACTTTTAAAACACAATTTCTTTCCAAAAATAATTTATTCATTTTATTGTTGTTTAACTTCAAAATCGATCGTTTTAATTTGCTCATTTATTTATAGGTTTTAATTTATCCATTTATTATTTATGAATGTGATCTTTTACAGTTTCAATTATGTATTTCGATTCGTTCATTAAATTGATATTTAATATGTAGCATCGATGTTAGTATTACACTCTATTATACACATTAATTTAGGTTGGCACATTTATGATAGTATTTTAGTATCACATCAAATTTTTCATTAGAAATTCGATGTATTATATTAAAAAAAGTTAATTAATTTTTAAAATAAAAAAATGCTTAAATATTGTAGTGATTATTGCTAAGAAAAAATGAATTTACATATTAAGTATTTAGGCAATTGTGAACTTAACACAGGCGTGGTCATAAGGACACAAATATTAAATATATAGTAAAATAAGAATTATTATTTTTCTTATATGTTTCTATCATTTTTTGTGTTAATTTGCATTATCTTTTTTCTTTATTCATGGAAATAAAGAAATACGCTTTTCTTGAATCAAGTGGGAGGAGGGGTAAATCACGAATCAAATTGTTAAAATGCATTGTGCATGTTCGAGGTTTCATTCATCCGATAATTAAATATTGTTCCTTCTATCTTAGTTATTGTATTAATGAAGGAGAAAGATATTTTCGTACAAGTATCATAACCCTTGCATGTATGGATATACTTGGGTATTTTTGGGTAGCTTTAGCTGTATTATATCATTTACATTTTGATATTATTATGTAGCATTATAATTTTTCTTTAGAAAAATGTGCATTGAAAAAGTTGATATTATTAATTAGTTATTTGTACTATAAATGTTTATAATTATTAATGTTTCTGTAATTGTTTTATAGGATTGGTGCCAAAAATAAATTTTGGCTTAATTACCTACTTAGTCTCCATGTTAGGAGGTAATTTTCTGTTTAGTACCCAGTTTTAAAAATGTAGGCATTTAGTACCTATGTTTTGAAATTTGTATCAATTCAATCCTATCCAGTTAACGGCGTTATAATTGATGCGAGAAATTAAGGACGTTAATGATAGCCTGGGTGGAATAGCTATCAAATGTTTGAATGCATCTTCATTAACGTCCTTAATTTCTCGCATCAATTATAACGCCGTTAACTGGATAGGATTGAATTGATACAAATTTCAAAACATAGGTACCAAATGCCTACATTTTTAAAACCGGGTACTAAACAGAAAATTACCTCCTAACATGGGGACTAAGTAGGTAATTAAGCCAATAAATTTTTGTTAAAGCAGAATAAAATCTTGTGACTCGAAAAGAGTTGGAGGTTGGAAGGGTATGATATATTTAATATCAATAAGGAAGAAATCTTTATCTTGAGTGATTTATTGTTTTACAAGTATAGTTTAATAATGGGATGATTAAAAAATGAGAAACTTAGAAAAAAGAAAAATGTTGAAATTGTTTATAAAAATTGTGGAGAATATAATAGTTTAATGATGAAAGTAGGTTTGCATGAGTTGTGAAGTGAGTATTGATTGTTGGTTTAAAGGGAACATGGTTGTTGATTGGGGTGAGGTGGGACCTTGCTTCTGAATTCAGCATCTTTCTTGGAGGGTGTGGCTATGAAGTATGATAGCCAGATATCATGGAAGAAGCACATGACACCATCAATTCTCAAACATCCATCTCTCTATACTCTTTCAATTACTCCACTTCAATTTACTTTTAAATATATAAGTGTGTACAATTTTGAGAAATTAAGTTAAATTTAAAATTTACTTTTTAATAAATAAAAATAGATACAATAAAATAATCTTGTAGTTAATCCACAGAAAAAATAAAATTGGAAGAAAATAGTAAAATATGTTGAGATGTAATAATTTTGGTTAGTATAATTATGAAAGTTATTTACTCTAGTATTTACTATTCTAATTGAATATTAGAAAGTTATTTCACTTGCAAAATATATTTATTTTCTCAATCATGGTTGAATAACACATAATAAAAACAATAGAGTATGGACATTTTATATTGATTAAAACTTAAAACGACATAAATAATATTGAGCATATTTTATTAGATTATTTTGGGAGATATATAGCATTGATTGTAAAAGTATATATTATGCTTTCTTCATTAATAGCTTAAAAGTTTTGGACTTCCTATATAGATTAATTCTATCTCAAGTTTTTAATTAATTATATATTTGAATTTTGGTTACCAAGATGTTAAACCAACCTAACTCACATTTTAGAAATCAATAACTTTGAAACATAGTTTAATCTATTTCAAGCCAGTGAATTAATAGGTTAACATGGTTAAAGATGTTATGGTTTTTAATATATTTTATATAGTTTTAGCAGTTCACCCTCTCAAAAGTACATTAATTTAATTCATTGTTTATGGTTATACAAAGTTCCCTATTTAATTTAATTCTTTTATTGTATGAAAAGGATTTGAGCATGCATTATTTCCAAGATGGAAACGTTAATAATTCCTTACATAAAAACTTTAACTCTTTTTTTTAAGCTAGAGTCTATAAATTTGATTTGTTGTAACTAAACGTGGATGACTTGCAAACTTTTATTTCTCTAATTCGATTTCTTGGGGGTTGGGGCATGTGGAATGCAATTTTTATATTTCACATATCTCATGAAAACAGAATTAAATATCTATTTATATAGAATTGGCAGCACCCCTATAAATAGTAAATAGCCAAAAACAGAAACTTTGGTCACCAGATTCCCCTTTTTCCTCCCATCACAAGCTTTTACCTTTAGCCAAAAAGGTTAACATTATATGAATGCAACACAACAACACTACCTATGCATGTAGCTCCATTTCTCCCACTTATATATATTTAAAAAAAATGTTTTATTTTCAATTTTATATGTACACAAGGAATTGTAGGTCATGATTGTCCTCTTTACACCCATGAAAGACTATGAAAAGAAGAGAAAGTATAATAATTTTAGAATGAGAAACTTTGGTAGAAATTGATTCATGTGAAATTAGTTTAGTTTTTTTTAAAAAAAAGTTTAGTAAATAATAATTAGATTAGTTAAAAATAAGAAAGACAGTTCATTGATGAAACTGTGAAAAGATTTTGGAAAAGAGATGCTAAGCCAGCTCTTTCTACATACTCACAGCTCTCGTCTTGGGATTCAGGACAAAAGAATATCTCATAAGTCTCATCAACATGGGGATTGTATACCTTAAATAAAGCTTCCTTCTTGATCACCAAACCTTGCAATTAATTAATATAAGATCTATACTTTTTCATTCACCATTATTTCTGTCATCTTTTCTCTCAATAACCCTGATTTTCTTTCCTCACAAGGAAGTTTTGTTATCCAAGAAGATTGCATCTTGCCAAAACTATCAAAATAAAGAGCGACACTTGGAATTAGAGACCCACACGTTTGTCATAACCCACGTGGGGACTTTTTCCTGCACATGCTCATTAGACATTGTTTGCATCACTCACAAGATTGATCATTTTTCTCAACTTTCTTAACTAGCCAACTCATGATAAAAATCTCAAAAAAATGTGATAAAAGTATAATATATTAGTTAAGTTTAGATCTGAATTCAATTATATGGAATCAATGTATATAATAAACAATATTTTTTAATTATGTATTGTTTCTTATGAAGTTGAGATTAAGTCTTTTTTTTTTCATAAATAATTTCTAAATTTTAAGTTTAGGTTAAAGCTTTATTTTGGGTCCTTTCTATATTGTTCGGTTAAGTCGGTATTATCTCTCATGTTAAAATCATTGTCTGTTTGAATACTCTATTAATAAATATGTAATAAAAAATAATGAATTATCTAATATCAAACCTGTATTTATAGATTTTTGGATGAATTTTTGATTAGTAATTACTTAATTATAACTCATACAATAATGATCTATCATAATTATTCTTATGGTTAATCTGGTATGTGGTCTCACCGATCGACCCACCAATTATTTTGTATTGGATAAAAAAATATGTTAATTGTTCACTCCGTGACTGTCATGGCCTACATGTATTTAATTGGTTCATAAAAACCTTAAATTTTACCTTGTATTTCATGTTTTTGGCTTGTAATTAACCCTCTACTGTGTATGTATGTATGCAGAGTACCAATTATGACCAACCCAACTGTGTATTGCTGTGCGTGCCCTTTTTCATTTCATCCAAACAGCATTTCCCAGCTTGGTCACTGATTTTGACGAATTTGACTATGACCTGATTAGTTAGAGGTGTTAATTGGTGATTAATTTATTATACCTTGCCCCGAAGAAAAAGCCAGAAGCAAACAAAACCGTGGATTCCACGTAGCATGGCCGTGTGCAGTGTATGGTGGTTTTTGCTTATAGGAGATTTAGGTGTTGTATAAAATCCAATGTTACAGGGTTAAGCGTATATTCCTCAACTTGTATAAAATAATTACTTTTTAATTAAGTTTTGTCGGTAGAATTTGATCCCCACCCTACAAAATCAATGTTTTTCTGGGACCAAATGATCCATGATGCAGAAATATGCGATAAACTTTAGAATTGTTCGAAGCTCACGAGGTCATTTTTTTTAGTGGTGGTGCAGTCAAATGATAGAAAGAGTGAAGTCATCAGCATCCATTACAACAATTGAGCATTGCAAACATTATCTCTAAGGTTGTCTTTTAGTGTTGTCAAACTAGATATATTTATGCAGGAAGCAGGAAGCATTTTCACAAGGGGTGTCTACAAATTCAACCGCAATACAGAATGGGAAATGATTATAGTTAGATATGGTTGGATTTTGGGGGGTTAATATTTTTGCATTGATCTGTGCTAGACACATTATAGTTGGCCCGTAACATGTGCGGTTTATAATTAGCATGTTTGAATATGGAAATCAATCGTAAGAGTCATTAAAGAATCATTATTACTGAATCCCATGAGACCATAAAAAAGTCATAATCACTTCCTCCATCAAAATAAAGACACTAGCCAGAGTCAAAAATCGGCTTCCAAATCACAAATTAATCACTTTTGTGAGTGATCCTTGCTTCTCATTTAAAAGCTCTCACATTTTCCTGTAGAGCAAATCCCTTTGATGCCGGAACTGAATATATATTGTCCTTTTTCACGTTGAATTTCATTTCACAAATTAATACCTGATAAGGTCAGAAAAGCTATCTGGATGTTTTAAACCGTGACACAATTACACAGAGTGATCTACAAAGTTACATCATATATATGGAGGTGTTACAGAATAAGGTCAAATTTCGATTGCTGCAGAATTCTAGATTGTATTCGTGAAAAGTAAGGCTTATAAAATTTGCACTTCACACAACCTATATTTTATTAGCATGTTTATATTTTAATATACTATTTTCTAAACCTCTTTATTTCTTATACTTAGGAAAATTTGTTCCCAAATGAATAAAAGATGATGAAAAAGAAAAACTCCTACTTTTGAGGCTAAGAATGTCTTTCGCTTGTTAGTATTTTTTTTCCCCACGTGGGTAAAGTAAACCAGGAAAAAAAATCTAAACTGGCCCGAGAGAAAGAAAACAATATGTTTTCTTTCTGCACCCCAATCATTACTAACTGTATCTCATATTAATAGAAAAGACTAAAATATTCTCTCTCATTGCACTACAGTACATTATCATTGAGAATGTCTATGCTGCAGAAGAAGATAGACAGAAACAGTGTTGTATAAAAAAACTCGTTCCAGAAAGTATCATACATGTTTCACAAATTTTGTTCCAAAAATTTTATTTCAGAAAGTTTATTCTAAAATGTATGTCGTATAATCCTGTTCCACAGATCCTATTCCAAAAATTCCATTAAGAAAATTTATTATGAAAATCATGTTCTGGAAATTACAAAAAAGCGATTTCAAAAGATTTTCAAAACAGGTAAACCAGAAGTCACTTTTACAAAGAGTAAAATGTCATTTTCAAAATTGTGGGGGTGCATCGAGCAATCATGGAGGTGCAGGAAAAAAATACCTGAGAACAAAGTCGGACTAATTTAAGATAAAATATAATTTGTTGGCCCTTATTTTTAACATCTTATACAGGAGAGTTTCTCCCTACACCTCCCAATTTTTTTTATTTCCAAAAGTAGTCTTAAACCTCCCCAATTTCTTTTATTTCCAAAAGTAGTCTTTTAAGTTAATTTTTTTTTTACTTTTAACATTTAGATTTTATTTTAAACCCTAATTGTACCCTCTCTTATTTGCACACTCACTACACCCCCACCCTCACTTCTCTCTTTCACGAATTTCTTTTCCATTTTCGTTTTTTTCCTTCTTCTTCCTCTCTTTTCACTTTTGATTTTGGTTTTCATTTGTCATTCTCATTTCTTCTTCCTTTGCATTTCTGTTTCATTGCTTCCATTGGCCGTTGAGTGGTGGTGTGGAGCACCATCGAGGAGTAGCATGGAGTAGAGCGGAGTTCTTCGTTTCGGCATCCAGGTTGGTTTGTTTGAGAGAGAGTGTTGCACCGAAAGATTTCTTGTTTGCTTGTAATGAGTGGTATTTTGGACCTTTTGTCCTCCTTAATTATAAAAGGGGCACACATACAAATGAAGAGGCACGGTGTAGGAGAGAAGAAATAAAGTGTTTCAGTGTTGTGTGCACCGTGTAAAAAAAAGATTAAAAAGAGTGAGTAGAAGTAAGGAGTACGTGTGAAGAAGAAAGAAAGTTTATGTGTGTTCTGTGAGAACCGTGAAGAACAAAACAGAGAGGAGGGTTGTATTTTAAATTGTGAGTGTATATTTGTTGTATGTTTGTCAGATTTGAGAGTGTATAGAGTGTTGCGCTTATGTATTCTAGATTTCCAGAAAAAATTGTTAATTTATTAACAGAGAATATATTTCCAAAATTCTACAAATTATGTGTGCGGGTGTAAAGATGATTTTAAAATATTTTTACCAACCATCTTTAACTCTGGAGGAATGTGGTGATGTAGGAAGAAAAGGGTGGTGGTGTAGGAAAAGTCCCCCTTATAGAGTGACAAAATTGTTAGCCAGATGGAGAGACACCTTAACACGAAAAAAAAAAACGATCTATTATTCGAAGTTAAAAAATATTGTGTAAATACAGTGATATTAGGTAATGAATGGTTGAGTATTAAATTGTTTATAAAATAAATAATAATATATTAAAATATAAAAGTGATAGCTTTGAAAGAAATTAACTATCAAAAACCTAAATAAACACTCTTAATATTGTAATAATTTTTGTGTCTCTCCCTCCATTCCCAGATCTAATCACCTTTGAAATATTGAAAAAGGCTGTTTCATCCAACACTTCATCTCCAACTATTTCAAAAATATTTTTTTAACCTTTACTAAATATACTTTTTCACTTTTTCTCTTTCTATTTAAAGTAATTCTATCCTTCTTTAACTCTGCACCATTTTAACAAAATTTTTAAAATTTTGTTTTTATTTATAATTTAATAACTATTTAATTTAATTTAAAAATCTAATATTATTTAATATTTTTTCATATTTTAATAATTATTAAAATATGATTTGTATTATTATAATAATTATATTACAAAAATTAAAATTAAAATAATTAAAATAAAAGTAATAAAAATAAAAATAAATTATATAAAATCTGATTTAATATATATAAATATATTAAATTAATAAAATAGAATTTCAAAATTTTTAGATTCTTAATTATTATTATTGTTATTTTAATTTTTTTAATATTAGTACTATTATATTTTAATAGTTATTTAAATATAAAATATATTAAATTATATTAAATTTTTAAATTAAATTAAATAATTAATAAAATATAAATAAAAAACAAATTTTTAGTGTCGGAATTGGAAATCTGATAACAGAGTTATCGGATACCAATATTCGATGCTTCTTTTTAAAGTTTATTTTTTATTTAAAATTTATTAATAATTTAATTTTTCATATAATAATTATAATAAAAATTTAAAATTAAAATAAAATCCATAAAAATAAAAGTAATATATAAAATCTAATTTAATATATATGAATATATTAAATTATATTAAAATATTAAATTAACAAAATAGGATTTTGAACTTTTTAGGTTTTTTAATTATTATTGTTTTTATTTTAATTTTTTTATTATTACTATTATAATTATATAAAATATATTTTAATAATTATTTAAATATGAAATATATTAAATAATAACAATTTTTAAATTAAATTAAATAATTTATAAGATATAAATAAAAATCAAATTTTTAAAAATTTTACGTGGGAATTGGAAATCCGATAACTATGTTATCGGATACCAACATCGGATAACTTTTTAAATTTCATTTTTTATTTAAAATTTAATAATAATTTAATTTTTCATATAATATTTATATTAAAATAATTAAAAGAAAAGTAATAAAAATAAAGACAATTATATAAAATCTGATTTAATATATAAATATATTAAAATATTAAATTAATAAAATAAGATTTCAAAAATTTTAGATCTCTTAATTATTATTATTTTTGTTTTTATTTTTCTAATATTACTACTATAATAATGTAAACTATATTTTAATAGTTATTTAAATATAAAATATATAAATAATATTAATTTTTTAAATTAAATTAAATAATTAATAAAGTATAAATAAAAAACAAATTTTTCGTGTTGAAAATAGAAATCCAATAGCATAGTTATCGGATACCAATATCCGATGAAATTTTTTAAAATTTTATTTTCTATTTAAAATTTAATAATAATTTAATTTAAATAAAAAAATTATATTTTAATAATTATTAAAATATGAAAAAATATTAAATAATATTATATTTTTAAATTAAATTACATAATTATTAAATTATAAATAAGAGATAAAGTTTTAAAAATTTTGTGAAAAAGGTGCAGAGTTAAAAAAATGTAGGTGTAGGATTACTTTAAATAGAAAGAAAGAAAAAATTTATTAAAGTTAAAAATAAATTTTTAAAAAAGTTGAAAGTACATGATAAAATGTTGTTGAAATATTGTTGGAGGTGCAGAATGAAACACTGAAGAAAAAATATATGTATGAAGTATGAACCTTTACCGAATGGCCCAAATCCAATCCACCGGTCCAGTATTACAATTTTAACAGCCCAACTCACCAATAATTAGCCTCCAACGGGTGAGAATCAAGGTACTTGAATAAGAAGAACAACTATTAATATGAAAAAAAGCATGTTTGTAATGTGTCTTCGAATACACATATAAGAAAATTATCATAACACATAATGTTATCATAGAACATCGGACATAGTTCGGTCAAATAAACGTGTTGCCTTGTCTATCCACTTTGGGCAGAAAATTGGTGGTATTATTCGGTTCTTTTTATTATTGTTCTTTTTCATGTTTAAACATATTATTTATATTTACTTTTTTTTCTCGTATTGGTTCTATTAATTTTTCCGAAAGAGGAAAATTGAGAATATCTTTAATTAATTAATGAGGACAAACTACTAGGAAAATAAATATTTTATACAAATTAGTTTCTATGTAAAGCAATTTTAACTTGTAAATGACTAAATATTTCTTTATCAGCATAAAGTATTGTAATTTAAAATAAATTTCCATAAAAATCGAAATCTTTCAATAATTAGATGGAAGTAATTTAGAAAAAGAAATTAGTTTATAAACATAGTATAACTTTTAATTAACATTTTCGTTTCCACCCCCAATTTAACGGTTACTATTTCATTTGAGTGTTTTCTTCTTTATTAGATAGATAAAAAAAATTACTGAAACAACAAAATTTATTCTATCTTATATTAATTTGTGGAGGTTATAAAATTCTTGAAAATATAATTAAAACCTCTATTATTATTAATTTTTATAAAAAATTCATCAAAATTATTTAAAATCATGTTAATTTGTGGAGGACTTTTTTAACATCTAACTCTCACTGAATATATATTTTTTAGTGTTTTATTCAAAAACGTAGCCAGCACTACATATAAATATTTCTTAACGAATCAAAGCGAATACCATTAAAGAAAAGAGTAACTCATATTTTATCAACAACTTTATAAAAATAAAGAAACATCAATTATTTTTAATGTTATCTTTACCTTCCTTTTTATTTTCATTAAATAGAATGGTAAAATTAAGAAGAAGGAATAGCCATGTTATTTTCAGTGGTAGTTCTCTTCTATCTTAAAAAAATATAATATTTTATAAATTACAAAATGAAAAAAATATAAACATTGGTGAGTAAGTTGGTTGGTTTTGAGTATTAGATTGTGATGTCATCTCATCATTGAATTAGAAAAACTTAATTGTGGTTAGGACAAGTATTTTATATAATAAAATATATAACACTGATGAGAATAGAATATCAGGTATTTTAGCTTTTACGTACCAGCAAAATATGGCCTACGTCCTTGTCTAAATGAAAACGATACATTTATTATGAAAATAATAACAATAAATTGAAATCGGTTGAAAGAAAAATAAAATATTATGGAAAGAAGAGAAATTTCAGAAAACACAAGATGTTGAAAGGAATAGAATGTTGGTGTGGTTTATTTTGTACATGTAGTTAATAGAATTATTATACACACGAATGCTTAAAGAATATATCTTTGATTTTAGAAATAAATAAAAAAATGAAAGAATGGAAAGTGAGAGAATCTTTGGCGTGAGATGTTGGATTGGAATGATTTGGTTACACTTCCAATCAAAACCTGATCGCACCCAACATGCCTACAACAAAACCAAACCATGGATAACTACTAAGCAACACCAATCTTTTCAATTACTATTTTTTTTTCCTCCACTCTTCGTCAATTATTATTGTCCTCTTCTGTTTTGTGTCATTTCATTGTGAATGAACGCAAGAACCAATACTCCTTGAAATAAATGAAGATGAAGATGAATTGTTGTAGTTGAATTTGTTAGGTTTTATAGATGGTAGGATCGTTCAGTCAGTTATGGATCAAGCGGTCAATAAAGTATTCAATCCAACAATAAAACATTATGTAATAACTGATTATTTTTTGTTTAGTATTTATTATTAAGGTATTTGGATAAATTATTATTTTGGTATCGAAGTGTTTTTTATATAAAATATCTAATTAGATTGAACGATGAAAATAAAATTGAAGATTAAACTGTAACTTAAGTCTGGAGTTCAAAAATTATTTGTATAAGAAGATCTACCTCGACTCATAAACCAAAACAGTAAAGATTCTGTATCGAGACATAAGGCTAATGAATCTAAATATAATTTTAACATCACTTTTAATTCAAAACTTTCAATCAATGAGTTAATAAGTCTTTACTTTTATATATTGTTTGATTTTTTTATTTTTATTTTTATTCAATATAAAACTTATATTTATGTTAGATTTTTAGCAAAATTTTCATTTTTATGACAAAAATGTATGAGTATTGGAATGGGATTATAATTGAGATATTAAAATTGTTGTAGTTGAAGCGGTAGGGTGAAAGAGGAAAAAGGAGAAGACATGTGATTTAAAAATAGGTGAGTTATGAGTTTGGGTGTTTAAGGTAAAGGTGAAGAGAAGGAGTATAGGTATGTAATGTTTGTGTGGAATGTGGTTGTCGAAAATACTGCCATGTTAGAGAACGCTGAAATTTGCATTGTTTAGGTTTTTTTAGTTAGAGTTTTTAAGATGGTTTTGATTTGATAAGTTATGTAAAAATATCTTGTGACTAAAACTGAATCGAGTCATTTTTATTAACTTATCATCGTGGTTTATGTCAAGTAGAATGGTATTACAAAATAATAGTTATATTTTAAAGAATAAAATTATTGAAAAATAATTTATTAAAATGTGTGTAATATTGTAATTTATAAATTAAATCATTATATTTAAAATTAAGAGTAATTTTATTAGTGACTTAAATTTTAAAAACTGCCTTTAATTTTTAATGACCTTTTAACTTAACATGAGGTCAATCCTAGCTGTCATAAATTTGTTATGAGATTGGACAGCTTATTGATTTTGTTACCTTTAAAGACATAGCTTTACTACAAGAAAAATATCAATGAAGAATAATTGAAAAAAAAAAGTGACAATTTTATGTCCATTAAGCATCAAAATTCTTAACATCACACAATGTTAAGTTTTAAAATAATTCTTTATTAGATGTGTGACATGTTGACAAGTGTAATTCAAAGAGATTTAACAAAATTATATTGATAGTTGGTTTTTGAAATTTTTGTAGAAAAAATATGAATAATAGTATATATTATATAGATTGAGTAGAGTGAAAACTATCATTGAATTTCATCTCATTTTTCTCTATTGCATCATTACTAATTTTGTCTATTTAATATGCAAACTATTCAATGTCTTAAAAGTATGTCACGCCTCATTAATTACCCTGCTGCGTCACCTGTTGGCTCTCTTAAATGCACCACGCCACTTGCTCAGAGGCATTAAAAATGCACTAAAACTCTGATATCATGAGCTGCCAAGTGTCAAATGGAACATTCTGAAGTCAGTAAGTGAGGGCAGGTGTCAGCAGAAGGGCGCACGTCCGTTTTTGGGGCATGGGCAAACAGAAAAATCATTTCTGAAAAACTCTGATCATTCTTCTGCACGCTTCTTCTTCTTCCTAACTTCAGATCTCCATTTTCTCCACCTTCTCTCTAGAAAACCTTTCACTTCTCTCTACTGCAACTCATCATCCTCTGCTCCGATTACTATTTAGGCACCGTAGAAGGATCCCCGTTGCCTTGAGCTTTCACCAGAACCGAGCACTTTAGCGTTCTGAAACCGGTAAGTCTGTTTCCCTTCAAACTGTCGTTCTTGTGCGCATGCACGCCCAAACTCTGGGTGATGGAATTCTTTAGTTAAATACTGAACCGTTTTCATCTATCTTTGATGATTGATTCATAGAGTAGTAAGCGTTGCGGATAGAAGGAATTTGTAAATTTACAAGTCAAGTTGCACATTGTAGGACGTCTGTTCACGTTAGAGGTAAGGGAAGCTTATTAAGTTTAATTCTTGTATTGTGTTGTGATGTATGAAGTTATATGATTTTATGAAGCATGAAATCTGTATTATTTGATCTTTGGTATATGATTTTGATGATGAGATGATATATGAAAATTATGAAATGTGCTATGGTATGAGTAGTTAAATGTATGAAATTTTATACTGGAAAATGAGTTACTGTAAGAGAGATTTTGATTATGAAATTCTATGATAATGAACGTTCGTTATCGAACGGTCCTTGACCGTTCGGTATTCTTAGTAACTCTTTTGATAAATAGAATTCTTTCATTCGGAAAGGAGTCCAGCTGAGGACGAACGCCCTCTTAAATTAGTCTTACGTTTGAACGTTCGGTCAAACGTAGATATCCTGAGTGTTGTGTGAGAATCTGAGAAGCTTGAAAATACACATTCGGACACATAGTCATTTTGTTAAAATATAACTTTACCATCTCGTCTTATATAAATCCCTCTTTCCATAATTTTAAACAGCGATGGGTCTCGACCCAGAGCATACGTTATGTACAACGCTCGGTCTTATACCGAACGTTCGTTCTTATACTGAATCGACAAACTAGTACAAATAGCGTTCGTCCAAAACATCAATAAATATCCCTTACCGCGTTCGGTCATTGACTGGTGGTTGGTATCGTTAATTAAATCGTACTCTGTATCAGTATTTAAACACCTTGCGGTGTTTCTATCCATTTGGATTCTATCTATAGTTATGTACTTAAATTATTATAAGTATCATTGAATCGTTCTAGAATCAGTTCATTTAACTGATTCAAGTGGTCACAACGTCCGTCATTGGAAAAGTGTTCGTTTCTTTCTGTTCCGAAATGAGGGTTATTCTGTATCGTATTAACGTTCGTTCTCATTTTGAAGAGAGCTGAACGTTCGTCATTTTATGAAAGTGAAATGAAAGATGGAAATATTACTAAAGTGGAAAATTATAAAGAATGAATGGTATTTGAGATGAATTTATGGTTGTGGAATTTGAACGAGCGTTCCAGGGAGGAACGACTCTTGGATGGAAGTTGAGATTTTAGTAATGTATGAATGTGGACAAAGCTTGGCCGACGTTCATCCTGATGTTCCGTGAGTACTCGTCCTCACGTAGAGGGGGTACGTCATGTGTGGGAACGGCAGGAGGTCCTAGTCCTTAGGGTTACTTTGGATGGAACGGACTAACCTCGGGTGGCAGCTGAGGAGAATTTCAGTTATTACATCACCCGGGTGCACGAACGTAGTAGCTACACAAGATTCATACAGTCCAGACGGTCTGTCTGGTATCAGGAATCGATTGAGTAATGGAATGAGTTAAATTATATGTTAGGAATTATTGATCTGATTGATATGTTTATGAAATGTGTGATTTACTTGAATTAAATTCAATAAGCTTACCCTTTTGTTTTTCTTTGCGTTGTCGATCGTCATTGTACGTCCGTCCTGTCTATGCGATGATCATCCGTGTGGATGTGAGCAGATGGGGAGGCGTTACTTGAGGAAACGCTGGAAGAAGAAATTTTGGAGGATGCAAACCTGGTGGAAGTTGAAGTGAAGTCCGAACAGTAGACGTTCGGTTATATTGTTTAGATTAGATATTTCATTGTACTGCTTTTAGAACGACATTTATATTATTAGACCGTTCGGTATGTTTTGTAAACCGTCGGTTGGGTATGCTTAGGTCGAGCGTGGTTTTGTAATTAACTTCTTGTAAGGCCGTTCGGCCTGAACCTTAGCTTTCGTTAATTAAGACTGATTTGGTTATCATTAAATGTAATTAATTCTACTATATGGTGTTTACTGTATTTTTGGGATGTTACATACTCTAAGGTAATTCTAGACTTATTCTTGCATATTTCAAACCCAATGTGATTCCTTTCCTTTTAGTTGAATGAATCATTGTCTTAAGTGCAAGACTTTATATTTAACCTAAGCTTTAGATCATACACTAGCCTATAACAAAAATGAGATGGTTTGATTGAACCACAAGTTAAGATTAGTTTTTCAACTCAATCCAAATCAATGAAGTAAGATGATTAGTTAATTCACCCAAACAATAAAGTATAAATCAAACTACAAACATTTGAATGAAAGCGTGGATAAATATGTTGAAGTATAGATATTTATAATTGATCACATCCAACTTCAACATAAGAGAGTTTAATTGCTCATACAATATTGCAATATAACTTCAACATCTAAACATGGAATTTACATCTCTTTACCCTCAAGACATCGATTCATACTTTGTTATCACTTATTACTTCTTCACTCAATGCTTAAAACCAAGACATGAGGTATATATTTAACAAAATTTTCATCGCTGCTCAACCCTAGTCATGGATGCTTAGTTGCATAGGTTTCCTTCTATGGAGGATTTTTTACTTTCTTTGTCACTTTAAGTATTCAACGCCATTTTTTATTGCTTAATTTATGCACCGTCTTTAACTTTTTCTCTTAACCTCTTTTAGTGCTCAACCACAACTTTCTTGTGGTTTAGCCGTAAAAAGTCATATTTTAGATATTTGTAAAGTGCTTTTGTCAATGAAAAATTTATTGAACTCAATTGCATCATCCTTTAATTCCTTAAAAAATTGTTGCAAATAAAAAAAATAATTAATTTCTTATTTTTCTGCTTCTTATTACCTCATTCTATAATTCCAAGCAAAAGGGGTTTGATTTATTACAAAAATATATCATTTAGATGTATTTTAAGTGCCAGAATCATATGTCAAATTACATAATCTAGATCCTTATCAATGTTACATGTCACTTATAAAAGTATATTCATCCTCAAGTTCTGATTCAATGTTAATAATCTCTTTCCTCTTTAGATATTTATCAAATTAATTTCGCTTAACAAGAGAATTATTGACTCACCCAACAACAAAATATGCAAAACTTAATACATTCATTCAACAAAATCAAACTCGATCAACAATCTAAAACTCTCTGAACTTTTATAAAATGATTTTTTCTCAACAGGAAAGCCTTTCTTAAAGTCTTGACCAAGGAATAAACAATTTGAATGGATTTTAAAAATTTAAATTTTGCTCAACTAATGACTAACTCGTTTACTGGATCTACATAATTTAAAAAAACTTAAGAGATACGTAGAATCAATCAATTAGTTAATTTGAACAATCATACACATTTCTTAAGTAAAAATTGCTACATATAATTCGAAAATACTTTTAAATAGAACGATTGAACAAAATTGATATATCAAATCATTCAACAACTCACTAAACCACAAAATCTTTTTTTAATCTATCATTTTTTATTTAATATTCAAAATCTTTATTCCTTATTCGAAATAGAATTATCATAACAAATATTAAATACACATAAAATATATAAATCACATTAATCCATTATCAACATAATTTCATTACGTATTCATCAATATTAATTACTAAATTAACATAGAATGCTCTTACAATTGTCAAAACTAGTAACCTCAACATACAATGCAATTGAAAATTGGACTAACTTCCCTCACTCAGTATAAGTCTTTTCATCTAACAAAACTAAGAGTTTTCACTTTTAAATGATAACATAGATTTACATAGAAAACTTAAACTAATAGTTTGAATATTCTCTAACAATCATAAAAGAACAAATATTTAGTTCTTTTGAACCACAAACATAGTCCTAGAAAATATATATATATATAAATATATATATATATATATATATATATATATATATATATATATATATATATATATATAAATATATATATATATATATATGTTTCGGATGTGTAGGGCTGTGGGGTTCCAAGTCTTTCAAGTCCTCCCGTAGTCTTGTCTCCTGGGCGGATCCTCTCCTGGCGCTCTGGTTCTCCTCTTGATCCGGAGGGGTGGAGACCTACAAAAGATTCTCCGATGCCAAAGTCAGTTTCAGAGCAGTGGCTATTTTCAGTAGTAGCAATAAATGTGCATTCAATGTAACTTATCTACCACTCACCGTGGACCTGTATTTATAGTTTTCGCTATGGGCTTGGGATTAGTGAAAAGTTAATCACGGCCCAAAACGGCCCAATAGCTTCTAATTTCTACTTACCTTTAAACCAGGCTACTTTTCCTTAAGTCATGTTGATTAGTGTTTTGGCGGGCGTGGACGTCCGCCCATGTGAAATGGGCGTCTGCCTCGCGCGCACGGAGATCCGCCCATGTGGGTCCGCCCATGCGGGCTCTTTGGTACGGCGTCCGGTTTCGCTTGGCCGTGTCCGCGAAGGTCCGCCCATGCGGGATCCGCCCATGTGGGCGCTTCCGTACGGCGTCCGGTTTTGCTCGTCGTGTCCGCCCATATGATATGGGCGTCCGCCTCGTCCGCATGGAGATCCGCCCAATTAGCTTGGGCGTCCGCCCACGTGGATCCTTCCGTACGGCGTTCGGCCCTTGCAGATACACAAGCCCCCCAAGTCCTAGTGCACGTAGTGAACGTAGGACTTTAGGTCACCTAACGGACAAGATTTCATGCCGTGGCTGTTGTGCCGGGCTGCTCTGTGATGGTAAGATTCCTTGTGAGTTCTTCAAAGTTTTTCTTATAAAGAGGCTCGGCCCGGTTGGTAGGTGTTCCTCCCTGCTACATGAGGGTTAGGAGAGTTTATACCGGGTCTAGGTTCAATCTTGGGCCGGCTCTTCAACGCATGAGCCTCCGGCGTGCCTTTTACGATTGCGTACAGGCATTGTCGTAAGTACGGCGCCTGGCACTTCGGCGCCCCTCGTACGGCGCCCGGCATTTCGGGCGTTTCGGCGCCCCTCGTACGGCGCTCGGCATTTCGGGCGTCTCGATATTTCGGGCGTCCTTCGTACGGCGCCTGGCACTTCGGCGCCCCTTGTACGGCGCCCGACACTCTCTGGTACACAAGCCCCCCAAGTCCTAGTACACGTAGTGAACGTAGGATTTCGAATACGGCGCGTGGGGGTCGGGAACCCGTAATTGGGCTTTATCCAGTGGGCCTTTTGAATTCGAATTTTAGGCGGGAAAACACGTGGCGCGTCCTCATTGAATGGAGCTGAAGCGTCGCCAAATCTGGAGCGTTGGTTGTACCTAATCTAAACGGCCGAGATGCATCTGACGGTTACTAATTTTTCCCTATAAATAGTGTGTTTAAACGGGGTCATTTTCACTTATCTTCTTTACTCAGGAGTTCGAGATTCTTTTTCCCTCAGGTAATAAATGGCATCTATGTCCATTGAGTCAGGTTCTGGGTCGTCGGGCGGAGTCCGGGAGGGGTCGGCGCAGGGCGACAGCGGCGATTCTCTAAGTTCGGCTTCTTCTCGTTTTTTGGAGGAGGCGGTTGGGTCTTCCGGAGGGGACCCTGGGTCACCGGTCTCGATGAACGACCGGATATTTAATGGTGTGCCTCTGTTCTTGTTAAAAGGCGGTATTCGCATAGTCGGGTCACCCTTCGAGCCGGATGGTGAAGGGACGGTGATATCGGAGTTGGCTCCCGTCGTTCCCAGCCGATATGCTTCTTGCTATGCTTACAGCAAGGATTTGGAATGGCGGATCCGCCATACCCATATCGTACGGGATATGGAGGATTCGAGGTTAATTCGTGCCGGGGTGACTTTGTTGAACGAAAGGGTCTTTCATGATGGGCGGTCTAGTCCTTATGATTTCTTCTTCATGTACGTGACCTTCTTCACCCATCTTTTCGTCCGGGTGCCCTTTACTAATTTTCAAACGGCCGTTCTTCGGGAAGCTAATGTGGCTCCGACGCAGCTGCATCCCAATTCGTGGGCGGCTGTACAGGCGTTTGTGGCGATGTGTTCAGCAGTGGGTGTCACTCCCACCATCCCAGTTTTCTTTCACTATTTCGAGGTCCGCCCTTCTTCTTCTGGCGGTTGGGTATCCTTTAACTCGGTGCGGGACAGGACCCTATTCCGCCCCTTCTCCGATTCCTTTAAAAATTTCAAGCAACATTATTTTAAAATAATCGTTGACAAGGACGGCCTCCGTGAATTTTCTGATGGTGAAGGGAGGCCGCTGTTCCCATTCTATTGGACGAGGGACCCTCGACGAATACGGGCGACTTGAATCGGGGATTTGACGGCACCCGACCGAGAGGCCGTGCGCACCATTAACACCCTCCCTCGCCGGATCTCCGCCCGTCACCTGGTTGAATGCCTTAGTCTTGAGGATTGTGGACCAAAGGCGTTCGGTATGGTCTTTGTCACATTAGGTGTGCTCGTTTTTCGCATACTGACGTTAATTTTTCTGAATTTCCTTGTTTTTTGCAGAACTAATGACGACTCCGGGCCCCCGCAAATCCAACTTCCTGACTGTGAGGAAGAAGTCCGGTGCCAGCTCGTCGACGGCCCGACCAACCGGAGCTCCCTCAGTGCCGCGCCCTCCTCCTGCTGCCGGCGCGCCGACTGGAAGGGTCCCCCCCACTGGTAAGGCCGGGGGTCCAGGCGTGAAGATTAGAATCCGGGAGCATCAACCGGAGATGGCGGCCGTCCAAGTAGGTCCAACGTCTGGGGCGGCCATGACTTCCGCGGATCCTACTCGAAAGAGAAAAGATCCTACTGCTGAGGGACGCCAAGACAAAGAGGGCTCTTCGTCTCGGTCAGCTTCCAAGAAAGCCCGTAAGGACAAGGGCAAAGAGAAAGAGCGGGAGAGGGTATTGGCCGTCCCCATTCCCGGCGGTGTTTTCAGCCCGGAGTTCAGCATGAGCGACCGGGCAAAATTCCATATGAGCTCCTCTCAGCGGGCGCTTATTGAACCGTTGTCCGAGCTGGAGCTAACCAACGCCATGCTAGAGATGTCTACCCGGACATCCGCTCTGGCCTGGTATCTAAGAAAGTTTGCTGACCGCCCTGGCGTGGCGGAGGTCCGGGCCGAGCTCGACAAGGAGAAGAAGAATGCAGCCTCCCTTCAGTTGACCTTGGAGCAGATGGTCCTTAATCAGGATGAATACGATAAGAAGATCGAACAGTTAGAAGCCGATCTTGAGGAGGCCAAGAGGGAGGCCGCCGAAAGTTTGGCAACCGCCCAGGCCGAGCAGGAGCGCTTGACGGAGGAAGGTCGCCAGCTGAAGGCGGAGGTAGCCCGCCTAAAAGAGGTCGAAACGGATCATGCTAAGACCAACGAGGAGCTCACTCTTGAAGTTACTAAGGCCAAGGAGCAAGTGGCCGAGCTGGAGTCGACCATTATGTTTGAACATGAGGAAGGGTTCAACAAAGCCCTTCGTCAGGTAACTCTGCTGGCGGGCATCCAGGATCCGTTTTCTTTGGGCGTGGATATAGAGAAGGACGTTTTCGACGGCGTCCTTATGGATTTGAATGTGGTTGAAGACGACGGGCCAACTGTAGAGGCGGCATCCGGGAAAAACGTTTAGAATTCTTTTTCTTTTAATTTTTTGGTGTATCTCGTGACCATCCGCCCAACATCTCGGATTGTCCAGAAGTTGGCCGGGCGGTCCTTTTGTAAATTGGCGCGTTTTAGCGTCATTGATTAATACACAGTTGCTATTTCCTGTTTCGTATATTTTGTGTGCCTTTTATTCCTATAAAGAGCTTGCTTTAGTACCGGCCTGGCCGGGTGGGATGACGCCCCCCTTTTCCCGGGCGGATGTCGACGTTTAGCTTTTAGATGTTTAACTCTCGCTTCGCGGCCCGCCCCCCACCAAGCTGAGTCGTTCTCTTTGGAACGTTGTTGCATCAACTTGGGCTTGGTAGGGCGGACATATCCTCACTTCGTCGCCCAACCAAGCTGAGAGTCGTTCTCTTTGGAACGCTCGTTCGCCAGCTTGGGTTTGGTAGGGCGGACGTCTCTTCACTTCGTTGCCCAACCAAGCTGAGAGTCGTTCTCTTTGGAACGCTCGTTCGCCAGCTTGGAGTTTGGTAGGGCGGACGTCTCTTCACTTCGCTGCCCAACCAAGCTGAGAGTCGTTCTCTTTGGAACGCTCGTTCGCCAGCTTGGAGTTTGGTAGGGCGGACGTCTCTTCACTTCGTTGCCCAACCAAGCTGAGAGTCGTTCTCTTTGGAACGCTCGTTCGCCAGCTTGGAGTTTGGTAGGGCGGACGTCTCTTCACCACGTCGCCCAACCAAGCTGAGAGTCGTTCTCTTTGGAACGCTCGTTCGCCAGCTTGGCGTTTGGTAGGGCGGACGTCTCTTCACTTCGTTGCCCAACCAAGCTGAGAGTCGTTCTCTTTGGAACGCTCGTTCGCCAGCTTGGAGTTTGGTAGGGCGGACGTCTCTTCACCACGTCGCCCAACCAAGCTGAGAGTCGTTCTCTTTGGAACGCTCGTTCGCCAGCTTGGCGTTTGGTAGGGCGGACGTCTCTTCACCTCGTCGCCCAACCAAGCTGAGAGTCGTTCTCTTTGGAACGCTCGTTCGCCAGCTTGGAGTTTGGTAGGGCGGACGTCTCTTCACCTCGTCGCCCAACCAAGCTGAGAGTCGTTCTCTTTGGAACGTTCGTTCGCCAGCTTGGAGTTTGGTAGGGCGGACGTCTCTTCACCTCGTCGCCCAACCAAGCTGAGAGTCGTTCTCTTTGGAACGCTCGTTCGCCAGCTTGGAGTTGGGTAGGGCGGACGTCTCTTCGGAACGCTCGTTCTGAATTAGATGTCTACAAAACAAAGTGAGTTTCATAGGAGAAAATAGAACTTGATTCATTAACCATGGGGGTACATTACATCAAGCCGTGGAAGTTAACTGAAATAAAACTTTAGATGTGTGGCGTTCCAAGTGTTAGGGATGGGACGTCCGTCCATGCGCTCCAGCCTATACGCTCCGTTTCCCAGGGCCTCCATTACTCGGAACGGCCCTTCCCACTTGGCGGCCAGCTTTCCATGAGTTGAGTTTCGGCGGGCGTCTCCCGCCTTTCTCCATACTAGGTCCCCCTCCTGGAAGCTTCTTGGCCGGACCTTGGAGTTGTATTTTCTTTCCACCATGCGCTTGCATGCTTCGGCCCTCAGCGCCGCTCGATCGCGCCGTTCGTCCAGGGAGTCCAACTCGATTCTCAACTCTTGGTCGTTGAGGTTCAGGTCCTCGACTTCTCGCCTCAAGGATGGTTCGCCCAGCTCAACCGGCAACATAGCATCAGTACCATAAGTTAAGTTGAAAGGGGTTTCGCCTGTGGTTCCGTGAGGTGTGCATCTGTAGGCCCATAGGACCTCGGGCAGTTCGTCCACCCACGCTCCCTTCCTTTCTCCCAAACGCCGCTTGAGTTCCGAAACTATGGTCTTGTTCATTGCTTCGGCTTGACCGTTCGTCTGGGGATGCTCCACGGAGCTGGTAATGTGCTTGATTCCCAGTCCTTTGAAGAATTCGGCGAGTTTCTTATCTATAAACTGCCGGCCGTTGTCTGTGATGATGGATCGGGGGAGGCCGAAGCGACATATCAACTTCCAACAGAATTTCTGGACCTGGGCGGCCGTGATGGTCGCCAAGGGCTCGGCCTCTACCCACTTGGTGAAGTAATCCACCGCCACTAAGAGGAACTTCCTCTGCGCTTGCCCTACTGGGAATGGTCCTACGATGTCCATCCCCCATTGGGCGAATGGCCATGGGGAGGATATAGAACGTAAGGCATGTGGCGGAAGATGGGTGTTGTTGGAATGTTCCTGACAGCGAACGCAGCGCTGGACGAACGCTTTTGTGTCCGCCTCCATGGTAGGCCAATAATATCCGGCTCTCAGTAACCGGGCTTTTAACGTTCTCCAGCCTGTGTGGAAACCACAAACGCCGTTGTGTAGCTCGTCCATGACATAGCGTGCTTCTTCGTTCCCCAAGCACTTAAGGAGGGGGGAGGAGAATCCTCTTCGGTATAAGTCATCCCCCACAACAAGGTAACGGGCGATTTTCTTGGCTTCGCCCGGACCTACCGTCCGCCCCTCGTCCTGGCGGGTCATGATCTCCCTGATTTCTGCACGCCAGTCCTGCCCTCCATCGGATACCGCCGAGCATTCTACCGAAGGCTGAAGTAGAACCTGCCGCACGACAGTAGTCAACTGTCCCTTTTCCTTTCCCGAACTGAGTTTAGACAGTACGTCCGCCCTCGTGTTTTGCTCTCTGGGAATGTGCTGTATGTCAACCTTGTCGAACGCCCTTGCGAGTTCCGCCGCTCGTTGGTAGTATCGTAAAAGGCGCTCCTCTCTGACTTGGAAGTTGCCGTTCATTTGGCCTACCACCAACTCAGAGTCCGTCCGGCAGGTTATCCTCCGCGCCCCCATGTCTTTTGCCAACTCGAGGCCGGCTATGAGGGCCTCATACTCGGCCTGGTTGTTGGATACTTTGAATTTGAATATCAAGGAATGCTCCAGTAAGAATCCGTTGGGGCCCTCAAGAACGATGCCGGCCCCGCTTATCGAACGCCCGGATGCTCCGTCCACGTACAGATTCCAGTCTTCTAGGCCGGATGGGGGTAATTCGGCCGCGAAATCTGCCAAATGTTGGCCTTTAACCGATCCCCTTGGTTCATAGCGCAAGCCGAACTCTGAGAGCTCTACTGCCCATGCCACCATCCGTCCAGCTAGGTCCGGCTTTCTGAGGATTTTGGAGATTGGGAAGTCCGTCCGGACTATCACTTGATAACTTTGAAAGTAAGGGCGAAGCCTTCGGGATGCGTGCAATAAAGCCAAGGCCACCTTCTCTACCCGCTGATACCGGGTTTCTGCATCTAGGAGCGTTCGACTCACGAAGTAAATTAATCTCGCTTGAGGCCGTTCTTGCATCAATACGGCGCTGACGGCCGTTTCAGATACTCCCAAGAAGATATGCAAATCCCCATCCGGAACCGGGCGGTTCATGACCGGTGGGTTACTTAGGATGGCTTTGACGTCTTGGAACGCTCGCTCGCACTCGTCGTCCCATGACGGGCCGGCCCCTTTCTTCAGCTTACGCAGGACCGGCCTCATCCGCTCTGCTAGCTTGGGGATAAATCGGGACAAGGCAGTGAGGCGCCCGACCAGTCTCTGGACTTCCTTAAGGGTGGCCGGACTCTGCATTTTCAGTACCGCGTCACACTTGTCTGGGTTAGCCTCAATCCCCCTTGATGTCAGCATAAAACCCAAGAACTTTCCGGCGGCTACCCCGAACGTGCACTTTGCGGGGTTTAAGCGCATGCCGAATTTCCTTACTTGGCGAAAAACCTCCTCAAGGTCTTGGATGTGTCCCTCTCCATCTGCCGATCGGACCACCATGTCGTCCACATATACGTCCATGCACCGGCCTATCTGGTCCCGGAAGATTCGATCCATTAGGCGCTGGTATGCCGCCCCCGCATTCTTCAGACCGAACGGCATAACCTCATAGCAGAAGTTAGCCTTCTCTGTGATGAATGCTGTCTTCTCGATGTCTGGTCCGTACATGGGTATCTGATTATACCCGGAATATGCATCCAGGAAACTCAGCACTCGGTGTCCGGAGGCGCCGTCCACCAGGGCGTCTATGCTGGGTAGGGGGTGCGAATCCTTTGGGCAGGCCTTGTTCAGATCCGTGTAGTCGGTACACATGCGCCACTTCCCGCTAGCCTTCTTCACCATGACCACGTTAGCTAGCCATGTGGTGTAGGTGACAGCCCGGACGAATCCGGCTCTCTTCAACTTCTCTACCTCCTCTTCGACCGCCTTGCGCTTCTCCTCGCCCATTCTTCGTTTTTTCTGGGCTATAGGTCGTGCATTCTGGAAAAGCGAGAGCTTGTGGCACATCACCGCCGGATGAATGCCTGGCATATCCGCTGCCGTCCACGCAAATAGATCACGGTTCCTCCACAAGAGTGCTCTCAACTCCTTTTCCATTTCGGGGTTCAGCTCCCTGGCGATGAGAGTGGTTTGGGCAGGTTCCTTTCCTATCAGGATAGGTTGGGTTTCTCCCATAGGTTCCAACCGGTCCTCGGTATTCGTCCTAGGATCAAGGTCGGCCATGGCCACCTCCGAGCCGGCCGCCCGTCTTTTTCCGGGACGGACGTGCAACTTCAACCCTGCCGCGTAACATTCTCGCGCCGTCTTCTGGTCCGCCCGGACTGTACAAATAGTTCCCTTCTCGGAGGGGTATTTCATTGTGAGGTGGGGGGTAGAGACGATCGCTCCAAAAGCGTTTAAGCACGGCCTTCCGAGCAGCACGTTATATGAGGTGCTCGCCTCTACCAGCAGATACCGGACCCTCTTCTCCTCGCTAGATCGTCCGGTACCCAACCTCGTCCTCAACTCCACATATCCCCTTGTGTCAACTCTTTCTCCTGCAAACCCTACTATCTGCCCATCGTAGGGGACAATCAGATCTTCGGAGATATCCATTTGCAGGAAGGTCTTCCAATAAAGGATGTTGACCGAACTTCCTTGGTCAACCAGAACTTTGCTTATCCCATACCGTGCTATCTCCGCCGTTATGACCATTGGGTCGTCCTGGTCGGGATCAGGGGCGTGAAAGTCCTCGTCCGAGAAGGTAATGGGCGGCATGGAGCGACGCGGCTTGTCAACCAGATGGACGGATTGGAGGGCCCGAACGTGGCGTTTACGGGCGGAAGAAGATGATCCTCCTCCCGCGAATCCCCCGGAAATGGTGTTAATGTGTCCTCTCAAGGGGCGTTCCCGGCTGCGGCTTCGACTTCGGCTCGGGCGCCTTTGGGAGCGGGGTCGTTCCGCTCGGGGATCCCGCGGCTTATCCTTTCGGTAGGCCGGTCTCTGGGCGGGCCGTTCGGTTGACTGCGACGGGCGCTCGTCTCGGACGTACTTCTTAAGTTTTCCCGCCCGGACGAGTTCTTCTATTTTGTCCTTGAGGGTCCGGCATTCTTCAGTGCTGTGACCCATGTTTTTGTGGTAGGAGCAATGTTTGCTCCGGTCAGCGCCCTTCAAAGTTGGGAGTCCCTCATGCTCCACTATCAGTTCTGCACTTAGGGCCTCTCGGAGAATTTTCTCCCTTGAGGCGTTCAAGGGCGTATATTGTTGGAAGCGAGGTCCTTTCTTCTGCTCCCGGGGCCTAAGGCCGAACGTTTTTCCCGTAGAATTGGCGGGCTTATTACCGTCCGTCCTCTCTCCCCTGGCTTCTTGATTTTCTTTTTTATAGGAGAGCTTCATCTCCTCCACCCTTATTTCATCGGCTGCTCTTTCCCTCAACTCCTCCATTGTTTTGGGTGCTCGCCTGCAGACACTATCTTTGAACGGCCCCGGCTTAAGAGCCGGCAGGATGTAGTGAAGGGCGAGCTCCGGCGTCAGGCTTTTCACTCGCCGGACGGTCTTCTGATACCTGTCCATGAACGTCCGCAAGGTCTCGTCCTTCTCCTGCTTGAGGGTCATTAATTCGAATACGGTCAGATCTTGAGTGCTGCTGGCCGCAAATTGTTTGACGAACAGCTGTTTCAATCCGGCAAAATTTTCTATTGAATTAGAGGGGAGGGTGTTGAACCATTCTAGTGCCTCATCTTCCAACGAGAGTGAGAATGCTCGGCACCAAATGGCGTCATTGCCTGTTCGGAACGCCATCGCGTTTGAGAATGTCTGGATGTGGGACGCGGGGTCCGTCGTTCCGTTATACATTTTGAACTGCGGAGCCATGAATTGCTCCGAGATTTGGACATTCATTATGTTCTGGGTAAATGGGAGCAATAGGGTGGATGAAGGCTCCGGCTTGATAACCATCCGCCCGTCTTCGGCAGCGCTTTCCGCGTGCACCGACTTTGCCTTGCTTTCCGCTGCCTCCGATCCGGAAGGCCTCCACGTCCTATCGCTCTCGGTACCCGGGGGCGGGCGTTCTCCTTCCACCCCCTTTCCTTTATCCTTCGTTCGTTCTTCCCCGTTCATCCGCCCGATCTCCCGAGCTATCCGGGCTTCGCAGTCGGCCTTCACGGCCGCCATCTCTTCTTCATGACGTTGCTGCATCTCGTCCATTTTTTGCTGTAGCACGCGCATCATCTCAGCGGGATCGTCTAAGCTCATATTTCTCGTGGTCACCATTGGGTTTTTTAAATCACACGGCCCCACGGTGGGCGCCAAATGTTTCGGATGTGTAGGGCTGTGGGGTTCCAAGTCTTTCAAGTCCTCCCGTAGTCTTGTCTCCTGGGCGGATCCTCTCCTGGCGCTCTGGTTCTCCTCTTGATCCGGAGGGGTGGAGACCTACAAAAGATTCTCCGATGCCAAAGTCAGTTTCAGAGCAGTGGCTATTTTCAGTAGTAGCAATAAATGTGCATTCAATGTAACTTATCTACCACTCACCGTGGACCTGTATTTATAGTTTTCGCTATGGGCTTGGGATTAGTGAAAAGTTAATCACGGCCCAAAACGGCCCAATAGCTTCTAATTTCTACTTACCTTTAAACCAGGCTACTTTTCCTTAAGTCATGTTGATTAGTGTTTTGGCGGGCGTGGACGTCCGCCCATGTGAAATGGGCGTCTGCCTCGCGCGCACGGAGATCCGCCCATGTGGGTCCGCCCATGCGGGCTCTTTGGTACGGCGTCCGGTTTCGCTTGGCCGTGTCCGCGAAGGTCCGCCCATGCGGGATCCGCCCATGTGGGCGCTTCCGTACGGCGTCCGGTTTTGCTCGTCGTGTCCGCCCATATGATATGGGCGTCCGCCTCGTCCGCATGGAGATCCGCCCAATTAGCTTGGGCGTCCGCCCACGTGGATCCTTCCGTACGGCGTTCGGCCCTTGCAGATACAATATATATATATATATATATATATATATATATATATATATAAATTTTAAAAAATGACTTAAAATAAGAAGTAAAAATGAATTTATCTAAAAAAAATTCTGAACAATTATAATTGTTGAACCAAAATATCTATGAAGTTAAATGATCTTAAAAGAAATGAACAGGTAGACCAAACACTTAGAAAAAATTCAAAAAAAGAAATGAAATAGTTAAAAAAATATAAATTTGTAACATAAAACTTAACTAAACAATTTTTATATTTATAAATTCTGAATTTTTAATAATAAAATATATAAACTCCGTTTATAAAATTATAAAACACTACTTATTTATTTTTTAGGTTTTTAGATCTCTTAATTTTTTATGTTTTATTTTATAGTATAATATCTTCGTCTTTAAAATTAGTAGCTTATATATTTATATCTTTAAACTCAATTTATATTTTATATTAATATCTCTATCTATTTATATTTATTTTATATTTATATTCAAATATATATATATATATATATATATTGTATTCTAATACATTGATCTTATAGACCTAATATATCTTATATTCAAACCCCTTATCCATTGTGATTTGATTTATTTTAATCTCTTTATCTTATGGAATTAGTTATTTGTATGTTTATCTTATATATTTTAACGCCTTTAACTTCTTGTAGCAATTTTATCTCAGTCTAATACTATCATTTATCTTATATTTGTTTTTAATTGACTTGTACCATATTGATTAATAATTAAAAATACGTGAATGATCAATATCTATATAAAAAAAACTTAATATATAAGTAACTTAAAAAAAAAAACAGGGAACACAACTTTCCTCACTCCATGTAAGATTGCTCCTGAATGTAAGTCATAGTAATTATGTTCACAAGCAAAGTGGATATTAGGAGAAAGTAAAAAAAATAAAATAATACATATAAGATTTGTAATTGAAAATTTTAAAATAATATATATGTATATATATAATTTATTTATTTTTTATTTATTTACACATTTGTTAGGACACATGCACAAAAGTGTCTCTTATCTGTCACTGCCTTCTTTTCTTTTGACATATTTACTTATTCATACCACCACTCATCACCCTTTTTCTATGCAAATACCAACCTTCCCTTTCCACACTCTTAATCAAACTAAAACTTAATATAAACCTATCCTTCTATCGTTCTTTCAACCTTATCAAATTGCCAATAATGTGCTGATTTGTAATTAGTGAAAACAAAAATCTTTGAATTAATAACACTCTCTAAGGAAACATTGTCCCTCTTTGTCATTATTTATAATTTATAATAAATGAACTTTTAAGATGAAAAAAATACAAGCCAAATGTTTTCATTCTTTATACATTTATGGTGAAATTCAATAGTCATATTTCATTTTTTTATCCCTATGTAAGCTCAGCGGTGAACCTATTAAATAAGGATGGACACTTGTACCCCCTCATTGTTTTTAGTTTACAAGTAAATATATTTACCTTTTTATTCTTTTTACTTCTTAAATTTATACATTTGTCCTCTACTAAATAATAGAGAATTTTTGAATCTATCACTGGGTAAGCTCCAACAAAGGAAAGGAGCTTAGTTATTCAATTTATAGAAATAAAAAAATTAAACCAATTTTTTTTTAAATCTTTTTATCCGGAAATTACTAAAATTAACTAATCAACTTTCTATTTTGTTTTTTTACCAAGAAAGTGAAGTTTTACATTAAATTTGTAAGATTGAGATCAGATCGGGCATCTCAACTCAACCCTAATGAAATTAATTATTTGAAGCGAGATATCTACATAATTTTACTAAATTTCAAATTTTTTTACTGTGTTTAACACTATTTGATGTATATGTATGTGTTGTGTGTCTGTCTGATTTCATTTCACCTCTCTTTCCTAACCCCCAAGGCCACGCCACTGTCACTTTCCCACAATGTGCACCAATAACAACAATCTCTCACTTCCCCACTAAAATCTAATCTGGGTTTCATTCTTCAGAGGACAAAGTTTCGGACTTTACGGGATTCGGCTTGTTCCACTGCTGTCATGGGCAAGGTCGCGGTGGGAGCTGCTGTTGTCTGTGCCGCGGCCGTTTGTGCCGCGGCGGCGCTGGTGGTGCGCCACCGCATGATTAGTTCCCGCAAGTGGAGTCGAGCCATGGCCATACTGAAAGAGTTTGAGGAAAAGAGTGGGACCCCACTTGCCAAGCTCAAACAAGTGGCTGATGCCATGGATGTGGAGATGCACGCAGGTCTCGCATCTGAAGGTGGTAGCAAGCTTAACATGTTGATCAGTTTCGTCGACAATCTCCCTACTGGGTTCGTAGATTTATCCATCTCTTTTCCCTTTTCACATCTGTTAGCTTTTCAATACTAATATTTATAAAATATAGGATTTTTTTTTGTCTATATTTTTTTAAATAAAGTTTGTAGTAAAAAGAGTTTCAGACACTTGAGGATCAGGATGTCCGGTTTTTGTTGACTGTCTATTTGTCCTGCTCTCTGGAATGTTGATCTTGTTGTTTTATTTGACTTTTTTAATGGATTTTTGGCTAATCAATGTTTCTCCTTTTCCTTTTTTTTTGTTTTGTTATGCGTGCTGTTTATTTTACTTTCTGAATTCTGATACCGTGAACTGACAAATTTGGATCAGTGGTGAAGTAGTTCACTTCATTTTATGCATTATCTCAATTACGAACTTATTGTGGTATTGGAATGTTAAGAATAAAGATTAGAGCTTTTTTGTTTGTTGTAAATCCGGGGTTTTTGAAACTCGAATGTCACAGGTTCAGAATTATACTGCTTTTTAGCAGTTCATTACGTGATTAAATTGGAGGTGTTTACTAACATATCATTCATGGTTCTGTGACCCTCTGGATTATAACGGTTTATCACTAAAGCGTTTGATTGTTTATATTGTGGTTTGAAGACCCTGCAGTCAAGATGCCGAGAGAGAAATACGAACTAGTTATTCTTAAAGATTTCTTCTGTGTTAGTTCATTGATCACCACATCCATTACATACAGGGATGAGAAAGGACTCTATTATGCACTGGATCTTGGTGGCACAAACTTCCGTGTCCTTCGTGTACATTTGGGTGGGAAAGACAAAGGTGTTATTGGCCAAGAGTTTGCAGAAGTTTCAATTCCTCCACATTTGATGACTGGTACTTCGGAGGTAAGCGTGTTATGGGAAAATCTATCAGACTATTAAGCGTTGTTACACTTTGATACATATTCATTATGTTGTTACAGGCATTATTTGATTTTATAGCAGCAGCTCTTGCCAAGTTTGTTGCTTCAGAACCAGAAGGTTTTCATCCTCCACCCGGCAGACAAAGAGAACTGGGTTTTACATTCTCATTCCCAGTGAGGCAAACATCAATTTCATCTGGGACTCTAATTAAGTGGACTAAAGGTTTTAATATTGAAGATACGGTAATTCTTGTTGCCTTCCTGTTATTCAAGAGGAGTGCTAGCAGTCCTAGCACACACTTTTTTACACCTACTATTGGTTAAAATATACGAGAAAGTACAGAATCACAAATGAAGCTGATTAACTATATTTGAAATGAGAGCCACAAAGTTTTTTGATCCCATAAATTCAACCAATACTGGAGAGTGTGTTATAAAGCCTATTGTTAGCATTTTTCGATATTCAATTTACTTGTGCAGACACTATTTTCTTCCGGTCACTCATCTTAATTACACTGTGACGGATAGTCCAGAAATTTGAACGAGTCACTCTCTCTTGTATAAAGTTTTGCAAGTCTCCAGATATTGCAATAGTACAATCATTATTTGCCTCATTATAATTCAAAACTGCATCTTAGCCATAGGATCTTTCATTTTTTTTATAGAGTGAATTTCTTGTTGTTTCTCTGATCTCTTGCTGAGCATGGATACTCCTTCATTGTTCGTTTGTAGGTTGGTGAAGATGTAGTGGGAGAGCTAACCAAGTCCATGGAAAAAATTGGGCTGGATATGCGAATTGCTGCTCTAGTCAGTCTCACTGTTCTCTCTTTTTTTATTTATATTTTATGGCTATGATCTGAGTATGACGATTTCCAATGTGTCTGACTGAGTTTTTTGAGTTACAAGATTTTATTATGTCAGTTTTATTTTATTTTAAGTCATTCTTGGTGGTTTAATATATAAACTGGAAATGAAACTTAACTTGCTGATTTGATGTAGGTTAATGATACCATTGGAACATTAGCTGGAGGCAGATTCTACAATCAGGATGTAATTGCTGCTGTGATTCTTGGTACTGGGACAAATGCAGCATATGTAGAACGTGCACATGCTATTCCAAAATGGCACGGCCTTATACCAAAATCTGGAGATATGGTATGTAGGTTATGAATGTGTGAGATTTAATTTCTTGTGAAAGAGTTATCTTTACCGTGTTGCTATCTGGTGTTACTATATGGTGACGAAGCATGCTCTGATTATTTCTAAATGTTATAGGTTATAAACATGGAGTGGGGTAATTTCCGATCAAATCTTTTTCTAACAGAATATGATCTGGCTCTTGATGCTGAGAGTTTAAACCCTGGAGAACAGGTAATAATCATCTATAGTATCCATTATTTAATTAACTAATGCAACTCTAACATTATTCCACTGTTGCTTACAGATTTTTGAGAAATTGATTTCGGGCATGTATTTGGGGGAGATTATTAGGAGAGTTTTGTTGAAGATGGCTGAAGAAGCTGACTTTTTTGGAGATACTGTTCCACCCAAATTGAAAGTTCCTTTCATACTTAGGTATGCTAATTCATACTGGCAAACGTAGTTGTTAATACTGCACTGGTGTAGAAGTGGCCAGCGGCTGCTATTTGGCATTTTTGTGGTGTGGGAGTCATGACTGTGAATAGGAATCATCGTCTCTCTCTATTTTTGATAGAGAGAGAGGCAGAGATACAGAAAGACCCACCATTTTTTCTGTCACTAGAAGTTCAAAATGAACATGAGATCAAACAGCAGTGCTGGTAAAGTGCAGCTCTGTTTCTGGCAAATCCGCTGCACTTGTCAGTTCTGGTGTTGTTTCCAACTTTCCAGTGAACCCTTATCTTGTTCTTTTCTTCTGCTCTGTACTCTACTATGGAGCTCTCTATGTTCTGTATAACAGACCAACATAGGTCCTTCATTTCACTGCTCTGTCCCTTCTTTTCCCTGGTCTTCTTAGGTCTGTTTGGTTAACATGATAAGATATGGAATGATAGGATAAGAGTGTGTGAAAATTAGCTTATGGACAAACCATAAACCATTTTCATCTGCTCTTCCAAACACTTTCATAAGTGCTTATGTCATAAGATAAACCTAAAGTTCTAAATAAGCTTTTCCAAAGACACCATGATATGAATTCAGTAAGCTCTTGTCCTATCCTGTCTTTGGTAGACACAGAATAACAACTAAATAGTATTATATTATTCTATCATGTGTTTTGAGATGGACCAAATAATGGCATGTGATGCAAGTCATAGTAAATGGCAAAATTACCCTTGTGACACAATTGCATATCACTTTTTGTAAGTTAACTTTGATATAGTTTTGTCAAATTTTCTATTGTTTAAATAATAAAAAACGTAACAAAATAATTACCTAATTTTAATAAAGTTATTTAAATCTATAAATATCTAATTTTAATATGGATGCATTGAATTTTAGAGCTATTATTTCTAAATCTTGTATTGAACTCAATTAAATTTTAAATTGTAAATAAATTATGTAAAGTAGCAAAATAATTTTAACTAAAAGAGTGTAACACGTAATGTACATATTTTATATGCTTAAAAAAATTCATTCCCATTTTAAAATAACATGGAGAATGTGGATGTGATGATAACTTGATTCGTGAGCTGCCACTGATAAAAAGGAGAACAAGTGATGCAGTGAGAGTGCAAAAGAAACACAGTACGGGGACAGATGGACGGAGAGAACTTAAGTGGAAAATATTTTAATCTTATCCTGTTAGCTTCCAACATAGAATCACAGGATAAAATTTAACTGGTGAAAAAGATAGGATAGGATTAGGTGATAAGGTTGTCTGATCATATCCAATTGGTTCACAAAACAATGGATTAAGATATGATATCTTCCTTACCACGATCACCAATCTATCCCTTAGTTGTAATGAGTTTTGTCTCTTTTTTTTTGTTCTTTGACTTTCGGTGCCATTGACTCGTGTGTTTAGCTTAAAACTACAATTTTTTACAACTTAATTTTTGGTATGTATTTTTAAATGTTTAAGGATTGATACATGACTAGTATAAATTATATAACTGATAATCATACCTTCAAAATTGTGGTCATTCCATTATGTGCTATCCAGCCACATCGGTTTTAGGGTCTGGCTACTTAGCGCCACTGTCTGGAAATGGTTACTGCCACCAAACAGTCGTTTTTTTTTTGTCTTGGATGATACCTGTCAATATTGGTCCATGACCTTCATATGGAGTATTCTTTTACTGCATATTTACGTGCCAGTAATGATTCTGATGCTTAGCCTAGTTGTTTAATTTCATGAATTACACAGAAACCTGAGAAAATTAAGATGCATGCTCTGTTTAGACTTTTTATGTGGACCACTTCAGTATCATCATGTATTTAATTTTTGACAAAGTGTTGTTCCCCCCTTTTCTATTTAAATCTTATTTCTCAAGATTGCTTGATATTTGCTCTGTTGTTAATTGATGACCAAGGTCGTCACATGAACTAACTTGTGCATCAATTTTTTTTGGAACTTGTAAATCAAGACAAGAATGCTGCAATACAAGATTGGGTTGTCATTGCCTCTTTTGGGGTTTGCTTGGTGGGTTGGTAGGAGATACAGGGATAAGAGAAAAGATGAACGTGGTGGGGAAAGATTTATTACCATTTTTTTAGGCGGTGTAAATAGGGAAATGATAATATTATTCTCTATGTATAAGCTTAAGATAGAAGGACAACTAAGAAATTATTTTGTGGCATTATTGGGATTACATTTTCATCCGAAAATGTGGCGAAAGTTTTGGCTAAGACTGGAGTGTGACGAAAGTTTTAGCCTTTTCATTTTCAGCTGTTTTTTTTTTCTGTGCTTATACCAATCAATCTTAATAAATTGTATTCAATTCTCATTTTAGCTGTTATTCCACAGTGTACACTGTTTATGCTACCCGTGCCCTTGTTGAATTGCATAACCCTTCATTGCAACATATATTCAGAGTTTTAACATCATTTTTATTAGGACACCTGACATGGCAGCCATGCACCACGACACTACTCCTGATCTGAAAGTGGTTGGAAACAAATTAAAGGATACATTAGAGGTATGCATGCTCTTCTAAGATTTTGAAATATTGCTATCATGTCTCACCATTCTATAAATTGTTTTTTCTTGAATTGGATGTGGGGGGGACAGAAATTATGACGATAAGATAAACTACACCTATTCTTTGTGACATGTCTTTTAAAGTAAATAGCATTCTGATTATGTTTAGGGCAATAAAAGTTGGTGCTTCTAATGCTCCTCATTTTGTCAGATCTCGAACACTTCCCTAAAAATGAGGAAGATTGTTGTGGAACTATGTGACATTGTTGCTACTCGCGGGGCCCGCCTTGCTGCTGCTGGTATTTTGGGCATCCTCAAGAAACTAGGAAGAGACACAGTTAAGGTTGGGGAGAAGCAAAAGTCAGTGATAGCATTGGATGGAGGATTGTATGAACACTACACTAAATTCAGAGAATGCCTGGAGAGTACACTGAATGAATTGCTGGGAGAGGAGGCTGCTGAGACCATTGTCATTGAGCACGCTAATGATGGCTCCGGCATTGGTGCAGCCCTTCTAGCAGCTTCTCACTCCCAATATTTGGGAGTGGAGGAGTCTTAAATTATTGCCGAGGGAATGTAATACTAGTTTCATTTTTTTCTTAGGTAATAGATCAACACATTGAAGCAATGATGCCTTGGTTATTGGTCTTGCAGATCATGTCCACCGGGAGGGATCTCTCTTCTTACTGGGGCATTCATTATTTTGGTTCGGGGTTTGTTTCTCCTTCGTTAAGGAATAATATCAAAGATATAAACTTTATCATGAGTGACTAGTCACCTTTTGCGGATGTAGCCAACCGGAATAAATCAGAACTTAATGCACTGAGAAGCCTAAGTGCTTTTTTATTCAAACCTTTTCTGAGTTATCAGGAGTTGTTGCTGTTATTGTTGTAGTATTTCATTATCTTGTATGAAACACGCTAAGTTTTTCAATTTTTTTGTCGGTGATATTTGTTTTTCTGAGTTATCAGGAGTTGTTGCTGTTATTGTTGTAGCAAATCTTGGATTTGTTTTTTTCTTTTTCTTGTTCATGAGAAAAGTAAACATGTTTTTATCATATCTTTTGTGAAAATTCATAAATATCAGAGAGCTTAGATTTGGCGAAATGTCTTGTGCTGTTCTCTTGTCCGCAAGAAAGTAACAAGGCACAAGAGAAAGGTTTTGGATCTGTGGTATTTTAGTGCAAAACATGCAACCGCAAGTTTTAACGCGTTTTGTAGACTAGTGAAGTGAGGTGAGCTAAAAGAGTAAAAGAGTTTCAACTCATTGAAACCAAAATCTCTTTCTGAAAGGGTTGTTGAGTAGAGAAAAAATATGACTCATCACGAAGCAGTAGTTTCATTATTAAAGATGCATCTGACAAATCGGTAACGGTAAGAGCAAACGCGTCTGTCTTCTATAAAAATCAACTAACGATATTATTGCTTGTTTTAATTTAACTCCAATAATGAAATCAAGACAAATGCTTTGGGTGGCCGATTTTGGTTTGTCATCTTTCTGTATTCTAATCGAACATTTTTACTATGATGCAACATAAGCCAGTCTACCTAGCTGTCCTTATCAACATTTTCCTTTCGTTGAGGAGAGTAAATTGTTGTCAATCTTTTCACTACGAATATGGGTTGGATCCAGCAAACAGCACTGTATATCAAAGGAAAATTGAGTGGAAATTGACGTTTAAAGATTTTGGCGTGGTTTAACGGAGCATAACTTGAGAATAGATAGAGAGAAGGCTTTCACAAGTAAACAACATTCATAGGTCCAAGTCCAATCCAAACATCACAGCAAAAACAAAAAGTATAAAACCTACACTACAGCAAACATCAACCTTGGTTTTTGCGTGGCCAACTACAACCTCTTAATCGGTGTTGTTTTTTAACCCATCGACTAGGAAACCTGAAATAAAGCGAATTGCCATTGCCGCCACCCCAAATTGCTATCAGCCTCCTTCTATGCATTCTGGAAGCTACACTTCCATGATGTGAAAACTTCATTGAAAATAGGATAATTTGTTCATAACTAAATGATACAACAATGTTATAACTCTTCAGATAAAGAGGTAGGAAACATTAAACCCCCAATTGATACCAAAGGATTCTCCAATGAGAAAAAGGGTAAAACTCAATCACCAGACTTTATTATGCCATAGCGTTGTGTGAGACAGCAGAGTGGAGAGGGCAATGCAGTAGAAGTAAAATAGTAACAGACGAGAGAGAGAATGGTTGCTTTGAGATTTCAGGCATCGGAGGGAGGAAGAGAGACATTGTTGAGTCGCTCGAGTACCAAAATCAGAGCCTGAGTACCCAAATATCCTTCACCATGAGCCTTAAGCGACAAATAAAGCTGTTGAGCAAGAGCCAAACCAGGCAAAGCAATCCCCATGTTCTGACATTCCTTCAGACAAATCCCCAAATCTTTAACAAAGTGGTTCACGAAAAACCCCGCTTCAAAATCCCTCTTTAAGATCCTCTTTCCGTACAAGTCCAGCGACTTCGAACCGGCCGCGCCGGTGGAAATCGCCTCCAGGTACAACCCTACATCCAACCCCGCCTTGTGCGCGTACACCATTCCCTCCACCAGCCCCACCATCGTCGACGCTATCGTCACCTGATTCGCCAATTTCGCGAATTGCCCCTTCCCACTCCCTCCCATGTAGTTCACTTTCCCCATCACTGAAAACAAGGGTTCCAGATTCTTCACTGTCGATTCCTCCCCGCCGGCGAAAATCGCTAGGGTTCCGTTCTTCGCGCCTCGGTCGCCGCCGGAGACGGGGGCGTCGACGGAGTGACAGCCTTTGCCCGCGGCTGCCTCCGCAATTTCGGCGGCGAGGGAGGGCTCCGAGGTGGTCATGTCAACTAGGACACCGCCGGGGCGGAGGGCGGCGAGCGCACCGGAGGTTGGGTGGAGGAGGACGGATCGCACGTCGGAGGGGTAGCCGACGATGGAGAATACGACATCGGAGCGGGAGGCGACGGCGTTGGGGGAAGCAGCGAAGTGGGCCCCGAGGTCGACGAGAGGTTGGGCCTTGGAAGCAGTGCGGTTGAAGACGGTGAGAGTGTAGCCGGCCCGGATGAGGTGGGCGCACATGGACTGGCCCATGACGCCAGTGCCGATCCAGCCCACACGAGTGTTTGATGGGCTTATGGGCTCGGCGGCGGCCATGAAGTTTCGGACGGTGGAGGAGTAGCAGTGGCGGATACGACAGTGGAGGGAGCGGAGATTTAGCAGGGGAGAGGTGAGCGGCATGTCTCTTCTTTTGCCAGCCACATATATATCGGTAATTTTTCGCGTCCGATTATCCTGTTATGTGGTTAACCTTAGAGAATTTTTTTTATTTATTTTATTCTTCAATTAAAGGCGAACTCGGTTCGAGTTTGACTCACCAAGTGAAAAAAGTATTATTTGTAATTACAGTTGCAAATTCTTGATTTTTTTTTCAATGTTTGTAGGAGCTAAGAAAATACTAATTTTATTGATTTCTATCCTTATTAAGGAGCTAAGAAAAAAAAAATCGAATATAAAAAAGTGATGTTATCTAAAGTTCAAATAATATTTTTCCAAAAAATAAAATAAACTATTTATTTATACATTATGGTTAAATTTTGGATCAACCAGATTAAATATTATTGGATATATTTAATTTAATTTCAATGTTTTGTTTCTGTAAATTGTAAAATTAGTATATTTTTCATATTTACATAAGATTTCATTATTAATTTACATTTTCTTACTTTTATGATTATTTTAAAATAATTTATTAATCAATAAAAGGTCAAATAAGAACATTAAACGGTGTCGTTTAATTGCCCCTCTGAACAATTACGAATCATCTCCTGTAGTCTCTGTCTGCCCTAATTTCGCATGCACATCTATGTAGGAAAGAAAGATAAGGCATTATCATTTTGAAAACTTCACTGTACTTTAATCCAGTTTTCACATGGTTGCTCCTTCCTCAATCCATTCTATCAATACTTGAGATTCTTTTCTGGGTTTTCACTTTGACGAGTTCGTAGTTATTCTAGTGCTACCTCAATGTACACCAACATCTCCAAAGTCCAGGCATTTCCTTTTGCCGCTAAAATCTCTTCGCAACCCAAATGCTTCGCTTCACCCAACGCCTTAAGGTCCCTATCTTTACCGCTTGCTTATAATCAAAACCACATCTTAATGATCCCCACTTCACATAAATTTGGAACCTCGGAAGCGGGGAAGTTAGCAAATCCGTACGGCTTTATGGTACAAATTGCTAGAAGGTATTATAGGTCAAGAAGTGGCGAAAAACAACTTCCTTGGTTAGAAGTGGCTAATGAGGTTCAGGGAGAAGGTAAGGTGGTGGAGAAAGCAAAGATGACTAGGATTAGTGCCTCTATCCAGGAAGGTTCAGCAAAGAAGGTGAGTGCTAAGTCCTCTTGGGAACAATCCATTGAAAGGTTAGATAAAAGTCATAAAACAACAGTTCCAGAAATTAAGCCGAGATCAGCAACGGCTGCAACAGTTTCTATGAAAGGCGGTGCATCAGCAGCTGCTAGTAAGGAAAGGAAGAGTGGATTGGTTGAGAAGGCTGGAGAGCACAGGAGTGATTATGGCAAAAGGTATGTGAAGTATGATGATAGTGACGAGGAAGAAGTTGATGATGAAATGGGGGAGGAGATTGAGGATCCAAGGTGGGATAACATAAAGAATAGGTTCAAGGGGACGGTGGGGGCAAAAGTTGGAACGGAGAGACCCGAGTTTCGAAGATGGAATAAGCAGGAGAACTGGGGTAGAAAGACATGGAAAGAGGCCACTGAATCCACTGTGCCTAAGATTGTTGGTGAAGGGATTTATGGGGTTGGTCCTGTTTTGGCTGCATTGTCAGCTGATCGAAGGGAGTTCTATGCATTGTATGTTCAAGAAGGATTGGATTTGAGTAGCAATAATAGGAAGAAGAAGGACAAGAAAGGCTTTGAAAGAGTTCTAAAGATTGCTGAGAAGCTAGATTTGAGTGTAAAAGAAGCATCAAAACACGATCTGAATATGGTGGTTGATAACCGTCCTCATCAAGGTTTGGTTTTAGATGCTTCACCACTAGAGATGGTGAAAATAAAGGAACTGGACCCTGTTTCTGTTGATGAGGGGAAGGGTTCCCTTTGGATAGCTTTGGATGAGGTTACCGATCCACAGAATTTAGGGGCAATAATTAGGTCTTCATACTTTTTTGGAGCGACTGGGGTAGTTTTATGTGCCAAGAATTCAGCTCCATTGAGTGGTGTTGTGAGCAAAGCAAGTGCAGGCTCTCTTGAGTTAATGGAACTTAGATATTGCAAGAATATGATGCAATTCTTGGTGTCTTCAGCTGAAAATGGTTGGCGGGTTCTTGGGGGCTCTGTCTCCACCAAAGCTATTTCTTTGGATGAGGTTGTACCAGGTCCGCCTACTATTCTTGTTTTGGGCAGCGAGGGCACTGGTTTGAGACCATTGGTGGAGAGATCATGCACTCAGTTAGTTAGGATTCCTGGGAATATTCCTCTTGACCCAAATACTAGTGAATTGGATGGTGAAAGTAATGATTTGAATGCTCAGAGCTCTGGTAGAGAGTTTCTATCATTTTTGGCCGTGGAAAGCTTAAATGTTAGTGTTGCAGCAGGTGTACTTGTTCACCATTTAATTGGGAAGAAGTTAGTGGATTCATTGCCAGAGGACAATAAACAGGTTGTCGTGTCTGAGTGAGACGCATTGCCTCAATTTATTTAGTTCTATCTTACTTACTGTTTGCCGATGGATCACAGCTTTTGTTTCTTTGAATACAGTGTAATTTCTCCTTCTTTATCACTTGATTATGTATTCATATTATTATCATGTAAGAAAGTTGGTCTGTCCTGCCGTGGAGTCGGTTCACAATTTTGCCTGCAATATAACTTGAAGGCTAAATATAGTTTACATCATTATTCAAATGAAGGAGAATTGATCAATTAAATCAAAAGTCGAGGCTTCTGCTGCTTATCACATTGAAGTTGTATTAGTTTATAGTTGTGTTATTTTTAACTTGAATTATATTGTTTTGAGTTTCAGATGTGATTTTTTCATTATAAATCAAATTTGAAACAATTGAAAATTGAAAATTATGATTTATTTTTATTGTGGTTACTGTGTTCTCTGTGTTGAAGTTTATGAGTTGGCTGCTTCTTTCTCCTGAATTTTGCCCATTGTCTCCATATAACATGAAACCGGTGGCCTGCTTATACTCTTAACTTTAGCTGAATCCCTATGACTCCATGACAAGTGGCACCATCTAACGGAGTATAATTACTTTTACCTGTTCTTGTTGCTTTTTCTTTCTGGTTCTTGTTGAAGTTCTGAAGGACTTTTGGGTTAAACGTGTTATTACTTTCTGCATTGTTTGTAAAATGTATTACCCATTCTTGCAGAGTAAAGTTTCAGGCTCAACAACACCCACTGTTAGGCAACTGAGATCTTTTCAAACTGAAAATATCAAGAACAGAAATAGAGAATAGGAAACAAATAGTTTTTCTGTATTAAAATTAGTAGACGACTGTGCTAAAGAGCAATCCCTTTCTGAACCAAACACAACTTCTCAAGGACCAACTCAACAAATGTCTGACTAACGTCTACTATAACTCTTTGTCTTGAATAGACCTTTGGACTTGAATTACAGACTGGGCATCCTAACCCACACCTACAGTTTCTTACCTCTTCTTGTGGTTTGTGAGCTCAGTTCGTCCAGCATTAGAGCCACATGACATCAAGATCTTGTTTTGGCATATGTTAGGACTGTTGGAAAGGGGTAGTTAATTAGCATCTTTAGATCATTTGTAGGTAAAGGGAGTTACTGGAGGGAAAGGAATTGTTTCATATTTGTTATCATTTGTAAATAGACAATAATCTCTTTGGGATATGAGGAATCGTTGTGAAATGGAAACCTGATCTCTCTCCTTTGTTCTGTTGTGTTGCCATCAGTCAAGAAATGCTATCTTTCTTTTCTTTTCTCTACTTTCAGTTCCAGGTTGCGAACGGTCTCATTAATGAATGGCTAGGTTCCGAATATGATGAGTAATAACTGTTGCCATGCAGTTGCAGTTCCAGCAGATTGAACTTTATGATACACACTAGCATTGCGTTAAGGTTCTCCACTTAATGGTTTATCCTGAATTCTCTAAAGAAAATACCTTTTGTTTTGTACTTATACACACCGTATTTTAATCTTCCCTTGTATTTTAGATATTTATATTTTGGCAACCAAGAATTAATTTGTTTATTTCATACTCGTAAGATTTGTATTACCAGAAGCAGTATCACAATCATCTTTTTCAGTGTTATATTTAAGAAATTTATTATTTGTAAATAATAGATGCTTCTATTCTGGAAAGACAGTATGTAACATATAGGCATGATATAACTGGAGCATTACAATTTTCATTCGTGACCGTTATTATGCAAAGATCTTCTGCATGTCTTGAGCAAGGCACGACATGCCTTAGTTTACACTAAATAAATGTTAGAATATACAAAAATATCTTATCATATCCTATCACATTTTAAATTATCTTTTGGTTCAATTTCTCTGTTCATCTTTATCTCTTATGAATAGTTATCATCTTTCTTTATCTTAGTATGATTTCCTCCACATGTTTAGTTAGATTAATATACATTAGAGTTAGTATTATAAATTTAATGAATATATAAAAAATATTCTGAAATTGTGATATATTTCTATTAACATTAATTCAGTGATAGATTTCTCTCAATTCTTTCCTTTCCTCCACATGGTTATCTAGAGCAGTATGCGATGTCATCCTCTTTGTCTTACTGTTTTCAACTTCATTCTTTCTTAAAAAATAAAATTAATTTGTTTTATAGAACTTTCTCCCGAACTTATCTTACTTTCTGCAACTTTTTGCTTAATTTCGAATAGTTAAAATTGCTGTGTATCTTCTTCTCAGAAAGTTTGTATCTCCCTTTTTGGCTCCATGGTTGAACTCGCTTGCCTCTGTTCAAATCTGTGATAGCTTTGGACTTCAGGTTGAGTGTGTCTCCTTCAATAATATGTTTTTTTGTCTTTATTTTTACCCTAGCTATGTCCCATGGAGTGTTGTCGGTGTCCCAGTCTTTACTTCTTTGGATGTGACTTTAGGCTTTTACTTTGATGTTGTTTGTCTCTCGCTATTTTTTATATCTTATTTGGTCTTTGGATCTCTCTTGAATGTCTTTATGCTATGTTAGTTTAGTGCCTTAATGAGCACCCTTTCAGTCCATAAAGGATAATCTGGAAAGTAAAACTACTGCTTCACACCTGATCTCCCCTCTTGTTTGACACCCATGTTTGATTTGTTGTGTCCCTCTAGTTGTTCGGTGGCTGTGCAATATTTTTAGGTTGTTCTTTCCCTGACTTTTTTAGGACTTATTTGTTTTCTATTAGAAGGAGGGTTTTCTTTATAATAAGCTTTAAATTGAGTGTTAGAACCTGTGGAAATGTCTTTATTTTTTATTAGAATATCGTAGATGATTCTTCAGGATTAATGCTTTCTTTATATACCGGACTAATTACATATAACTTCATCATATCATGATCTACTCCTCTGATTTTCAAGGATTAAGTTTGATATTAACAAAGGTCACATGTTCTATGAATATACCAGATATATAGATACAGTGTGGTACATCTCAGTTAATAGCTAGTAGCAAGAATTGGATGCAGATAGAGAGATAGAGGAACTCTTATAATCTAATTACATATTATCATACAATAAAAAATTGTAAACTTCAATTAAGGGAAACAGATTGTACAATATGGTAAGAGTTGATCAAAATCATAAGGAAATTTCTCTCTGTCTGTCTGTCTGATACATACACATGCCCACAAAAATTATGGGGATAAGAGGAATAGGAACAAGATAACAAAGTTCACTGTGCAAGAGCCTCATCATTAAATAATATATGGACATAGCAGCAACACAGCGAAAAAACACTCTCCTATATGGCCCTTAAGATAAGGGGATTTTTTGTTTCTTTCCTTAAATTTCATTTGGTACTTATGTTTCCATAGTTTTTATCATCATCATCATATATATATATATATATATAAGCATTGCAATTTTAAGTGGTCAACAGCTTGTAATTCCTTGATATATCTTATTTTTGAAAGTTGAAGTGAATGCTCTTAATTTTTCAGAATCCCAACATAAAGTAGCAGAAAAACATTATTCCTACTAAAAGCATGGATGTCACATGATTTTCGAGTTAGTCTAAACTGAAATTCAAGTTTTATATTACCAAAAACATATTCTGGAGTTGTAGTGTTGACATTTTTGAAGTTGGACCTGTTGTACAGGCAATTATTTTTGGAACTTTTAATGTGAACACCCTTCTTCAATTAGAAATCAAAATTTGCTTCACTATTTATTTATTTATTTTATTTTGAAGGACTGAGCCACACATGAACAACAAATTATCAAATACTTATTTTCCTCTTTTCCTTCTGACAATTGGAATCACTATCTTATTTTAAAATATTTATCCTGTTTCACCTCTTAAATGAATAATGTCAAATGCCATTTTTCATTTGGAAGTAGTACTTCTGATAAGAGATTAATTTCTATCTTCTGAGTATAAATAATTATGGATGACAACGAAGTAATTATGCTCATTCCTCTTAATTTATATATATATTTCCTACTATGAGTTTCTACAACTTTGTTAGGTCAGAAAATAGTCTCAACCTTCATACTAAAAATTTTACTTGACAAGTTTTCAACCTTTATAATCAACTATACAGCTGCATGAATACTTATATGGTGCGCCAAAATATATATATTTGAATTGTTAATTTCCTGACTTAATATATATATATATATATATATATATATATATATATATATATTTCTTAACTTATATAACCTCTTAAAGTGTATCAAATTTTTAGTTGATAAAAAAATTTTATTCATAAAAGCAGACATACTTTAAACATAGAGATATTTTTAATATTTATTTTTAATTTAAAATAAAAAAAATAAAAAATTATTCAAATATCCTTAAAATTAGCAAACCTCACACACACACACACACACACACATATATATATATATATATATATATATATATATATATATATTGAATTTAAATTTATTTTATTTTACATTATTTATTTTTTAAATTTATTTTATAAAATAATTTAAATATGTTTAATCTGATTTTTATATTTAAATAAACTATTTAAATTATATGTAAAATAATATTTAATAATTAAATAATCTTAACAATTTAAAAAAGGGTTAAATATGTTTTTAGTCCCTAAACTATTGGTCGTTTCTGGTTTTCGTCCCTCTTTCAAAGTAAGGTACAATTTGGTCCTCATTTTTTTCGAAACGTTCGTTTTAGTTTTCGGAACTTTGTTTTAGTCCTCATTTTTTGCTAAATGAGGACCAAATTTTTAAACAGTGTTTACTTTTCGAGGACTAAAACGTTTCGAAAAAGAATGAGGGCGAAATTGTACCTTACTTTGAAAGAGGGACGAAAACCAGAAACGGCCAATAGTTTAGGGACTAAAAACATATTTAACCCTTTAAAAAAATATCAATAGATTTTCAATTAATATTAATGAAAATTACTTTTAGTTAAAGTGCACTAAGATATTTTCTATTGAAATAATTATTTTTAATTAATATTGTACAGAATTATTTTACAAGGCTGAACATATAAGTTATACTTTATTTATGATAAATAATTTATTTTTTGATACATTGCTATTTTTAACTATTGATATTCACTAAGAGTGTAAGTATATATATATATATATATATATATATATATATATATATATTAAAAGAGTAAAATTGACCCCTTTATAAAAAAAATTGAAATGAGTGATTGAGATGGAAAACATAAGAAAAACATATATTTTAATAAGTTTTTGTACAAGAGGATATTGAAAGTTATTTTAAGAAAATCTTGAAAGGTTGGATTACACACACACACACACACATATATATATATATATATATATATATATATATATATATATATATATATATATATATATATATATATGCAATTATTTATAGAATGAAGAATGGTAGATTGTTGGAGTTTGATTTTTGGCAATCATAAAGTTACAAAAAACACCATAGATTATGTTGTCAAAAAAATTGCAATGGACCACTTGATGAGTAGTTTTCCATTAGAACATCAAAAGCAATAGCTGGCAATGCCATGTGAATAAGGTGGGGCACTTACACATGCATTCCAAATCCCATCACTTTCTTCATTATCCTTATTCACTTCTTTCCTTCAATTTTTGCAAACTTCTCACTTATACAAATCATATAACATTATACACATTCTAATCAACATCCATGTTGCTTCTTTTAATTATTACTGTGCAACCTTTTACTTTGTTTTTCTATTTAATGCATGTTTCACGGATTTCTCACATGGGACACATCTCAACCAAATCACGATATTTCTTCTATTGTTTTCTTCTCAATTTGATATCAAACTCCTTCACGGCATTATCAAATTGTCTCATTGAAGGAACTGAGAGGAAACTGCCACCATTTTTTTAAAGATTAAGATCATCTCATATAAAAAACATCAACATCTGAACATAGTACATGTCAATACTTAGCAGAAATAGTAAGAACCTTTACACGTTATTTACCTCATAAAATATTCATCTCTTTATTGTTCATACAAAGTTGCATGAAGTGTAATAATGACCAAAAAGTGATGGGAGAAGACATGTACTGTGAAGTGATCAAATGACAAAGGAAAAAATGTTGCGTTGTGTGTACCAAAAGCGACATATGGAAAAAGATTCGGATCCTACGAAAGGCACCTTCCTTCTCATCAAACTTTGCAAGCTGCCATTCTTCTCTCAACCTATCAATAACCACCAATCCAACGGTCTGTTTCTCTTTTTTCTCACAGATTTAACACTGCACACCAACAAAATTTCAAATTATAAGAAAAACATATATTTCGTTTTCTTTTCTTTATATAGAACAGCACAAAGGTGTATAAAACAAAAATAGTGTTGTTTTTGGAAGAATATTCTCATTAAATGCTTCAATTATGTTTTCCTATCAGACAAGTTTGGTGAAGATAACTATGGGTTTCAATTTATTTTTTATGCTATTTAGTATTTGGATTCTCACATTGAATGACATCAGATTTGGCATCTAATCTGGTTTGATTAACTATTTTTTGACTGAGAAAAAAAATACTTCATTTGGTACTTATATTTTTAGGACTGTGAAGTTTTTTTCCTCAGCAAATACATTCTACTAATATCTTAAATTACCATCTATTTTTTATGGTAAAATTTATATTTTTTAGAAAAAATATGACTTTAAAATTTGAATTTTAAAAGCATATATAGATTTCCAACTTATGGTTGGACCTAATTAACTTGTTTTTAGTTTAGTTAACCTTGAGTTTGTTGACTGTTTTAAAAATAAAAAAGCAAATAAATCAAATTAATTTCAATTGGTGGACTTTTTTTTCCCTATTCCGAACTTAAATTGAACTCACCCGTAATATTTCTGTTTTTTTATTTGGAATTTTGTTTAAAAAGTTTTTTTTCTTTATTAAAATTTATATACCATACTTTTTATGAATTTTTTTAGTATACTAATATAATTTTTTTTTCTGTTTTTTAAATTTCTCTTCACATAGTGCATTCTTCAACTGTTCCTATTTAAAATGTTGTAATCTTTACATAATAATTGAGAAAGTTTTGTTTTTTTGGGTGAAATTGATAAAGCGAAAATACTCAAAGAAACTGGAAAAGGTAGAAAGCAACTTATAAGGTAACAGAATTAGGTGAAAAGAGAATATTTTTATGAAAAATAGATTACTAATTTTTTAAATAAATTAAATTTTAGTTTTTAAATTCTTCTAACTATACATTCATCTCATTTCCTATTATATCCTTAATATATATATATATATATATATATATATATATATATATATATATCTCCTGTTTCTTCTATAAATAATTATTAAACAAATAATTAAATTGGATATGTAGAAGATATTAAATATTTTCCACCAAACAAAAGAAAGATATTAAACGCAATTAATTTTCATTAATATTTGAAATTAAATAGTACTTTATATAACTAGGTTTGTAGAAGATAAAGAACAAAATATAGCATTAATATGCTAAAAATACCAGGTTGTATTAACAAATATTATTTGAAGGTGATGATGAAATTTTGAATTTAAAAAATCCTTAATTACGCAATAAGTGTTTAAATTGAATTGGAGCTTTTTTTGAGAGAGTTCCCTGAACTCCCTTGCAGCTTGTGTTTCTCTCTGTGTTGTTCATGTCCTTCTGAGGTAGAGAGAGACACCGTGAGCGTTTCCGTTCAGAGACAGACAGAAAAGAAAGTGTTCAGAAAGAAGAAAGCACAACAATGTCTTCCTTTGATTTGTTACTGTTTTCTCTGAGCAGGGTCTTGTGTAGTCCCATCGCGGTTTTCTTTCAGATCCAGGTTTTTCACTTATATCACTTTTTGATCTATCTCTGTTTAAAGCTCTTGATTTTGGGGGTGACTAATTTTGTCTCAATTATTGTTCAACTAATTCAGCATTTGTCTCTTGTTGGTGGGTAGATATTCTTTCCTTCCTAGCATTTCTTGGCTTCCAGGTTTTTGTGGGAACCAATATGAACTTGTTCCTCTTCATTCAGTATCTCTATGCGAGGGTTTTTCAGCTGAGTTATGATGGTTTTGGTACCGCACAAAATTGTGCTTTTTATGTTTTATTTGTTTGTGGTTACAAAGGGTCTGGGGAGGGAAAGTGGGTATGTCTGGATGACGTGCTTCCCAATGGCACTTGGTGAAACACGAGATAAAGCTCCTGTGTTGGTAATGATGCGTTTGATTTAAGCAATTGGGGCAATTTGCTAGTTCTTGAATTAAATTGAAGTTTCTTTTTTCTATGGGTTGTTGAAACCAATTTCTGCCTCCAGGAAGAGGATTGAATTCGTTTTGTGTTTTGTTTAAGTTTGAGAAAGTGACCTAGTTTAGCCTGGTAGGATATGGATGGAAGTCTCCAGTATTTATTTTTTATCTGTGAAATCTTTTTCACAAATTTTATTCTCGCCCAGAAATTTTGACAGTTGAGGTACCGGCATGTGTGTCATTTTTATTGATTTAGCATCCGGAATCCCTTTAGTTGGGATGTCTATATAGACTTTAAATTAACATTTAGAAACAGAAGAAACAATATAAATAATTGAGATAGAAAATTATGCATTGTTGAAAGGGATTTCCCTTGAGCTGCATTTCAAGCTCAGGTTGTAAAATTGCATGTTTGTTGAATGAAATGGAAATAATAAAGGAGGTAATGGAACCTTAAGTTTCAGAATATGGGCTATGTGTATTTGTGGCAGTTTTAAGTATGGCAATATAACTCTTGCATTTCAATATTGAATGATAATTATCTATGTTTCCTTAAATTGAAATCTCGCTTTGTTTTCTCCACCGTTTTTTTTAAGAGAACATTGCATTAAAACCTGAATTTTATGTTTGCTCTGCAGGGGTGTATGATTTGCTTAACACTTGCTCTTGGGTGGGCCTGTGCTGCTTATGTGAGGTAGTCACTGATATAAATCAACTAGGAAACACTTTCATTTCATTGAGAAATTTACAGTTTTTTTCCCCCACTCACAGGAACAGAGAGATCAAACAAATGAAGGATTGTATGAAGAATGGCAATAGCTTTTCTTTCCTTTCTCATGACATTAACGAACTTGAGCACTCCTACCAACTCAATCTTCCAAGAGTAACTGTGATTATGCCCCTAAAAGGGTTTGGAGAACATAATCTCCATAACTGGAGGAGTCAGGTGATAACTTATATGACATGTCCCTGGAATTTATTTGAGGTTTCCAATATTTTGGTTTCTGTGCAGTGCCTTTTTGGTTCTTTCACAAGTAATAGTAATACACTAGAAATAGGAAAGTTGGAATATAATTCGATCTTGTATGATTTATGTATTTCACACACTTTCTCTTGCATTTTCCTAAATTTGTAATTTAAATGGTATGATCTATTGTCATTGTAGTCATACTATTAGTTATTCAGTTTTGTTGCAAAGTAAATAATAATTGGTTGTAATTGTGAACAACTGTTGTCCACTTTCTTTAATATCTGATTCTGTTCATTTTAAACACAGATAACATCTCTATATGGTGGTCCTATTGAATTTCTTTTTGTGGTAGAAAGTATCGAGGATCCTGCTTACCATGCTGTATCAAGGCTAATAGCAGAATTTGAGGTATAAATAAGCTCACAAGTTATTCTCTCATGTTTTTCATTTTATTTCCACTTTCATGTCTTTCATTATTTGCGTTTAAGTTTTGCCGCTCACACTTCTTAGTCTTTTCAATTAATTGCTTTGCCCTGTTGGAGTTAGTTTTTTCTGTTTTGGACTGTCTCCATTACCTTGTCTGTGTCTCATTCACGCTAAATACATGCCTATTTGATATATGCAGGATCATGTTGATGCTAAGGTTGTTGTAGCTGATTTGTCAACAACTTGTAGTCAAAAAATTCACAATCAATTGGTATGGAATTTTGTTGACATATATTTTTGATAGTTTTTTCAAATACTAAGTGTTGCCTTGGGGCCATGCTATATACGGAACGTAATCCTATCTTCCTTGTATTTTGTGGAAGTCAATCTGAATCTATGTTGAAAATGATGATCTTGGATCTTAGAAAGCACTTCTCTATATGTAACACTAACTAGGCAAATACATATGTGAAAGACCAGGGTTAACTCGTAGAAATCCCACATTGAAAATTGGTTCATGTGCATCCTTGTTGATTTCCTAGATTGTCCTTGCTAGATGTATTTTACCAATCACACGTGTGTTGAGTGGTCTTAACACCTGTGCAGGTTGGAGTGGAGACAATGCATAAAGATAGCAAGTATGTATTGTTTTTGGATGATGATGTTAGGTTACATCCTGGATCAATTGGAGCACTCACTCGTGAGATGGAGAAGAACCCTGAGGTCTAACTTAAATTTGTTTATTGTGGTTCTTTTCTAAAGGATTAATTATAACTATTGTGGTTTCACTTCCCTGAATTAATTTATTATGGTCTTAATTCTTTGATGCTTAGCAGATATTTATTCAAACGGGATACCCTCTTGATCTGCCATCTGGAAGCCTGGGGAGTTACTGCATCTATGAATACCATATGGTACACAACTTCCTCTGGATTTATATCTCCAATCTCTGCAGCACATGTCTGTGTATAAGATTGAGTTTTCTTTTATTTTCCTTTTGTTATAAAGTGTACAAGTCCTACAAATGAAACTCAGCTAATTGAATGTTACTCAAGTTTCAGGATTTATTGGATAACTTTTAGTTTGGATTTTTTGTAAATCCTAATATTTGACGAGATTTAGTTATAATAATTCCACTCTTTTGCTCCTAATGTGCTTTTATTTTATTTCACAGCCTTGTTCAATGGGCTTTGCCACTGGTGGAAAAACATTCTTTTTGTGGGGAGGGTGCATGATGGCAAGTAGCTTTTACTGTTCTTTTTTACTCAGTTGATGCTTTGAAGAAACTATGTTCTAACTATTTAGCTTTTTTTTTTCTTTCAGATGCATGCTGATGACTTTAGGCAAGATCGTTATGGTGTAGTCTCAGGACTTAAAGATGGTGGATATTCTGATGATATGACTCTTGCAGCCATATCCGGTTAATCTTTGGTTCTCTTATCTTTTTGTTTATGTTCACTTTGTCATTGTATACAACTACTTTATCTGTATCATTCATTGAAAATAATGATTAGTTGAAGATTGATCCACGAAGAAGCTAATTCCTTATAGATTTGGCAATCCTATGAACAATTTCTTCTTGTTTATGTGCATCTTGCAGAAAAATGACATTGAATGATAGTAGTTTTCTTTTGGGTAATGTTGTTTTCATTAAACTATTATTGTGCAAGAGACTGCTCCACACACTCACATACATATATGACATCGTTTTTTTGGCAATGTAATAGGCTCTTACTCATTCCATTTGGATAGACTAACCTTTTATGGTACATATTTAATGTTTTTTTCCTATCATTTCATTCCTATTTATTGAGTGAGTTCATTGCTATTGAATTTATACAGATAAGTTGGAAAATAATGAGAAAAGAGAACATGTATGTGTGTGTATTTCATTTACAGATGTTAATGTTTTGTACTAACCACTAATAGTCCTACTTATACTGATAATATAGGCCAAAATAGTACCGTTGTGAATTTTGTTATACCCCTACTTAATAAGTCAACTAAACAAAGGAGTCATCTAAAAGAATAAGAATCTTAATATTCTAACAAGTATTACAATTTATTATACAGGGGCTCACAAAAGGCTCATTACTTCTCCCCCTGTTGCTGTGTTTCCTCATCCCCTTGCAAGTGATCTTAATTTTGGAAGGTTTGTGATTATTTCTCATCTTAAATTGTGTTTCTTTGCATTTTTGATGATTTACTTTCTTTTTAACGTTTGTAGATATTGGAATTACTTGAGGAAGCAAACATTTGTTTTGGAGTCCTACACAACAAATGTTAACTGGATAATGAATCGTGCATTGTTTACCACACACTGTTATTTATCATGGGGATTTGTAGCACCATATGTTATGGCGATGATTCATGTTGCAGCAGCCTTAAGATTTTACAATAAAGAGTTCTTTCCTGAAGAAATTACCTACAGTTCTGGTGGTGAGCACACTACTTTTCCTTTCTAGGTATGTTGTTAGTGTGTGGATTAATGGATAAAAAATGACAGGATTATGATGCTGAAACAGGATTATTGTTCAACTTATATGCAGTTTTAGAAGCTCTCTATTCATGAGTATTTGTGTGATTTTTTCGTCTTACATGATTTCATAAATACTTGTTATTATATAAGTTTATTGGAATTTTATTTATGTTAAGGGTCATTACCTTCTGTGGAATATTATATAAACTGATAACTGCTATCAATATGGTTTGGATTATCTTTTTTAATAACGCAATGGGATGACATGAAATTCAATCCAGCCATAACATTCTATTCCCATTGTTATATGCTACATTTCCACTGGTGCTATTTCTGTATTTGCCATGAATAGATGGGGCTGTAGGAAAACATAAATGGGGTGTACTGCATTATTGTGAGATAAACTTTTTCCCATGAAACTTTACATTTTCAGTTCTTGTGTTTTTATAAGTACCTTTTTCCCAGGGTTGTTATTGGTGACCATCCTAGCCATATGCACTCTTGTTGAACTTCTTTCAATGTGGAACTTGACGCGGATAGAAGTCCAGCTGTGCAACATGTTGTCTCCGGAGGCGCCACAACTCTCCCTCGCATCTTATAATTGGTGTCTTGTGAGTATTTTCGTCTTGCCTGTTTTTTATGTGGACAAATTTGACAGGCATTGTTTATCATTGATGTCTTGTACATTTTTACTGTAAAGTTGAGTTCTTCTGAGTAAATCTTTATGTATCAACCTTGTATTCCAATTTTATAGCTAACGATGATATTCAAGGGGAGGAGAACGATGCAGTATTTAATGACTCCTCATATTCTAAAATTTGATAAAACAACAAACATAAATTTTGAGTCCAATCAAACATTGCAAGCACAAAGAATTGACGTGGGTCAGCCACTGGCATAAACACGTTGAACTATGGTATATAAAATTGAGAAAGTAATGCATGGACTTGTGAGTATATGTTGGAAAAATTTATATTTGGGGATGATTATGAATGTAGTATTATGATACAAAGGGTGTTAAATATCAAACAAGCCTGCTACTAGTTGGTAAAGTTAGAAAGTGACTTCTTTTGAACAGGTGTTCATTGCAATGCTGGTGGATAACTTCCTATATCCCGTATCTGCCTTCCGCTCTCATTTTTCTCAATCTATCAACTGGTCTGGTATTCGGTACTATTTGAAAGATGGGAAAATTAGCAAGGTAAGATGGTTGTTGATGCTTTATGTAATCTGTGATTTCCTTATTAGGCCAGTGCAGGGGTGCCTAGCTTTTATAAGACCAGATTAACTCTAACAGCTGTTTCCTTAACCAAAATATATTCCTTTTTTTGGTATGTTATGCAGATTGAAAGAACTCAAAGAAGCAAGGATATGGGTCCAGTTTTCACAGATTTGGGAGGAAAACATTTATACGGAAAGAAAGGGATGCCTACTAGAGGATCATTCCTGAGTTCTTTGTCCAGAAGTTTGGCACAATGGCATCAACCCAAGAAATTTGATAACTAGGAAACCTTCTCTTCTCTCAATTTCCTTGCCTCACTCGGGAAGCTTGGGTGTTGATAGATCACATTGGTCTCAATTATTGTTTGGTGCATTCATGATTGATTGTTTTAGTGTGGTAGGAATTCCAGTTCCATTTTTTCATTGTCCATTCAATCCATATGATTTTTTTATAGCCCAGGCCTTCTCCCTTAGGGTTGATTTTGTAATTGTAACGGTTCGGTGATTGATTTATGTAATACAGTGATCAAGAATTGCAGAATTATATAGGTAGCCATTTACATCCACATCCAGACAATGGGTAAGAAAAACATCTAGTTTATTCTTTTTATTGATTCATTAATTTAACTTTTATTTTTACTGTGGAATGATTACATGAAGTGTTTTAAAATTAATAAATAACTCAACAAAATATGAGTAAAAGAGAATGAAATTAAAAAGGTTTAAATTCCTTTTTTACATAATTACAAAAAGAAAAACATTACAAAACATGTTATTCCTACAACAACGCTTCTATTCGTGTCACCAAAGAGAACTGTTGCATTAGATTGCAATATCATTGGCATGGTTTTAAGCAATATTTTAAAACCATTTTCTAAAATTCATTGGTATCTATCAACACCTAATTTTATCTTTATATGGGTAAATGAAACGTGTTTAAAAAACTCCAAAAGAATATTTATTTTTCCTTTATAGATCAAAGTCAATTTATGTACTTCAACTTTATAGGAGTTCTTTCATTTAACATATTTGGGTTTTTTTAGTCTTTAAATATAAAAAAAATAACATGATTTTTTAGTCTTCTAATTTAGAAATCGTCTAATTTAGTTCATTAATATGTCATTGTTAAAGGTTGTTAAGGCGATTGGCAATATATTTGTAGACAATTTTGGAAAAATTCAGAACTTAAATTAATGAATAAGATTTTAAGATAAAATTTATAATTTTAAACCACCAACATAGTATAAATAATCCAAATCATTAAAAAGAAAAAAAAGGAGAGAATGAAAAGAAAGAAAGAAATTGAAATAAAAATATGAAAAGATAATTATAAATCATATTTTTAAAACTGAATTATTCTTTGCAAAAGCTGAAGATTTGCTTAAACCCATTTAGTAGTATATATCCTTTTACAGTGATGGTATATAGGTTTAGAAATAGTTAATACTCACTTATTACTTAGGATTGTAAGATGGTTAGTGATGGTATATACCTATATTTATATAGGTTTAGAAACAGTTAATATTCACCTATTATCTAGGATATAGGATAGGAAGATAGAACAAAATTATAATTTGTTTATAGTAAGACAGAACAAAACTAGAATTTGTTAAGTAGATTTCATACCCAATTTCAAAATTCAAATATATCATACAATGCTGTTCTATTTTATGTCAATAAATTTTTCATCATCATGTCAACAAATTAAACTAAATTATAATAATCTTAACACATTTTGGTACGTTGATATGTAAGTGAAAGAAAACACCTAGAAACTTGGAACTTTGTAATCTTCCAGACAAAACAGACCTACACTGTAGTGATGGCTTTTTATTGTACCTGCTCAATTTTAAGAAACCAATAGTAATTATCTTTATAGAAGATTACTGGTAAAATATTATATTGTATTATTCAATTTTATATATTTGAATTACTAACTTCAATTTGTTGTGTTTTATCTCCACTGATACGGAAGATTGACTCAGCAACACTGGGGGCAAGCTGTAATGCTCTTTCACATTTTTCAATAAGGTCTCCATTGTTGCATTTGTTTATGCAATATCTTTACAAACTAATTTCATCTGTGTCTCACTGAAGCCTGCAGCGATAGATTGTGTGTAATTATTTGAATTTGAAGAGATTTTGTTCTCATACGTGTATAGCTGTATTAAAAAAAAATGGTGCCTACTTATCTGTAGTAGATGGTATCTCCAACACAGGTTGATTAATATATTTTTTAATCAATATACTCATTTTTATGTAGTCTTTTTCTAGATAAAAGAGTGTTAACTATGATAGAATATATTTTATAGCGACATGTCAGTGCTCTCAATCTTTTATAAAATATTTTCTAGTTTCTTTTTATAGAATATATTCCACCGAAAGTCAGTTCACCTTAGCACCAGATATTTGGAATGACTTTTTGACTAGTTCACATGGTGCCACTTTTCAAAATTATAAAATTACAAAATTTTCTTACAATTGTGGGAGTGTGATGGTGTTGCTCTTCTGTTAAAATTGAAAGTTTATTTCAATGATATACATAATAATAAATTATACTATAAAAAATAAGACAATAATTACAAAACAACACAAGTAACTGTGTGTAAATCTTGTCAGTATCTAAACTAGATTAAACTATGTATGCATGGGTGAGTCCTTGTCCTTTTTTTACGCAAATAATTTGTGAGACTACTTTTAATGATTACGAACTGTCACAAATATTTCTCTAAAAAAAGACATTTTATCATTGATAAATTTTGAAAAACTAAGTTAATTTCATAATTAAGGGAATTGCTGAAAAAGCATGAAGAACAGAATAAAGCAAGGAGCAAAGGAATCCACAGCAAGAAAAAGTTTTCCGATTTCCTTTTTCTGGATTAACATGGCTGCCAAGAGGGAGAAAACAGTGATGGGGTGTTGCCTCCGTGGTTCCTCAGCTACAGCACCACCCATGGGAACCTCCATGCCTGCAACTGCAAGTGTTGGAGAAGTTGTCATACAAGTAGCAGCTTGTAGAGTTCATCTGATGGATGAAGGAGAAGCTCTTGAACTGGCTCAAGGCCACTTCATGATCGTGAAAACCTTCGAAGAGAATGTGTCTCTGGCTACAATCATAAAAGTGGGAGATGATCTTCAATGGCCTTTGACAAAAGATGAGCCAGTAGTTAAGCTGGATACTCTCCATTACCTGTTTTCCTTGCTGGTGAAAGATGGTGAGCCTCTCAGCTACGGTGTGACCTTTTCAGAAGCTACTTTGGGAAGTTTGAGCTCGCTGGACTCGTTTCTCAAGGACCACTCTTGCTTTTCTGGCTTCAATTTCAACAAGAAGAACAATCTAGATTGGAGGGAGTTTGCTCCAAAGGTTGACAATTATAATCATTTTCTGGCCAAGGCTGTTGCAGGAGGAACTGGTCAGATTGTGAAGGGCATCTTCATCTGCAGCAATGCTTACACCAATAAGGTTTTGTTCTCTTGTTGACTCACTAGAGAGTAATTCAGTGTTTTCCCTTTGCTTTTCACTTTTATTTTATGATGCTTGAACCTTGTAATTTCTTGAGGCTAGAAAAATGTGTCTGTGACTGAAAGACTGATGATGTCGAACAGAATACAATGTTAAACTATTCTCTATATTCATGTACTCTGTTTTCATTTTAAGTTTGAAGCCCAGAAAATCAAGTTTTGAACTTTACTGCTAATAAAGTGAAAGGTGAAATTGTTACAAAAATTTATCGTGGGGTAAAGCCACCCCAGAAAGTTTTCCATATTGCACTCTCGTTAGAAAATTTTGTAGCAGTTATATATATCACTAGAATATTTTTGTTAGTAACACATTTACATGAGCTTTTTGAGACTAAAACTCAAGTGAAATTAATTACAAAGACAGAGTTATAAACATCAAATGAATAGTCTGTCTGAAGAAAAAAGAAAGAAAGACAATCAAAATGCTGTTTATACCAATAAATGTCTAAAACTTGCTGGTTGGAAAATCACCAGGTCCAGAAAGGAGGAGAAAAGATCCTAAATAGTTCTGCAGATGAGAAAAATGGTGTTGTTGTGGCCAGGGAAAGCATGAAGGACAAGACTCTGAGCGCCTCAAAGAAGAACAAGATTAATAAAAATCTCAAACGGTATTCAAGGAATGAAACTGGACACATAAATCATTATGTTTAGTGCACATGTGAATGAGTAATAATAAATGTCTCTTGTATTTGCATTATAGTGTGAGAAATGTGTCCAAGATGACAGAGAAGTTGAGCAAATCTCTGCTTAATGGTGTTGGTATAGTGAGTGGATCAGTGATGAATCCTGTGCTTAAATCCCAACCAGGAAAGGCATTCCTAAAGATGCTTCCTGGGGAGGTTCTTTTGGCTTCCCTTGATGCAGTGAGTAAGTAAAAGTTAAAACCATCTGAAACACTTCAAACAGTACTTTTTCTTTCAGATAAGCACCACCACCCTGACTTCTTTAATTTCTGACTCTTCTAATGTGCTGCAGACAAGGTTCTTGATGCTGTTGAAGCTGCTGAAAAACAAACTCTTTCTGCCACTTCCAAAGCTGCATCAAGAGCGGTTTCTAACAGGTAAAGGACATCGCACAGAAAATAAGTTATGCAGAGATTAAATGTAGCCTTATTTTAAGTTTAAGCAAACTAGTTACTATCTTTTTACAAAATTCTTAAACTCTTAGATATAACTTTTACCAGAAGAATCTACTCTAAACTGTTTAAAAAGTACTTCAAATAAGAGTAGATTAAATGTTATACTTATGATATGATATTTAAGTAATATGCATATGCTTTTTTGCCTATAGTTGAATTTAAAAGATGAGATTTGGTAATAGGTTTGGGGAAGGTGCAGGGGAAGCTACTGAACATGTATTTGCAGCTGCTGGACATGCTGCAAACACTGCTTGGAATGTCTTTAAGATACGAAAAGCTTTAACTCCAGCTTCTTCAGCAACCAATGGAGTGCTCAAAAAAGCTGCCAAGGTTCCAGCTTTTAAATAAAAAACCAAATTAAGTTTCTTTTTTTGTTTGATTATGAAAGGTTTAATGAAGATAAACACCATGTGGTGGAACAATTTGTACCTATTTTAATCACTTCAGGCTTTCACATTTTAATTGGTAACCCATTTTAGATGGAGTATCAACACTAAATAGAAATCGTTAGATAAAAAATGTTATAATTAATGAAGAGAGCAGCATTATCTGTTTCTAAAAAGGTTTACTTTTTACAATGATTTTGATTATGATGTGAGTTCCAATATTCTTTTAATTAACCAACTTAAGTTATTCAATGTTTCATGAAGAATGCTCACATAAACATAGACTAGTGAAATAGGTCTTGCCGTGAGATTTTATTTTATTTTATTTTATCATTGATGTTTGAGAGATTGATTATCACACAGCAATAATAGCGTTTACATTTTAATTTATGAGAGCAGATGGATAATGTATGTGACAAAATGGATCGCTGGTAAAAAAATGTGATATTGGATCAAATTAAAACAACTTGAAGCCATATGATAAAATATAGAAATGAATTTTAAATACTGAAATTAAATTAAATGCAAACCTATCTAAATTTATCACTTAGTTTGCAGTAACAGTTAAAACTTAAAAGAGCAAAAACAAATGTTTTCATTTAATCCAAATTTAGATAGGTCTGCATTTAATTTAATCTCAATATTTAAAATTCATTTCTATATTTTATCATATACCTTCAAAGACAAAAAAAGATTTCATCATATTTAAACTTTACTTATAAATCTAATAAATAAATTAGTTCTATTTTAGTTCACCCATAGGAGTTTACAATCCGCATGAGTCCATTCCATCTTAAAACAGAACAAAAAAAATAAATAGATGAAGGAGTGAGAAATAATTAGAAAAAAAATAGAAATACAGAATTGCATTTTATTAACATATAATTAAAAAAAAAAAGCATGTAGCATTGTGAAAATTTTAAACACTTGTTATAGCTATATTTTAACTACCAACAATATTTTTTCCATTTTATTTTAAGGAACTAAAATAAAAGTATTTCTTTACCTAAAGTTTATTTTATTTTATTTTGAAAATTATCAAATTATTAGAGAGAAGTGTATATAATCCGCAAATTGTTTATTTCCTTTTATTATTCTGCATGATTATGCGATCGGATTATAAACATGCTTTAATAAGCATATATTGGTTAAAATGATGTGAGAAAATGTATAAAAATATTTTGACAGTAATGGTTTAAACAATATTAAAAATCGCAATATAATTATGCGTATTTTCAGCTTTTACAAGTATTTGATAGCTTCTAATACAATTAAAAGAAATTAAGCGTAATTTAAAAAAAAAAGAAATATAGATAAAGTGTGTTTAAAAATAATACTTCAAATCATCTAACAAGAAGTAGTGTTTCAAAGTAAGACTTTATTATTATCTTTTTAAATAATTGAAGTTATGTTTTAAAATATAATTTTAGTTCTTTATTTTTATTTTCAAAGGTAATTTTAAGTAAAATATTTTTAATTAAATTCAAATGAGATTTCTATTTTTAAAAAAGCTCATTTATAAATATATATTGTAAATCATGTTTTAAAATACAACTTATGATGTGCTGATTCTTTAATTTTATTTGCAAATTGCCATTGTATACTTTGGAAACCTAATGAGACGATAAACACAGACAAGACTATAAACCTAATAAGATAAGTAGTATTTCTTTTTCCATTTGACAAAATGATTGGAAATTTCAGAATTCCAAATAAACTAGACGTATAAAATAAAATATAATTTTTTTTAAAAATTTTGGAAAATTGATAATAGGAGGAGAAGAAATTTGTGGGGTCCACAAAGTGAGGGCGTATGTTAACATCTAACGAAGTTCAAGTACATTTATGTTTCTTTGAATCTAACAGAAGCAAACAACGTTAGATTGTGGGAACAGATCATAGATTAGATCATATATAGGAGATTACATAGGACAGAGAAAGAGAAAAAAGAGCTATGGAAGGGGAGGAAGGAGGTGCGAGGCTTAGCATTTACAAGGCGGCGAGAACCATAAAGCGAAGAGACAACAGTTTATACAACGCTCTCAGATCGATCTACCAAGACTCCATCTTTGTCTCTGAAATCTCTGTCCTATGGCCCCAGCTCCCTCTCCTCGCCAACCTCCGCTGTGGACTCTGGTATTCTCGAGCCTTCCACTCCACCTGCTATTTCAAATCCACCGACGGCCACACCAACAACTGCTCCTTCAGCACCTCTCGCCTCAACCTTCACGTGGCCCAACTGGCCGGTACTCTTCTTTCTCATTCCCAATTATCAAAGACGTAAGCTTTCTGCGTTAACGCTCACCATTTTTCATCTGGGTAGGTAGGAAAGAAGGGAGGCTGCATCATCGTTGATTCCACTCGAAGAGGAAAGCGCTTCCCTGATAGCATGTCCAAAACTATACCCATTTGGACCTGTGTTTTCAATCGGGCCATCAGGGACTTTCGTGTGAGAAAATTTTCTTTTCATCGCTGAAATACATTGTTGGTTATTCATCTTGTTTTGAGGTTTCACTTTAGTCCTTGGTTTGATACGATTCACTTTGATTCTCTTTGTTTCTGATAGATTAAATTGGTTCACTTTTGATTCTCTTTGTTTCTGATAGATTAAATTGGTTCTTAACTGAAAGGACGAGGGACTGAAGTGTACTTTAGCAAATATTATTGCTTATGATAATGTTTCAGTTATGTGATTGACTGCTTTGTCTTCATAAAATAGGACTCTAATGGTTGTGATGAAAGTGTTCGTGAATGGGATTGCTCCTTGCACCTTCCCCTGTGGGTTTCCCAAACAGAAAGAGCTTCCATTGAGAAGAGGTTAGAGGAATGGACTCTGTTACTGAAAGCAAGTGGGGCTGATATTGCATCCCTTGCTGCCTGCTTGAGGAAGCCCTTGCGCCCTCTCTGGATTTCGCAGAAAACTGTCATCTGGTTAAATGAAGTGCCTCACCATGAATCTTGGGATTTCACACCCATCATTCTTGTTTCAGCTTCTTCATCAGTTGGTGTGAGCCAACATGGTACTACCTCTGAGTTCAGCTGGAATTACATACCTGGTGCAGGAGATGATGAAGAAAGCTGGGCCAGGGGTTTATCACCTGTCCTTTTCTGGAAACATGTTTATGATCTTATAAACTCAGGTCCTGATGTGTGCAACCAGAAGGTTGCAGATATAGTTGAAAAGAGTAGAGTAAACCGTGCTTATAGAGGAGAAAGTGCACCACAGATTACAGTTAAGCCCCTTAAGTCATCCTCTCTTACACAGGAAGAACCATCAGTGACTTACGATGCTTCGATTGTTAAAACTGATGCCGAGTCTTCCCAAGATTCTGGATTTTCTTGGTTGGGGTCAACTAATTTGGCAGTTGGCACATCTCGAATGGGTATGCTTTAGTTAATTAATCAAGGCCACTTATAATCCTTTGTGCATTTCTTTTAATGATGACCGGTCCTGTTGAGTTTATGATCACAATTTTTGAAAACAAAGGTCTGTAAAATGGAAATACACTGTTAAACTTACAGTTCGGACATACTTTTGTTGCCTCTGCTTCTGATCAGCAATCACACATTGAGCATTGTTTTTAGATTCTTCTAAAATGTTTATGTGGCCGACTGTTCGGTGTCAATGTATGGTGCAGCTGCAGCTGCTGCCAATGTAGATTGCATACTGAATTGTGATCAGGAGTCCTTCTCTGTCTGTCTTCCCAGTGCTGAATCATATTTGCATCTACCAATGATGGTTAGTACGTAGTTGAAGGGAAACTTTTCATTTGGTTTTATTCTTGTGGAAATACTTACTCATTCCTACTCATCTTAATCTTTTATGGTCAGACTTCAAAGTTTGATAGATTTTCTTTATTGATCAATCTTCCTAAAGCGGTGAGCTTTGCAAAGTTCAATCTCAGCCAGGGAAAAAGACTTCTAGTTTGTTGTAATAATGGTAATGGCTCTGAAGTAGCCTCTGTCTACTTTCTGTATTTTATTAAGTGGACTAGGATTTGTTTGAAACCAAATGACATGTATTCATTCCTTCTGTGATGTTTATGATTTGAAAACAGTTCAATTTCCATTGATATAGCATTGTTTCTAGTTTATTTTTCTTTTCCTTTGTATATTTGATGAATGAATACCTGAACTCCCATTTCACTCTCCCAGATATTTGTTTTGCTTACTGATCACTCCCAATTTTGTATCCTTGTAGTCAATTCAACACCCCTTTCATGAATCTTCCTCTAGGATTCTTGGTATCTTGAATCTTCATTAGTAAAAATTCCTTTAAAGCCTATCATTACAACACTCATAGTATCTCATACTTAAGAAAATGTGGGAATCTCAATTCATGCTTTTACAAACTTCCATAAATTACACGTGTATCCTTTATATCTTTCAATTTTTGTACCTATTTCCTGTGTACCTTTTACTCATCCTATACTTGTGTATCTAAGATATTTTCCTGTGAACCAAGCTCCTTCATATGTACTTCTCAAGTGTTTGTTGTATGTTCAGAGTTACATTCATTGCCCTTTGAACTTGTATTATTGTATCTTTTTTTTTTTTTCTTTCTAACTTCATTTTGAATCTCTAAGGTGCATTTCCTTAATCCTTTAAAATGATTATCATAGACCATTAAGTGATGTGTCAAACAAATAATATATAAAATTTCTTTGCTTTTCAGGGGAAGATATTAGTGTATGTGTTTGTTTAGCAATCTTAATGTCATTATTTGATGAAAAAGGTACGGATCTGTATATCTTTCACTTTGTTAGAAAACTTTAGTTAAGAAGCCCATATCTCACTTACTATATAATAAATGCATCATAGTTATTGTTGCATATTTATCATATCATTTTTCAAGTATTATTGATGTAAAATTTATGTTTTTAAGACAAGTTTGATACAGAGAGAGAGGAGGGTGGAGAGACATGTTCATATTTATTTACTGAATACTTAAAAACTGATTGTCAAATAGAGTAAGGGAATTATGTAGGAAACATTAAGCATAGGAAAGTTAAAACCAAAATGAATGATTACAGCATAATTGTACACTTAGAATAGTCTTTCCATTTTCTTTATCTCAAGATGAAAATATTCATGTAGTTTGAAACACAATAAGCGTCTGACTTTGAACAAATATAATACATTTTCACTTGTCTATGCTGCTATTGCATGTCCATCACTGTGTGTGAAGCTCATTAGGCTTAAATTGGTTGTAGGATGAGTAAGTTGGCATGATGTTCTATGCAATAGATGATAAGAGAGTAGATTTAATGAGTAAGAGTTAGATCTATGCTTGCAAATCCAGGCTCAAACTAAGTTTTCTGCATTCGTATTCTTGAATATTGTGAGTTTTGATGCTTTATAATAAGTCCATCACTAATCTTTGGTCCCTGTGTTTACATTTCTTTCTTAAAGGTAAGTTTGATGATGGGAAATCCTTCGAGGCAGCACAAGTCACTAAATGGGATATGAGGCGACGGCTTGTATATTTATGCAAGTTTGCAACAGATGCTCGGCCATCCAGAGGAAATTTGAGACAAGTTTTCAACTTTCTGATTGGTGGAAAATGCGATCATGAGGGAAGAGATGAGTAATTGGAATTGAAATTGCACCTGAATGATTGATTACCTTAAACTTTGAAACAATTCCAGAACCAGTACGCAGAGAATTGTTGTATGCCTAAGTTTATTTTAAATTGATAACTATCTTAATAATTCTTAGTTTCAGGCTCTGATCAGAAGTCTATCTTAATAATTCTTAGTTTCAGGCTCTGATCAGAAGCCGCAAATTCTGAAATGTCTGATTAGGTGATAGATTCTAGCAACATGGGCTAAACATTCAATAGTCCTTTAGGTAAATAATGGTTTATAATTAGTTTTATATTTGTGGACTTTTTAGTTATCAAATATTGATACATTATTTATATACTGACTTTGTTGAATCAACACATTTCAAAATTCACCCTTTATTTTAAGCTATACAAATACAAAACATGTTATTCAATTCATACCTCAATTGAAAAATATTTTAAAATTAAAATCAGCTTAACTATTAACAGACTCAATCAATTTAATATCTAAATTTTGATTAATGAATATAAATATGATAATATTTTATGCAAAATTTTAATCTCTGTAGTGTGAAATTGAAATATTTAGACAATATGATTTCACATAAATATTGTGAAAATATTAATAGAATGGGCAACTTAACAACTGAATTTATTAATGTCATTTACAAATAACAATATTGGGGAAAGATTTCCAAGATGACTAATTGCCTTGCTTTTCAATTTAGTTTGGTTGTGGAAACCGAATTTGCAAACAATGCAAGTTCGTATAACAGTTGAACCTTGTTATTAGTTGTAAATATTCATATATACTTGTTGAACGACAAACATGCGTGTATGATCATAATGAAGTGGCGTCAAATCAGATTGTGAGAGAGTGATGTTTCTTTTGGGCCATGCATTTTAACATGACGTTTTTAGGTTGTGTTGTTTTGTAGTTGATTGAGAAAAGAATTGATGATTTGAAGGCTTTTTAGTTTGTTTTTAGAGATGAGAAAGACACGGAAAGTGATGATGTGTGACATACATTTATGAGTTTTGCATCCCGTTATTGCAAAGAGATTTGCAATCGAATCTATTGTTTTTGTGTAAATATCTTTCAAGTGTCTACTGTATTTTGGCATTGTTTTATTTTTTAAATGCATTACCATAGTTATTTTCACATACACATGTGGAATTTTTGAAGAATACTAGATAGTGTGTGCATGGTTTATATTTGTGCTTTTCGTGGTTTGTAGTAAGAATTGTTAAGAAGTGGAGTCAAGTTTAACAACATAGGAAAAATTGAACAAGTAAGGGAAACTCGCTTTCAGTGTAAGAAGCTCGGTTTCAAGAATCCATATCAAGAGTTAATAGGATATGTGAAAACTTGGAACTGATTTCAAATTTGTGTTCTTTTGTTTGGAATTGATTCAGAGTTTTGGAATTTATTCTCTCGTGCTTGGAACTTATTCCAGAGCTTTGGTTTGTTCTTAAAGATGTATTGTGTTGCAGGAAGCGTTGGACAAGTTGTATGACGTGGTTTGAGAGCTGAATCAAAAGCCTCTGGTGATTGTTCGTGGTGGATGTGACTTCCCGGATAAAGGTGGTTGAGTGGTTCAATTTGCATGGTTTTGGTGGTTTGTGGTTAGGGGAGTTCATGTGCATGGTGAAAGTGATGATGTTGCCATGTGTTTTGTTTGATAAAAAAAAATTTGATATTATTATGATTTGAATTTTATTCCGTGTTGCAGGTGATACTTTGTAGAAGGAGGTGTTGTACCTTTTATTTGGTGATGCAAAATGAGTTCTTCAAGGTTTGTATACAGAGATCAATTATACAAGTTTATCCATGGAATGTATTAGTGTGTATGTACATTGATTTGTATGAGTGACAAATTTTTTTAAAATATTATAAATATGTATTATATATATCTTAGTTTATACAAATTTTAGATGAATTACATAATAAATTTATCTCGATTATATTTATTATAATTCATCTTATTAATTGAGTTACAATAATCTTTAATTATTTTAAATGTTAATATTGAAAATCAAAATATTAATTTTTTTAATACTAAATATATTGTATTCTTTATTTATTTTAATTAATACTTTTTTTTTAAAATTTATTCATTAAAAAAATCTAAAATAATTTTAATTTATTTTATATTTCTTTTAACATCAAGAACAATTTGATAAGTTACCTTTTAATTTATCACATCAATCGAATCTCTCGTAAACTTTTACAAACTTTACTTTCAAATCAATTTTACCATCATCTTCAAATCTTTTAAAAAAAACCCAAACTTTACATTCAAATCTTTCTCCCATAATTAAAAAAAAAATCACAACCTTAAACATTAATATGTAATTAAAATAAGACATTCTTCAATCCTTTCCTCTAACATATATTGGCAAAAGTATCTCTATCAGTAATTTTTTCATTGAAGTGCATTGAAATTTATGCTTCTTGTTTCAAGGAACAGCCTAAATAGACAATTTTCTTATTCCAACTTCAATTATGTCTAAATATTTAATGACATGTGAACAAAAAAGGTAGGACATAGACTAAAATTAAATAATTATCTCTTATTATTATAGTAATTTTTGTTTCACTGTTTTAAAATTAGACATGGTAGCAAGAGTATTACTTCATTAGACTAATTTCATTCTATGTTTTCAAATCAAATAGAAGATGGTGAGAATATTGAATGCAATGAAATGGAATAAAGTTCACCATATTTTATTCCATTTCTTTCACTAAAAGAAATTCAAACAATACAATTGATGGCTTTTCATTCTGTTATCCACATAACCGTTCAGGAATCAGGAGCAAATGGAAAAGGAAAAATAGTACTGATCTATATACTTCATTAGAACAAGCCAGCCCTGCTAGTTGTGACCCGTCATGAAGCAGATTCTTTTTTCCCAATCAACTCTGTACAGCAGGTTAGGAGAAAGACACAAGGTGAAGTGATACCAAGTACCAAGGAGGTCATATGAAAAATAGAAAAAAAAGGTTTGTTTATAGATCAACTCTACAACTTCATTACCGTCTTTGTCCTTCTCAAGATTGAAGAGAATCAGATTCTTAGGAAATTAAAGCAGGCCTTTGCTGACGTTTTCTCTTGGATTTCAGATCAACAACTATGATTGAAATGTTATCTTTACTATTTCTACCATATGCAATTTCAGTCAGGCTGTCGGCAACAGCTTGTGCAGGAGACGGTTCCTCCACTGACAAGGATCTGCGTCGTCTTCTAAGAATGTGGCGTGCCACTTCTCCAACCTCTTCATTGCTCATTACATCCCAGAGTCCGTCGCTTGCCAAAATTAAGCACTCATCCTCGTCTGTCCTAGCTGTGAAAGTTATCTCAGGCACGGGAATAATCCATGGTCTCAAATACCGATCACCTGAGACATCATCGTTAAGCAGGTCAGATACAGGACAAGTCATAGACTTGTTTTCAAGATGTCCAAATACTAGCTCAATTTGGAAGACTGTCCATATAGTTTCTGTAACTGAATAGCCCCAAAAGAAAAGAACAAACCCAAATTTTGCACTAGATGCTGTTAAAAATATGCAGCCTTGAAAATCCGGTGCTATACATACCACAAACACAATACCTTTCTTCCAGATGATCTGAATCTTATTGCTGAAAACTTTTCTTGAATTAACTGAACAGTTAAATAGCTTCTGCTAAAATTTCTGGAGAACCATCAACTAGAAATTTCTACGTACTCTGGGATTTTTAGTAATATCGAAAGAGAAAATAACCGTACATTATTATTAGATTAGAAGAAAAATAGGTTTGTAAGATGAAGTAGATAAATAGGTCGATCTTGTAACTCTCTAGGACAGTGAGAATACAACTTAAACCAAAGCGACCCATCTAGACTTGGGTTTACTTACATCTTGGCCCCTATAAGGAATCATGCTTCATGCAGATTAGGACTAGAAAAAACTGTAGGCTCGTATGACTACAACGTTTTTGCCTTTTTCTATTTAACCTTCCCTTCCCCTTGTTATTTTTTATTACCAAGATATCTTCTGTATAAAAATAATAAAACCCTATTTTTGTATCATCCTCATTACACTTTAAACCTTATTTTTGCACTCTTCGCCTTCATTGTTCTTTTGATCCCTGTACTCTTATCCTGATTATTCTTTAAATACGTGCATCACATCTCCTTATTTGGTAAACTCTTTACATCTATTTTCTCCTCTCTTTTATTCTCTGTAAAAAATATCATAATTTTATTTACATCGAAAGTAACTTTTTGGAAAATATATACATATTCAAAGTAATTTATAAAACTATAAGCCAAAATCCATAATAATTTTTTAGAATAGATAGATACATATTTCTATAATGTAATTTATGGAAGGTAAGATAAGGTCTGGAGAAAAAAATGGACAATGACAACTTACCCGGAAGAAAAAGGTGTTCAACGAATAAAGGTATTGAAACAAGGAACCATGTTTATGAAAGAGGGAGGATATAAAAGAACGAAGAAGAATAACAGCATTTCAAGAAGAACTATGATATGATAACAAAATTTCAAGAAGAACTATATGATAATAATTTTTTTTAACAACTTTTTCTATAATAGACCATGTGTCATTATTTTATTGGTATGTATATTTGAAATGGACCAATCACAAACTATCACATAAACTGTTTATAAAAAATTGTTAAAAGAATATTTTCCTTTCAAGAAAACAAGGATCACTTAATAAAAATGTTTATGTAAATTTATGGAGTATGATATGTTAAAAAGTTCTTTTAATAATTTTTTGAAAATAGATTATGTGTCACTATTTTACTGGTTTGTATATTTGAAACGGATTAATCACAAGCTACCATGTATACGGTTGTAAAAAGTTGTTAAAAAAACTTTTTCCTAAATTTATATACCAAAGGGCCAAGGGAGCTACTTAACAAATTAAAATGTGAAATTAGAAAAAGACTTATTTTTCTGGATCCGTCTACGCCGTTAGAATTTTTAATTAAATTTTTGTTAAGAAAGTTGTTTTATTGTATAGTTAAAATATTTTCTTTTAAGTATCATGTCTTTTATTTTTATCATCTTGTCTCCTGTTTACCAATTAACTTATTCTTTTTTTTATAATCTTTTTTAATTTATTCGTCAATTTACATTTTTTTTTATAATAATGAGTTTACCAAAAAATAAAAAAAGATTTAAGATGAAAGAGATGAGTCATTCCATTGATAAAAAAAAAATCAAATAACAAATTACATAAAGAAAAGTAAAAAATATTAAGTCAATAGAACAAAATTATTAAGAGTCTTGAATATAAATATATATTTGCAAATTTCTATTGTTTTATCATATGTATCATATTCATATATATATATATATATATATATATATATATATATATATATATATATATATATATATATATCCTATAAACTTAATTAAATATGTTTTTAATCTCTTAATTTTAAATTAATTTTTTTTTGAAATTTTGATTTAATTTAGTTTTTTTAACTAAGTTTTATTAAATTTATTTAATATTCAAATTTTATGATAACATTAAAATTATTTACACCAAAATAATATTTGAAATACACTTGAATATCAAATAAATTTAATAAAATTTATTTAAAAGAACTCAGTTCATATATTTCTAAAATTAAAATACTACATTAAATCAAAATTAAAAAAAAAAAAAAAGACTAATTCTACTTTTTAGTTAAAGTTGAGGAAACAAATGGTTAACCCTTAGATATAAAACTACCTTTGTGAGGTCCAACTTAGCCCCTCTACCTAGCCTTACCTCCAACTCACTCTCATTTTTAGCAACTAACAATAATAGGGTTTTGTCACTCCTCTGGCTATATCTTTCTCTTAAATTCTATCCCCTAAGTCAATATATCTCTTCTTAACATCTTTTAACTGCTCATGCTGGTGTCAAAAAACCTAAAAGTGTAAACTATAAAATTTAAAGCAAAAGTTTGACAAAATTCAGCCAGAATTTAACAAAACTTAAGTAGGATTGCCGGACTTTTTCTCTATCCAAAAGTCAAACATAATGACGACTCAATTCATTCTATTAACAAAATTTCCAAGTCCCAACTGCTCAGGAATTGTGAAAATAATTTCAGACTAACAAATTGCAGTATAGCTAGAATTTGTCCCATTCAAGAAAGTGATAATAATGGTTAGCTATTCACTGCAGGCAAGCTTCTTGGTGTCTAGCTTCCAAAACTACATTTACTTTTCCTAAGAATAATTTCTATAAAATTACTTCCTAAGTAATATACCAAAGTTATAGGGAGTTTTTCAAATTAGTGAAACTTATTTATACCATAATTCAATGGAGTTGAGAAATACTATAATATATTATTGTTGATAATTGAGAGATCCTCCTCTGTGAAAGGACCATCTATAATGCAAGAACTTGCATGAACTAGTTACCAATTAAAATAAGCAAGAGGAAGAGACAGGCAGAATTTTTTCTCTTCTAAATCATAAAATGTTGCTATAATCAGACCAGAAATATATGCAGAGAAATTTGATCAAGCATATAAAACTTGAACCAACGTGTATGAATGGTGGCGGAGAAAAATTCAAGCGTCACACCAAAAGGTTAAGTTGTATTCTTATGGAGTTCAAGCCACAAGAAGCCAGAGGCGGGAATAATCTACCTTGATTTGATTAAATTGAAGAAGAGGGAAGACAATAATAAAATGATAATGGATTCAAATGATAGGAATTGTATTTCTAATTAAAGAGGAAAATATTATGTAAATGTTGCATTTGGATATTTAATTTAATAGCATTCTTCCATATTATCCCTCATGGTAGACTTTTTTCATCGAAGGTAAAGCCTTTTTGGTATGGTAAAGATGGAAAACCACATCACAAACTTGTTTAAGCACCTAAGTTAGGCATAATTGGAATGATAAATCAATTCAATGTTAGTATATGTAAATTTAACAGATGAAGCATGCCTGTTGTCCGGTCCTCGTTTATTTTGCAAGAAAAGTTATTCAAGAGAAAAACAAATGTTGCTTAAGATACAACCAAGAAATTGTGACAAAATTGATAACATAACATGAGCAGTGAAGGTTTGGAAATCCTTCGTAAGTTTGATTAGCAAATAAACAATGTAGAATATCCTTCCATATATGAATAGAAGACGAAGAAACCAAATTATGGATGTTGGACTTTTAAACGTTTGCTCAACATTCAAAATGTCCCTTAGTGGTACCTAATATTTCTAGGAAGGTATGTGAATGATGAAAAATCAAGTTCCACAAACATTTAAAGTGTGTGTATCGATCATTGATCAAATTCACTCTTAGTAAGTTATTGTAGGAATATTTTATTAAGGTTAATTTATGACTAAACCTCAAAATAAGAACTTTAAAATTAAAATAGAAAATGTTAGTCAGTTTTTATTTCTTTTAATTAAAAGAGACAGCCCAAAAAATTTGAGAGACTAATGAGAGAACAAAGAGAGAAATAAAAGAAAAAGCAAATTTTTACATAACACCCAAAAGTTTTACTACCTCAATAATATACCTAATAAAACATAATATTTTTTAACTTTGTAGTTGATTCCTTTTAAATTATTTTATATTTTAAAATAAAAATATGATATGATAGATTTTTGGATAGAAGTTTATTAGGATATAGAGTGTTTGTCTATTACCACCCTAAAAAAGAATAAAGAAAAGAGACACAGTCCATGTGAAGCGAGAGAACAAGATAATTTAGACAGAGACGAGAAATCAATTACTTTAAAACAAAACAAAAAAAAAAATCTTTCTCCTATCTTTAAAAAAAAATAAAAAACTTATTTTTCAATTACTCTATAAAAGTTAAGCTGCCAAAATTTTAAAAACTTTAAAAAAAAAAGTGTTTGACCAATTTTTAAGAAAAGGAAGCAAACAAACTTGGAAAAATTACACTCAAACATAGCATAAAGTTGACACCTAACTCATTTAATTCTATCACACAAGCACCTCTCTTTGTGTTCATCTATAACTTACGGTTTACATGGCTTTCATTTCCTTCTGCATGGATAAATTTCCCCCCTCTCATCACTTAGCAACTTCGTCCTCTTACTGTGTTATCTCACGAGTCACGACACTCATCCTCGGACTCATTTTCAAGTATCAAAACAGAGGAAGGTTTTTAACTCAAACTCAGATTCCTTATCTTAACCTGCATTCTCCCACTGTCTCATTATCGAAACTAATGCAATAAGCTTCGGTGTCTGCGCATTTTGTTTTGTTTCTTTGAGTAACTTATTTATAGTGACACCAGCAAGAGAATGACCCTCTTACAGGAGTATAGATAATTACAATAATCCCTAATTACTAGACGATTAAAATCAAAATACTAGACAGTTATAGCCGTTTGCATTTTTTATTTTTCCATAGCAGAGACATAATAACTTTGTCCCTTTATTAATGGTTCAGAAAGAAGAAAAACTTTCGCAAATTCTTAACCTAAGATTGGGTATGAAGATAAATCAAGGTACCTATGGCCCTGGACATGGCAAGAACACCAAACACCCTAGCTCCATTCCAGTTTATGACTTTTCCTCCTTCTCCTTCAATTCTCAAGAGTTCATCTTGTCTATCCGGCTGTACAAACAAGGACAATGGTATCTCAATTCCGTTAATGATATAAGCATAGGGGAGTAAAAGTTACCTTCACTAACATAACTAAATCAATAAATTATAATGTTATAAAGTTATATAAATAAAATCAAACTATACAATTTTTGAAGTTTTTTTTAGAGAGTTACCCTCCTTACATCCGACCCTGATTTCGTTGAGTACATGACTGCATGGGCGAGTTTTCTCTTTTTTATTCCCTTCTCCCGAATTATTAAGAATTTCAAAAGCAGCAGAGGTCAGTGCTTTTATCTTTTTTATTATTGTAATTGTTGTCAATAAATTTATGGTCTTTACATACACATGGAAACTAAAGAACGACAGAGAAAAATATCCGGCCTACTTTAATAAACTGGAAGTACATATAATTTTCCATTCAAGAAACCTAAAACGGAACGCATGATCACATGATCGGAGTTATATTATCAAGATAAGTGGGTTATGACTAGACCTGACCTTTTGATCCACTGACAAGGGGATAGTTTGTGTCCTGCGGAAAAGAACTACCCTTGAGTCGCCGCAGTTGGATGCAATAATTTGGCAACCAGATAGAACCACCACAGATGCAGTAGATCCTACCATTTCAGGTGCAACTTCGTCTGATAGGATTTCGTTGTCAGTCCTCTCAAAACTGTTAGCAAATACGGTTTCCCATCTTCTCTGCCACTCAGCCCCACCTGCCATTTCTCGGTTCCACTCCTCTGCTATAACATCGTGCATCCGCTTAGCACAGAACTTAGCCACCTAGGAGTATTAAATTACCACAACAGTTAGGAGAATGGTAAAAATTTCATGATGTACTCCATCCTGTTTATATGGTGTTTATTTAACCAAATCACACGAATCAATAAAAGTAACATTAGATAATCTATTTCTTTTTGAAAAATTTATGACAACACTCAAAGTTTATCCTTATTTAAAACACCAAATTTTAATGTTAGTTGTAGAGTAATTAGTTGATTAAAGTCAAGAAGGGAAACAAGGTGACGACTTCAACAAATTGTGTGGAGTCTTCTTTTAAGGACTGACAAATATTTCTTGAATGGATCTTATCGTATTAACTTCATCAGGATGGCCAGATACATTGGGCGAATGCATATGACTAGAATCAAAGATCGGTAGAGTTTAGATAAAAAAAAATAGAAACAATAGCCATCAAGGGGAAATTTTCGACGAGTTTTAACACTAAAATATTATCCATCTACAATGAGCTCCAGGCTTCGCAGTTTGGACAGGTATTTCTCCTCCCTTGTACAAGGAGAAGGACGTTCAGATTCAGTTGCCCTTCTTAATCCATCTTTGATATCATAATTCTGAAATAGATAGTTGTAGTCAAGGAAATATACTCAATTTAATACGCCAAAATAATAGGTATCAATGTCATAATTAATATCTACAATGAATTTTATACAATGCAAAATATTCACCCAATCTACATGGTAAGCTGTTCAATAAGAAAAATAAAATAGACTCGTTTTTTTGCTGATACAAAAATATAAATAAAATAAAAACTCTCATTTAATCATCCTGTAACAAATACCGAGTCTAATCAGGCATTTTCATGAGATCTTCATTCATCCATAGAACTATTTTTGCTTAAATGTACGAGAACAAGAACGGCGAGACTACCACTAAATGTTTTTCTCATTTTCTGGTGAATTAAACTCTTGCACCAACGGTATATTATGCGCTCCACATTTTTTTCCCACACAACTCACCTAGAAATTCTGTTGCACATACACTTCAAATGCAAATCAACGATATAGCTATCGCGCAGAATAACAAAGAATGAAACTCGGGAAGAGGCTTTCCGCCACTCAGAATTGGAAAGGGATAAAATGGGTACAGTAAAATGACAAATTGCTGATAGTTCAATAGTTACTTAAAGCTCTAATGAAACAGTGGAAATTCGCCAGGTATCCTTACTAAAAGTTCGGGACCCAGACATTTTCGACGTCTGAATTGTAGATACAAATTTCGTTTTGTCCGAGGGATGAAATAGATGGATAATCAAATGGGAAACCAAACTTCCAAGGTTTATCTAGAAGGGTGATATTTTTTTCATACCTTCTGTCTACGCCATTTTCACTCCACTTGCATATTTAAAGGCCATTCTTAAACCCCAGTTACAATGATTGGTTTCTACTTATGTAACTAAACATCACTAAAAGTACTGCTGAAATAACAATATCCTGCTGAAAAAGAATCCTAAAATTTAAAATCAAAATTGTTAAACAAGGCATGAATCTTATCTGTTGTGGAGTGTGTAGAGCATAATCTTTGTACGAGAGAGAGTTCCACATAAACTATAGGTGTTGTTCGGTACCCGATATACAGGGAAATTTGTTTCATATATTCAAAGAATAATGTCTGTAACAGTTGAGATTTAATCTAGTGACATAGACATGAGCAATGCTATGCAATTTATTATAATGTATTAAAAATTGGTATTCAAAAAACATAGGAAACTTTTTTCTAGAATGAAACAGACTAACCAAAGCCATCATCAGTCGGCCCCACAATATAACATGCCAAAAGTAGTGCAAAGGAGCATAATTAGTATAGGTCCCACTTCGTCACACATGAACAATACACCTTTTCTTTAGACAAAAAGCTCATCCTTCTATCCAGGTGGCCACCCAACAGTAGCACGTCCTAATCATTATATTTCTTTTCACAGGAAATAAATAAATAATCAACGTATAATTGTATCAAGAAAGAATTTTTAAATACAATCTTTGAAATAAAGGTAGGTAAAAAACATAATTAAGTATTGTCAATATATTCTGTTAGATTAAATAAATAATATACATAAATAATATTATGCACACAAAAATGTCATCACCTAATTATAAATCGTGACTTTTATAATAATTATCTTAAGAATTATACAAAAATAATTTCTTATTAGTTGGCAAAATTGAATCTGTATAAATAAACTGCTCCAAAAGTATTTATAAAACCAACAAAAGATGAAAAAATCATAAACTAACATAATATAAAAACTTTTATAAATTGATTCAAGCTTTTGTAGTATTAATGAAAACGTCATAAACACAATAAAATAAAATCAAGCTTGAGAAGAATTTCTGATTTATTTAAAGGAAAATGACACTTGAACAACCATTTTTGACAACATTTAGACACGCACACACGTGTCTAAATTTGAGTGGTCCATTTTTATTTAATTTTTTCAACTGGACCACTCAAATTTAGACACGTGTGCGCGTGTCTAAATGTTGTCAAAAATGGTTGTTCAAGTATCATTTTCCTTATTTAAAATCCGACTGTTTTTCTTCGAGCTAGACTCATCTCTGAAACCTTTCGTCTTGCCACAAGATGATGATTTGTCTGTGATAGAAACCACGTCAGATCTCAGTCACACAAATCAATCCCCATTCCTAATTAGTACAAGTATCCATCCTAGAAAAGAAAAGGCCCACGCCCCTATTATGCACGATCGCATTTACACGTGTCACAGCAGAATGAAAAGCACCGTGAATTTATCTCTCTTTGTAAGGACCACTCTGCCTATGAACCTACAACACGTGGCCTTTCTGAGCAACACACCCACCAACCCCATTCCCAGTTTAAACTTAGCGAGCACAATAATTCCGATATCATTTTTTATTTATTTACAGAAAATAATAGTAGTAAAATAAACATAGATAATAATCAACCAGATAAATTACAATTGAAAAAGATAATAAGTAAATATTAATCAGAACGCCACACTCCCTCCCTGCGCAGTCACCACAACCACCAAAAACTCTTTCAAACTTCAAAAAAAAAATAAAAAAATATATATATATAAATGAAAACGTAAATTTTGCAAAAAAATAAATAATTATTAGAAAATGGACGAAGGCGAAGAAGAAGAAGGTGTACCGAACCTGTGAGCCACCATGGCCGTCGTAAACGCCGAAGAAATGAACGGGAGAGATCTCGCCGGAGGATCTGGAGCCGGGAGCGGTACAACCGCCGAAGTGATCGCACGTGCGAGACATGAATCCGGGAATAACTGCCACAGCGTCCTCCATCTCTTTCCTTCTTCCAATCACCGAAGTGTGACCCCAACTCACTCCCTTGTTACTCCTTCCGATGCACTTCTCCCTCACCGCCGGTGTCTCGCAGTCACTGAGCCCCGCGCGGTGCAGCGGAGGCGGCGAGAGTACCGCCTCGGTGACTGCGGAAGGAGGAATCTCGCCGGAGCCACTACTGATGGAGGAAATGTCGCCGGAGCTGTTGAGGTTCCGGAAATCTTCGGTTCTGAGTGTGGAGGAAATGACGGAGCCAGAACTGGTGGACGCGAACTCCAAGTCGAGTCGTTCGAGTAGGTCGTCCTCCTCCATAGCTCAACGGTGTCGTAATTGAGAGAGGGAACGGGAAGAAACGGAAGCGAAGAGGTGATAAAAGGAGGTGAAAGGAGAGACGAGAAAGTGACACGTGTGAAGAAATTGTAAGTTTTGTTGATGGCGCACGCATCTATTGTGAATTGTGAGTGGGGAAAGAAAAGAAAGAAAGGAAAAGGGAGAGAGACACCAACTGTTTGTAAATTGTAGTCGTACTCACCTGCCTTATGGTGTGTCTCCACCTGTCCCTCCATTGATCTTCCTTCCACACGTTTCTTTTCCTTATCACGCATCTTTCTAATCCTCTGCTTCACGCAACCCTGCACCCGCTTTCATCCTGTTCTCTCTGCTCATCCTACGAATCGTGATAAAACCCTTTCCAAAGTACCACGCAGACCTCCCTGCACTGGATTGCTCCCTTGCGTGTGTGACGTGTGAGGAACCTATGTACGTAAGCAACGGTACTCTGTCTTTAATTAGAGTAACGCCAGGTGGCATCAAGGCTTACTTTGGGGACCTACTCGTTTGGTAAAATTTGACGTGCGAGTTAATTGAACTTCAATGAGAAAATCATGATTTTTTTTTTCAATTTTCCCTTTGCATTAATGAATGAGTATCTTTTTAAAAAAAGTACAAGAAAATTTGGAAGGGTAATTTTTTTATAGGACTTGACTGCGACAGAGGAATTGGTCGTTCTAGGCTACAAGTCTACCACTATACTTCCAGGTGTTCACTCTTCTGAAATTCAAGCCATCGCGGTGTGGACTTCAACCAAACACCAACAACGCGTGGTGATTTCTAATTTCTTTAGCAAGGTAGAAAGAGATTAGACAAATGCCAACTGGAAGAATCAATCATCTAGAACTACAATGCCTTTTCAAGGTAACACTAGCATTATTTTGAGACTACATTAAAATTTTTATAACAAAAGTTGAAAGTTAATCTGATTGATTCATTAAAATCCACGTGTTTTCAGTTGAGGAAAATAAAAACAAAATCGGATAAAAAATATAAATAAATGATAAATATAATAAAATTATAAAGAGTGTTGGAATTTTTTTTTAATAAAATCGAGAAGAAAGAGAATTTATATTTATTTTGAGGATACAATGATATATTTTTTTCCTTCTCACCTACTTCTCCTGTGTAAAGTATAGATATAGGGTTTTACCTTTTGTACTTTGACTCTAGTTTCTTATTCCATTCCTACCGAATACACCATGAATGAATGAGTTAAATGTGTTGATAGACCAAGTTTGTAACATTCCTAAGTAACATTGCGTGAGAGGCAATGCAGGGACAGCAGTGATGATGAATCCCTGTCACTGTACTGGGGTACTTGAAATTCAATTATAGGAAACAGGTGGTAACAGTCCGTACAAAAAGAAATATAATTTTAAGAAAAGAAAATTAAAAAAAAATGAAAAAGGAAGAAGAAAGTGTCCATGATGAAAGAGCTTTAAAATTGTGTTTGAAAGAATTTGGGAGTAGGAGGTATCTGCTTTGGGATTGATTCTTGTGGGTACGTGTGAAAGAGGAGGGTCTGTTTGGGTGAACACGTGGGCGTGTGTGAATTGAAGGCTCCATGGTTGTTACATCCACACACTTCTTCTTCTTCCACTTCACTGAATGATTGAATATTGGTGGCTTCCACGAGTCTTGGGTTGGGCTAGCTGGGAAACACTCCTAGACAAGGACCTCTCCCAAGGTACACAGATTCCTTTCCACTCCAATTACCACTATACCCCTCACCGCTTATCATTCTCCTTTTCAAATTATAATGTTGCATCATCGAATCCTCACACGACACACACCTTCCATCTCTCTCAACTCTTTGCCAAATGTTGCCATGCCTTTTTTAAACGTTAATAATTTTTCATACTACTTTAATTAATAACCTTTACTACACATTATTGTTGTTAGGACTCTCGGGTTAGGTTGGATTTAGATCAACACATCAACCCAGTTCAATCTAAATTTGGCACGACAAGAACGGTTAGTTAGACTCTTCTATTACTTTTAACCGTTCGGTTTCTTGTTGATAACCGTTCGGTTTGTTCTGGTAGTTTGTGGTCGAACGTTCTCTTGTGAGTGTTCGGTTATGTACGTTCGTTTTTTGTTCTTGGCTGTGTTGTTCGGTCTTTGTTGTACTCGACCTATGTTCGGCCTCTACTGCTTACGATCGTTTAGTTTTATTTCTGTCATCTTGAATTGACCATATATTGTAGTCTGTCTTTGTTTTTCAGAATCGATTCAATCTCGAAATATTTAGATCATTTTTCTGTGTTTTTTCTCTTCTTCCTTTTCTGGGTTTTCTGTTTCTTCGTTTCACACTCGAATCCAACAAGAACTATACTAGAGACTTAGATAATAAAAAATATACTTCTGATTCAGTCTTTTTGATTGGAATTGAAACTGTCTCATGGGCTTAAAAAAATAATCATTGGTAAGTTTATCTACTATTGAGGCTTGTTATAGCATTTTGTGTTCGTATTTGGATTCGAGAAATCTTAAAACATTTTGGATCAAAAGAAAAGGAAGCAACATAAATCTTACGTGACAACAATTCCACCATTTAATTATTTGATAATCATGTTTCCATAGAAGAAGTAAGCATGTTACAATGAGATTTCATTTTCTTACAGACATGATATATGACCATATTGTTTGATTGAGCTATTTCTATTTTAATAATTAAATCTTGATCAATCTAAAAGAATCTCAACACATGCTTGAAGTAGCAGCAGTCATCGAGATAAACTAAATATAACTATTGTATAACTTATAGGAGGAAATGTTAATGTTAAGTTTTGTTTTGTTATTATTCATATATCATTGAACTAGTCATCTTCATTTTTAAAAGAGTGTTTGTTATTTGTCTTCCTTTACTTATATATAGTATGTATTTTGCGCTTTTTATTTTTATTGTAAAATTTATATAAGCCATTTTGATTATTGAATATGTTTTCTATTTCTTATTTTTTTTTTAGTGTTACACCTTGAGTTCTAATAGCCATTCATTGAAGTTATTGACAATAGAAAAGAGTAAATAATATCCAAAAATTATGGAAGATCTTAGAAAGTGTGAGGATTGTATATGAAAGAATATGAAGAAGATGATGAGTTGGAAAGGAAAAGTTAAAGTTTGTACCTTGAGAGTGTTCATAACAAATTAAATAATATCCTCAGGTCGAGTGGGTATATGTGAATATTTTTATCCAAATCCGTATCCAACTATTTAAACTCGTTTTATCCATTCTAGTTTATCCAATTTAATTCATTTTCGTGCAAAACCGACCCGTCAGTTATTTTCTTATTCGGTTTCGGAGGGTGCGGGTCGGATCCGCACACCATGCCCAACCTTAATTATTGTTTGAATAACCAGTACTTTCTATCAAATTCTCAACCATTTACTTGTCCCACACCCTCATCGTGTAATATAACATAATTTGCAAAAAAAGTAATGAAGTAGTAAATGGAATGAAAAATGTATGGAGATGGATGTAATGCAAAATTTAGAGTATCAAGAAAAAATGAGAAGGAAAAAGTGAAACGATAGTGAAGATTCTGATTTATTGCTGTCATTTTTCTTCTGCAATTGCATAATATATGTGATGGGAATTTAATGTGACTTAAAAGTCATATAAATGAATAAAATTGATAATATATAAATATAATGAATCTTAAAATTATTATTGTATTAAAGTTTTAAGTTATATTGTATATTAAGATCTTATATAAGTTCTTTTATGGCATATTGGTGAAAATGTAAGCAAACATTACTATAATGATATAAAGGTAAACCTAGATAAATTTAGAGTTTAGGGGTTTAAAATCCAAAAATAATAAAAGAGTAAAATTTTAAAAATAACTAAAAATTACTTTTCTTGCTTCTTGAATAACTTTTTTTAATATTCTTTTCTTTCTTTTTTTTCTTTTACAATCATTCACATGAGAGAATAAACTATGGTAATACGATACACCAAAAATGGTTCACTCAGCAATAAAACTCAAAATCTTACCAACTATCATAAAAAAATTCAACCCAAAAATTCTCAAAATCAGCGTAATTAACAAATTTATAGATAATCCAAGCAACACCAATTAAAAATCCAATTTTTCAAAAAAATTAAAAATACCGACCATTAAAACAAATTTTAAAATTCAATCAAAATATATTAACATTTTATTTATTTATTTATTTATAACTGGAAGTAAACATAGAAACATATTATGACGACTAATCATTATTATGACTGGTCAATCATTTCCGTTAAACATCTACCATCACAAATTTCCATCTATGTTTACCAATTTTATAGAAAATACAAACTGTATATACAATAAATTTATACCATCATTGAATAACACGTCATGCTTTACAACAAATTTATTAACTGTATAATAATAATTATCCTTAAATCCAATCAATAAAAGTTCTAATTTAATTGATAATATAATTTTTCTGATACTTTGTAATTATTAACTTCATTTATCTGACATTAGACTTTATTCTCTTATTCCGTTTACATTACACTCTTATAAAGTACATTCGTTGCTCTTAAAGTTTCAAATTTTAATGAACACACGACAGGTTCTAAATAAATAAAAGGGTTAAAGTGTAATATTGGTTCATGAATCATCCTTTCTCAGTTGTAATTAATCAAATTTGTTAGGTTAAGCAGTTCCTTGCTTCTATAGATAAGTGAATCACGAATTTGATTTGATTAATCCAAACAAAGTAATCTGATTAATGGTTAACTAATCACATATTAGCTGTAAATCCACTCCCTGTTTACACAAATTATAAACTAATTAAAGACACAATTTACCGAATATGAGACCTTCTATTTTCTCATTCCTTTAACCTTTTTATTAAGTATATGATTATTTAAAACAAATAAAAAATTACTAAAGAACCGCTCACTAAAAAATGAAAATTGAAAGACAAATTTTACTACTACTTTTAAATCCTTTTGTAACCAAACAATTGGTAACAAGTGCTTAATTTATTGAATCTAGGATCGAATTATTCATACATTTTCTGAGTTTAATTCTTAGTAAAAAGGAAAAAGTATTGGTCAAACTTTATTTACCTTTCAATCGAATCAGATTAGTTTCAGCCTTATGTTACTAATTATGGTGACTAATTATTTTCTTAAAAATTAAGTGTTATTCAATAATTTTTTTATAGTGTTATATTATAAGTGATTTGCTATAAATCTAACATAATTTTTATATAAAAAAATACGAATTTGTTGTAATTTAGTGTGTATTATATTTTAATATAAAGATATCAGTTTTGTATAGTTTCAATTATTTAAAATTGGTGAATACTTAATATAGTTATTAATATTAGAAGACAAGTATGCCTTTTGTTTATTATGGCATGACTTATACAACCTCCTTTTTTTTTTGGATATATATTATTCAGAAATTTCATGTAAATCTTTAAACATTTTTTATTTGGGCCTTGAATTGTTTAAATTTTATGAATTGAATCCCTGTTGAATTTAGTCAATATGACATCAGTTCTATGAAGAACCGAATTAAAATCTTTTCAGTCTATGGACCAACATACAAAATTATAAATAGTTTACATTTTTACTAATGAAATATTTTGACATTATTTTAATCAAGTTCTCGGAGTTCAATTTAGCAATATGCTGCAAATTACTAACCACAAAGATTCAATTGCGAAAATCTGCCACTAACGACGAAAATCCAATTAAAAAAATATAATTTTATGAGTTGCTAGAAAAACAACAATTTTTTCCCGTGTCTGTAATATAAAATAAAACTTGATTAACTATCATTAATGAAATATCTCCTCCTATTTTTTCACTTTAGTACCAAATGAATAATTCTTTTTTTTTTCTCCTTCCTTAACAGAGTTATCAACGAATAATTTAATTAATTAATTTTCCTTAAAGGGGTTAATCTAATAATGACCACGTGTTTAAGCATACATGGCAGTGATGTTTAGATCATCACCGGTGCATTTTTTTAATAACCTTAATGTTTCGATTAGAGTCGTTGTTGAAACTTAATCCCTCATCAAGATTTTGCATTAGGTAGATATATTAACGCGCACAAATATCTAAAACAACATATTATTTTATGCTATAAATGTATTTAAATAAATTCTATTATATATAGACAATGATAAATTTGATCTTAAATGACAATTAATAGATATTAATCGTAAAAAAATTTCTAAAAAAAAAAAAAAGAGGGACTAAAATAGGTATTTATTCAAAGAAAAATCAGGAAAGATAATAAAATGCTTGCGTAGAGGAGTGAAAACAATTGGGAATTGAAAATTTCAATATTAGAAACGTTGAAGAATTTCAAATAAAGTTTTATAAATAAAGGGTTGTGGAAGTATCATATCATATCATATCATATTCATCTTAATCTTGACAATAATCTCTCTCTTTCTATTCTCTCATTCTTGTGTTGTTTTTAGTAATTAGCAGTGCGAAGAAACAATGGGTCGTCGTAAAATTGAAATTGCAGCAGTGAAGGATCCTAATACGAGACAAGTCACATTTTCAAAGCGTCGAACAGGTTTATTCAAAAAGGCGAATGAACTATCGATACTGTGCGGTGCAGAAATTGCAATTGTCGTGTTCTCTATTGGAAACAGACCTTACTCTTTTGGGCACCCAGGTGTCGATGCTGTTGCAGCCAAATTTCTTGAACATGAAATCGTCAAATCAAACGATGTCGAACAGAACAACGTAGAAGTTGGTGACATTGGTAGGTTGAATCAACAACTGTTAGATCTTGAAGCCCGAATACTTGTGGAGGAAAAGAAGGGCCTAGAGCTTGATCAGATACTAAAACAGCACCAACTGTCACAGCCTTCCCAATTTAAGCAATTACAAGATTCATATTTAGAATTCCAACTTAGGCTGAAAGATTACACTGATGCGATTGAGGTATCAGAATGTTTGATTCTACTTGCACAAGAACCCGTTGTCGAAATAACAAAACAGGTGAAGAAAAGAAGAAAGAATTGATGTTACGTAACATGTAATTTTGTAGTTAAATTTTAATTTCACTTTATCATGTAACTTTGTTCTCTCGTGCCGCTTATGCGGATTGAAATGAGAAAAAAAAAATAGCAATAGCATTGAGTATGTGTTTTTTGGGGATTGAATTTAGAAAAATACGATGGGATGGAAATAGCAGGTTTTACATTAATTCTTGTATCGAATTATGCTATTATTCTGTAAGAATATTTTTTATTTGTATCATGCATTGGTTTTGAATTCTAACAAATATACTATATTATGTATTGGTTTAGACCTGGGGATTTCTTTTATCGATTGATAACATGTAATGAACAATTAATGGAATTATATAGTCCTTCTTTAGAGAGAGAGAGAGAGGATCATGACTACTCTAAAAAAATCATCTTATAATCAATTATAAGGTTTTGTAATTGATTACTCTAGAAAAATATTATTTTTCACCGTGTTGTTCACGTCTCTTATACGACTGATATTGTGTTATATATTTTTCTTTCATTCTTTTTCTTCCATTTATTTTAACTTAATTACTTTAAATAGGGTGATCATATATAACTAGAATGAAACAAACATCTTCTTCGAAATATTCTTCTTTTAGAAGGAAAAAACAAAGGTAATAGATTTCATGTTTGCATGTTTTCTTCTAGTTGAATAAAATAACCTTTTTTTATATAAACAACATTTCAAGAAGAACTATATTCTGATTTTTTTTCACATGAATGTGTCCATGTATTTATCATATGAGACTAATTTTAGATATTAAACAAATGAAAAATTATTCTTTTGACACACTTAAATTTTTTACATTCATTTGACATTACCTTTTTTACATTTTACTTACTCTTTTTTTTTTCTTTTTTCTTTTTTTCTCTTCTTCCAGTCTTGAAAAAATATAAAAATTTATACTTTTATGACTCTTTTATCTTGTACTCTGAGTTAAATGAATGTAAAAGTGTGTTTTGATACTATTTCTCTAAACAAATCTGGCTATGTATTGATTATACCAGTTTATCAATATACATTTAGACCAATATATTTATGTATGATTTGTATTTATAACAAATATATACTTAACAAATTTTTATAGTGTTTATTCTTTATATTTTTAGAAGATTCATTCTATGTTTTTTCACATGTTATATTCATTTTTTTTAATATTTTTTAAATTTTTATATACATATATATTAATTTTCTAAATTTATGAATAATTTTTCACGTTAATTTTATTCAAAATTTAATTTATAAATTCAAAAATATTATTATTTTCCCCTTAATCCTTAAATATATTTTAATATAATATATTTAAATATCTTTTAATATAATATATATTTAATAATATAAAAGAATCACACACAAATGAACATATTTAAAATGAGTAAAGAAATAAAAAATTACAAAGAGGGTACAAAAATGAAAAAGGGGTCTCTACAACATGATTTTGTTTCCGGCCCAAGTGCTTAAAGCACTTAATAAGACCTAATATATATAAAAAACAAAAAGGAGGTTTGGACTAATATCGATCAAATAGGGGCTCTTTCTCTCTGCAGCTCTTTTTTTATTTTTCCTGCACCCTCATAAAATTCGTAATTCCCAATTTATTCTTGTTGAAAATTTTATTAAAATCCTATTACTTGCTTAAATATTCTCACTTCCTCAAACTCTGCAACCTCTTTTCTTCTCACTTTCTTCTTGCTTCCTTCTTCTTACGAGCATTATCAACTTTTTTGGTGACCTATTGAAGAGGTAATTCTTCCATTTTCTTTTTTCGATTTGGGTGATAAAAATGGTGGTTCTGGTATGTTTTTTTTTGTTTGACTGCAGGTTTCTGAAATACATTCCAGAATTTCAGAATGCATTACAGGAACTAGATTCTGAATTATGTATTCTAAAAGATACTCTCAAATATGAAAATACTTTCTAAATATATAATTGAAAATATTTTTTTATACAAGGTTGTATATTCTGAAAAAGAATTCTAAATTTAAAAATGAAACATACAATCTGTAATACATTTCAAAAACTATAATTCTGAATTATATATTTCAAAAGATAATTCTACATCTAAAAATACTTTGAAAAAAAAATGTACAATTGAAAATATTTTTTTTAATACATTCGAGATGTAGGAAGAAAGAGCCTCCAACAGGTGGACTAGTACAAAAACACTTCAGCTTCTTTTTATATAACTTTTTTCGTTTTAATTAAATTAAAAAAAAAACAGTCTTAATTTCTTTTAGGTCTATGTTGACCACCAAATGGCTGTTGATAGTTGAATCATCACTAGGGATCGAATCTACGCTCATATACATTAATAATCCTATAAATCATTAATAATAGATGATTTAATATAAAATTCTTAGAAAAGATTTACTAAAAAAAAACTAAACCATAAGAAATTTATTATCTTATTAATCAAATTATAAGAATTAACAAATTAAGTCAAGCAAAATAAAATTATCATTTCTCTACCTTACGCACAAAATTAAAATTGGCCAGGTCTTTCTTAATTAACGGATTCCTAAGTTTCTATCTTAATACCTAATAATGCGGCAGGATTCCTGCTATAATTCACTCACAGTAGTTCTAAAGTTCTCCAAAAGAAAATACTATTCAAGGGATAATTATTTATTTTAAGAAGACGAGACAGAAGTAAAACATTTGACTCAACCTGACAAATTTAAATCCAGGTCATTATAAAAAAATAGGAACAAATTATATAATCTTATATTTTTTTTTCTGTCATCAAAATATGAATGACTTCCAATAAAAAATATTTATGATGATTTATGTCAATCATTATAAAATAAATAAACAAAGACTAAAATATGTGAAATGGGTAATAACAATGTTAAGGTGACTGTCAATCAAAATCAAATTTATAATAAATTATTATAAAAGAGTTTGAAAAAATGAAACTGTTGAAAGACCCAAGCTATGTCAATAAATATGTGAAAGGAAAAGTAATCGTAGAGGGTGAGATATATATAGGTGATTCGTTATTGAGCTTGTGCAATGGATGACAACAACGCTAATCATAGGATTTTAGAGAACAGCGATGATATTGCGGCGATCATGGTATCGCCGGTGACAATGGTGAACAATTTCATAGACTTGGGTGGTTTTGATCTGGACGAGGCTCTTGCGGTGGTGGAGGGAGAATCAGGGTGTGTAGTGGCAACGTGCAAGAGCTACGTGTCGAAGTTGCCGACAGTGAACGAGGTGAGGAGGGACGAGGTTTGCTCCGTTTGCATGGAGGGGTTCAGCCGGCACAGCGGGGAAGGGGAAAACAAGCGAATCCCCTGCGGCCACGTGTACCACTCAAGCTGCATCACCATCTGGTTGGAGCACTGCAACTCCTGCCCCCTTTGCCGCCGCCTTATTTTATTCTAAGTCCAATTTTGCTTTCCTCTTCCTTCTGCTGTTCTTTAGTCAACCTTTTTCTTAAAGATATAATGTAATAATAAAATAATATATTCTCCATTTGAACGTTCATGTAGAAATTTCTTACCAGTAAGTTTGTTTTCTGAAATTTATCGTTATATAAATAACGATGGTATGTAATTAAATTTAATTGGTAGTTATATTTAATAAAAAACTAAATTTCTAATATTAAATCATTTACGCGTATTGACGTATTTTTATTATACTCAGAACTTTTCATAAACTAGTATTAAGGTAATTTTATTTGTTATATAAAAATGAGATAATTAAGATTGCATATAGTATTAATGTATAATAAGAAGGTATAATTAATATTTTGGTTAATATTAAATCCTTTTAAATATTAATTTTAAAAGAATTTAATCTTTTTCATCATAAATTTGATATTTGACAACATGTTGCATGATATCTGAAATACATAAAATAAAATTAGTTACTCTTATACATCTAAAAAATAACACTAAATAGTCTCAACTAAAATTTTATCTAATTTATACATAACCTTATTATGTACACATTTTAACAAATTATAAAAAATAAATTTTTCAATTGTAAACTTGGATAATTGAAGATTTAATACAAATAATTAAAATTTAATCATTTCTACAAAATTTCAAATAGAAATTAAGGTTCACTCGATTCAAAAAGAACTTCCTTTTTTCGTCACTAGAGTTGACAACAGTTTTTTCCGTAAGAAGAAAAACAAAGAAAAAATGTACTGCATGTTTTTTTAAACAAATTTATGTCTCACGTATAAAGGTGAGACATAAAATATGATTCTTAAATTTCACTCGAGAAACATAAATTTAAATCTACCATATAATTATTAGACATAAATTTATGTTTAACTTATAATAGTAAGATATAAAAATCTTTTTTTTTTAAGTTTGACTTGTAAAAATCAAATGTAATTTCTTTTTAATTATTTACAAAAATATTATTATGTATTTTTTTTACATGTCAAAATAAGTTTAGAATGTCAAAATTAAGTTGAGTGTTGATAATAACTCTTGTGTTAATGAACGTGGTGTAATACTTCAAAACTTTGTTACCCCCAAATAATTGATAAAATAAAATATTTTCTTTACATGCTAGTAATTATTTAATATGTTATATAATTCACAGTAATAATTTTATGAACTATATTAGATTTCTTAAACTTATCAAATACATTGTATTAGCATGTTTTATTTTACTTTAAACTATTGTTAAATAATAGTAAGTAATAAATTATTAAAAAATACAAGATATTAATACAATATTAATTATTAAATTTAATATATTTACTAATATGTTGTTCATATTTTTAAGAGATATAACATTTATTAAATTAACATAAATGATTAACTGCAGTCATTGTATTTTTAAATATAATATACAATTTAATTTAATGATTTTATGAAATATAATGTATTTATTAAATTTTACAAAGATAATATAACAAACTAGGCATTTATTGTTTTAGAATAATTATTATTCAATAGTTGTAATTAATTAATTTATTAGAAAATGTATTGTTGATACATTTCTACATTTAATATATTAAATATATTGTTCCATTTAATTATTACATTTAATATATTATTGAATTCATGAAATGGTATTATTTAATAAATTCAAGAATATATTCAATGATATATTTATTGTATTAAATGCAGTAATGTATTAACACTATATTACTTAATAAATTCATTATTACTCTTATATTTGTAATGAATTAGTCCTAAATTTCTCCATTATTTCCTTAAGTTTCAAATTGCTTTGAACGCTCCAGATCTAGCCATCTTTTAACATGGGTAATAGAATTTTAAGAAGATTAGAGATCATTTTCCATTATTGGAATTACTATAGTGCAGTACTATATTAGGATAACGCATCATATTACATTTGTTTTTCTATTTGAAACTTTAATATTTATGTAAAATTGCTAGTTTATTATATTTTCTTTGTCAGAGTCTTTGTTTTCAAAGAATCTTTGTTCTATCTCATGAAAATTGCATAAAATGTTTTTTATGAGAATTTGATTGATTTTTAGGGGGTGAAAATTAACATAGCAGATAAAATTAAAACGCAAATATACATAAGGATTGGAATTTTTGAACCAGATAGTTATATTCATACATTGCATATTATCTTCTATCAGTTAAAATAAAGCCAGCACCTGGTTACATGTTAAGGATTTAGAGAAATTAAGATAATGTATATTCATATAGGGAAATGGTATATAAAAAATTGATATCTGGTGCAAGAATTTTCAAATTGATATACCAAATATCAAATAAATAAGAGAGAAATGCTATAAATAAATAAATAAATAAAAATGAGATAACTGTTAGGTAGTGAGAACAAATAATCATTAAAAGAGGACAACATAAACAACGAAGACAAATTTTAAGGCTTTTATCCGTCAAGAAGATAGAAGAAAAAAAATTGTGATAAGAACATATCAATAATTTGATAAACTAATGCACTAGTAACATAATTAGTAAGCATAACTCTTAAATTAAGAATAAAATGCGAACTATTTAAAAAGTTTTATTAAAAACTACTATTTTTAAAATTTTGAGTTTACAATTATCTTAGATGTAATGTAATATTAGTTGATACCTTTCAAGATTATCCAATGTAGACATCTTCATAGTGAAAAATGTATAATTGTTGTTTAGATATCTCAGGATTTGTCAGAACCTTTGTATTTTTATTTGAAAAAACAAAAAGAAAATCACCACTTAGATCAACAATGCTTTGACAAGAATGAATTATATCTTCCTGATTTTCATGATATTCTCAAGATTACTATATTCTTTCATCATCCAATACAATGAGATTTCTTTTGTAAAAAACATTCAAATTGAAACAAGCTAAAATTTAGTAATCAATTACAGATAAAATTCTTGAAATACTAAACCATAACATAGATTCTGCAAATATAAATAACAACCGTTTCACACACAAAATATTATTTTTTTTTCAACCAACACACTGGGAACAACAACAAGGGTTATAAGAACCCAAATAAGAACATAATTTTCATGCTACAACGCATCAATTCTTTCTTCTTTTTGCATTTGCTTGTGTTGTTATTCCAATTACAGGTTCTTTTGCAAGAAGCAACATATACTCCGACACTTCAATGGCATCAAGATAGTCTTCCACCTTACGCTGAACCTTTAGGTACGAACGTTGCAATTGTTTGTTATAGGTAAGTTTAGTCACATCTTGTTGCTTCTTTCTCCTGTCAAGTTCAACAGCCTTCTTATGTTCCTCGCTTATTTGAGTTTGAACACCAGACAACTGTTGATTCAGCGCATCTATGTTGTCATCATTCGATGAACTATTTCCTTCGACAACGTTTGGTTTGACAACAACATCTGATGCACTTTCTTGTTGCAGAAACTTGTCTGCAACAACATCAACACTTGGGTGCCCAAAAGAGTAAGGCTTGTTCCCAGGAGAAAACACAACAATAGCAACTTCAGCTCCACACAAAATTGATAATTCGTTTGCTTTTTTGAACAAACCTGTTCGACGCTTCGAAAATGTCACTTGCTTGGTGTTGGGGTCCTTCACTTCCGTAATCTCAATCTTACGACGACCCATGATTCAAGAACAAAGCTTTAAAAAGAAAGAAAAGTTATTGGGGAGCCATAAGCAAGAGGGTTCAAAAGAGAGGTTATTAGAAAGGTTTAGGTGTATGATATCACTCCCACACTTCTTTATTTATACACACTCATGAAAATTGTCAATATTTTTAATATGAAGTTTTTTATATTTTTTATTCTTTTTATTGTGCATAAGGAAAGTGTTTTAAAATGTTTTATAGTTTCTAATTTTATCAAATCTTATGCTATATCAACAATTTTGGCTATGAACTTCCTTATTAACAATTTTGGCTATGAACTTCCTTATTAGATGGCACTGATATTAAATAGTTATATTGAAAAATATATATGGTTTCTATATTTGCTAGATATTAGCGTAAGTTTTAAAAGAAAATGTTATTGTTTGGTCATAGTTGCCAACTTTTTTTTTTCAATATCCTCTCAAATAGTGAGTTGTTAGGTATAGTATGTGAATAACAACTATAGTTTATTTTTGTGAAAATAGACCTATAACTTAATTTAAAAGATGGTTGATTATAATTATTAGTGCAAAAAAATATTTTTATAACGATTTTTTATATTGATGATAATTCATTCGCTATAATAAGTGATATGGTGACAAAATTATAAATAAGATAACACTTTTTATACCAGTTGGAGTTATAATTAGTATAAAAAGGAGATATAGTGACATTTTTGTAATAAAGAAAAAAAATTCTATAATAGTTCTAACTATTACTACTATAGAAAATGTCCCCTTTACTTCTTGATGAACTACTTTGATCTTTTTTCTACGAAATCTGAGCGGTATCTTCCTTCTCTACCCTTCAAAATCATTTACACTTCCTTATCCCTTGATCCTATAAAAGGAAAACTTGAGGAAGAGTCTTTGCAATTCAAAGGACATATGATAAGGTCAAGGAGCAAACAGTTGGAGGAACAAATCTCCTTTAGACTCATGATACTCCATGAAGATTGGAATTCAAGAAACATGAAGATCATGGCTTGTAGCATAATTATATAATAATTTGGACAATTAAAAATATTTGCAATTTTCTTTTAGTGGCAAATAATTTGTTTCTGTTTTCTTTTTTTTAATTTTTGAATTATTTTTGGGCTCAATGTCTTTGGCCTTTTTCTTTTAAGGTTTCTTAAGTTCCTTAAAACATTTGTGCCTATATATAGGGGCACCAAACTAGACACTTTTGAGTCATAATATATTCATTTGCATTTTTTTAGAGAGGATTTTCTTGGTTCTTGGATTAAAACACTCATTCTTATCAAAGATTAACATCTTTGTGGCAAATCTTCACTCAACTTATTAATCTGCTAGATTGTGACATCCTCATCTTTGTCTTGTTTCGCATTCTTTTCTGATTTATTTTTGTTGTGTCCTTTGAGGATTCAAATTCAGAAAAGATCGTACTCTTTCCTGGACACGGTCATATCATCTCGTATCTAGAATAAGGTTTTAGTTTGAATATCCTCTTTTATCTTATTTTTTTCATCATATTAAAAAAACCCAAAATCCAATTCCCTTGAGTTTTTAATTTTCGTATTTTTTTATGTTGTTCTTTTATGTGTATTTCTACATTTGATTCGTGAAAATTAGTTGTTTTTCTTTTATTGTGTTCTTCTGTTAATTGTAGTCCCACTTAAATTTTTACCTTGATCTTACATGAGTATTGGTATTTGAAGGACAATCTTTATTTATGCGTTGAACTCCCAAATTAAAAAAAAATAGTGGATCTAATTAAAAAAGAAACAAATATATATTAAAAAAAGAGAGAAAGTATGGATATAAGAGTAAAAAAATGTATAGTTCAACACAACCTATTATGTTGCATATTATTAACTGTTAATATATTAAATTATATTCCGTCTTTTATTTAGAGTCTCCACTTGTCTCATTTAACTCTTTTTGGTAGTCCTATAATTTTCTAATTTTATTATTTTGTGTCTTTTAAAAATTTCTTGAAGTTTTGTATAGAGTTTTCTATTTTCTTTGACCTTTTGAGTCAAGACTTAGATCTCGTAACATTTTTCACATTGTTTGTTCAGTCTTTGCTTAAGTTATTGGAGTTTTTTGCCAAACACTAAAGGGAGTTTGAGTGGAAACATGCTAGAGAGTACTTGAAAAAAGCCTATTTGTATGATATACGAGTGAAATTTGAGTGAGACACTTAGAGGTGTGGTGAGGTACTAACTATATTATTATTATAATCACTAACACTTTCTTAGGACGTGGCTTTTTCCCAAAATAGTGATCCTCCATCACTTAAGACTATGAATATTATGGTTACACTTGAGAAGTTGAACTTACAGATGGCTCAAATGCAACAACACATTCAACTGCAGTTTGAAAGACTCCAAAAGTCTAATGAAGATGTGAGTGTGAGATTGGAGGGAGTGAAGAGAAGGATAAGGAGACACGATGATTTAGACTGTTATTCACATAATGATGAAGAAGAGCATTTTTAGACCAAGGAGGGGCCAAAGACGAGAGAAGTTTGAGAACCACACGCTTGGAAGGGATAATGATGAAGAAGAGCATGGTTTTAGACCAAGGCGAGGTCAAAGACGAGAAGAGTTTGGAAACCACACACCTAGAAGAGATAAGATGTGGAGAAAAATTGTTACCCCTAAATTTAATGGAGCTAAATTTTTATTATTGATGAAAAATTTCTCGGTAAATTCAATTTTCCCATCCAATTTGACAAACTATGTTTATAAATTAATTAGATATGTGTGAGAAAAAGAAGATTTTATAAATAAATACATGTGGTTATCAACTATCTACCTCAGATTTTATCCGTGGGCACAAGTATATTTGTCATCCCTAATGGCCAACATCCAAGGCCTTTATGCGAAAAGGGGCACCCAAGACGTCGCCAATGTTGTTCCAAGGGTAGCCAAAGTCAAATAGTGAAGAGGGGCGGTGGTAGCGGCAACTTCGTGCATAACGAAAGGCATTCAAGGCGTACATCGAAAAACCAATAACTACTCCAAGGATGGCGATCGTCGATACCAAAAGGGCTTAAAATAGCTTCCTAAAGTTGTCAGTGCTGGTTGGAAGACACTGTCTACCAAGGGTAGAAACAAGAAAGAATACATTGTATGTACGTGGACAAGTGAAAAGGTTAATCTTTTTAACTCAGGAAAAAACAATAGTAATGGTTACTTCACTTAAACGTCGTTACTTATCTGTCAACAATTATATAATGATGATTTTACAGGATACCATTGTCATTTTTTGAACAAATAACAACAATTCCTTTTGAACCATCGTCATATTTCAATTTTTCAATTATAATGACAATCATCCTTACAACGTCAGTGTAACGTTACATTTAATTACGATATTGTCATCGTTTCTTCTATTACTTCGCCAACAACATAAACATCATTATTAAATGTTTTTACATTAGTGCATATATAAGGAATACATTTTTGCATACTATTAACTTCAAATTGTTCCATATTATTAACTTCAAGCTTGGTACCATGATTTGTACCTTTTATATGATCATGAACATAGGGGAAGCAATTCAAGAAGATGATGAGAGCTTGAAAATAAGAAATAAAGATATTCAACAAGGGAGAGATGACAGGACAATATAAAAGTTAGGAAAACTATGATACATAACCGTTTTTGTGAAAGTTATTTTTTTAAGCATTGGGCTAACCATCTCAATAATAAAGAAGTTATTATAACTTTCCTCACTCGTGATCATTTTGAATGTCAATCAAGGTAAGTCTATTACTCTTTGGTTGAGTTTGTTTTGCTTCTTTACCATTTGTAGGAAGTTTCTTGAACGTTTACTTATTCTATAAAAAAATATTATTATTATCTTTTGTGTTTGGAGTTTTGAACTTTTAAGTAGTAAGATTTGAAGTTTCTTTGTTGTAATTTGATCATGAAAAAATATTTTTAAATTACCATTTGGATTTAAGATATCTTATGTGCCTTGACAAAGAAGAATTAATTATCTTACTATCTTCCATAAAAAAATTAACTCCACTACACTAGCATTATCTATACAGATCTAAATTATCTTATAATCTAATTTATAAAACTTTTTTTTATATGATTTCTCTACATTTTTATCTTGAATGTGTGTATAGTTAATTTATCTTAAAAGAATAATTTCGTTTATTTTTCTTTCTTAAAAGTTATGAAAAAATTTATCTAAATTAATATTAATTACACTTTAATTGTCACAATATATTCTTCCAGTCCTTTGATTACTATGCCAAGTATGTTCAATGAAACAAAATAAATCCATTCTCATATAATTTAAAATTGTTATACTTTTAGAAGATAGTATCATCAACTTGTTATTACAAGTTAAGAAATTTCTCGTGATAATATTTATCGTAATGTAAGTGTAAACATTAGACAAAAATAAATAATATATATAAAAAAATCTTTAAATTTAATGTCTTATAATTTTGGGTTAAGTATAATTTTAAATTCATTTATATAATTTATTTATGGTCCATTATAAATATATACCATTACCAAATTTTATATTAACGGACAACATCTGCAATCATAATTTTAGAAGACATCAAACCCAACCTATATATTCTAATTAAAAAGTTTTATTAATTAATATTTTATTAATTAACTTCTATTTTTATAATGTTTAATTTATAACTATCCTAATTAGTGTAATGTAATATGAGCTGGCATTGGTAAGATTATTCAATAGACATTTATCTCTACCAAAAGAGTGCTCAAAGATAGCAATAACACAGTAAGAAAATCTTAGTTATCTCAGAATTTTCCTTCTTCTTCTTTAACAACAAATATTTTTATAAGATTTGGATTATATTCTGTATATCAAGATTAATACTGTATTATTCCATTACTACTTCAAGGCATAGCAGATCTCTTCAGAAAAAAAAACATATTAATCGATCTCAACAAATCTAAACCAAGTGAATTTATTGAAAGTGACAGAATTCTTGAATTCTTGAATTCTTGATGTTTAATATGATTAAAATCCATAAACTTACTAAAATTATTGATAATAATAACAACACGAACACAATAATTATATATAGAGTTTATTTCTTACTTTTTGATATACAAGAAATATTATTTTCTCAAGAAACACTAATTTACCTGAGAGATGCAAAGATAATTTTGAAGGTATTGAGTATCAATTCCTTCTTCTTCTTCTTCTCTTGGTAATTGCACGATTTGATATTCCAATTACAGGTTCTTTTGCCAGAAGCAACATACACTCTGAGACCTCGATCGCATCAACATAATCTTCCACCATACGCTGGAGCACTGGTGAATTTTGCAATTCTTTGTTTTGGGCTTGTGAAGCTTCTTGTTCTTTCTCTCTCTTGTCAAGTTCCGTTGCCTTCTTGTGTTCCTCGTTTATGTGAACTTCAACGGAAAATAACTGCTGGCTTAACCTCTCCATGCCATCAACTTCATTAGGTGCGTCATTTTCTCGTACATAATTTGCTCCGACAACATTTGACGTTCGCTTCTTCCGAAGAAATTTGTCTGCAACAGCATTAACACTTGGGTGGCCAAAAGAGTGAGGCTTTTTCCCAGGAGAGAACATAACAATAGCAAGTTCTACACCGCACATTACAGACAATTCGCATGCCTTTTTGAACAAACCTGAGCGGCGCTTGGAGAATGTAACTTGCTTGCTGTTGGGATCCTTCACCTCTGCGATATCAATCTTACGACGACCCATAATTGAAGAAGAAGAAGATGGTTGAAAGAGAAGGGTTACTTTATTAGAAAGGTTTTGCTTTGTGGGATCATTGATCCCCACACTTCTCTCTTTATATACTCCCTCAAATCTTACACAGGTTTCTAATCTTGAAACTGCAGTTTCTAATAACTTTTTTTCTGTACATATGAAATTGGTGCTGTCAAGCGTTTTGGCTTCATCTATTCTCCTACTTTAATTTAATAAGTCTGATGTTAAATATGCAGAAATCTTTTGATTTCTTTGAAACAAAAATACTATTTCTATATTGGTTAGATATATATTTTACTACAAGAAATAAATAATTCTTTTGTTTATAATATATTAGTGTTGTCTCAAATATTTATTTGAGTTGTTAAAAATATCGCTTATAAATAAAGTAAACGAGAGAGAAGAAAAAGGTTTCTAAAATATATGTATTGGGTATTTCTTTTATTTTGTAAAAATAACACATTTATTAGGTAAGAGTTAAATATTTAAGAGTGATATTAATTAAATGAAGTCAATGACATAAGTATTAAATAAAATATAAAGTTAATTTAATAGTACCATTAAATGTTATATTTATTAAATGTAATATATATTAAAATCAATAAATGCAATCAATGATAGTTTAATGTGGCATTAATATTTTTTTGGTTCAAATGCATGATATATATATGCGCACATTAAAAGGTTTCTTATTTTTAATGTTATTTTATAGAACTAAAAGCTAATTATCAATTACAAATAATAAATTGAATTTAAGTAGATGAAAAGTTATATATTGTTTTAATATTAATATTATTTTAATTAGTAGTAGTGTTATTTTATTATTTATTATTATTAATAAGGCTTTTATCAATTTTAAATATAATATTTATTGCTATTATTATTATCATAAATGAATAGGAGGAGAAAAGGAAAAGTAGTTAATAAGTCAAGAATTTTAATAAATACATGAATAAATGTAAAATATGCTTGTTTCATAATGAATAAAGACGATAGTTTCTATGCATATATATGGAATTTGAATTCTCTCCTGACTGGGTTTTTTTAAGTTGAATTTGTTTGTTCTATCCTCTGTGCCTTTAAAATGTTCTGCGTTATCTGACAGTAGTAGTTACGTGTTTCATTGTGATGTCCTTTACTCAAATGAATCTGATAGTTTTCATTGTGTTTAACTGACATGGATAAAGGCAGTAATACATGGTACATAGGGTTGAAATAAGCCAAGCCGAATTACGTAGTAGAAAAACATTAGTTCATGCGTATCGTTTACTCTTGAGGAAAGCACAATAAAACATCAAACACAAAACACATCCTTGTTAGAACCAAAAGGCAAGAATCCATAGAAGGTGTCCTCAATCACCTATAATTGCGGTATACAGGGGTATACATGCAACTCTCAGCATACTTCACAAGATCCTGAGGTCGTGGAAGACGAGTGGCCAAGCCTACAAAAACAGTTGAAACAGTTGTTTAGTTTTTACAAGGAAATAAATGAGGATGAAAGAGCAAAGAGAATGAGTACACACCTAGTTCGTAGGCCTTGGCAGCAACATTTGCAGCTATATTGGCTGAGATTTTTCTGATATTAGAGAATGGTGGGTAAATCAAACCATTTTTGTTGTTCTCCTCGCTCACTTGTGTTGCCAAGGCTTCAGCTGCACAATTCACAAGAATGTCAATGAGTTCATCATTCCATTCTCAATTTTACACTATCTAAAATCATTTTTTGAATTTGTCACATTCACTTACAAGCTGCTAGAAGCATATCATCATGTACTCGAATAGCTCCTGAGATTACTAAACCCAAACCAAAGCCTGGGAAAATGTAAGCATTGTTGGCCTGAAATAACAAGGAAAGCATCAGATGCGATGTTCTGCTGTTTAACAAATGAAAAAGAGAAACAATAATGAATTTGGAGAAGACTTTAAAACCTGTCCAGAAGCGTAAACTTTGCCCTTGTATTCAACAGGATCAAATGGACTACCACTGGCGAAAATTGCACGACCCTTTATTTGAAAACAACAAGACATTAATATTCTTGCAAAAATGTAAGAGAGTTGGGCATAATTTGCATCAAAAAAATGCTTAACCAGGCCCAGAGAAAGACGTGATCATCAGTCTCTTTACCTCACTCCACTGGTAAGCCTCTTCGGCAGTACACTCAGACTGTGAGGTAGGATTGGAGAGAGCCAAAATGAGAGGTTTCTGCAAGTTGGCATGGCAGTGCAGTTCTTAAGTAAAATTGTATATCTAATTACTCATCCACAACAAGAGTGAGATTAGGTTTTACATCATTGTTTGAAGTCATAGCCTCAACCACTTCCTTTGTAAATGTTTTTCCCACACCAGAGGATCCAATCAAAACTGTAGGCTTGATCACCTGAAATGTGCAGTAATTAAGAAGAAGGACATAGCCCTTGAAGACCATATGCAAACATATTAAACACCTTGACGGCTTCTAGGAGACTGTTGACTGGCTCATGTTCATGAGCCCAGGGCTTCTTGAAGTGTTGAAGTGAATTCTTCCGGGAACTAACAATTAAACCCTGCAACAGAATGAAAATAAATAAATAAATGCTTTAGAAAAGTGTACAAAACTAAAATTTAATAAAAAATTAATCAGCAGAGAAGATTTTCCTGCAGAAACATGTCAAGCTCTATACTACCTTTGAGTCTACAAGCCATATCTTCTTGCGACTCTCTTCTATGGGTGCCTTAGTCTGCCAGAGAAACAAATAGAAATACATATAGAACGTCACCACTCGTGAATTGAAATGAACTCAAGAAACCAGTGTTGCTGAATAAGTGACTGATTCACCTGCTTCGACATCTCAAGAGCTATTAACTCTGCTATACCAGTTCCAGCCTGAAAGTGTACAAACAATGAATTAGACAAATTGATTTGTTAAGTAACAAAAAGATGGGTAATTAATGGCTTGTATTATGACCCTCGGAATGTAGATGAAATTTAGATGATGAAAAAAATTGAATGATCCATCACTTGAGTTGCTTCTCTCCACTTCCGTAGCATGGAAAGAAGCATAAATAACAAGTCAGAAAAAAAGACAAAACAGAAAATGGTCTTACTTCTCCAGCACCGAGAAAGAGGAATTTGTGCTCAGGTAAGGTCCCACCAATGAGCTTCAGGGCTGCTACAACACCAGCTAGAACAACAGATGCAGTCCCCTGAAATAACACATTAACAATTACAACATTCTAACAATATTCCATAAATAAGTGCCTGATTTTGGGAGACAAATTACCTGTATATCGTCGTTGAAAACAAGATGTGTTGTACCATATTTAGCAAGCAACTCAAAAGCATTGTGATTTGCAAAGTCTTCAAACTGCAAAAATCATTTGAAGTTGAAATAATGAGGCATAATAAGTGAAGAAAAGGTTTAGAAGCCACATAAACCATGCATAGAAAATTTGTATCGACCTGTACAAGAACTTTTTCTCCGTAATTTTGCTTCACAGCAGTCATGAACTCATCCAGAAGGTCATAATATTCCTAACATGAAACCATTAAAGTTGCCTCAGATCAAAACAAGTTATTAACTGTACAACAATATATGCTAAAATAATTCTTATAAGACATCTTGCTTATACAAACCTGCCCAGTTGCCCTTTTTTGTCTAAGCCCAATGTAAAATTCATCCTTCAGTAATGTCTCATTATTTGTCCCCACATCGATAGTGACAGGCAAACACTGAACACAAAAACAAAATCAAATGAAAGGAAGAGAGGAAGAAATTAAGAAGACAAAACACAAACATCATATGTAACATGTAACAAACAATGGAAAATCCTTTACAGCTGAAGAACGAACTCCTCCTAGTGCAGTGTACAAAGCCAATTTACCAACAGGAATCCCCATCCCCTGAAGCACAACCAACGTAATTAGTTATCTGTTCATCCACTTTCACTTGTCTATAATTTCTGTGCAAATTAAGTAGTTCAATTCCCCTGCATATGTACCTGACATCCAAGATCCCCAAGTCCCAAAATTCGCTCACCATCAGTTACAACAATAACTTGAATATTCCTCTCAGGCCAGTTTTTCAAAACCTCAAGGACTTTACCCCTGCAAATGGCCAACAACTTCACAACCCCGCACCAAATATGGCTGAAAGTTTCATACTAATGCAGGAAAATGAGGAATTATACTTTTCTTTCAAACTAATGTAAAGACCCTGAGGACGCCTGAATATGCTCCCATATTTCTGGCAAGCCTCACCAACAGTAGGAGTATATACAACTGGGAGCAATTCCTCAACATTGTCAATGAGAAGTTTGTAAAACAGCCTTTCATTCCTCTCCTGTTTGCAACAACAAAACGCTGCGTCAGTTATTTCTCAGCTTTCATATCCTCATTTTATATAAAATATTTCAGTTCTCACCACATTGATACATTTTCTATGTTCTTGCAAAATTCAAGGGCATCGTGTATTTGCGATGATATACTGCCCTTCTTTTCAGCTAATGCGAACAAAAACGCCATGAATGAACAAGAGAACCTAAACAGGAACTAATCTTACGGTGTTTAATCTATTTATAATGACTTGAAATTCTTGCCTGAAGTTCCATCATGGCCACGTACTTTTGCAAGGGAACCTTATATTGCCTGATGTTGTGCATCAGTTTCTTCTCCTGTAGAGAGTACAAAGAAATAATGAGACGAAAGAGGGGGAGAAAAATAATACTCTCATAGATTTTAAATAAAACTCTTTTCAGAAGGCACAAACCTGAAGTAACTGAGTGAGGACAGTGGGAGGTAGAAGTCCACGCAAATAGTGTGCATCCCTCTCTTTCTCACTGAAAGCTAGCCCTTTGTTGTACTGTGGATCCCTTAGCAAAGACCAACCACTGCATGTAAAACAAATTGCTCCAAAACTCAGAAACCACAAATTCACATCAGATAGATACTCAGAGTCAGAGTCTACTAAAAGATTAAATAGTACATGCACTCATAAAGGAACGATGTTTATACAGCTATCTAATCACAACTTACCGTATAGGGTAAATTCTCGATGTTACATTAATTATCTTAAAAACCATTCTAACATGAGTTTTAATTGGTTTACCATGTATGTTTCTCTATGATAATAACAGTGCATAGAAATAAAGAGGTTACTAAAATCAACCCAGTAGTAAGGGATAAAAGAAGCAAAATGGCAGAAAAGAAACACAGAGCTATCAGCTAAATAAAACACACAATTCCATGATACACCACATGCAATTGAACTCATTAAGAAGTATAATGACTGAGAAATGCGTGTGATGTGAGATGGACCTGGCAACTGAGATAGTCCATGGGGTGACAAGTTGGTCCTCGGTGGCGCGATCCTCGCCGTAGACATCCTCAACGCCACCGCTGACGGTGGATCTGGGGCTGAGGTCCAACACTGACTCTCCATCTCTCAGTGGCTTCAGTAGGCTCTCCATCTTCCTACCAATCACTTTCTTCTCTTCTCCCTCTTCTTCTTTACCAGTGTTATGGATATTATTATGTTGACGAACCTTCGAGTTCACACGCAACACAACTTTCTCTGATATTTTCCTCTTATCACCGCCACACCAGCCAGAAATTCCCAAGTTTTTTGAGCACCCGTGTCCCTACTTCATAAAAGTTAAATGTCAAACACAACAATTATGAAGAGAGAAAGTCAAGGGAACATTGTGCAAGAGGTGTTCATGTGTCAGTTCATTTTCTATTCGAAAAACCATGTCAAGTCTCGTCTTCTGTGCATTATCGTTACAATTTTACTACGTTTTGCAGATGGTTAGCTAATGGTGACCATGTTGGAAATTTTCAAGTTTTAACCAAAAAACAAGTAAAAAACGAAAAAAGAACGGAACCATCACTGGTTGAGAATCGTTAATTACCATTAAATTGGCAATGTTCAACGAAATCATACGAGGTGAGAGAGAAAAAAGACAAAGGCTTTGTCTCTGTTCGGCGATAGTAGATATATAGAACTTCTAGATGACAATGTTGAATACGTGGCACTGTGTGGTATTAATTGGCTTGAGGAAGACTTTTTGTCTGATGTCACGTATTCTTGTTGGATAAAGGGAATCAGATAATGTTAAGAAAATTGTTACAAGAACAAATTTATTTATTTCGAAGTACGCATTATTAATTATATTATAGTTATGCTTTGTAACATGGTTGAAGAAAGGTGTCCAAATTAGAAGGAAACAATCGCTGTTATGAACACGTGCTTCATCGAGAGGTGAGAGTTGTTTGTCCAAAAGAAGCAAGGGTGGGAATTTTAAAACTAAAGAGAACTACTGACCTCGTATATTGATCATCACACGCAAAGTTAGAATATTCTTGTCTATAGTACTTTGTATAAAGATATAGATTTGTAGTATTGGACAATTTATTTTATTCTTTTTGGAGTAAGAATTTTTTTTAAGGAGAATATAGAGATAACTTGGTGGGTTTTGAATATCTTTGTATGGATAACAGGTTATTTTTAAATAGGATAATTAAGTTTTGAGTAACTTATAAATTTTAGTATTTATTTAAATTTATTGATGTGTTGTTTTATTTGTTGTTAGTGAGATGGTTTTGATTATTATTTTTTTAGCTCTTCAATTAACTTATTTATTACTTTTCTAATTTCCACTCATTCATGGGTCTAAGAGATTTGTGAATTACATGTTTTATCTTTATTAAATATTTATTAGTGTTAATAGTACAACATTGAACATGTACACATTAATTATTAATATTATGTGTGAAAATTTCTATAGAGTGTTTTTGGTGACTTAATTATTAGACAATTCCACATCATATTGATATGTTTTATGTTAAATATTTAACATGTTTAATCTACTTGACTTATATTTTGATAATTAACTTTGTGAAAATTTTTTGTTAAGATATGTTAAGTTTTGTAACATGTTGCTTGTGATACTATTATATGGTGTTTTTGAAATAAATTTATCGAAGTTTCGTAGAGATAGTAATAGATGAGAATTTGAAAATTTGTTCGAAGTTTGAGATTGTAGTTATTTTGGTACATGTTGTGTCTTGTTTGTTAAACATATTTCAATTTGTTTGTTTCTTATATATTTTTTTAAAATATATTTAGGACATTTCATACAAGCTAACGTTGTCATGTGTCATAAATTGCCTTCTTTGATATCATTAAAATATGGATGTTTTGGTCATTTTTCATTCATAGTATTTCATCATTAAAAGGATAATTGGTTAGGTACAAATAAAGTCCAACATCAGATAAAATAACAACATAAGATACCTCCATTGGTAAGGAATCTTTTGAAGTGGTACCAAAAGTAAACTCATTGCCAATAAAAAATATAAACATTAAGATATTAAATAAAATGATTACAATTAAGACTAGACTCCAACAAAATTTGTGAAATATATTGAAAGTGTATTACAATTATATATTCATTATTTTTGAGATAATATAAATATGATATAAATATATCATTAATAATGTCTACTTTAACAATATAAATATATCTTTAATTCACATTATTTTTTAGGAGATAAAACAATCGTGAGATTTTTTTTTCATTACACAAAAACGTTGAATGTGAATTTTAAACTTGTAGTAAAGTTATGGTTTAACTACAAAATAATCAAAATCTTTTCGATCATCCAAAATATTACAAATTACGAGCGCTTTAACTAAAGTGGACATTTAAGATGTCTTACATGATAAATTTACTTCATTTGTTAGACAGTTTTCATTGAATTTATTCTAACGTATTTAATTCTTCAGAAATAAATAATTTTTATTTTATTTTAAAGTATTAATTTGATTAAATTGTATTTTAATAGAATAAAAAATAAAAAAGAGTTTTGTTTAAAGTATTAATTTGATTAAATTATATATTACTAGAATAAACAATAAAAAAGAGTTTTGAGTCTGACTATTATATTAAATGTAGACCACAGTTTATGTGGATATTAAGGTTTGTCGAGATAACGTAATAATATACTTTAAATTTTCTTAAGTTACTTATTTTGTAGTTTCAAATTTTCTAATAGAAGGTTATTATCTATTATATATGTTAAAAAAATGCATAAGGCTCACCAGTACCCACATCACACAATTGAATAAATTTCACAAGTGTGGCAAAGTTTTTTTTTTCTTTATTTAAATACTACTAACTTTTATGTATTTTTTTAGGATTTATTAAGTTAAAATGTATGTGTTTGAACTTTTAGTATTGACTTAAATGAGGTGAATATATGTGTGGTAAGTACGTTTAGTTTTAATATAATTTTGGTTATAAAGATTAATACACATAAAGTACATTGTTTAGTTTCATTTGTTTATCTACATGGAGAAACGCTTAAATAATATAGTATTAAAATAATTACACTTTATATTTGTTGTAATCAATTTTTTTTTTGTAAAAGGTGACACATTATGTGCACATTATAGTCATTAAAATGTGACATATTTCACATGGGGCCTATCTCTAGCTCATGAAGATATTCCACATCAATTATAAACATAATGGATCTATATTAATTTAATGTGAATATTACATGTTTAAAATAGTTCAATAATTGATGCAAAATGATAAATAATCAACATAAATACAAAATGTTGATGATATAATAAAATAAATATTTTTTATAAGAATTTTTAGCATAACTATAGAGATATCTTTAAACAAATGAAAACATTTGCATGACATGTTTTACATAATTATCAAGTATTCCTTTTATTTCTACTTCTCCTTTCCTACTAAAGATTTCATAATCAGTTATCATCTTCTGCGAGGCTTCTCGGATCTGCGTCGAACTTCGTTGGTGTTGTTTTGGGTAATTTGAAACATAGTTTATGATTTGCTTTAATTTTGGGGCTGAATCAATGTGATTGGTTTTGCTCTGTTATTATCTCTATGCAATATGGACGTGGGCCACTATTGGGCTGCCGAAACAATATTGTCCGTGGTTTGTTTTCGAGAATTGCTTCCTGCACCCCTCAAATTTCTTCCTACACCCTATCATTATGTGAAACTCCAATAATAACCTTTGTTATTCAATATTAACTTTTCAGCCACTTTCTTCTTCACTGTGTGGTTGTTGTGCATCTTCGCTGGTGGTGGTGTTCTGGTCGTAGCTTCAACCAACTTGCCTTCAACCGAAGGTGCTTCGCACTCCCCTCATTTAATTATTCAAATGTATATATTTAATTTTAAATTTTATATTGATTTGAAATGATACAAATTTGTAATATATAAATGAGTCTAAATCTCATTAGATTAAATTAATCATTTAAAATTTATCATGTAATATGTTATTAGGTAATTATTGAACATATCTAATCTTGTAGTGAATATATTAATAAAAAAAATGGGCATAGAGGAAAAATGAAAGTGGGTTTTATCTGTGTATTACCTAACTAAGCAACAATGGTCTTTTGGGTCCTTAGTGATCCCTAAAGCAGCATGTACTTTATTTTGTGTTTGACAAATTGGCTCCGATGTTTGCCATAGCCACTGCTTTGGGAAGAAATAGACAAACTAATCCACACACTAACTAAAGTTCCCTCAAATAATACCAGTGACCCACATGTATTGTATGCCCATTACTATCACAGAATCACACTTTTCAATCACATCATTTTTCCAAAACAATTTCTTCTTTCAAGCTGTAATTGGGTATGTTAAACCTAAAATACCAATGCTTAATATATACAATAATAAATTTAATTAGATTGAATTGACTTTTTGATCCAAATAATCAAACTAGTGATCATCTAAATGTTTTCAAAATTTAAAAAAACCATACAATCTTATCTTGTTTGTTAATAATAATATAATTTGTATACAGTATGATCGTCCAATCAACCACAAACAAAATGATCAACTAATTTATTGTCATATATGAGTCAGTGGATGAACTGATCGATTGAATTACAAAAGAGTATTACTAAAAATAATTATATTAACCATAAATTGAATCGTCATCGTTTAGTTTGTAATTATAAATACATTTATTATTATACAAACATTGACTTTAATATCGAAATATTTTTTGCAAATAACATTCTAATTCAATCAAACTATGAGAACAAATTGAAAATAGAACTTTAACTTAGGTTTTAGGATTAGAAAATCTTATGTAAAACAGAGTTAATCTTGATCCATAAATCAAAAAATTCATTAAGAAAATACTTTAAAGTTGAGAGTTTTATCTTGCTAACATTAAGGCTTTGTTCACTTGAATGGATTTGGAGAAGAGTAATTGAAGGAATTTGAGAGGATTTGAAGATAAATTTTTGTTGTTGTTTATTTGAGTGGATTTGGAGATAAGTGAGGCTGAATTTGGAAGTAAATTTTTTTAATCTGTCGTATTAATAAAATTCTACACTAATTCTTACAAATTTTACTTTTAAATCTACAGTCACTTACCTCCAAATTCACTCAAATAAACAATAAAAAAATTATCTTCAAATCCTTTCAAATTTTCTCAATTACTCTTCTCCAAATCCAGTGTTGTATAAGATAATATTTTTGACATTGATAAGAAAAAAAATGGAAACGAAGATACGGATCCCAAATATTGAGATTCAATGATTTTGTTTATCTTTTGGCAAAGGGCTTTTTTTGAGATTCAGATGATGGCACACGACGACAAGTGCCAACCCAGCAAAACTAAATAATAAAGTGTAGTGGTGTTACAAAGACACGCCTTTCAATTAAATAACTCATTATTTTTATCATACGTGATAACTCCAAAGTACATTCAAATCATAATAAAAAAAAGTTCAAATAATGATTTTTATATACAATCATTGAGACAATGTTTTTCAAATTAGATAGATAGAATTCTTCCTCCTAATATTTTAAGAAATTGGATATCCCATACTTACATTAATATAAAAATACTACTAAGTTTTTAATTCAAGTACTAATAAACTCGATCTTTACATAATAGTTCAAATTCGAGTATTGTAGTTGGAAAGGAAAATTCAATAAAAAGTTATTAGTTATGTTTTTCTGTAAAAAGAAGAAGTAATTATTATAGATAAAGTCAATAAATACTCCACAATATTAACATGATATATAAAACCTAATATCGAAATAATGAAACTAGTCTATATTTATATGTTCAGAAGTAACCATTTTTAATACAATAACATTTTCAATATAAAATTCTTTTACAGGACAGCTTGTTAGAAATATATCTATGTTAAAATGAAATTATTTTAAGCTATTAAATTTTTAATAAGATTTTGGATCATAAAAAAAAATTTAAATTTGAAAAATTAAATTATAAAGACAAAATTATCTGAGTGTGAATTTTATAACACTTTTAGAAAAGAAAAAAAATTAAAAAAATTTTAAACTCATATAATATGAATCTTATATTTTAGAATAACTTGAGTTTATAAAGAAAAACGCAATCTCAATGATTGATACTTTAAAAATATATTACTACATTAATTAATGAATACTAATCCTTTCTAACACTTTTTAGCCGTGTCATTGATATTTTAAACTTATAATGTTATTTTGGGTATAGGATCTAGCATTTTTACAAAATATTCATTCATACTTTATTCCAAGTCAGTTTAGGTAGTTTTATTAGTTAAAATCCTGATTCAAAGATATCTTGACACTCAAGTTAGTGATTAATCTTATGAGGATCACAATAAAATCTCAAATTCACAATAAATGGGTTTGTAATTAGTGAAATCCTAATCACGGTACAATTACGGCCTATTACCCACTAAGTAGTTATTACCAGTAATATTAATAAGAAGTGATGTAGTGATGTTTAGGGGTAGTTGTTGTGGAGATTGTCCATTGGGTCTCTCATCTTCCATGATCATGCGATCGGTTAATAAACAACATTTATTTATCTTGGTTGCATGACGCGTGGTGATATTGATCTCAACCTATTCGACCGGTTCGTCCCTCTATGTGACCGTATGACCATACACTACAAAAACAAAGTAAAATAATTAAACTTCACTGTTTAACACGATGACTTGATTTTTATACCTGTCATTTAATTTTTTCTATAATTTGATAATGAAGTTTTAATTAGGAATGAAAAATAAAAAATTAGTACATGATAATATATATATATATATGTAATATGGTTAAAATTTATGATGAATATTTAATTAGTATTTACGAGTATGGATATATAATTATATGTTTGTTGATGGAATTTACAATATTATGATATCATGATTCATGGTGTCTGATCCTTGGATATCAACTATCAATTAATAATTGTTAGTAATTTTTTATAAAAAAAATAAAGTTATAAAATAAAATCATTAGTAAAAAAACATTGATTTGATTATTTAAAACTAGATTTCATATATTTTTGTTTTTGTATTTAGATATATGAATTAAAATTATTTTTAGAAAAGATTACATATTTGAAATGCATATTTAAGTGTAACTCTTTTGATTTGATTTTTAGAAAATTTTATTTTTATTTTTATTAATATTTTAGTGAGTAATTTAATTTAAATTATTACTTAAAATTAATTTTTATATAAATTTAGATTTTGAAAATCTAATTTTAAAAAAAATTATTTAAGATTTGAAATGTATATTTAAAAATATATATGTGAATATTTATGGGTATTGAGAGTGTAAAAAAATATCTTTTATAATTATCCGACAAATAATGTAACAAGTAATAGCATATACAGAAGCAGGTTATGAAAAAGGAGAAATTTAGAATGATAGAGCAATTGAGGGACAAGAGAGACATAAAGGCTCTAATAAAGCCAATTTCCAACTCACCAAACTCGAAAAAGCTGTAAATTAAATTTCTGGTCACATAACCAATAGCTGCATTGATTTCCCACTTTAATTTATTATTGTGCAAAGTTGCAGTAGGTGCATTCCTTTATTGGGGACTGGGAAATTCCAAACCACTGGAGGAAGACACGCACAAAGAATTTCACAAACAAACACATAACATCTCTTTTCTTTTTTCTTTTTTTTTAATTTTATTTTCCTTTCATTCTTTTCTTACATTACACTGGTACTGTCACCAACATTCTCAAACCCCAAATACTGGGAAGAAAGAAAAACATAGTTCCAAAACACTAATATACAGTGTAGTATAGTGTAGTGAACCGAAACAAGACAGTATATGCAAAAACACAAAATAAGCATCAGGACAATCATCTCCCAAGAACCCATCCAAAAAAGCAAAGCTGCTGCATCGAACGAAAGCAACAAAGTCACGTCACATGCCATCCATGTCACCGTGCAAATGATCAATCTGATCATGTAACTCTCATGATGTAGCAGCCAAAAATATGCGGAAGGTTTTGTTCGTGCGAGATGACAAAGGTTGTTGTTTTGAAAAATGCAATATTGTTCATCTGCTCCAGGAAGTATGATATGGGGACTCAAGATATGCCATTTTTTTCTGCAAGTTGAGATCTTTGTAGAACTTCTTAATGAATTCTTCGGCTGCGACGTCGACTTGGCTATCCCCGTCGTCTTTGAGAGGGAAGGGTGAGTCGGTGACTCTGAGTTGTTTGCCAACGGGGCTTTTTCCGAAGGCGGGGAAGGGTGAGTTGTTGGCGTCGTTGTTGAGGATTTCGAGAACCTTCTGAACGGCGGAGAGGGTGGAAACGTCGTGGTGTTGGGAGGGTTTGGAGAAGCGGTGGTTTTTGTGGGTGCGTTTGACGGCGTGGAAGGGGATGGCGGGGCTGTTGCTGCAGCTGAACTCGTAGTCGCGTGGGGAGATGAAGGTGGCGTGGTTGTGGTTGGAGCGGCAGGTGAAAGAGGCCATGATGTAGTGGTGGTTGAGCATGAGGTTGTTCACCAAGGCTTTCTTCCCACGCTTCAGCATGAGATGGAACTCCGCCATTATTTTGCTCTTCGCTATGCCCTTCCTCAACATGAAGAACATCACACGTATGATGTCCCATACCTTCTTCGCCACCACCTGCGTGCTTCCCTCAATTTCCATTTTCTCACTCTCTTTTGTGTTTTTTTTTCTTCTTTTTATGTCTAAATGCTTAAGGGAGTTAGAGAGAGAGAGAGAGAGAGAGAGAGAGAGAGAGAGATAGAGAGAGAGAGAGAGATTTGAATGATTAGAATGTGTTTTGGTATGCAATGGGAGAGGGGGTAGGAGCTATTTAAAGGAGTCAGTGATGTGCAAGTGTGTTGTTCTTATTATTATCTCATTATCATTATTTATTCTTTTTTTATAACAATTAATTTAAAATTTATGTTTATTAATGGGATGAAAATGTTTAAACGGAATATTATATATGGTTTAGAAATACAACCGCGACAAATCTCCACAGCCATATTTAACAATTATAAACCTATTTGTATCTTTAGCATAATACATCATTACTCTACGTTAAAAAAAAAATCAATCATTATAAACAAAGTATGCTATACACGATAATTTATTTTAATTTTATTTTTATTTATCAATGAATAAACGATAATTAAAACAGTGCAAGTAATTATATACAAAATACATAATATATATATATATATATATATATATATATATATATATATATATATATATTCTTCAGATGATCGTGTATGATATTGGACGAGACAATAAATGAAGTTTTTCCCAAAAAAATAAATAAATAATGCCACCAATGATTGAGATAACGAGTGGGACACAATTACTATGAGAGAATGAACAAAGAAAGAGAAGAAACGAGAGAAGAGAGAAAAACGTAATAAACTCAAAGCTAGAGTTTAAAGATGTTTGTTAATTAATGTTCTATTTTTCTATTATACTACACATCTTTTACATGAAAATTCGTTATTATAATGCATGAATTAAAAAAATATATTTATTACATATGCTATTTTAATCAATATTTATGAGAATTTGTATTTTAACGATAAACAAAAAAACTATAATTACTTCATAGGTTGATATTTCCATCTCTTTTTCTTTCAAAATTTGCTACATTACCTTAATTTTTAAAAGTGATCATTTGCGAACGATACTCGGGTTGAAACGTTACGATGAAATTTTAAATTTGTTAAGTAATTTTTTGTGTTCTTACTAATAATTTCCAGTTTAAAGAATTGAAGACTAATATAGTTTATTATCATAATGATTCAACAAGTTTCCTTAAAAAAAGAAATAAGATTTCATATAAGTGATTTTGATTATTATATATGTTGGCAAGAATACAAAAACTGACAATTTAAAAGCTGGTTTTAGTTTACTAATAAAATAAAAAATATTAAATTAATTATTTACTTCTTAGGCATAGTTTACGCATATGAAAAATCTCATTTACTACTATTTGTTGTACTTCGCATAAGTTATGATAAAAATTATTTTATTGACCACTAAAAATTTCAATTATCAACACCAGTTAAACAAACACCAATAAAAGGATTGATAAAGATTATATATGATAGATTGGAGAAGGTGAGAGGAAATTTATATGACAATGACAAAAATGGTTATTTAAAAGCGTGCCATTGATGTTGGTAGGTTGGTGCATTACAAGGAATGGACGTTGGAGTTTACTCGAAGGTCTCTCTGATGGAAACTCATGTTTATTTATTTTATTAAACTGCATTTTTACACTTTAATAAAATTATTAAGAGGACTTCGTCGATATCAACTCCATTTCTTAAATAGAGTTTTAAACTTAAAATTTGTGCATAAAAACCATAGCTAATAAAATATATCCTACCAGAAATAATTAATCAATTATTTTAATAAAAAATATTTTAATCTAACGAAAATTAGTTAGAGGTAAATAAACAGATTTGCATACCAAAAACAAATAATTAGAGACGTTATTTGAGATTTTTAGCCAAGTATTGTTGCCGTGTTGACTAGGTATTGATTAAATGTATTTCGATACGTGTAATTTTTGTAACAATAATTTAAATTAGTAGATAATATTATATTAATTATATCATTTTATAGTACACATGATAGATTTTACACTAAATATCTAACTTGATAGTAGAAAACAAAGCTTTATCGTGAAAATATAAATAAAAAATAATAATATTCAAATTTCTCTTAAAAATTCAAAAATAATTTTCGACTATAAATCTCTAATTATCAACATATTGGTAAAAATACAAAATCAAGTCTCATAGAATATTTTTTAAAAATTCGATATGATTCAATGATTAAATGATTAAAAAGGAAGAATTTAAAAAAAACTTAAAAAACAAAATAATATTATGTTCAACTCTTTAAAATTGTGAAACTGGCTTTCTTAANCTGACGACAACCTAGCAGGTCCACTTGCATCATCCTCGCGCCATTCCAAAACCTATGCTTAGGGTTCAGCCACAGCACACCGTTCACCTTGACGAGACCACAGGCGGCGGCGCCGATGGCCACCAGAGGCCTCGCCGGCGTCGTTGACTTGTTTACCTCCTCCCTTCGATCTTCTTCTTTAATTCGTGATAGCAACTCCTTCCACCCCATCTCCGTGACAGCGCCGCCGTTCGCCATGGCCGCTTTTCGCATGGCGTCGCCCAGACCGAGGGCGTTGACGACGACATCCCCCTTCTTGCACAAACTACAGGACCACTGCCCCTTCTGCAGCGGCGCCACCTTCTTTTGCCGCGCCGCACGACGTTTCTGGCGATGTCGCTAGCGCCACCCAGTGGCGTTTCCCCTCATCCTTCTCTTCGTTAAGCCTGCGTAAGGGAATCCCTTCTCCAGTTCCAGATATCCGACATTGCTTCCGACCGACGAGTCTTCTCGGCCAGAGTCACCATTGATGACACCAATCACTTCCTTGGTCATCACTGGCGCCGCTGTCTTCTATTAATATGATTTTTTTGTTTTTAATTTGATTGTGTTCGTAAATTGATAATTGATTAGGTTGGAGATATGAAAATCGTGATGAATAGTAAAGTTTGGGAAATGTGATTAACTGTATTATGAATCGTAGAATTTAATATTAGTTATTTTTTAAATTTTATTTATCTAGACAATATGATTTTATCTAATTAGTTTACTTTTCATATTTTTATTTTACAAATAATTTGGTTTACAACTATACATATTTAATATTAAAACATAATTTCATTATTAGACTAACCAATATTAAATTTTATTTTTTCATAATTTTTCATAGTCAGTTATTATATTTATAATTGTGGATTGACGTACACATAAATCATATTTTTTTATTTTTCAGAAAATAGCATATTAAAAAAATTATAATAACAAACCCCTCTTGAATTTATCCCATGCATATTTAAAAAGTATACAAAATAAGTTTCACTTTTTCTTTAATAAAAGGAAAGTTGTCTTTTCAAAATTTCAAAGTTACCAATGACTATAATTAAACACATTCTTAAAATTAAATTTTATTTGATTGACTCATTAGATATTTATTATATTTAAATATACATGACATTACATGCTAAATTTTATTTAAATAATTTGACGTATATACTATAGTCGTATGGTGTAGATGATTTTTATATTTTCATGATAATTAATTGTATCAAAAGAATACAAATAAATTTCATCCATATCATAAATAAGAAAGAGTAGTTTGTAGACGTATGAGAAATGAATAAGGAACTATTCACGTGATAACATATGCATGATTGAAAATTGAGTATGACTTTTAAGAGAATTAGTATATTTGTATACTTTTATAAACATTTTTCTGTTTATTTTATGACTCTATGGATATATTTTAGTAATCAATAGGAAATTACAGTTTTAGATAATCTTTAAATATTTGTAACGAATGAGTTACATGTAACGTTAAAATTAGCTTAAAATAAGTTACATAACACATGAGATTTAAGATTTTGAGTATACTATAAAACTCCAGTTAAGAAAACATTTTTAAAATTAAAAAAATTAAAATATAAAGAAAAGATTATTAAAGTTGGGCTCTATACCATCAAAAAACGTTATAAAAGTGACTTAAAGTGAAATAACATAATAAGACACATAAAATAAAATAAGATTTTATGATATGACATTTTCATTAGAGATAATCTTAGAATCAAATTAAGATGAAATTACTTTTGTAAAAGAAAATAACATTGTATGGATCTATGGTCTATTCCAAATAAAGTATATAAATACATTAATTATTTTGAAAGTGATATAAATAATTGGATCTTCTTTATAAGTTATATATTTGTTTGTTTTTAGAGGAGTCTAAATCGAATCCGCTCATTACGTTTTATCATATTCCATATGTATCTCATGGTAACTATTAATTCGTAACAGGTTTTGAATAAAAACAGTGAATCTTATCCATCAGCCCATTGTTTCTCTCAAAGGGGGAATACCATGGTTTCCAATCACCAAACATTAAATCAAGAAAACTAATAATTGATATATTTATTGAGAGCAAAATACTAATAATTAATATATTTATCGATAAAAAAAAATTAAACGAGAAGTTAAAAGGTTGATGGAGAGGTTGGATGAAAGGGAAAGGTCTCTGTAAATGGATTTGATTTAAATATTTTAATAAAAATTGAAATAAAAAGAGAAAATGTGCAATGAATGAGTGGTGGGCAAAGATAAGATTGTGAAGAAACATGATATTATTTTCTGGAAAAATAAACAAGATATCGTGAGGCCTACCTGCCCTTGTCACCGTCAATACATTACAATAAAATCATGTGGTGCTCGTTTCATTGCCATTCACATATCACCACATCATTCTACACAAGTCAACCTTCTTATCCTCACACATAGTCTCACATCCTTATATATTCTAACTACTATAAATATTCCACCTCATCCTATGTAGGACTTAAGTTGCTTTTCATCAAATGTTTAGCTGTATGCAAAATCAAAATCAACTTTCATTAGATCACTAACCAACACCATTTTTAATTGCTCCACTTGGACTGGGCCACCCGTTGTCCTAACTCTAAAAGGAAAACACAATAATACTCTATGTTGCCAAAACTATAAGCATTGATCAATGTTCAAGGTTTGACATGTTTCAACAAATACTCTTAATTTATCTTTTTAATATAATGATGTAATATATTAATAAAAATACTACAAGTTTAACGTCGATTAGAAATAAATTTAATTTAAAATATATAAGTCAATCTTATTACGTGATTTTGTAGAATTCATAATAATATTTTCTTGTAAATGACTCTGATTGTTGGTATAGAAGCAACTTAAAGTAAAATAAATTTTTTTAGTCAAAGTTGTCCAGAATAAAATGACAAATATTCGACCTAAGAGATAAAAAAAGTCATATAATCTAAAAGTCTAGATCATGTTATACTATCTTTTTTAACTTTTTTTCTCTACTCTACCCTATTTTTAGAAATTCTAACAAATTATACTATTTTACTTTTTTTTTCATTTTTTTATGTATATGAGCCGTTTTAGTTTATACGTGATATTTGAATTTTCTATAAAAAAGTCTTTATTGATATTGATTAGTGGTATTAAAGTAAGTTTATTTTTTATTTAAGAAAAAAAATACAATTAAATTCATAAAATTAAAATTAAAATTTCACTTAAAAGTTCGACAAGTGAATACATATAACAAAAACAAGCCCTATATAACAGAAAACAAATCTAATGTATTATATTTAAATTCAAAAAGATCAAACAAGATTTATTGGTAACGACAAATCTCTGAAAACACAAACTAAAAAAAAACATTTTTTCGGTCAATCGATCAATCCGTTAATTTTCTCAATTCAAAAAAAAAAAACACAACCAATTCAACCGTCATTTTAATCTGATGTTTTTTTTCAGTTTTTTTAAGCCTATAACCATTTCGACCGACTGATTCTATTTAATTAAATGAAATATAGCTTTTATGAAGATCTGGACCGGTCTGATTCGAGTGATTTTGAAAAAAAAAAGAATTATTAATGTTGTATTAGTTATGAAGGATTTGGTATAGAAAGTAGCATGATTCATGGTTGATAGAGTCGAAAACGTTGAACCAATTGCAATATGCCATTACAGTCCAATCGTTTCAAAGCTCGTAAAACACGTGGATTCAATACTTTGTTGGTTGCTTGGTTAAGAAGATCGAGTAAAATTAATTTTGGATGTTAAGTAGCACCACGTGACTTTAACTACCAAGAAGAAGGTTAAGCCAAAAAAATAGTTAGGTAAGTGCATGACCAATTAATATCAATTCTTTGCAGTAATCATCTTTGAGAAAATTTGCAATTTATGTATATTCCTATTAGAATTACAAATTAGTTAAGAATTAAAAAAAATTTGAAAAATGTTAATGTTTTGATAATTAAAGGAGAGAATATATTGGAATTGGGGTGCCCCATAAATTGTTCCGATTGGTAGCACAACTTCCAAGCAAAATGAGGTAAAGGGGCAACGTGAGCATTACAACCACACTTGACCTTAAAACCTTAACCCGGTCATCCTTTTATTTCTCTCTCCCTTGGCCATAGCACTAGCATTTACTAAAAATGTCACATAATTAAATTTGATACATATGGTGTGATAAACGATGGGAATATACCCATCTGTCATGTCTTTAAGAAGCAAAGTTGGGGAGATGGGGGACCACAGTTTCACACGCCAAAACTAAAACAATGGCTGACTCGACTCAGGATATGGATGTCTTCAATTTTAGTCCTTATCTATACAAGTAACACAAGAAGAAGAAGAAGAAGAACAAACAAAACGGTATTAAGTTTGCACGATATAACGTGATTTGATAAGGACAGAATTTAGGATAAAGTGTTAATACTCATCGACTTAAATAAACAATAATGCTATATAGCCATTTCTTCATTGCTAATCCTATAAATAACACCATCCATTACCCAATATACATATATATATTTTTTTTATCTGTTAAATACAACTACCCCAATCTGATGATATCATGTGCTATAAAATCTGTCTGAGTATGCACAGATAACCTTCCTCAATGAAGGCCTGTTCCACACACACTTGATAAAGCATACACATTCAGATCTTAATTTCTTCTTCTCTTCTTCACGCATATATAGCAGTTGAGAAGGCAGAGTCAATCTTGGGAGAAATGAACGTGAAGGGAATCATGGATGGGAATAATGATCTTGGCGACGGAAATACAAATTGGGCTGTCAAGGAAGATGTCAATGATGATACCAGCGATTCGATATCCATTGGATCAATCTCGGGAGATTCAGAGAACTCCGTGTCTTCGTTTTCATCATCAGAATTGGCCGAGGAGGCATCATCCTCTTCACCATCTTATCTGTCTTCCTCCTCTCATTCAAACGGACCTTTGTTTGAACTGTCAGAGCTAATGAACCAACTTCCCATAAAGTAAGAGATCGACGATGCATATTTCTTTATTCAATTCCCTTCTTTGAAAATTGGTGTAAGTTGGTGAGTTAACAAGAGTTTATTGTATGTGAAATGTGCAGGAGGGGCTTGTCTATGTTTTATCAAGGGAAGGCACAATCTTTCAGTTCTCTGGCGAGCGTAGAGAGCATAGAAGATCTTGTGAAGAAAGAGAGACCTTACAGGAAGAAAATGAAATCATGCAAAAGCTTCGGGGGAGGCTTGGATACCCCCAGAATATCCTTCACTCCAAAGGCTACAATTTCAAAGAAAGCTTCAAGAGGAACTCTTGTATCTGTTCTAACTAAAAGACGGAGTTTCCTTGGAGCCTCCAGAACTTCTTCCTTTGCTGTACAGAAGAACTTTTGAAAAATCCAACCTTGCTAGTTAGACCTTGCTTATTATTTTATGCACAGAATGGGGAAAATTTTCAAGCCCTCATCACCTTCAGCTTCTTTTCTGACCCGACGATACTCATATTGTTAATTGATTCATATACGCATGATTCATTAGTATCATTAATTCGTGGTACTTTGTTTTTCATACAATAGGATCATGGCCAGTGTTTCATTATTACTAGAATAAAGTTACATTAATACATGATTGCCAATTAGCACATGTATGCGACAACTTTTAGGTAATCGTTGTTGGTGAGAGACAGGCTGTGGAATATATGTGAAACAGTTATGTGGAAATCTGTTGATAATATAGAAAGAAGATTTGAGTTTACAAATTTTTGTAATTAGGTTTATTATTAGTTTTTTGTGCTTTATCCTCATCGCAAAACTGCAGCAAGAACTTAGCATTTACTATACCACCGTTATCACTCTATTAATCTTTTTGTAATCACATAGGCCATGGTTGCAGACATAGAAAGTTTGTGGAAATAATAGTGTTATGGTTGCTCAAAGGTTCTACCTTACAGCTTTTGTAGTCATAGTTTATTTATGGTGATGGACGATAGATCAATTGAAAGTGGTACATGACGGTATTTAAAGGTTAGAGGCTTTTTGTAAGGAATGATTGGGTAGCGTTGGTAGGGATATTGATGGTGATGAAGATGAATTTAGAAGTCGGAACATGGATGTTTTTAGCATGAACATTAATGTTTATTATCTAATTATTTATTGTATACACAATATAAATAACAATTATTTTAACAAGAGTGAATGTTACAACTACCAATTAATAGACTGGATTCAACTTAAATTGTTTAAAAAGATAAATTGATTGAAAAATTAAAACATTAGTTAGGTTTAATTTTGATTCAATCGCTCAAAAAATATAATGGAAACTGATTGAGTATCAAATTGAATTTTAAACCAGCAGATATTGAAAACAAAACCATTTTTTTTGTATTTAGTTTTTAAAAATATTTTTCTGTATTTCTTGATTAATTAATATTCTTACTTTGAATAAAAAGTTACAGTTCCATTATAATTTAAATATATAGTTATGTGTTGCAGTATTTTTTTTATGAAATAAAAAATTTGAATATAAATATATTTAATTTTAAGTATTATATACATGTGTTTAAATAAAAATCATATATAGCATACACACAACTATATACCAATACAATAGTACGAAGTTAATCGATTAAAATGATTGGAAAAAAGTTTGAAACATGATCAAACATAAAAAGATTAAAAACTTAAAATAAAATAAATTTATTACATTTTTTATATTTATAAAAAATACATTTCTTTTGCCATTAAAAATATTAAGTTTTAGTTACCATATTTTTTCTTAAAACGATTAATACATATATAATTATTTAATGATGACTTCCGAAGCGTCTAAACATTTTGAGTAAAATTATGACGTAAATGCATGTTATATGATGAATGACTTACATGAACTAAAAAATTTAAATGTTGTAAGCGAAAACATTAAGTATGAGTCTTGACAATTATATATTATTGACTACATTTATTTTTATATGTACCGTGAAACTACTTATTATATTGAATACAAAATTAAAAATATTTATGCTACATTCATTAATTTCACATTCTTACAAAATCAAGTTGAAAAAAATTTAAATATTTTTTTCTTGTATTTTCTCCTTACAAGATTTTACGTTTCAAAACAAACAATATCTTGAATAAATGATGATTGACTCTAACAATATTATTTGATGAATTTGAAATATAATAAATTTTTTTATTATTGTATCGTATGATTGTCTAGTCAATCTTAGATCGGACAGTTCAAACTGTTAACCATGACCATGTTGATCATCTTGAGACTAAACAATGATAATTTATAGACTAAACGGTTATCCTTAAGAACGATTGGACTTAATACTTATTAACTTACAACAAAACATAATTAGAACCAATTGAGTCATGATTAAGCCATTAGTAATCCAAAGTACATTTCAAAATCTATAAATATAGTATTTAGATAAAGATATATGTGATTGCATTTATTACACATTAAGTACTAAAACTATTATATTTTTACTAATTTTGGTATTTGAGTACCATCTTTCAATAATCTTTCAATTTGAGCTAACAGATTTCTAGAACGAACAGTGAAGAAGACAGGTATCAGAATATTTGTCACAATAAACAAATAACCACAACCCGTAACTGAAACAATTATGTTTAATTAAATTGTATGACATAATAATAGGAAAAATATGGTTTATTAAGAAGAAAAAGAAAATGGTATAAGTATTGATATTAGAACCCAGCGTCTAAGGTACGTATTTATAAAGTGGGATGCTTTGTGCGATCCCTTACGTTGTTGTTTGATTCTATGGTCAAACAGCAATGCTTATCTCATGTGTTGGCTTCAATTATCCAAATGAACGTGTGGACGTTTTTTTTTTGCGATTATATTTGGCTATAATGGGTCTGGATTCCACTCACAAAACAGAAGTTCTTTTTTCTCCCGTCATATTCATGCTTCACGTCTAAAAGATATTCTTCTTATACAGACAAAAGGATAACCTAAAAGAATAAATAGAAGGAACAAACAAACACATACAAAGAACAACACACTGTTCACAAGTTGCATAACAATTTACAATTCATAAATTATTTCATTTTTTTAATACAAACACATCAATTTGAGTAAACTTTAATTAGTGCCAAATAACTCCTTTAAACTGTTTCTTATATGATCGAAAAGAGAATGCTGAGCCAAAAAATATTAATTAAAAGAGAAAACTTTTTGTTGTCATGTGTAATTATGCATGTCTTTTAATATTCTCTAATATAATTTTTTTTATACAATTTTTTTCTAATTATTATTAGAAAGGCCTTTAATTAATGTGTGCTTTCATCTTTATAAAATAATTATATTTGACACACAGATGGATACTAAAATGTGAAAACATTTATAAAAGAAAATTCACAAAATGTATATCACAAGATAATTTAATATGAGTCATTCATAAAACTCTTTTAATAAATTTTACTGTTAAGTTTCTCAAATTAAATTAAAATCTTGGCTTTTACGAATTTCCAAGGGATAAGTAATTCCATTTTGTTTTCATATTTTTTCTTCAATTTCATATATCTCCTCTGACTTGCTTCTTTACGTTTTCTCTTTATTTCAAAAATTGTTTCACAATTGTTTTTTTGGAATAAACCGTACTAACTAGAAGGTAAGCATTAAACACTTCTAGTCAATCAAAATTAATTTTGGAACAGATTCTTTTTTCTTTAAAATATTTCCGTTCTTATAAAAAAATGAAAAACAATTTAAAAGTTTCCAGTTTTTCATTTATCGGTTATTTAAATCGTTTTTTTATCGGTTCGTTTTCTAATACCGGTATAGTAAAGCTATTATAGATGCCTTGAAAACTTAAATTTAAATTAAAAAAAATTATTAAAAAATCACGAACCGCTTTCAAATTTCTAATTAAGATATAAGGTGAAATAAGCCTTACAAATTCTCTTCCAAAATCTCATTCTCTATTTCAAACTTCTTATGTATGAATTTAAACTGAAACATATTTTATAATTCAATTATTCGTAGAATTAAAACTAATATAGTTGATTTTGTACCATTTTCTTGCTTTTATAATGTAAAAACCAATGGAGAAATTAGTTAAAATTAAACGAGTTGTATTTCCCTCTTTAAGAGATTAGTATATATTACGATATTTTAATATGAACATTGGTGGTGTATAATTAACTCTAACCGAGCATCCAAAGAACATATTTTTCTATCAATTTCAGGACTTTAATAAATGTAATGATGTTTTAAGTACTTCAACAAGATACTACGATTCTTGGTGGCATTTGCAGATCATATAATTAGAAATTGTATTGTATCCGAATATGAGATATAAATAGATTTTAATTTAGTTTGAAAGTTTAAAAAATAAAAATATATCAAACTCTTCTAAAAAAAATTTAGCTACATTGATTTGAAAACAAACAATTTTATAATTATTTTTCTTTTGTGAAATAATGTTAAAAATTCCTATATTAATTAAGATAGGGGAGTAATAACTTACAAACAAATAAAATTTAATAACTCAAGTAAATATGTAATAATGTTGATCTTATTAATAGCAAAAAACTTTAGATACAATTTTCTTTAAAAAGAAACTCTGAGGGTAATTGGTTTTCCTAAACTTGATTTAAATGTGCGATTTAAAGCTATCAAAGCATCAGTGACAGACAGACAGGGACAGGGATCTTGACTTTCTGCTATTTAAAGCTGTTATCCCCGTGGATTCAATTAATGTTGCCTTCTAAACTTTCTATCATTATCTTCTCTTCGTAAGTGTCCAACGTATGAGTTTAGAATCAGTATAATAGTTCATCTTATTTACATGTAAACAAAATTTTACATTGGATAAAATAAAAAATACACATGAGTTTATATATGTAAGATATTTTCTTTTATTAAAAGATTTTTTTTAGTGATATCAAAATCAAATTAGTAAAGATTTATCTAAAACAAACAATATCTTATCATTGTAGAAATTTATGAACATGTGTATATATTAAACCTACTCTCCACCAATTTTATAAAATATAGGTACTGTTTGTTACTTATCTTACAATAAGCTGACACGAGTGCATGTCTCGCGGCTCGTGCCACTCTCACCATTCTATTATTTCTGTGTCTTCTGCTGGAGTTTGTGATAGTGCGAGAAAAAAAATATCGTGTTGGCATTGTGCCACATTTGTACCAAGTAGCTTCAACCCCTAGTATTACGGTGCAAAGTTTTCTTACAGCTTAATTTTTTTTTATAAAGACGACGATTCCCAAACAGACCAACTAGTTAAATTGTAATGAGAAATTTCTATGGAAGACAAAATTATGATTGATGGTTTGGTATGGTACTGATAAAGGTACAGATAAAGAGTAATTCAACTTCTGATTAAAATTATTGAACTCATACATCATTTTAGTTGTCTCTTATCAGTTGGTGGGGCCTTCAATTGACAATAACCCTTTCATTTCTTTCCCTGTCATAAAGGTTTGGATCATATTCAAGCGTTTGTAGGCTTAACTTTTTACAATTACAGTATCATTTTCTGATAAATTTCTTTTCTTTCTTGGCATCTATTGCAGAACAAAATAAAGGTTTTTTCCCTTATATTCTATAAATCTCTATACTATTTTACAGTAGCACTTTATTTGAAATGATCCAGCAAGAGAAGCTACTGATGAAAGTGGGATTATAAAAATGTCGTAAACTGAGAATCTTCCGAAAAGAAAACAAACAAAAGTAGTGACTATTTATGCCTCATAGTGAGTTCTTTCACCTCATTGAAGCTATAACTTATGGCCACAACAGTGCTTTATGCTTTGTGGCTTTGGTGCTTCTCTGATTCACCAACCTCAACCATTACAAGTTTTGAAATAAAAATTTACAAGTAAAGAAGAAGCACTTAATTATATATAGGAGGGTCCAACAACTGAACGGCGATGATTCAAGGTAGGTAGGTAGTATTTTACAAAATATGGTATTGTTTGAAGCACAATCTGAAAGGACCCGTCATCTCAACAAGAATAATTTCACGATCACACACAAACAGAAAGAGAGGGGCTCACGGGCAGCACCAAACAAACAACAACAATTACAACAAAGTGAAAGTGGCCAAACATTAAAAAAAATAAAAACAACATTTTTATAGGCAAAAAGTGCAACCTGTCCTGTGGTTTGGATTGCCCATCTCACCCTCTCTCTCATTACATGTCAGTAGAAGCACCCGTGACCTATCTCTCTGTCATTGATTCTCTGATTCAGCTTCACTTTCCAGTGCCACCTATAAACAAGTACTGTTAACTTGTATATAAACCGTTAAACAAGCCAATTCCCACGGCACTTCTACTTCCAAACCACATTCCTCTCCTTACTATTCTTTTGCTCACATTCTCTCTGAGAATGTCAATTTTTCATTCCGTTTTCTATGGTTTAGTTCTAGTTATCATTCTTCTACAGAATCCCAGTTCAACACAATGCCATACCAAGGGAATCAGACCCAGGCCTGGGTATGGTTTATCTACCAACATGACCAGAGTTCAATTTTCAGAAGAACAGTTCATGAAATGGGTGCGATTTGTGGGTGGCCTCAAACATTCTGTCTTTAAGACAGCAAAGAATAAGCTTTTTCCTTCTCACACTCTGCATGTTTCTAAGAAGTCTGGCAAAGGAGGTTTTTCGTCAATTCAAGCAGCCATTGATTCCCTTCCATTCATCAATGTAGTGAGAGTGGTAATTAAGGTCCATGCAGGGGTTTATACGTAAGTACTTGTATTATATTTCTACTTGCTCCACTTGAATTCTGCCACATTCAAGTCTTTTTGCCATGTGCTGCTTCTTTATGTCCTTGTTCATGTGAGACATGGGTTTTGCTGTTTGTCCTGTTCACGTTCAATAAAAATAATAGTAATAATAATATTATTATTTGTTGTTTTTGTTTTCGTGCGATTTGGTACATAGGGAAGTGATAATAACTTGGGTGTCTTTTTCCTTTTGATTCAAATGCCCTGAGGATTGGTCTTTGACTACAGGAGACATTGCACCTAATGGACTGTCCTTTCTTTCAGACTTGTCCTGTTTTTATTTTATTCTTTGTTTCACAAATTGCAAGTTTTCTTCTATGTTCATTGCTGAACAAATTTTGATTTGCATTTGACTGAAAATCTCTTGTTTGCCTTTGTTAAATTTTGTAATCACACAGGGAGAAAGTTAACATCCCTCCTTTGAAATCCTTCATAACAATACAAGGAGCTGGAGCGGATAACACCATTGTTCAATGGGGTGACAGTGCTCAAAGCCAGCCATCAGGAACCTACGGTTCTGCAACTTTTGCAGTGAATTCACCTTTTTTCGTAGCCAAGAATATCACATTCAAAGTAAGTAACAAGCTCCATTCCTCTGCTTGAATATAAATAATGCTGCTCTGTGTTTCTACAACAAAAACGTTGTTGAATGGGCTTTCAGAACACTGCCCCGATTCCAGCACCAGGAGCAGTAGGAAAGCAAGCGGTGGCATTAAGAATTTCAGCAGACAATGCAATATTCCTAGGCTGCAAATTCTTGGGAGCACAGGACACACTCTACGATCATCTGGGTAGGCATTACTATAAGGATTGTTATATCGAAGGCTCTGTCGATTTCATCTTTGGAAACGCTCTCTCTCTCTTTGAGGTTAGATTTTTTCTCCAAAATTTCACAGCCGTGATATTGAATCAGTGCTGTCAAACAATCCAAGGCTTTTCAATAAATTAATCAGAAATGGAATCTAAGTTGTTGCTTACCTCTATGTCTTACTCATTCCATTTAATTTATTTTCAAATGAAAAGAAAGTAGAAATAATGTTTTTATTAAAAACGATAGACACGGGGTACCCTGAGCATTGGTAAGATTTTTCAACCTTTGTTGTGTTGAGATTACGTTATGACATTGGAAACACTTAACAGGGATGTCACGTGCATGCAATAGCACAAGTTACAGGGGCCCTAACAGCCCAAGGAAGGAGCAGCTTATTACAGGACACGGGATTCTCGTTCGTTCACTGTAAGGTCACGGGCTCAGGAGCACTTTACCTTGGAAGGGCTTGGGGTCCCTTTTCTCGCGTTGTCTTTGCTTACACTTACATGGACAACATCATCATTCCCAAAGGATGGTATAACTGGGGTGACCCTAACCGTGAAATGTAAGTCCTTTAAACCTTCATCAAACTAACATCTCAAACACCACTCAACTTTTCATTGCATAACTTAGTATATAATCATTTGCTTCAACTCACTTTTGTTCAATGCTTTATAGAAACATGCAAATTATCTCAAGAGAGTAAAAATAAAGTGTTGTTTCTCACTGGGTATATAGGTTCTGCTGATTAGATTACAAGTTAAGAGTATTTCACCAAAGGTATCTCTCTGGGTAACGGAAAGTGTAGTGTGTTGTCTAGAAAGATTATGTTCTGAATACCTTTTGCAACAGTAGTGTTTGTCTTTTTGCCCTTTATGATAGAAGTTCGCACTTGAGAAAGTCACAATAGCCCCAGCAATTCTCAATGCTTTTATGCCAAGTGACAAGAAAACGCACTAAGTAAGCCTCTATGATCATGGTAACAATATATCAGAATAACTAATGAGTCTCATTGTCTCATGACAGAATAAGAGCATTGTTGGGTATAGCTAGTTAGAGTATTGTGCCACCAGGAACAGAAGTGACCTAACATGTGTGGTGGAAGTCTACGTGTTGTTGTTGGTTCATTAATCATGCCCATTCCAATACTCAAAATGGTATAGGTAGAGTCCTACCCACAAACCACATACAATGCAACTGTATTTGCTTACATAGATAAGGCACATCAGTGTGCATAAAGTCTGAAAAGAGCATGACAACTTAGCCACCTAGTTGAGTAGATATTTATGAATTTGTTGATGTATGTTTTGTTGGCATGGTCATGTGAGTGTGTTGTTGATTTGAATTTTGTCTGGTTTTGGTTTGGTTTGGGTCCACCAGGACTGTGTTCTATGGACAGTACAAATGCACAGGAGCAGGAGCAAGGTACGCGGGGAGAGTATCATGGTCAAGGGAGCTCACTGATGAGGAAGCTAAGCCGTTTATTTCCCTTAGCTACATCGATGGCTCTGAATGGATCAATCTTTCTTTTTGATTCAATTTTATTTATCTCATTACAAAATTTTTATGTATAAATTTATATAAATTATTACACTTTTACACTGTCTTTCACATTTCCCACTTCAACTTCTTCCTGCTTCACATTTCTTCTATAACTTTCTTTTTAGGGAAAGTGGGTAGGGTCCAGGAGAATTTTCTTACTTTCCATTTCTCTTCTTTTTATTTTCTTGTATACATGTTTCAGAATAATATCATGTTTTTTTAAAGAAAAACATGGCATAAAATTTAGTTATACTTTTATTCTTGTACCTATGTTTGCGAAAACTAAAATCAACAAAACATGCATATTAATTTTAAAATATTTATAAAAAAAAATGCTCTTTCTTTCTAAAAAGAAGAAATGTTTTACATGTTCTAGTTTGGTCTTTCGTGCTGTGGTGCAAGAAAATCAAAATAAAAAATAAAACAGTATTCAAGAGTTGACTTTAATATATTTTTGAGCTCTTTTAATTTACAATTTATTTTTAATTCGGAAATTAACTTTTTTAATCCCTACATTTAATCTCCATATAACATTTTTGTGATTTATTGTGTCCTTTGTAACGAGTGTAATAGTATTATGGGCTTAGATCAGTAGTGACATAGAGCCCATTTATGTTAAGGCCCATAAAAAAAACTTAAAACACAACAAACAGCTATTATTAGACATGTATCTTCTAAATAATTTACCATGACATCTAAATAAAAATTATTATTTGTAATATATTTTTTAAATTAATTATTCTGAAATTTAACAAAATTGCTACTCATAGTATTCTGTGATTAGATGAGAGTTCAAAAGTGACTACTGGACCTAATTTGCATTATATGTAAATATTATACATATATATTTTGTTTTTCACTTTCATTTTATCTTTTTTCATATGTATACATATTTTAAAATTAAAGCATTCATCAAAACATGTCTGACTTTGTCCATAGTTAATTTGATAGAAAGCATTTATTTCCCCCCTTAAATGTACTTTAGTTATACTTTACAGATTTAATACTCAAATTTAACATTAATTTATAAATGTTATTATATTTTAGAAAATCAATAGTGTTATATAAATAAAGCATAAAAGAATTTATGTTATCATTGTTAATTAGTAATTAAAAAATAGATAATTTTTGGAATGAAGGAAGCAACATGCACCAACATACGAAACAGTAAAAGACAAAAACAGCACTTACCCTACAGTTCAAAATTCAAAAGAATTAGGGAAAGATTTGAAGAAACGACATAAAAAGGTCAGATTATAGTACGTATGAATGTGATGAATCAGAACTCAGAGAGAAGAGATAACCAAAAAACCTGCATTCCCTGACATTCAAGATTCTCTCTCACTCCATAAATCAAATACAATTTTCAATCATTAATTGTTAATTATAGTTGTCATTTCAATAACTGCACACTCTGCAGTTTAAATATCAAATCATGACATCTTCAGGTTATTTATCTTTTTGGTGAAATAAGTTATTTTAGTAAACACTTATTTTTCTAAAAACTTAACAACCATGCTATCTTGAACCAATAAATTGCTACATCAATGTCTTGATGTTTTATATTCCAACAAAATTTCTTGATATTACATGTTGAAGCCTAGTGTAGTATATGTTATTGTTTGGAATGCTGTTGTTTGAGGTGTTTGATAAATTCTGAAGGGAATGAACAATTGTAAAGATGTTAACAGAATTAATTGGTACTTAAATTTAAATTTTAATGTTTAGATTTTTAATTTGTTTTTTATGTATATATAACTTGTTTTTTTATAGGTACATAACATAACCCACTTTTTCAACTAAAAAGAAATCAAAAGAAGAGTAGTAGAATGCTCCTTTTTCAAACTTTAGAACAGTCTTCTTGTTCTAACGCCATTCTTTGAAACCCTTCAAATTGAAGCTTTATTTTTTGCGTAACAAAGTTAACAAATTGCACAGATAAATAAACACAAATGCATAGTTTCAGTAAAAAAAAAAAAACTCAAATTGCTGTAACATTTGATTATGATGAGATAATTCCATGAGCAAATAACAAGGGGGACCTTCTCTTTGTTCTCCTATTTTGTCTTGTCTCCCCTCACTGTATGTTCTCAAATTGGCAATCATGGGGGTGCAGACACGCACAGTTACTACTAACAAGGTGAAAAGGCAAAAGGAAATACACTATCACAAGTTTCACCAATCGCCACCTCCTCTGGTTGGAAAAGTTGGTGTTGTCTCCCTACCAAATTCTGTGGATTTCTGAAGCTTACTCATCACAGCATTCTTAAAATTAATTGCTTCCTGAATCTGTGAGCAAGACCTTTGCATTCTAGTCCCACTTAAAATGCTCCTGGACTCCATCATCTCATCGAGGGTAAGTCTCTTCTTTGAACCAGGATCTGGACGCTGCTTCGGAGCACTATGAGACCTCAATTTAGCCTTGAAAGACTGAGTGCTGGCCATGTAGTTTGGAAAATTGTGGTACTGCCCATAGAAGAAGTTTTCGTTGCAAACACTTTTAGGTGTCATAGGGGCAACAACAAGAGAGCCACAACTACAAGAGTTGGTGGTGAAGCGTGGAGTGCTTTGTGCTGTTGAAAATCTGCACTCTTCTCCTGTTAAGCCCCACTCTGAGTCCAGAAAAGTCCTGTGGTTCGGTATGGATAAATGAGTGAATGGGAGAGAAGAAGGAAGTGTTTGAAATGATGGGTCATCACCAAAATCTGACATTGATGTGTTGCTCCTGCGAGACCTTGACTTTGGCCTACCAGTGTCCACTTCAACTATTTTGGGGCTCCCATCAACACTGTTGTTTGCATTATTCATTGTGGCATCAAAGGAAGATGACAGCCTTCTGCTGTGGATGGGAGCTATGTACTCACTCTGTATGTCTTCAAATCTCTCCTGCAAAAACATTGTGACAACAATCACTATAAGTCTATCACAAATCATGATAGTGGACAGGAATATAAGATCTGTCATACAATACTACCATGGATTTTCGTGCTTGTGTTTGAAACCTGTGTGTTTCATTCTTTGTGCTCATGAATCCCTGAGATTTCTTAGATCTTACTGTAGCTTGAGCTCTAATTAGAGCCTGCATGCTGAGTAGGGTTGCTGCCGCTTGCTTCCGCACTAAGTACCCTCTCACTAGTGCTTGTAACTTCACCAATCCTTTTAAAGCTCTCAATGCCTTCCTTGCCTGGGTAGAAGAATCAAAGAATTTCAAGATCAAAGTATTTCTCTTGTTGATTTCTAAACAGTCAAGAGAATATATTTATCTGTTGACATTCTTTGAGTGCACTGTATTGCACACTGTTGAAAACTCTTGTAAGTGTTTTAACTGATATTAATTTAACTTGTTATAACTAACTAAGAATGATATGTAATAGAATCCAACTAGTGTTTTAGGATGTGAATTTTACAAGATGAAATGTTTATTTTTATATAATTGAAACAAAGTTCATAATAAGCAAGCATTTTCATCAAAGTATCATGGATCTACTAAAAGCTAATTAGAATTTGCATCTTACCAAGTATCCTCTAAACACAGTTTGAATCTTGACAACAGCCAACTTTTCTTGTCCACCATCAAACATAGTGTCTCTGCCATTGTCATGGCTGGTTAACCTAACCACTGCTACAGCAGCCTGAGCAGCAGCCACCGCCGCATTAGCCGCTGCTGCAGTGGCCACCGCAACTGCAATGGCATGCTTGTTCTGCTCCTTCTCAGTTTCTGAGTAGAAGGATTGTAGCCAAGCAGCTTCAGCAGGTGAAATATTGGGAGGAATGGTGGTAGGATTATGACATAAACCTCTGGAATCTCTGTCTGAGTGACACCATTTGGAGTCAGGATTTGAATTTTCTTTGCGCGCTCTGTCTGTCTTTCTCCCAAACAATCCCTTCAACCACCTAATGGTTCTCTCCATTGGGTGCCTGAGGGAAATGTTACTGGGGCCTTTGAATAGTCCTACTGGGAAGCCTACCTAAAAAAAATCACAGACACAGTTTTTTCAAGACACAATAAATAAAACATGTAGTTAAAATATGCATTACATGTCAAAATGCAGGAGACACGGTGAGCAAAATCAAACAACATTAAAATCCTGGAATATAAAATAGAGAGTTCAATTGAGGTGTTGGGGTTCACATTACATTGAAAGGGGAAACTATAAGATAGTAGACAAAGAAACCATGATGGTGGTATTAAACAGAAGGAGTGCATGGTAAAATCAGGAGTGAGATAACCCACCTTGGTAGAATCGAGTTCTTGAAAGGCCAAAACAGTTCAGAAGTGGGAAAAAGAAAAAGGAGAGGGAAGTGAGAAGGGAAAAACTGTGCAGTGATCCAATGAACAGAAAAAGATGGAAAAGGTTCAAAGAAGAGAACAGGCCCATAGTGAAATCTCTATCTTCATCTGTCTCCTGCTACATTGTGGAGGGACGTATCCTCGAAAAGCAAGATACCTCAGCGTCCCAAAAACATCTGACACACTCGTGTCTCGTGAAGGCATTCCCTAAACTGTACCACAGATCAACTCTCTCTGTGTTCTGCAACTGTTTTACCCTCCTTTACTCCCTAGTTTAACTCCTAGCTAATCGATGAACCACTCTCATTCATTCTATTTTCTCAGCTCTCTCTTCACCTTTCACTTCCCAAAACCAACTAGCTCTGAATCACCAGAAACAATGCATGTTCCTTCTCTGCATGTAGCCCAAGATACCTATGCTGTTTCTCTGCAACACTTCCTCCTTTTTTATCTCACCATTTTTCTCTTTCATTGTTTCGTTTTACTCTTCCCTTGTTGGAAGTCCCACATCGACTAGAGATAAGGCCAAATTATAATATATAAGTGAGGTGCAAACCTCACCCTACAAGCCGGTTTTGTGGGGTTGAGTTAGGCTTAAAAACTCACTTTCTAATATGGTATCAGAACCATGGTTAGTGCCTATCCTAACGAGTTCTAAGTGGACATTCTATTCTTCTATTCCACCCGCTATCGGACCACCCAATTTCTACTATCACGCACGAGATGTCTATACCTCGACGTGAAGGCACCTCACTCTACAAGCCGGTTTTGTGGGGTTGAGTTAGGCTTAAAAACTCACTTTCTAATATCCCTCAATTATTTTGTGTACCAACTCCAATTCCCCTTTGTTTTTACTGTCGTTTTTGTGCAACATAGAAATCATCAACATGATCCTCTCTCTCTCTCCACTGCATGCTATTGTTAGAAAACAGCTGGGATGATCCACTATTAAGTATGATTAATGATGAAAAACTTGATTATGTTTATCAAGTTTTTATAGAAATCTTTTGGGTATTCAAAACATCAAAGACAAACCAGCTGTACTATGCTTCCAGTACTTTGCTGACTGTAACGATCCAGATGAAAACAAAATTTTGCTGAACACGTCGCTGTTTACGATTATTGTGCCATTTTGTAATTTAGTGAATATATGAAACAGTACTCCAGTAATTCAGGGTAAAATTTTATGTCTACTAATTACTTATCACACAACTTCTCTCTGTCAATAATTCATGTATTCTGTGTTTTTGAATCTTTTTTCTTTAAATACCAAAGGTAAGTTCCACTTAATTAATACTAAAAAAATTACATCAAAGTACACATGCGTCTAAACTTTAATAATGATATTTTTTTTAATAAAATAATTTGTATTTGAAAGTTTTCAGTTCTATACAAAGTTCTGAAATCTGAGTTGTTTACTATGGTAAAACAGAAGAGAATCCACACCATTCAAAAAGAGGATCCACTATGTGGTCATGAAATTCAGAAATTTGAACATTTCCATAAATCTTACTCACATGCACTTTGACTGTATCATTCCGAATCTTGTTATGTCACGGTAATATTTTTTTTTAATTTAGATCATTTAAAAGTTTTAGTTTTATAGTAGAAATGGATTGAAAATAATAATAAGGTAAGTTTCACTTTTGTCTTTTAATTTTAATGGGTATTGGTAATTTTTTAAGCAAACCAATAAATAACACATTATTAATTTTTAATTGTTAAATATCTTAAATATTTATTAATAAGAAATTTTAACTTTAGTTATATGTATGGTTTAATTGTGAATTTAATTTTCTCTACTTCAATTTTCATTAGTTTAAATTTTAGTATTGACTATCTAAAATTATTGACTTTAGTTTATGATAGTCCAAATAGAAAATTATAAACACACTCTAATTTGTGTAGAATATGTGTCCTTTGTGGATGATCTATTATAGTTGCTTTTTTTTCATAAATAAATGGGGAGGATACATGTAATAATATTTGGTATTAAACATAAAATTCATTAAAGAAATAAATATCATATGAGATTGATATTAAATCTTACAAGTTGAATAGGTTTGTAAGTTTAATTAGGAAATAAATACATGAACTATCCTAACTTAAGCAACTACAATCAATTTTGATCAGTGGTGTTTTTGATTAATCAGGTGTTAGTTTTTTGTGAGATATTTATAATGAGCAAGTCTTCGAATAAGACATGAAGTGATATATTATACTATACATTGAAAATATGTTTAAAATTCAACATCTTAACAACATATCAGTTTATTAAAGATGAAGCAAGCAGAAACCTTATATAGTTTATAAATTCGTTGACAGAAGAGAATATTTTGAAGCAGATATTCAAGTGGTTAAAGTTGATGATAGCATAGCAGTGTTCGAATTTAGATAAAGTTGGTATGATTAGAGACAGAACATGGCCATCACATCCTATATATGAGAATTGATGACATTCTGTATTTCCAATTTGGACGTTAGATAGGTACATGTAACACTCTCATGGCAATATCAATTAGGACCATTTTTTTCTTTCTTTAGGAATCACCTAACATTATTCCATCAAATCACTCTTTTCCTGCCTACACCTTCCATTATGTCATTTCTATGCTCAATTCCTTTTTATAATGTCACCGCCGAATGATTGGACATTCATTTTAATCTCAATCATTTCACTAGTGCTGCCAATATGGGTCTACTGACCCGACCCGTTTTCTATTTGGTCAACATAAAATACATATACATGCATACTCTGTAAGTTTATTTTAAACTTTAGTTTAGGAAACTTTTCTTTAAGAGGTGTGAGACCCATCTAAAATCATTAAAATTTCCTGCATAGTGGATTACAAATGTTAAGGAAGGGATGTCTGAAAATCAGATAGTGGAAGATGGGTGTGTGATGCAGATTAGATGTTCAGTTTTGACGGTAGAAGTAAAATTCAAAGTTTCAAAATTTACGTAAGTGTCTGCATGCAATCATCTTCTTCCACCTACTGAAAATCATTTTCTCCTCCTTCTTTCTACATCTCCTTCATCTTCTCTCTAAGAAATTCCCACATTTTCTTCCTCCGATCACCATTCAGGCACCGTTTCTACTCCTCCGATGTCAAGGGCTTCCGTTTGAGCCGATCGATTTTGGGTTCTGAGTTGGTAAGTTTTCTCTTCCCTCAGCCGTGTGGTTTTTCTTGAACATGCAAACCAAGTTTTTGGGTGCATGGGTTTCTTTTCACATTCTGAACGATGTTCTGTTTTGGTATTTGGGTAGTTTCTTAAATCGTGAACCGTAGTCTTCAAAGGAATCTGGTGGTGAGCCTTTATCTGCAGAACCGTGAGCGTTCGGCTAGCTTAGAGGTAAGGGAAGCTTATATAATTTGATTTAGATTCTTGCTTTGTATGGATACATGTTCGTTGATTTTTGAATGAATATGAAAAATGATTGTTACCGCATTGTTGATTGTATGAGGAACTGGAATGATATTGTGTTTGATGATTTGGTTGATGATGAAATATGGTATGTCGTTTAAAAGTATTGATGATTAATGAAAGTCATGAAATGGGTAGGGATGTTGTCGAGAGTCAGTATTGATCATTCGATTATACCAATGTTCGTTCTCAGTAGCGTTCGTTCTTAATAAGTGTTTGGTATTAGACCATGTTGTCGAGAGTCAGTATTGACCATTCAATTATACCAGCGTTCGTTCTCAGTAGCGTTCGTTCTTAATAAGTGTTTGTTATTAGACCATGTTGTTGAGAGTCAGTATTGATCATTCAATTATACAAGCATTCGTTCTCAGTAGCGTTCATTCTTAATAAGTGTTTGGTATTAGACCAGCGCTCGTTCGATGTAGTGTTCGGTTTTCTTGTGGACTCGATTGGAACTGGATTATTTCATTTGGAGAGAGTTCTAGTGAGTTCTAGTTGAAGACTAGCGTCTTCGTTTCGTTTTGTAATATTTGTACTTAAGCGTTCAACCAAGGATATTCGTTCCTTGGTATTTGATTATAAACTTCAGTATATCTATATGTATTTGTATATTTCGTTCGTTCTTGAACATTAGTTAAATGATATCTTATATTTATCAAGCCTTTATTCTATAAATTAAGTAGTGCTTGCTCTTACACCAAGCGCTCGTACTAAGTAGTGCTTGGTCTTACACCAAGCGCTCGTACTAAGTAAGTGTTCGGTCTTACACCAGGCGTTCGTTCTCATTTCCGTAATCTATCTTTATAATAAGAGCGTTCGTCCAAACTCAATAGCGTTCGTCCAAACTCAATAGTGTTCGCTCTCTACAGTGTCCGGTCTTAGACTAGCATTCGGTTTCCTTGATGTTTAACTCATTAAGAAGCTAAGTATTATTGGCGTTCGGTTTCTTCATATGATTCCGTCAAGTACTATAATTTGATGTCCTACAGTATCTGTCTTAATTGGGTTCGGCCTAGAGTCTTAGTATTCGGCCTAGGTTTTACGGTGTTCGGTTTGAACTCTCAAGAGTCAGTTCATTAAATTGGCTCACTTGGAAAATAACGTTCGATTCTATTAGTCTTTGAGAAGTATTATTGTATTTGGTCCCTTTCACAACAAGTGAGTAACTCTCTCGATTTGATTTGTTTTGAGTTGGAGACATCTCAGTCTCACTCCAAGTTTTCAGTCTTGTTCCGGGTTAAAAACTAACGTTCGGTATTTGGTGTCCTACGTGATCTTCATTCAAATTGGTTAAGTTGAGGTTTTAATAATGAAAGATGATGGAATATGATATGGATGAAATGACTTTGGTTATGAAAGAGTATTCCGGGGAGGAATATCTCATGAATGGATATTGGAATTGGTAAAGTATGAATGTGGATAAAGCTAAGCTGGCGGTTCATCCTGATATTCCGTTATTACTCGTTCTCATGTAGAGAAGGGTAAGTCATGTGTGGGAATGGCAGGAGGTCCTAGTCCTTATGGTTAATTTGGACAAATAGGACTAACCTCGGGTGGCAACTGTTGAGGGTATCCCAATTACTACATCACCCGAATGCACGAACGTCGTAGCTACACATAATTCATACAGTCTGGACAGTCAGAGTCTAGTATTAGGCTTTGCATGAAAGAGTTAATGATTTATCTTGTTTAGTTGATTGTGTGAAATATATGTTGATAATTGAATTAAATTACATAAGCTTACCTTATTTCCTGTCTTGTCATGTATTCTCGTTCGTTCGTCCTTGTCGTTGTGATGATCATTCTATTATATGATTTTACACTATATTTTTGGGATGTTACATTAAGCTACAAATCTAACTTTAATAGATTAGGTAAGAAAATTAAAGTGTTTAGTTCGTAAAACACTTAAATTTTAGCATCTCAAATTAATATATATTCAGCACCAAACTTAAATAATTAATTACCTTCAAAGATTTCAGTTTTCCAAACAAAAAATGTTTACTGTTTTAAATAAATAGCAAAAAGAAATACAAAACTTTTAGAAAGATAAAAATACAAAACTCTAGATATTAAAATATTGTTTAAATAACATACAATTACAATATATAAAATTTTGTATATATCTCTATTATTACAAATTCTTCATATAGAGATAATATATGTCATTTAATAAGATATACTTGTTTTTTTTATAAACGTTTTTTTATGTCTTTCATGTGAGGTAATTTGATACAACTTGGATATAACTTGACATCTTTCATAAATATTGTATTAGGCTCTTTTTATCAAAGATTAATCTTTAGTTTATTCCAGATCCTTTTGATATACTATTCTTAATTTCATAAATTGAGGATAATTCTTTTATAAATTTGTATTAATTTTTCGACAACTAATATTTTAATATATTACATAGTTTGTTCGTCAGATTAGAAAACCTATTTCACAGTGTATTTTAATTTTCGTTATAATAATACTAAACAAAAATATTTATAATAAATAAACAATTTAATATTAAATTTTAAAAATAATTTCATCTCCGTTTCTTTTCTATCTACAATATTTATCTTCATTTTATTTCTCACTTATATGTTTTTATTTTCTTTTTCAATTATTTAATCTTACTATAATTCATTTCTATTACCTAATTTTATATTTAGTTTAGATATTTGAAATTTAATTGTATTTTTTTTACCCTAAACATGTTTCTTCTATTATATTTTATTGGTGTCCTAAGCTTGTTTCAGGCGTAATTTTGTATGGAATTGGGCTTCGTTAAGCCCAAACGAAAGCCTGCCTATTTCTTTGCCTAGAGTGATTTTGGAAAAGTCCAACCCTTTGCTTCGCTCCTCTAAACGAATTGCCTTATTTACAAACAAAAGGGAAGAAAAAAAAACTTATCACATGTTCATGAAAAAAAATAAAATCTTCCTCTAATTAAGAAAAAAGAAAAAATAATAATTCTGTATATAAAACATTGAAAAACATAAACTAGGAGACAAATTAGTTCTATTGAAAAAAATGGCTAGATTTAGGGTTTATTGATTACATTGAAGAATAATGATGAATGACTTCTAAGTTCTGATGTATATTTTGAATAACAAAGTTACTGAATACATTTTTGAGTTTTTCACGTAATTATATGAGATTTAGTGTGTGATTGTACTGACATCTTCTAAAGAAATAATCATTTGTTGTTACAAGTCTAGTTTTTCTATTCAGAAAGTTACTATATAAGACCAATAATCTTAAATTAATTAAAATTTCATATATGCTCATAATAAATAAATGATTTAATTAGAGAATAGACAGGTGTGAAAAATCAAATTTAATTGGTTTTGATTGACTTTCATTATTCCATACCAAGAAAACATTTACACTGAATACTATGATGTTTCAATTATAAATGTGGTTATGGTCTTTCTTACTCAATTTATTTATTTTGATTAACAGAATTTGACTCACTTGAATGATGAAGTAGCTGAGGTAAAAGACATCCATGATGGTAAATATTATTTTCTTATATACAATAATTGTTCAGGAAAAAATAAAATTTTATTAATATGTATATTCGTTAATTATGAAAGTTTCATGCATGAGTGTATAATTAATATCGAGAAGAATTTGAGAAAATGTGTGGGCCCAGAAAGTGTAGACCTTAAAGGTGGAAGAGAATGATGGGTGGGGAAGAGAACCCTATCTTGTTATAGCCATGTGTGGAACATAAGGATAACCCTTGTGACTTGTGAGAGGTTAGGGGAACATGTCAAACCAACTTCAGAAATAAAAGCCAACATTTGGTTGTGCAAATCATGGAAAACTAGCCATTTTTTTTATAGATAAAAGCTATTATTTATTATAAATAGTTTTTTTAAATGTAGGATCATTATAAATGTCAAATATTTTTCTTTCAATATAACCACACTTACATGTCTAACTTTCCAACTTAGAAAAAAGTAGTCAATATGAAATTATCTCATATTTAAATAACTTTTGTTAGACTAGAAGGAATCTCTATATATTAATATGATATACATTTACTTAACTAAAATAAAAATAGGTTTAATTAAATGATATATTTGATTATTTTTAATTGAGTTCTTATGAAAATATTTTAGTGTATTTGTAATTACTTAGAAATTGACCTTTTAGAAGTAGTAGTGATTTAAATTGGTAAAAGTGGATTATTTTAATATTAACAAGTTTTAATATAAATATTTCTTTTATGAACCAATTTTATTATTCTAAAAGACACAATCCTTTTAGAAATAACTTTTTAGAGTTCACTAACTTTTCTTTAAGAGTTCTCTTCCTCTGTTCGTCTGATTGATGAACCAATACCGTAAGATTGATCATTGTAGCGAGCGCTTTAATCTAGACAAATCAGTTTCTCCACTTAAGCAAGTTGAGTTTCAATCTCTTTTCTTTGGTATTTTCTTATATCTATTGTCTTTTGAGTTTCTACGCTCAGTTTGCATGTGTCTTTTGACTCATCAGTTTAAGTTTTTGATGATCAGTGGTTCTAACAATATACCTTGATCGTATTTCTGTTGTTCATATAGCTTCTTGTGTGTTTGGAGCTGTTTGAAGCTTTGAGTGATTTAGTCATCTATCAGGTAAGGAAAGCTAACTACCACTTTTAGAATTCAATTTCTAAAAACATCAAATTTTCACCTTATTTTGCATCATATACAAAAACCGAATTTTGATGAGATTCCTTCTTCTTATATTTTGGAAACAAATAACAAAAATATTAATTTAATAAATATTAATAAAAATAAAAAATAATAATCCTATTTTGTTTTGTTATTGTGTTTTAAATAATAAATTAAATTTAAAGAATATTTTAATAAAATAATTAATATAGTAACTAATCAATAGAAATAAAAATTAAAATACTATATTAAAACATTACTTTTTAAATAATAGTAAAAGTCTACTTTGATACCTAAAGTGGATTTAAGCATAGTTGGGGTAATTAAAAAAAAAGTATAATTCGTGAAAAAAAAATCATCAAGCATAACTATTTTTCTTCAATATTTTCTTATAAACTATTAAAAATATATAATTTCATTCGAAGATGCTATTGATAATCGTGCATGTACGCTTCTTTTTTGGTTACTCAATATACCCATTTTATTTCATTTTATAGTGATAAAGTTATTAGGCACAGAGAAAGAGAAAGAGTAAAGCTTGGTAAAAGATTTAGAAGGGAGCAAAAGGGTAGCATTTGAGAAGCATATTATGCTTTAATTATCATATGTTGTAACTAGCTGCCTAGTTATTAAGTAAGTATAATTATTCAAATTGACAATCCTTATTCTTATTGTTTGAATTAATGAGATTTTTTTTTTCTCAGACCATCAATTTTGAGCTCTATTTAATAATAAAATATTAAATTAAAATTTATAATTATAACATTATTAAATTATTTAATTAAAACATTAATAAAAAAATTGTAAATATTTTACGCGATAAAAAAATAATGAAGATATCATAAGCATCTCATATTACGTTAGCAAGAATTTATTTCCTATGTTAAGTTATGATGAAGATCCCAAGTTAACAATATTAAAATTCAAAATTTTTTAAATTGAAAAATAGAGCATGAAAGACAATATAAGAATATTATGCAAGGAAGTATAATTGGTTATAGTATGACTTTTAAACAGTATCAAATTCTCATAGTGATGAATGAAACTGACATCCAGAAAGAGGGCCATCAAGAAATACATGTAACATGTGATTGTTATTTACAGTAGCAGCAAAAATGTAACACAAATTGTTCCTCCAGATGTGTAAGTGGTGCTCTTTGCTTGGTAGATAATTAATAATAATAACAGTAATATTCATTATAATAATAATACTAAAACTAATAATATAATAATAATATTTTATTTTATATTACTTTTAATCATATGAGTAAAACTGTAATTTAACAATTTTATCTATTAAAACATTATTTTAATCATCACAAATTTTCATAAATTTCTTTTTCGAAAATTTTCACTTTCACATCTCCTAATTCTTTAAAATAAATAACACCACTTTTATCTCTTTATCTCCACAAATTCATCTATCCACTCTCTTTCAAATTAATCATTAGAAACAAATCTACTTAATATTATATCCTATATATTAATCACCTACCTTGCTTAATTGTTACTCTAGAAAAAGAGAGAACTATATATACGCATAAATTATTTGATAAAATATTAAAATGTCATTTTGTTTAATAACTCACATTAGACTATTTAAATTACTCACAAACATTTTATTTTAACTTGATATCTACCAAGTCTATTTTAATTTAATATAACTTCTTAATTTTAATTTTTTTTACTTTAAATGATAACTCATGTTCCATTCTAATATAATTCACAATAATTATATTTTGTTTTAAATTATTTTATAAGGAAAAATAAAATATAAAATAATAATATTTCATTTTTATCAATTAATATGTTCTTGTTATTCTATCAAATCTATCACATTACTGACTAATTTTGTAAACTTTTATATTAAAGTTTTTCATTTTTCATCATTTTTCTCTTAATCCAAGTAATCATACTTTCACCTCTCTTACTCTTCAAATCCACTTTTCCAATTCTATCTTAAAAAATAAGCACACACTTAAAAGTAATTTACAAAATAATCGAAAACTACCACAATTTCATTATCATATATACTTTCACCTCTCTTACTCTTCAAATCTACTTTTCCAAATCTATCTTAAAGAATAAACACACCCTTAAAATAATAATTTACAAAATAACCAAAAACTACCATAATTTCATTATCAAACAAGTTTTGAACAAAAAAGATTAAATTCGTTTTTCATTATTAGTTATGATATCATTTTAGTATTAATTATAATTTTATGTCTTTTAATACATGAAAGTACTTTTTAATACATGAAAAAAGAAAAAAAGAATAAAATAATAGTCGATCATATTATCCAATTAATAGATAAGTTAAACCGTTAGCACTTAGATAAATATATATATATATATATATATATATATATATATATATATATATATATTTTCAAATATTTAATAAACAACAAATATTTAATTAAAACTCAACTGTGAAATGTTAAAACTGATAAAATAACTTGAAATTTAATTATGTAGCAACTTAGTTTCCAAAACTGAATATATATATATATATATATATATATATATATATATATATATATATATATATATATATATATATATATATATATAATTAGGTTAGGATGAAATTGACTTTGTGATAAAAAGTGGAAGAAATTACAAAAGGAGTGGTCAGTTGAAATGTTTAAAAAAACTAAGTACTTACAACTACCATTTGTGATTAAAAATATAAAATACGGTTCTTCTCAAAATAATATATTATATTTTTTTGGTGGTGTATCTGCTAATTTTATAAAGGTTTTGACTAATAGTTTGGTAAATACAATTATTAGATTGAGCCTTGGATATAAAGTTTAGCAACGACCATGCAATAAGTCCAATAGTCACAAGGCCATAATATTCCTGGTCAGCCCTTAACAAATCCTCTGTCATCTCCAATTATGTCATCTAAAATTTTTTATATGTAATGTCCACCGTTCAATTAAATTAAAAAAAAAGGAATTAAGTGAAGTCAAATAGATATAACTTACGTAGTCAATTACATACTTTGCTTACATGCATAAGAAATAAATATACATTTACTAAAAAAATATTATACGACTTTGTTACAAAGTCAAACACAATGCTAGCTAGCTTTAATATAAGATTTAGATTTGATTTAAAGGGCGTGCTTAGTTTAATCAATTCAAATTAAAAATTTATTAATTTTTCCGTGAAAAAATAGTTCATTAACAAATTACTTTTTCGTATAAAATTTACATTATATTGATAAGATTGACGCCCACTTCAAATTTTCACAATACCAGACTTGGTAACATCTTTTTAATTAATCAGAGCAATATCCTAAAGGTATCCTGAAATTTTCAAAATTACTTGTTTTGTTTTTTTTAATTACTGATTTATTATAAATGCTATATGGAACCTGCCTGAACTTCCATAGAGTAAATGGTGTATTATCATATCAACCTCAAAGCTCGTATAGTTTAAAGTTAAAAAGCATAAGCTGATTTTACTTAATAAAAAAAAATATTCTATTTAATATTCTGTATGTTTTGTACTATAAATATTTATATAGCAAAAGACTAAATAACAATCGAGTAAGAAAAAGAATTATATTAATTTTGAATTTAAGATATTTAGAGAAAAAAATAATTGTTTTGAATATAGAGTTGAGGTCAATGATTTAGATTGTATGATGTTGTTTGAAGTTCAAATGTTGTCCAAAAGTTTAAGTGCTATATTAAAATCGAAAAAGTACGGTAAAAAGTATTTTGATGTAAAAAGTATTTTGATATCAAAATTAATTTAATGTTTTACCATTAACAATATAATAATAAATGTGTATAATATTATTTTTTACCTCCCACTTTTATTTATAAATTTAGTAGATTTTAATTAACATTAATTTAATTAGTTTAATTATAAATAATCATATTTTAATTTTAAATTGATAAACATTAAAATTAATATATGTAGTCTGATTTATGACAGAGCGAATTTAGTAATAACTTGATAGATAATTTGAATAATCACTGAGTATCTAATATGGATAGGATGATCATACATACACTAACATACGATAAGTTAGCAATACAACTTATATGTATTGTGTTATAATAAAATAACAAGAAAGTCGTAAACCATATATACAGCTTACATATTTCATTTATATAATATTAATATATAACATGACGACTTCTACTTTTTTTTTATAAAAGAAAAAAGGTTGTACAATCCAAGCATGTACGACTTACCTGTTAATTAAAAAAGAATGACACACACACACACACACACATATATATATATATATATATATATATATATATATATATATATATATATATATATATAATTTTAAATGAAATTTGCTTTTGAATAGATTAGGCATCTTGTATACGTGGTTTCACATGTGATGATGAATTGTCGTTTTAATTTATGTAATGAAAATCAAATATATTGGTCAATAAGTAAAGAGTAATTATATCAGTGAAATACATGAAACATAAAAGAAAAATTAAAAAAAAAAACTAGAAAAAAGAATTTGATAAGAAGTTAAAAGATATTTAAGTGGAGTTTGAAAAAACAAAATTGAAGGACTAAGATTCTGTGACATATGCTACCCACGCTCTGCACACCAACCTAATGCAGACAACACTAACACTGCAACAAATACGACCCTCTTTTATTTCTCCTATCTCCTCTCCTCTTTTCTTGTTGACGCACATATTGTTTCTATTTAATAATTTGAATGTGTAGTTTTGATAGAAAATAAAGAAAATGTAATTTTGACGTTAGTGCGAAGAAGAGTGTAAATAAAAAAAAAGAGTTGAATATATAAAGTTAGTGTGGAGGGTTGTGTTTGTTGTTAAAGAAAGTTAAGAAGAAAATATATAGAGAGGGAATATGGGTCATTATCGGTGGCAGTGGCGAGAGATAAAGGCGAAAGTTAACAGAAGGGAGCTCCTCACACACAGAGTACAGTACCATGCAAACATGCCTTTCTCTTCACTCATTTCCTCAAATGCACCCACCCAGGTGTCACTTCTTTATTCCACTCCCAAGGACCACGGATCCACACCCTTTCACAATCACTTTGTGCTTGCCTTACCCATTTCACACCAAAAATATTCTCAAATTTTTCTATAATCTTATTATTTTCATCACATCACCAATTTTTTCCTATTCACTCATATCTTTTTTCCTACGCCACATCTCCTGTAACTAAAATAATAACAAAACAATGTCAAAACACACACAATAATTTCCTTTATGTTATCCTCTCTTTGTATGTATCCAGTTCCCGTATGGGTGGGAAAAAAGAGGCAAAAAAAATGCAGTTATAATTCACTTTCTTTCATCTCAGTGAAATTACAAAATAAACCCCATCATCAACACGGGGTGTTGCTTTTCATCAAACAATCAAGCCAAGGGCGTCACGGTAACAATGCTGGTCAACGTTTGCTTCTGCTCATCCATCGTTCCATCATCGTGCCACATCAGCAACTGTGCCCGATGGGCTTCCACATCCCAATCCGTGGTCCCTATCACATACAACATAAGTCCCGCGCAACACACCTGGGCCGATAACAGGCCCAGCCACAGCCCACAGAACCCAACGTCTAACCAGAACCCAAGCCCAACCGCCACAGGCATTCCGACCAAATAGAATGCGCTCAGGTTGATGTTTGCCGCGGTGTTGGGTCGCGCCGTCCCTCTTACCACGCCACAACCCACCGTTTGTGGACAGTTTCCGAGTTCACAAATTCCGAGGATCGGAAGTGCCATGGATGTGATCCTTATAATGTTTTCGTCATTGGTGAACATTCTTCCCCAAGACCGTCTCGTTCCAATGGCAAAAAGCATGGCCGAGAAACCTATAATCACGGCCAGAAAAACAGATACTACGGTGGAAAGCTTCGCCCGATAAGGCTGATTTGCGCCCAGTTCGTTTCCAATGCGAGTGGAAACCGCAAAACTCAACGAAGAGGGGAAAACGTAAATAAAGGAAGTTGTTTGAATGAGTATACCCATGGAAGCAACGGTTGAAGTGGGGTTAACCAAAAGCCCACACAAAACTATCATGATCTCGTACCACCACCACTCCAGGCAAACGGAGACGCAGCTCGGCGCGGCGAGCCGGAGCAGCGGCTTCCACCCGGAGAGACAGTCCCGGGTCGGCGCGGCGCAGTGGATGCCTGTGAGGCACACGTGCGTGGCGAGGAAGAGGAGGATGGAGAGGCTGGAGGCAGCGGAAGCTGCCGCGACGCCGGCGAGGCCAAGGCGGAGTCGCGTGACGAGAAGGTAGTTGAAGGGGAAGTGGAGGAGGGTTCCAGCCAGGGACGCTAAGGTGACCGGGTGGGTGACGCCCTGCGCGCGAAGGTAAATGCGGATTGGATGGAGGAAGGAGTGGGTGAGGAGGTCGGGGAGGGAAAAGATGAGGTAGGTGTGTGCCATGCGGGTGATGTTAGGGTCCTGGTGCAAGGGTAGAAGGATGTTTGAGATGTTGAGCCAGAGGAAAGATATTGGGATGGAGCAGAGTAGCAGAAACATTACACAGCGGTGGAGGGTCAATGACAAGACGTTCATGCGTTTTGCGCCGAAGGCTTGGGAGCATAGTGGTTCCATCCCAAGTGCCAGACCCGACAGCACCGAATAACCTGTGATGTTGGCAAAGGCCATTCCTAAGGACCCCGCCGCCAGTTCCAGGTCTCCTAGGTGTCCCAGGAACAGCATCGATACCATGGAACGCGCGTAGAATATAAGTGCCGTGAACGCTATGGGAAACGCTAGCTCCATCAGCGCTTTCACTTCTCTCCTTATTCCCCAACACTGCTTCTCTTTTTCCGCTGCCTCCATCATCGTGTATTCTCCTCCCTCTGCTTTTGATCCCATCCCAATGGATTAGTTCTACCAACTTGCACTTCACACTTCGCACTCCTCACTCTGTTATGTGTGGGATGACCCAAACAAACACTCCCACCCACAGAGTTAGTGAGAGTGTGTGAACAGATAGATAGATAGATACACGAAACTAATAATTACCAAGTTTGAATGACAAGTCCAGGAAGGCCACCCTTGTATAAATAGAGATTTCAACCCTTTTACCTCCTCTTTAAATATTTACATCTCTTCCTTTATTATATAATTATTAATAACAAAAAAAAGAAAGACGAGGGTTGATGTCAAGTTCCATGCTTTTGCAACAGTCATTCATGACTCACCTCTCTCGTTTCTTCTAATAACCTAAAATCTTACAACCTTTCTATACTTTTCTTAACATGTCATACTTTTCCAATCTCTTTGGTAAAAAATGTATATTTATGTTACGTGTGCTCAGGTTTAATGCCATTGTATGGATGAAAATTACTTAAATACGTGGGAAAGTCAGTGTATTCTGCGGGGAACAATTTCCAACAACGGAATAGCTATTTGGTTTTTGTGAAATTGTGATTATGCTAGTTTCTTGGCCTTCTTAGGTAACTGCGATATCAAATTACAAAAACTTCCAATTGATCACTGCCATCTTCAGGTGCAATGCAATTACTTCAATTTAATCCGAGAATTCTTGAAAAAGCATTAAAGCACTGGATTACTGACAAAGGTGTCATTCATCATTAAAACATAATGCATGTACGGCTTACATATTGGTCTAGCGAAAGCATTTGACTTTGCTCCACAATTATATCGTTAATGTATCTATGAAAGCTAACAATGTTCTTGACTTTCATTATTAACTTCAATTGTTAATTAACAATAATGAAAGTATTTTCTCCAATCTCAATTATAAGAAAAGAAAATTAACTTAAACACAAACAAATTTTAATTACTTTTCTTCTTATTCATTAATATTTATTTCTTTTAATTAAACTTTTTTATTATCATGAAAATGTTAATTTGTGCGATATTTTAATTTTAATTTAGACAGTAAAAAAATAGTTTATTATAAAGAGTAAAAAGCGTATGACCAAACATTGATTAGTGTTTGACCAGTAAGAACTTTCTCCTATGACAAACTAACCACAAAAGTAGTCAGCCTTATCATGCTCTCTACTGTTAATTAATGTTTTCATATTAAATTATATCTCAGCTGTTTCAAAATTTATTCAATGTTTTTATGTTTATAATAAGGCGTATAATATTTACCTATTTATTTTTAAAAACTGGCAGTGGTAATTAAATAAATATTATCTATCTCCCTCGCGATTAGTCCACTCTTAATCACATTTGTTTAAAATTAATTACGAGGAAGCGTGGTTTTCTGTTTAATCATGATATCTAAGTTTGATTTTAGTTGAGAAAGAAGGCAATTAGGTAGTGTGTAGTCGGTAATAAGATATTAGTTGACTATTCGATGAATTGTATTTGTTCGATTTGATAAAGGAAAGGGCCACACGTGGAGTTTGAGAGCAAGACTTAATTTTTCATGGCATCTGCTGAACGTGAAGCAGCTGAAACTGGGTTTGAATGGAAGCAGCAAAAGGGTTTTAAAGTGGAGAAGTTAATAAAATGGTGTGGCATGCATATAGTATAAGCAAAAGGAGTATAAAAGAAAGGTTGATGAAAGAAGAGAGAAGCAAAAGATGGGTAGGAGTATACGAATATGTGGTGGATTGAGCATAATGGATCACATGGGTGCGTGCGAAATTGCCGGAGGCTGCACAGCACTCAGCTTCCATTTTCACAAACAGATGGTTGGAGGGAAACATCCCTCATAACAATAGGCCATACAGTACTGGTTAGCATTTACTACTTTCTACTTTGTAGCATTCTCTTTCTATCTATCTCTGTCTTGTTGAGTTGTTGGTATTAAGTGTTGTTGTCCCATCCAAATGTGCATGTTTTGCCTGTGTCCCTTGTTAGTGTCGTGTGTGTGACAATATGTAGAAGAGAAGAAAGGGAAATTGAGGAGAATAAGGTGGTAAAAAAATGTGTTATGATGTTGAAGAGATGAGAAAACGCAGTCCCCACCATCCCCATCTGACAGCTCTGAGAGTCTCACATTTGGGAGGCAGTGGCACCACTTCTTCTTTTTGTTTACTGTCATTGGGGGAAGCAGCCTACATAATGCAGTGTTGTTGTGTTGTGCTTCATTACTTGGTTGTCTCACTGACCATAGGTCACATAAAGCCACGTAAAATATTTAACATCTTCTGATTCCCAATTCAAACATAGTTGCATGTTTCTTTCTTTTGCATGACATGATGTCAACCCTCCTTTGCTTTCACATATTCACTCCCAAAACTTTCCCAGAATGCCTACTTATGTTATCTGCAATCTGTCCCCCTTAAATAGTAAAACTATCCCACTCTTACAAATTCTCCAATTCTCAACAGTTTCACCTGCAAATCTCCATATACCTCACTACAGTAATTCTACAACATTATTATCTCGTTAGTATTCACTCACCTCCATTTCACAGTAACTATTATATTGAAATCTCTTATATATATTCTGTAAGTTTTGTATTGAAAACGTGGTTTTCTTTATTGCTTTTTCCACTGCGCCTGTTTTACACCTTCACTTTGTAACTGATATTCGAAACACTGATATCTCACATGCTGAATAGGTAAAATGTAAAAGATAATGATATTTTACAATTTTTTTTTACAAGATTTTAACATCATCTACGTGTTATTACGTGATTAGTGCAAAATTCTCCACGATCAATAATAATAATCATAAACACCAACATAGACCAATCACATAATAAAATAATGTTAAAATATTGTAAAAAAAAATTATCGCACTATCGTTATCCAGACATAAATGTACTTTAACAAGTCACTTTGGTGTGAGACAAGAAAAGTTACTCAAGAAGTATAAAGAAAGAAATATAGTGGTTTGTTCAAATAAATAATTTAATAAACATTTTTGTATAATTAAAATAAGTATTTTTTGTATGAAGTGCATGTTGACTGTTTCATTCATGCAAAAGTATATTCCTCTTAAATCATTTTGAAGTTATTAAAGCTGTTTGAGAATTATAAATGTAATTTATTATTTCAAAAATGACTTTTATACTCGTAACTTTTTCATACCTTAATTTTATAATCACCGATTTTTTTTTCTCGTATGCTATGCATTTTTTTCTTTTCTTTTTACTTCCTCTTTCTTTCTTGGTATACGCACTTTTAAAACACAATTTCTTTCCAAAAATAATTTATTCATTTTATTGTTGTTTAACCTCAAAATCGATCATTTTTATTTGGTCATTTATTTATAGGTTTTAATTTATCCATTTATTATTTATGAATGTGATCTTTTACAGTTTCAATTATGTATTTCGATTCGTTCATTAAATTGATATTTAATATGTAGCATCGATGTTAGTATTACACTCTATTATACACATTAATTTAGGTTGGCACATTTATGATAGTATTTTAGTATCACATCAAATTTTTCATTAGAAATTCGATGTATAGGGATATTAAAAAAAGTTAATTAATTTTTAAAATAAAAAAAATGCTTAAATATTGTAGTGATTAATTCTAAGAAAAAATGAATTTACATATTAAGTATTTAGGCAATTGTGAACTTAACACAGGCGTGGTCATAAGGACACAAATATTAAATATATAGTAAAATAAGAATTATTATTTTTCTTATATGTTTCTATCATTTTTTGTGTTAATTTGCATTATCTTTTTTCTTTATTCATGGAAATAAAGAAATACGCTTTTCTTGAATCAAGTGGGAGGAGGGTTAAATCACGAATCAAATTGTTAAAATGCATTGTGCATGTTCGAGGTTTCATTCATCCGATAATTAAATATTGTTCCTTCTATTTTAGTTATTGTATTAATGAAGGAGAAAGATATTTTCGTACAAGTAACATAACCCTTGCATGTATGGATATACTTGGCTATTTTTGGGTAGCTTTAGCTGTATTATATCATTTACATTTTGATATTATTATATCGTTTTGTTATTTTAAAAAAACTTGATCATCCAAATTTCAAGGTGATACACGTATAAGCATTATAATTTTTCTTTAGAAAAATATGCATTGAAAAAGTTGATATTATTAATTAGTTATTTGTACTATAAATGTTTATAATTATTAATGTTTCTGTAATTGTTTTATAGGATTGGTGCCAAAAATAGATTTTTGTTAAAGCAGAATAAAATCTTGTGACTCGACAAGAGTTGGAGGTTGGAAGGGTGTGATATATTTAATATCAATAAGGAAGAAATCTTTATCTTGAGTGATTTATTGTTTTACAAGTATAGTTTAATAATGGGATGATTAAAAAATGAGAAACTTAGAAAAAAGAAAAATGTTGAAATTGTTTATAAAAATTGTGGAGTATATAATAGTTTAATGATGAAAGTAGGTTTGCATGAGTTGTGAAGTGAGTATTGATTGTTGGTTTAAAGGGAACATGGTTGTTGATTGGGGTGAGGTGGGACCTTGCTTCTGAATTCAGCATCTTTCTTGGAGGGTGTGGCTATGAAGTATGATAGCCAGATATCATGGAAGAAGCACATGACACCATCAATTCTCAAACATCCATCTCTCTATACTCTTTCAATTACTCCACTTCAATTTACTTTTAAATATATAAGTGTGTACAATTTTGAGAAATTAAGTTAAATTTAAAATTTACTTTTTAATAAATAAAAATAGATACAATAAAATAATCTTGTAGTTAATCCACAGAAAAAAATAAAATTGGAAGAAAATAGTGGAATATGCTGAGATGTAATAATTTTGGTTAGTATAATTATGAAAGTTATTTACTCTAGTATTTACTATTCTAATTGAATATTAGAAAGTTATTTCACTTGCAAAATATATTTATTTTCTCAATCATGGTTGAATAACACATAATAAAAACAATAGAGTATGGACATTTTATATTGATTAAAACTTAAAACGACATAAATAATATTGAGCATATTTTATTAGATTATTTTGGGAGATATATAGCATTGATTGTAAAAGTATATATTATGCTTTCTTCATTAATAGCTTAAAAGTTTTGGACTTCCTATATAGATTAATTCTATCTCAAGTTTTTAATTAATTATATATTTTCATTTTGGTTACCAAGATGTTAAACCAACCTAACTCACATTTTAGAAATCAATAACTTTGAAACATAGTTTAATCTATTTCAAGCTAGTGAATTAATAGGTTAACACAGTTAAAGATGTTATGTTTTTTAATATATTTTATATAGTTTTAGCAGTTCACTCAAAAGTACATTAATTTAATTCATTGTTTATGGTTATACAAAGTTCCCTATTTAATTTAATTCTTTTATTGTATGAAAAGGATTTGAGCATGCACTATTTCCATGATGGAAACGTTAATAATTCCTTACATAAAAACTTTAACTCTTTTTTTTAAGCTAGAGTCTATAAATTTGATTTGTTGTAACTAAACGTGGATGACTTGCAAACTTTTATTTCTCTAATTCGATTTCTTGGGGGTTGGGGCATGTGGAATGCAATTTTTATATTTCACATATCTCATGAAAACAGAATTAAATATCTATTTATATAGAATTGGCAGCACCCCTATAAATAGTAAATAGCCAAAAACAGAAGCTTTGGTCACCAGATTCCCCTTTTTCCTCCCATCACAAGCTTTTACCTTTAGCCAAAAAGGTTAACATTATATGAATACAACACAACAACACTACCTATGCATGTAGCTCCATTTCTCCCACTTATATATATATTTAAAAAAATGTTTTATTTTCAATTTTATATGTACACAAGGAATTGTAGGTCATGATTGTCCTCTTTACACCCATGAAAGACTATGAAAAGAAGAGAAAGTATAATAATTTTAGAATGAGAAACTTTGGTAGAAATTGATTCATGTGAAATTAGTTTAGTTTTTTTTTTTTAAAAAGTTTAGTAAATAATAATTAGATTAGTTAAAAATAAGAAAGACAGTTCATTGATGAAACTGTGAAAAGATTTTGGAAAAGAGATGCTAAGCCAGCTCCTTTCTACATACTCACAGCTCTCATCTTGGGATTCAGGACAAAAGAATATCTCATAAGTCTCATCAACATGGGGATTGTATACCTTAAATAAAGCTTCCTTCTTGATCACCAAACCTTGCAATTAATTAATATAAGATCTATACTTTTTCATTCACCATTATTTCTGTCATCTTTTCTCTCAATAACCCTGATTTTCTTTCCTCACAAGGAAGTTTTGTTATCCAAGAAGATTGCATCTTGCCAAAACTATCAAAATAAAGAGCGACACTTGGAATTAGAGACCCACACGTTTGTCATAACCCACGTGGGGACTTTTTCCTGCACATGCTCATTAGACATTGTTTGCATCACTCACAAGATTGATCATTTTTCTCAACTTTCTTAACTAGCCAACTCATGATAAAAATCTCAAAAAAATGTGATAAAAGTATAATATATTAGTTAAGTTTAGATCTGAATTCAATTATATGGAATCAATGTATATAATAAACAATATATTTTAATTATGTATTGTTTCTTATAAAGTTGAGATTAAGTCATCTTTATATATAATTTCTAAATTTTAAGTTTAGGTTAAAGCTTTATTTTCGGTCCTTTCTATATTGTTTTGGTTAAGTCGGATATTACCTCTCATGTTAAAAATCAATATTTGTTTGAATACTCTATTAATAATAAATGTGTAATAAAAAATAATCAATTATCTGTATATCAAATATGTATTTATAGATTTTTGAATGAATTTCTGATTAGTAATTACTTAATTATAACTCATACAATAATAATTTATCATAATTATTCTTATGGTTAATCTGGTATGTGGTCTGACTGATCGACCCACCAATTATTTTGTATTGGATAAAAAAATATGTTAATTGTTCACTCCATACTGTACATGTATTTAATTGGTTCATAAAAACCTTAAATTTTACCTTGTATTTCATGTTTTTGGCTTGTAATTAACCCTCTACTGTGTATTTATGTATGCAGAGTACCAATTATGACCAACACAACTGTGTATTGCTGTGCGTGCCCTTTTTCATTTCATCCAAACAGCATTTCCCAGCTTGGTCACTGATTTTGACGAATTTGACTATGACCTGATTAGTTAGAGGTGTTAATTGGTGATTAATTTATTATACCTTGCCCCGAAGAAAAAGCCAGAAGCAAACAAAACCGTGGATTCCACGTAGCATGGCCGTGTGCAGTGTATGGTGGTTTTTGCTTATAGGAGATTTAGGTGTTGTATAAAATCCAATGTTACAGGGTTAAGCGTATATTCCTCAACTTGTATAAAATAATTACTTTTTAATTAAGTTTTGTCGGTAAGAGAATTTGATCCGCACCCTACAAAATCAATGTTTTTCTGGGACCAAATGATCCATGATGCAGAAATATGCGATAAACTTTAGAATTGTTCGAAGCTCACGAGGTCATTTTTTTTAGTGGTGGTGCAGTCAAATGATAGAAAGAGTGAAGTCATCAGCATCCATTACAACAATTGAGCATTGCAAACATTATCTCTAAGGTTGTCTTTTAGTGTTGTCAAACTAGATATATTTATGCAGGAAGCAGGAAGCATTTTCACAAGGGGTGTCTACAAATTCAACCGCAATACAGAATGGGAAATGATTATAGTTAGATATGGTTGGATTTTGGGGGGTTAATATTTTTGCATTGATCTGTGCTAGACACATTATAGTTGGCCCGTAACATGTGCGGTTTATAATTAGCATGTTTGAATATGGAAATCAATCGTAAGAGTCATTAAAGAATCATTATTACTGAATCCCATGAGACCATAAAAAAGTCATAATCACTTCCTCCATCAAAATAAAGACACTAGCCAGAGTCAAAAATCAGCTTCCAAATCACAAATTAATCACTTTTGTGAGTGATCCTTGCTTCTCATTTAAAAGCTCTCACATTTTCCTGTAGAGCAAATCCCTTTGATGCCGGAACTGAATATATATTGTCCTTTTTCACGTTGAATTTCATTTCACAAATTAATACCTGATAAGGTCAGAAAAGCTATCTGGATGTTTTAAACCGTGACACAATTACACAGAGTGATCTACAAAGTTACATCATATATATGGAGGTGTTACAGAATAAGGTCAAATTTCGATTGCTGCAGAATTCTAGATTTGTATTCGTGAAAAGTAAGGCTTATAAAATTTGCACTTCACACAACCTATATTTTATTAGCATGCTTATATTTTAATATACTATTTTCTAAACCTCTTTATTTCTTATACTTAGGAAAATTTGTTCCCAAATGAATAAAAGATGATGAAAAAGAAAAACTCCTACTTTTGAGGCTAAGAATGTCTTTCGCTTGTTAGTATTTTTTTTCCCCACGTGGGTAAAGTAAACCAAGAAAAAAAATCTAAACTGGCCCGAGAGAAAGAAAACAATATGTTTTCTTTCTGCACCCCAATCATTACTAACTGTATCTCATATTAATGGAAAAGACTAAAATATTCTCTCTCATTGCACTACAGTACATTATCATTGAGAATGTCTATGCTGCAGAAGAAGATAGACAGAAACAATGTTGTATAAAAAAACTCGTTCCAGAAAGTATCATACATGTTTCACAAATTTTGTTCCAAAAATTTTATTTCAGAAAGTTTATTCTAAAATGCATGTCGTATAATCCTGTTCCACAGATCCTATTCCAAAAATTCCATTAAGAAAAATTATTATGAAAATCATGTTCTAGAAATTCCAAAAAAGCGATTTCAAAAGATTTTCAAAACAGGTAAACCAGAAGTCACTTTTACAAAGAGTAAAATGTCATTTTCAACATTGTGGGGGTGCATCCAACAATCATGGAGGTGCAGGGAAAAAATACCTGAGAACAAAGTCGGACTAATTTAAAGATACAATATAATTTATTGGCCCTTATTTTTACAATCTTATAGAGAGTCACAAAATTGTTAGGCAGGCCAGATGGAGAGACACCTTAACACGAACAAAAGAAACCGGTCTATTATTCGAAGTTAAAAAATATTGTGTAAATACAGTGAAAAGTTTATGAATTATTTATATTAGGTAATGAATGGTTGAGTATTAAATTGTTTATAAAATAAATAATAATATATTAAAATATAAAAGTGCTAGCTTTGAAAGAAATTAACTATCAAAAACCTAAATAAACACTCTTAATATTGTAATAATTTTTGTGTCTCTCCCTCCATTCCCAAATCTAATCACCTTTGAAATATTGAAAAAGGCTGTTTCATCCAACACTTCATCTCCAACTATTTCAAAAATATTTTTTTAACCTTAGTAAATATACTTTTTCACTTTTTCTCTTTCTATTTAAAGTAATTCTATCCTTCTTTAACTTTCTGCACCATTTTAACAAAATTTTTAAATTTTTTTATTTATTTATAATTTAATAACTATTTAATTTAATTTAAAAATCTAATATTATTTAATATTTTTTCATATTTTAATAATTATTAAAATATGATTTGTATTATTATAATAATTATATTACAAAAATTAAAATTAAAATAATTAAAATAAAAGTAATAAAAATAAAAAAATTATATAAAATCTGATTTAATATATATAATTAATAAAATAGAATTTCAAAATTTTTAGATTCTTAATTATTATTATTGTTATTTTAATTTTTTTAATGTTACTACTATTATATTTTAATAGTTATTTAAATATAAAATATATTAAATTATATTAAATTTTTAAATTAAATTAATTTATTAATAAAAATATAAATAAAAAACAAATTTTTAGTGTCGGAATTGGAAATCTGATAACAGAGTTATCGGATACCAATATCCGATGACTTCTTTTTAAAGTTTATTTTTTATTTAAAATTTATTAATAATTTAATTTTTCATATAATAATTATAATAAAAAATTAAAATTAAAATAAAAGCCATAAAAATAAAAGTAATATATGAAATCTAATTTAATATATATAAATATATTAAATTATATTAAAATATTAAATTAATAAAATAGGATTTTGAACTTTTAGATTTTTTAATTATTATTGTTTTTATTTTAATTTTTTTATTATTACTACTATAATAATATAAAATATATTTTAATAATTATTTAAATATGAAATAGATTAAATAATAACAATTTTTAAATTAAATTAAATAATTTATAAGATATAAATAAAAATCAAATTTTTAAAAAATTTACGTGGGAATTGGAAATCCGATAACTATGTTATCGGATACCAATATCGGATAACTTTTTTAAATTTCATTTTTTATTTAAAATTTAATAATAATTTAATTTTTCATATAATATTTATATTAAAAATTAAAATAATTAAAATAAAAGTAATAAAAATAAATACAATTATATAAAATCTGATTTAATATATAAATATATTAAATTATATTAAAATATTAAATTAATAAAATTAGATTTCAAAAATTTTAGATCTCTTAATTATTATTATTTTTGTTTTTATTTTTCTAATATTACTACCATAATAATATAAACTATATTTTAATAGTTATTTACATATTAATTATATTAAATAATATTAATTTTTTAAATTAAATTAAATAATTAATAAAGTATAAATAAAAAACAAATTTTTCGTGTTGAAAATAGAAATCCAATAACATAGTTATCGGATACCAATATCCGATGAAATTTTTTAAAATTTTATTTTCTATTTAAAATTTAATAATAATTTAATTTAAATAAAAAATTATATTTTAATAATTATTAAAATATGAAAAAATATTAAATAATATTATATTTTCAAATTAAATTAAATAGTTATTAAATTATAAATAAGAGATAAAGTTTTAAAAATTTTGTTAAAAAGGTGCAGAGTTAAGAAATGTAGGTGTAGGATTACTTTAAATAGAAAGAAAAAAGTGAAAGAAATATTTATTAAGATTAAAAATAAATTTTTGAAAAATTGAATATACATAATGAAATGTTGTTGAAATGTTGTTGGAGGTGCATAATAAAACACTTAAGGAAAAATATATGTATGAAGTATGAACCCTTTACCGAATGGCCCAAATCCAATCCACCGGCCCAGTATTACAATTTTAACAGCCCAACTCACCAATAATTAGCCTCCAACGGGTGAGAATCAAGGTACTTGAATAAGAAGAACAACTATTAATATGAAAAAAAGCATGTTTGTAATGTGTCTTCGAATACACATATAAGAAAATTATCATAACACATAATGTTATCATAGAACATCGGACATAGTTTGGTCAAATAAACGTGTTGCCTTGTCTATCCACTTTGGGCACAAAATTGGTGGTATTATTCGGTTCTTTTCATTATTGTTCTTTTTCATGTTTAAACATATTATTTATATTTATTTTTTTTCTTATTCTATTAATTTTTCCGAAAGAGGAAAATTGAGAATATCTTTAATTAATTAATGAGGACAAACTACTAGGAAAATAAATATTTTTTACAAATTAGTTTCTATGTAAAGCAATTTTAACTTGTAAATGACTGAATATTTCTTTATCAACATAAAGTATTGTAATTTAAAATAAATTTCCATAAAAATCGAAATCTTTCAATAATTAGATGGAAGTAACTTAGAAAAAGAAATTAGTTTATAAACACAGTATAACTTTTAATTAACATTTTCGTTTCCACCCAATTTAACGGTTACTATTTAATTTGAGTGTTTTCTTCTTTATTAGATAGATAAAAAAAATTACCGAAACAACAAAATTTATTCTATCTTATATTAATTTGTGGAGGTTATAAAATTCTTGAAAATATAATTAAAACCTCTATTATTATTAATTTTTATAAACAATTCATCAAAATTATTTAAAATTATATTAATTTGTGGAGGATTTTTTATAACATCTAACTCTCACTGAATATATATTTTTTAGTGTTTTATTCAAAAACGTAGCCAGCACTACATATAAATATTTCTTAACGAATCAAAGCGAATACCGTTAAAGAAAAGAGTAACTCATATTTTATCAACAACTTTATAAAAATAAAGAAACATAAATTATTTTTAATGTTATCTTTACCTTCCTTTTTATTTTCATTAAATAGAATGGTAAAATTAAGAAGAAAGAATAGCCATGTTATTTTCAGTGGTAGTTCTCTTCTATCTTAAAAAAATATAATATTTTATAAATTACAAAATGAAAAAAATATAAACATTGGTGAATAAGTTGGTTGGTTTTGAGTATTAGATTGTGATGTCATCTCATCATTGAATTAGAAAAACTTAATTGTGGTTAGGACAAGTATTTTATATAATAAAATATATAACACTGATGAGAATAGAATATCAGGTATTTTAGCTTTTACGTACCAGCAAAATATGGCCTACGTCGTTGTCTAAATGAAAACGATACATTTATTATGAAAATAATAACAATAAATTGAAATCGGTTGAAAGAAAAATAAAATATTATGGAAAGAAGAGAAATTTCAGAAAACACAAGATGTTGAAAGGAATAGAATGTTGGTGTGGTTTATTTTGTACATGTAGTTAATAGAATTATTATACACACGAATGCTTAAAGAATATATCTTTGATTTTAGAAATAAATAAAAAAATGAAAGAATGGAAAGTGAGAGAATCTTTGGCGTGAGATGTTGGATTGGAATGATTTGGTTACACTTCCAATCAAAACCTGATCGCACCCAACATGCCTACAACAAAACCAAACCATGGATAACTACTAAGCAACACCAATCTTTTCAATTACTATTTTTTTTTCCTCCACTCTTCGTCAATTATTATTGTCCTCTTCTGTTTTGTGTCATTTCATTGTGAATGAACGCAAGAACCAATACTCCTTGAAATAAATGAAGATGAAGATGAATTGTTGTAGTTGAATTTGTTAGGTTTTATAGATGGTAGGATCGTTCAGTCAGCTATGGATCAAGCGGTCAATAAAGTATTCAATCCAACAATAAAACATTATGTAATAACTGATTATTTTTTGTTTAGTATTTATTATTAAGGTATTTGGATAAATTATTATTTTGGTATCGAAGTATTTTTTATATATAATATCTAATTAGATTGAACGATGAAAATAAAATTGAAGATTAAACTGTATCTTAAGTCTGGAGTTCAAAAATTATTTGTATAAGAAGATCTACCTCGACTCATAAACCAAAACAATAAAGATTCTGTATCGAGACATAAGGCTAATGAATCTAAATATAATTTTAACATCACTTTTAATTCAAAACTTTCAATCAATGAGTTAATAAGTCTTTACTTTCATATATTGTTTGATTTTTTTATTTTTAGTTTTATTCAATATAAAACTTATATTCATGTTAGATTTTTAGCAAAATTTTCATTTTTATGACAAAAATGTATGAGTATTGGAATGGGATTATAATTGAGATATTAAAATTGTTGTAGTTGAAGCGGTAGGGTGAAAGAGGAAAAAGGAGAAGACATGTGATTTAAAAATAGGTGAGTTATGAGTTTGGGTGTTTAAGGTAAAGGTGAAGAGAAGGAGTATAGGTATGTAATGTTTGTGTGGAATGTGATTGTCGAAAATACTGCCATGTTAGAGAACGCTGAAATTTGCATTGTTTAGGTTTTTTTAGTTAGAGTTTTTAAGATGGTTTTGATTTGATAAGTTATGTAAAAATATCTTGTGACTAAAACTGAATCGAGTCATTTTTATTAACTTATCATCGTGGTTTATGTCAAGTAGAATGATATTACAAAATAATAGTTATATTTTAAAGAATAAAATTATTGAAAAATAATTTATTAAAATGTGTGTAATATTATAATTTTTATAAATTAAATCATTATATTTAAAATTAAGAGTAATTTTATTAGTGACTTAAATTTTAAAAACTGCCTTTAATTTTTAATGACCTTTTAACTTAACATGAGGTCAAGCCTAGCTGTCATAAATTTGTTATGAGATTGGACAGCTTATTGATTTTGTTACCTTTAAAGACATAGCTTTACTACAAGAAAAATATCAATGAAGAATAATTGAAAAAAAAAGTGACAATTTTATGTCCATTAAGCATCAAAATTCTTAACATCACACAATGTTAAGTTTTAAAATAATTCTTTATTAGATGTGTGACATGTTGACAAGTGTAATTCAAAGAGATTTAACACAAATATATTAATAGTTGGTTTTTGAAATTTTTGTAGAAAAAATATGAATAATATTATATATTATATAGATTCAGTAGAGTGAAAACTATCATTGAATTTCATCTCATCTTTCTCTATTGCATCATTACTGATTTTGTCTATTTAACATGCAAACTATTCAATGTCTTAAAAGTATTCTAAGGTAATTATAAACTTATTCTTGCATACTTCAAACCCAATGTGATTCCTTTCCTTTTAGTTGAATGAATCATTGTTTTAAGTGCAAGACTTTATATTTAACCTAAGCTTTAAATCATACACTAGCCTATAACAAAAATGAGATGGTTTGATTGGACCACAAGTTAAGATTAGCTTTTTAACTCAATCCAAATCAATGAAGTAAGATGATTAGTTAATTCACCCAAACAATAAAGTATAAATCAAACTACAAACATTTGAATGAAAGCATGGATAAATATGTTGAAGTATAGATATTTATAATTGATCACATCCAACTTCAACATAAGAGAGTTTAATTGCTCATATAATATTGCAATATAACTTCAACATCTAAACATGGAATTTACATCTATCCTCAAGACATTGATTCCTACTTTGTTATCACTTATTACTTCTTCACTCAATGCTTAAAACCAAGACATGAGGTATATATTTAACAAAATTTTCATCGGTGCTCAACCCTAGTCATGGATGCTTAGTTGCATAGGTTTCCTTCTATGGAAGATTTTTTACTTTCTTTGTCACTTTAAGTATTCAACGCCATTTTTTATTGCTTAATTTATGCACCACCTTTGACTTTTTCTCTTAACTTCTTTTAGTGCTCAACCACAACTTTCTTGTGGTTTAGCTGTAAAAAGTCATATTTTAGATATTTGTAAACTGCTTTTGTCAATGAAAATTTTATGGAACTCAATTGCATCATCCTTTAATTCCTTAAAAAATTGTTGCAAATAAAAAAAATAATTAATTTCTTATTTTTCTGCTTCTTATTACCTCATTCTATAATTCCAAGCAAAAGGGGTTTGATTTATTGCAAAAATATATCATTTAGATGTATTTTAAGTGCCAAAATCATATGTCAAATTACATGATCTAGATCCTTATCAACGTTACATGTCACTTGTAAAAGTATATTCATCCTCAAGTTCTGATTCACTGTTAATCGTCTCTTTTCTCTTTAGATATTTATCAAATTAATTTCGCTTAACAAGAGAATTATTGACTCACCCAACAACAAGATATCAACTATGTGTCAAAAGCAAAACTTAATACATTCATTCAACAAAATCAAACTCGATCAACAACCTAAAACTCTCTGAACTTTTATAAAATGATTTTTTCTCAAGAGGCAAATTATTCGTCCAACAATCTAAATACCTGAAAGCCTTTTTTAAAGTCTTGACCAAGGAGTAAACAATTTGAATGGATTTTGAAAATTTAAATTTTGCTCAACTAATGACTAACTCGTTTACTGGATCTACATAATTTAAAAAAAATTTAAGAAATACATCGAATCAATCAATTAGTCAATTTGAACAATCATACACCTTTCTTAAGTAAAAAATGGTACATATAATTCAAAAATACTTTTAAATAGAACGATTTAACAAAATTGATATATCAAATCATTCAACAACTCACTAAACCACAAAATCTTTTTTTAATCTATCATTTTTTATTTAATATTCAAAATCTTTATTCCTTATTCGAAATAGAATTATCATAACAAATATTAAATACACATAAAGTATATAAATCACAGTAATCCATTATCAACATAATTTCATTAAGTATTCATCAATATTAATTAATAAATTAACATAGAATGCTCTTACAATTGTCAAAACTAGTAACCTCAACACACAATGCAATTTGAAAATTGGACTAACTTCCCTCACTCAGTATAAGTCTTTTCATCTAACAAAACTAAGAGTTTTCACTTTTAAATGATAACATAGATTTACATAGAAAACTTAAACTAATAGTTTGAATATTCTCTAACAATCATAAAAGAACAAATATTTAGTTCTTTTGAACCACAAACATAGTCCTAGAATATATATATATATATATATATATATATATATATATATATATATATATATATATATATATATATATATATATATATATTTTAAAAAAATGACTTAAAATAAGAAGTAAAAATGAATTTATCTAAAAAAAAATTCTGAACAATTATAATTGTTGAACCAAAATATCTATGAAGTTAAATGATCTTAAAAGAAATGAACAGGTAGACCAAACACTTAGAAAAAAAATTCAAAAAAGAAATGAAGTAGTTAAAAAAATATATATTTGTAACATAAAACTTAACTAAACAATTTTTATATTTATAAATTCTGAATTTTTAATAATAAAATATATAAACTCTGTTTATAAAATTATAAAACACTACTTATTTATTTTTTAGGTTTTTAGATCTCTTAATTTTTTATGTTTTATTTTATAGTATAATATCTTCTTCTTTAAAATTAGTAGCTTATATATTTATATCTTTAAACTCAATTTATATTTTATATTTATATTCGAATATATATATATATATATATATATATATATATATATATATATATATATATATATATATATATATATATATATATTGTATTCTAATACATTGATCTTATAGACCTAATATATCTTATATTCAAACTCCTTCCTTATCCATTATGATTTGATTTATTTTAATCTCTTTATCTTATGGAATTAGTTATTTGTATGTTTATCTTATATATTTTAACGGCTTTAACTTCTTGTACCAATTTTATCTCAGTCTAATACTATCATTTATCTTATATTTGTTTTTAATTGACTTGTACAATATTGATTAATAATTAAAAATACGTGAATGATCAAATATCTATATAAAAAAAACTTAATATATAAGTAACTTAAAAAAAGAAAAACAGGGAACACAACTTTCCTCACTCCATGTAAGATTGCTCCTGAATGTAAGTCATAGTAATTATGTTCACAAGCAAAGTGGATATTAGGAGAAAGTAAAAAAAAAAAAATAATACATATAAGATTTGTAATTGAAAATTTTAAAATAATATATATGTATATATATAATTTATTTATTTTTTATTTATTTACACATTTGCTAGGACACATGCACAAAAGTGTCTCTTATCTGTCACTGCCTTCTTTTCTTTTGACATATTTACTTATTCATACCACCACTCATCTCCCTTTTTCTATGCAAATACCAACCTTCCCTTTCCATACTCTTAATCAAACTAAAACTTAATATGAACCTATCCTTCTATCACTCTTTCAACCTTCTCAAATTGCCATTAATGTGCTGATTTGTAATTAGTGAAAACAAAAATCTTTGAATTAATAACACTCTCTAAGGAAACATTGTCCCTCTTTGTCATTATTTATAATTTATAATAAATGAACTTTTAAGATGAAAAAAATACAAGCCAAATGTTTTCATTCTTTATACATTTATGGTGAAATTCAATAGTCATATTTCATTTTTTTTATCCCTATGTAAGCTCAGCGGTGAACCTATTAAATAAGGATGGACACTTGTACCCCCTCATTGTTTTTAATTTACAAGTAAATATATTTACCTTTTTATTCTTTTTACTTCTTAAATTTATACATTTGTCCTCTACTAAATAATAGAGAATTTTTGAATCTATCACTGGGTAAGCTCCAACAAAGGAAAGGAGCTTAGTTATTCAATTTATAGAAATAAAAAAATTAAACCAATTTTTTTTTAAATCTTTTTATCCGGAAATTACTAAAATTAACTAATCAACTTTCTATTTTGTTTTTTTACCAAGAAAGTGAAGTTTTACATTAAATTTGTAAGATTGAGATCAGATCGGGCATCTCAACTCAACCCTAATGAAATTAATTATTTGAAGCGAGATATCTACATAATTTTTTTACTGTGTTTAACACTATTTGATGTATATGTATGTATGTGTTGTGTGTCTGTCTGATTTCATTTCACCTCTCTTTCCTAACCCCCAAGGCCACGCCACTGTCACTTTCCCACAATGTGCACCAATAACAACAATCTCTCACTTCCCCACTAAAATCTAATCTGGGTTTCATTCTTCAGAGGACAAAGTTTCGGACTTTACGGGATTCGGCTTGTTCCACTGCTGTCATGGGCAAGGTCGCGGTGGGAGCTGCAGTTGTCTGTGCCGCGGCCGTTTGTGCCGCGGCGGCGCTGGTGGTGCGCCACCGCATGATTAGTTCCCGCAAGTGGAGTCGAGCCATGGCCATACTGAAAGAGTTTGAGGAAAAGAGTGGGACCCCACTTGCGAAGCTTAAACAAGTGGCTGATGCCATGGATGTGGAGATGCACGCAGGTCTCGCATCTGAAGGTGGTAGCAAGCTTAACATGTTGATCAGTTTCGTCGACAATCTCCCTACTGGGTTCGTAGATTTATCCATCTCTTTTCCCTTTTCACATCTGTTAGCTTTTCAATAGTAATATTTATAAAATATAGGATTTTTTTTGTCTATATTTTTTTAAATAAAGTTTGTAGTAAAAAGAGTTTCAGACACTTGAGGATCAGGATGTCCGGTTTTTGTTGACTGTCTATTTGTCCTGCTCTCTGGAATGTTGATCTTGTTGTTTTATTTGACTTTTTTAATGGATTTTTGGCTAATCAATGTTTCTCCTTTTCCTTTTTTTTTTTTTGTTTTGTTATGCGTGCTGTTTATTTTACTTTCTGAATTCTGATACCGTGAACTGACAAATTTGGATCAGTGGTGAAGTAGTTCACTTCATTTTATGCATTATCTCAATTACGATCTTATTGTGGTATTGGAATGTTAAGAATAAAGATTAGAGCTTTTTTGTTTGTTGTAAATCCGGGGTTTTTGAAACTCGAATGTCACAGGTTCAGAATTATACTGCTTTTTAGCAGTTCATTACGTGATTAAATTGGAGGTGTTTACTAACATATCATTCATGGTTCTGTGACCCTCTGGATTATAACGGTTTATCACTAAAGCGTTTGATTGTTTATATTGTGGTTTGAAGACCCTGCAGTCAAGATGCCGAGAGAGAAATACGAACTAGTTATTCTTAAAGATTTCTTCTGTGTTAGTTCATTGATCACCACATCCATTACATACAGGGATGAGAAAGGACTCTATTATGCACTGGATCTTGGTGGCACAAACTTCCGTGTCCTTCGTGTACATTTGGGTGGGAAAGACAAAGGTGTTATTGGCCAAGAGTTTGCAGAAGTTTCAATTCCTCCACATTTGATGACTGGTACTTCGGAGGTAAGCGTGTTATGGGAAAATCTATCAGACTATTAAGCGTTGTTACACTTTGATACATATTCATTATGTTGTTACAGGCATTATTTGATTTTATAGCAGCAGCTCTTGCCAAGTTTGTTGCTTCAGAACCAGAAGGTTTTCATCCTCCACCCGGCAGACAAAGAGAACTGGGTTTTACATTCTCATTCCCAGTGAGGCAAACATCAATTTCATCTGGGACTCTAATTAAGTGGACTAAAGGTTTTAATATTGAAGATACGGTAATTCTTGTTGCCTTCCTGTTATTCAAGAGGAGTGCTAGCAGTCCTAGCACACACTTTTTTACACCTACTATTGGTTAAAATATACGAGAAAGTACAGAATCACAAATGAAGCTGATTAACTATATTTGAAATGAGAGCCACAAAGTTTTTTGATCCCATAAATTCAACCAATACTGGAGAGTGTGTTATAAAGCCTATTGTTAGCATTTTTCGATATTCAATTTACTTGTGCAGACACTATTTTCTTCCGGTCACTCATCTTAATTACACTGTGACGGATAGTCCAGAAATTTGAACGAGTCACTCTCTCTTGTATAAAGTTTTGCAAGTCTCCAGATATTGCAATAGTACAATCATTATTTGCCTCATTATAATTCAAAACTGCATCTTAGCCATAGGATCTTTCATTTTTTTTATAGAGTGAATTTCTTGTTGTTTCTCTGATCTCTTGCTGAGCATGGATACTCCTTCATTGTTCGTTTGTAGGTTGGTGAAGATGTAGTGGGAGAGCTAACCAAGTCCATGGAAAAAATTGGGCTGGATATGCGAATTGCTGCTCTAGTCAGTCTCACTGTTCTCTCTTTTTTTATTTATATTTTATGGCTATGATCTGAGTATGACGATTTCCAATGTGTCTGACTGAGTTTTTTGAGTTACAAGATTTTATTATGTCAGTTTTATTTTATTTTAAGTCATTCTTGGTGGTTTAATATATAAACTGGAAATGAAACTTAACTTGCTGATTTGATGTAGGTTAATGATACCATTGGAACATTAGCTGGAGGCAGATTCTACAATCAGGATGTAATTGCTGCTGTGATTCTTGGTACTGGGACAAATGCAGCATATGTAGAACGTGCACATGCTATTCCAAAATGGCACGGCCTTATACCAAAATCTGGAGATATGGTATGTAGGTTATGAATGTGTGAGATTTAATTTCTTGTGAAAGAGTTATCTTTACCGTGTTGCTATCTGGTGTTACTATATGGTGACGAAGCATGCTCTGATTATTTCTAAATGTTATAGGTTATAAACATGGAGTGGGGTAATTTCCGATCAAATCTTTTTCTAACAGAATATGATCTGGCTCTTGATGCTGAGAGTTTAAACCCTGGAGAACAGGTAATAATCATCTACAGTATCCATTATTTAATTAACTAATGCAACTCTAACATTATTCCACTGTTGCTTACAGATTTTTGAGAAATTGATTTCGGGCATGTATTTGGGGGAGATTATTAGGAGAGTTTTGTTGAAGATGGCTGAAGAAGCTGACTTTTTTGGAGATACTGTTCCACCCAAATTGAAAGTTCCTTTCATACTTAGGTATGCTAATTCATACTGGCAAACGTAGTTGTTAATACTGCACTGGTGTAGAAGTGGCCAGCGGCTGCTATTTGGCATTTTTGTGGTGTGGGAGTCATGACTGTGAATAGGAATCATCGTCTCTCTCTATTTTTGATAGAGAGAGAGGCAGAGATACAGAAAGACCCACCATTTTTTCTGTCACTAGAAGTTCAAAATGAACATGAGATCAAACAGCAGTGCTGGTAAAGTGCAGCTCTGTTTCTGGCAAATCCGCTGCACTTGTCAGTTCTGGTGTTGTTTCCAACTTTCCAGTGAACCCTTATCTTGTTCTTTTCTTCTGCTCTGTACTGTACTATGGAGCTCTCTATGTTCTGTATAACATAGGTCCTTCATTTCACTGCTCTGTCCCTTCTTTTCCCTGGTCTTCTTAGGTCTGTTTGGTTAACATGATAAGATATGGAATGATAGGATAAGAGTGTGTGAAAATTAGCTTATGGACAAACCATAAACCATTTTCATCTGCTCTTCCAAACACTTTCATAAGTGCTTATGTCATAAGATAAACCTAAAGTTCTAAATAAGCTTTTCCAAAGACACCATGATATGAATTCAGTAAGCTCTTGTCCTATCCTGTCTTTGGTAGACACAGAATAACAACTAAATAGTATTATATTATTCTATCATGTGTTTTGAGATGGACCAAATAATGGCATGTGATGCAAGTCATAGTAAATGGCAAAATTACCCTTGTGACACAATTGCATATCACTTTTTGTAAGTTAACTTTGATATAGTTTTGTCAAATTTTCTATTGTTTAAATAATAAAAAACGTAACAAAATAATTACCTAATTTTAATAAAGTTATTTAAATGTATAAATATCTAATTTTAATATGGATGCATTGAATTTTAGAGCTATTATTTCTAAATCTTGTATTGAACTCAATTAAATTTTAAATTGTAAATAAATTATGTAAAGTAGCAAAATAATTTTAACTAAAAGAGTGTAACACGTAGTGTACATATTTTATATGCTTAAAAAAATTCATTCCCATTTTAAAATAACATGGAGAATGTGGATGTGATGATAACTTGATTCGTGAGCTGCCACTGATAAAAAGGAGAACAAGTGATGCAGTGAGAGTGCAAAAGAAACACAGTACGGGGACAGATGGACGGAGAGAACTTAAGTGGAAAATATTTTAATCTTATCCTGTTAGCTTCCAACATAGAATCACAGGATAAAATTTAACTGGTGAAAAAGATAGGATAGGATTAGGTGATAAGGTTGTCTGATCATATCCAATTGGTTCACAAAACAATGGATTAAGATATGATATCTTCCTTACCACGATCACCAATCTATCCCTTAGTTGTAATGAGTTTTGTCTCTTTTTTTTTGTTCTTTGACTTTCGGTGCCATTGACTCGTGTGTTTAGCTTAAAACTACAATTTTTTACAACTTAATTTTTGGTATGTATTTTTAAATGTTTAAGGATTGATACATGACTAGTATAAATTATATAACTGATAATCATACCTTCAAAATTGTGGTCATTCCATTATGTGCTATCCAGCCACATCGGTTTTAGGGTCTGGCTACTTAGCGCCACTGTCTGGAAATGGTTACTGCCACCAAACAGTCGTTTTTTTTTGTCTTGGATGATACCTGTCAATATTGGTCCATGACCTTCATATGGAGTATTCTTTTACTGCATATTTACGTGCCAGTAATGATTCTGATGCTTAGCCTAGTTGTTTAATTTCATGAATTACACAGAAACCTGAGAAAATTAAGATGCATGCTCTGTTTAGACTTTTTATGTGGACCACTTCAGTATCATCATGTATTTAATTTTTGACAAAGTGTTGTTCCCCCCTTTTCTATTTAAATCTTATTTCTCAAGATTGCTTGATATTTGCTCTGTTGTTAATTGATGACCAAGGTCGTCACATGAACTAACTTGTGCATCAATTTTTTTTGGAACTTGTAAATCAAGACAAGAATGCTGCAATACAAGATTGGGTTGTCATTGCCTCTTTTGGGGTTTGCTTGGTGGGTTGGTAGGAGATACAGGGATAAGAGAAAAGATGAACGTGGTGGGGAAAGATTTATTACCATTTTTTTAGGCGGTGTAAATAGGGAAATGATAATATTATTCTCTATGTATAAGCTTAAGATAGAAGGACAACTAAGAAATTATTTTGTGGCATTATTGGGATTACATTTTCATCCGAAAATGTGGCGAAAGTTTTGGCTAAGACTGGAGTGTGACGAAAGTTTTAGCCTTTTCATTTTCAGCTGTTTTTTTTTTCTGTGCTTATACCAATCAATCTTAATAAATTGTATTCAATTCTCATTTTAGCTGTTATTCCACAGTGTACACTGTTTATGCTACCCGTGCCCTTGTTGAATTGCATAACCCTTCATTGCAACATATATTCAGAGTTTTAACATCATTTTTATTAGGACACCTGACATGGCAGCCATGCACCACGACACTACTCCTGATCTGAAAGTGGTTGGAAACAAATTAAAGGATACATTAGAGGTATGCATGCTCTTCTAAGATTTTGAAATATTGCTATCATGTCTCACCATTCTATAAATTGCTTTTTCTTGAATTGGATGTGGGGGGGACAGAAATTATGACGATAAGATAAACTACACCTATTCTTTGTGACATGTCTTTTAAAGTAAATAGCATTCTGATTATGTTTAGGGCAATAAAAGTTGGTGCTTCTAATGCTCCTCATTTTGTCAGATCTCGAACACTTCCCTAAAAATGAGGAAGATTGTTGTGGAACTATGTGACATTGTTGCTACTCGCGGGGCCCGCCTTGCTGCTGCTGGTATTTTGGGCATCCTCAAGAAACTAGGAAGAGACACAGTTAAGGTTGGGGAGAAGCAAAAGTCAGTGATAGCATTGGATGGAGGATTGTATGAACACTACACTAAATTCAGAGAATGCCTGGAGAGTACACTGAATGAATTGCTGGGAGAGGAGGCTGCTGAGACCATTGTCATTGAGCACGCTAATGATGGCTCCGGCATTGGTGCAGCCCTTCTAGCAGCTTCTCACTCCCAATATTTGGGAGTGGAGGAGTCTTAAATTATTGCCGAGGGAATGTAATACTAGTTTCATTTTTTTCTTAGGTAATAGATCAACACATTGAAGCAATGATGCCTTGGTTATTGGTCTTGCAGATCATGTCCACCGGGAGGGATCTCTCTTCTTACTGGGGCATTCATTATTTTGGTTCGGGGTTTGTTTCTCCTTCGTTAAGGAATAATATCAAAGATATAAACTTTATCATGAGTGACTAGTCACCTTTTGCGGATGTAGCCAACCGGAATAAATCAGAACTTAATGCACTGAGAAGCCTAAGTGCTTTTTTATTCAAACCTTTTCTGAGTTATCAGGAGTTGTTGCTGTTATTGTTGTAGTATTTCATTATCTTGTATGAAACACGCTAAGTTTTTCAATTTTTTTGTCGGTGATATTTGTTTTTCTGAGTTATCAGGAGTTGTTGCTGTTATTGTTGTAGCAAATCTTGGATTTGTTTTTTTCTTTTTCTTGTTCATGAGAAAAGTAAACATGTTTTTATCATATCTTTTGTGAAAATACATAAATATCAGAGAGCTTAGATTTGGCGAAATGTCTTGTGCTGTTCTCTTGTCCGCAAGAAAGTAACAAGGCACAAGAGAAAGGTTTTGGATCTGTGGTATTTTAGTGCAAAACATGCAACCGCAAGTTTTAACGCGTTTTGTAGACTAGTGAAGTGAGGTGAGCTAAAAGAGTAAAAGAGTTTCAACTCATTGAAACCAAAATCTCTTTCTGAAAGGGTTGTTGAGTAGAGAAAAAATATGACTCATCACGAAGCAGTAGTTTCATTATTAAAGATGCATCTGACAAATCGGTAACGGTAAGAGCAAACGCGTCTGTCTTCTATAAAAATCAACTAACGATATTATTGCTTGTTTTAATTTAACTCCAATAATGAAATCAAGACAAATGCTTTGGGTGGCCGATTTTGGTTTGTCATCTTTCTGTATTCTAATCGAACATTTTTACTATGATGCAACATAAGCCAGTCTACCTAGCTGTCCTTATCAACATTTTCCTTTCGTTGAGGAGAGTAAATTGTTGTCAATCTTTTCACTACGAATATGGGTTGGATCCAGCAAACAGCACTGTATATCAAAGGAAAATTGAGTGGAAATTGACGTTTAAAGATTTTGGCGTGGTTTAACGGAGCATAACTTGAGAATAGATAGAGAGAAGGCTTTCACAAGTAAACAACATTCATAGGTCCAAGTCCAATCCAAACATCACAGCAAAAACAAAAAGTATAAAACCTACACTACAGCAAACATCAACCTTGGTTTTTGCGTGGCCAACTACAACCTCTTAATCGGTGTTGTTTTTTAACCCATCGACTAGGAAACCTGAAATAAAGCGAATTGCCATTGCCGCCACCCCAAATTGCTATCAGCCTCCTTCTATGCATTCTGGAAGCTACACTTCCATGATGTGAAAACTTCATTGAAAATAGGATAATTTGTTCATAACTAAATGATACAACAATGTTATAACTCTTCAGATAAAGAGGTAGGAAACATTAAACCCCCAATTGATACCAAAGGATTCTCCAATGAGAAAAAGGGTAAAACTCAATCACCAGACTTTATTATGCCATAGCGTTGTGTGAGACAGCAGAGTGGAGAGGGCAATGCAGTAGAAGTAAAATAGTAACAGACGAGAGAGAGAATGGTTGCTTTGAGATTTCAGGCATCGGAGGGAGGAAGAGAGACATTGTTGAGTCGCTCGAGTACCAAAATCAGAGCCTGAGTACCCAAATATCCTTCACCATGAGCCTTAAGCGACAAATAAAGCTGTTGAGCAAGAGCCAAACCAGGCAAAGCAATCCCCATGTTCTGACATTCCTTCAGACAAATCCCCAAATCTTTAACAAAGTGGTTCACGAAAAACCCCGCTTCAAAATCCCTCTTTAAGATCCTCTTTCCGTACAAGTCCAGCGACTTCGAACCGGCCGCGCCGGTGGAAATCGCCTCCAGGTACAACCCTACATCCAACCCCGCCTTGTGCGCGTACACCATTCCCTCCACCAGCCCCACCATCGTCGACGCTATCGTCACCTGATTCGCCAATTTCGCGAATTGCCCCTTCCCACTCCCTCCCATGTAGTTCACTTTCCCCATCACTGAAAACAAGGGTTCCAGATTCTTCACTGTCGATTCCTCCCCGCCGGCGAAAATCGCTAGGGTTCCGTTCTTCGCGCCTCGGTCGCCGCCGGAGACGGGGGCGTCGACGGAGTGACAGCCTTTGCCCGCGGCTGCCTCCGCAATTTCGGCGGCGAGGGAGGGCTCCGAGGTGGTCATGTCAACTAGGACACCGCCGGGGCGGAGGGCGGCGAGCGCACCGGAGGTTGGGTGGAGGAGGACGGAGCGCACGTCGGAGGGGTAGCCGACGATGGAGAATACGACATCGGAGCGGGAGGCGACGGCGTTGGGGGAAGCAGCGAAGTGGGCCCCGAGGTCGACGAGAGGTTGGGCCTTGGAAGCAGTGCGGTTGAAGACGGTGAGAGTGTAGCCGGCCCGGATGAGGTGGGCGCACATGGACTGGCCCATGACGCCAGTGCCGATCCAGCCCACACGAGTGTTTGATGGGCTTATGGGCTCGGCGGCGGCCATGAAGTTTCGGACGGTGGAGGAGTGGCAGTGGCGGATACGACAGTGGAGGGAGCGGAGATTTAGCAGGGGAGAGGTGAGCGGCATGTCTCTTCTTTTGCCAGCCACATATATATCGGGTAATTTTTCGCGTCCGATTATCCTGTTATGTGGTTAACCTTAGAGAATTTTTTTTTTATTTTATTCTTCAATTAAAGGCGAACTCGGTTCGAGTTTGACTCACCAAGTGAAAAAAGTATTATTTGTAATTACAGTTGCAAATTCTTGATTTTTTTTTCAATGTTTGTAGGAGCTAAGAAAATACTAATTTTATTGATTTCTATCCTTATTAAGGAGCTAAGAAAAAAAAATTCGAATATAAAAAAGTGATGTTATCTAAAGTTCAAATAATATTTTTCCAAAAAATAAAATAAACTATTTATTTATACATTATGGTTAAATTTTGGATCAACCAGATTAAATATTATTGGATATATTTAATTTAATTTCAATGTTTTGTTTCTGTAAATTGTAAAATTAGTATATTTTTCATATTTACATAAGATTTCATTATTAATTTACATTTTCTTACTTTTATGATTATTTTAAAATAATTTATTAATCAATAAAAGTTCAAATAAGAACATTAAACGGTGTCGTTTAATTGCCCCTCTGAACAATCACGAATCATCTCCTGTAGTCTCTGTCTGCCCTAATTTCGCATGCACATCTATGTAGGAAAGAAAGATAAGGCATTATCATTTTGAAAACTTCACTGTACTTTAATCCAGTTTTCACATGGTTGCTCCTTCCTCAATCCATTCTATCAATACTTGAGATTCTTTTCTGGGTTTTCACTTTGACGAGTTCGTAGTTATTCTAGTGCTACCTCAATGTACACCAACATCTCCAAAGTCCAGGCATTTCCTTTTGCCGCTAAAATCTCTTCGCAACCCAAATGCTTCGCTTCACCCAACGCCTTAAGGTCCCTATCTTTACCGCTTGCTTATAATCAAAACCACATCTTAATGATCCCCACTTCACATAAATTTGGAACCTCGGAAGCGGGGAAGTTAGCAAATCCGTACGGCTTTATGGTACAAATTGCTAGAAGGTATTATAGGTCAAGAAGTGGCGAAAAACAACTTCCTTGGTTAGAAGTGGCTAATGAGGTTCAGGGAGAAGGTAAGGTGGTGGAGAAAGCAAAGATGACTAGGATTAGTGCCTCTATCCAGGAAGGTTCAGCAAAGAAGGTGAGTGCTAAGTCCTCTTGGGAACAATCCATTGAAAGGTTAGATAAAAGTCATAAAACAACAGTTCCAGAAATTAAGCCGAGATCAGCAACGGCTGCAACAGTTTCTATGAAAGGCGGTGCATCAGCAGCTGCTAGTAAGGAAAGGAAGAGTGGATTGGTTGAGAACGCTGGAGAGCACAGGAGTGATTATGGCAAAAGGTATGTGAAGTATGATGATAGTGACGAGGAAGAAGTTGATGATGAAATGGGGGAGGAGATTGAGGATCCAAGGTGGGATAACATAAAGAATAGGTTCAAGGGGACGGTGGGGGCAAAAGTTGGAACGGAGAGACCCGAGTTTCGAAGATGGAATAAGCAGGAGAACTGGGGTAGAAAGACATGGAAAGAGGCCACTGAATCCACTGTGCCTAAGATTGTTGGTGAAGGGATTTATGGGGTTGGTCCTGTTTTGGCTGCATTGTCAGCTGATCGAAGGGAGTTCTATGCATTGTATGTTCAAGAAGGATTGGATTTGAGTAGCAATAATAGGAAGAAGAAGGACAAGAAAGGCTTTGAAAGAGTTCTAAAGATTGCTGAGAAGCTAGATTTGAGTGTAAAAGAAGCATCAAAACACGATCTGAATATGGTGGTTGATAACCGTCCTCATCAAGGTTTGGTTTTAGATGCTTCACCACTAGAGATGGTGAAAATAAAGGAACTGGACCCTGTTTCTGTTGATGAGGGGAAGGGTTCCCTTTGGATAGCTTTGGATGAGGTTACCGATCCACAGAATTTAGGGGCAATAATTAGGTCTTCATACTTTTTTGGAGCGACTGGGGTAGTTTTATGTGCCAAGAATTCAGCTCCATTGAGTGGTGTTGTGAGCAAAGCAAGTGCAGGCTCTCTTGAGTTAATGGAACTTAGATATTGCAAGAATATGATGCAATTCTTGGTGTCTTCGGCTGAAAATGGTTGGCGGGTTCTTGGGGGCTCTGTCTCCACCAAAGCTATTTCTTTGGATGAGGTTGTACCAGGTCCGCCTACTATTCTTGTTTTGGGCAGCGAGGGCACTGGTTTGAGACCATTGGTGGAGAGATCATGCACTCAGTTAGTTAGGATTCCTGGGAATATTCCTCTTGACCCAAATACTAGTGAATTGGATGGTGAAAGTAATGATTTGAATGCTCAGAGCTCTGGTAGAGAGTTTCTATCATTTTTGGCCGTGGAAAGCTTAAATGTTAGTGTTGCAGCAGGTGTACTTGTTCACCATTTAATTGGGAAGAAGTTAGTGGATTCATTGCCAGAGGACAATAAACAGGTTGTCGTGTCTGAGTGAGACGCATTGCCTCAATTTATTTAGTTCTATCTTACTTACTGTTTGCCGATGGATCACAGCTTTTGTTTCTTTGAATACAGTGTAATTTCTCCTTCTTTATCACTTGATTATGTATTCATATTATTATCATGTAAGAAAGTTGGTCTGTCCTGCCGTGGAGTCGGTTCACAATTTTGCCTGCAATATAACTTGAAGGCTAAATATAGTTTACATCATTATTCAAATGAAGGAGAATTGATCAATTAAATCAAAAGTCGAGGCTTCTGCTGCTTATCACATTGAAGTTGTATTAGTTTATAGTTGTGTTATTTTTAACTTGAATTATATTGTTTTGAGTTTCAGATGTGATTTTTTCATTATAAATCAAATTTGAAACAATTGAAAATTGAAAATTATGATTTATTTTTATTGTGGTTACTGTGTTCTCTGTGTTGAAGTTTATGAGTTGGCTGCTTCTTTCTCCTGAATTTTGCCCATTGTCTCCATATAACATGAAACCGGTGGCCTGCTTATACTCTTAACTTTAGCTGAATCCCTATGACTCCATGACAAGTGGCACCATCTAACGGAGTATAATTACTTTTACCTGTTCTTGTTGCTTTTTCTTTCTGGTTCTTGTTGAAGTTCTGAAGGACTTTTGGGTTAAACGTGTTATTACTTTCTGCATTGTTTGTAAAATGTATTACCCATTCTTGCAGAGTAAAGTTTCAGGCTCAACAACACCCACTGTTAGGCAACTGAGATCTTTTCAAACTGAAAATATCAAGAACAGAAATAGAGAATAGGAAACAAATAGTTTTTCTGTATTAAAATTAGTAGACGACTGTGCTAAAGAGCAATCCCTTTCTGAACCAAACACAACTTCTCAAGGACCAACTCAACAAATGTCTGACTAACGTCTACTGTAACTCTTTGTCTTGAATAGACCTTTGGACTTGAATTACAGACTGGGCATCCTAACCCACACCTACAGTTTCTTACCTCTTCTTGTGGTTTGTGAGCTCAGTTCGTCCAGCATTAGAGCCACATGACATCAAGATCTTGTTTTGGCATATGTTAGGACTGTTGGAAAGGGGTAGTTAATTAGCATCTTTAGATCATTTGTAGGTAAAGGGAGTTACTGGAGGGAAAGGAATTGTTTCATATTTGTTATCATTTGTAAATAGACAATAATCTCTTTGGGATATGAGGAATCGTTGTGAAATGGAAACCTGATCTCTCTCCTTTGTTCTGTTGTGTTGCCATCAGTCAAGAAATGCTATCTTTCTTTTCTTTTCTCTACTTTCAGTTCCAGGTTGCGAACGGTCTCATTAATGAATGGCTAGGTTCCGAATATGATGAGTAATAACTGTTGCCATGCAGTTGCAGTTCCAGCAGATTGAACTTTATGATACACACTAGCATTGCGTTAAGGTTCTCCACTTAATGGTTTATCCTGAATTCTCTAAAGAAAATACCTTTTGTTTTGTACTTATACACACCGTATTTTAATCTTCCCTTGTATTTTAGATATTTATATTTTGGCAACCAAGAATTAATTTGTTTATTTCATACTCGTAAGATTTGTATTACCAGAAGCAGTATCACAATCATCTTTTTCAGTGTTATATTTAAGAAATTTATTATTTGTAAATAATAGATGCTTCTATTCTGGAAAGACAGTATGTAACATATAGGCATGATATAACTGGAGCATTACAATTTTCATTCGTGACCGTTATTATGCAAAGATCTTTTGCATGTCTTGAGCAAGGCACGACATGCCTTAGTTTACACTGAATAAATGTTAGAATATACAAAAATATCTTATCATATCCTATCACATTTTAAATTATCTTTTGGTTCAATTTCTCTGTTCATCTTTATCTCTTATGAATAGTTATCATCTTTCTTTATCTTAGTATGATTTCCTCCACATGTTTAGTTAGATTAATATACATTAGAGTTAGTATTATAAATTTAATGAATATATAAAAAATATTCTGAAATTGTGATATATTTCTATTAACATTAATTCAGTGATAGATTTCTCTCAATTCTTTCCTTTCCTCCACATGGTTATCTAGAGCAGTATGCGATGTCATCCTCTTTGTCTTACTGTTTTCAACTTCATTCTTTCTTAAAAAATAAAATTAATTTGTTTTATAGAACTTTCTCCCGAACTTATCTTACTTTCTGCAACTTTTTGCTTAATTTCGAATAGTTAAAATTGCTGTGTATCTTCTTCTCAGAAAGTTTGTATCTCCCTTTTTGGCTCCATGGTTGAACTCGCTTGCCTCTGTTCAAATCTGTGATAGCTTTGGACTTCAGGTTGAGTGTGTCTCCTTCAATAATATGTTTTTTTGTCTTTATTTTTACCCTAGCTATGTCCCATGGAGTGTTGTCGGTGTCCCAGTCTTTACTTCTTTGGATGTGACTTTAGGCTTTTACTTTGATGTTGTTTGTCTCTCGCTATTTTTTATATCTTATTTGGTCTTTGGATCTCTCTTGAATGTCTTTATGCTATGTTAGTTTAGTGCCTTAATGAGCACCCTTTCAGTCCATAAAGGATAATCTGGAAAGTAAAACTACTGCTTCACACCTGATCTCTCCTCTTGTTTGACACCCATGTTTGATTTGTTGTGTCCCTCTAGTTGTTCGGTGGCTGTGCAATATTTTTAGGTTGTTCTTTCCCTGACTTTTTTAGGACTTATTTGTTTTCTATTAGAAGGAGGGTTTTCTTTATAATAAGCTTTAAATTGAGTGTTAGAACCTGTGGAAATGTCTTTATTTTTTATTAGAATATCGTAGATGATTCTTCAGGATTAATGCTTTCTTTATATACCGGACTAATTACATATAACTTCATCATATCATGATCTACTCCTCTGATTTTCAAGGATTAAGTTTGATATTAACAAAGGTCACATGTTCTATGAATATACCAGATATATAGATACAGTGTGGTACATCTCAGTTAATAGCTAGTAGCAAGAATTGGATGCAGATAGAGAGATAGAGGAACTCTTATAATCTAATTACATATTATCATACAATAAAAAATTGTAAACTTCAATTAAGGGAAACAGATTGTACAATATGGTAAGAGTTGATCAAAATCATAAGGAAATTTCTCTCTGTCTGTCTGTCTGATACATACACATGCCCACAAAAATTATGGGGATAAGAGGAATAGGAACAAGATAACAAAGTTCACTGTGCAAGAGCCTCATCATTAAATAATATATGGACATAGCAGCAACACAGCGAAAAAACACTCTCCTATATGGCCCTTAAGATAAGGGGATTTTTTGTTTCTTTCCTTAAATTTCATTTGGTACTTATGTTTCCATAGTTTTTATCATCATCATCATATATATATATATATATATATATATATATATATATATAAGCATTGCGTGGTCAACAGCTTGTAATTCCTTGATATATCTTATTTTTGAAAGTTGAAGTGAATGCTCTTAATTTTTCAGAATCCCAACATAAAGTAGCAGAAAAACATTATTCCTACTAAAAGCATGGATGTCACATGATTTTCGAGTTAGTCTAAACTGAAATTCAAGTTTTATATTACCAAAAACATATTCTGGAGTTGTAGTGTTGACATTTTTGAAGTTGGACCTGTTGTACAGGCAATTATTTTTGGAACTTTTAATGTGAACACCCTTCTTCAATTAGAAATCAAAATTTGCTTCACTATTTATTTATTTATTTTATTTTGAAGGACTGAGCCACACATGAACAACAAATTATCAAATACTTATTTTCCTCTTTTCCTTCTCACAATTGGAATCACTATCTTATTTTAAAATATTTATCCTGTTTCACCTCTTAAATGAATAATGTCAAATGCCATTTTTCATTTGGAAGTAGTACTTCTGATAAGAGATTAATTTCTATCTTCTGAGTATAAATAATTATGGATGACAACGAAGTAATTATGCTCATTCCTCTTAATTTATATATATATATTTCCTACTATGAGTTTCTACAACTTTGTTAGGTCAGAAAATAGTCTCAACCTTTATACTAAAAATTTTACTTTACAAGTTTTCAACCTTTATAATCAACTATACAGCTGCATGAATACTTATATGGTGCGCCAAAATATATATATTTGAATTGTTAATTTCCTGACTTAATATATATATATATATATATATATATATATGTTTCTTAACTTATATAACCTCTTAAAATGTATCAAATTTTTAGTTGATAAAAAAATTTTATTCATAAAAGTAGACATACTTTAAACATAGAGATATTTTTAATATTTATTTTTAATTTAAAATAAAAAAATAAAAAATTATTCAAATATCCTTAAAATTAGTAAACCTCACACACACACACACACACACACACATATATATATATATATATATATATATATATATATATATATATATATATTGAATTTAAATTTATTTTATTTTACATTATTTATTTTTTAAATTTATTTTATAAAATAATTTAAATATGTTTAATCTGATTTTTATATTTAAATAAACTATTTAAATTATATGTAAAATAATATTTAATAACTAAATAATCTTAACAATTTAAAAAAGGGTTAAATATGTTTTTAGTTCCTAAACTATTGGTCGTTTCTGGTTTTCGTCCCTTTTCAAAGTAAGGTATAATTTGGTCCTCATTCTTTTCGAAACGTTTGTTTTAGTCTTCGGAACTTTGGTTTTAGTCCTCATTTTTTGCTAAATGAGGACCAAATTTTTAAATAGTGTTTACTTTTCGAGGACTAAAACGAACGTTTCGAAAAAGAAAAAGAATGAGGACCAAATTGTACCTTATTTTGAAAGAGGAACGAAAACCAGAAACGACCAATAGTTTAGGGACTAAAAACATATTTAACCCTTTAAAAAAATATCAATAGATTTTCAGTTAATATTAATGAAAATTACTTTTAGTTAAAGTGCACTAAGATATTTTCTATTGAAATAATTATTTTTAATTAATATTGTACAGAATTATTTTACAAGGCTGAACATATAAGTTATACTTTATTATGATAAATAATTTATTTTTTGATACATTGCTATTTTTAACTATTGATATTCACTAAGAGTGTAAGTATATATATATATATATATATATATATATATATATATATATATATATATATATATATTAAAAGAGTAAAATTGACCCCTTTATAAAAAAAATTGAAATATGAGTGATTGAGATGGAAAACATAAGAAAAACATATATTTTAATAAGTTTTTGTACAAGAGGATATTGAAAGTTATTTTAAGAAAATCTGGAAAGGTTGGATTACACACACACATATATATATGCAATTATTTATAGAATGAAGAATGGTAGATTGTTGGAGTTTGATTTTTGGCAATCATAAAGTTACAAAAAACACCATAGATTATGTTGTCAAAAAAATTGCAATGGACCACTTGATGAGTAGTTTTCCATTAGAACATCAAAAGCAATAGCTGGCAATGCCATGTGAATAAGGTGGGGCACTTACACATGCATTCCAAATCCCATCACTTTCTTCATTATCCTTATTCACTTCTTTCCTTCAATTTTTGCAAACTTCTCACTTATACAAATCATATAACATTATACACATTCTAATCAACATCCATGTTGCTTCTTTTAATTATTACTGTGCAACCTTTTACTTTGTTTTTCTATTTAATGCATGTTTCACGGATTTCTCACATGGGACACATCTCAACCAAATCACGATATTTCTTCTATTGTTTTCTTCTCAATTTGATATCAAACTCCTTCACGGCATTATCAAATTGTCTCATTGAAGGAACTGAGAGGAAACTGCCACCATTTTTTTAAAGATTAAGATCATCTCATATAAAAAACATCAACATCTGAACATAGTACATGTCAATACTTAGCAGAAATAGTAAGAACCTTTACACGTTATTTACCTCATAAAATATTCATCTCTTTATTGTTCATACAAAGTTGCATGAAGTGTAATAATGACCAAAAAGTGATAGGAGAAGACATGTACTGTGAAGTGATCAAATGACAAAGGAAAAAATGTTGCGTTGTGTGTACCAAAAGCGACATATGGAAAAAGATTCGGATCCTACGAAAGGCACCTTCCTTCTCATCAAACTTTGCAAGCTGCCATTCTTCTCTCAACCTATCAATAACCACCAATCCAACGGTCTGTTTCTCTTTTTTCTCACAGATTTAACACTGCACACCAACAAAATTTCAAATTATAAGAAAAACATATATTTCGTTTTCTTTTCTTTATATAGAACAGCACAAAGGTGTATAAAACAAAAATAGTGTTGTTTTTGGAAGAATATTCTCATTAAATGCTTCAATTATGTTTTCCTATCAGACAAGTTTGGTGAAGATAACTATGGGTTTCAATTTATTTTTTATGCTATTTAGTATTTGGATTCTCACACATTGAATGACATCAGATTTGGCATCTAATCTGGTTTGATTAACTATTTTTTGACTGAGAAAAAAAATACTTCATTTGGTACTTATATTTTTAGGACTGTGAAGTTTTTTTCCTCAGCAAATACATTCTACTAATATCTTAAATTACCATCTATTTTTTATGGTAAAATTTATATTTTTTAGAAAAAATATGACTTTAAAATTTGAATTTTAAAAGCATATATAGATTTCCAACTTGATGGTTGGACCTAATTAACTTGTTTTTAGTTTAGTTAACCTTGAGTTTGTTGACTGTTTTAAAAATAAAAAAGCAAATAAATCAAATTAATTTCAATTGGTGGACTTTTTTTTCCCTATCCGAACTTAAATTGAACTCACCCGTAATATTTCTGTTTTTTTATTTGGAATTTTGTTTAAAAAGTTTTTTTTTCTTTATTAAAATTTATATACCATACTTTTTATGAATTTTTTTAGTATATTAATATATTTTTTTTTCTGTTTTTTAAATTTCTCTTCACATAGTGCATTCTTCAACTGTTCCTATTTAAAATGTTGTAATCTTTACATAATAATTGAGAAAGTTTTGTTTTTTTGGGTGAAATTGATAAAGCGAAAATACTCAAAGAAACTGGAAAAGGTAGAAAGCAACTTATAAGGTAACAGAATTAGGTGAAAAGAGAATATTTTTATGAAAAATAGATTACTAATTTTTTAAATAAATTAAATTTTAGTTTTTAAATTCTTCTAACTATACATTCATCTCATTTCCTATTATACCCTTAATATATATATATATATATATATATATATATATATATATATATCTCCTGTTTCTTCTATAAATAATTATTAAACAAATAATTAAATTGGATATGTAGAAGATATTAAATATTTTCCACCAAACAAAAGAAAGATATTAAACGCAATTAATTTTCATTAATATTTGAAATTAAATAGTACTTTATATAACTAGGTTTGTAGAAGATAAAGAACAAAATATAGCATTAATATGCTAAAAATACCAGGTTGTATTAACAAATATTATTTGAAGGTGATGATGAAATTTTGAATTTAAAAAATCCTTAATTACGCAATAAGTGTTTAAATTGAATTGGAGCTTTTTTTGAGAGAGTTCCCTGAACTCCCTTGCAGCTTGTGTTTCCCTCTGTGTTGTTCATGTCCTTCTGAGGTAGAGAGAGACACCGTGAGCGTTTCCGTTCAGAGACAGACAGAAAAGAAAGTGTTCAGAAAGAAGAAAGCACAACAATGTCTTCCTTTGATTTGTTACTGTTTTCTCTGAGCAGGGCCTTGTGTAGTCCCATCGCGGTTTTCTTTCAGATCCAGGTTTTTCACTTATATCACTTTTTGATCTATCTCTGTTTAAAGCTTTTGATTTTGGGGGTGACTAATTTTGTCTCAATTATTGTTCAACTAATTCAGCATTTGTCTCTTGTTGGTGGGTAGATATTCTTTCTTTCCTGGCATTTCTTGGCTTCCAGGTTTTTGTGGGAACCAATATGAACTTGTTCCTCTTCATTCAGTATCTCTATGCGAGGGTTTTTCAGCTGAGTTATGATGGTTTTGGTACCGAACAAAATTGTGCTTTTTATGTTTTATTTGTTTGTGGTTACAAAGGGTCTGGGGAGGGAAAGTGGGTATGTCTGGATGACGTGCTTCCCAATGGCACTTGGTGAAACACGAGATAAAGCTCCTGTGTTGGTAATGATGCGTTTGATTTAAGCAATTGGGGCAATTTGCTAGTTCTTGAATTAAATTGAAGTTTCTTTTTTCTATGGGTTGTTGAAACCAATTTCTGCCTCCAGGAAGAGGATTGAATTCGTTTTGTGTTTTGTTTAAGTTTGAGAAAGTGACCTAGTTTAGCCTGGTAGGATATGGATGGAAGTCTCCAGTATTTATTTTTTATCTGTGAAATCTTTTTCACAAATTTTATTCTCGCCCAGAAATTTTGACAGTTGAGGTACCGGCATGTGTGTCATTTTTATTGATTTAGCATCCGGAATCCCTTTAGTTGGGATGTCTATATAGACTTTAAATTAACATTTAGAAACAGAAGAAACAATATAAATAATTGAGATAGAAAATTATGCATTGTTGAAAGGGATTTCCCTTGAGCTGCATTTCAAGCTCAGGTTGTAAAATTGCATGTTTGTTGAATGAAATGGAAATAATAAAGGAGGTAATGGAACCTTAAGTGTCAGAATATGGGCTATGTGTATTTGTGGCAGTCTTAAGTATGGCAATATAACTCTTGCATTTCACTATTGAATGATAATTATCTATGTTTCCTTAAATTGAAATCTCGCTTTGTTTTCTCCACCGTTTTTTTTAAGAGAACATTGCATTAAAACCTGAATTTTATGTTTGCTCTGCAGGGGTGTATGATTTGCTTAACACTTGCTCTTGGGTGGGCCTGTGCTGCTTATGTGAGGTAGTCACTGATATAAATCAACTAGGAAATACTTTCATTTCATTGAGAAATTTACAGTTTTTTTCCCCCACTCACAGGAACAGAGAGATCAAACAAATGAAGGATTGTATGAAGAATGGCAATAGCTTTTCTTTCCTTTCTCATGACATTAACGAACTTGAGCACTCCTACCAACTCAATCTTCCAAGAGTAACTGTGATTATGCCCCTAAAAGGGTTTGGAGAACATAATCTCCATAACTGGAGGAGTCAGGTGATAACTTATATGACATGTCCCTGGAATTTATTTGAGGTTTCCAATATTTTGGTTTCTGTGCAGTGCCTTTTTGGTTCTTTCACAAGTAATAGTAATACACTAGAAATAGGAAAGTTGGAATATAATTCGATCTTGTATGATTTATGTATTTCACACACTTTCTCTTGCATTTTCCTAAATTTGTAATTTAAATGGTATGATCTATTGTCATTGTAGTCATACTATTAGTTATTCAGTTTTGTTGCAAAGTAAATAATAATTGGTTGTAATTGTGAACAACTGTTGTCCACTTTCTTTAATATCTGATTCTGTTCATTTTAAACACAGATAACATCTCTATATGGTGGTCCTATTGAATTTCTTTTTGTGGTAGAAAGTATCGAGGATCCTGCTTACCATGCTGTATCAAGGCTAATAGCAGAATTTGAGGTATAAATAAGCTCACAAGTTATTCTCTCATGTTTTTCATTTTATTTCCACTTTCATGTCTTTCATTATTTGCGTTTAAGTTTTGCCGCTCACACTTCTTAGTCTTTTCAATTAATTGCTTTGCCCTGTTGGAGTTAGTTTTTTCTGTTTTGGACTGTCTCCATTACCTTGTCTGTGTCTCATTCACGCTAAATACATGCCTATTTGATATATGCAGGATCATGTTGATGCTAAAGTTGTTGTAGCTGATTTGTCAACAACTTGTAGTCAAAAAATTCACAATCAATTGGTATGGAATTTTGTTGACATATATTTTTGATAGTTTTTTCAAATATTAAGTGTTGCCTTGGGGCCATGCTATATGCGGAACGTAATCCTATCTTCCTTGTATTTTGTGGAAGTCAATCTGAATCTATGTTGAAAATGATGATCTTGGATTTTAGAAAGCACTTCTCTATATGTAACACTAACTAGGCAAATGCATATGTGAAAGACCAGGGTTAACTCGTAGAAATCCCACATTGAAAATTGGTTCATGTGCATCCTTGTTGATTTCCTAGATTGTCCTTGCTAGATGCATTTTACCAATCACACGTGTATTGAGTGGTCTTAACACCTGTGCAGGTTGGAGTGGAGACAATGCATAAAGATAGCAAGTATGTATTGTTTTTGGATGATGATGTTAGGTTACATCCTGGATCAATTGGAGCACTCACTCGTGAGATGGAGAAGAACCCTGAGGTCTAACTTAAATTTGTTTATTGTGGTTCTTTTCTAATGGATTAATTATAACTATTGTGGTTTCACTTCCCTGAATTAATTTATTATGGTCTTAATTCTTTGATGCTTAGCAGATATTTATTCAAACGGGATACCCTCTTGATCTGCCATCTGGAAGCCTGGGGAGTTACTGCATCTATGAATACCATATGGTACACAACTTCCTCTGGATTTATATCTCCAATCTCTGCAGCACATGTCTGTGTATAAGATTGAGTTTTCTTTTATTTTCCTTTTGTTATAAAGTGTACAAGTCCTACAAATGAAACTCAGCTAATTGAATGTTACTCAAGTTTCAGGATTTATTGGCTAACTTTTAGTTTGGATTTTTTGTAAATCCTAATATTTGACGAGATTTAGTTATAATAATTCCACTCTTTTGCTCCTAATGTGCTTTTATTTTATTTCACAGCCTTGTTCAATGGGCTTTGCCACTGGTGGAAAAACATTCTTTTTGTGGGGAGGGTGCATGATGGCAAGTAGCTTTTACTGTTCTTTTTTACTCAGTTGATGCTTTGAAGAAACTATGTTGTAACTATTTAGCTTTTTTTTTTCTTTCAGATGCATGCTGATGACTTTAGGCAAGATCGTTACGGTGTAGTCTCAGGACTTAAAGATGGTGGATATTCTGATGATATGACTCTTGCAGCCATATCCGGTTAATCTTTGGTTCTCTTATCTTTTTGTTTATGTTCACTTTGTCATTGTATACAACTACTTTATCTGCATCATTCATTGAAAATAATGATTACTTGAAGATTGATCCACGAAGAAGCTAATTCCTTATAGATTTGGCAATCCTATGAACAATTTCTTCTTGTTTATGTGCATCTTGCAGAAAAATGACATTGAATGATAGTAGTTTTCTTTTGGGTAATGTTGTTTTCATTAAACTATTATTGTGCAAGAGACTGCTCCACACACTCACATACATATATGACATCATTTTTTTGGCAATGTAATAGGCTCTTACTCATTCCATTTGGATAGACTAACCTTTTATGGTACATATTTAATGTTTTTTTCCTATCATTTCATTCCTATTTATTGAGTGAGTTCATTGCTATTGAATTTATACAGATAAGTTGGAAAATAATGAGAAAAGAGAACATGTATGTGTGTGTATTTCATTTACAGATGTTAATGTTTTGTACTAACCACTAATAGTCCTACTTATACTGATAATATAGGCCAAAATAGTACCGTTGTGAATTTTGTTATACCCCTACTTAATAAGTCAACTAAACAAAGGAGTCATCTAAAAGAATAAGAATCTTAATATTCTAACAAGTATTACAATTTATTATACAGGGGCTCACAAAAGGCTCATTACTTCTCCCCCTGTTGCTGTGTTTCCTCATCCCCTTGCAAGTGATCTTAATTTTGGAAGGTTTGTGATTATTTCTCATCTTAAATTGTGTTTCTTTGCATATTTGATGATTTACTTTCTTTTTAACGTTTGTAGATATTGGAATTACTTGAGGAAGCAAACATTTGTTTTGGAGTCCTACACAACAAATGTTAACTGGATAATGAATCGTGCATTGTTTACTACACACTGTTATTTATCATGGGGATTTGTAGCACCATATGTTATGGCGATGATTCATGTTGCAGCAGCCTTAAGATTTTACAATAAAGAGTTCTTTCCTGAAGAAATTACCTACAGTTCTGGTGGTGAGCACACTACTTTTCCTTTCTAGGTATGTTGTTAGTGTGTGGATTAATGGATAAAAAATGACAGGATTATGATGCTGAAACAGGATTATTGTTCAACTTATATGCAGTTTTAGAAGCTCTCTATTCATGAGTATTTGTGTGATTTTTTCGTCTTACATGATTTCATAAATACTTGTTATTATATAAGTTTATTGGAATTTTATTTATGTTAAGGGTTATTACCTTCTGTGGAATATTATATAAACTGATAACTGCTATCAATATGGTTTGGATTATCTTTTTTAATAACGCAATGGGATGACAAGAAATTCAATCCAGCCATAACATTCTATTCCCATTGTTATATGCTACATTTCCACTGTTGCTATTTCTGTATTTGCCATGAATAGATGGGGCTGTAGGAAAACATAAATGGGGTGTACTGCATTATTGTGAGATGAACTTTTTCCCATGAAACTTTACATTTTCAGTTCTTGCGTTTTTATAAGTACCTTTTTCCCAGGGTTGTTATTGGTGACCATCCTAGCCATATGCACTCTTGTTGAACTTCTTTCAATGTGGAACTTGACGCGGATAGAAGTCCAGCTGTGCAACATGTTGTCTCCGGAGGCGCCACAACTCTCCCTCGCATCTTATAATTGGTGTCTTGTGAGTATTTTCGTCTTGCCTGTTTTTTATGTGGACAAATTTGACAGGCATTGTTTATCATTGATGTCTTGTACATTTTTACTGTAAAGTTGAGTTCTTCTGAGTAAATCTTTATGTATCAACCTTGTATTCCAATTTTATAGCTAACGATGATATTCAAGGGGAGGAGAACGATGCAGTATTTAATGACTCCTCATATTCTAAAATTTGATAAAACAACAAACATAAATTTTGAGTCCAATCAAACATTGCAAGCACAAAGAATTGACGTGGGTCAGCCACTGGCATAAACACGTTGAACTATGGTATATAAAATTGAGAAAGTAATGCATGGACTTGTGAGTATATGTTGGAAAAATTTATATTTGGGGATGATTATGAATGTAGTATTATGATACAAAGGGTGTTAAATATCAAACAAGCCTGCTACTAGTTGGTAAAGTTAGAAAGTGACTTCTTTTGAACAGGTGTTCATTGCAATGCTGGTGGATAACTTCCTATATCCCGTATCTGCCTTCCGCTCTCATTTTTCACAATCTATCAACTGGTCTGGTATTCGGTACTATTTGAAAGATGGGAAAATTAGCAAGGTAAGATGGTTGTTGATGCTTTATGTAGTCTGTGATTTCCTTATTAGGCCAGTGCAGGGGTGCCTAGCTTTTATAAGACCAGATTAACTCTAACAGCTGTTTCCTTAACCAAAATATATTCCTTTTTTTGGTATGTTATGCAGATTGAAAGAACTCAAAGAAGCAAGGATATGGGTCCAGTTTTCACAGATTTGGGAGGAAAACATTTATACGGAAAGAAAGGGATGCCCACTAGAGGATCATTCCTGAGTTCTTTGTCCAGAAGTTTGGCACAATGGCATCAACCCAAGAAATTTGATAACTAGGAAACCTTCTCTTCTCTCAATTTCCTTGCCTCACTCGGGAAGCTTGGGTGTTGATAGATCACATTGGTCTCAATTATTGTTTGGTGCATTCATGATTGATTGTTTTAGTGTGGTAGGAATTCCAGTTCCATTTTTTCATTGTCCATTCAATCCATATGATTTTTTTATAGCCCAGGCCTTCTCCCTTAGGGTTGATTTTGTAATTGTAACGGTTCGGTGATTGATTTATGTAATACAGTGATCAAGAATTGCAGAATTATATAGGTAGCCATTTACATCCACATCCAGACAATGGGTAAGAAAAACATCTAGTTTATTCTTTTTATCGATTCATTAATTTAACTTTTATTTTTACTGTGGAATGATTACATGAAGTGTTTTAAAATTAATAAATAACTCAACAAAATATGAGTAAAAGAAAATGAAATTAAAAAGGTTTAAATTCCTTTTTTACATAATTACAAAAAAAAAAAAACATTACAAAACATGTTATTCCTACAACAACGCTTCTATTCGTGTCACCAAAGAGAACTGTTGCATTAGATTGCAATATCATTGGCATGGTTTTAAGCAATATTTTAAAAACCATTTTCTAAAATTAATTGGTATCTATCAACACCTAATTTTATCTTTATATGGGTAAATGAAACGTGTTTAAAAAACTCCAAAAGAATATTTATTTTTCCTTTATAGATCAAAGTCAATTTATGTACTTCAACTTTATAGGAGTTCTTTCATTTAACATATTTGGGTTTTTTAGTCTTTAAATATAAAAAAAAATAACATGATTTTTTAGTCTTCTAATTTAGAAATCGTCTAATTTAGTTCATTAATATGTCATTGTTAAAGGTTGTTAAGGCGATTGGCAATATATTTGTAGACAATTTTGGAAAAATTCAGAACTTAAATTAATGAATAAGATTTTAAGATAAAATTTATAATTTTAAACCACCAACATAGTATAAATAATCCAAATCATTAAAAAGAAAAAAAAAAGGAGAGAATGAAAAGAAAGAAAGAAATTGAAATAAAAATATGAAAAGATAATTATAAATCATATTTTTAAAACTGAATTATTCTTTGCAAAAGCTGAAGATTTGCTTAAACCCATTTAGTAGTATATATCCTTTTACAGTGATGGTATATAGGTTTAGAAATAGTTAATACTCACTTATTACTTAGCATTGTAAGATGGTTAGTGATGGTATATACCTATATTTATATAGGTTTAGAAACAGTTAATATTCACCTATTATCTAGGATATAGGATAGGAAGATAGAACAAAATTATAATTTGTTTATAGTAAGACAGAACAAAACTAGAATTTGTTAAGTAGATTTCATACCCAATTTCAAAATTCAAATATATCATACAATGCTGTTCTATTTTATGTCAATAAATTTTTCATCATCATGTCAACAAATTAAACTAAATTATAATAATCTTAACACATTTTGGTACGTTGATATGTAAGTGAAAGAAAACACCTAGAAACTTGGAACTTTGTAATCTTCCAGACAAAACAGACCTACACTGTAGTGATGGCTTTTTATTGTACCTGCTCAATTTTAAGAAACCAATAGTAATTATCTTTATAGAAGATTACTGGTAAAATATTATATTGTATTATTCAATTTTATATATTTGAAACTACTAACTTCAATTTGTTGTGTTTTATCTCCACTGATACGGAAGATTGACTCAGTAACTTGCAAAAGAAAAGAAACAAGGAAAGATATGCAGGGTGAAAAATTCAAATTAATTCTCAACAAAGACAAAAAACGAACATGCTATAAAAAAAAGAGTCTTGGATTCAACACTGGGGGCAAGCTGTAATGATCTTTCACATTTTTCAATAAGGTCTCCATTGTTGCATTTGTTTATGCAATATCTTTACAAACTAATTTCATCTGTGTCTCACTGAAGCCTGCAGCGATAGATTGTGTGTAATTATTTGAATTTGAAGAGATTTTGTTCTCATACGTGTATAGCTGTATTAAAAAAAAATGGTGCCTACTTATCTGTAGTAGATGGTATCTCCAACACAGGTTGATTAATATATTTTTTAATCAATATACTCATTTTTATGTAGTCTTTTTCTAGATAAAAGAGTGTTAACTATGATAGAATATATTTTATAGCGACATGTCAGTGCTCTCAATCTTTTATAAAATATTTTCTAGTTTCTTTTTATAGAATATATTCCACCGAAAGTCAGTTCACCTTAGCACCAGATATTTGGAATGACTTTTTGACTAGTACACATGGTGCCACTTTTCAAAATTATAAAATTACAAAATTTTCTTACAATTGTGGGAGTGTGATGGTGTTGCTCTTCTGTTAAAATTGAAAGTTTATTTCAATGATATACATAATAATAAATTATACTATAAAAAATAAGACAATAATTACAAAACAACACAAGTAACTGTGTGTAAATCTTGTCAGTATCTAAACTACATTAAACTATGTATGCATGGGTGAGTCCTTGTCCTTTTTTTACGCAAATAATTTGTGAGACTACTTTTAATGATTACGAACTGTCACAAATATTTCTCTAAAAAAAGACATTTTATCATTGATAAATTTTGAAAAACTAAGTTAATTTCATAATTAAGGGAATTGCTGAAAAAGCATGAAGAACAGAATAAAGCAAGGAGCAAAGGAATCCACAGCAAGAAAAAGTTTCCCGATTTCCTTTTTCTGGATTAACATGGCTGCCAAGAGGGAGAAAACAGTGATGGGGTGTTGCCTCCGTGGTTCCTCAGCTACAGCACCACTCATGGGAACCTCCATGCCTGCAACTGCAAGTGTTGGAAAAGTTGTCATACAAGTAGCAGCTTGTAGAGTTCATCTGATGTATGAAGGAGAAGCTCTTGAACTGGCTCAAGGCCACTTCATGATCGTGAAAACCTTCGAAGAGAATGTGTCTCTGGCTACAATCATAAAAGTGGGAGATGATCTTCAATGGCCTTTGACAAAAGATGAGCCAGTAGTTAAGCTGGATGCTCTCCATTACCTGTTTTCCTTGCTGGTGAAAGATGGTGAGCCTCTCAGCTATGGTGTGACCTTTTCAGAAGCTACTTTGGGAAGTTTGAGCTCGCTGGACTCGTTTCTCAAGGACCACTCTTGCTTTTCTGGCTTCAATTTCAACAAGAAGAACAATCTAGATTGGAGGGAGTTTGCTCCAAAGGTTGACAATTACAATCATTTTCTGGCCAAGGCTGTTGCAGGAGGAACTGGTCAGATTGTGAAGGGCATCTTCATCTGCAGCAATGCTTACACCAATAAGGTTTTGTTCTCTTGTTGACTCACTAGAGAGTAATTCAGTGTTTTCCCTTTGCTTTTCACTTTTATTTTATGATGCTTGAACCTTGTAATTTCTTGAGGCTAGAAAAATGTGTCTGTGACTGAAAGACTGATGATGTCGAACAGAACACAATGTTAAACTATTCTCTATATTCATGTACTCTGTCTTCATTTTAAGTTTGAAGCCCAGAAAATCAAGTTTTGAACTTTACTGCTAATAAAGTGAAAGGTGAAATTGTTACAAAAATTTATCGTGGGGTAAAGCCACCCCAGAAAGTTTTCCATATTGCACTCTCGTTAGAAAATTTTGTAGCAGTTATATATATCACTAGAATATTTTTGTTAGTAACACATTTACATGAGCTTTTTGAGACTAAAACTCAAGTGAAATTAATTACAAAGACAGAGTTATAAACATCAAATGAATAGTCTGTCTGAAGAAAAAAGAAAGAAAGACAATCAAAATGCTGTTTATACCAATAAATGTCTAAAACTTGCTGGTTGGAAAATCACCAGGTCCAGAAAGGAGGAGAAAAGATCCTAAATAGTTCTGCAGATGAGAAAAATGGTGTTGCTGTGGCCAGGGAAAGCATGAAGGGCAAGACTCTGAGCGCCTCAAAGAAGAACAAGATTAATAAAAATCTCAAACGGTATTCAAGGAATGAAACTGGACACATAAATCATTATGTTTAGTGCACATGTGAATGAGTAATAATAAATGTCTCTTGTATTTGCATTATAGTGTGAGAAATGTGTCCAAGATGACAGAGAAGTTGAGCAAATCTCTGCTTAATGGTGTTGGTATAGTGAGTGGATCAGTGATGAATCCTGTGCTTAAATCCCAACCAGGAAAGGCATTCCTAAAGATGCTTCCTGGGGAGGTTCTTTTGGCTTCCCTTGATGCAGTGAGTAAGTAAAAGTTAAAACCATCTGAAACACTTCAAACAGTACTTTTTCTTTCAGCTAAGCACCACCACCCTGACTTCTTTAATTTCTGACTCTTCTAATGTGCTGCAGACAAGGTTCTTGATGCTGTTGAAGCTGCTGAAAAACAAACTCTTTCTGCCACTTCCAAAGCTGCATCAAGAGCGGTTTCTAACAGGTAAAGGACATCGCACAGAAAATAAGTTATGCAGAGATTAAATGTAGCCTTATTTTAAGTTTAAGCAAACTAGTTACTATCTTTTTACAAAATTCTTAAACTCTTAGATATAACTTTTACCAGAAGAATCTACTCTAAACTGTTTAAAAAGTACTTCAAATAAGAGTAGATTAAATGTTATACTTATGATATGATATTTAAGTAATATGCATATGCTTTTTTGCCTATAGTTGAATTTAAAAGATGAGATTTGGTAATAGGTTTGGGGAAGGTGCAGGGGAAGCTACTGAACATGTATTTGCAGCTGCTGGACATGCTGCAAACACTGCTTGGAATGTCTTTAAGATACGAAAAGCTTTAACTCCAGCTTCTTCAGCAACCAATGGAGTGCTCAAAAAAGCTGCCAAGGTTCCAGCTTTTAAATAAAAAACCAAATTAAGTTTCTTTTTTTGTTTGATTATGAAAGGTTTAATGAAGATAAACACCATGTGGTGGAACAATTTGTACCTATTTTAATCACTTCAGGCTTTCACATTTTAATTGGTAACCCATTTTAGATGGAGTATCAACACTAAATAGAAATCGTTAGATAAAAAATGTTATAATTAATGAAGAGAGCAGCATTATCTGTTTCTAAAAAGGTTTACTTTTTACAATGATTTTGATTATGATGTGAGTTCCAATATTCTTTTAATTAACCAACTTAAGTTATTCAATGTTTCATGAAGAATGCTCACATAAACATAGACTAGTGAAATAGGTCTTGCCGTGAGATTTTATTTTATTTTATTTTATCATTGATGTTTGAGAGATTGATTATCACACAGCAATAATAGCGTTTACATTTTAATTTATGAGAGCAGATGGATAATGTATGTGACAAAATGGATCGCTGGTAAAAAATGTGATATTGGATCAAATTAAAACAACTTGAAGCCATATGATAAAATATAGAAATGAATTTTAAATACTGAAATTAAATTAAATGCAAACCTATCTAAATTTATCACTTAGTTTGCAGCAACAGTTAAAACTTAAAAGAGCAAAAACAAATGTTTTCATTTAATTTAAATTTAGATAGGTCTGCATTTAATTTAATCTCAATATTTAAAATTCATTTCTATATTTTATCATATACCTTCAAAGACAAAAAAAGATTTCATCATATTTAAACTTTACTTATAAATCTAATAAATAAATTAGTTCTATTTTAGTTCACCCATAGGAGTTTACAATCCGCATGAGTCCATTCCATCTTAAAACAGAACAAAAAAAAAATAAATGAAGGAGTGAGAAATAATTAGAAAAAAAATAGAAATACAGAATTGCATTTGATTAACATATAATTAAAAAAAAACATGTAGCATTGTGAAAATTTTAAACACTTGTTATAGCTATATTTTAACTACCAACAATATTTTTGCCATTTTATTTTAAGGAACTAAAATAAAAGTATTTCTTTACCTAAAGTTTATTTTATTTTATTTTGAAAATTATCAAATTATTACAGAGAAGTGTATATAATCCGCAAATTGTTTATTTCCTTTTATTATTCTGCATGATTATGCGATCGGATTATAAAGATACTTTAATAAGCATATATTGGTTAAAATGATGTGAGAAAATATATAAAAATATTTTGACAGTAATGGTTTAAACAATATTAAAAATCGCAACATAATTATGTGTATTTTCAGCTTTTACAAGTATTTGATAGCTTCTAATACAATTAAAAGAAATTAAGCGTAATTTAAAAAAAAAAAAGAAATATAGATAAAGTGTGTTTAAAAATAATACTTCAAATCATCTAACAAGAAGTAGTGTTTCAAAGTAAGACTTTATTATTATCTTTTTAAATAATTGAAGTTATGTTTTAAAATATAATTTTAGTTCTTTATTTTTATTTTCAAAGGTAATTTTAAGTAAAATATTTTTAATTAAATTCAAATGAGATTTCTATTTTTAAAAAAGCTCATTTATAAATATATATTGTAAATCATGTTTTAAAATACAACTTATGATGTGCTGATTCTTTAATTTTATTTGCAAATTGCCATTGTATACTTTGGAAACCTAATGAGACGATAAACACAGACAAGACTATAAACCTAATAAGATAAGTAGTATTTCTTTTTCCATTTGACAAAATGATTGGAAATTTCAGAATTCCAAATAAACTAGACGTATAAAATAAAATATAATTTTTTTTTAAAATTTTGGAAAATTGATAATAGGAGGAGAAGAAATTTGTGGGGTCCACAAAGTGAGGGCGTATGTTAACATCTAACGAAGTTCAAGTACATTTATGTTTCTTTGAATCTAACAGAAGCAAACAACGTTAGATTGTGGGAACAGATCATAGATTAGATCGTATATAGGAGATTACATAGGACAGAGAAAGAGAAAAAAGAGCTATGGAAGGGGAGGAAGGAGGTGCGAGGCTTAGCATTTACAAGGCGGCGAGAACCATAAAGCGAAGAGACAACAGTTTATACAACGCTCTCAGATCGATCTACCAAGACTCCATCTTTGTCTCTGAAATCTCTGTCCTATGGCCCCAGCTCCCTCTCCTCGCCAACCTCCGCTGTGGACTCTGGTATTCTCGAGCCTTCCACTCCACCTGCTATTTCAAATCCACCGACGGCCACACCAACAACTGCTCCTTCAGCACCGCTCGCCTCAACCTTCACGTCGCCCAACTGGCCGGTACTCTTCTTTCTCATTCCCAATTGTCAAAGACGTAAGCTTTCTGCGTTAACGCTCACCATTTTTCATCTGGGTAGGTAGGAAAGAAGGGAGGCTGCATCATCGTTGATTCCACTCGAAGAGGAAAGCGCTTCCCTGATAGCATGTCCAAAACTATACCCATTTGGACCTGTGTTTTCAATCGGGCCATCAGGGACTTTCGTGTGAGAAAATTTTCTTTTCATCGCTGAAATACATTGTTGGTTATTCATCTTGTTTTGGGGTTTCACTTTAGTCCTTGGTTTGATACGATTCACTTTGATTCTCTTTGTTTCTGATAGATTAAATTGGTTCACTTTTGATTCTCTTTGTTTCTGATAGATTAAATTGGTTCTTAACTGAAAGGACGAGGGACTGAAGTGTACTTTAGCAAATATTATTGCTTATGATAATGTTTCAGTTATGTGATTGACTGCTTTGTCTTCATAAAATAGGACTCTAATGGTTGTGATGAAAGTGTTCGTGAATGGGATTGCTCCTTGCACCTTCCCCTGTGGGTTTCCCAAACAGAAAGAGCTTCCATTGAGAAGAGGTTAGAGGAATGGACTCTGTTACTGAAAGCAAGTGGGGCTGATATTGCATCCCTTGCTGCCTGCTTGAGGAAGCCCTTGCGCCCTCTCTGGATTTCGCAGAAAACTGTCATCTGGTTAAATGAAGTGCCTCACCATGAATCTTGGGATTTCACACCCATCATTCTTGTTTCAGCTTCTTCATCAGTTGGTGTGAGCCAACATGGTACTACCTCTGAGTTCAGCTGGAATTACATACCTGGTGCAGGAGATGATGAAGAAAGCTGGGCCAGGGGTTTATCACCTGTCCTTTTCTGGAAACATGTTTATGATCTTATAAACTCAGGTCCTGATGTGTGCAACCAGAAGGTTGCAGATATAGTTGAAAAGAGTAGAGTAAACCGTGCTTATAGAGGAGAAAGTGCACCACAGATTACAGTTAAGCCCCTTAAGTCATCCTCTCTTACACAGGAAGAACCATCAGTGACTTACGATGCTTCGATTGTTAAAACTGATGCCGAGTCTTCCCAAGATTCTGGATTTTCTTGGTTGGGGTCAACTAATTTGGCAGTTGGCACATCTCGAATGGGTATGCTTTAGTTAATTAATCAAGGCCACTTATAATCCTTTGTGCATTTCTTTTAATGATGACCGGTCCTGTTGAGTTTATGATCACAATTTTTGAAAACAAAGGTCTGTAAAATGGAAATACACTGTTAAACTTACAGTTCGGACATACTTTTGTTGCCTCTGCTTCTGATCAGCAATCACACATTGAGCATTGTTTTTAGATTCTTCTAAAATGTTTATGTGGCCGACTGTTCGGTGTCCATGTATGGTGCAGCTGCAGATGCTGCCAATGTAGATTGCATACTGAATTGTGATCAGGAGTCCTTCTCTGTCTGTCTTCCCAGTGCTGAATCATATTTGCATCTACCAATGATGGTAAGTACGTAGTTGAAGGGAAACTTTTTATTTGGTTTTATTCTTGTGGAAATACTTACTCATTCCTACTCATCTTAATCTTTTATGGTCAGACTTCAAAGTTTGATAGATTTTCTTTATTGATCAATCTTCCTAAAGCGGTGAGCTTTGCAAAGTTCAATCTCAGCCAGGGAAAAAGACTTCTAGTTTGTTGTAATAATGGTAATGGCTCTGAAGTAGCCTCTGTCTACTTTCTGTATTTTATTAAGTGGACTAGGATTTGTTTGAAACCAAATGACATGTATTCATTCCTTCTGTGATGTTTATGATTTGAAAACAGTTCAATTTCCATTGATATAGCATTGTTTCTAGTTTATTTTTCTTTTCCTTTGTATATTTGATGAATGAATACCTGAACTCCCATTTCACTCTCCCACATATTTGTTTTGCTTACTGATCACTCCCAATTTTGTATCCTTGTAGTCAATTCAACACCCCTTTCATGAATCTTCCTCTAGGATTCTTGGTATCTTGAATCTTCATTAGTAAAAATTCCTTTAAAGCCTATCATTACAACACTCATAGTATCTCATACTTAAGAAAATGTGGGAATCTCAATTCATGCTTTTACAAACTTCCATAAATTACACGTGTATCTTTTATATCTTTCAATTTTTGTACCTATTTCCTGTGTACCTTTTACTCATCCTATACTTGTGTATCTAAGATATTTTCCTGTGAACCAAGCTCCTTCATATGTACTTCTCAAGTGTTTGTTGTATGTTCAGAGTTACATTCATTGCCCTTTGAACTTGTATTATTGTATCTTTTTTTTTTCTTTCTAACTTCATTTTGAATCTCTAAGGTGCCTTTCCTTAATCCTTTAAAATGATTATCATAGACCATTAAGTGATGTGTCAAACAAATAATATATAAAATTTCTTTGCTTTTCAGGGGAAGATATTAGTGTATGTGTTTGTTTAGCAATCTTAATGTCATTATTTGATGAAAAAGGTACGGATCTGTATATCTTTCACTTTGTTAGAAAACTTTAGTTAAGAAGCCCATATCTCACTTACTATATAATAAATGCATCAAAGTTATTGTTGCATATTCATCATATCATTTTTCAAGTATTATTGATGTAAAATTTATGTTTTTAAGACAAGTTTGATAGAGAGAGAGAGAGAGAGAGAGAGAGAGAGAGAGAGAGAGAGGAGGGTGGAGAGACATGTTCATATTTATTTACTGAATACTTAAAAACTGATTGTCAAATAGAGTAAGGGAATTATGTAGGAAACATTAAGCATAGGAAAGTTAAAACCAAAATGAATGGTTACAGCATAATTGTACACTTAGAATAGTCTTTCCATTTTCTTTATCTCAAGATGAAAATATTCATGTAGTTTGAAACACAATAAGTGTCTGACTTTGAACAAATATAATACATTTTCACTTGTCTATGCTGCTATTGCATGTCCATCACTTGTGTGTGAAGCTCAAAAGGTCATTAGGCTTAAATTGGTTGTAGGATGAGTAAGTTGGCATGATGTTCTATGCAATAGATGATAAGAGAGTAGATTTAATGAGTAAGAGTTAGATCTATGCTTGCAAATCCAGGCTCAAACTAAGTTTTGCATTCGTATTCTTGAATATTGTGAGTTTTGATGCTTTATAATAAGTCCATCACTAATCTTTGGTCCCTGTGTTTACATTTCTTTCTTCAAGGCAAGTTTGATGATGGGAAATCCTTCGAGGCAGCACAAGTCACTAAATGGGATATGAGGCGACGGCTTGTATATTTATGCAAGTTTGCAACAGATGCTCGGCCATCCAGAGGAAATTTGAGACAAGTTTTCAACTTTCTGATTGGTGGAAAATGCGATCATGAGGAAAGAGATGAGTAATTGGAATTGGAATTGCACCTGAATGATTGATTACCTTAAACTTTGAAACAATTCCAGAACCAGTACGCAGAGAATTGTTGTATGCCTAAGTTTATTTTAAATTGATAACTATCTTAATAATTCTTAGTTTCAGGCTCTGATCAGAAGTCGCAAATTCTGAACGACTTCTGAAATGTCTGATTAGGTGATAGATTCTAGCAACATGGGCTAAACATTCAATAGTCCTTTAGGGAAATAATGGTTTATAATTAGTTTTATATTGGTGGACTTTTTAGTTATCAAATATTGATACATTATTTAACAACTGACTTTGTTGAATCAACACATTTCAAAATTCACCCTTTATTTTAAGCTATACAAATACAAAATATGTTATTCAATTCATACCTCAATTGAAAAATATTTTAAAATTAAAATCAGCTTAACTATTAACAGACTCAATCAATTTAATATCTAAATTTTCATTCCTGAATATAAATATGATAATATTTTATGCAAAATTTTAATCTCTGTAGTGTGAAATTGAAATATTTAGACAATATGATTTCACATGAATATTGTGAAAATATTAATAGAATGGGCAACTTAACAACTGAATTTATTAATGTCATTTACAAATAACAATATTGGGGAAAGATTTCCAAGATGACTACTTGCCTTGCTTTTCAATTTAGTTTGGTTGTGGAAACCGAATTTGCAAACAATGCAAGTTTGTATAACAGTTGAAACTTGTTATTAGTTGTAAATATTCATATACTTGTTGAACGACAAACATGCGCGTATGATCATAATGAAGTGGCGTCAAATCAGATTGTGAGAGAGTGATGTTTCTTTTGGGCCATGCATTTTAACATGCCACCTACGTTACGTTTTTAGGTTGTGTTGTTTTGTAGTTGATTGAGAAAAGAATTGATGATTTGAAGGCTTTTTAGTTTGTTTTTAGAGATGAGAAGGACACGGAAAGTGATGATGTGTGACATACATTTATGAGTTTTGCATCCCGTTATTGCAAAGAGATTTGCAATCGAATCTATTGTTTTTGTGTAAATATCTTTCACGTGTCTACTGTATTTTGGCATTGTTTTATTTTTTAAATGCATTACCATAGTTATTTTCACATACACATGTGGAATTTTTGAAGAATACTAGATAGTGTGTGCATGGTTTATATTTGTGCTTTTCGTGGTTTGTAGTAAGAATTGTTAAGAAGTGGAGTCAAGTTTAACAACATAGGAAAAATTGAACAAGTAAGGGAAACTCGCTTTCAGTGTAAGAAGCTCGGTTTCAAGAATCCATATCAAGAGTTAATAGGATATGTGAAAACTTGGAACTGATTTCAAATTTGTGTTCTTTTGTTTGGAATTGATTCAGAGTTTTGGAATTTATTCTCTCGTGCTTGGAACTTATTCCAGAGCTTTGGTTTGTTCTTAAAGATGTATTGTGTTGCAGGAAGCGTTGGACAAGTTGTATGACGTGGTTTGAGAGCTGAATCAAAAGCCTCTGGTGATTGTTCGTGGTGGATGTGACTTCCCCGATAAAGGTGGTTGAGTGGTTCAATTTGCATGGGTTTTGGTGGTTTGTGGTCAGGGGAGTTCATGTGCATGGTGAAAGTGATGATGTTGCCATGTGTTTTGTTTGATAAAAAAATTTTGATATTATTATGATTTGAATTTTATTCCGTGTTGCAGGTGATACTTTGTAGAAGGAGGTGTTGTACCTTTTATTTGGTGATGCAAAATGCATTCTTCAAGGTTTGTATACAGAGATCAATTATACAAGTTTATCCATGGAATGTATTAGTGTGTATGTACATTGATTTGTATGAGTGACAAATTTTTTTAAAATATTATAAATATGTATTATATATATCTTAGTTTATACAAATTTTAGATGAATTACATAATAAATTTATCTCGATTATATTTATTATAATTCATCTTATTAATTGAGTTACAATAATCTTTAATTATTTTAAATGTTAATATTGAAAATCAAAATATTAATTTTTTTAATACTAAATATATTGTATTCTTTATTTATTTTAATTAATACTTTTTTTTAAAATTTATTCATTAAAAAAATCTAAAATAATTTTAATTTATTTTATATTTCTTTTAACATCAAGAACAATTTGATAAGTTACCTTTTAATTTATCACATCAATCGAATCTCTCGTAAACTTTTACAAACTTTACTTTCAAATCAATTTTACCATATCTTCAAATCTTTTAAAAAAAACCCAAACTTTACATTCAAATCTTTCTCCCATAATTAAAAAAAAAATCACAACCTTAAACATTAATATGTAATTAAAATAAGACATTCTTCAATCCTTTCCTCTAACATATATTAGCAAAAGTATCTCTATCAGTAATTTTTTCATTGAAGTGCATTGAAATTTATGCTTCTTGTTTCAAGGAACAGCCTAAATAGACAATTTTCTTATTCCAACTTCAATTATGTCTAAATATTTAATGACATGTGAACAAAAAAGGTAGGACATAGACTAAAATTAAATAATTATCTCTTATTGTTATAGTAATTTTTGTTTCACTGTTTTAAAATTAGACATGGTAGCAAGAGTATTACTTCATTAGACTAATTTCATTCTATGTTTTCAAATCAAATAGAAGATGGTGAGAATATTGAATGCAATGAAATGGAATAAAGTTCACCATATTTTATTCCATTTCTTTCACTAAAAGAAATTCAAACAATACAATTGATGGCTTTTCATTCTGTTATCCACATAACCGTTCAGGAATCAGGAGCAAATGGAAAAGGAAAAATAGTACTGATCTATATACTTCATTAGAACAAGCCAGCCCTGCTAGTTGTGACCCGTCATGAAGCAGATTCTTTTTTCCCAATCAACTCTGTACAGCAGGTTAGGAGAAAGACACAAGGTGAAGTGATACCAAGTACCAAGGAGGTCATATGAAAAATAGAAAAAAAAAGGTTTGTTTATAGATCAACTCTACAACTTCATTACCGTCTTTGTCCTTCTCAAGATTGAAGAGAATCAGATTCTTAGGAAATTAAAGCAGGCCTTTGCTGACGTTTTCTCTTGGATTTCAGATCAACAACTATGATTGAAATGTTATCTTTACTATTTCTACCATATGCAATTTCAGTCAGGCTGTCGGCAACAGCTTGTGCAGGAGACGGTTCCTCCACTGACAAGGATCTGCGTCGTCTTCTAAGAATGTGGCGTGCCACTTCTCCAACCTCTTCATTGCTCATTACATCCCAGAGTCCGTCGCTTGCCAAAATTAAGCACTCATCCTCGTCTGTCCTAGCTGTGAAAGTTATCTCAGGCACGGGAATAATCCATGGTCTCAAATACCGATCACCTGAGACATCATCGTTAAGCAGGTCAGATACAGGACAAGTCATAGACTTGTTTTCAAGATGTCCAAATACTAGCTCAATTTGGAAGACTGTCCATATAGTTTCTGTAACTGAATAGCCCCAAAAGAAAAGAACAAACCCAAATTTTGCACTAGATGCTGTTAAAAATATGCAGCCTTGAAAATCCGGTGCTATACATACCACAAACACAATACCTTTCTTCCAGATGATCTGAATCTTATTGCTGAAAACTTTTCTTGAATTAACTGAACAGTTAAATAGCTTCTGCTAAAATTTCTGGAGAACCATCAACTAGAAATTTCTACGTACTCTGGGATTTTTAGTAATATCGAAAGAGAAAATAACCGTACATTATTATTAGATTAGAAGAAAAATAGGTTTGTAAGATGAAGTAGATAAATAGGTCGATCTTGTAACTCTCTAGGACAGTGAGAATACAACTTAAACCAAAGCGACCCATCTAGACTTGGGTTTACTTACATCTTGGCCCCTATAAGGAATCATGCTTCATGCAGATTAGGACTAGAAAAAACTGTAGGCTCGTATGACTACAACGTTTTTGCCTTTTTCTATTTAACCTTCCCTTCCCCTTGTTATTTTTTATTACCAAGATATCTTCTGTATAAAAATAATAAAACCCTATTTTTGTATCATCCTCATTACACTTTAAACCTTATTTTTGCACTCTTCGCCTTCATTGTTCTTTTGATCCCTGTACTCTTATCCTGATTATTCTTTAAATACGTGCATCACATCTCCTTATTTGGTAAACTCTTTACATCTATTTTCTCCTCTCTTTTATTCTCTGTAAAAAATATCATAATTTTATTTACATCGAAAGTAACTTTTTGGAAAATATATACATATTCAAAGTAATTTATAAAACTATAAGCCAAAATCCATAATAATTTTTTAGAATAGATAGATACATATTTCTATAATGTAATTTATGGAAGGTAAGATAAGGTCTGGAGAAAAAAATGGACAATGACAACTTACCCGGAAGAAAAAGGTGTTCAACGAATAAAGGTATTGAAACAAGGAACCATGTTTATGAAAGAGGGAGGATATAAAAGAACGAAGAAGAATAACAGCATTTCAAGAAGAACTATGATATGATAACAAAATTTCAAGAATAACTATATAATAATAACTTTTTTTAACAACTTTTTCTATAATAGACCATGTGTCACTATTTTATTGGTCTGTATATTTGAAATGGACCAATCACAAGCTATCACATAAACTGTTTATAAAAAATTATTAAAAGAATATTTTCCTTTCAAGAAAACAAGGATCACTTAATAAAAATGTTTATGTAAATTTATGGAGTATGATATGTTAAAAAGTTCTTTTAATAATTTTTTGAAAATAGATTATGTGTCACTATTTTACTGGTTTGTATATTTGAAACGGATTAATCACAAGCTATCATGAATACGGTTGTAAAAAATTGTTAAAAAAACTTTTTCCTAAATTTATATACCAAAGGGCGGAAGGGAGCTACTTAACAAATTAAAATGTGAAATTTATATACGCCGTTAGAATTTTTAATTAAATTTTTGTTAAGAAAGTTGTTTTATTGTATAGTTAAAATATTTTCTTTTAAGTATCATGTCTTTTATTTTTATCATCTTGTCTCCTGTTTACCAATTAACTTATTCTTTTTTTTATAATCTTTTTTAATTTATTCGTCAATTTACATTTTTTTTTATAATAATGAGTTTACCAAAAAATAAAAAAAGATTTAAGATGAAAGAGATGAGTCATTCCATTGATAAAAAAAAATCAAATAACAAATTACATAAAGAAAAGTAAAAAATATTAAGTCAATAGAACAAAATTATTAAGAGTCTTGAATATAAATATATATTTGCAAATTTCTATTGTTTTATCATATGTATCATATTCATATATATATATATATATATATATATATATATATATATATATATATATATATATATATATATCCTATAAACTTAATTAAATATGTTTTTAATCTCTTAATTTTAAATTAATTTTTTTTTGAAATTTTGATTTAATTTAGTTTTTTTAACTAAGTTTTATTAAATTTATTTAATATTCAAATTTTATGATAACATTAAAATTATTTACACCAAAATAATATTTGAAATACACTTGAATATCAAATAAATTTAATAAAATTTATTTAAAAGAACTCAGTTCATATATTTCTAAAATTAAAATACTACATTAAATCAAAATAAAAAAAAAAAGACTAATTCTACATTTTAGTTAAAGTTGAGGAAACAAATGGTTAACCCTTAGATATAAAACTACCTTTGTGAGGTCCAACTTAGCCCCTCTACCTAGCCTTACCTCCAACTCACTCTCATTTTTAGCAACTAACAATAATAGGGTTTTGTCACTCCTCTGGCTATATCTTTCTCTTAAATTCTATCCCCTAAGTCAATATATCTCTTCTTAACATCTTTTAACTGCTCATGCTGGTGTCAAAAAACCTAAAAGTGTAAACTATAAAATTTAAAGCAAAAGTTTGACAAAATTCAGCCAGAATTTAACAAAACTTAAGTAGGATTGCCGGACTTTTTCTCTATCCAAAAGTCAAACATAATGACGACTCAATTCATTCTATTAACAAAATTTCCAAGTCCCAACTGCTCAGGAATTGTGAAAATAATTTCAGACTAACAAATTGCAGTATAGCTAGAATTTGTCCCATTCAAGAAAGTGATAATAATGGTTAGCTATTCACTGCAGGCAAGCTTCTTGGTGTCTAGCTTCCAAAACTACATTTACTTTTCCTAAGAATAATTTCTATAAAATTACTTCCTAAGTAATATACCAAAAGTTATAGGGAGTTTTTCAAATTAGTGAAACTTATTTATACCATAATTCAAGGGAGTTGAGAAATACTATAATATATTATTGTTGATAATTGAGAGATCCTCCTCTGTGAAAGGAATATCTATAATGCAAGAACTTGCATGAACTAGTTACCAATTAAAATAAGCAAGAGGAAGAGACAGGCAGAATTTTTTCTCTTCTAAATCATAAAATGTTGCTATAATCAGACCAGAAATATATGCAGAGAAATTTGATCAAGCATATAAAACTTGAACCAACGTGTATGAATGGTGGCGGAGAAAAATTCAAGCGTCACACCAAAAGGTTAAGTTGTATTCTTATGGAGTTCAAGCCACAAGAAGCCAGAGGCGGGAATAATCTACCTTGATTTGATTAAATTGAAGAAGAGGGAAGACAATAATAAAATGATAATGGATTCAAATGATAGGAATTGTATTTCTAATTAAAGAGGAAAATATTATGTAAATGTTGCATTTGGATATTTAATTTAATAGCATTCTTCCATATTATCCCTCATGGTAGACTTTTTTCATCGAAGGTAAAGCCTTTTTGGTATGGTAAAGATGGAAAACCACATCACAAACTTGTTTAAGCACCTAAGTTAGGCATAATTGGAATGATAAATCAATTCAATGTTAGTATATGTAAATTTAACAGATGAAGCATGCCTGTTGTCCGGTCCTCGTTTATTTTGCAAGAAAAGTTATTCAAGAGAAAAACAAATGTTGCTTAAGATACAACCAAGAAATTGTGACAAAATTGATAACATAACATGAGCAGTGAAGGTTTGGAAATCCTTCGTAAGTTTGATTAGCAAATAAACAATGTAGAATATCCTTCCATATATGAATAGAAGACGAAGAAACCAAATTATGGATGTTGGACTTTTAAACGTTTGCTCAACATTCAAAATGTCCCTTAGTGGTACCTAATATTTCTAGGAAGGTATGTGAATGATGAAAAATCAAGTTCCACAAACATTTAAAGTGTGTGTATCGATCATTGATCAAATTCACTCTTAGTAAGTTATTGTAGGAATATTTTATTAAGGTTAATTTATGACTAAACCTCAAAATAAGAACTTTAAAATTAAAATAGAAAATGTTAGTCAGTTTTTATTTCTTTTAATTAAAAGAGACAGCCCAAAAAATTTGAGAGACTAATGAGAGAACAAAGAGAGAAATAAAAGAAAAAGCAAATTTTTACATAACACCCAAAAGTTTTACTACCTCAATAATATACCTAATAAAACATAATATTTTTTAACTTTGTAGTTGATTCCTTTTAAATTATTTTATATTTTAAAATAAAAATATGATATGATAGATTTTTGGATAGAAGTTTATTAGGATATAGAGTGTTTGTCTATTACCACCCTAAAAAAGAAGAAAGAAAAGAGACACAGTCCATGTGAAGCGAGAGAACAAGATAATTTAGACAGAGACGAGAAATCAATTACTTTAAAACAAAACAAAAAAAAATCTTTCTCCTATCTTTAAAAAAAAATAAAAAACTTATTTTTCAATTACTCTATAAAAGTTAAGCTGCCAAAATTTTAAAAACTTTAAAAAAAAAAGTGTTTGACCAATTTTTAAGAAAAGGAAGCAAACAAACTTGGAAAAATTACACTCAAACATAGCATAAAGTTGACACCTAACTCATTTAATTCTATCACACAAGCACCTCTCTTTGTGTTCATCTATAACTTACGGTTTACATGGCTTTCATTTCCTTCTGCATGGATAAATTTCCCCCCTCTCATTACTTAGCAACTTCGTCCTCTTACTGTGTTATCTCACGAGTCACGACACTCATCCTCGGACTCATTTTCAAGTATCAAAACAGAGGAAGGTTTTTAACTCAAACTCAGATTCCTTATCTTAACCTGCATTCTCCCACTGTCTCATTATCGAAACTAATGCAATAAGCTTCGGTGTCTGCGCATTTTGTTTTGTTTCTTTGAGTAACTTATTTATAGTGACACCAGCAAGAAAATGACCCTCTTACAGGAGTATAGATAATTACAATAATCCCTAATTACTAGACGATTAAAATCAAAATACTAGACAGTTATAGCCGTTTGCATTTTTTATTTTTCCATAGCAGAGACATAATAACTTTGTCCCTTTATTAATGGTTCAGAAAGAAGAAAAACTTTCGCAAATTCTTAACCTAAGATTGGGTATGAAGATAAATCAAGGTACCTATGGCCCTGGACATGGCAAGAACACCAAACACCCTAGCTCCATTCCAGTTTATGACTTTTCCTCCTTCTCCTTCAATTCTCAAGAGTTCATCTTGTCTATCCGGCTGTACAAACAAGGACAATGGTATCTCAATTCCGTTAATGATATAAGCATAGGGGAGTAAAAGTTACCTTCACTAACATAACTAAATCAATAAATTATAATGTTATAAAGTTATATAAATAAAATCAAACTATACAATTTTTGAAGTTTTTTTTAGAGAGTTACCCTCCTTACATCCGACCCTGATTTCGTTGAGTACATGACTGCATGGGCGAGTTTTCTCTTTTTTATTCCCTTCTCCCGAATTATTAAGAATTTCAAAAGCAGCAGAGGTCAGTGCTTTTATCTTTTTTATTATTGTAATTGTTGTCAATAAATTTATGGTCTTTACATACACATGGAAACTAAAGAACGACAGAGAAAAATATCCGGCCTACTTTAATAAACTGGAAGTACATATAATTTTCCATTCAAGAAACCTAAAACGGAACGCATGATCACATGATCGGAGTTATATTATCAAGATAAGTGGGTTATGACTAGACCTGACCTTTTGATCCACTGACAAGGGGATAGTTTGTGTCCTGCGGAAAAGAACTACCCTTGAGTCGCCGCAGTTGGATGCAATAATTTGGCAACCAGATAGAACCACCACAGATGCAGTAGATCCTACCATTTCAGGTGCAACTTCGTCTGATAGGATTTCATTGTCAGTCCTCTCAAAACTGTTAGCAAATACGGTTTCCCATCTTCTCTGCCACTCAGCCCCACCTGCCATTTCTCGGTTCCACTCCTCTGCTATAACACCGTGCATCCGCTTAGCACAGAACTTAGCCACCTAGGAGTATTAAATTACCACAACAGTTAGGAGAATGGTAAAAATTTCATGATGTACTCCATCCTGTTTATATGGTGTTTATTTAACCAAATCACACGAATCAATAAAAGTAAAATTAGATAATCTATTTCTTTTTGAAAAATTTATGACAACACTCAAAGTTTATCCTTATTTAAAACACCAAATTTTAATGTTAGTTGTAGAGTAATTAGTTGATTAAAGTCAAGAAGGGAAACAAGGTGACGACTTCAACAAATTGTGTGGAGTCTTCTTTTAAGGACTGACAAATATTTCTTGAATGGATCTTATCGTATTAACTTCATCAGGATGGCCAGATACATTGGGCGAATGCATATGACTAGAATCAAAGATCGGTAGAGTTTAGATAAAAAAAAATAGAAACAATAGCCATCAAGGGGAAATTTTCGACGAGTTTTAACACTAAAATATTATCCATCTACAATGAGCTCCAGGCTTCGCAGTTTGGACAGGTATTTCTCCTCCCTTGTACAAGGAGAAGGACGTTCAGATTCAGTTGCCCTTCTTAATCCATCTTTGATATCATAATTCTGAAATAGATAGTTGTAGTCAAGGAAATATACTCAATTTAATACGCCAAAATAATAGGTATCAATGTCATAATTAATATCTACAATGAATTTTATACAATGCAAAATATTCACCCAATCTACATGGTAAGCTGTTCAATAAGAAAAATAAAATAGACTCGTTTTTTTGCTGATACAAAAATATAAATAAAATAAAAACTCTCATTTAATCATCCTGTAACAAATACCGAGTCTAATCAGGCATTTTCATGAGATCTTCATTCATCCATAGAACTATTTTTGCTTAAATGTACGAGAACAAGAACGGCGAGACTACCACTAAATGTTTTTCTCATTTTCTGGTGAATTAAACTCTTGCACCAACGGTATATTATGCGCTCCATATTTTTTTCCCACACAACTCACCTAGAAATTCTGTTGCACATACACTTCAAATGCAAATCAACGATATAGCTATCGCGCAGAATAACAAAGAATGAAACTCGGGAAGAGGCTTTCCGCCACTCAGAATTGGAAAGGGATAAAATGGGTACAGTAAAATGACAAATTGCTGATAGTTCAATAGTTACTTAAAGCTCTAATGAAACAGTGGAAATTCGCCAGGTATCCTTACTAAAAGTTCGGGACCCAGACATTTTCGACGTCTGAATTGTAGATACAAATTTCGTTTTGTCCGAGGGATGAAATAGATGGATAATCAAATGGGAAACCAAACTTCCAAGGTTTATCTAGAAGGGTGATATTTTTTTCATACCTTCTGTCTACGCCATTTTCACTCCACTTGCATATTTAAAGGCCATTCTTAAACCCCAGTTACAATGATTGGTTTCTACTTATGTAACTAAACATCACTAAAAGTACTGCTGAAATAACAATATCCTGCTGAAAAAGAATCCTAAAATTTAAAATCAAAATTGTTAAACAAGGCATGAATCTTATCTGTTGTGGAGTGTGTAGAGCATAATCTTTGTACGAGAGAGAGTTCCACATAAACTATAGGTGTTGTTCGGTACCCGATATACAGGGAAATTTGTTTCATATATTCAAAGAATAATGTCTGTAACAGTTGAGATTTAATCTAGTGACATAGACATGAGCAATGCTATGCAATTTATTATAATGTATTAAAAATTGGTATTCAAAAAACATAGGAAACTTTTTTCTAGAATGAAACAGACTAACCAAAGCCATCATCAGTCGGCCCCACAATATAACATGCCAAAAGTAGTGCAAAGGAGCATAATTAGTATAGGTCCCACTTCGTCACACATGAACAATACACCTTTTCTTTAGACAAAAAGCTCATCCTTCTATCCAGGTGGCCACCCAACAGTAGCACGTCCTAATCATTATATTTCTTTTCACAGGAAATAAATAAATAATCAACGTATAATTGTATCAAGAAAGAATTTTTAAATACAATCTTTGAAATAAAGGTAGGTAAAAAACATAATTAAGTATTGTCAATATATTCTGTTAGATTAAATAAATAATATACATAAATAATATTATGCACACAAAAATGTCATCACCTAATTATAAATCGTGACTTTTATAATAATTATCTTAAGAATTATACAAAAATAATTTCTTATTAGTTGGCAAAATTGAATCTGTATAAATAAACTGCTCCAAAAGTATTTATAAAAACAACAAAAGATGAAAAAATCATAAACTAACATAATATAAAAACTTTTATAAATTGATTCAAGCTTTTGTAGTGTTAATGAAAACGTCATAAACACAATAAAATAAAATCAAGCTTGAGAAGAATTTCTGATTTATTTAAAATCCGACTGTTTTTCTTCGAGCTAGACTCATCTCTGAAACCTTTCGTCTTGCCACAAGATGATGATTTGTCTGTGATAGAAACCACGTCAGATCTCAGTCACACAAATCAATCCCCATTCCTAATTAGTACAAGTATCCATCCTAGAAAAGAAAAGGCCCACGCCCCTATTATGCACGATCGCATTTACACGTGTCACAGCAGAATGAAAAGCACCGTGAATTTATCTCTCTTTGTAAGGACCACTCTGCCTATGAACCTACAACACGTGGCCTTTCTGAGCAACACACCCACCAACCCCATTCCCAGTTTAAACTTAGCGAGCACAATAATTCCGATATCATTTTTTATTTATTTACAGAAAATAATAGTAGTAAAATAAACATAGATAATAATCAACCAGATAAATTACAATTGAAAAAGATAATAAGTAAATATTAATCAGAACGCCACACTCCCTCCCTGCGCAGTCACCACAACCACCAAAAACTCTTTCAAACTTCAAAAAAAAAAAAAAAATATATATATATATATATATATAAATGAAAACGTAAATTTTGCAAAAAATAAATAATTATTAGAAAATGGACGAAGGCGAAGAAGAAGAAGGTGTACCGAACCTGTGAGCCACCATGGCCGTCGTAAACGCCGAAGAAATGAACGGGAGAGATCTCGCCGGAGGATCTGGAGCCGGGAGCGGTACAACCGCCGAAGTGATCGCACGTGCGAGACATGAATCCGGGAATAACTGCCACAGCGTCCTCCATCTCTTTCCTTCTTCCAATCACCGAAGTGTGACCCCAACTCACTCCCTTGTTACTCCTTCCGATGCACTTCTCCCTCACCGCCGGTGTCTCGCAGTCACTGAGCCCCGCGCGGTGCAGCGGAGGCGGCGAGAGTACCGCCTCGGTGACTGCGGAAGGAGGAATCTCGCCGGAGCCACTACTGATGGAGGAAATGTCGCCGGAGCTGTTGAGGTTCCGGAAATCTTCGGTTCTGAGTGTGGAGGAAATGACGGAGCCAGAACTGGTGGACGCGAACTCCAAGTCGAGTCGTTCGAGTAGGTCGTCCTCCTCCATAGCTCAACGGTGTCGTAATTGAGAGAGGGAACGGGAAGAAAAGGAAGCGAAGAGGTGATAAAAGGAGGTGAAAGGAGAGACGAGAAAGTGACACGTGTGAAGAAATTGTAAGTTTTGTTGATGGCGCACGCATCTATTGTGAATTGTGAGTGGGGAAAGAAAAGAAAGAAAGGAAAAGGGAGAGAGACACCAACTGTTTGTAAATTGTAGTCGTACTCACCTGCCTTATGGTGTGTCTCCACCTGTCCCTCCATTGATCTTCCTTCCACACGTTTCTTTTCCTTATCACGCATCTTTCTAATCCTCTGCTTCACGCAACCCTGCACCCGCTTTCATCCTGTTCTCTCTGCTCATCCTACGAATCGTGATAAAACCCTTTCCAAAGTACCACGAGACCTCCCTGCACTGGATTGCTCCCTTGCGTGTGTGACGTGTGAGGAACCTATGTACGTAAGCAACGGTACTCTGTCTTTAATTAGAGTAACGCCAGGTGGCATCAAGGCTTACTTTGGGGACCTACTCGTTTGGTAAAATTTGACGTGCGAGTTAATTGAACTTCAATGAGAAAATCATGATTTTTTTTTTCAATTTTCCCTTTGCATTAATGAATGAGTATCTTTTTAAAAAAAGTACAAGAAAATTTGGAAGGGTAATTTTTTTATAGGACTTGACTGCGACAGAGGAATTGGTCGTTCTAGGCTACAAGTCTACCACTATACTTCCAGGTGTTCACTCTTCTGAAATTCAAGCCATCGCGGTGTGGACTTCAACCAAACACCAACAACGCGTGGTGATTTCTAATTTCTTTAGCAAGGTAGAAAGAGATTAGACAAATGCCAACTGGAAGAATCAATCATCTAGAACTACAATGCCTTTTCAAGGTAACACTAGCATTATTTTGAGACTACATTAAAATTTTTATAACAAGAGTTGAAAGTTAATCTGATTGATTCATTAAAATCCACGTGTTTTCAGTTGAGGAAAATAAAAACAAAATCGGATAAAAAATATAAATAAATGATAAATATAATAAAATTATAAAGAGTGTTGGAATTTTTTTTTTAATAAAATCGAGAAGAAAGATAATTTATATTTATTTTGAGGATACAATGATATATTTTTTTCCTTCTCACCTACTTCTCCTGTGTAAAGTATAGATATAGGGTTTTACCTTTTGTACTTTGACTCTAGTTTCTTATTCCATTCCTACCGAATACACCATGAATGAATGAGTTAAATGTGTTGATAGACCAAGTTTGTAACATTCCTAAGTAACATTGCGTGAGAGGCAATGCAGGGACAGCAGTGATGATGAATCCCTGTCACTGTACTGGGGTACTTGAAATTCAATTATAGGAAACAGGTGGTAACAGTCCGTACAAAAAGAAATATAATTTTAAGAATAGAAAATTAAAAAAAATGAAAAAGGAAGAAGAAAGTGTCCATGATGAAAGAGCTTTAAAATTGTGTTTGAAAGAATTTGGGAGTAGGAGGTATCTGCTTTGGGATTGATTCTTGTGGGTACGTGTGAAAGAGGAGGGTCTGTTTGGGTGAACACGTGGGCGTGTGTGAATTGAAGGCTCCATGGTTGTTACATCCACACACTTCTTCTTCTTCCACTTCACTGAATGATTGAATATTGGTGGCTTCCACGAGTCTTGGGTTGGGCTAGCTGGGAAACACTCCTAGACAAGGACCTCTCCCAAGGTACACAGATTCCTTTCCACTCCAATTACCACTATACCCCTCACCGCTTATCATTCTCCTTTTCAAATTATAATGTTGCATCATCGAATCCTCACACGACACACACCTTCCATCTCTCTCAACTCTTTGCCAAATGTTGCCATGCCTTTTTTAAACGTTAATAATTTTTCATACTACTTTAATTAATAACCTTTACTACACATTATTGTTGTTAGGACTCTCGGGTTAGGTTGGATTTAGATCAACACATCAACCCAGTTCAATCTAAATTTGGCACGACAAGAACGGTTAGTTAGACTCTTCTATTACTTTTAACCGTTCGGTTTCTTGTTGATAACCGTTCGGTTTGTTCTGGTAGTTTGTGGTCGAACGTTCTCTTGTGAGTGTTCGGTTATGTACGTTCGTTTTTTGTTCTTGGCTGTGTTGTTCGGTCTTTGTTGTACTCGACCTATGTTCGGCCTCTACTGCTTACGATCGTTTAGTTTTATTTCTGTCATCTTGAATTGACCATATATTGTAGTCTGTCTTTGTTTTTCAGAATCGATTCAATCTCGAAATATTTAGATCATTTTTCTGTGTTTTTTCTCTTCTTCCTTTTCTGGGTTTTCTGTTTCTTCGTTTCACACTCGAATCCAACAAGAACTATACTAGAGACTTAGATAATAAAAAATATACTTCTGATTCAGTCTTTTTGATTGGAATTGAAACTGTCTCATGGGCTTAAAAAAATAATCATTGGTAAGTTTATCTACTATTGAGGCTTGTTATAGCATTTTGTGTTCGTATTTGGATTCGAGAAATCTTAAAACATTTTGGATCAAAAGAAAAGGAAGCAACATAAATCTTACGTGACAACAATTCCACCATTTAATTATTTGATAATCATGTTTCCATAGAAGAAGTAAGCATGTTACAATGAGATTTCATTTTCTTACAGACATGATATATGACCATATTGTTTGATTGAGCTATTTCTATTTTAATAATTAAATCTTGATCAATCTAAAAGAATCTCAACACATGCTTGAAGTAGCAGCAGTCATCGAGATAAACTAAATATAACTATTGTATAACTTATAGGAGGAAATGTTAATGTTAAGTTTTGTTTTGTTATTATTCATATATCATTGAACTAGTCATCTTCATTTTTAAAAGAGTGTTTGTTATTTGTCTTCCTTTACTTATATATAGTATGTATTTTGCGCTTTTTATTTTTATTGTAAAATTTATATAAGCCATTTTGATTATTGAATATGTTTTCTATTTCTTATTTTTTTTTTAGTGTTACACCTTGAGTTCTAATAGCCATTCATTGAAGTTATTGACAATAGAAAAGAGTAAATAATATCCAAAAATTATGGAAGATCTTAGAAAGTGTGAGGATTGTATATGAAAGAATATGAAGAAGATGATGAGTTGGAAAGGAAAAGTTAAAGTTTGTACCTTGAGAGTGTTCATAACAAATTAAATAATATCCTCAGGTCGAGTGGGTATATGTGAATATTTTTATCCAAATCCGTATCCAACTATTTAAACTCGTTTTATCCATTCTAGTTTATCCAATTTAATTCATTTTCGTGCAAAACCGACCCGTCAGTTATTTTCTTATTCGGTTTCGGAGGGTGCGGGTCGGATCCGCACACCATGCCCAACCTTAATTATTGTTTGAATAACCAGTACTTTCTATCAAATTCTCAACCATTTACTTGTCCCACACCCTCATCGTGTAATATAACATAATTTGCAAAAAAAGTAATGAAGTAGTAAATGGAATGAAAAATGTATGGAGATGGATGTAATGCAAAATTTAGAGTATCAAGAAAAAATGAGAAGGAAAAAGTGAAACGATAGTGAAGATTCTGATTTATTGCTGTCATTTTTCTTCTGCAATTGCATAATATATGTGATGGGAATTTAATGTGACTTAAAAGTCATATAAATGAATAAAATTGATAATATATAAATATAATGAATCTTAAAATTATTATTGTATTAAAGTTTTAAGTTATATTGTATATTAAGATCTTATATAAGTTCTTTTATGGCATATTGGTGAAAATGTAAGCAAACATTACTATAATGATATAAAGGTAAACCTAGATAAATTTAGAGTTTAGGGGTTTAAAATCCAAAAATAATAAAAGAGTAAAATTTTAAAAATAACTAAAAATTACTTTTCTTGCTTCTTGAATAACTTTTTTTAATATTCTTTTCTTTCTTTTTTTTCTTTTACAATCATTCACATGAGAGAATAAACTATGGTAATACGATACACCAAAAATGGTTCACTCAGCAATAAAACTCAAAATCTTACCAACTATCATAAAAAAATTCAACCCAAAAATTCTCAAAATCAGCGTAATTAACAAATTTATAGATAATCCAAGCAACACCAATTAAAAATCCAATTTTTCAAAAAAATTAAAAATACCGACCATTAAAACAAATTTTAAAATTCAATCAAAATATATTAACATTTTATTTATTTATTTATTTATAACTGGAAGTAAACATAGAAACATATTATGACGACTAATCATTATTATGACTGGTCAATCATTTCCGTTAAACATCTACCATCACAAATTTCCATCTATGTTTACCAATTTTATAGAAAATACAAACTGTATATACAATAAATTTATACCATCATTGAATAACACGTCATGCTTTACAACAAATTTATTAACTGTATAATAATAATTATCCTTAAATCCAATCAATAAAAGTTCTAATTTAATTGATAATATAATTTTTCTGATACTTTGTAATTATTAACTTCATTTATCTGACATTAGACTTTATTCTCTTATTCCGTTTACATTACACTCTTATAAAGTACATTCGTTGCTCTTAAAGTTTCAAATTTTAATGAACACACGACAGGTTCTAAATAAATAAAAGGGTTAAAGTGTAATATTGGTTCATGAATCATCCTTTCTCAGTTGTAATTAATCAAATTTGTTAGGTTAAGCAGTTCCTTGCTTCTATAGATAAGTGAATCACGAATTTGATTTGATTAATCCAAACAAAGTAATCTGATTAATGGTTAACTAATCACATATTAGCTGTAAATCCACTCCCTGTTTACACAAATTATAAACTAATTAAAGACACAATTTACCGAATATGAGACCTTCTATTTTCTCATTCCTTTAACCTTTTTATTAAGTATATGATTATTTAAAACAAATAAAAAATTACTAAAGAACCGCTCACTAAAAAATGAAAATTGAAAGACAAATTTTACTACTACTTTTAAATCCTTTTGTAACCAAACAATTGGTAACAAGTGCTTAATTTATTGAATCTAGGATCGAATTATTCATACATTTTCTGAGTTTAATTCTTAGTAAAAAGGAAAAAGTATTGGTCAAACTTTATTTACCTTTCAATCGAATCAGATTAGTTTCAGCCTTATGTTACTAATTATGGTGACTAATTATTTTCTTAAAAATTAAGTGTTATTCAATAATTTTTTTATAGTGTTATATTATAAGTGATTTGCTATAAATCTAACATAATTTTTATATAAAAAAATACGAATTTGTTGTAATTTAGTGTGTATTATATTTTAATATAAAGATATCAGTTTTGTATAGTTTCAATTATTTAAAATTGGTGAATACTTAATATAGTTATTAATATTAGAAGACAAGTATGCCTTTTGTTTATTATGGCATGACTTATACAACCTCCTTTTTTTTTTGGATATATATTATTCAGAAATTTCATGTAAATCTTTAAACATTTTTTATTTGGGCCTTGAATTGTTTAAATTTTATGAATTGAATCCCTGTTGAATTTAGTCAATATGACATCAGTTCTATGAAGAACCGAATTAAAATCTTTTCAGTCTATGGACCAACATACAAAATTATAAATAGTTTACATTTTTACTAATGAAATATTTTGACATTATTTTAATCAAGTTCTCGGAGTTCAATTTAGCAATATGCTGCAAATTACTAACCACAAAGATTCAATTGCGAAAATCTGCCACTAACGACGAAAATCCAATTAAAAAAATATAATTTTATGAGTTGCTAGAAAAACAACAATTTTTTCCCGTGTCTGTAATATAAAATAAAACTTGATTAACTATCATTAATGAAATATCTCCTCCTATTTTTTCACTTTAGTACCAAATGAATAATTCTTTTTTTTTTCTCCTTCCTTAACAGAGTTATCAACGAATAATTTAATTAATTAATTTTCCTTAAAGGGGTTAATCTAATAATGACCACGTGTTTAAGCATACATGGCAGTGATGTTTAGATCATCACCGGTGCATTTTTTTAATAACCTTAATGTTTCGATTAGAGTCGTTGTTGAAACTTAATCCCTCATCAAGATTTTGCATTAGGTAGATATATTAACGCGCACAAATATCTAAAACAACATATTATTTTATGCTATAAATGTATTTAAATAAATTCTATTATATATAGACAATGATAAATTTGATCTTAAATGACAATTAATAGATATTAATCGTAAAAAAATTTCTAAAAAAAAAAAAAAGAGGGACTAAAATAGGTATTTATTCAAAGAAAAATCAGGAAAGATAATAAAATGCTTGCGTAGAGGAGTGAAAACAATTGGGAATTGAAAATTTCAATATTAGAAACGTTGAAGAATTTCAAATAAAGTTTTATAAATAAAGGGTTGTGGAAGTATCATATCATATCATATCATATTCATCTTAATCTTGACAATAATCTCTCTCTTTCTATTCTCTCATTCTTGTGTTGTTTTTAGTAATTAGCAGTGCGAAGAAACAATGGGTCGTCGTAAAATTGAAATTGCAGCAGTGAAGGATCCTAATACGAGACAAGTCACATTTTCAAAGCGTCGAACAGGTTTATTCAAAAAGGCGAATGAACTATCGATACTGTGCGGTGCAGAAATTGCAATTGTCGTGTTCTCTATTGGAAACAGACCTTACTCTTTTGGGCACCCAGGTGTCGATGCTGTTGCAGCCAAATTTCTTGAACATGAAATCGTCAAATCAAACGATGTCGAACAGAACAACGTAGAAGTTGGTGACATTGGTAGGTTGAATCAACAACTGTTAGATCTTGAAGCCCGAATACTTGTGGAGGAAAAGAAGGGCCTAGAGCTTGATCAGATACTAAAACAGCACCAACTGTCACAGCCTTCCCAATTTAAGCAATTACAAGATTCATATTTAGAATTCCAACTTAGGCTGAAAGATTACACTGATGCGATTGAGGTATCAGAATGTTTGATTCTACTTGCACAAGAACCCGTTGTCGAAATAACAAAACAGGTGAAGAAAAGAAGAAAGAATTGATGTTACGTAACATGTAATTTTGTAGTTAAATTTTAATTTCACTTTATCATGTAACTTTGTTCTCTCGTGCCGCTTATGCGGATTGAAATGAGAAAAAAAAAATAGCAATAGCATTGAGTATGTGTTTTTTGGGGATTGAATTTAGAAAAATACGATGGGATGGAAATAGCAGGTTTTACATTAATTCTTGTATCGAATTATGCTATTATTCTGTAAGAATATTTTTTATTTGTATCATGCATTGGTTTTGAATTCTAACAAATATACTATATTATGTATTGGTTTAGACCTGGGGATTTCTTTTATCGATTGATAACATGTAATGAACAATTAATGGAATTATATAGTCCTTCTTTAGAGAGAGAGAGAGAGGATCATGACTACTCTAAAAAAATCATCTTATAATCAATTATAAGGTTTTGTAATTGATTACTCTAGAAAAATATTATTTTTCACCGTGTTGTTCACGTCTCTTATACGACTGATATTGTGTTATATATTTTTCTTTCATTCTTTTTCTTCCATTTATTTTAACTTAATTACTTTAAATAGGGTGATCATATATAACTAGAATGAAACAAACATCTTCTTCGAAATATTCTTCTTTTAGAAGGAAAAAACAAAGGTAATAGATTTCATGTTTGCATGTTTTCTTCTAGTTGAATAAAATAACCTTTTTTTATATAAACAACATTTCAAGAAGAACTATATTCTGATTTTTTTTTCACATGAATGTGTCCATGTATTTATCATATGAGACTAATTTTAGATATTAAACAAATGAAAAATTATTCTTTTGACACACTTAAATTTTTTACATTCATTTGACATTACCTTTTTTACATTTTACTCTCTTCCAGTCTTGAAAAAATATAAAAATTTATACTTTTATGACTCTTTTATCTTGTACTCTGAGTTAAATGAATGTAAAAGTGTGTTTTGATACTATTTCTCTAAACAAATCTGGCTATGTATTGATTATACCAGTTTATCAATATACATTTAGACCAATATATTTATGTATTGATTTGTATTTATAACAAATATATACTTAACAAATTTTTATAGTGTTTATTCTTTATATTTTTAGAAGATTCATTCTATGTTTTTTCACATGTTATATTCATTTTTTTTAATATTTTTTAAATTTTTATATACATATATATTAATTTTCTAAATTTATGAATAATTTTTCACGTTAATTTTATTCAAAATTTAATTTATAAATTCAAAAATATTATTATTTTCCCCTTAATCCTTAAATATATTTTAATATAATATATTTAAATATCTTTTAATATAATATATATTTAATAATATAAAAGAATCACACACAAATGAACATATTTAAAATGAGTAAAGAAATAAAAAATTACAAAGAGGGTACAAAAATGAAAAAGGGGTCTCTACAACATGATTTTGTTTCCGGCCCAAGTGCTTAAAGCACTTAATAAGACCTAATATATATAAAAAACAAAAAGGAGGTTTGGACTAATATCGATCAAATAGGGGCTCTTTCTCTCTGCAGCTCTTTTTTTATTTTTCCTGCACCCTCATAAAATTCGTAATTCCCAATTTATTCTTGTTGAAAATTTTATTAAAATCCTATTACTTGCTTAAATATTCTCACTTCCTCAAACTCTGCAACCTCTTTTCTTCTCACTTTCTTCTTGCTTCCTTCTTCTTACGAGCATTATCAACTTTTTTGGTGACCTATTGAAGAGGTAATTCTTCCATTTTCTTTTTTCGATTTGGGTGATAAAAATGGTGGTTCTGGTATGTTTTTTTTTGTTTGACTGCAGGTTTCTGAAATACATTCCAGAATTTCAGAATGCATTACAGGAACTAGATTCTGAATTATGTATTCTAAAAGATACTCTCAAATATGAAAATACTTTCTAAATATATAATTGAAAATATTTTTTTATACAAGGTTGTATATTCTGAAAAAGAATTCTAAATTTAAAAATGAAACATACAATCTGTAATACATTTCAAAAACTATAATTCTGAATTATATATTTCAAAAGATAATTCTACATCTAAAAATACTTTGAAAAAAAAATGTACAATTGAAAATATTTTTTTTAATACATTCGAGATGTAGGAAGAAAGAGCCTCCAACAGGTGGACTAGTACAAAAACACTTCAGCTTCTTTTTATATAACTTTTTTCGTTTTAATTAAATTAAAAAAAAAACAGTCTTAATTTCTTTTAGGTCTATGTTGACCACCAAATGGCTGTTGATAGTTGAATCATCACTAGGGATCGAATCTACGCTCATATACATTAATAATCCTATAAATCATTAATAATAGATGATTTAATATAAAATTCTTAGAAAAGATTTACTAAAAAAAAACTAAACCATAAGAAATTTATTATCTTATTAATCAAATTATAAGAATTAACAAATTAAGTCAAGCAAAATAAAATTATCATTTCTCTACCTTACGCACAAAATTAAAATTGGCCAGGTCTTTCTTAATTAACGGATTCCTAAGTTTCTATCTTAATACCTAATAATGCGGCAGGATTCCTGCTATAATTCACTCACAGTAGTTCTAAAGTTCTCCAAAAGAAAATACTATTCAAGGGATAATTATTTATTTTAAGAAGACGAGACAGAAGTAAAACATTTGACTCAACCTGACAAATTTAAATCCAGGTCATTATAAAAAAATAGGAACAAATTATATAATCTTATATTTTTTTTTCTGTCATCAAAATATGAATGACTTCCAATAAAAAATATTTATGATGATTTATGTCAATCATTATAAAATAAATAAACAAAGACTAAAATATGTGAAATGGGTAATAACAATGTTAAGGTGACTGTCAATCAAAATCAAATTTATAATAAATTATTATAAAAGAGTTTGAAAAAATGAAACTGTTGAAAGACCCAAGCTATGTCAATAAATATGTGAAAGGAAAAGTAATCGTAGAGGGTGAGATATATATAGGTGATTCGTTATTGAGCTTGTGCAATGGATGACAACAACGCTAATCATAGGATTTTAGAGAACAGCGATGATATTGCGGCGATCATGGTATCGCCGGTGACAATGGTGAACAATTTCATAGACTTGGGTGGTTTTGATCTGGACGAGGCTCTTGCGGTGGTGGAGGGAGAATCAGGGTGTGTAGTGGCAACGTGCAAGAGCTACGTGTCGAAGTTGCCGACAGTGAACGAGGTGAGGAGGGACGAGGTTTGCTCCGTTTGCATGGAGGGGTTCAGCCGGCACAGCGGGGAAGGGGAAAACAAGCGAATCCCCTGCGGCCACGTGTACCACTCAAGCTGCATCACCATCTGGTTGGAGCACTGCAACTCCTGCCCCCTTTGCCGCCGCCTTATTTTATTCTAAGTCCAATTTTGCTTTCCTCTTCCTTCTGCTGTTCTTTAGTCAACCTTTTTCTTAAAGATATAATGTAATAATAAAATAATATATTCTCCATTTGAACGTTCATGTAGAAATTTCTTACCAGTAAGTTTGTTTTCTGAAATTTATCGTTATATAAATAACGATGGTATGTAATTAAATTTAATTGGTAGTTATATTTAATAAAAAACTAAATTTCTAATATTAAATCATTTACGCGTATTGACGTATTTTTATTATACTCAGAACTTTTCATAAACTAGTATTAAGGTAATTTTATTTGTTATATAAAAATGAGATAATTAAGATTGCATATAGTATTAATGTATAATAAGAAGGTATAATTAATATTTTGGTTAATATTAAATCCTTTTAAATATTAATTTTAAAAGAATTTAATCTTTTTCATCATAAATTTGATATTTGACAACATGTTGCATGATATCTGAAATACATAAAATAAAATTAGTTACTCTTATACATCTAAAAAATAACACTAAATAGTCTCAACTAAAATTTTATCTAATTTATACATAACCTTATTATGTACACATTTTAACAAATTATAAAAAATAAATTTTTCAATTGTAAACTTGGATAATTGAAGATTTAATACAAATAATTAAAATTTAATCATTTCTACAAAATTTCAAATAGAAATTAAGGTTCACTCGATTCAAAAAGAACTTCCTTTTTTCGTCACTAGAGTTGACAACAGTTTTTTCCGTAAGAAGAAAAACAAAGAAAAAATGTACTGCATGTTTTTTTAAACAAATTTATGTCTCACGTATAAAGGTGAGACATAAAATATGATTCTTAAATTTCACTCGAGAAACATAAATTTAAATCTACCATATAATTATTAGACATAAATTTATGTTTAACTTATAATAGTAAGATATAAAAATCTTTTTTTTTTAAGTTTGACTTGTAAAAATCAAATGTAATTTCTTTTTAATTATTTACAAAAATATTATTATGTATTTTTTTTACATGTCAAAATAAGTTTAGAATGTCAAAATTAAGTTGAGTGTTGATAATAACTCTTGTGTTAATGAACGTGGTGTAATACTTCAAAACTTTGTTACCCCCAAATAATTGATAAAATAAAATATTTTCTTTACATGCTAGTAATTATTTAATATGTTATATAATTCACAGTAATAATTTTATGAACTATATTAGATTTCTTAAACTTATCAAATACATTGTATTAGCATGTTTTATTTTACTTTAAACTATTGTTAAATAATAGTAAGTAATAAATTATTAAAAAATACAAGATATTAATACAATATTAATTATTAAATTTAATATATTTACTAATATGTTGTTCATATTTTTAAGAGATATAACATTTATTAAATTAACATAAATGATTAACTGCAGTCATTGTATTTTTAAATATAATATACAATTTAATTTAATGATTTTATGAAATATAATGTATTTATTAAATTTTACAAAGATAATATAACAAACTAGGCATTTATTGTTTTAGAATAATTATTATTCAATAGTTGTAATTAATTAATTTATTAGAAAATGTATTGTTGATACATTTCTACATTTAATATATTAAATATATTGTTCCATTTAATTATTACATTTAATATATTATTGAATTCATGAAATGGTATTATTTAATAAATTCAAGAATATATTCAATGATATATTTATTGTATTAAATGCAGTAATGTATTAACACTATATTACTTAATAAATTCATTATTACTCTTATATTTGTAATGAATTAGTCCTAAATTTCTCCATTATTTCCTTAAGTTTCAAATTGCTTTGAACGCTCCAGATCTAGCCATCTTTTAACATGGGTAATAGAATTTTAAGAAGATTAGAGATCATTTTCCATTATTGGAATTACTATAGTGCAGTACTATATTAGGATAACGCATCATATTACATTTGTTTTTCTATTTGAAACTTTAATATTTATGTAAAATTGCTAGTTTATTATATTTTCTTTGTCAGAGTCTTTGTTTTCAAAGAATCTTTGTTCTATCTCATGAAAATTGCATAAAATGTTTTTTATGAGAATTTGATTGATTTTTAGGGGGTGAAAATTAACATAGCAGATAAAATTAAAACGCAAATATACATAAGGATTGGAATTTTTGAACCAGATAGTTATATTCATACATTGCATATTATCTTCTATCAGTTAAAATAAAGCCAGCACCTGGTTACATGTTAAGGATTTAGAGAAATTAAGATAATGTATATTCATATAGGGAAATGGTATATAAAAAATTGATATCTGGTGCAAGAATTTTCAAATTGATATACCAAATATCAAATAAATAAGAGAGAAATGCTATAAATAAATAAATAAATAAAAATGAGATAACTGTTAGGTAGTGAGAACAAATAATCATTAAAAGAGGACAACATAAACAACGAAGACAAATTTTAAGGCTTTTATCCGTCAAGAAGATAGAAGAAAAAAAATTGTGATAAGAACATATCAATAATTTGATAAACTAATGCACTAGTAACATAATTAGTAAGCATAACTCTTAAATTAAGAATAAAATGCGAACTATTTAAAAAGTTTTATTAAAAACTACTATTTTTAAAATTTTGAGTTTACAATTATCTTAGATGTAATGTAATATTAGTTGATACCTTTCAAGATTATCCAATGTAGACATCTTCATAGTGAAAAATGTATAATTGTTGTTTAGATATCTCAGGATTTGTCAGAACCTTTGTATTTTTATTTGAAAAAACAAAAAGAAAATCACCACTTAGATCAATCAATGCTTTGACAAGAATGAATTATATCTTCCTGATTTTCATGATATATTCTCAAGATTACTATATTCTTTCATCATCCAATACAATGAGATTTCTTTTGTAAAAAACATTCAAATTGAAACAAGCTAAAATTTAGTAATCAATTACAGATAAAATTCTTGAAATACTAAACCATAACATAGATTCTGCAAATATAAATAACAACCATTTCACACACAAAATATTATTTTTTTTTTCAACCAACACACTGGGAACAACAACAAGGGTTATAAGAACCCAAATAAGAACATAATTTTCATGCTACAACGCATCAATTCTTTCTTCTTTTTGCATTTGCCTTGTGTTGTTATTCCAATTACAGGTTCTTTTGCAAGAAGCAACATATACTCCGACACTTCAGATGGCATCAAGATAGTCTTCCACCTTACGCTGAACCTTTAGGTATGAACGTTGCAATTGTTTGTTATAGGTAAGTTTAGTCACATCTTGTTGCTTCTTTCTCCTGTCAAGTTCAACAGCCTTCTTATGTTCCTCGCTTATTTGAGTTTGAACACCAGACAACTGTTGATTCAGCGCATCTATGTTGTCATCATTCGATGAACTATTTCCTTCGACAACGTTTGGTTTGACAACAACATCTGATGCACTTTCTTGTTGCAGAAACTTGTCTGCAACAACATCAACACTTGGGTGCCCAAAAGAGTAAGGCTTGTTCCCAGGAGAAAACACAACAATAGCAACTTCAGCTCCACACAAAATTGATAATTCGTTTGCTTTTTTGAACAAACCTGTTCGACGCTTCGAAAATGTCACTTGCTTGGTGTTGGGGTCCTTCACTTCCGTAATCTCAATCTTACGACGACCCATGATTCAAGAACAAAGCTTTAAAAAGAAAGAAAAGTTATTGGGGAGCCATAAGCAAGAGGGTTCAAAAGAGAGGTTATTAGAAAGGTTTAGGTGTATGATATCACTCCCACACTTCTTTATTTATACACACTCATGAAAATTGTCAATATTTTTAATATGAAGTTTTTTATGTTTTTTATTCTTTTTATTGTGCATAAGGAAAGTGTTTTAAAATGTTTTATAGTTTCTAATTTTATCAAATCTGATGCTATATCAACAATTTTGGCTATGAACTTCCTTATTAGATGGCACTGATATTAAATAGTTATATTGAAAAATATATATGGTTTCTATATTTGCTAGATATTAGCGTAAGTTTTAAAAGAAAATGTTATTGTTTGGTCATAGTTGCCAACTTTTTTTTTTCAATATCCTCTCAAATAGTGAGTTGTTAGGTATAGTATGTGAATAACAACTATAGTTTATTTTTGTGAAAATAGACCTATAACTTAATTTAAAAGATGGTTGATTATAATTATTAGTGCAAAAAAATATTTTTATAACGATTTTTTATATTGATGATAATTCATTCGCTATAATAAGTGATATGGTGACAAAATTATAAATAAGATAACACTTTTTATACCAGTTGGAGTTATAATTAGTATAAAAAGGAGATATAGTGACATTTTTGTAATAAAGAAAAAAAAATTCTATAGTAGTTCTAACTATTACTACTATAGAAAATGTCCCCTTTACTTCTTGATGAACTACTTTGATCTTTTTTCTACGAAATCTGAGGAGTATCTTCCTTCTCTACCCTTCAAAATCATTTACACTTCCTTATCCCTTGATCCTATAAAAGGAAAACTTGAGGAAGAGTCTTTGCAATTCAAAGGACATATGATAAGGTCAAGGAGCAAACAGTTGGAGGAACAAATCTCCTTTAGACTCATGATACTCCATGAAGATTGGAATTCAAGAAACATGAAGATCATGGCTTGTAGCATAATTATATAATAATTTGGGCAATTAAAAATATTTGCAATTTTCTTTTAGTGGCAAATAATTTGTTTCTGTTTTCTTTTTTTTAATTTTTGAATTATTTTTGGGCTCAATGTCTTTGGCCTTTTTCTTTTAAGGTTTCTTAAGTTCCTTAAAACATTTGTGCCTATATATAGGGGCACCAAACTAGACACTTTTGAGTCATAATATATTCATTTGCATTTTTTTAGAGAGGATTTTCTTGGTTCTTGGATTAAAACACCCATTCTTATCAAAGATTAACATCTTTGTGGCAAATCTTCACTCAACTTATTAATCTGCTAGATTGTGACATCCTCATCTTTGTCTTGTTTCGCATTCTTTTCTGATTTATTTTTGTTGTGTCCTTTGAGGATTCAAATTCAGAAAAGATCGTACTCTTTCCTGGACACGGTCATATCATCTAGTATCTAGAATAAGGTTTTAGTTTGAATATCCTCTTTTATCTTATTTTTTTCATCATATTAAAAAAACCCAAAATCCAATTCCCTTGAGTTTTTAATTTTCGTATTTTTTTATGTTGTTCTTTTATGTGTATTTCTACATTTGATTCGTAAAAATTAGTTGTTTTTCTTTTATTGTGTTCTTCTGTTAATTGTAGTCCTACTTAAATTTTTACCTTGATCTTACATGAGTATTGGTATTTGAAGGACAATCTTTATTTATGCGTTGAACTCCCAAATTAAAAAAAGACAGTGGATCTAATTAAAAAAGAAACAAATATATATTAAAAAAAGAGAGAAAGTATGGATATAAGAGTAAAAAAATGTATAGTTCAACACAACCTATTATGTTGCATATTATTAACTGTTAATATATTAAATTATATTCCGTCTTTTATTTAGAGTCTCCACTTGTCTCATTTAACTCTTTTTGGTAGTCCTATAATTTTCTAATTTTATTATTTTGTGTCTTTTAAAAATTTCTTGAAGTTTTGTATAGAGTTTTCTATTTTCTTTGACCTTTTGAGTCAAGACTTAGATCTCGTAACATTTTTCACATTGTTTGTTCAGTCTTTGCTTAAGTTATTGGAGTTTTTTGCCAAACACTAAAGGGAGTTTGGGTGGAAACATGCTAGAGAGTACTTGAAAAAAGCCTATTTGTATGATATACGAGTGAAATTTGAGTGAGACACTTAGAGGTGTGGTGAGGTACTAACTATATTATTATTATAATCACTAACACTTTCTTAGGACGTGGCTTTTTCCCAAAATAGTGATCCTCCATCACTTAAGACTATGAATATTATGGTTACACTTGAGAAGTTGAACTTACAGATGGCTCAAATGCAACAACACATTCAACTGCAGTTTGAAAGACTCCAAAAGTCTAATGAAGATGTGAGTGTGAGATTGGAGGGAGTGAAGAGAAGGATAAGGAGACACGATGATTTAGACTGTTATTCACATAATGATGAAGAAAAGCATTTTTAGACCAAGGAGGGGCCAAAGACGAGAGAAGTTTGAGAACCACACGCTTGGAAGGGATAATGATGAAGAAGAGCATGGTTTTAGACCAAGGCGAGGTCAAAGACGAGAAGAGTTTGGAAACCACACACCTAGAAGAGATAAGATGTGGAGAAAAATTGTTACCCCTAAATTTAATGGAGCTAAATTTTTATTATTGATGAAAAATTTCTCGGTAAATTCAATTTTCCCATCCAATTTGACAAACTATGTTTATAAATTAATTAGATATGTGTGAGAAAAAGAAGATTTTGTAAATAAATACATGTGGTTATCAACTATCTACCTCAGATTTTATCCGTGGGCACAAGTATATTTGTCATCCCTAATGGCCAACATCCAAGGCCTTTATGCGAAAAGGGGCACCCAAGACGTCGCCAATGTTGTTCCAAGGGTAGCCAAAGTCAAATAGTGAAGAGGGGCGGTGGTAGCGGCAACTTCGTGCATAACAAAAGGCATTCAAGGCGTACATCGAAAAACCAATAACTACTCCAAGGATGGCGATCGTCGATACCAAAAGGGCTTAAAATAGCTTCCTAAAGTTGTGAGTGCTGGTTGGAAGACACTGTCTACCAAGGGTAGAAACAAGAAAGAATACATTGTATGTACGTGGACAAGTGAAAAGGTTAATCTTTTTAACTCAGGAAAAAACAATAGTAATGGTTACTTCACTTAAACGTCGTTACTTATCTGTCAACAATTATATAATGATGATTTTACAGGATACCATTGTCATTTTTTGAACAAATAACGACAATTCCTTTTGAACCATCGTCATATTTCAATTTTTCAATTATAATGACAATCATCCTTACAACGTCAGTGTAACGTTACATTTAATTACGATATTGTCATCGTTTCTTCTATTACTTTGCCAACAACATAAACATCATTATTAAATGTTTTTACACTAGTGCATATATAAGGAATACATTAATTTTTGCATACTATTAACTTCAAATTGTTCCATATTATTAACTTCAAGCTTGGTACCATGATTTGTACCTTTTATATGATCATGAACATAGGGGAAGCAATTCAAGAAGATGATGAGAGCTTGAAAATAAGAAATAAAGATATTCAACAAGGGAGAGATGACAGGACAATATAAAAGTTAGGAAAACTATGATACATAACCGTTTTTGTGAAAGTTATTTTTTTAAGCATTGGGCTAACCATCTCAATAATAAAGAAGTTATTATAACTTTCCTCACTCGTGATCATTTTGAATGTCAATCAAGGTAAGTCTATCACTCTTTGGTTGAGTTTGTTTTGCTTCTTTACCATTTGTAGGAAGTTTCTTGAACGTTTACTTATTCTATAAAAAAATATTATTATTATCTTTTGTGTTTGGAGTTTTGAACTTTTAAGTAGTAAGATTTGAAGTTTCTTTGTTGTAATTTGATCATGAAAAAATATTTTTAAATTACCATTTGGATTTAAGATATCTTATGTGCCTTGACAAAGAAGAATTAATTATCTTACTATCTTCCATAAAAAAATTAACTCCACTACACTAGCATTATCTATACAGATCTAAATTATCTTATAATCTAATTTATAAAACTTTTTTTTATATGATTTCTCTACATTTTTATCTTGAATGTGTGTATAGTTAATTTATCTTAAAAGAATAATTTCGTTTATTTTTATTTCTTAAAAGTTATGAAAAAATTTATCTAAATTAATATTAATTACACTTTAACTGTCACAATATATGCTTCCAGTCCTTTGATTACTATACCAAGTATGTTCTATGAAACAAAATAAATCCATTCTCATATAATTTAAAATTGTTACACTTTTGGAACATGGTATCATCAACTTGTTATTACAAGTTAAGAAATTTCTCGTGATAATATTTATCGTAATGTAAGTGTAAACATTAGACAAAAATAAATAATATATATAAAAAAAATCTTTAAATTTAATGTCTTATAATTTTGGGTTAAGTATAATTTTAAATTCATTTATAATTTATTTATGGTCCATTATAAATATATACCATTACCAAATTTTATATTAACGGACAACATCTGCAATCATGACAATCATAATTTTAGAAGACATCAAACCCAACCTATATATCCTAATTAAAAAGTTTTATTAATTAATATTTTATTAATTAACTTCTATTTTTATAATGTTTAATTTATAACTATCCTAATTAGTGTAATGTAATATGAGCTGGCGTTGGTAAGATTATTCAATAGACATTTATCTCTACCAAAAGAGTGCTCAAAGATAGCAATAACACAGTAAGAAAATCTTAGTTATCTCAGAATTTTCCTTCTTCTTCTTTAACAACAAATATTTTTATAAGATTTGGATTATATTCTCTATATCAAGATTAATACTGTATTATTCCATTACTAATTCAAGGCATAGCAGATCTCTTCAGAAAAAAAAAACATATTAATCGATCTCAACAAATCTAAACCAAGTGAATTTATTGAAAGTGACAGAATTCTTGAATTCTTGATGTTTAATATGATTAAAATCCATAAACTTACTAAAATTATTGATAATAATAACAACACGAACACAATAATTATATATAGAGTTTATTTGTTACTTTTTGATATACAAGAAATATTATTTTCTCAAGAAACACTAATTTACCTGAGAGCTGCAAAGATAATTTTGAAGGTATTGAGTATCAATTCCTTCTTCTTCTTCTTCTTCTCTTGGTAATTGCACGATTTGATATTCCAATTACAGGTTCTTTTGCCAGAAGCAACATACACTCTGAGACCTCGATCGCATCAACATAATCTTCCACCATACGCTGGAGCACTGGTGAATTTTGCAATTCTTTGTTTTGGGCTTGTGAAGCTTCTTGTTCTTTCTCTCTCTTGTCAAGTTCCGTTGCCTTCTTGTGTTCCTCGTTTATGTGAACTTCAACGGAAAATAACTGCTGGCTTAACCTCTCCATGCCATCAACTTCATTAGGTGCGTCATTTTCTCGTACATAATTTGCTCCGACAACATTTGACGTTCGCTTCTTCCGAAGAAATTTGTCTGCAACAGCATTAACACTTGGGTGGCCAAAAGAGTGAGGCTTTTTCCCAGGAGAGAACATAACAATAGCAAGTTCTACACCGCACATTACAGACAATTCGCATGCCTTTTTGAACAAACCTGAGCGGCGCTTGGAGAATGTAACTTGCTTGCTGTTGGGATCCTTCACCTCTGCGATATCAATCTTACGACGACCCATAATTGAAGAAGAAGAAGATGGTTGAAAGAGAAGGGTTACTTTATTAGAAAGGTTTTGCTTTGTGGGATCATTGATCCCCACACTTCTCTCTTTATATACTCCCTCAAATCTTACACAGGTTTCTAATCTTGAAACTGCAGTTTCTAATAACTTTTCTTCTATACATATGAAATTGGTGCTGTCAAGCGTTTTGGCTTCATCTATTCTCCTACTTTAATTTAATAAGTCTGATGTTAAATATGCAGAAATCTTTTGATTTCTTTGAAACAAAAATACTATTTCTATATTGGTTAGATATATATTTTACTACAAGAAATAAATAATTCTTTTGTTTATTAATGTATTAGTGTTGTCTCAAATATTTATTTGAGTTGTTAAAAATATCGCATATAAATAAAGTAAACGAGAGAGAAGAAAAAGGTTTCTAAAATATATGTATTGGGTATTTCTTTTATTTTGTAAAAATAACACATTTATTAGGTAAGAGTTAAATATTTAAGAGTGATATTAATTAAATGAAGTCAATGACATAAGTATTAAATAAAATATAAATTTAATTTAATAGTATCATTAAATGTTATATTTATTAAATGTTATATATATTAAAATCAATAAATGCAATCAATGATAGTTTAACGTGGCATTAATATTTTTTTGGTTCAAATGCATGATATATATATATATATATATATATATATATATATATATATACATATATATATATATATATATATATATTTAACAATATTTTTTGACAATATTTTAATATCATCTACGTGTCATTCTATGATTGGTCCATGTTAATGTTTATGATTATTATTATTGATTGTGGAATAATTTTGGACCAATCACAGAATGACACGTAGATGATGTTAAAATGTTGTCAAAAAAATATTGTCAAAGTATCATTATCCTATTTTATAGAACTAAAAGCTAATTATCAATTACAAATAATAAATTGAATTTAAGTAGATGAAAAATTATATATTGTTTTAATATTAATATTATTTTAATTAGTAGTAGTGTTATTTTATTATTTATTATTATTAATAAGGTTTTTTATCAATTTTAAATATAATATTTATTGCTATTATTATTATCATAAATGAATAGGAGGAGAAAAGGAAAAGTAGTTAATAAGTCAAGAATTTTAATAAATACATGAATAAATGTAAAATGTTCTAACCAATTATGCTTGTTTTCATAATGAATAAAGACGATAGTTTCTATGCATATATATGGAATTTGAATTCTCTCCTGACTGGGTTTTTTTAAGTTGAATTTGTTTGTTCTATCCTCTGTGCCTTTAAAATGTTCTGCGTTATCTGACAGTAGTAGTTACGTGTTTCATTGTGATGTCCTTTACTCAAATGAATGTGATAGTTTTCATTGTGTTTAACTGACATGGATAAAGGCAGTAATACATGGTACATAGGGTTGAAATAAGCCAAGCTGAATTACGTAGTAGAAAAACATAAGTTCATGCGTATCGTTTACTCTTGAGGAAAGCACAATAAAACATCAAACACAAAACACATCCTTGTTAGAACCAAAAGGCAAGAATCCATAGAAGTTGTCCTCAATCACCTATAATTGCGGTATACAGGGGTATACATGCAACTCTCAGCATACTTCACAAGATCCTGAGGTCGTGGAAGACGAGTGGCCAAGCCTACAAAAACAGTTGAAACAGTTGTTTAGTTTACAAGGAAATAAATGAGGATGAAAGAGCAAAGAGAATGAGTACACACCTAGTTCGTAGGCCTTGGCAGCAACATTTGCAGCTATATTGGCTGAGATTTTTCTGATATTAGAGAATGGTGGGTAAATCAAACCATTTTTGTTGTTCTCCTCGCTCACTTGTGTTGCCAAGGCTTCAGCTGCACAATTCACAAGAATGTCAATGAGTTCATCATTCCATTCTCAATTTTACACTATCTAAAATCATTTTTTAAATTTGTCACATTCACTTACAAGCTGCTAGAAGCATATCATCATGTACTCGAATAGCTCCTGAGATTACTAAACCCAAACCAAAGCCTGGGAAAATGTAAGCATTGTTGGCCTGAAATAACAAGGAAAGCATCAGATGCGATGTTCTGCTGTTTAACAAATGAAAATAGAGAAACAATAATGAATTTGGAGAAGACTTTAAAACCTGTCCAGAAGCGTAAACTTTGCCCTTGTATTCAACAGGATCAAATGGACTACCACTGGCGAAAATTGCACGACCCTTTATTTGAAAACAACAAGACATTAATATTCTTGCAAAAATGTAAGAGAGTTGGGCATAATTTGCATAAAAAAAAATGCTTAACCAGGCCCAGAGAAAGACGTGATCATCAGTCTCTTTACCTCACTCCACCGGTAAGCCTCTTCGGCAGTACACTCAGACTGTGAGGTAGGATTGGAGAGAGCCAAAATGAGAGGTTTCTGCAAGTTGGCATGGCAGTGCAGTTCTTAAGTAAAATTGTATATCTAATTACTCATCCACAACAAGAGTGAGATTAGGTTTTACATCATTGTTTGAAGTCATAGCCTCAACCACTTCCTTTGTAAATGTTTTTCCCACACCAGAGGATCCAATCAAAACTGTAGGCTTGATCACCTGAAATGTGCAGTAATTAAGAAGAAGGACATAGCCCTTGAAGACCATATGCAAACATATTAAACACCTTGACGGCTTCTAGGAGACTGTTGACTGGCTCATGTTCATGAGCCCAGGGCTTCTTGAAGTGTTGAAGTGAATTCTTCCGGGAACTAACAATTAAACCCTGCAACAGAATGAAAATAAATAAATAAATGCTTTAGAAAAGTGTACAAAACTAAAATTTAATAAAAAAATAATCAGCAGTGTCAAGCTCTATACTACCTTTGAGTCTACAAGCCATATCTTCTTGCGACTCTCTTCTATGGGTGCCTTAGTCTGCCAGAGAAACAAATAGAAATACATATAGAACGTCACCACTCGTGAATTGAAATGAACTCAAGAAACCAGTGTTGCTGAATAAGTGACTGATTCACCTGCTTCGACATCTCAAGAGCTATTAACTCTGCTATACCAGTTCCAGCCTGAAAGTGTACAAACAATGAATTAGACAAATTGATTTGTTAAGTAACAAAAAAATGGGTAATTAATGGCTTGTATTATCACCCTCGGAATGTAGATGAAATTTAGATGATGAAAAAAATTGAATGATCCATCACTTTAGTTGCTTCTCTCCACTTCCGTAGCATGGAAAGAAGCATAAATAACAAGTCAGAAAAAAAGACAAAACAGAAAATGGTCTTACTTCTCCAGCACCGAGAAAGAGGAATTTGTGCTCAGGTAAGGTCCCACCAATGAGCTTCAGGGCTGCTACAACACCAGCTAGAACAACAGATGCAGTCCCCTGAAATAACACATTAACAATTACAACATTCTAACAATATTCCATAAATAAGTGCCTGATTTTGCGAGACAAATTACCTGTATATCGTCGTTGAAAACAAGATGTGTTGTACCATATTTAGCAAGCAACTCAAAAGCATTGTGATTTGCAAAGTCTTCAAACTGAAAAAATCATTTGAAGTTGAAAGAATGAGGCATAATAAGTGAAGAAAAGGTTTAGAAGCCACATAAACCATGCATAGAAAATTTGTATCGACCTGTACAAGAACTTTTTCTCCGTAATTTTGCTTCACAGCAGTCATGAACTCATCCAGAAGGTCATAATATTCCTAACATGAAACCATTAAAGTTGCCTCAGATCAAAACAAGTTATTAACTGTACAACAATATATGATAAAATAATTCTTATAAGACATCTATCTTATACAAACCTGCCCAGTTGCCCTTTTTTGTCTAAGCCCAATGTAAAATTCATCCTTCAGTAATGTCTCATTATTTGTCCCCACATCGATAGTGACAGGCAAACACTGAACACAAAAACAAAATCAAATGAAAGGAAGAGAGGAAGAAATTAAGAGGACAAAACACAAACATCATATGTAACATGTAAGAAATAATGGAAAATCCTTTACAGCTGAAGGACGAACTCCTCCTAGTGCAGTGTACAAAGCCAATTTACCAACAGGAATCCCCATCCCCTGAAGCACAACCAACGTAATTAGTTATCTGTTCATCCACTTTCACATGTCTATAATTTCTGTGCAAATTAAGTAGTTCGATTCCCCTGCATATGTACCTGACATCCAAGATCCCCAAGTCCCAAAATTCGCTCACCATCAGTTACAACAATAACTTGAATATTTCTCTCAGGCCAGTTTTTCAAAACCTCAAGGACTTTACCCCTGCAAATGGCCAACAACTTCACAACCCCGCACCAAATATGGCTGAAAGTTTCATACTAATGCAGGAAAATGAGGAATTATACTTTTCTTTCAAACTAATGTAAAGACCCTGAGGACGCCTGAATATGCTCCCATATTTCTGGCAAGCCTCACCAACAGTAGGAGTATATACAACTGGGAGCAATTCCTCAACATTGTCAATGAGAAGTTTGTAAAACAGCCTTTCATTCCTCTCCTGTTTGCAACAACAAAACGCTGCGTCAGTTATTTCTCAGCTTTCGTATCCTCATTTTATATAAAATATTTCAGTTCTCACCACATTGATACGTTTTCTATGTTCTTGCAAAATTCAAGGGCATCGTGTATTTGCAGGGATATAGTTCAAAGAACTACTAAGAGAAGAAAAGAAACCATGAAAGAAAGAAATTAATATCCAGTATTTGCGATGATATACTGCCCTTCTTTTCAGCTAATGCGAACAAAAACGCCATGAATGAACAAGAGAACCTAAACAGGAACTAATCTTATGGTGTTTAATCTATTTATAATGACTTGAAATTCTTGCCTGAAGTTCCATCATGGCCACGTACTTTTGCAAGGGAACCTTATATTGCCTGATGTTGTGCATCAGTTTCTTCTCCTGTAGAGAGTACAAAGAAATAATGAGACGAAAGAGTGGGAGAAAAATAATACTCTCATAGATTTTAAATAAAATTCTTTTCAGAAGGCACAAACCTGAAGTAACTGAGTGAGGACAGTGGGAGGTAGAAGTCCACGCAAATAGTGTGCATCCCTCTCTTTCTCACTGAAAGCTAGCCCTTTGTTGTACTGTGGATCCCTTAGCAAAGACCAACCACTGCATGTAAAACAAATTGCTCCAAAACTCAGAAACCACAAATTCACATCAGATAGATACTCAGAGTCAGAGTCTACTAAAAGATTAAACAGTACATGCACTCATAAAGGAACGATGTTTATACAGCTATCTAATCACAACTTACCGTATAGGGTAAATTCTCGATGTTACATTAATTATCTTAAAAACCATTCTAACATGAGTTTTAATTGGTTTACCATGTATGTTTCTCTATGATAATAACAGTGCATAGAAATAAAGAGGTTACTAAAATCAACCCAGTAGTAAGGGATAAAAGAAGCAAAATGGCAGAAAAGAAACACAGAGCTATCAGCTAAATAAAACACACAATTCCATGATACACCACATGCAATTGAACTCATGAAGAAGTATAATGACTGAGAAATGCGTGTGATGTGAGATGGACCTGGCAACTGAGAAAGTCCATGGGGTGACAAGTTGGTCCTCGGTGGCGCGATCCTCGCCGTAGACATCCTCAACGCCACCGCTGACGGTGGATCTGGGGCTGAGGTCCAACACTGACTCTCCATCTCTCAGTGGCTTCAGTACGCTCTCCATCTTCCTACCAATCACTTTCTTCTCTTCTCCCTCTTCTTCTTTACCAGTGTTATGGATATTATTATGTTGACGAACCTTCGAGTTCACACGCAACACAACTTTCTCTGATATTTTCCTCTTATCACCGCCACACCAGCCAGAAATTCCCAAGTTTTTTGAGCACCCGTGTCCCTACTTCATAAAAGTTAAATCTCAAACACAACAATTATGAAGAGAGAAAGTCAAGGGAACACTGTGCAAGAGGGGTTCATGTGTCAGTTCATTTTCTATTCGAAAAACCATGTCAAGTCTCGTCTTCTGTGCATTATCGTTACAATTTTACTACGTTTTGCAGATGGTTAACTAATGGTGACCATGTTGGAAATTTTCAAATTTTAACCAAAAAAACAAGTAAAATACGAAAAAAGAAAGGAACCATCTCTGGTTGAGAGTCGTTAATTACCATTAAATTGGCAATGTTCAACGAAATCATATACGAGGTGAGAGAGAAAAAAGACAAAGGCTTTGTCTCTGTTCGGCGATAGTAGATATATAGAACTTCTAGATGACAATGTTGAATACGTGGCACTGTGTGGTATTAATTGGCTTGAGGAAGACTTTTTGTCTGATGTCACGTATTCTTGTTGGATAAAGGGGATCAGATACTGTTAAGAAAATTGTTACAATTTATTTATTTCGAACTACGCATTATTAATTATATTATAGTTATGCTTTGTAACATGGTTGAAGAAAGGTGTCCAAATTAGAAGGAAACAATCCTGTTATGAACACGTGCTTCATCGAGGTGAGAGTTGTTTGTCCAAAAGAAACAAGGGTGGGAATTTTAAAACTAAAGAGAACTATTGACCTCGTATATTGATCATCACACGCAAAGTTAGAATATTCTTGTCTATAGTACTTTGTATAAAGATATAGATTTGTAGTATTGGACAATTTATTTTATTCTTTTTGGAGTAAGAATTTTTTTTAAGGAGAATATAGAGATAACTTGGTGGGTTTTGAATATCTTTGTATGGATAACAGGTTATTTTTAAATAGGATAATTAAGTTTTGAGTAACTTATAAATTTTAGTATTTATTTAAATTTATTGATGTGTTGTTTTATTTGTTGTTAGTGAGATGGTTTTGATTATTATTTTTTTAGCTCTTCAATTAACTTATTTATTACTTTTCTAATTTCCACTCATTCATGGGTCTAAGAGATTTGTGAATTACATGTTTTACCTTTATTAAATATTTATTAGTGTTAATAGTACAACATTGAACATGTACACATTAATTATTAATATTATGTGTGAAAATTTCTAAAGAGTGTTTTTGGTGACTTAATTATTAGACAATTCCACATCATATTGATATGTTTTATGTTAAATATTTAACATGTTTAATCTACTTGACTTATATTTTGATAATTAACTTTGTGAAAAGTTTTTGTAAGATATGTTAAGTTTTGTAACATGTTTCTTGTGATACTATTATATGGTGTTTTTGAAATAAATTTATCGAAGTTTCTTAGAGATAGAAATAGATGAGAATTTGAAATTTTGTTAAAAGTTTGTGAGATTGTAGTTATTTTGGTACATGTTGTGTCTTGTTTGTTAAACATATTTGAATATTGTTTGTTTCTTATATATTTTTTTAATATATATTTAGGACATTTCATTCAAGTTAATGTTGTCATGTGTCATAAATTGCCTTATTTGATATCATTAAAATATGGATGTTTTGGTCATTTTTCATTCATATTTCATCATTAAAAGGATAATTTGTTAGGTATAAATAAAGTTCAACTTCAGATAAAATAATTAACAACATAAGATACCTCCATTAGTAAGAAACCTTTTGGAGTGGTACCAAAATAAACTCATTGTCAATAAAAAAAATAAACATTAAGATATTAAATAAAATGATTGCAGTTAAGACTAGACTCCAACAAAATTGGTGAAACATATTGAAAGTGTATTACAATTATATATTCATTATTTTTTAGATGATATAAAAATGATATAAATATATCATTAATAATGTCTACTTTAACAATATAAATATATCTTTAATTCACATTATTTTTTAGGAGATAAAACAATCGTGGATTTTTTTTTTCATTACACAAAAACGTTGAATGTGAATTTTAAACTTGTAGTAAAGTTATGGTTTAACTACAAAATAATTAAAATCTTTTCGATCATCCAAAATATTACAAATTACGAGCGCTTTAACTAAAGTGAACATTTAAGATGTCTTATATGATTTACTTCATTTGTTACACAGTTTTCATTGAATTTATTCTAACGTATTTAATTCTTCAGAAATAAATAATTTTTATTTTATTTTAAAGTATTAATTTAATTAAATTGTATTTTAATAGAATAAAAAATAAAAAAAGAGTTTTGTTTAAAGTATTAATTTGATTAAATTATATATTACTAGAATAAACAATAAAAAAGAGTTTTTAGTCTGACTATTATATTAAATGTAGACCACAGTTTATGTGGATATTAAGGTTTGTCGAGATAACGTAATAATATACTTTAAATTTTCTTAAGTTACTTATTTTGTAGTTTCAAATTTTCTAATAGAAGGTTATTATCTATTATATATGTTAAAAAAAATGCATAGGGCTCACCAGTACCCACATCACACAATTGAATAAATTTGTCACAAGTGTGGCAAAGTTTTTTTTTCTTTATTTAAATACTACTAACTTTTATGTATTTTTTTAGGATTTATTAAGTTAAAATGTATGTGTTTGAACTTTTAGTATTGACTTAAATGAGGTGAATATATGTGTGGTAAGTACGTTTAGTTTTAATATAATTTTGGTTAAAGATTAATACACATAAAGTACATTGTTTAGTTTCATTTGTTTATCTACATGGAGAAACGCTTAAATAATATAGTATTAAAATAATTACAGTTTATATTTGTTGTAATCAATTTTTTTTGTAAAAGGTGACATATTCTGTGCTCATTATAGTCATTAAAATGTGACATATTTCACATGGGGCCTATCTCTAGCTCATGAAGATATTCCACATCAATTATAAACATAATGGATCTATATTAATTTAATGTGAATATTACATGTTTAAAATAGTTCAATAATTGATGCAAAATGATAAATAATCAACATAAATACAAAATGTTGATGGTATAATAATAAAATAAATATTTTTTATAAGAATTTTTACCATAACTATAGAGATATCTTTAAACAAATGAAAACATTTGCATGACATATTTTACATAATTATCAAGTATTCCTTTTATTTCTACTTCTCCTTCCTACTAAAGATTTTATAATCAGTTATCATCTTCTGCGAGGCTTCTCGGATCTGCGTCGAACTTCGTTGGTGTTGTTTTGGGTAATTTGAAACATAGTTTATGATTTGCTTTAATTTTGGGGCTGAATCAATGTGATTGGTTTTGCTCTGTTATTATCTCTATGCAATATGGACGTGGGCCACAATTGGGCTGCTGAAACAATATTGTCCGTGGTTTGTTTTCGAGAATTGCTTCCTGCACCCCTCAAATTTCTTCCTACACCCAATCATTATGTGAAACTCCAATAATAACCTTTGTTATTCAATATTAACTTTTTCAGCCACTTTCTTCTTCACTCTGTGGTTGTTGTGCATCTTCGCTGGTGGTGGTGTTGTGGTCGTAGCTTCAACCAACTTGCCTTCAACCGAAGGTGCTTCGCACTCCCCTCATTTAATTATTCAAATGTATATATTTAATTTTAAATTTTATATTGATTTGAAATGATACAAATTTGTAATATATAAATGAGTCTAAATCTCATTAGATTAAATTAATCATTTAAAATTTATCATGTAATATGTTATTAGGTAATTATTGAACATATCTAATCTTGTAGTGAATATATTAATAAAAAAATGGGCATAGAGGAAAAATGAAAGTGGGTTTTATCTGTGTATTACCTAACTAAGCAACAATGGTCTTTTGGGTCCTTAGTGATCCCTAAAGCAGCATGTACTTTATTTTGTGTTTGACAAATTGGCTCCGATGTTTGCCATAGCCACTGCTTTGGGAAGAAATAGACAAACTAATCCACACACTAACTAAAGTTCCCTCAAATAATACCACTGACCCACATGTATTGTATGCCCATTACTATCACAGAATCACACTTTTCAATCACATCATTTTTCCAAAACAATTTCTTCTTTCAAGCTGTAATTGGGTATGTTAAACCTAAAATACCAGTGCTTAATATATACAATAATAAATTTAATTAGATTGAATTGACTTTGATCCAAATAATCTGATCATCTAAATGTTTTTAAATTTAAAAAAACCATACAATCGTTTTTGTTAATAATAATATAATTTGTATACATTATCATCGTCCAATCCTCCACAAACAAAATGATCAACTAGTTTATTGTCATATATAAGTTAGTCGATCAACTGATCCATTGAATTACAAAGTATTACTAAAAATAATTATATTAACCATAAATTGAATCATCATTTAGTTTGTAATTATAAATACATTTATTATTATACAAACATTGACTTTAATATCGAAGTATTTTCTGCAAATAACATTCTAATTCAATCGTAATTCAATCAAACTATGAGAACAAATTGAAAATAGAACTTTAACTTAAGTTTTAGGATTAGAAAACCTTATGTAAAAACAGAGTTATCTTGATCCATAAATCAAAAAGTTCATTAAGAAAATACTTTAAAGTTGAGAGTTTTATCTTGCCAACATTAAAGCTTTGTTCACTTGAATAAATTTGGAGGAGAGTAATTGAAGGGATTTGAGAGGATTTGAAGATAAATTTTTTTGTTGTTTATTTGAGTGGATTTGGAGATCAAATTTTTTTAATCTTTCATATCAATCAAATTCTACACTAATTCTTGCAAATTTTACTTTTAAATCTACACTCACTTACCAAATCCACTCAAATAAATAATAAAAATTTATCTTCAAATCCTTTTAAATCTTCTCAATTACTCTTCTCCAAATCTATTCAAATGAACAAAAATTAAGAGCCACTATTTTTGTAGAAGATAATATTTTTGACATTGATAAGAAAAAAAATGGAAACGAAGATACGGATCCCAAATGTTGAGATTCAACGATTTTGTTTATCTTTTGGCAAAGGGGTTTTTTTGAGATTCAGATGATGGCACACGACGACAAGTGCCAACCCAGCAAAACTAAATAATAAAGTGTAGTGGTGTTACAAAGACACGCCTTTCAATTAAATAACTCATTATTTTTATCATACGTGATAACTCCAAAGTACATTCAAATCATAATAAAAAAAAGTTCAAATAATGATTTTTATATACAATCATTGAGACAATGTTTTTCAAATTAGATAGATAGAATTCTTCCTCCTAATATTTTAAGAAATTGGATATCCCATACTTACATTAATATAAAAAATACTACTAAGTTCTTAATTCAAGTACTAATAAACTCGATCTTTTACATAATAGTTCAAATTCGAGTATTGTAGTTGGAAAGGAAAATTCAATAAAAAGTTATTAGTTATGTTTTTCTGTAAAAAGAAGAAGTAATTATTATAGATAAAGTCAATAAATACTCCACAATATTAACATGATATATAAAACCTAATATCGAAATAATGAAACTAGTCTATATTTATATGTTCAGAAGTAACCATTTTTAATACAATAACATTTTCAATATAAAATTCTTTTACAGGACAGCTTGTTAGAAATATATCTATGTTAAAATGAAATTATTTTAAGCTATTAAATTTTTAATAAGATTTTGGATCATAAAAAAAAATTTAAATTTGAAAAATTAAATTATAAAGACAAAATTATCTGAGTGTGAATTTTATAACACTTTTAGAAAAGAAAAAAAATTAAAAAAATTTTAAACTCATATAATATGAATCTTATATTTTAGAATAACTTGAGTTTATAAAGAAAAACGCAATCTCAATGATTGATACTTTAAAAATATATTACTACATTAATTAATGAATACTAATCCTTTCTAACACTTTTTAGCCGTGTCATTGATATTTTAAACTTATAATGTTATTTTGGGTATAGGATCTAGCATTTTTACAAAATATTCATTCATACTTTATTCCAAGTCAGTTTAGGTAGTTTTATTAGTTAAAATCCTGATTCAAAGATATCTTGACACTCAAGTTAGTGATTAATCTTATGAGGATCACAATAAAATCTCAAATTCACAATAAATGGGTTTGTAATTAGTGAAATCCTAATCACGGTACAATTACGGCCTATTACCCACTAAGTAGTTATTACCAGTAATATTAATAAGAAGTGATGTAGTGATGTTTAGGGGTAGTTGTTGTGGAGATTGTCCATTGGGTCTCTCATCTTCCATGATCATGCGATCGGTTAATAAACAACATTTATTTATCTTGGTTGCATGACGCGTGGTGATATTGATCTCAACCTATTCGACCGGTTCGTCCCTCTATGTGACCGTATGACCATACACTACAAAAACAAAGTAAAATAATTAAACTTCACTGTTTAACACGATGACTTGATTTTTATACCTGTCATTTAATTTTTTCTATAATTTGATAATGAAGTTTTAATTAGGAATGAAAAATAAAAAATTAGTACATGATAATATATATATATATATGTAATATGGTTAAAATTTATGATGAATATTTAATTAGTATTTACGAGTATGGATATATAATTATATGTTTGTTGATGGAATTTACAATATTATGATATCATGATTCATGGTGTCTGATCCTTGGATATCAACTATCAATTAATAATTGTTAGTAATTTTTTATAAAAAAAATAAAGTTATAAAATAAAATCATTAGTAAAAAAACATTGATTTGATTATTTAAAACTAGATTTCATATATTTTTGTTTTTGTATTTAGATATATGAATTAAAATTATTTTTAGAAAAGATTACATATTTGAAATGCATATTTAAGTGTAACTCTTTTGATTTGATTTTTAGAAAATTTTATTTTTATTTTTATTAATATTTTAGTGAGTAATTTAATTTAAATTATTACTTAAAATTAATTTTTATATAAATTTAGATTTTGAAAATCTAATTTTAAAAAAAATTATTTAAGATTTGAAATGTATATTTAAAAATATATATGTGAATATTTATGGGTATTGAGAGTGTAAAAAAATATCTTTTATAATTATCCGACAAATAATGTAACAAGTAATAGCATATACAGAAGCAGGTTATGAAAAAGGAGAAATTTAGAATGATAGAGCAATTGAGGGACAAGAGAGACATAAAGGCTCTAATAAAGCCAATTTCCAACTCACCAAACTCGAAAAAGCTGTAAATTAAATTTCTGGTCACATAACCAATAGCTGCATTGATTTCCCACTTTAATTTATTATTGTGCAAAGTTGCAGTAGGTGCATTCCTTTATTGGGGACTGGGAAATTCCAAACCACTGGAGGAAGACACGCACAAAGAATTTCACAAACAAACACATAACATCTCTTTTCTTTTTTCTTTTTTTTTTAATTTTATTTTCCTTTCATTCTTTTCTTACATTACACTGGTACTGTCACCAACATTCTCAAACCCCAAATACTGGGAAGAAAGAAAAACATAGTTCCAAAACACTAATATACAGTGTAGTATAGTGTAGTGAACCGAAACAAGACAGTATATGCAAAAACACAAAATAAGCATCAGGACAATCATCTCCCAAGAACCCATCCAAAAAAGCAAAGCTGCTGCATCGAACGAAAGCAACAAAGTCACGTCACATGCCATCCATGTCACCGTGCAAATGATCAATCTGATCATGTAACTCTCATGATGTAGCAGCCAAAAATATGCGGAAGGTTTTGTTCGTGCGAGATGACAAAGGTTGTTGTTTTGAAAAATGCAATATTGTTCATCTGCTCCAGGAAGTATGATATGGGGACTCAAGATATGCCATTTTTTTCTGCAAGTTGAGATCTTTGTAGAACTTCTTAATGAATTCTTCGGCTGCGACGTCGACTTGGCTATCCCCGTCGTCTTTGAGAGGGAAGGGTGAGTCGGTGACTCTGAGTTGTTTGCCAACGGGGCTTTTTCCGAAGGCGGGGAAGGGTGAGTTGTTGGCGTCGTTGTTGAGGATTTCGAGAACCTTCTGAACGGCGGAGAGGGTGGAAACGTCGTGGTGTTGGGAGGGTTTGGAGAAGCGGTGGTTTTTGTGGGTGCGTTTGACGGCGTGGAAGGGGATGGCGGGGCTGTTGCTGCAGCTGAACTCGTAGTCGCGTGGGGAGATGAAGGTGGCGTGGTTGTGGTTGGAGCGGCAGGTGAAAGAGGCCATGATGTAGTGGTGGTTGAGCATGAGGTTGTTCACCAAGGCTTTCTTCCCACGCTTCAGCATGAGATGGAACTCCGCCATTATTTTGCTCTTCGCTATGCCCTTCCTCAACATGAAGAACATCACACGTATGATGTCCCATACCTTCTTCGCCACCACCTGCGTGCTTCCCTCAATTTCCATTTTCTCACTCTCTTTTGTGTTTTTTTTTCTTCTTTTTATGTCTAAATGCTTAAGGGAGTTAGAGAGAGAGAGAGAGAGAGAGAGAGAGAGAGAGAGATAGAGAGAGAGAGAGAGATTTGAATGATTAGAATGTGTTTTGGTATGCAATGGGAGAGGGGGTAGGAGCTATTTAAAGGAGTCAGTGATGTGCAAGTGTGTTGTTCTTATTATTATCTCATTATCATTATTTATTCTTTTTTTATAACAATTAATTTAAAATTTATGTTTATTAATGGGATGAAAATGTTTAAACGGAATATTATATATGGTTTAGAATACAACCGCGACAAATCTCCACAGCCATATTTAACAATTATAAACCTATTTGTATCTTTAGCATAATACATCATTACTCTACGTTAAAAAAAAAATCAATCATTATAAACAAAGTATGCTATACACGATAATTTATTTTAATTTTATTTTTATTTATCAATGAATAAACGATAATTAAAACAGTGCAAGTAATTATATACAAAATACATAATATATATATATATATATATATATATATATATATATATTCTTCAGATGATCGTGTATGATATTGGACGAGACAATAAATGAAGTTTTTCCCAAAAAAAATATAAATAATGCCACCAATGATTGAGATAACGAGTGGGACACAATTACTATGAGAGAATGAACAAAGAAAGAGAAGAAACGAGAGAAGAGAGAAAAACGTAATAAACTCAAAGCTAGAGTTTAAAGATGTTTGTTAATTAATGTTCTATTTTTCTATTATACTACACATCTTTTACATGAAAATTCGTTATTATAATGCATGAATTAAAAAAATATATTTATTACATATGCTATTTTAATCAATATTTATGAGAATTTGTATTTTAACGATAAACAAAAAAACTATAATTACTTCATAGGTTGATATTTCCATCTCTTTTTCTTTCAAAATTTGCTACATTACCTTAATTTTTAAAAGTGATCATTTGCGAACGATACTCGGGTTGAAACGTTACGATGAAATTTTAAATTTGTTAAGTAATTTTTTGTGTTCTTACTAATAATTTCCAGTTTAAAGAATTGAAGACTAATATAGTTTATTATCATAATGATTCAACAAGTTTCCTTAAAAAAAGAAATAAGATTTCATATAAGTGATTTTGATTATTATATATGTTGGCAAGAATACAAAAACTGACAATTTAAAAGCTGGTTTTAGTTTACTAATAAAATAAAAAATATTAAATTAATTATTTACTTCTTAGGCATAGTTTACGCATATGAAAAATCTCATTTACTACTATTTGTTGTACTTCGCATAAGTTATGATAAAAATTATTTTATTGACCACTAAAAATTTCAATTATCAACACCAGTTAAACAAACACCAATAAAAGGATTGATAAAGATTATATATGATAGATTGGAGAAGGTGAGAGGAAATTTATATGACAATGACAAAAATGGTTATTTAAAAGCGTGCCATTGATGTTGGTAGGTTGGTGCATTACAAGGAATGGACGTTGGAGTTTACTCGAAGGTCTCTCTGATGGAAACTCATGTTTATTTATTTTATTAAACTGCATTTTTACACTTTAATAAAATTATTAAGAGGACTTCGTCGATATCAACTCCATTTCTTAAATAGAGTTTTAAACTTAAAATTTGTGCATAAAAACCATAGCTAATAAAATATATCCTACCAGAAATAATTAATCAATTATTTTAATAAAAAATATTTTAATCTAACGAAAATTAGTTAGAGGTAAATAAACAGATTTGCATACCAAAAACAAATAATTAGAGACGTTATTTGAGATTTTTAGCCAAGTATTGTTGCCGTGTTGACTAGGTATTGATTAAATGTATTTCGATACGTGTAATTTTTGTAACAATAATTTAAATTAGTAGATAATATTATATTAATTATATCATTTTATAGTACACATGATAGATTTTACACTAAATATCTAACTTGATAGTAGAAAACAAAGCTTTATCGTGAAAATATAAATAAAAAATAATAATATTCAAATTTCTCTTAAAAATTCAAAAATAATTTTCGACTATAAATCTCTAATTATCAACATATTGGTAAAAATACAAAATCAAGTCTCATAGAATATTTTTTAAAAATTCGATATGATTCAATGATTAAATGATTAAAAAGGAAGAATTTAAAAAAAACTTAAAAAACAAAATAATATTATGTTCAACTCTTTAAAATTGTGAAACTGGCTTTCTTAAACACAAACCTCTAAAGAAAGATATCGACAATCAGGTTGAAGAAATATGTGTTACAAATCACGTGTCAAAATTTTTAGATTAATCTAATGGTTAACAGAGTAGAAACCTGAGTTTTATCAACATAATTCCAAACAAACGGTGATGTAGTGACTTTCATATTTATCTCAAAATTGCAAAAATTATTTCTCTAACCATAAACCTCTACGTATCAATCATAGTAGTTAGATTGAAGAAATATATGTTATGGACTATATATAAAAATTTCAATTACATCTAATAGTTAAAAGTAAAAAAAAAAAAGGTTTTACTAAAACTACACCCATTTTGATGTTTAATATCTCATTTCATTAACTCATGAGTTATTCAAAAGAGAATTTACTATTACAATTTTTATCAAGATAACTCATAACTTTAAATAACTAAAATATTGTAACATAAATAAATAAGATCAAAGTATATAACAAGAATCAATTTAAGGCACAATAATTCATACAATACTTACTAAGGAGATATCAAACATATATGAACATACTGAATAAACCAAAACATGTATTTGAAAAAAAAATTATTTCTCTTACCTTAAAATAGCTTGTACAAGTAAAAATTTCAGAGTTATTCCTAAACTATTTTGAATTTTGATAAAATATTTATTATTTCTTCAATTTCAATTTGATGAACTAGATTTTTAACTTGAAAAATAAAAAAATAATATATTTAGTTTGTGTAAAGACAAATTAGTAAAAAAGAAACTTGATAACCTTACTTCCTACAACTACTTACATTATATTAAGTATTATTATAAATTTCCTATATACACTCATAAAGAATTTGACAAAAGAAGAAACAATCATGTTTCTTTTACTATATACCATAAACATGTTCACTCATTAATATTTAAAAATATTTTGTGTAAATGGACAATGAAAACAAACATGATACACATCCTCACAAGTCTTATAATCTTTACCGTCAAGTTCCACTTATTTATATATATATATATATATATATATATATATATATATATTCTGCGTCATTTGTTCCTGACCTTATTATTCGAGGAAAGTGTGATATGTCAACACGTAGTTTACTGTTTAAATTACATTTTGGCTTATTGAAATTAAATAAGTTAACATGATTTACATACATTTTACTTGAGATACGTTTTTAAGATGTACGCGACTTTTTTTTTTTTGTGAGAAATCAATTATATTAATAGACGTTTTCTGGAAAGTATGTATGAAAAATAAAATCACGAAAGAAAGAGTAGCGTTTGATCACCGGAAATAGAATAGACGCTACAAGGTATTTTTTACTAATTAGTTAAACCATAAAACAATTTTAATTTATTATTTATTTCATTACTTTTTACTCGTTAATTAAAAATGTTTATACTATAATATAAATAATAAACCAGCAGCATTACAAAAGGTGTCACCAGTGAATAATGCCCTGTTTGGACCAATTTCAGCACTGCAAAAACAAGAGATCCATAATCGTCTTGCAATCCCTTTCAAATATCGAGAGGTGTGATCGCTCCAGCCATTAATTTTCTGTTTACGTTTCATATACAACTTCACAGTGTAATAAAATTTTGATATCAACATTTTCAAAATTAAAAATCCCAACAACACTGAAAAACCATAGAATTTTTGCACCTCTCGATTACAATAGAAAAAATATGAGTCACGACCAGAGAGAATAATGTAGGTTATTTAATATGTGTGTATCGTTATTAGTCACTTAACGAACACCACTAAAAATATCTCACGGCAAAATCGCAATCATCGGTCATGAATAGAACAAGTACTTTGGAAACGTGGCATTCTGGTGTTCTCTTATACGACCAGAGAAAACATAATATGTTTTAATTTAATATGTGTGATTGGGAAAACATTAGAAGTTTAAAAATTAGAGTTTTAATTTAATGATTTCATTGACAGTGAGACATTGTAACACAATTGACACAAATTATCGAAAAACAAAATGCTTATACGTATTACACCTAAAATTTGTCTTATGTAATGTGTCTCTATCTCCCCATGTATCGTGGCATTCTAATATCTAGCGTTGAGTATTTAGGTACGAAAGATCAATTCTCACATTAATTCAGAACAAATGAGTGTAGATAATTTACAAGAGACAAAAATAATTGAAAATAGAATATATCTAGCCTCCTCTTTATAAAAATGACTATATTTAATTATAGCTAATTTGTTAGCTGAATTGGATTTTAATGGCAATTGAATGTCCAATTCAATGTTTAAGTAGAATTTTCTTGGATGCCAGAACTTATACATTTTTATAGAGGAATTATAAATTTATACGTTTTCCAATGATATAAATTTAAGTTATTTATTGTTCTATGACATACTTTCTTTAAGAATTAATATTACATAATTTGTGTTATTATTATTATTTGTTATATAGTCGATTAGATAAATTACTTATCCAATTTATATTTTTTTATTACAATTTGATATTTTGAGTCAATTTACACTAATATACGGATAAGGACTTTTTAATTATGTTATTTTGGATTTTTTTTTCGTTTGTTTTAGGATTGATATTACTGTGGGACACATAAATTTAAATAGAATGAAAAACACTTAACATAATTTTATGTTAAATTGTACAATATTTAACATAAAAACAGTTATTTACATTAGATTATACCATGTTTGACGTAAAAAAAACTAATGTTTTTATACATTAGATTGTACAATATTTATGTTAAACTGAATTTTATTAAATAAAATTATGACATATTAGTACAAATATTTTTGCGTAAGATAAAATTCCCTTCACCTATATCTAATTAAGTTTTGTTTCCATTGAATCTTTTTATGAAAAAGTTGTTTTAAGTTCTTCAACTTTGTTTACATTGTTACAGAGAGAGTGAGAAAGTAAAGTAATATTTTATTTTTTAATGCAACAAGTAAAATGTTATTATTATAAGGATAAGAATATATAGATGGAGGAGTTTCCTTAGCCTAGTCCTCTTCCAAGCAAAAACCTTTGACTTTGAATCATGTCTTAGACTTTAGACACTTTACTTTATAAAAGCATCTAGATAAGAGCAAGACAATTTCGAAGGGATAACACATGCTTCACTTTTCCAATACTTTACACAATTTAAGCCATTATTATAATTTCAACACTTGTGTGTTGGATTCACTTTAGAATATAATGGAAACATATATTAGATTACCATTTTAATAACAACAACAATAATGTAACTAAAATATTTCAATTTTAAAATATTTTTTTTTCTTAATGAAAATTGTAAGTGTTTTCTCTTTTTTTTCTCACTTTATCTTTAAAATGTTTTGTAATGACATATGCAAATAGGACTTCTATTCTGATAGTAGTATACAATGGTGAGCATGTAGAAAGTGACCATAAATCAAGGGATTAATTAATGTGGGATTCAAGCATATATACGATATATTGAATAGTATAAATAATAAGTTGATGGTGTGGGTAATACCTTCCACGTGATTTTTGCCTTAGGTAGTGCTTTATATGAAAAATATTAAAATACTTATATGAAAAATATTAAAATATTTTGTTATTTCCTTTTATTCTTCCATGGCTTAGTACCTTGCAGCTTATTTCCTTTCATTTGTACTGCAAAATGACAATAAATAATTAAATTTCATATAACTTAGATTCTCAGTGCCTCATTTTGTATTTTAAATTAGAAAGGATTTTTTTTTCTCTTGAATGTATTCTTTTAATGTATGATAAGTGTTCAGATTAATATGAATTTAAAGGGCTACTAGACACTTATGAGGTACGTAAATGATTAATTAAACGAAAAATTGAATAACTAGGAGTTTTAATTAAGTGTGGATTTATGATAAACAACATAAAAACAAGAAATTAATTAAGAGTGTATAACTTTAGTTAAATAAATACGAACAATTGAATAAATAATTATGAAAAATATGAGTAATTTATACAAAAAATATCATGAATAAAAATCAAATGTCCATATTTTTTTTTATTATTTTTTTTCATTGGCATTATAAAGATTTTCATTTGTGAAATAAATATGATGAAAATATTTTGAATGTATTGTTTATAATTTTTTCCAGCTCTATAAAATATTTTATCAAATTCCAATCTATATAAACCCATTTTAAGGATTATTTTGCAAGAGACATTTATGAAGTTAGTATTTTTTTTTCTATAACTTCTCTCTTTTTTTTTTATCTTTAGCTGTGTATCGAATAGTGCAACCTTATATTACAATGGCTTATATATTAATGGATCTTCAACAAATGTTTTAGAGATATAAAAATCTTTATATAAATTTATAAAAAAGATTAGATGTCAAATATATTAAAAAAAATTAAAAATATATATATTAATTTATATAAATGTAAAAGACAATTGGGGGCATGACTTGAGCAATAACTTTTTGTTGTATGTTTTAAAAAATATTTGTCTTCTTCTACTTTTTTTTAAAACATTAGCTACATATTAGTTCTTTATAATCACATTTGGTCACAATAGAATTTGAAAATTGATTTATTAAAAAATTTGTCAAGATTCCTAAATTATCTTATATAACTTATTCATAATGTCTAGTAGTAAAACGTGTCTTTTTGTAGTGGATAATCTCAGTAGAACATTTTATTTAAGCACATTTCACACAAAAACTAATTTCAGTTATGTATTATATACAAAAACCTATTGATAAATAAATTAGAGTTATTGTTGAACTGAAACATTTGAATAGTATGTTAATCAGAGTGTATTATTAAAAAACCTCATATTATAGTATTTGTGATAGTAAATTCTGTCATAAACATTTGAATCATGTTGCTTTAGCATGGTAATTCTTTCTTATTTATTTCTTCAATTATTTTACATAAATTGTTCATAACTTTTCTTTTATTGCTTTGCATTTGCGTGACATATAGTTCTAGGGTGAGATCATTCCAATTATATGCAACATATAACTTAAATTAGCCTTTTCTTTTAACTGAATACTATAAATCTCTCTCTCAATAAATTGATCCAAATATTAACAAATATTTCCCTAGATGTTTTATTCAAAACGTGTTTCTTCCAATTTCATTTTTACTAACATTAAATAGCTTAATGAATAAAACGAGTTTTAGTTGTAATGCATGACTTTCAAGGATGTAGTATATATTTTATTTACCAAGAAAAAAAAAGAGAGTTTTAGTTGTAACGCATGACTCTTGACAACATAATATTTTCATAAAATAATATATTAATTATAAAAATATTTAAAATATACATTATCAAACCTGTCTTGCCATGGACTTCTTTTTTGTCTTTGTAATAATAAAAAGAAGGAGTTTATAAACAAATTCATATATAATTAAACACAAAGTTTTCCTATTCATTTTACTTCTCCTTATCAGTAAAGAAGAAAGAAAAAGATAGATGTATCATAAATTCGAGTCTTCCTATTAAAAAAACTAACATATTAATAATTTTTTTTTTTATAAAAAAGTTACTTCTTTTGTTTCTCAAGGACATTTTTTTAAATTAACACTACAGAAACTTTTGGTTGAGTTAATTACTGATAATTTGTTTTTAACAAAGGTTTTTTTAGCTAAATTTTCAATATTTTTTATTTTCTTAACTTTGTTGGAGGTTTAGTTAATAAGCTGGAGGTGTCAATAGCAACACAGGAAGTCGATCCTATGGAAGTTTCTTCTTATCTTCCTACACCTTCGTAAGTTTTTTGTGCACCTCGTAAAAAGAAACTTCCTATTTTGTCTTCTGTGAATTGTGTTGGAAATAAAAATGAACTCTGTATAATCCCAAAGTTATTTAGTTTTAGGATTATATAATTCTGAAGTTATTTTCTATTTTAAAATTATATAATCCAAAAATAAAATAAAAAATGATTTTCGAATTATGTAATTAGAAAAGAATAAAATGAATTTTTTATATGGGAGCAGGAAGAAAATTATGGGGGTGCAGTAAGAAACTGAGTCCATGAAGAAAAAGCAAATCACTGAAGGGAAGGCTTAATAAGTGGTTTGAATTCTGAAATTTTGGCCGAATGATTTGTTTGACTTTCTCTAGTTGCGTGTCGGAGAATCCCGTCCCAGGATTATTTTAGATGCGACAAAATGTAAACTGCTACTTTTGGGTTCTCCCAACTACTCTTCTTGGTTTTCTGTACTTTCAAAACCATTCATTTTGATTTTCTTGTTCCAACTACAATTTTAAATTACAAATAGACTGAACAACCGTAATCCCACACAACAAATAACAAGATCACTTCCTCAGCTAAGAAAATAAGGCAAAAGGTAAATTACTCGATAGACCACTCCGTTTCTTGCTTCTCTTTCTTTTTCTGTTGAATTTTCTATACCTCTGCAATCTTTTATTCTTTCTTTCTTCTTGTTTTCATCAACCATCATGCTCAAATTTCTTTCTTGGATTAAGTAGTTTCTCATGAAATTAAATGTTCTTGGGAATCATGTTTGGGACATCAAAGGGTCCATGAATGTGCATATCGACTTGATGATTGTCCTGGTTTGCGATTCTAAGAGCATCTGCCATGGAAGAAATACTTCTCCTCCGCCGCGTTTGAATGAATTGGTTTCACTTGTTTGACTTTTTATTTCTTGAATTTTGTTTCAAGTCAGGATTATTAGAGTACTTTTGGCGGTGCCTGCACATGCGCCTCTTATCTTTCTGTAGCTGTACTTGTTTTTATCTAAAACTTTCTGTAATGTAATTGTTTGTAACCGGACTTGTTTATCTAATTGTTTGTTGGAATTGCTTATACCCTCTTGCTGGTTTTCAAGATTTACTAGTAGTTTTACTTTTCCGGAATTAATGCAAGAACGTAGATGTTAAATATTTATTTGATTGACAGAGATTCTGAATCATATGCAGAAGAATGGAGTATCAAGCTTTTGGCAGGGCCCAGAGACCAAAAGTTGCTATTATAAAGCAGGCATTGAAGGTGATGCTAGTTTTGGCTGTTGGTTCCTGGATGTTATATCAGATCAAGCAATCAAGAAATGATAGAGAGAACTATAGCGATGAAACCAACCTTGTTGGAGGACATGGAGCTAAATTGTTAGGACGTAAAGGGATCCTACCACGCGTAGACGAAATAGATTTTCCTGACTTGGGAAATGTAGACTCTGCAGGAGAAGCTAAAGAGTCAAGCAGTGGCAGCGATGATGGATCAGAATCATCTGACGGAGCCAAGGAAGATAAGGCTGAAGCAGAGCTTGTAAATATCAATGAGAAATTCAGCACGAGAGAAAGAAAAGAAGTGGAACTTGAACCAAAAACTCTACCTGAGGCGTTATCTGAAAATCAATGCAGAGATTCATCCAAAACAACAGTCGGAAAGGTTGGTTTAGAATCAAGGAGTAGTGAGTCAGGTCACAAAAAGCATGGCATTGAGAAATACCCAAAGAGATCAAAAGTAAACGATTCTAAAAGTAATGGCATAGAAAAAGAAGTACAACTCAGGAAACAGCTATATGATGAGCATGTTAGACAGAATGCCACATTAGATTTCTCAGAAAAGGAGAATGATGGAGATGAAGGACCAATAATAAGAGAAAAGGAAACCGGGATACAGAAAAATGTGGTGGAGGGTGCCACGAATGCTGAATTGACAGAGGAAATAGACGAGGTCCAAAGCTTTCATGATGAAAATGGTGCCCCACCTGATGTTAATGAAACTGAGATAGTAGTATTTGGTCGGGCACACATTGTGCATGAAGAAAATCTGTCAAATGTTAGTAAAGGAAGTTGGCTAAGAAAACACATTTATGAGGTCACACACGTAGAAGATAACACCGTTGAAGTGAATCCGGAAACATCAAAGAACGATGCTGATGAAGAAACTAGTGCAGGAAATATTAGTACTCATTACGATACTTCAGGCATCAAACACATTTCAGAAATCGGTGAAGCAGATAGCTAGTTGGTTTAATGAGATTATGTTTCTCATCTTTGTAAACCATAGTTCATAGATGCCACTTTTCATTAGTGAAAAAAAATAAAATACAGAGCTGTAAGGGGTGAGTTTCTAGGCTATAGAGTTTTTTTAATTCATGACTATGTATGATGTAATTATACATAGGGAATTGTAACATTTTAGATCACTAGCTGCTGAATTTGGCCAAGGACCTCGAGGTTTCATTTAGATATGCAGCTTTGTTTTCGTTGGATTTGAAAAACTGTATAGGCCAAAATAACTGTAATTGTTGTGAATGATACATTTTTGTTTTGCAGCTACATTCAGCTCTGTTTAAGTAAGTTGGTTTTCATTGCAAATCGGTGACAAGGATTTAGATTCCCATGATTTCTAATTTTATGAATGGAAAACACATTTTGGGAGAATGTTGTATCTCCAAGTATTTTATTCGGTCCTCAAAAGTAGTTTTCTGATATGATTGGCAACTCCTACAAATGGGTTCACAGGTATGAAGTCAACACACTCCATTTCTGGTAGCTGTTGGTGGACATATACGAGGCGCTATTAGCAGAAATAAAGAAAGAATAGATGAAAATCTGATATATTGACGCAATAATAAAAGATACCGATGATATGCTGTAAAGGGTAGGTAAGAGGTGATGCCTTATTCCTAAATCCTACTCTTTTTGGTCTGAAGGACGTAGTTCATAATGAAAATCACATTTTGAGAGTTGCAATAATTTGTAGGCTTGGTTGTAGTCCTTATTACTCCGTAATAATGCAAAAAGGTGAGAAAAAGGTAAATAGAAAGAGAAAACTTTAATTGCATTGGCTCTAAATTTGGCAGCCACTCACCCACACCTACCCAGCAGCCTCCCTCTATTCGTTACAGCACTGCATTGATTGGGATTCTCCAAAAGGCAACGAGAACATAACTAAGTTATCACTAAAAGCTAATGTCTTTGTTCCACACCCAACGTCATCCGTGTATACACTCATGGAGTGGAAGAGACAAGTATGAAGGAAAGAGGGAGTATCCGTGTGATTGACATAATGAAACTGCAACCAGAATGAGAGAAAAAATGTAAAAATTACAGTAAATATCGTCTTAGGTTTAGGAATCGACATTATTTGACTATAAGTAATAATGAAGTATGTATTTTTTAACTAACTTGTGGAACGAATCTTGATAACATCTATGTTAAAGATGAGAATTCCATATACTAAATCAGAATAACATTCTCCTACAAAAATATTTGGTGACTACCAAATATGCCATTAAATTAACTAAATATCCGTTTTTTTTACTTGCAGACAAAGCACCTTGATAGACAATTTCGGGGAAATTGAGTTTTAAAAAAGTGAAAATATTTATTGTCAGACTAAAAAGATCGAGTGGTGGATATTTTTACGAAACTCAATTATTTTAAAAGTGAAGAGAGTGCTTGGAATTATACAAATTTGATTTTTTGAGGCTTCTTCTCGCACCCCTTGTTTTCTTCATGCACCCCAGATTAGTAATGGCCATAAGACTATTGATTTTTACTAGGTTTAGGTTTGTGGTGGAGGAGTAATGGGAGCTGGATTGTGAAGGAGAGGTGTAGGTTATGTGTTCCACTTAACATTGTTATCAAGAATGCTCCACGCAAGATTCCATCACACATCATACAAACAACAAAGGTAACACCTTCTATTCCATCTCTTTCATCCTTCTTCTTCTCACTGAATATAATTTTTGGTATTATCTTCACACCACGATTGATGTTGACTTTATGGACCATGGTTTCCTTGTGTATTTGATGACAACTCTTCTCCACAAGATCAAGAAATTTATCCAAGCTTGTTGCCCATGAGTTAAGAATATCATTGCTATCTTTTGCGGTTTGAAAACTGACTTCCCATTGGCCTATCAATCTTTGCCACCAGCGCCTTAGATACTACCATATATGAAAAATGCCTCTCAACTTGTTGAATTTTGTATGAAGTATAAGCTATAATCATCACTCAGAAACAAATAACATTTTAAAAAAATGAAATAAATTCGGTACAACACTCATATTCATATATTCATATGTAACAAAATAAACTACTACAGGAAAACACAAACACTAATAAGATCTAAGTCCAATTATACAAGGAATTAACATTATTTTCTCTGTCAAAAACCTTAAGATAATGAGTTAATGGTCTTTCTCGTTTATATACTACTCTATTCTCTTATTTCTATCTAATGTGGGACTTAGACTCCCTAGATTCCATCAATAACACCATGATCATTCAAAAAAAATCTCCACCCGTAACACTTAACTTAAAAGCACAACCACGACTAGAATCACAAACCTGTACGCTGAGACACAAAAACTCTACAAGTTTATTCGACGTAATTCTTGCTTACTATTTTAAAGCCCGATTGTATTTGTGTCAGATTATAAAATTCAATTATATGAAGTTATGTATGTTTATAGAATTTTAAAATCCAACTTATTTGTGTTGGATTTTGAAATCTAATAATATAAAGTTATGTATATTTATCGGATTTTGAAGTTCGTTATTTGTGTATATTGAATTTCAAAATTCCATTACCTGAACGTATCCTATAATTCTGTTTTTCTCTATGTTAACTAAAACACGAAATCCAATTGTCTTTCACTATAAACAGTATCTTTAACTAGATTTCACACTTCACTATGCCCTCGTTACACAGGAACAAAACCTACACCCTCCTCCACAATTTGGGCCCATTACTCCTCCACAATAACCTAAACTTGGTCAAAGTGACAAGTTCTTTAGGTCATTATGAAAATTTTGGGAGTGCAGGAAGAAAACAACTTGGTGCAAGAAGAAACCCCCTTGACTTTTTGAGGAAAAATTAGATCAAGTTATTGTTTCTTTATTGGGCCGCAAATCACTTTATCACCAAGTAATTGGTATTTTCTTAAAAAACAAACTATTGATTTGAAAGAACGTGTGGCAGAGCCACGCAATTTAACTTCCTTATTTTACTGCACCGCCATTATTTCTTAGGAACTAAGTTTTTGTTTATCTTGATTTTATTATTTTATTGTTTTTGAAAGCCTATAAAAGGCATGAGGCAGTATATATCAGAATCATATTGAGTGAATGAATCATGGAGTGTCAATTTTTTTCTCTGCCAACTTCCTTTTCTTCCTCTTCGTGAGTGAATTTAGCTTTCACTTTTCCGAAAACAAAGAGGGCCGTTTCTCTTCTCTGTCAAGCAAAAACATTCACTCCATGCATCATAAGGCTGAATTCGGTATAAGTTTAACAGTCATATCTGCAGATCACGCAAGAATAAGATTCTCAATCCTCAGTTACAAAGACTAGATTATAACCTTGCAATATGAAAGCTTAAACTAAAAATCAACTTATTCTGTAATTAACAACAGAGAATTTACAGATCAAAATTTCTCTACTCTCTGGTGAGCTATCCATACCTTTAACTGGGTCTTCCCCTATCTAACTTGCCCCATTAACACAAAAATAATGGTTATGGAAACATCTTCTGTTTATGGAGTATACATTATTGAAAAATGAAAACATCAAATTGCAAGTCATGGTCAATACAGGCAAAACATTTAGTGTAAATTACTGATGTTTAAAAAGAGTATCTTCAATTTGAATTAGTTGTCAGGCTATAAGCAGGAACCTTAGCAAGTTTTCCTTCTTCCATTACCGATCTTATTCTCTCCACCTCCTTCCACAAGCCTCTATTAGCATAGATATTAGACAACACCACGTAAACCCCATCACTCCAAGGTTCCAGTTCTTGCAAATGCTTAGCTACCCACTCCGCCATGTCCACATTCCCATATTTTTCACACGCACCCATCAAACACCCCCACACTACCGAGTTTGGCTTCATAGGCATCTGCTCCACCATTCTTCTGGCATCCTCAAGCAATCCAGCTCGACCCAGAAGGTCCACCATGCATCCATAATGCTGTAATTGGGGTGCCATGCCATAAACATTCTTCATCATATCAAAATAAAATCTCCCTTCTCGAACTGCCCCACCATGCACACAGGCACTAAGAACTCCAATAAAAGTCACATAATTTGGCCTAACCCCAGCCTCCCTCATATGACAGAAGCATTCCAGTGCTTCCCTCACATATCCATGCATCCCATACACCACGATCATGGACGTCCACGACGACACATTTCGTTCCTCCATAGTTGCAAAAACCTTGTAAGCCAGGTCCAGCCGCCCACACTTCCCATACATATCAATCAGCGAATTCAACATCAAAACATCAGTCCTCTCACCAGCTTCAGCCTGGAAAACACATTTATGCACCTGGAGGGCCAGGTTGAGGTCTCCAATCTTCCCACAAGCGGAAGTCACACTAATCATGGTCAACCCATCCGGCGCAAATCCCCGCCTCTTCATATCAAGGAATACGCCGATCGCATCCCGGACAAGACCAGCTTGGGAAAGCCCACCTATTACAGCATTCCAAGAACCAAGCTTCGGGTCAGGATTTTCATCAAATACCATTCGGGCACTTCCAAACTCGCCAGCTTTAAAATACAAACTTAAAAATCCAGTTTCACAGAACTCGTTACATTGCAGTCCAATCTTGATACCAACTGAGTGAACCTGTTTCCCGAGCTTAACATCAAAAGTTTGGGAGACTGCCTTCAGAACAATGGGAAGGGTATAACAATCGGGCAAAACCCCATTCCCCAACATTAAAACATAGATGCGAAGTGCATTACGTGGAGCCTCTAGCCTGGTGTATGATCTTATAATATTGTTCCAATTAAATGGCGCCGGATTGGAGTTAAAAAACTGCGTCCTTAGAACGTGGGCATACAATCGATTCAGTTCCTGTACAGTAGAACAATTACACGAATAAGTAGCTACCAACGCTACAAGGTCGCTTCCTGAATAATCCAGAAGAGATCGAAACGCAGAGTTTTGGGTAGAGAAACAACGACGACGACGAAGGGGGAACGCGAGTTGGAAGAACTTGCGCATAGACATAATAGTGTCCTTGCGCTGCTACATGCTATATGCATGGCAAGGCATGTGCGCCGAAAAAACAAGCCTTTTCTTTCGTTTACATTGAGCGAGGTTTTCAAAAACCAAGGCTAAGGGCATTTTAGGTAGTATGCAATTATAAAGAATGTAGGGCAAGGCCCTAAAAAAATAGCAGGCCTCATTCCAGGCCCAGCCCAGATGGCCCGACAGGTATAAAAAAATATTAAACAGTTTGAGTTGCATTTTGCAGGGCAGGGCAAGGCAATGTGTTCTTTCGGTTGAAGCAGAAAGTGAAATTGGAATCTTCTTTAATTGGAAGATGGAGGAGTCGGTAGAATCAATAGCGGTTCCGGATCACGACGAAGACGATCCTTCATCAACGATTTTGGATCTCAGCAGTTACCAGCTCCACGACCTTGACTCGGTCGAGTTGCCTCCCACTCTCACCGAGTTGGACCTCACCGCGAATCGCTTGTCCACGCTGGACCCGCGCATAGCCAACCTCTCCCATCTTAAGAAGCTCTCACTGCGCCAGAACCTCGTCACCGACAACGCCGTTCTCCCTCTCTCTTCCTGGAGCGCCCTCGCGTCGCTCGAGGTATGTTGTCGCTTAAGCCTCTGTTTGGATGGATGAATAACATTTTCTCATACGCGTTTGTTTTAATCTCTTTTTTTCTACATGCAGGAGCTTGTGCTGCGGGATAATCAATTGAGGAACATTCCTGACGTCAGCATATTCCAGAAGCTTCTGGTATTCGATGTTTCGTTCAACGAGATTAGTTCGCTACACGGCTGTGCCAAGGTCTCCGATACGCTCAAGGAACTCTACGTGTCCATGAATCAAGTTTTGAAGATCGAGGAGATCGACCACTTCCATCAGCTGCAGATTCTTGAACTCGGCTCCAATAAATTGCGGGTGTGTTGAGGTTAACGGTGTTAAGTTACCGGGTCTGTGCTTTGTTTGTTCCAATGGGGTTTTTGATTTTTTTTTGTTTGTGATTCAGGTAATGGAGAATTTGCAGAGCCTTACGAATTTGCAGCAGCTGTGGCTCGGTCGGAATCGAATTAAAGTTGTAAATCTGTGTGGTCTCAATTGTATTAAGAAAATTAGTTTGCAAAGCAATCGTCTCACTTCAATGACGGGTTTTGAGGTATGCTCTCTACCGATGGGGTTGCCCTCAATTTGATTCCACAAATTTATTCTTTCAGGGTAAACTATTCATTTGTTCTCTGTAGTTCTGATTTTAAGTTTTAGTCTCCATACAAAAAAATTATTAAGTTTTAGTTCTTATATGTTTTTTTGTGACTATATAACACCAGCAGAATTAACTTTGTGCATTTGTAGGAACTAAACCTTTTTCTCGTGTAGGAATTAAAACATAAGATGAAGATAAATAGAAGGACTATGTGAATAGTAGGTTAACGCCCCCACCACAAACGCACCCCTTTTTTAGGGTAAAAAAACTATGCATTGATTATTTAAAATGGTTTTGCACTTTCAAACAATCACAAAACCACCATGTTGGTAAGTTTGTTGATTTTTATAATAATCTTAAATGTCATTCAATTGGTAATTTGTGATTTTGATCTAAGTGTAAAACTGTTTTACATCTGTGAATAACCACTAAACTCTTTATTATTAATTTAGAACTTTATAGTTGCTAACCTTCATTCTGGGATGCAGGGCTGCATAGCTCTAGAAGAACTATACTTGAGCCATAATGGTATTTCAAAAATGGAAGGGTTGTCGACATTAGTCAATCTCCGGGTTTTAGATGTATCGTCAAATAAGTTAACATCAGTGGATGACATTACGAACCTGACGCAGTATGTCTGGTTCTCCGTTGGTCCATCTTTTTCCCTCCGCACAAATAACTTTTTAAAGACTTACGTCGGTAATTTCCTTGCCTTGTTTAATTTATTGCAGATTGGAAGATCTGTGGCTTAACGACAACCAAATAGCATCACTTGAAGGAATTGCTGAGGCTGTTGTTGGTTGTAGAGAGAAGCTTACAACCATCTACCTGGAGCATAACCCATGTGTACGGTTCCTTTTTAGTGTAACGTGTTTGATTCATTTTCTTCTTGAAACCTGGAGCATAACCCATGTTGTTGTTTTATGCATTATACTATGAGTTTTACTTTTTAATTAATCTTGTTAGGGAATTGTGTTGTGGACTATAAAATGGGAATAATCTTACTGAGTTTCATTTAGAAGCTCCCATTGCCACTATTCTATTTGTGGCTTTGACTGGATATAAATGAAGTCTCTGTAAAAAGCATAATTTATAAGTTGTACTGCTATATATTTTCACCATTGAGCCTTTCGACCCTGTTTGTTTGTTATTTTCCAAGCACTGGGTTTCTGGGAGGAAGCTTAATTTGACATTTATATTTATCCTTCAGTGACAGATTCCATGTTATTCCTTGTCTGATCTTTCTTCTTTAGGACTTCTCGGTATATGATTTACTTATTTAGGAACTAATCCTGCTTGTTTCTTTCAGGCTAAATCACCCAACTATACTGCATTCCTCAGGGAAACATTCCCCAACATCGAACAAATTGATTCATATGTATTTTCTTAGAAGTTTCTTGGCTTCAGCCTCTTTGAAATCAGTAGCTTTGAAGCTTTGTCCTTGCAGATCCATTTGTAAGTTCTGTATAGTTTGTATGCTGTCATTCTTAATAGTTGCGTTATAGGTTGCACTTTGATCATTTCTGTAATGTATGCAGGTTCCGCTTTGAAAGATTGATGATTTAGCTCCATCCACCTAATGAAGAGAACATGCTTACCAACCATTGGACAATATTGTGGCCTGAACATTTGTTACCTGTCGGATGAATATGCTTGTTATAAGTTACTTGTTTTGCAGACCACATTTTTTTTTATTTATATTTATTTTACGACCAATTTTTGAGAAGCATTGTAACGCATTATTGGTGTTGTTTATTATATTTCCTGCCACAGCTTGTGGTATGCAGAGGTGTAGATTAATGATCGTCCAGAGATTCATTGAAATTTGTTTTACTGATTTCTTCTCCATAACAAGTTAATATTAATGGTCATTCTTCAAAACTCTTTTCCTCTCCGATGTTGTTCTTCAGCTGGATTATTTTTTTTCCAAGTAATGGATATTATAAATGACTGTCAAAAGTTCTGCCCATCCAGAATGGACGGTCTAACCTTAATGCAGGACAACAATATTGATGGGTTAACCCAATGCAGGCAGAACCAAGTCCTTATCCATAACAAAGAAATGAATAAATCATGTACTTGCTGTTTCATTGGTTATAGTTTTACCACGTTGTCTTACAAACATTCCATGCTATCATTTTTAAACTGTATTGAGTTGTCTGCGAACAACGCTATTAAATAATTTTAGGATGATGTTTACCTTGCAAAAAGGAAGCCCCATAAATAACGAAGATGTGAGCATCGTGGTAATTCCCACTTCAGAGTGATCATCTATAGGCTGTACAACCTATGAAAAAAGTTTTGTATTTTCTTTAGGAAGCACTTACAAATGTTATACAGCGTGAACAAACAAATGTGTAACTGTATTACTTTTGAATTAAGTGTTGATTTAGGAGTTTTTATATGCTTTATAAGAAAATTTATTCTTTCCGTAGCATAGATTCAGTTTTATCAGTTATCTTTTATTTTTTATTACATTATACTAGTATTATTATTTTTTATCTTTTATCCCTCATTATACTACTTATCTCCTTCCCCTCTGTTCTCTATAATTGCCGTGATGTTAATTTTTGAATGAAGAAATTTCATCTAGGTGATGAACCTCAAGTCATCTGGATTGGAAAGAAAATTTCAAATGGTTTTTTAGCAGAGAAAAATACCAAAGCAAACAATTACTAATTACAATTTACAATTACTAATTTTGGATCATCTAGGTTGTCACTAAAAAAGCATCCTGGCACAATAGCAGCAGCAGCATCTGAACAAATTAGTTTTTCCACGAGGTTATTCGTTGATTTAGAATACTATACGTTGTACCTTGTTGTATAATTAACGCTTAGACTTCTTAGGCAAGTTGTAGTTCTTTTTAAGGAACTTGGCAGCAGTTTCATCCTTTCTATGACACAAAACTCGCAGAAGAGTGTTTGGTTCCCTTGGACTCCATTGACCAGATGTCGTGGGCAATGGCAAGTGAAATTTCGTTGAAGAATTATACATTTCCTTAATAAGCTGACTGAATATCTTAGTCAAGTCCTCAGTATCCTTGCGAAAGAGGGGAAGCACTTCTTTAACATTTGTAGAATGCTTTTCTATCAAATCAGCTGGTAAACCCTTTCCATTGGACCAGAATAAATCATTGAGAAGCTTAAAGTCCTCATCAATTATAACATGGTCTTCAAGAGAGAAAGCTCGTGCTGGACCCCCAGCTAACAAAACCAACAAGAACCCATCAAAAGAAGCCTTCATTACATCAGTTATTATATGCGTTATTACTCTCTCATGCACAGTGGATAATATTATCTTCAGGCATTGGTTAAGCTCCTCAAGAAAAGGCTCAATTCTAGTGGATGAAACTTCACCAACATATAGGCCATCCCAAAGAACATGGCGGAGATCCTGGAAAATCACTTTGTACGCCATGGCCTCGGAGAGTTGACGGATACCTTCCACAGAAGCAGCTTTAGAAAGCTTGAACTTCAACCTCTTCTCCATACCATCCTCTCTTGTGGATTTAGAATTCCCAAGACGGGCAACGGTACTCCTTTCTAAAGCCTTTAGTCCCATGCCAATGCGCTGCATGGTATTTATGCGAACACAAAACTGGGGTAATCCGAACGAGTTTTCCATGTTTGTTGTTCCAACATGGAATATCCTTCTCTGAGTTACTTGTGACTTTTCTTTTTTTCTGAATACACCGTGAAATTTTGATCCTGGCGAACACCGAGTCAAAGCTGGCATGATTGGGATGAAGGTATTACGGTTTCCTGCAGATGATGATATGAAATGAAAGGCTGGTCATGAAGAGGATTGGTGAGAAACTGTTTGGTATACGATTATTAAATGGTATGCAGTAAATATATACCACAGCCAGCTTTCGCCTTCAAAATGTATTGTTGGAGAGATTTGTCAAGAGCAAACATGAATTCAGGAAGCAAAACTGCATACATGGGTATTATTGGCAACACAAAGAACGCTTCCAGGGAGTCATCTATGATTCCTAGAATTTCAAGAGCGGAAGGAGCAAAGCATTCTTTATTTGCACCAGGAATCCACACCTACAGCAAAAAGAATAAATTGAGGAAGGCGATTTTGAAAAAAAATTCTCTTCTTGTAGATTGATTGATTAGATTGCGAGCAACAAACCTCTTCTTGTAGATTTCTGTCAAGACATTCTTCCAGTGTAACCACTCTGTTCTTGATCCATGACTTGACCAGGTTGATAATTACAGCTTCAGCCTCAAAAGGACACATCTCCCTTATAACGGATTTCCCACCATCGTCACTGTCAACTGAATCTTCCACTGCTATATGTACCAGATCTTTCTCCAATTTATCAGCAGCCATCAGCGTTTGTACAGTATCAGGAGTCAACTCCGTAACACTCTTCACATATTGCTTCAACTCATGACCATAACATACATGAAGGGTAGCAACAGCAACACCGGCAGCAACTGGATGCCATCTCTTCAGTATTGGACTAAACATTGCTTTCTCGCCAAAAGCCACTTCGCTGACTTCTCGTGCAAGAACTGAGAGACGTGTAAACACTTTATCCTCTTCTCTAGCTGCATTCTTGCTGTTCCGTGGATCCAGTTTCTGCTTCAAACAAAACTAGGTTTAAAAATTGCATAAGCATTCAACATTAAATCATTAATAAATCAACAGAGTATATGACTTCCCAGGTTTAATCAGTCATATATATTAAATTTATTGAATTTTATAATAATTACTTTAGAGTTAAACTTAACATAACGAGTGTTTGTGCTTAGGGAGGGAAGTTTGAAGGGTTGAACCTGCCTTAATAAAAACAGCATGCAATGACGATGTGATGTAATTTTCAACTCTGGTGCAGGATATATCATCCTCTTTCTTCATCCTGCTACACTCAAGAGAGATATCTCCTGCCAATATCTTTGCTGACGATACAGCAAGAGAAACAACACTTTGCATTGACTCAATATTACCATCATGGAAAGTATCATGGTAAGCAAGGAGCCTTTCTTCTGCCCAACTTAACATCAAATTCAATGCGTAGCTCAGGGATTTTGAGTAAAATGGATCCATCATCGCCTTGGCATCTTTCTCAGCTTCTGCCAGCAGATTACTCGATGCTAAAAGCAGATCATTTTCCACTTGACCAGTGGCAACATAACGTTGAAACAAGGTCCAAGAAAAACAGACATTATGCAGCATCTCATTCATTCCAAGAATAACCCGGGTTGTCTTGATGAGCTCCAAGACCTCGTCAACCTCTTCTATCACACTGGTTTCTTCATGATTATCAAAACATGCTTCTAACAGAGTTTGGTAGATCCTAAAGTTTAGCGGAAACCCATCAACCCAATGGCATGTATCGGTAACAGACCCATCAGATGATCTACAAGCAAGAGACATAACAACTTTGCGAAGTGCGTGCATTGATTCATTGTCTTTTCCAATATCCATGGGCTTCTCAAGGCCCCCATGGATTATTTGCTGCAGGCTCAGTGCGCTAATATCTGGCTTATCTAACGGCAAGCGAGGATGCAAGAGAAGTCCTGCTTCAAGAACCTTCAAATTCCTCCTTAGCCAAGTCTCGTACTCTTGTTCACTAGCAAAATCTTGACACTTGAGCTGTTGCATTAGCTCAAGGGGCAGAACCATCGATTCTATTCGTCTTCCGAGCTATTTCAAGAACAAACACCAAGTAAGCTTGCTACCATTAAATAAATTCTCAAGGGTTTATTTGATAGAAAAATAAAAGTTTGGAGCAGAAAGAGACCTGGCCAGCAGCTACTCTGAGAAGGGCACGTCTGACCCGAGTGTCAGTGACTTCCGTCACTCTCATTTGCACTCTCATCAACTCCCCCGTCGTCGCCGCCCTTCTATTCCTCCACGACGTCGTCGTTTTCAGTCCCAGCTTCTTCTTCACCTCGCTCGACGCCTTCACAGTCAGCGACCTGTACAAGGACGGCGAAGGATTCCGTTTATCTCCTCTGTTAGAGTCAGAGTGCGAGACGAACGTTAACGGCTTCGGCCCCGAACTCCGGCAGGCTCCGACGAGGATCTCGTATGCCGTTTCCCGGAGCTCCGGTTCTGATAAGTGGGGAGCTGCGTCGGAGAAAGCGGAAGGAGGAAGGTCGTCGAACTCGACAACAACGTGGTCGTGCATGGTGTTTGACAACACAACAACTCTTGCCGATTAGCATTGCTCTGGTTTGTTTAGTTAGCGCAGATAATGAATGGAAAATTGCGGTCGTTGAGTGTGTGTAAGAGTGAGTTTGTGTGAAGATTGGGTTTGTTAGTGTTGCTTGACTTACAAGGCATCTTCCTCTGTAGATAAAACTTAAAAGACATATAATATGCTTCCTTCAGCTATTCTTATTTAGAATTTAAAGGGAAGAATCACTCGTTTAAAACATAAACAAAGGAAGAAACACTGCTTCAAAGTTAACTCTTCTGTGCATATCTCCCAAATACTTAAAACAATTTTGTTACATCCGAAAGGAAGTTAGTGATTGCTTGGAAAAAGTTATTTTTAACAACTCTAACCTTTTTACAATCCCTTCGTTTCAAATATATAAATTAATAAAACAGTCACATAGTTAATATATAGTTATAAAAAGACATTTTGGAACTTCAACAAGGTAATAGTTTATTAATGGTTAGAACACGTTACGAAACTCAATGGTCTAGTTGGCAACTGCTTCTTGCACCCCATCAATTTTTAAAAATATCATTTTATACAATGGTGAAGGGTATTTAAGTATTGATAGGGTGCAGGAAGCAATTTCCCCAGTGTATTTGTTTTTATTTGTTTCCTTTTTGTGCATAGCAATGAGTCCAAAAACATACATGAGCCCACCTCTCTATCTCCCTCTACACTACTTGCCTTGTTTCTTATCATAATTAATATTTCTCTTTATGCAGGCTAATAAAATAAAAACTGTTCCACCAAAATACTTAAATGGATAGTCATTTAACTTAAAATAAATTCAAAATTAGTTTTTGATCGGTAACTTAATAAGTTTTTTAATTACTTAACAAAAATGTTCAGGTGATGTGTGTATATAGTAGTAAGTTACTACCAACACCGTATGAAAGATGCAGTCACAAAGGTAGTTTAATTGATTATTGATTCATAGATGAAAAACAAACATGATTTGAATGTGAATAAGATGAGAAGAGAAAAAGGGAAGAAAAATCATACACGTGCATGAAATATTTACGTGGTCCTTGTCTTTCCCAACGTCAACACTCAACTTCACAGACAGCGTGTCCTACTATCAGTCGGCACATTTCAATTGGTGCTCCAAAATCCCCACCTTTTTTGTCTCTTTCTTGTAACATTTCAGTAGTTCCAAGCTATATATGTTGTTAAAAATACAATCTTTTTCGGATCATATAATTAAGCTTGTGCATTTGATGGTGCATCTGATTACGAGTATAAACATTATTACCCTTCTTTTTATGGAATGACACGATTTCTCAAAAGGGGAAAAATGATCACATGCATATTTAAAACCTTTGACGTGGTCCTTGTTCATAATATTTTGCTACCTCAGGAGAGATGGTTTAGATTGATGTAAATTGGCATGGAGTGTGTATATTGGAAAAAGCTTTTGTCGTCATATAAAATTGCGTATACGGAAAAAGCGTATAAGATACCGAAAGCATAACTTCTAAAAAGAAGATAAAGATGCAAGCAATTGTGGATGCAAAACACGCCCCTGTCACTCCAGATTTTAACTAGACAACATGGAAAAGGATTCGTCGTTTAATGAACCGTTTTTAAGGAAACCTAAATACTTAAATGATATATTTAAAGTTATTATTTTATCTGTACTTATTCAAAAAATAATGTTCTGTTTGTTTGTTCATTCCACTATACACACTCTATCCCCACAAAAATTGCTGGAAATTTTTATTTTATTTCTTGCAAAAAAAGGTAGTAAGTTATGAATAAAAGTGGATATTGACTAAATATTAATTTTAATTTGAAATGATCCTATTTAAATGTCGATGTCTTGTGTCATCCATCATTAGCGAATATTGGATTTTAATGTGACTGATGTTCTTCAACGTAAGCTTTCTATCTCTAACATTAATTCATTGTTATCAGATACAATGCCGGAGTTTTGGCTAGTTTAAAAAATTAAAAATAACAAATATCAAAAAGTATTTTAGTGATAGTGATTGTGATGTAAAGTTGCATTATTTGCAACTTGCTTGATTTAAATTAGGAAAAAATGTAATGAAAATGATTGAATGTTTATATTAGCCAGTTCAGGAAAGCTATAATAAGTTAAAGAGATGTCCACGAAACCTTTTTAACAAAAAGATCATCATTACATATGTTCTTTATTTTAAATATAAAAAATCAACATCATTTTCACTAAATTATTATAGAATAAAATCGTTAAGAATATATCATAGTCAATATTTGAATCGTGTCACCAATTATAAGTTTCCTCGATTCTCACGCTCTCATTGTCTCTGAAAGATATGTACCAACTAAAAATAAATCAATTTACAATATATAAACTGACATAAATATAAGTAAATTAATAACAACTATTCCATGCATTTTTGTTGGAAAACGAATTTGATGAAAACTCATTCGCAATATTTAATTTATCTATTGTTTCCCACTGTGGAACATTACACATATTATACAAAATGTGTACACTCTTAATCCTATAATATCGGTGATGAAATTTGCCAGTACATTGTTGAGAAGTCAAAATTTGAGTTGGCTGGCATGCACACCTCTTTTTTGTTTTGTTCGTCGGCAGTGTAGGGTATTTGATATCTTGAGAGGATAGATTGTGTCGAAGTTGACATTCTCATATTTTCTTATCATGCAATTATCTTTAGCCATAAACTTATGATATATACAGATTATTCTTATTATTATGCAATTATTGTTATTTTTCATAAAACTGACTTTTCACAATTATGCAATGTTTGGTTCCACCGTCAACACCCTCCCTTACCATTTGAAGAAAAAATAATAATAAAGTTTGAATTTTTAAGAATGAGATTAGGCCCAAGAAGAGGAAGAAGTCCAGAACAAGGTGCTGTGGTATTTGAGGGGGCCCATTAGGTCCACTTTCTTTCTCGTCGACTTGCATGTTCTGCATCACAGCCGCACAAATTGAACAACTGATGAGGGGACCATGTATAAAATTGAGAGCGATATTTCTTTGGGCCTTCTAAAAGTGGCCTTTGTTTTTGGTAGGAGCGTGCTACATCGAAAGGTGGCCGAGAAATAAAAACCCAAATAAATATAAAAAAAAAAAGTGGGCCCACAGGTGTGTATAGTAGCAGACAGGTACAGAGAGCTGAGGAGGATGATGAAGAAGAAGGGTTGAGTTGAATGAGTGAAGCCATGTTTTTGAGACGAGGAGAGGAACACGTGCTGTGACCGAAACAGTGCCGACAGCCACTATTGACAAGTGACAGCCAGACTGTGACCGGCGGTTTTGACCGACCACCGCCAAATCCAGTCCCACCACCCTTCCCTCCTTTCTTCACCGTCACCTCTTTTTTCTCAAACACAAAAATTCTTAGAATCACGCCTCAATGGCTTGAAATTGTCATAAACAAGTCAACAACTCAAATTGAAACTTTTTAGGTTTAATCATATCTTAATAAATAAAAAATTTAATTATTTATCATTTTTAATCGAGTTATGTAATTTAATTCTTTGAATTGACGTAATTGTTATTTGGCTAGGTTGTTTTATTTATTCTCTTATATATAAAGTTTTTATGTTTAATATAGAAGTGATGTTATAGTTAATATAAAGACTAAAATTATTTGTGTCGTGCTTATTGAAAACGTGTTGTGCTGTGTTGATTATTTTCATTTTATTTTTAGTTGATATTAATGTTGTCTTTTTTTATTTTAATGTTATTTTATAGCAACTTTCAATAACTATACTGCATTCCGTATAATCTCTACTTTTTTTCGTATTTCTCCGGAATTTGAAGAGAAAGGTGATACTTAATTTCTTTTTTAATTTGTGTATTTATTATTTGGTTATCTCTGTTTTCTGTATATACTCGTTCTTTCGTATGCGAAAGCAAACATAACTAGAGTGTTATATTTATCTTGATCCTCTTGACTTAGAGGAAAAAAGAAAATATATATTTGAAAATCGCTTTATTTAGAATGTTTTAAAGTATTGCTTAAAAAATTTAATTTTGTATATACTAACATTATGTTACTTGAATTTAAGAGAAAAATAAGTGCATTCCGTGGTTGCATTCAGTACAATTCAAAAGGAAACGTAAGGAAAAGGAGTGCGATTCAAAAGCCGAAGGTGTAAAGCACATTCAGTGGTTGCATTGCATTCCGCAGTTTAGAAAACAACGTCAAAAACATTGTACAAGAGATGCAAAAGGGAAAACAAAAAGTAAATATAAGATAACCAACCACTTAGAACCACATTTTTCACAACTTTTTCTTCACTTTAGTCCCATTAATAAGGAATAATATGCTTTACTCCACGATCACTTTAATAGCGGAAAAAAACAAGGTTATTGTATATAATTATTAATGTACAACATATCTTTTAACATTCTTTTTCATTAATTTATTCAAATAACATAGGCGTATTTCAGTCATCTGTTTTTTAATATAGGCGTAAACACTCCAAATATTTCCCCTTATATATATCTTATTTATTGTTAAAAAAACATAGACATACTTTTAATATAACATTATATTCATCTTTCAATATTACTAATTTTATGTATATTATTTCCTTCCATTATAAGCTAATCACAACTCATAATAGATATTTCTTTAAGACACGTATGTTAATAAAATTATAAAACCTTTTATACTATATCACTGTCTACATTACATACTCTTTGCTTTATGTAAAAACTTGTTTGGAAATTTATGACAGCAACAAACATAAAATAACAAAGTTAGACAGTTACTGGAAAGTTTTGTTTTGGATGACCTAACGAGTTAATGTAAAATAGCACAGTTCTATATAAATAATTAATAAAGAAAAAATAATAATTTTGTTTCATTATTCAATCATAACACTTAGTTGCTTACTGAAAACTATGGATGATGAGTTTAGTCGTCGTGTAATACTCGTTAAATAGATCATAGGTTTCTACTTTCATTTGATGTACTAATTTTTGTTTTTTCATTAAACATGTTTTTATCCAATTTCTGTCCTTATTAAAAAGTAAACATTCTCACATTGTTTTTATTGTTATCAGATTAAGTAAACATTTTCACATTCTTTTTAGTGTTATCAAATACATAATTACTTTTTAATTCTCATTCTCTCAATGATACACTTTGCTTTCAATAAAATAAAAATATATATACCATTTTAATTTGTTTCATTTTATTTGAATTTCAATATGAATTTAGATAATTAATTTGTCCCATATTTATTAAAGGAAAAAGTATATGTTTCAAAAAATAAATTAACATTAATATATCATTACTTTTTAAGATAATTTTTCATCTTTTATTTTTTTACTTTATAAATTTAATTTTGTTAATAATTTTTAAAGTTTAATTGATATTAATATTGATTTTTTAGTTTGACATAATAATTAAAAATTATTAATAGAACTTAAATAAAATTAAAATTATTATAAAAATGTAAATATTTTATGTATTAAATATAAAATGTAACAAATATTAATTAATTATTTAATAATAAATAATATGAAGAAAAAAAGTATTAGGTAACGTTTTATCCAAGTGTTATAAATCAATTGACAGTGATTATTCAGGAATTGAAAATGGTTGTCTTTTTCTGATTGTTTTACTTTCATAAAGTTGCACTGCTAGATAAATTATTATGTTATGGATAGTGACGTTATCCTCGTAGAAGTTTGACACGTGTTTTGTTGATGATTTGACTCGAACGTACTTGTTTTACTTTCATTCTCCACCATGGTTAAAGGAGTCCATCCTTTACAAAAGAAGATAAAAACAAAACTCGTTGTGCATAATGTGTTACTACAAAATAGAATATTATGATACTTCTTATGTAATTATTGTTATATCCATACTTTTAATTCATCTTATATTTATGAAAAGGTAAAAAATTAAATGCAAATTTATTATATATTTTTATAAATGTAAATATATTATCAATAAAATACATTTAAATTTCCAAACAATTTAAAAATATATATTTGTACAACTTTTTAGTTTCTAATTAAATAAAAAATATATAATATTAATTTTAAATGTAATAAATAATTTAGTTTGTTTCTATTCCTGATCCGAAACAAATCATTCCATTAAAAAAAAAGTAAATTTTAGAAATTATTATTATTATTAATCTGCTATCTACAATATATTGTAAATTATAAGTTTTTATAAACAACCAATTCTATCATTTCAATCGCATTAAACTGTATAGTTAATTCACTTTATAGACATTGTAACAATATTATAGATCTAAAACAATATTTGTGTAGATTTAGTTTTTATGAAAAATTGATGATTTTGTTACAGGTACAAAAGGATCGAGGATATTTAATAAACAATATATGCATTGAAAATATAAATTATTGAAATGTCAACTCAATATTTTCATTTAAAAAGCATTAATATCAAAACATGTTTACTAAAAAAACAATTTATTGGCATGTTTACTAAAAAGATTAATGCATAATAAAAACAATCATTAAGTTAATTGAAAATAATTGATTCCTGATTAAAACATATGTAATTATGTAAGTCGAGTATTTTTCTTTGATGATTGTTTTTTATATGATACTAATTTCAAAGATAATATTTTTATTTTGTAAAAGAAGTAATTTTTTTACAAGTATGTCTGGATCAATTTTTTCTTTATTAATATTATTAACATTATTGTTATTATTATTAATAATATTATTAGTAGTACTATTCTTATTATTAATGTTATTGGTATTATTGTGTATTGTTATTAGTATTATTATTTGTATTATTAGTAATAGTATAAGATTAATATTTATAGTGCTATGTTAAAACCCACAGTCAATCTTGTCTACAGGTTCCATTCAGATTGAGTTTTTATAAAATTATAAATTTCAATAAGTATCAAAATTGAATTTGACCCACCAAAACTTTTAATTTTGTGTTATTTTTATTTTGTACGAGCATATTTCTCTTATGTCTACATTTTCATTTAAAAATGACTCACATGCATATCTCATTTTAATATAATATATAACTCAATTTTAATTATAACTTTTAACATATAATCGTATTATTTTATTATGCATGATAAATTTTTATGTCAATTTTATAATTTAATACAAACAAATTCGTGTGTATATATATATATATATATATATATATATATATATATATATATATATATATATATATATATATATATATATATATATATATATATATTATTTTTTAATTTTAATATTTACCAACAAAAGAATAAACCTACGCGTATACATATACTTAATGTCTACATTGATAATAATAGTTTACTTATTTTTGTTTAAAAATTTTGACCTTTGATCGAATGTTACTCTAACATTTTTATTAGAAATTAGATTTCACAATATATTTACATCTTACATTAAGTTGACTATTTATTTGTACATGTTATATTTTTTTATAATATTTTAATTTTAACTTTATTTTTCTTTAATTTCATATGTCAATATTTTTTATTATAACTTAATTTTTAAATTGTTTATATTTGTTTATAATTACAAATTTTAACATTAACTTCATGTTGTCTTTATTTTATACATAAACATATTTTAAATGCATTTTACTTTTATTTAGTACGGGAATAATATTTTAATTGCAATGTTTTTATTTATTATTATTATTATTACTATTATTTATTATTATTATTATTATTATTATTATTATTATTAGCAGTAGTAGCAGCAGTAGTAGTATAATCTATTACTATTATTAGTATTAGTATTATTAGTTTTATTTTCTATAATCCCATACTTTACCCTAAAAAACAATATTAAAATAAGACTATTTATAGAAAATATTCATAATTAGTTATTTAATTTTTTTCATACATCAAACTCTTTATTTAAATATTATATTTTTAACTAGACATAATTATAACACTTAAGAATGATCAATTAAGAATGGAGATGAAAAAACAAAATCATATATTTAAAAATCAAAATAATTTAAAACAATCAATTTAAATTTAATATATTTCAATATCTTATAAATTACAAAATTTCCTATTAAGATAAGTAATAAAAGGTTTATCACGATGTGTGATTAATTTGACAAATGGTAGTTGTTGTTTCACTGTCCTAGTCCACCAAACTCCAAGTTCCAATGATTTATTTCTCAAAGAAGATAAATAAGTCTCTCCGTGATGTGACATGCCACTGCTTATACATACGAACAAAACACATTATTGTGATTCATCGAATTGGCCATCTGAACCAGTACGAGTTCAACTTCTGAAACGTGTTACACAGATTTAACGATCACAGTTTTATCATGGTTTTCTGTTTAAAGCTTTCTGTTCCTCAAAGGTTACTGTTTCTGATTAAACCAAAGTTATTGTTGTACTGCTTTGAGAAAAACGTGACCCGTATAATGTTTTGAAGCTCCTTTTCACTACATAGATGTTGTGCATTTTTCACTAATCTGTACTTATTTAAATTAAAAATTTAAGGTGAGTTAAAAGTTTTATATTAAATAAAAATTAGTAAGATAACTAATATATAAGTGGAAAAATTCATAAATTAATCGTATTGAAAATTTTAATTAAAAATCATGTCTTAATTAATAATATAAAAACTGATACTTCAGCTTAGGAATAGCTCGAACATACATCTGTAAACTACGTGCATCATCATCAATTAAATACTTTTTTAACTTGCTAAACCTTTGACTAATTGCTTAATTTGTAGTATCTGATTTCTTAATTATGGAAAAGAAAAGAAAATATATTGTTAAGTAAGGAAAAGAGATAAATATAAATAAATATTGCGACAGATTTCTTTATTTCATTTTATTTTTCTTTTCACATTTAAAAATTTCAAAAGTATGCTTTCTTCCAAAGTCTTCCATCCAACCATCTCAATTATAGACCAGAACAAAACAAACACACAGAAGCTTCTTTCAATATCTGTAACCAAAAATATCTCTGCTGAAAAAGAAAGGAGGGTGCGGAGGAACGTGAACCTAACCATCGTGTTTCATTCTATTAATTTCATATCAGGAATGTCCATTGGCCTAAAGTCTAATGCAATATGTTTCATTGATTTAGACAAATAATCAAATTTGAACATCTTACACATGAAAAAGAGGACAACAACTAGTTTGTTTATATTTCAGTCACAGTTCAACTCGAGCATAAAGCAGGAGCAGAGAATCTTGAGATTCAGACAATTATTTATGATCACTCATTTCTGGCATCACTGCTTCAAACACACACACACAACGGAAGAAAAATGAAAAAGGGTTGGCATTATGACCGAGATTGATCACTGTAGCACTTTTGTCTTATGTTATCCCCCACAACAGGGCCCAAATCTGGATTCATCCATTACAGTACAACATCGTCCTTATGGAAAGAGACTGCATAGACCTCCTTAACAGACAAAAACTTTTTGAGACATGGTGCTCAGGCCCTCTCACTGCCATCTCTCACCTCAACTACCCCCGGAGGCTGCACTGCAACTACACACCATTTCCACATGCTTCATTGCATTCATTGTAAAAATATCTTTTTCCGTGTCCTATTAGTGTATTCAGAAGCTTCTTTCATGCTGCTAGCTAGTGACATTATTTCTCACAAAATTCCACCAACTAATACAATTGGTAATAGAATCAAATCCCAGAAGAAAATGGTAATCTGAAGGAGTACTTTTTTTGGCACTTGTTTTATGTTCTGTTTTGGGACACTTAAGATTTATGTATCGGCCAACTTTTTAATTAGTTTACAATTCGTAATCAGGGCCATCTAAGATCTTAGTGATCAGTATCTTGAGCCAGTCTGTTCTCTGTTGCATCTGCATCTATTAATGATTTATAGTTATTTTGTTGCTAAGTTAAGCAAATCACTGACATAGACACTTTGTATTTTGAAGCGCCTGCAACGGCATGCAGAAGCATGTGAGCATCATGGAATCCTAATAATCCTCCACAGTAATCACATTAATTAATTGGTCTCTTCTTCGGAAGAAAAAGAAAACATCGGTCTTAACCCTCACATGATTTAACATCACTTGCTACACACTGTGAATAATGATTAAGACCCTTTTACATGTATACACTGAAGAGTGAAGATCGAGTGAGATAAATGCTTATGCAGTCTGTATATTTTACTAGCATTTAGGCAGCCATGAGTGTATCTTGTAGTTCCCAAATGTTTCCTGTATTGATCAGAAGTCAACTTTGTAATGAAGGAGCACGTGTAACTCCACAAGGAATTACACAAAACTCGATAACATGATAATAAACATTTATATAACTCTCCCTGGGTCAAATTACATTAACAATGCAGTTATTGTTTGATCTATACCAGCATAGCATTAAATAATTTCTCTGTTATCAAAGGATCCAGCTTTTTTTCTTCAAAATAAATAAATATAAATGTGATTTTAGACACAAACACGCATAAAACAACAAAGAACATTAAACGAAAAGGCCACCACAAGATTTCACAGGAGCGAAACTATTTATGTAATACATACACATATATACACATGAATCTGGTTTCTGGTTTGCAGTTTCTAAGATCCTGCCAATTCCAACCTCACAACAATAATACAACCAAATCTTTACTAAAATACAAAAAAAAAGGTAAGCAAAGCAATATGGGTCCTTTGCCTCTCATCTTACAGCTATGTAATGGGGTCACCGAGTTTTCACTTCCATTGTAACCTATACACACTGAAACTGTGAATTCACCATGCTGTAAATATTGCATCAATACCATGAAGTTTTAGGTACGTATATTCTTCTTCTTCTTAAAACAATTATTTTTTCATTGTCAATTTTAAATGTCCTATAACACGTGTAACCTGTATTGAAAAGTTTTTGAAATAGGAAAATGTTATTTGGACAACAAAAATTTGACACAATTTTGACAACGGCGACGTGGCAGCTGTGCATTGGCTCAGTGAATTGAAAACAAACCAGAAAAAACCCAAAATACCCCTCACCCCGGTTCACTGAGCCAATGCACAGCTGCCACGTCGTCGTTGTCAAAATTGTGTCAAACTTTTGTTGTCCAAATAACATTTTCCTTTGAAATAACATGAAAAGCAATTGTGAATTTGAAAGGCTAAGAAACATGTAGAAGCTTTTGTTCAATTATTGGAACAAAAGTCACTCTTTGTAATGGTGTGACAGCTGTCGACCTACCATTGGGTTTCCCATTCTTTTCAATAATGTTGAGTTAACGTTTATTTTTGCTATTTAATATTATTTCTTTATTTTAATCCTTACTTGCATTAAAAAATGTTTACCAAACATATTTTATGATTCATCGGCTTTATAACTGACGACCGGACTTCATTTTTTCTAAATTAACTGTCATTTTGTCCTGCATGATATGATGCGACCACAACTTCAATAAGCGGTTGAAACCGCAGTAATTCGTTAATAGTTTTAATTAAAAAAATGTATAGTTTTGCATGTAAGACGCATGGCAAATAATTAAATGTAGAGAATAAATTTTAATTACACACCAAAATAAATAAGAAAAATACACACCAAAATGCACATGCCCAGTTAGGTATCTCCGTCACTTTGTTTTAAGAGCTCTTCAAAGAGTTAAAAAAAAAAAAACGTATTTAAATTGTATTTGGCCTTCATTCCCAAATCCTAACTAATATGTCACTATTAAACATACCGGTATATTATAAAAGCAAAAGATAGTTAAAAGTACTTTTATTCAATTAATTTTAAAAGCTGACAGAAAAAAAAAGTAATTTTAGGAATACTAGGAAATTGTAGTCTTGAAAATTAATAACACAAATTCGGTTCGTTTTCATTATTTATTTAAGAAGAGAAATGGTGGATTTGTGAGTGTGATTTAGTTAGATGCATGATGAATCGCACGACTGAGAATCGAAATCTTCTTGTTTTGTCACAAAATTGCGAACCAAATGGACCACAAAACTATTAATGTGATGAATGGTAGATGAAAATGAATCCAACAGTACTGTGAGGTGGGACCGTCATTAAATATAAATTTTGGCAAGTGTGAACGTGGGAATTTTTTGGCTTTGCCTTTTTCTTTTTGCGGCTATTTTTTTCCGTTACGTTTCGATTAAATTCTGAAAAATAATTTTAATAATATTTTATGCCTGATGTCAAATTTCAACCCTTTAAATGAGAAAAAGAAAATTCTAAAATATCTAAACTTAATGATTCATTTTGTAAAGAAAAAAAAAACTTAGACATAAGGCATACTGTAGCCTTCCCTCCAAATCAGGGGGTTGAACAGTGGTAAGATCCAGCTTATAGAAAGCAAAGAGGAGATTTATGGCTTATAAATAAGATGTTTGAAGCTCTGGAATGATTATAGTTTCTCTTTTTGATCATGCATGGTAAATTTATTATCCACAGTCCTTGTTTCGCCTCATTTCATCAAATGCACTTCTTGGGTGGTAACCAGTGTAGGCTGCATCATTCATTTTATTTCGGGATCCCCAATTTCTGTGCCATTATTCATTGCAAATATTAAGGATCTTTTAATTAGCTGTAGTATTTCATAATCAGTTTTATATACCACTGTTCTATATTCACATAACTTGAAATTAAAGTTACTCAGACACGATTTTAATTAATTTTGTACTATCATTTAAAATAATGGGACAGCAGGACACTTAACAGGACCATGGAAATTTAAACGACCGAAAGAGACTTATATGAGACCCGAGTGATAACCCACTCAAAATTTAAAAGTGGATTCAATTATCAAACACTTTCTGACTATTTTATTTTATTATTATGAAGGTTTAAGATTTTGGGTCTTTGTCCACACCACACACACGTACATAACACGTCGTAACAGCGCACCAATTGCTGAACGCAACCTGTCACCACCAGCGAGAGCCATCTGAACCCCACGAAACAGAGACGTAACCATGATCGAACCATATAAAAAATCGGAAAATGTTATTTGGACAACAAAAGTTTGACACAATTTTGACAACGGCGACGTGGCAGCTGTGCATTGGCTCAGTGAACCGGGGTGAGGGGTATTTTGGGTTTTTTCTGGTTTGTTTTCAATTCACTGAGCCAATGCACAGCTGCCACGTCGCCGTTGTCAAAAATGTGTCAAACTTTTGTTGTCCAAATAACATTTTCCTAAAAAATCAAACTGTACTGTTAAGTTTGATTCTTCCCATAAAAGTTTTGTTTTGAAGTTGGAGAGAGATTCAGAATTTACGACAAGTGAAAGTTAAAATTGAATTTTATTATGCATTGACATTAGTGGTAAAAGAAACAAACGCGTCAACGTAGTTGAACTTGGATCTCTACTGTTCACGTCAAGTTTTGGAAAATTACTTAAAAACGCAGAACCTAGTATTGCTTGCTCGAACTCTTCAACGTGTGTCCGTCTTATTGCTTTTCTACGACAGTAATATTTGAAAATTCTTAATTCCTCGTGGGTGTGGTCAGTAAAAACGCCATTATTATTTTGGACTTTGCCGCATTTTGCAAAACTGGCGGAGCTGGTACTCCTTTCCAGTTTCCCAAAATGCAGTATCGCTACACAAAGAGGTGAGAAACTATAAGAACATCCGCACGAGTTGCAACAAGCCATTTCTACCTGTACTTACTGTCACCAATTCTATTTTCATAAACCATAAAAAACTGTATATTCTCTCCTAGATAAATCTGTTTGTCTTTTCAGTTCAAATAACGCACATGTAATAGTAACTTGTTAAATTTTATTCTATTTTATTATTTGGTCAATTCTCGGTAAAACTGAAGTCCCATTTTCACTGCCGAACTGAAGATACGAAAGGATTGATTAGGAGAAAAGGAGAAGGAGAAGATAGCCGGAAAAAAATTGCAAACTGCAAACAGAGAATCTGCTTTTACTTTTATTGGTCCTGTCAATGAAAAGTATAGCAAAAATACAACAATAATTATATGATACAAGATCTGGCATTATTTTCTACAGGTATATCGGATTTCATTTGCATTATTAATAATAACATTATTATTATGAGTAGTAGCAGTATTACATGATGGAGAGAAGAAGTTGAGGAGGTATAGAAATCGTAGAGGTAGGTGGGTGGTGTGGAAGGGAGTGAAGGGGTGGTGGCAGTAGAAATAGTAGGTCCATCCATCGTCCTTGTCGAGGGACAAGAAATGTGTGTAGCCCTTAAAGTGAAAAATTGGGAAAGGGCTCACACATTCCAAGTCAAATGAAATGAATGGGACAAAAAAAGGAAAGCAGTTCCCACACATTAATGCTGCCACAAGGAACCCTCAAAGCCACAAAGAATCATGCTCTCTGACTCCTGCATTGAAATCTCATCTCCAATAAAATAACCCCCACACTCCCTCTCACCATAAATGCCGTCACACCACGCCTCAGAATACAGCCACCCGCCCACCGGCTCCACGAACACCACCTCCTCACTCCGTTCCGGTATTTCCAAACTCGTCCCCAGACTCGGCAGCTCCACTATCTCTCCCAGCTCATCCGCCGTCGACGTCTCGCCCGAGGACGACGAAGACGACTGCGACAGCGTCCACGATGGAGTCGTCGGGGGATCCATCACCTCCATGGCGGCGGCCTTTGCCGCCGCCACCTGAACATCCCGCGGCGAGTTGGAGTCGGGCCGCGGCAGGGAGCCGGCGAGCTCGGGGAAGTTGAGAATGGCGGAGTTGCCTTTGATGGCGAGCGCCGCAACGTCGTGAGCACGCGCTGCCATCTCAGCGGTGGCGAAGGTGCCGAGCCAGATCCGGTTCTTCTTCCTCGGCTCGCGGATTTCGGATACCCACTTTCCCCAGGCCCGCATTCGGACTCCTCTGTAAACGGGGTGCTTGCTGCTGCTATCTCGGGCCTGCTTGGGCTTTTTGTGATCCGGACCTGCCAAATGGGCCTCGGGAGACGAGTGCTTGCGAGTGGAAGCAGAGGAGGATGATTCTGAGCCAGGTTGCTCAGTCATTGCGTTTGCTTGCTTACGTGGTTGAGTATTTTGAAAGGACAGTGGTTGTGTGAGTGAGTATGCGTGTTATGTGTGTTGAAGGTTTGATTGGGTGTTGAGTGGTGAGTGATGTAATGTAATGAGAAATAACTCGGAGGGAGGGGAGTGTGTGTACATATATAGTAGGAGCCGAGTGAAAATGAGAGGAGTGAAGGGTTGGGCTGGGTTTTAGTAAGGAGAGGGGAGAGAAGAGAAAAAGAGGACTAAAGATATGAAAGAGAAACGTGGGTCATATTTGTAAGTGACCCCCACACGAATGGCTCTGCTTTCAAAACACCCATCATCCCATAATCAACATGCATACATAATATATATATCTATATATGTGTCACACGTTATGGTGCATGCACATCTACAAAGATCTAAAATTTATTTATTTATTTATTTAATTATTTGTAGTGAAAGTGATGAGCGAGTGAAGTGAGTGAAGGAAGGTAACAAGGGGCCAGTCGCCCTTAATAGCTTGACCATTGCCCTAACAAACACAGCCTGGCACAGGAATGGAGGGCTTCTTGGACTGAATGGGAATTTTCTTCCTGCCGACGTGGCAGACTTTATGGTAATGTCTCTTTCCACTTTGATTCTCCCGCTCTCCTTCGTTTAGCCTTTAATCACATTAATTTAAATTATTAAATACGATTAAGACGGGTGTTATAAATGCAATTAAAATGTTAAAATAGACGTATTCGATAGAAAGTACAGAACGGAGGAGTGATTACTGGATTCCCTGTTTGGCCGTGACACTTGACTCAGACTCCAAGCCTGTTAGTTAATCTTTCCCCTTTTACTCATCGATCTGATTACACTGCTACATTTTATTATTAGGATTTACCAGATAAAATAAAATAGCACAGTGCGTTGTCTTTTAGCGAATGAAAGATAGCAGAAGCACTGCCACTGTATTCACATTGTCACCCGGAAGAAATGAGAAAAGGGACTGCTTTTAACTTTTGAGAGAAGAGCTCAGAACAAAACGTTGGCGTTTTCATCCGTTCGTGCGTCTACTACTCAGCTTACCCTATGCTTTATTTATTATATTTTCTCGGGGATGACAAAACAGAACAAAATCTACAGTTTGTTTTCATCGTTTTACTAATTTCTCACTACGACATTAAAGTATATTTGGTCCCGGCATTGCAAAATCCAACGTAGCTCAACTACATCTTTCGTGGACATAAAATACATTTTTGGATATTTGGCATCCATTTTGTGATTATATACGGTGGTGATTCTACTTTTTTCAATAAATAACGAAAAAGTGTTTCCCTAACCTATTAGGAATGGACACGAGTTCGGTTAAACAGGTTTTTCTAGCATTGCATTAAGAAACAGTGGAGAGAAACTTTCTCCTTCAGGTATCGCTGAGCTGATATCATTAATGACCGTAACTAAGATTTTTTTTTTCAAACATGTTAAATTCGGTATAGATGATGATTGAATACATGTGAGCAAATATATGTGTTCATCACATCTTCTTTCTCCTGATTACTTTTCCTGTATATAAATTCTAAAACCGTAGCGTTCATAAATACGATATCTATCAAGTAATTTCATGGGTTTGGCCGAGATAGTAATGGAGAAGCTGCTTATGTTATTTTTTTGTGCTAAGCACAAACATCTACACTCACCACATTCATCATCACTTTTCCATTCTAAATTCATTACCTTATTCATAAACTTCTTTTCTATTATTTTAACACCTAACAATCTCTTTACCTCGCCAAACTTAATTAGATCATGTTTTCTGAACAATAAAAACCTATTCATTTTAAAATAATAACAACGCATACTATATATATAATATTTGTTTAAATGTACTTAATTTACAAACTAATGATGATAAGTGTGAGAAAAACAGGGACTGAATTATTTCTTACTTTATAAACTCATAACATATCATTTTCGTTCATATTAGAAAACTTGGTTGATAAATATAAAATAACTTAAGAAGATATACTTATATAAGTTTTACTGTATGAATAAAATTTATATTTTTTAAATAAAAAGTATTATTATTCAATTAAAATTTTAGATTTCGTTTAAAATAATTATTTTTTTAGTATTTATATTTGTTTTAGAAAAATAGATATATTTTTTATTTGGAGAATTTATTTTATTTAAATGAGTTGATCAATTTAAATTATTTTTTTATGTTATTTTTACAAGTGGTATTGTGTGTAATGTTGACACAATTACATAGTGTAAGGTTGTTTTTTTTTTTTAATTTAAACCGCGTATTATAATTATTAAAATTAGTGTAATAATTAATGAATTTTATATTATTGAACCAGGTAAAGATAGGTAAACAAAATTTAGGATAATAAAGAATGATATGTAATAAATAAGTTACAAAAAGTTATAAACCAACTAATTTAATTTATAATCTTATAAATGATATTATTCCAGATTACTCTCGTATTATTAAAGAATTAATCATAGTTTATACATATATCCCTTTTTTAATTCTATACACCTTTTAAAAATAAAACTATGACAAATTCAAATTTAAAGGAAACAATACTTGGACGAAGTAATTGATCTTTACTAAATAGTTGAGTTCGATTATTTAATTAAAATAGATTTCAAATCACATGCACAAATATTTAAAAAAAAAACAAAAACTAAGCTAGCAAATAAACTTAACTTATAATTAACTATTTTTATTTGTAAAGTTGGAGTTAACTCTATTTTTCATCTATTAAGATTAAAAGTATTTTTTATATTTTAATTTAACACTGCTAACGTTTAGCCAGTAACATATGATGTATTAAAATTAAAATGATCATAAACTAGCGTCCAAAAACAGTTCTTATAAATTACGACGACTTTACACAAAAAGATTACGAAGAATATTTTTTTTCTTTAGAAATTAAAAAATCATCTGAAGAATTTTAAAAAAATTCTTTTAAAATTTAAAATATTTATATGAAAATTGTGTAACATCCTATCTATTTTGATAGTATACAACTATCACAAAAAGCATCACACATTCAATATAAAAAAATAAAAAACTCAAATAAATGTATACATAATACTTTATAGTTATATCATATATATATATAAGTTTTATACAACTAAGAGTTAATATTACACTAAATTTGTTGTAAGAAATACATGGGGTCTATTTTTGGTTCCGAAGCTGTAGACATAAATGAAATTTGGATTTCCTATAATAAATAATAAGAAAAGCTAAAAAGTGTAGAGTTATTGTTAGTAAAAATTGAGAGAAAGGAAGAAGAGAAATAATTTGATAAGTAATTGTAAGGATAAAGTTGTTTGTTTCCTAAAAGAGTGAAGAAGTTAAGAAAAAGGTTGAAGGAGCAGTGGATCCAGCATGAAAAGGTTGGACTTTAAATATTGAAATGGCTATTAAACTACTTTTATGTCGGGAAGCTATTAATGTATGTACTTCCGAACTCACACCAGTAGTCACTACCTCTCTCAGAATCGAGAATGACACATACCCTGTTTCAAAATAAATTAACATTTCCATGTTAAGCTATGTTATCATATAGGAAACGGTTAAAAAAAATACTAACAGCCTTACACATTTTTACATTCATTTTATATTCATCATAAAAATATAAACTTTTGTATTGTTTAAAAATAAAAAAAAATTATACTAAGAACAGTGTCAAATAAATGGAGAAAATTCAGGTATGCCAAACAATTATTATTAAAAAAAGGATAATGATACTTTAACAACACTTTTTTAACAATATTTTAACATCATTTATATGTCATTCTCTTATTGGTCCATGTTAATGTTTATGATTATTATTATTGATTGTAGAATAATTTTGAACCAATCACAGAATGACACGTAGATAATGTTAAAATGTTGTCAAAGTATCGTTGTTAAAAAAAATGTTACGAAACAGCTACAGTGGCTCACCAATCGTTTTAATTTCTGAAACCAACGTTACCTTTTGGCGCACTCTTGGCAACGACATGCATGTCTCAAAAATTTTCAACCGCCATTGATTTTCAACGACAATTAAAGGAAGTGTAACTAAAATGGTGTAAGTAAGAACATAAAAGAGAGGTTCACGAGGCTTTGAATAAGGGATTTGACAAAGTGTATATTGAAAATTGGCATATCCGAAAATAGGTTAGCTGTGAGAGATTATTTAAAGAAGAATTGTTAAATCGGAGAGAGTTAAAGAAGTTGGAAAGTGGTGCTGTCAGTTACTCCTAAATAGGAGGGCCCAGACATTTATCTATTGAATGGGTGGAGCCATCCATTTTTTTCCTAAAATAATAGCTTAAAATCTTAGTACCACATCCTATTCACATGCTACCCAATTTCAATGATTAAATGGTGAAAATGTTAACCAGAAAGAAAAGAAATTCATTGATTTGAGTGTGATTAAATAGAATCTTCTTGTTCTGTGTATGATTTGAGAGTATACGGATTTTTGTTTTGTGGGTCTTTATTGCAAAATGTGGTTGAATTGAGAAAATTTAACATGAGAAAAAGCATTGAATAATGGGTGGTAGTTACAGAGAGCAGAGCTGAAAACAAATGGTATTAAATGAATGGAGCCACCACATGTTATTCTTTTATCTTGTAATTTGTTTTTGATCAAATAATAACACTCGCTCACTATCTCATCTTTTTCACATGCTATTCAGCTGTCACCCATACTTCACATATTGGGATTCTCAACTTCTTCTCTCATTTTTATTTTCAATTTTCGTCACAAACTTTAAATATAATTACTTGAGTTTGAAAGTTTTATCCCTTATTTCTTTGAATATTTGAGATTTCAGTCTTCTTGATTTTTTATTTTTTATCCTGTTCATCCATATACACTGAGTATTTCTCAAATTAGTTCGGTTTTGAAAATAAAAATAATTAATATATAATTAATATGCAATTTATGTTTTATTTCGATTTTTTTATTTGTAGTTTTCATAATGTAATTTTAATTAATGTCGATATAATTATAATTCAAACATAACTAATCAGAATTAAATCATTAACCAAAATGGTATTTGAGTTAATTTGTTTTACCTTCAATGTTGGATCGTTATGAAATTTTGTTTATCTGATTTGATTGGAAGGAATTTTACTTTTCAAAAATATCATCCAATTAACAATTGACCGCAAAATATATTATATAACTCGATAAACTTAGATATTTTTAGATTATTTAAAAATCAGGATCCATAATTATAAACTCAAATTTGATGGAAAGTATATAAGAATGAATCATAAACTTAAAATTCTTTCTTAGAAGAAAATACTCTTAATTTATCAAAAAGACATTAAAATTACTTTTAAATATTTTCCAAAAAAGTATATTCATTATGTAAAATTCTTTTAAATATATATTAGGTGACGACGTGTTTTCTTTAAGAAACACAAATATAGTACCAAACCTAGTTTTATTTCGACGTACTAGGAGTATATTTTATTATATTACACATGTTAATACATTATCAAATTGTTGGATATGTGAATGCTAAAACATAACAAGTCACATTATCAAAAGAAGGGTAGTACATATATCTATATAATACAATAAAATATTGCATAATAACATACAAAAACACGTCAAAATCTATAGTAATTAGATGCATTATATGATTTTCTTTTGTCCTAGCTAGAAAAAAAAGAGATGAAATTATCTTTAACAAAATCGCATCAGGAAAAAAAATTATCTTTTACGGATAGAATAAAATTATTTCTAGATTTAGTATCAGAATCATAATTAATCTTTTAATTTTACAACCTATTAGCAACACATTATTTTCTAATAATGAATCGGTTTTCACTCAATTCTCTATTTAAGGATACAAGATCACAGAATTAAATAATTTTTATTGAGTCTAGCTAGTTATAGATATTACAGCACACCATAACTAACTAGAAAGAAATGCTGCAGAAAAGAGTCCAAGTTATGATATAGTTAGTCTGGTTCAAATAGAACTAGAATCCTTTCTGCAATTTCTGCCATAAATTTGGAACATTTCAGTAGTTAAAAGATGAACACTTTAATGCTGTTATCTGTTATTTGACAATGTCATTTATTGCTCCTCTCATGTACTGCTGCTGCTGCCATACTAAATAACTGCAAATTCCATTTCTTTTATCCAACTTTCTTGTCATACTAAATAATTGAAAGTCTTAATTACTTTCAATTTCCTTTTGATTTCTCCAACCCACTAACATACTAATCCTCACATTAAATATTAAGTTTCATTAGAATTTGAGATGCATGTTTCATAACAAAAACATGAAAATCTAAGTTGTTTTTTTAAAAAAAACTTGATTAATAAAATGTTGTTTTCACCATAATTTATAAGCATGGCATTGCATAAATAAATTTGAATATTAGTTCAGATCGTTAAGAATTTAAAATTTTCCTTTAACCAGATATGCAATTATGGGAATACATATTTATTTGATTTTGTATAAGAAAACATAGACTTCCACAAAATAACAAGGACATGTAACTGCGATATTTATTCCTTTTCAAGAAGATTTCAAATAAAATGGAATGTCAACATATTGTATAATAGATCAATAGTGAATTATAAAGTGTCACGCTATTAATAAAACCTAGTACAGAAGATTCCAAATAATAAATATACTACTTTTAGAATATCATATTTATATATATATAAAAATTATATCACTTACACACTCTTTATTTTTTTATATTCTTGCATATTGAGAGATTCAATTCCTTTTTTTCCTATTTATTTAGATCAATGGACGTCATCAGCGTAGACGAAGACGATGTTGGAAAAAAGAGAGAATTGGATATCTTGTTAGATTAATACAGTAGAAGTATTAGATAATATAAATTAAAGAATGTTTGACTTTTTTATATTTTTAATTAGTAATGGAAGTATTTGATGTAATAATATTTTATTACATTTTTTTTCTGTTTTCACTCACAAGGTAGAATTTTTTATATGAAATAAAGATTTTGAAAACCTTCTCATTAATTAAGAAGTTGATAATGATATATAATAATAATTTGTTTTATATTTTAACTTATACTGTTTATTTTAATCATTAATACTATTTTCACAGTTTATTTGGATAGATGATTATATATATATATATATATATTCACTGATTTTTAACCATTCATTAATAGGGCTTGATATTTTATGAAATATGGAATTCGTCATTTATTTTGTTGGTTTTATGTTGTTGTTCTTGTACTACAATAGAGTCCAATTCATTTAAATATGGAATTCGTCATTTCTACTTGAAAAAAGGTTTTAGGAATTGAAGTTTTTTTTGGTCCCTTCGTTTGAACACCCTGAAAGGAGGTTATTGAAGAATGGGCTGGAATTAGCCCATGGACCAGTGGTCAAATTGACATCTCTAGGTTATATAGCTACTTAATACCCCTACACACGTGCTCTGTCAAGTGCACGTGCAAGTGAGCTAAAGCCAAAAACAATTCATTATTGTGATGAGGTGTGACAGAATTCAACAAGGAATTACAAAGTCAAGAACTCTGACTACGCTGCCGTTTTAACAATAGTAGTTCATAAGCTAAGAGTATCCAAAGTCTGCATAGCAATATCTTAAAGAAGATCAAAATAATGGACTAGTACTGATAGTGTTTTACAACATACAGTTGAAACATGAAGCCTGCAGAAGGTGCAGCACGTTGCAAGCTACAAATACAGACACTGTTTTTTTTTTCCCAAATGAAGATCAATGAGAGTTTTTATTTATTTATTTTTTACTTCTTCTGGCTGCTTTTTCTGAAATGTAATAATTCCAGCTTTCCTTTTTATGCATTCAAGAGAAATATGGTACAGACTTTATACACATAGGACAGTCTAGAACACTGAATACAAATTCAAGTTCCTATTATATTCTCTCATAATCATGAGTTACTCACACTACTCAGAAACTTGCTCTTCTTTTTCAGAACCCTCGTGTCAGGTGTGCATCTGCTTTGTAGTTCAGAGGACTTGTATGTATCATCATCTCAATTTTATTTGAAACACTCTATTATACCAAATTGAATGAAGGGTCATGTGGAAGAGGTCATACTTCAAGGGCTTTACATGCCAAAAGAAATGTTTCTGAGCCTTTCTGACCCCAAGTTGCAACTTGAGATACTTCTCTTGTGATACCGAGAGAAGTATCTGTTTTAAGTTGGGAATATCTTTCTCAGCAAGGATTATCGAGAATGCATCCCAATTTAAAACCTCAAAAAAAGGTGGAACAAAATTGTCAGATATAATCACAGGTACACACTCATAAAATATGGCTTCAACGACCCTTGGACTGTTCACCTCATATCCTTTAGGGCATATGCAATACTTGCTGTTCTTCATGTGATGGATGTAATTCATTTTGTTTGCAATACCATGAGGCATTGGACCATATATCTTCATATCAGGGTCTTTGTCCTTCCAGTGCTTTAGCAATATTGGACGCAAATAACCATGCATATTTCCAGCATAGAAGGCAAGAATGGCTCTTTGGTGAGGAGGCTTTCCTCCCAGATCTCTCTGAGGATCTCTAACCGATCGGATATAAGCTTCTGGAAGAGAAACATCCCTTCCTATTTTAAAGCCTTGAGTCACATCGGCATTGCAGAGAGCTTTTATGCAGTATTCCATATGGTGTCTTGTTTCGTATGGAGCCTGCAACAATCCACTCGTAAATTTTGTACCAATACGCACTCATGCATAGTGTTATGCTACAAATGCACATTTCTGATAGGCTGATATGTTTATATACACGCAAAGTACAAAAGAAAACTAAAGATGATGTAACTCAGTAGAAAACTTAATATATGAGTGATAATTTTAGAACATGATGACCATGGTTCGTGTGCAAGTAGAATTAAGGAGGAAAAAATAAAGAACACACAGCATACCCAATCATGGCAGGCAACAAGAAAATGGTCAGCACCACCAGTTCTGTTGAAGTGACGATATTTTGCGGATATTTTGTCTGTATAGTCCTTGAGAAACTGACGGAGATTTGTTCGATTATGAGAGTTACGTACATAAAGGGAGTGCTCTAACATACGCGCACTGAATGGCAAATAAAACAGGTGTGCCTTTGAAGGATCCTTCACAGCAAAATATTTATTTTCCTCCATCAATTTCATAAACCAACCCTCTGAGGCATATAGTCCCTTAAGTATAGGTTGATGAAAGATGGGTTTATCTCCATCCTTGTATATATAAACCTTGAGAGTGCGTTCCATAAGTTCATAACTCCTGCAAATCCAACAAGAAAAAAGTTAGATGATCTTGAACTTTGGTCATAGTAGCTCAGACCCAAGTCAGACAATAAAAAGGAATGTAGGACCAAACAAATGAAGACAAATATCATATTTAGGGGAGAAAACTAAAATGGCCTTGTCATTAAGGTACATTACATTTAAATGATCAATTACAAGAATCATGTGTATGAACAAGCTTGACTCAAAACATAAGCATGTCAAGGAAGGACTTTAGTTTTTTTTTGTAATCCAAGGACTATCTTTAGTTGAGTTCATATTTCCTTTAACAAGTCCATCAAGCGTACCTTTTGAACATAGAAAGATTGCGAAAGAGAGGAGCATAAAGTTCTTTGTCTTGTGTTACTATGGGAGCATGCTCAATCTCTAACCTGGCAGCAAGAATTTCCAGGTCACGTTTGGATGACCACCTGGGTCTCTGCAACAAAAAGTAGATCTTCAGATTGAAATAACCATAGCAATGTCTTGTCCAGGTAGCTAACTCATAATTGACAGAGATATTAGCATAAATACCATTGCACGAGCGGAAGCACGGCGACGTACTAGAATGTGGTTCATCTCCTGAATCAATGTTCTTGTTTTAGGTGGCATCATACACCTCATCTTTCTCCTAGGAGTTATCATTGCAGTACTGTTGTTTGAGGCAGAAAAGACAACTTTCTGGGCAAAATTTTCAAGACTAGTCACATTAGTAGAGGAAGTTGAGCTGTGCGAGGTATGAACACGAACACCATCATATTCCCTTGAATCCATATTATTATCATTTACCAACCAGGCTCCCCCTCCGGTTTTCGAAAATTGCTTCCCTGAAAAGTTAACATTACTTCCCTTGGCCAAAATTGCATTGAAGTTTTGGGATCCAACACTCTCCAAATCCAATCTGTCACCTTTTCTTCCAACATCTTTCTTCTCAGATAAACTGCGAGCATCATTTCTATCTGTCCCATGTTCAAAAACATCATCATTAGATATGTTTCTTTCAGAGACTAAGTCACCGTTTTCATCATTGTGCTTTCCCATTTTGTTACCGTCCCCAACTTCAAATTGAAGAATAGGATTGGGCATTTTTTCCACCGTGGCAATGAAAGCAGAAGAATTAGAAAACCCTGAAACAGAGCCCATTGGGGGGCTCCAATTAGTGAAGTACTTTGGTGTCGAATGCAATGATGGAAATCTAACTTTATCGAACTTCTGAGGCACAGAAGACCATGGGGCATTTCCACTTCCATATGGAACCAATATTGACTGAAACAGTAAATAATTAACAGCAAGCACCCCCAACAGAAAAAGCAATCTCCGGTTCCCCATTTGACATAACTCATAAAAATATGGAAACAGGTAAACCAGTTAAGAACTGAGATGACACCAGATCACTTCGTTCTTTGACAAATTAGCTTCAATCTCCCAAACATTCTGCTACTATGACTTCACAAATCATTGAAGAAGACTTGAAGAGAAAAAAAATCAAAGGATCCTACTAAGAAAATTGGAATATTTTATAGTTAGAGAGACTACAGACAATCCAGCAAAATGTTGAGTCGGATCAAGTAAATAAACACTGAGTCTTAATTTTCACTGTTTCTTAAGGTTAGGTGCATGTGACTTGAGGAACTTGAAGAAAGCGAAAAAAAGCAAAGAGTTCAAAATGGACATTTGTTTCGTATTTTCGCAAAGAGGAACGAGACAACAAGGGGAAGTGCAGGACTAACCTTAGTAGTACAGTGAAGACCGAAACCGAAGAGACAAACTTCAAGCTCTCTTTCTCTCTCCTTTTCGCTATTTTTTTGACTTTATTGTGACCAAACAAAGAAACAGTTCGGGACCAGAACCAGACGAGATCTAAGTAAAATCTTTTAAAGTATCTAATAATGGAAATGTGTTCATCAAACGCACATATACTAATAATTTGTAACAGCCACACAGGCAAACTAATTTATTTGAAGATATTTATTCCTGTAAATATCTTCATATTTTGTATTTTCTAAATTTATTTTTCAATTAACTTTTATGTGTTATGTATTTTTGGACGAAGGAAATTGTAACAAAAAAGGAAAAAATAAAATAAAAAATTACGAAACTTTTTTTTTTTGTGATTATTCTTTATAAAACACTATACCTTTAAAATACCTCTTTTTTAATTTATTTGCATCGCTTCATTTACTTCGTCTTCTAAATTTTATTTATTATAAATTATTGTTGTCCATTTAAAAATACAAACTTCTCAAAATTAAATAAAGTTATTTTTCGTTTTCTTTTTCAATTAGGAAAATGTTTGTCTGTATCTTAAGAAAAATCAAGAATTAAAAATAAAAATACAAACATATAACATTTTAAATATTTTTTATTATATTTAAAAAAAATTATTAATACTTTTTAAATACTAACAAGCTGACATGGCCTTTGATAACATGTTTTGCTGAATTTAATTGATGATCTGGGGAAATTAGTGTTGTGTGAATTGGTGATGTGGAATATGGATTAGTTATAGAAATTTGGTAACCTTGATTGATGATGATATGAGAATTTATCTAAGAATTTTGATTATTAAATTGAAATTTCTTGAGCCGGGAAAAATTTAAATTGTAATATTATAAATTTATTTAGTAGAAAATAACTTTAGAAGAATCAAAATGATCAATTAAAGTTTATATGAAAGTTACAAATTTTTAAATATATATATATATATATATATATATATATATATATATATATAATTTTATATTTCATAAATCCTCCTTTATTGAAAAAAAAACTTTATATATTTTAATAAATATTTATTTGAGACTCGTAAAAGATTATAACTTCATATTATGTTAAAGTGTATTTGTTTATTACTTAATATCCAACTTCTAATACTTGAGTTAATAGTGTAAATTTATTAAATTAGAATATTATAAAAATATTATGAATTATCACATTGTTTGTCATAAAAATTGATATTCAGATGTCTCATATTGTCAATATATGTATTTTGTTAGAAAAAAATGAAAGAAAATGTGGCGGTAAAACACTTGTACAAAGAGTTAAGAAGAATTAACTTGCGAAATTAATGCGGAGAGCAATTTACAAAATATTTTTGGGACGAAAGCGGTAATTGACATAAGAATAGAGGTAGCAAACATGCAAAACGGCGTCGTTTTAATACGTTATGCCATGTCACACACACAAACACACTCATGAACCCAAACTAAGTTGAAGAATGCAGAACACTTTATCATCTTCTTCATGGCTCTGAAGCTCGCACACACTCACAATTTTCCCATCTTCGCCCCAACCCTCGACCCCAATCCCAACCCGCGTCCATCCTCGGAGACCCGACTATCTCGCTGGAGCAACCCGCAAACCCGCTCCGACAGATCCCCCAATGCACGCCGAACGAGTCGACCCTCCGGCCCGGCCAACAGGTCCAAAAGCCCACCAAGGCCCAACGTGGACCCGGAGTCCCACCCGGCGTTAAGGTTCTCCAACATCCCCAAATTGAAACCGCGACGGATAACCTCCGCCCCGGATAACGTGAAAATCAGCGACGACGGACTATCCTACGTCATCGATGGTGCCCCATTCGAGTTCAAGTACAGCTACACGGAAACCCCCAAAGCGAAGCCAACCAAAATACGAGAACCGCCATTCCTCCCGTTCGGTCCGGCCACCATGCCGCGTCCGTGGACGGGTCGCGCGCCGCTACCGCCGAGCAAGAAGAAGCTGAAGGAGTTCGATTCATTCGAGCTTCCACCGCCGCACAAGAAGGGGGTTAAGCCGGTGCAGTCGCCGGGGCCGTATTTGCCTGGGACAGGACCTAGGTACGTGAAGTCGAGGGAGGAGATTTTGGGGGAACCATTGACGAAGGAGGAGATTCGTGAATTAGTTAAATCCTGCATGAAAACCCCACGCCAACTCAATATGGGTTCGTTTGTTGCTACTTGCTACTGTTTTCTGCTCTCTTTTGTTGTGCTTGTGGTGGAAAATTCATTGTCTTTGTTTGTGTTTTATTTTAGGTAGAGATGGTTTTACGCATAACATGTTGGATAATATACATGCTCATTGGAAGCGGCGGAGGGTGTGCAAGATCAGGTGTTTGGGAGTGTGTACTGTCGATATGGATAATGTTTGCCAGCAGCTAGAGGTTGGATTCTTCTCTATTTTATCATAACAATATGTTAATTTAAATGCTTAAAATTTTTTAAATTCTCACATCTAATCACATACTGACATTTATGATAATTTGCATCCCTGAAATTTTATAATAATTACCGAAATAGTTATTCATCTATAATGTAGCAGTCAATAAGTTATGTTACTTGTACTAGTTTTGTAAAATTGGGTAGTTAGATTGTTAGGAATGTTTCCAAGTTGTTAATTTGCTCTCAAATGAGCTCTGCAAATTAAACATGTATACATTCGTATTAGCATATTTTTCTTCTCAGTCAAATATTGAGGAGGCGGAAGATAAATAATGATTGGAGAAGTGCCAGATTTGTCAGGAAATGGAAATGTGCAAAATAACATTGTGCTGTATCATTTGAGTTTTCTCTTGCCTCATGTTATCTGGTTTTTCAGGAAAAGACAGGGGGTAAAGTCATTTTCAGACGGGGCGGTAAGGTCTACCTGTTTCGAGGAAGAAACTACAATCATAAAACACGCCCACGTTTTCCACTGATGTTGTGGAAACCTGTGAGTCCAGTATATCCTAGGTTGATTCCGCGAGTTCCTGAAGGTCTAACTCTGGAAGAAGCAACTGAAATGCGTGAAAAGGGACGCAAATTGATTCCAATATGCCGGCTAGGTACCTTTTTAAGGAAGAAACGTGTAGTTTAGCAATTAAGAAAAGTTAATTTCTCTTGGCAAACTGGATCTAGCTGTTTTTTTTCCCTGATACACACTTTTCTAATGCATTGGCTACTTTTATCATGCTACAGGAAAAAATGGTGTTTACTATAACCTAGTTAACACTGTCAGGGAGGCATTTGAAGAGTGTGACCTAGTGCGTATAAACTGTCAAGGACTAAATAAAAGTGACTATCGAAAAATTGGAGCAAAACTAAGGGTATAACAAATTTTGGCTCCACTGTCGAAGATAATATGGACTCAGATTTTTTCCCTGTTATTTTGGATTTTTTACATTAATTAATGAGGATATACTATATTAAAATCTTTCTTTCACAACTATTCTTTTGACTGTAGGATCTTGTACCGTGCACATTGCTTTCCTTTCAATATGAGCACATACTTATTTGGAGAGGACCTAATTGGAAGTCCTCTATACCAGATCTTGGAGATGACCTCAAGGAAGCCAATAAAATTGTTGACAATAAAAATTTTGAACCACGGCCATCAGAGGCCCTAGAAATCTCAGCGCAAGGTCTACAGAAGAACACAGTAGAGCATGAAAGCAATTTATCACATGACGCTACCATTTCCTCCAGTTCAAGTGATGTTACTTTGGGTAAGGTTGAGGTGCCATATCCCATTGAAAATAGCAGGCAATCTATTTCTGAGGTTACTGAGCTTGCTTCACTTACAAAAGTTTATGAAGTTGAAACCGCAAATGTTGCTACAGATTCCTATGCTGAGCCTGACCCTTGCACGAGTCCCTGTCCAAGTGTGACCTTATCACACTATAATAACAGTTCTGAAGGCTCGACGAGAGCTATGAGTGATAACCATGGAGCTGAGAATATAATGGATAGCCAAACCATCTGTGTTGGTCTTTCTGCTTCAATTTCAGTTGGAGGTGGTGACAATTATACCAATGGAATGGTAGATCCTCATTGTGATAAGCTGCTAGATACTTTAGGAGAAGTAGATGTCAGTCAGTTACCAAGGTCAGCTGCTCCTTATATGAAAGAAATTTTGTTACTCTTCGAACAAGCTGTTGAGCAAGGTAGTGCGCTTGTTCTAGATAACGATTCTTTGGATGCGGACAATATTTACCAAAAAGCAGTTGCCTTTGCCAAATCAGCTCCACCTGGACCAGTTTTTGGGAAACAAAGAAAGGCTGTGGCTGTGGTTGAAAAGAGTCACAAGAATGAAGGTTCAACTTTAGAGACTAAAGAAACTACCACTGTTTCCACGAAACGGGAAAAGGCGAGGAGTACTAAAATTTCTAGAAAAGCTAATTTTGATGGCCAATTACTGAATGATGTACCACAAGGAACATTAGGAGTTGATGAACTTGCTAAACTTTTATTATGATGCTGGATGGTTTTATCTAAAGTTCTGATGCCATTGCAGTAGAGTTCATTGAATCATACGTAGTGCATTTGTTGACAAAGTATTTTCTTATTTCCTTCGGCCTTTGCTTTTGTTACTTTCCGTGGTATGATCCCAATATTATATCGGTATGGTTTACTCACTGTCATGGTTTTGTTATCAGCCTCCTCATGACTTAGGCTGTGGCTAGACGTCGAATGCCGTGTTAAATAAAATGTAATGTACGTAGTGGTATGGAAAGACGGGAAGTATCATATCATTGTTTTATATTTCATGATGAAATGGGGTGGAGTGCTGATTTCATTGTATGGACTTCAGGTAGAATGATGAAGAAATGGTGGAAAAATAAGATTGTGAATCCACAATCTTCCGAATTTGATAGGAAACAAATAAAGCTTTTAGGTACGTAGAGATTAATTGCATTTATCGTTAAGTTGCCTTCTTTTTGGCACATTGAGTCACCTTTTATTCATCTCATTCTACACACTTTTTATTCAATTCAAAAAATGATAATAAAAGTCTTATTGTTTCATTTTATATCTTTTGTTTACTTATATTTAAAAGAGGAAGTGATCATCGCTGAGAAAAGGAGATTAAATAAATATATAAGCGATAAATCATATTTAAAAGAAAATGTCTAAATAGATTGATTTTTGACAACGAAAGCAACAAACAATATTCTAAAAGAAAAAAATATATATATAGTACTATGTGGATATGTATTTTTTGACAATGGTGTCAATATAATGCCACCCTATTCTAAAAAAAGGAAAAAAAAAAACATATAAAGAAACCTAGAGTTGTTTCCATCCACTACTATGCGGAGATTTATCTTTTAGAGAATGAAAGTAACAAACAGTATTCTAAAAAAAGGAAAAAAAATATATAAAGAAACCTAGAGTTGTTCCATATATTAGTATGCTGAGATTTTAAACATTTGCCACTGGCGTCCCTTCTGATCCATTTTGGTCGTTAGTGACAACATTCTTCCAGAACCAATGCTTTTCGAAAAGAAGATAAATCTCCTCTATTGGGACTTTCTTGGTTTCGGGCAAAAGGAAGAAGACGAAGCAACTCATGACGACAATTAAGCCACCGAAGAGCAAGAAGATTCCGTATTTGAGGTGGCAAAGTGACATGAGGAACAACTGAGCAACAAGTGCGGTGAAGATCATGTTGACACACACCACCATACTCTGTGCAGCTGACCTTATCTCTAATGGGAATAGCTCACTCGGAACCAACCACCCAAGGGGACCCCAAGATCTCCCATATGCCAACACGAACAAGAATATCACAACAACCAGAACAGCACTGGGTCCTTTTCCAAGTTCTTTCCCGTGTCCAAAGTCCACAGCCAAAACCGCAGCCGTAATAATCTGCAAATCAATAAAAAAAAAAGTGCAATTAGCAATTCCATTAAAAGCGTTGCATTAGTTTGATAAAACTAAAGGACAATAAGAGCTAGAACAAGTAGTTACCATGCAGCATATCATTTCAAATCCAGCTTCCAGAAAGAATTTTCTTCTACCAAACTTGTCAACCAAAAACATTGAGATGACGGTGGCAACTAGAAGAGCGCCATTGGTGATAAAGGATGAAAAGAGAGCAGCATTAGCACCGAACCCCAAACTCTGGAAAATGACAGGGGCATAGAAGAGGATGGAGTTATTGCCAGTTAGCTGCTGGAATGCTGGAATCCCCAAGGCACCTATGATCAGTTGTGGCCTATACTTCCTCTTGAGGAGTGTCCTAAATGGGCTCTTCACAGCTCTGGCTTCTTCACTTGCTTCCTTAAGATCTTCAAATTCGGCATCAACATTCTTTGTACCTCTAACTTTCTCCAATACTTTTCTTGCTTCGTCCAACCTTCCTTGCTCCACAAGGCTGTTAGGTGTCTCAGCACACAGAATACCTCCAATAAGCATAAAAACTGCCGGAACACCTGCCAAACCCAGTGATATCCTCCATCCGTGGGGATGGATTTTGTTCGTGAAGTAATTCACTAGGTTTGCAACTAAGATTCCAGCACAAGTTGTGAACTGAAACAGTTGGTTCACCGCTCCTCGGTTCTTTGCCGGAGCCATTTCCGAAAGGTACAATGGAACAGCCTACACAATTGAATGCACCGTTAAGAATAATATTTCTTTGTAAGTAACGTATGCATGTTAGAAATCCAGTCAGAAACAAGAAGCAACGTTGAAACTACAATCACAAACATGCTACGTGTGAAGGATTAGTTTTGGAGTATTTATTTGACTCACTTGGTTACCAAAGCCAATGCCTCCACCGAGAAGGACCCTGCCAATGATCAGCATTGCAATGTTCTTAGCTGCTGCATTGAGGATTGCGCCTGCCAGAAAGCTAAGGGCTCCCACTATGATGCTGGCCTTCCTTCCCTTGCTTCTTGTTAAGTAGGAGGCAAAGAATGTCATGACCAGTGCTGAGATATAAAGGGACGATGTGAACAGTGTTAGGACTTGGTCGTCATATTTGCAGTAGTCTGTCTCATTCAGATGCGAGTTCTTCCTGCTGTACACTTTTGGGAAGAACTCTTTCAGAAAATCATCCATTGAAGTCACCCCACCTGACACCACAGCATCACAAGCAAATTTCTCATTTTGAACTTTCTTTGAGACAACATGAAAAGAAGAACATAGCTATAACATCACAGACAGTTCTTCCTATGGAATGGGGAAATCGCTAATTATCCTGCTGCACAGACTTTTTCTGAATTTTCTGCTTTCTAAGCATGAATTCCTTTAGACCAAAAGACAGTTACATGATCATGTAATTTTAGTATATATAATTAAATAGTTCCAAAAATAATAATTAAGAGAATTTCTAATTATTAGAATGATCTAAATATTTCCAGTTAAAAATTATTAAATCGAACTCAATAACAATAATAATAATAATAATAATAATAATAATAATAGAAGAAGTAGTGTATATTTCTTTTCTTTAAAGCAACCACGTCTGTTCCATTCCCTGAATAACTGGAGTTTATTGTGAACAGCGAACTCAACTGAAAGAAATACGAAATTGAAGTCGAAATTCCCGGCCCAGTTTTCGACTCAGAAATCAAAACGTTAAATACACATGATACTGATTATGGATGATAAAAAATGATAAATGAGAATAATTCGAATTATAAAATAAATATGATAGAAAAAATTATCGTAAACATTTTATCCATATAAAAAATTCACTGAACAGGTTCTTTCAATGATATTCATCCAGAATCATGATACCACTTTGCAATTGTTGCATATAAAAAATAAATACCTGATGACGAAGAGTAATAAAAAGTAATAAAGTTAATGCAAGAATTAGATGTTTAATGAATAGAATCGAGAACAAATTAATGAAAAAGAAAAGGATGAGAGAAGAATGACCTGAAACACCAAGGTCATAGCCAAAAAGCGAGCCACCAAGAGCCCCAACAATGCATGTAAAGGCAAAATAGTAAGTGAATTTGTGCTCATAAAGATGAGCCCTTTTTCCACGCTCTCCACCTCCAACTATTCCCCCTGCCATTGCTCTCTCTGTCACAACTCTCGCTCTCTGTTTTTTCAAAGAAAATCTTTCACCGTCTCTGCTCTTTCAATCATCAACTTTCACGCTGCTATGTATAAGACCTCCGGAGTCAGTGACAGTTCACATGCTTTACAAACAGATACGAATATATTAACTACTTGTATGTAATTCCGTTGTTAATATTAATATCATTTTTATAAAATAACCTATCTTTTCTTAATAAGGAACAATTTGTTTTTTATCTTTTAATCGAACAACAACCAAACAGTAACTATTTCCGTTATAAAATAAGCTATTTGTTTTTTATTTTTATACGAGTGAAACCTTAATAAGGTAAAGATGTTGAGAAGAATGATAAACAACAGAAAATTTATTCACCAGTTTAAGCTATAAATAAACCTGCTTCATTTTTTATTTTTTTTGAGACAGGTAAAAAATAATATGGTTGATGAGAAGATAAAGAAAAAATAATTAATGATAAAAAGTTTTCTTCGTGTATCTTTTTCGAATTGGTTTGTTTGTCGATCATACGTGGAAAAGGTGGCCGAATTCTTATAATTGAAATTAATTGTTAATTAATAGTGAAGTATATTTTTATTTAGTATGTAAATCTTAAATTTAACAGATAAACTCTTTCTGAAAATATATCATATTATATATTATATGTTTTCGTTTACTTGAAATCAAATTCGATTTAAACTGAGATGTGAAGAATAAAAACAGAAAAGTTAATATTGAACCTTAACCTAAAAAAATACAATTTAATGTATCTAAATTCCAATGCACTTAGCTTGGTCACATTTGGATTTTACGACACTTGAATTGTAGTTGGGACAGTTTCAATAACAATTTTATCTATAAAATAATTTCTTAACGACTTTAAAAAATACAAATTTTTCGAATAAATTAAATACATCATATATCATAAACTTAGAATCGATCGCATAAACTTTTATTCGTTATTATTCTATACTTTAAAATAACGTATTGTTAAGCTTTAAATAATTAGTTAAATACAGTTAGAAACTAAATAACAGTATGAAACATTGTATGATATTTGTGAAAAAAATATAATTAATGTGATAATAGACACATCTTAAATATTTTTTATGCGAGATATATATATATATATATATATATATATATATATATATATATATATATATATATATATATGGTATATTAATCTGAACTATTGGTAATTTATTGTTTTAACTTTCAAGGACTTTACAAATCTAAAATGTTACATTTTTTCTATATTAGTTTAGATAGTCATCTAAATCATTTATTATCTTGAACTGATTTTTATAAACAACATATATTTTATATTAAAAACAATAGTAGAATGAAATCATTGGATTGTTGGAACTTAGGATCAAATCAAAATTTTGAATTAATAATATTTAATTGATCTGACTTAGCTTAGTTTTAGAGATTTTGATAGTTAATTAAAATTAAATTAATATATGTATACCAATATATACAATATTAGGGATTCCCCTATTTAGCATACACAATATTTTTTCTAAGATTACTCTTAAATATAATTATTTCTTTTACTTAGTATTCATATAATTCTTAACTTTTATGTAACCACTTCATTCTACTCTTATTTTTCAATATCTCATATATCATAATCAGTGACATTTTTTTACCAACTCTAATCGACTTTTATTTTTCAATATTGTATAGAATTAATATAAAAGATAACTTCAATTATATTTTAAATTTTTTATACTTTTTAATTACAATATTTAATAATGATTTATATTATCTTAAAACAGTTAAAATAAGGAACCCACAACCTAATAAAACATTATTTCATTAATCTAATTAACTTAAGTTGATTTTGTTCATATCACTGGGTTATAATATTAGACATAAATTATTATTGATTTTATAAGAATATGTGTATGAATTTATCAAATCCCACAACTTTCATTATACTCGTGTTTCAAACAAACGTTTCTGGGTTTACATAAGTGTAAATAAATGGCTATAATGTGTTTACAAACCTAATAATTTAAAATATAATCATATATTTAGTTTTTCATCTCCAATGATGTTGACGTGTCATTAAAGGGTTGATTTTTAAAGCATCCAATGACCTCAGTGATATATACCCAGTCTTGCAAAATGAAGAATAGAACTACATCTAATATCAAACCGAATCATAGGCTCATAGGTCCTATTAAATATACTCTTTCTATTGTAATTTAATTTATTATTTGAATTAAAATGCAATTGTTTCGACGGAAAGATTGTGAGAAATACATACAACAAATTACGAGCCTTTTAAGACAAAGAGATATTACCACCTAAAAATATAAATATACTGAATAGTCACACGTTAAAGTTGGTTGAGAATCAAAATTTATTAAAATTTTAAACAAAAATAAATTTTAATTTTATATTAGAAACTGAAAATATATTTAACTCTTAAAATAATAATATAAAAAAGTTTGAAATTATAGTTCATATTCAATTTTAAACATTTCAATTAATCTATTTTTTAATCCTAATTTAGGTGGTGCTGAACATTGTTAATTAACGTATAATCATGTGACAAACTATATATGGGTTACAACAGCTTATTAGGATCTTTTTAGCATCTACACGAAACCTTCCTCAAAATCTAGAAATAGACATCCTTCGTTACTTTGGTATTCTGTCTTTGTCATTGAGTTTGAATAGTTGTTTTCAAAAATAGTTTAAAAATAAAAAATATTATTTAATAAAATTCCATATATGAATGGTTTAAAATTGGTAAGAGTTTTATAATTATAAAATGTCGGTTATATAAATAGTTTTTTCAATTTATGAATATCTTTCGAATTTAAATAATTAATTAATATATAGATAACACTTATATTAAAATAATACTTTTAGTTATAATAACACTTTTTTGTAAATATCCATGTAGATGCTATGAATGTGCATGGTATAAGGTTTTCTATATCAGAAAGTACGCAAAAAGTTGTGCTGCTGAACACAGTCATTTCATGCGGTCCTTCAAACACACTTTCTGTGCTGCTGATTTTGTGCAGTTTTTATCTTCCTGAGGTGCTTGTGCTGCTACTGATTTTGTGGGATTATTTCCTACAATGACCACTGGATCTTTTTTTATTTCATTTTATATATTTTCATTGCTCTATGTATTATATCCTAATGGTCTTTGTAGTATACTGTCAGACATCATGGAGGAAAAGAGATCCAACAAATATTAAAGCAACAAATTATATTTAAAAGAAATATCATAATACGCTTAACTTTATGACATCGAAAGTAAGAAACAAATAGCTAAAGGAAAATAAATGTATACTTGTTCAATCTATTTTGTTGACAATTTTACACTATAGCTACTGGTTTCCCGTTTGATGTCCTTCGGTCTTGGTCTGATACGATGTTCTTCCAGAACCAATGGTTTTCGAAAAGAAGATAAATTTCCTCAATTGGGACTTTCTTTGTTTCCGGCAAAAGGAAGTAAACGAAGCAACTCATGATGACAATTAAGCCACCGAAGAGCAAGAAGATTCCGTATTTGAGGTGGCAAAGTGACATGAGGAACAACTGAGCAACAAGTGCAGTGAAGATCATGTTGACACACACCACCATACTCTGTGCAGCTGACCTTATCTCTAATGGGAATAGCTCACTCGGAACCAACCACCCAAGGGGACCCCAAGATCTCCCATATGCCAATACGAACAAGAATATCACAATAACCAGAAAGGCACTGATTCCTTTCCCGAGTTCTTTGCCATGTCCAAACTCCACAGCCAAAACCACAGCCGTAATAATCTGCAAAGCAATCAAAAGGTCCAATTAGCAATTCCATTAAAAGCGTTGCATTAGTTTGATAAAACTAAAGGACAATAAGAGCTAGAACAAGTAGTTACCATGCAGATTATCATTTCAAATCCAGCTTCCAGAAAGAATTTTCTTCTACCAAACTTGTCAACCAAAAACATTGAGATGACGGTGGCAACTAGAAGAGCGCCATTGGTGATAAAGGATGAAAAGAGAGCAGCATTAGCACCGAACCCCAAACTCTGGAAAATGACAGGGGCATAGAAGAGGATGGAGTTATTGCCAGTTAGCTGCTGGAATGCTGGAATCCCCAAGGCACCTATGATCAGTTGCGGCCTGTACTTCCTCTTCAGGAGTGTCCTAAATGGGCTCGTCACAGCTCTTGCTTCTTCACTTGCTTCCTTAAGATCTTCAAATTCAGCATCAACATTCTTTGTACCTCTAACTTTCTCCAATACTTTTCTTGCTTCGTCCAACCTTCCTTGCTCCACAAGGCTGTTAGGTGTCTCAGCACACAGAAGACCTCCAATAAGCATAAGAACTGCCGGAACACCTGCCAAACCCAGTGATATCCTCCATCCGTGGGGATGGATTTTGTTCGTGAAGTAATTCACTAGGTTTGCAACTAAGATTCCAGCACAAGTTGTGAACTGAAACAGTTGGTTCACCGCTCCTCGGTTCTTTGCCGGAGCCATTTCCGAAAGATACAATGGAACAGCCTACACAATTGAATGCACCATTGAGAATAATATTTCTTTATAAGTAACGTATGCATGTTAGAAATCCAGTCAGAAACAAGAAGCAACGTTGAAACTACAATCACAAACATCTGATTAAACATGCTACGTGTGAAGGAAGTTCCATGATTAAAATGATTTTGATACGGTGAGGATTAGTTTTGGAGTATTTGACTTACTTGGTTACCAAAGCCAATGCCTCCACCGAGAAAGACCCTGCCAATGATCAGCATTGCAATGTTCTTAGCTGCTGCATTGAGGATTGCGCCGACCAGAAAGCTAAGGGCTCCCACTATGATGCTGGCTTTTCTTCCCTTGATTCTAGTCAAGTAGGAGGCAAAGAATGTCATGACCAGTGCTGAGATATAAAGGGACGATGTGAACAGTGTTAGGACTTGGTCGTCATATTTGCAGTAGTCGGTCTCATTCAGATGCGAGTTCTTCCTTCTGTACACTTTTGGGAAGAACTCCTTCAGGAAATCATCCATTGAAGTCACCCCACCTGACACCACACCATCACAAGTAAATTTCTCATTCTGAACTTTCTTTGAGGTAATAAAAGAAACCAGAGAGGGGAAATCAATCACTGATTTCTTTTAATACGAAACTTCAATGGTAAAACCACTTCAACCGAAAATTGAATTAAAAATTCACAACTTTTTATGCACACAGAGCTGGTATAAAATTTTATTTTCTGCAATAAAATTAGAAATCAAATTTGATTATGGGTCCTTGAGTTTAGTATCAAAATTAATTTCATAAAAGTTCGGCAGATGTTGTCGTCTTGTTCGTTGCTGTTAATCTTTTTTTCTGTAATGTGATTTTTTATTTGTATTGTTGTGTTGACTCGAGTTTCAATGAATTTCGAATTTGTTTTCAAAATTATACGACTTGGTTCTTTAGTTCTGATGTTTTAAACACTCTTCTCAAAAACTTATCTTCATTGAATAAGACATATAGATCTGAACAGCTGCACCAATTTTATAAGCGGACGAATCATAGTTCAACGTAAGCTTTCAGACATGTGCAACTTCCGTGCTTGCGGCAATTAAAATACATTTAATTTTTTTTAAAATTAACCGCAGAATCAACTTATGCAACTTCCCCCCAAACTTTTAATCCCTTACTAGTACGCAACAGAAGTAGATAATTTGTTTAATCAAACATTGTAAAGATGGCAATTGATGATTCAGTTTTATAACATTGCACCAAACCATTTTTACACCAGTCTTTTCAGTTTAATTTTCTGAAACGCCCCTAGTTCATTGAAGGCATCAAAAGTTAATTCTAAAAAGTAAAATGTCAAAATCTGAATTAACATACAGAAAAATTAATTAATAATTAACAGCCAACGATATAACAAATCATACTGCTTGAAATCCAAGAATAATAAAGCAAAAGAACCAATGCAAAAACAGTGTTTGTTCCATACCCTGAATAATTGCAGGGTGTCATTAATTCACTAAAATACGAAATTCCAGCCGCTATCCCGGCAAAATTCTGGAGTCAGAATCAAGACACACTACGGGTATGTTTCAGCGATAAACCAAAATCAAATCAAAACCCCCCTTTTTTTCCCGATCGTTACATGAAGTTCTGCACGATTGTATATTTGGAGTACCAATGCATCATCGTCGTCAAGTAATTAGATTTTTGTTGTAAATTTTTTTCAGTGCAATGAAGAGGCGTGTAAAACGATGAAAGAAATAAAAGGAAAAAATAACATAATTTGGCAGAACAGAGCATGTGAAAGTAATGACAGAAACATGAACTGAGACCGAGAAAGACAAACCAGAAACACCAAGATCATAGCCAAAGAGAGAACCGCCAAGGGCCCCAACGATACATGTAAAGGCGAAATAGTGAGTGAATCTGTGCTCGTAAAGGTGAGCCCTTTTCCCTGGTGCTCCACTTTCTACTCCTCCACCTGCCATTACTCTATCTTTTGAATTTTTGTGTCAGTGTTTGAGAACAGAGGTCCACCCTATACAACAAACACACACCCACACACATTTCCGCTTCTTAGGCTTCTTATAAGGGTGTTCGTGTCCGAGTCAACGCCCCAACCCAACTCATGAAAGGTACCTCTTTTTTCTTTTATTTCTTAAAATTAAAATACACAACATCTACTAAATTAATATTCCTTCTTTTCTCACTACCCCAGTGCTTTTACAATATTTCTTTGTCTCTTTTACTTTAAGCAAATTAATAAAATGATTAATGTTTTTATTTCTAAAGTAATAAAAAATATATGTAATAAACAATAAAATGTATTTTTGGAAAAAGTAATTAAAATTTCATATGCAAAAAGCATTTTTTTTTTCAACATTGTCTATCTCCAGCGGATAACCTCAAATGACAGCATGCATGCGATGGAAACGGAGCGACTGTATCAACTTAACCACATCCCATCGGATCCTCAAATTTCGTAATCACCATTAACGCGCAACTGCGTAAAGGAAACACCACCTTAATTTAATGGAGCCAGAATAGAATACCTATTTTTTCCCTTTCACGATCAAATATATTAAGGAATTAATTAAGTTTAAATTATTAACGTTAAAATATATACAGCGGAAATATAGATTAAGACAGAGATTATTAGAGTCAGAGTCGAGTGTGGAATTATCAAACATAATAGTCAATCTTATCTTATCCCAGTCGTATTAAATATGTGAATATTTAATTTTTTCCAACTTACCAATCAAAAATGCATCATCGTTTGTCTAATATGGTGGCTGCTCTGTCAATGCATTTTTATTTTATTTTATGTTAAAATAGTCAACTGTTATCTAATAATTAGATACCTTTTATCTCTGCTTTTGTATATGCATTTTAAATAATGATACATAAAATGATTTAAATCAATTGATATATTTAATTTCTTTCTACATTATAAATTTCATAATAAATAAATGTATTAATGTATGTTATATATAATTTAAATTATAATAAATATCTTCAAATATATAACATTTTGGATTTATAACAATTAAGTAAATCACGTCATAAATATATGTTAAATCATTTATATTTTTAATAGTTTATTAAATTTGAGTTAGATATACAAGTAAATTGTTGTAAATTGGGAAAAAAAAAAATCAAGTGTGTATGAAAATTAGGATAGTTTAAGACGAACTTAGCAATTTATTTACAAATAAGTTTATGCTAAACATAATTATCGTTACATGAAAATTTTATTAAAAAATAAAAAGAAAAATATGGAGAGATTGTGTCAAACTCGTAATAAAATTATAGCTATAGATGAAAAAGTAACCTATTATAAAAAGAAAATCCATTATCTTTTCATGAAAATCATTTATATTTTAAATTTCATATTTCAAAAAATTTTGTCATAGGTCAATTATCTCATATTTCAAAAAAATTAAATTTTTAATAGTTTTTGTTTTAAAAGATTTAGTATTAACTTTTTAACCTATCAAAATTATTTGTAATTTGAACAAGTTTATTGCCATCTGAATATTAGAATCTTTCTTCTCATCAAACATCTTCGTTCATTCAGAAATTATTTCCAATTTCTTTGCAAAACAAGTCTCCTTAGACATAAAAGGATTAGAAATTACCACAAAACTATTATGAGTTAAATATAATTGTTGTGTACTCTATAAATTATTGATAAGAAAGTGATATCTTCCAAAGAAAACATATCAATCCAAAAATCAAATTTCACTAACATACCACCATCAAGATTTTTATTCATTCACAATATAATTATTATCATGATTAATCATCACCGACTCAAGTGTCACTAAACAATAAGATGTATCATAAGAGACTGTACCATAAAAACTAATCCACATACTCTATTACAAACTATGTCACTTGAGCAAAATAACATTTAGTCTTATTTATGCATTAATTACTTTAGAACGATAATATTATAATTTTGCATCAACTATTTTATCTCCACAATTAAATAGATCATATGACCAAATATTTTAAAATTTATACAAAATAAAAATAATTTATCATACTTTACATTAACCGTGCAAATTGTTATGTTATTTGTTTGTAATTTAATACATTATTTGTATTGTATTAGTTAATAGTACGTGGTGTGTTACATTATTTCAATTTATATACAATACCTTTTTATTTTTTTTATCTTTATCCTTTCAAATTTAAAATTCACTATTCTTTTGGTATTCATCTTAAGATACTTAATTTATTTTACTAGTTATTCAACCAATAAATAATGAAAGAGTAACACGTAATACTAAAAATAAAACAACTTTTTATAGAAAAGAAAAATTAAAGTAGTTTAAAACTCGCTTAGAAAGTAAAATACAATTGAAGTTCTACTTTTCGTCTTCCAAAGGTTAATTGACAACATCATGTTTTCCTGAAACTAATGGTTTATTCTTTAGAATTAATTACTTCGGAGAATTTTAGAAGGAAAAGTAATAGGTGCAAAGGCCCATAAAAGAACATCTTATTAGATAATAAAGAAAGTGAGAAAAAAATATAACTTTCTATTTAATCCTCTCTTTTGCGTACACATATATAAGAAAAAAAAATGTAATGTCTCAAGAAAATTATTATTTTCTAAAATTATCATCACTGAAGGATAGAAGTAGAAAAGGAGCAAGTTAAAGTATTTCATCTCCATTTTCTAAGTACAAATTCATCTTTATCCTATTTCCATAGTTGATTGCATCTTATCTTCATTGGAAATTTTATATTTGCTTAAATGTTTTTGTGTCCTTTTTATTATTATTTTAAATATTAATTAAATAATTTTTTAATAAAGAAATACAGAAAGAGAAAACATAACATTATTTCAAATATAAAAAAGGTATAATTATTATAAATATGAAATAAAAATATCAAATAAATATTAAATAATAATAGAAAAAATAAAAATAATCAAAATATGTGTATTAGAAAAGTAAGTTAAGAAGTTAAGGACAAAAAGATTTCTATATACACTTTTTAGATCCAACGTCCCAAAAAATATATAGCATAAACTATATAAAGGAGTTATCATATAATAATATTGTAAGACAATTAAAGATGTTATAATAGCATTACAGTTATCCTAAAATAACTATAAAATTTAAAGCTTTACCGATTGGTAATTCAACATTACAAATTTAACCGAACGGTTCAACCAAAAAACTAAAAACAGTAATATGACCGAACGATCATATTTTAAATTGCAGGATTCTCGCCTTCCAACTCCTGCTCCAGGGAACACTCCACATCATCTGCTCACACCCAAAAAGGTGATCATTGCAAGAGAAAAACAGAACAGGAATATGGACAAAATAGAAAATAAGGGTAAGCTAATTTAATTTAATTGTGCAAACATACATACATTTCGTACAATTATAACTAATGCAGAACAAAACACTACAACATACAACAACAATCACCGATAAACATATACAACTGAAAATCATACTTTATGCAACCAAACACCTGACTTGACCATCCGGATTGTATAAATATGTAGCTTGAGGTCGTTCATGCACTCGGGTGGTGTAGTAACTGGTAAACCATCAGCTACCACTCGAGGTTAGTCCGTTATAACTCACCCAAGAACCTATGGGCTAAGATCTCCTGCCATTCTCACACAATGCCTAACACATCTCTACTTAAGAATTGATAATCATCAGAATATCAGGCTGAACTCCGTGAATTTCACTATCCATATTCATACTATAAAACCACTTTGATACACTTTTCACTGAGACATTTACCACTTCAATACACTTTTCACTGAGACATTACTCCTTGGAATTCTCTTCCACATTACTTGAAACATATGTCTTGTTGAAATATCAATACAATTTCCCATACTCAGTAAATCAATACAACTATCTCAACCCATCAAAGTCAAACAACGATAATAGCATAACTTATGAACAAGACTGGACGAAAAAGATAAACATAACCTATGAACAAGACCGAACGGGAGAACACTCCTCATATGTGAGCATGACCGAACGGTCGTGTAAAGAGTAAAACTCAAGCATGAGCCGAACGTCTTTGAAGTTGAATGTCAGAACAACCGAATTCTAAAGCTAAAACCGAACACTTGATATTTAGAACGAACACTATTATCTTAGACCGAACACCATTGACTTAGGCCGAACACTATTGGCTCAAACCCAACACTATTGAAATAAGATACAAGAACAAGAATGAGTATTACTTATGAGACCGAGTGCTAGTAACGAACCGAGCACTACCAAAACAGTACATGACTGAGCGGTCAATAACAATTAAAATCTATGATAGACCGAACGCTGTTTACACTCAAATGTTATGTCTAGACCGACTGCTATATTCACCTGAATATCAATACAAGATCGATCGATCATTAACTAAGGATCCACAAAAGTAGAACTCAGTTAAGACCGAGCACCAATACAAACCGAGTACTTTTAATAACGAACGTTAAACCTATTATGACTAATAACAAACGATAATACCCATCCTAAGACTGTCGAGATAAAAAATGAATACTTTTAAAACTGAGCGTCAATATATTAAACCGAACAACACTTAACCAGATTATCACTACGGAACCTAATACCGCTAAGCCCAATTACATGACCAGACCGAGCGTTCTATACCGATCATTCGATTTTTTTACAAAACTTGCAGCACTTCTCAACTACTTCATAGATTTCGTCCAAATACAGAATATTGCATACAATTCAATCAAACATACAATTGTTCATACATGCAAACGTTCAAATAGAGATTCCAAACACAACCACATAAAACATAATTAAATTACTAGCTTCCCTTATCTCTTAACTGGACAAAGAACTTTTAGTACAGAAACTTGCTCACCAACAAAAGTCTTAAAACCTTAAAGTTCACTGATTTGTGAAAATAGACCAACCACAAGACGAGAAATGTGATCAGAATTTAATAGAGAGAGGTAATAAACTCATGCAACCAGAAACTTGGTTTGCATGTGCCGGAAAACAAACATTTTAAGAAGAGGATGAACTTACCAGCTCAAAACAACAACTTGATGGGTGCAAAGTGAAGCCCTTGACACCAGGAAGACTCAGGCGTAGCCTGATTGATGATCGAAATAAGAAGAAAGTGAGAATTTGTAGAAAGAAGGAAGAAAATTGTAGAAAGAGTAACACGAAAATATGAACTCTGCAGAGTAGAGTGACACGAAATTTTGAAAAGTTTCCTTGTATACTTCCGTCAAAACCGATCAGCCACTCAGCTAGACACACCTGGCTTCCACTTTCTAAATTTCTGAATCCTTACACCTACATCTACACCGGGCTTCCACTCACTGCTGAATTTAATGGTCCTTACACTTTTTACATGATTTATAATAAATTAATGGTCTTTTACTAGTTGAAAAACTAATATAAAGATGAGAAAAACATGTATGTATTTATTTTTAGTCTTTAGGTCAAGTTTAAAAAATTGAATATCATTCATATTCTTAATTTATAAAAACTAAAACACTAGTTTAGTTTATATTTTTATTCAATTTATCAATTTAATTATAATATTTTTTTAATAATATTTTAATTTTCGTCAATTTTATTCGTATCTTTTATAATGCTGTTTATATAATTAGTGAACAGTCATATCTTATGTTAGATCGTGATTCTTTTTACATTTTTTAGATTATATATAGTAAATTAATTGTCTTTTTTTGTTTTTTTAACTGAATAATATAATTATTATATATTTAAATAAATAAGTTTTAATTATATATAAATTTTTTTATAATTATATATAATAAATAGATGTGATTTTAAGAAGTTTAATAATTTAAGAAATAATTAAGTAATTATACTATTATATGATAATATATATTTAAATATATTTTTATGTAAATTTTTTAATATTAAAATGTATAATAATAGTAACAATTAAATTGGTACATGATTATGGGTTTAAAGAATTGTTTCAGGTAATGTTTAGAAAAAGGAATATTTGTTGTGAATAGAAATTATATACTATTGAAATGTAAATGTTATGTTTTCTCAATTATATAGATCATTGTTAGAAAATATATAAAAAAATGGATGGATTAATATATAAAATGAATTTTGTATTAGAGGAATTTTGGGAAATTGGGGCGATTTTAGCATAACTCGAGAAATTGTGACGATTTTAGCCAAAAAAAAATCATCGATAATACTTAACACGTTGTTTTTCTCAATCATTTTTACTATCGCAGATAACATATTTTTCAGGAATAATTCTAAAAATAACTAACTGAAAAAATTATATATTTTTGTAATAATTGGTAAGATAAAATAGAAAACAATATCACTATATCTTTTTGTTTATTTCAAAAAATATAACAAAATTGATTATTTATAAATATTTATAATTCAACTCTCTTTAGAACACTTAAATCACACTGAAACTGAATATAATAAATTTAGAACAACATGAAACTGAGATTACAATTTTTAAATAAAAATACTTGTAGATATAAGGAATTTAAAAGACTGATATATATTCAAAGATATTTATATATAGAATTAGAATAAAATAAAGTCAAATAAACGTAATATCATCTCATCATGTATAAAATAATAACTAAAATGAAAAATAACAGTCATTTTAATCCATAGAAACAAATATTCAACTTAATAAATATATTTATTTCCTTTAATTTCTTTTTTGTTTTCTCACTTTTTTTTTTTCATTTTCCTTATTGGCAATTTGGGTTAGTTTTGAAAAGTATAAATGAATTTGTTTTGTACGGTGCAGATAGGATGAGAGATCTCTGTCAGCTTATTGGGTATTCGTATTGAGCTCATGTACATATGGACGATGATTAAAGCTGTGGGTAAAAAATTATAAGAATAATGATAAGTAAGAAAATAATTTTTTGACAATATTTTAATATTGGTCTATATTTATATTTATAATTATTATTATTAATTGTTGGAGTAATTTTGGATTAATTATAGAGTGATATATAATGATGTTAAAATATTTTGAAAAAATGTTATCAATAATCATTATCCAAATTATAAAGATAATTTCTTCTAGTTTATCAAATCTAACTTAAACCTTTAATTTTGGAAAAAAGATATTAAAAAAGGTTAAACTTAATTTAAGTTTATAAATTAAAGGCTAGAAGTGATATTTTGTAAATTTTAATCTGTCATAATTCTAGAAAACAGGCTACTATAATTTTGGGCAAATTTTTTTAGTCAAACATAATTTAAATGTTGATTTATTATGATATTTTATATTTAAAATGTTTAATTATTATGAATTTTATACTGTAAAATTTATATATCATATTTATAATTTTTAAGCATGATCTTTCGGTGTAATGTTTTTTAAATTTAATGAATATATAATATAAATGAGAATGACAACGTAATCAATTAAAAAACATAATGGAAAAATTTTAATTCCTACAACAGAATTCATTATTGAGCGAATTAAAACTAAAAATTTGGCATGCTAAGTGCAAAAGACTAGTTATTTTCTGTTTGAAACGTTCCATCGAACTCCCAAATGATAGGGAAAAGGAATTGAAGAAGAACCGTAAATGTGGAATCAAGTATCAATAATTCCAGAGAAACAGAATAATATAAAGTAAAGTAAATGGAGGAAAGGATGCAAAATTTGAGAAGCTAAGTTACCCAAACAATACAATACCTATTACCTATTATTCTCCGCTTCACTTCTCTTCTCTTCTGCCTCATCCATCCACACCACACACAACACAAGCAGAACAAACACCAATTTCCTCACCCCAATGGTGAGAGTGGTTCCCATGGCTTCTTCGGTTCGACCCACTCTCTTCTCCCTTACCTTCTCTCCACCTTCCTCACTTCCTCTCTTCAATCCTTCTCCCCGTCTCTCCTTCTCTCGTAAGTTCATATTCTTCTTTTTTTCTTCAATTTATCACTATTTCTGTTTTTTTTATCCCAATTACCAATATATATTGGTGCTGCAAAATTGGCAGTTGGGCTGATGAAAAATTTGAAATTGAATTTTGGATTTGGGTGCAGTGTCTCGGTACCATAATTTTGGTCTGAAAGCTTCCAGATTGTTCAGACAAGATGGTTATCCCGTGAGAGTCATGGCATCAGGGGACGTGTCACAATCTGTAGCGGCTGCTTCACCAGAAAATGTGCTTGAGTGGGTCAAGCAGGACAAGAGAAGAATGCTTCACGTTGTGTATCGAGTTGGGGACTTGGACAGGACTATAAAGTATGCACTGTCTTATATCTCAATTTGGTCTTGTTTGGATAAAACTTTTCAATAAGCGCTTATACAATTATGGGAGAAAAGAAAGATAAAAATGAATCAAGTCTCTTTCTTAAGTTAAAATTAGCATAGACATGAGTTCAGGTAAGTTTAGGAGAAGCTAAATGAGACAACTTCTGCTTAATTAAATGAAAGCTGCTTATCTTTGATGTATTAAACTTTATGGATGAGCGTTTACTCTTGGTGGTTTTAGGTTTTATACGGAGTGTCTGGGAATGAAGCTCCTCAGAAAGAGGGACATACCGGAGGAGAGATATACTAATGCCTTTCTTGGATATGGGCCTGAAGACTCACACTTTGTTATTGAACTGACATATAGTAAGTGTCTGACTGTTTATAATGGCATTCCTCTTGAAATGTGCAAAATTTAGTCTACTCAATGACTTTTAGTAATAATTATAGGACACTGGCTCTTTGAAGGAGTCAGCTATGTCTGCTTATGCAAAGAGAGCTTTCGATTAATTTTGGTTTTAACATTTCAGATTATGGAGTTGACAAGTATGATATTGGAACTGGATTTGGCCATTTTGGTATTGCCGTTGATGATGTAAGTTTTCCAAGCTTTAGCATCCTCTGCTGTCCTTTTTAACACCTTTGTAGTGCTCATACGGTGCTCTTTCCTGTTGAGTTCGTAGGATTTTATCTCTATTGGCCTTTTGACTAACATATATGCTAGAATTTCTTTGTATGATTGTTTATTAGGTTGTAAAAGCAGTGGAGCTAATAAGAGCTAAGGGTGGTAAAATAACAAGAGAGCCTGGGCCTGTAAAGGGAGGCCGTTCAGTAATTGCATTTGTTGAAGACCCTGATGGTTATAAATTTGAACTTATAGAAAGAGGTCCAACTCCTGAACCCTTGTGCCAAGTAATGCTCCGAGTGGGTGATCTTAATCGTTCCATAGAATTTTATGAGAAGGTCAGGGTCAGTTCTATTTATCCTGGATCAGACTTTAAAGTTTTCTTATTTCCTTTTCATAACATTAAGACATTTATGTGATTTTTAACATTTAGGCATTTGGTATGGAGTTGCTTCGTACTCGAGACAATCCAGAATACAAGGTATGATGACTTCCCCTTTATGTTTTCTTCTGTGAAATATATGAAAATTATATAGCTTTTATTTAAGGTTAAGATGGTTTAAATTCAGGTTTACGAGTGTGTGAATTTTTTGTAAGTATACTTGATCTGCAAAATTTTCTTTCAGTTCAGGATTGTCTACAAATCCAGGCATAAGTTTACCAAGTAACTAATAGAATAAGCGTTTTACAAAGAGAATTTTGTGCTGTGCTATATAATTATGAAAATGTATCCCTGTCAAAGTCCTTTTAATTTGCTTACCCACGGATAATTCTGTGGATATCTTCTGCAAATGCAACTTTCTCATAATTTTTTTAAGATTTTTATGCTTGTTTTGGAAATACTTTTATGATGGTTACCTTTATAACTTTTAGGTTTTCATCTTGCTTGATTTATCGGCCTCAAATTTTTTTCACGACACCTTATTTGATACTTCGGGCATGCCCTTCATTTCACCTTGTGTTTATTTGATGGCCTTCTTTTGGCAGTATACCATAGCAATGCTGGGTTATGGTCCAGAAGATAAAAGCACTGTTCTGGAGTTGACTTACAATTATGGGGTCACTGAATACGATAAAGGAAATGCTTATGCTCAGGTAAGCAGAATTTTCTCCCTCGCCAAATTCTTTTTATGGAATCTGTGGAGGGGTTTCATTGCTACAATGAATATATCAGCTTTTAGTCTCTTTATTAACGCTTTGTTTGGATAGTATGAAAGTAAGGGAGAAAATAAAACTGAAAGACGGGAAGAGAATTAGAGTGGAAAGTGAGGTTGTGGGGATGAGTTAAGAGTGAAAATGGGTGAAAAGTTGACGAAAAAACAAGTGGACCGTTATGATATTCAAATTTGAAGAAGGATATTGATGTCACATTTAAGAATGATGAGAAGGGGAGTCATAAGTCATAGGATTGATAAGAAAACGTCAAGTTTTGGTTCTTCTAACCAAAAACTCCATAAAGTTCTTTCAAACGGACCCTATCTCCCATTCCTTAACTTTTAATGTCCACTAGTAATTAATTTCCACTAGTGCTACATTTAATTCACACTATTTACCACAATGAAAACATGAATGATTCAGCTTTTTACAAAGAAAACTCAATCGTATTAACCCCTCAAGTTCATTATATCATTATTTATTACTTTTAGTATTATTTTTTAGAAAAATAAAAATCAATTGATTATGGGTGCAACCTAACTGATTATGCCATATGAAGCTTACAAGCCACAAGTCAATGTAACTTTATTCTCATCTCTCACCATTATAAAGTAGAAATTGAAACCTGTGGGGCACGCATGAGTATCAGCGCAACCACTGCACAATCGCTGTTCTAAAAGTGCAACATAACCGCATATCATCTCTTCTCTATCCTCGTTAACAGTAAATAAGTTTAAGCAAACAGAGTGTAACAGAAATGGCCGTTTTTTTTTTCCAAATTGAAATGATTGTTACCTTGTGTTTTCGTCTCCATAGTTAACTTCATACCTTTAGTTTTTCAACACAATACGTATGACCTCATACAAACTACGCAAGCTCTCTGTACTTGACCAATTGTAGATTCTTAGTGGCTTATTCCATATCTACCTAAAGACAGTTCTTTTGTTAATTTTCTTACTTTCCTTCTCTCCCCTGTCAATGTATACCTCTAGGTTCAAGTTCATTTTGAATACTCTCGAGTCTCTAGATTCTGGAATATTCTAGTTAGTCAGCGTAGCTGCACACTAATCTGATTCTGTTATAATGTGTAAGGTAGTCAGGATTCAAGAATCAGTTGAACAACAACTTGTGTAGTATTCAGATTCGATAGATAAGCTCCATCTGTTGTATTCAACTTTTGAGAAATGATAACATGTTACTATCTAAAAGTGACATACTACTTTGTTTTCTCTATAAACTTTTTCTCACATTCTATCAAATCCGTAACTTTTTATACCCATTTTGCAGATTGCAGTAGGCACCGATGATGTGTACAAAACTGCAGAAGCAATTAAACTAGCTGGAGGGAAGGTTACTCGTGAACCTGGACCATTACCTGGTATCAACACCAAAATTACTGCATGCTTGGATCCTGATGGTTGGAAGTCGGTACGTGTAATTGATCTTTTGTTATTTAATGTCTCCCCAAGACTTAAGCTAGAAAATGAAAACTCATGAATGGTTTTATGTCTAATATGTCCTCGCACGCAACAGCTTGGATAAATAAGCTTATGTATGAAAGACAAGTATTGTATCTTATCAAAGGCAAACTCTCTTAAAAGGATTAAGTTATATCACTAGCATGCACTCTCACCCTTCACACAATAGGCCCATTTTTACAGTTCGTTGAAATTTATCTTCATTTAGAAGAAAGGCAATAGAGATGAAAGTTTGAACTACTTGATCATAAAAGATTTGAATGTTCGACACTGTTAAATTTAAAATATTCATGTCCTTACCAGCAATCTCAACTGATGATGGGATAGTTAATTCATGACACGATATCATAGTTTTTATGACCATGTGGTTTGAAATTCAATCCTTGTTACCCAGTACTTTATAAAAGCTATATTTCAATTGAAGTTAGGGTGGGCAGGTTCACAGTTCATTTTTGATGTCCGAAAGCACTCGTGTGAGGAGGTGGGTTAGATATAAAATCATTCATGACCTTCATCCAAAACTCTAATTTGGTTCATGTCGAGTACCATGTAAAATGAGCAATTATCTCAAACGCTCATTAATGATTTTATATATGATACCCAAAACTTCTTTTCTTGCTTTAAAATGGAAATCTCATCACGATACAACATGGTATTCACAGTATCAAAGTAGTAATACTGAGAAATGATAGAAAATGTGGCACTATTGATCATGACACAACACTATGTTCGGAGATCTAGTCTCTTCCTGTTTATTCATTCGTATTAATCAGCATTTTTGACTAACTAGTTTTCCGACTTCTAAATGTGCAGGTTTTTGTAGATAATGTTGATTTTCTAAAGGAGTTGGAATAGAGTATTCTTTGAAGGAAAATGTTTGCATCAGATGTATCATATTCAAATCAGATTTTGTAGATAATGTAACAATGACACGATAGCACCGACCCCTGTAAGCTGTGGCAGATGTCTTTCTCTAAATACAATGAAGCAAGCTTTAGAAACACGTCTTTTTATCTCCATTTTCTTTTGCCCTTTGGCCTTCGTGATTTTGGCAGTTGGACAAACTTTGCCGTTGTTCACTCAGGATATTTCAGAAGGGGCGTATCATGGATCATCACTCTTCTATAAATTTTGGACACGGGTGTTTGCCAATTGAATTAGATAATTTTATAAAATTATTCGATTTAATCTCTTGTTATTTATTTTACCATTGTCGATGCTGTTGAAGTTCTCTGAAAAGAATTAGTCTCGTGGTTAGATAAATCCACGACAGAGTGACATTAATCTTTAGAGTAATCTTTATTCTAGTGATATTAGAAAACTGTTGATAGTGTAAAATGTACTGTTAAAATCGTATTCATAGTTTAATCCATGCACATAGTGTAATAAAACATCAAAACCCTTTCGCACAGTATACAGTAGAACAGTTAATATTACATTTGAGTAAACATTTTATATGTAATTCAAAACTTTTAGTATATATAATGTTTCCTTTGGGCCTTAACAGTTATGGTTCTTAAACCAACTTGTATATATAATGTATCCAAAGTAAACTGCACTATACATCTTTAGCGAGTAACTTCTATGATTTAATACCAATATAAACATTAAAAATGTATTTAGATATTATTTAATTTTTGAATACTTTTCCACTTCTTTTGAAAGTGGTATTTTTATTGTTTTATTATTTATTTATTTCGTTTAACTATAAAATAGTTAACATATATGTGTGTGTTATTAACAAAATGATTATATAAATTTGAAAAGAAAAAAAATTGTTGCTAAATTTTTGTGTAACCATGTAGAGATTGTTTACTAGTTTATTTTCTAGAATCAAAACATCGTACTCAGTAATTTACATAAATAAAGTAAAAGGGATAAAATAACTATAATTGTGAGAAAATAACAAAAATAAATAATGATTTTAATACATTTATACTAATATACATAATTAAAAATAAAAATTTTAAATTTACATCAATACATATAAAATTACATGAAATTCAATTATTTTAAATCTAAAATAATAATAATTTTTATTTATTGTAAAAAAATTCATAATAAAATTACTCTCATTTTCACATTTTTTTTATCATGAACAATTAATGAAAGAATGGTTTAATAAATTAATAATATGCATGTCATTAAAACAAGTTTAACTGTATAACGCAACAAAAGAAAACAGTTTTAAAAAAAATAATAATCATAGCAAAAAATCATAAAATTTATCTTTAAATAACATAATAAAAATAGCAATTTACTTAAGTTTGTTGTTAAGATCAAATAATAGTCCACTCAACGTGTTCATAGATTGTTTAAGTGGAAACATAATTAGTCCCAAAATATTAAATGTTAAAAGTATTCGTATGGTAAATAGATGGACTTTCAAGCCAAGATCGACACCAAAATACATTTTAAAGTTTTAAGTGTGATCATAATTTTTTAATTCCTTACATACCTGAAAAAAATGAAATTACGAATGATAATGAAAATGACAGTTCTTAGTCTTCATATTAAAAATTACTTGAGTCATCTTGTACCTTAAAATTGCCTAATAATTTTTCCTAAAAAGGAACGAGAAATTATTATTCAGCCAAAATCATTATGATCCCAAAGTATCACCCTCTTTCTCTAAAGTAATATTCTTTCCCTCCCTAAATATAAGACATTGAATATGTAAAAAAATAACATTAACTTTATAAAAAAGTTAATTAATTTTTTAATAACTAAATTTATTTACGATGTTAATATTGTAACATCTCATTTAATAAAATAAAATTACTAATAATACTAAATTCAATTATTTGAATATACGTTTTTTATATCAGAACTAAAAAGGATGCACTTGTGGTGGTCTCTATTGTTTTACAGAACCATAACCAAGGGGTTATCACCCAACCATACACAAGGTTAATCTCCTTCGTGTCTTAGGCCAAACAAGCTTATAGACTAAGACCTCATAGAAATCTCACTACATAACCCATCATATTCTATAAGGATTTCTTCTTACTAAATTCATACATCAATGCATACGTTTAAAGTTACAACAAAAAGAATTTCTTCTTGAAATTCCTTATGCATCATCATCATAAGCATAATTAATATCCACCACAAAACCTCCAAAAACAAATAAAGAGAAAAATAAAAGTGGCGCTCAGTTCCAGGTGCTCAGCGTCAATCTTTTCCAAAAAAGTGACACTCAACTATACTTTCTAGTGCTCAGTATTTTAGAGCTAAAATATTATGAGACCTCCACAATGAGAATGACACTCAGCGTCAGTCTGTTATCACTCAGTGGTGTATCAAAAAACTAGAAATTTTGTGTTGTGATTGAGGGAAATTGGACCTGTTTAATTGATAACTTTGGTACTCCTCTTTTAGTACCTTGGTTCAAAGTACAAACAATAAAACTTATACTAATTGTTTAATTGCTGAGATATCAACTTGCATCATACACACACCAAAGCAACTTCAAACAATCACAATTCACTCAAACACATAACACAAATCAACACTAGTTTCCCATACTTAACCAACTAGCTTATAAGATCACAAAAACTCCTCCTAATTTACATGTACAAAAGCCTAAAAACAACATTAAGACGATCCGACCATGCCAACAAAGATATTGTTCAAGCGTTACAAGAATACATTCAAGCAAGAGCTGAAAACTAATTTATTCCAAACAAATCTTCAAACAGATTTTCAAACAGATTTTCAAAGACGAGCATGAGAAAACTTAAAAGAAAAAAAAACTTTTGAATAATAAGACTTTTTTTATGAAATTTTTATTTATAATTAAATGTTTTGTTATTAAAATAATAAAGTCTCATTATTTTAAAACATTATCATTCTAAAATATAATTTTCTAAATTCTCACAAATATTTACTAAAATAATATTAATTAATAATATGCATAAACACCATACTGAATTTTTAATTTTAAAAAATAATTTTTTTTCAATCATCCAATCCCAATAAAAGAGAAAAGAATACAATTGATAATATTTATTTTTACATAACTAAAATTAGTTCATATTTTAGTAAACAATAATTCATAAAAAAAATGAAATTAAAAGAATAAAATCATTTTAAAATAAAATTAAAAGAATGAAATTATTTTAACTAATTTCGTATTTAGTAAATTATGAGTTAATATTGTTTATATTTTAGTCCAAAAGAATTTTCTTGTCTAACTTCAAAAGCAAGAGTTTAATACCTAAGCTTAAAATATTCATAATATTTAATGTTTCTTAGTTTTAAAAGTTTACTTAGCATGATGTTTAATACTTACAGAACTACTTTAATTTTTTACTTATTTAACGGACACAATAATATTGTAACATTTACAACAACATTGTCTAATAACATTTCTACACTAATAGAAAAAAATAATAATAATAGATTCCTACTTTTATTTAAAAATAAATATAAATGTGTAACAAATAATATAGATAGAAGGAAGAAAGATTATGAAAATATAAAAGTTTACCATTTTATCAATATAGTTTTCGTCAAATAAATCTAAGTGTTACTCTATTATTATTATTATATATATATATATATATATATATATATATATATATATATATATATATATATATATATATATATATAACTTTATTTTGTTTTCTGGAGTTGGAAATATGACATTAGAGCTTCATCGCAGGAACTAGCCTTCATGCTAACTATAGACAACTTTCCATCAAAAACTACCGCAGCCACCGTCAACAAAACCCAATTACCAGAACACGCCACCATAGAAACATAGATAAAAATGCAGAAAAGAAAACGCCGGGAAGCCACCTTTTAACCAATTTTTAGCTTTGCATTTTGAAAACGTTTTTGAACAAGCAAACTTTCTTTAGCACAATATTCCGTCGACCAGCCTTTTCTTTATCTGTTTCACTGAATCAGTATAATCTTTAGTCAGTGATAGACAATTATTCTTGTTTTCTCGTTTTTGTTACATGACATTCTGTCCCTGAATTCCTTTCGTTTTTTTCTAGTTTCATTTTTCTCTTTTCTGTCGATAAGAATCTTGACATAATCAATATGAACCTTCCAATAGATAAAAAAAATTAAAAGCCACTTCAAGGATGAAGGATTCTAAGTGGGAAGAAAAGAGTTAAAGAAAAGAAAAAACGATCCAAAGAAAGATTCTGAAACTATTATTTGGAAGAAGGATAACAGAAAATACACAAGTCGCATATCTTATCATATAAACAAAAGAAACGAAAACCGCATCAATTAGCCCTTGATGGAAAATAACTAAAATTGTTTATAGTAATGGTTGAAGAGTTTGAGAGCTCTGACTACTTCAGTCAGCACAATCGCTGGCTCCGTAGTGTTAACTCCAACCATTGCAGCCAAGAGCTCAATTTTCTTCTTTGCATTTCCATCATTGAGAAACTCATCCAAACTCAGTTCTTCTTCCTCATGAGGTGCATCACCAGCGTCCTCACTGCAAGAGTCGGAGTCGGACATCTGAGAAGAATGTTGTTCCTTAGGAGCAGAAGGGACATGAAATGGTGGCTGACTTGGTAAAAAGGAAAAAGATTTATTGTTGTTGTTGTTGTTGAGGACAGTGCAGTCGAAGTTTTGTGTGGTTTCCATGGTGGAAGAGAAGAGTGAGGAGGAGAAGAGAGAAAGGTGTGTTGATATAAGAGGAATTAGTGCAGTCCTCATGAAGTGCCATAATGACGAACGTTATCAAGTCAGGTCAAATGAAGAAAACGTTGAAAGTAAAAGTAATGAGGCAATTATGACCATAATTCAGTTGGACCCTGCTCTTAGAAATTTGAGTAAAGCCTCTTTTTCTTCCATTTCTTTCTTGCATTTTGACTTTTCTCCTCGTTTAACAAATATACACTTCTTTCTTATCACCTTTAATTGCATTTTGTGAAATTTATCCTTCTTTTTTCATTTTACCAATTTTTTCAAATTTGAAAAAAAGAATTAAAGTGCAATTAAGTCTGTTATTTAAATTTTTTCAATTTTTTTTTCAAATTTGAGGGTTAAATTGAAAATCCAAATAGGCAGCATGGGTCGTTCTCTTCCTGACCTGTGCACGTGCATGTTCACGTGAGTTCTTATGAGCATGCAAATGCGCCTACACCCGCAGAGACCCAATGAGTACTTGCAACGATTCAGGTGTATGCCAAGGGAAAATGTTTTTTTCGCCAACTTCTTTTTAAAAATATTTTAGTCATTAAAAATAGTTATCAAATACTTTTGGAAAACGTGTTGACAAAATAGTTAAATATTTTCTATTTTATCCTTTTTTTACTTCTACATCATAGTGTGTGTATATATATACACACACACACACACACATATATATATATATATATATATATATATATATATATATATATATATATATAATAATAATAATAATAATAATAATTTAATTTTTAATGAAAAAGTAAAAGTATAATTCAAAAAGGAATTACTGATATTCCCTTGAACTTAACACATTACAATTAAATAGATACAAAATATTTAAATTAAAAAATAGAAATAGTGCTGAAATAGACCTTATGCATATTTAGAATAAATACTCCAAGAGGACATTGAAAAATAATAGAAACCAACCATTCTATCTATAAAATAAAAGAGAAATTACTTCCCATTTCTTAGCTTAAAACTTAAATTAAGTGGAGTAAATTTTTTAAGCCATTCGCATTTACACAAAAGATATAAATATTTTAGCGTGCATTTTCCTCTACATTCCAAGTCCCTTCGACTCAATTTGTTTTAATACTGGTATTCTCACAAAGGATGCTCCATGCATATCAAGTTTTCGTCGTGAACAGTAGGTGCACTGCAAGCAAGATTGCGATTTGTGAGCCAGCATTGATGGCAACATATAACAGCCACATCTATGTGGAGCAAAAGTAAAACTACTCCATGTTAAATGACATTGACTCTGCACCTGACCCTGCAGAGATCATTTGCGGAAAACCAAAATTGGTCTATTGAAACCAGTCTTGCTAAGTGTCAAACCGGAAGTGATGTCTTCTACTGTTCGAAATCCAATCTGGGTAAATTTAAACACCAGCCATTAGAATCTGAAAAAAATCATGATAAATTGGCAATGAAAAAATGCTGGTTACCAAAAGAGGAAGATAGTATTCCAAGAAATGTTGAACGCAAACCTTATCTAGTAATATTTCCTGAAATTGTTCTGGACGAATTGTAATATTACGGTAGTTGGCAGCAGTGGTCTGCATAATGGGAAAAAATAATAATTCAATAGCCCTTCTTATTTTTAGCATTATCCAGCTAGGACTAAAGAAATTTAAAAACAGTAGTAAAATATCAGGAGATTCATAACGCATTAGTTGTTCTATTACAGAAGAAAATACAATTATATACATTCATTGAAGCTAAGGATTTGTTTATTTCAAGAAAACATTTTCCACTTTTAAAAATGATTCCAGATCATGCAGAGATTTTACAAGATGAATAGATCAAAGATAACTACGTAAACTTTGTAACCTTGCCAAAGTATGCATTCAAAGGTTTATAGTTTATACTTCCCAGCACCCCTTCAATAATATTAAGATGATAATCACAGAAATGAAGGCTAGCAAATTATCACCTCTGAGACACTACGATTGCTTTCGTATGACTTCCATGGTTGAGGTTCCACCACAAAAATGCCACCCTGCACAAAAGAAAGAATATGTTTTTACATATACAACAAAATATAATAACATCATGTGCATTATTAAATCAAAAAGTAAAGATTAAACCAATCTGGAAGAAAAAGAAAAGTAAAAAGTCTATGGGTAGAGGGAGGTGATGGAACTTGAGAAAGGGAGTAGAAGAAAACATCCATGGCTACAAGGATAAAGAGAAAGGAAGGGGTGGGAATAGATTTGCAGAAGAGATCATCTCACCATGAACAACTTATCTGACCAAATAGGTCCGAATATATCATGCGTTTTTTCAGTTCCTTTTGGAGCACTTATATATTCAGTGGTCAACACATCTAGTAGAAAGAAAAACCATAGGATGATGAAAGGAGATAATACTTACAGGTCGGAGCAGTTTCCAAATCTCTGAAAATAAAGTAATTAAGCCGTCATCTCCCCAATTTAGATGTATCCACTTTGTTACACTCAAACTACAAAGGAAAAGAGAACTTGTATAATAACATAAGCAGCACATTGAAGACAATTCATAACAAGCGTATTGAGATAACGATGTTATAGAACAAGGGTTAAGTCAAAACCAACTTCAGAATGTCTTTCTTCACGCAGCTTAATAATTCAAAATGCAAGTCCTTGGTCGATAAAAGTAATGTGTAATCATGATTAAAAATGCAATATCAGAAATATCCAATCATTAAGAATAAAAAAGTACAATATGGACATATCCATTAGGATAGTGTAAAGATGTCACACATAGAATAGGAATATGGCCACAAAGTGTTTATTACAAGACTTGGGCAATCTTTCCCTTCAAGTTAGCTGGAGGCTGAATTATATTATTATCAGTATAGTGCCAGACATGGAAGTTGAATCAAGATTCAAATGGTGAACCGGAATGTCAATTCTCTGAATTGTGATTTTAACCGTATCATGAATGGCAAGATTCAGGATTAATAATAAAATGTGGTAGTCGATAAACTAACAAAGACATATGATAGAAGTACAAATTCATAATCAATAACTAAAAAAATAAAACATATTGACCCCAAATTAAAATTATGGACCACACACAATATACAAATCAATATATTGTTTGATAAAATATGCATGATATTGGCATGACAAACTCGATGGATACCAGCATCTACAAAAAGAACCAAAACTGTGGTAGCACATTTGATGGACCCGAATTGTCAGAAATTATTTTGAATATGGTGCCTACATTTAGGAGGAAGGAGGCAAAACCTGGAATCGCAGTAAACTTGCACCAAGGTCTGGGGTTGGCATGAGTTCAAATTCAGAAACAGACTCTTTTCATAAGAAAGGGTAAGACTGAGTACAATGACCGTTGCTCATAGCTTCGACAGTAAGAAGCTTTCTCACAACAGGGTCCTTCAGACTCCTTTCATAAGAAAGGGTAAGACTGAGTACAATGACCGTTGCTCATAGCTTCCACAGTAAGAAGCTTTCTCACAGCAGGGTCCTTCAGACTCTTTTCATAAGAAAGGGTAAGACTGAGTACAATGACCGCTGCTCATAGCTTCCACAGTAAGAAGCTTTCTCACAGCAGGGTCCTTTAGTATAGTTGACATTTACGAGGGAGGAATAATTTAAAGAGTTTAACCTATAAAAAATAAAATTTAATGACATGGTTGCTAATGAAATTCATGTTTAAAAAGAAAAAACGAGCAAATTATGAAATTTACAATTTCCAGGTCACACAAGCGAAAAAAAAATCACCATCTTTAAGTAGTTGCTACTATACCAAAAGAAACGTATCAAAGAAAGGTATCAGAGTTGAGAAGAGGAAGGTCAAAGAAGAGTGGAAAGAAGTAAAAAAGAACAAGTTGAGAACATAAAATTTTATTCTTTTGGTCTTTTCAGAGCCAGTCAGTCGTGCATAACCTGATCCAGTCTGGTGTGCAAATCACAGCCTAGAGTCACATAATTCATCTAATGGTAATTTAGTGATACTTGGACCTCTGATTCATGGTTGGATTCAAGAACCACACCACAGTGATTTTTTTCAATGATTCATATTGCTAGCTACTTGAGTCAAAACATATTGCATCAAGAATCAAAAGATACTGGTAACAATGGACCACGTATCTAGTCTTGATATTGGGCAATCCACACATGTCCAATCATGCAAAATTACCCTTTAGTTATCCATTGGTGGATGTGAGTGGAGGGTGTTAGGATGTCTCACATTAACTAGGAATATAGCCAAAGCACTCCTAGCTCTTGAGATAACTTTTGGGTTTAGGATATGCCCAAACTATTTCCAATAAATAGCAACTATCCTGTGGAAGTCAATCCAAAAAAAGGACTAGAAAGTACAGAATTTCAAATTCAAACAAATTTGAACAGGACTTTTCCAATAGGGCATAAGACATGGCAAATTTCTACCTCCCTCAGTCCCTCACCTTAAAAGTTTTGGCCCAAAATATATGTTTCTAGAAGTGAAACAAGGGGAAAAAACAACCAACTCAGCAACTTACCAAAGGATTGTATCATAGTTCTTTCCTGGTGGATGTCGACTCTGAACAAAATTTTCTCGTTTAAATGAAACTATAGTAAACAGATCAATTTGCTCTGGAGAAGAATGTTTCTCTGAAATCTCCTTCGTATCAACACTAGACAATGCAGTAACTCTGTTGCCTGAATCATCAGCATGATCCTTGTCCTGAAGTTTGGAGGCTTTCACAGGTTTATTCCCAGAAGAGCTCAATCTAGCAGATTTTCTGAGATTCCAATATGCATCCTGAACTCGATCTAGCGCATTGAGCATAAAAAAATCAATTAAGAAAATTATTGGTACTACCCAATTGGCAAGTTCAAAAGTAAAATAAGGAGTTTAAACTTAATACTACCTTTTGCCAAATTATGAATAAGATATTGACATGATTGAAAACAACTTATCGATAAGTATGCAATACTGACACCAGAAACAAAATTCAGAGCATCTTTACACTCTTTTTTCATTCTATGCTGATTTTAAATCATAAAAGTTACTTACTAGAGAAGTATACTGCCTATTAGCCACTTGTCAAGATGCATATACAATACTACAAGGAGAATATAGCTTGAGTTGGTTTAAGTAACATAATTGTTAAACCCTATTCAATTCATAAATTGAGGCCGTAAGGAAATATTTTATGTTTCCATAGACTGTTTTCACTATAACTATAGAAAAAGAAATATTATTTTTACTGTTCATGACAGAACAACATCAATTAGAATTTCAAGAATTACAAATTAGAATTATGTTATGCTTGGCATACGGAGTAAGAAAGAAACATATACAGAACAAAGCTGAATTTTAAGTTACAAAAAATACCTTTAGGCAATAGAAATTAAAATAGATAAGCATCTTACCAGAATCAATGTCAATTCCAAGAATGCTCCGGCAGCAAAACTTCTGTGCTGTGGGGGAAAAGCAATGAGCATGAAATGCAAATAGTTATTTACTTTACAGCAATATTCAGACTAATAGCTATTCTAATGATAGCTTACTTGAAGGCATAAATCATTGAAACAAAAAAAATGAAGGAAATAAGGAGAAAATTACCAATCTGTATAGTGATTATCCCGTTGTTGCAGCCAATATCAAGACACTCCTTCCCTTCAAACCATTCCTTTCTTAACACTTTCAATCGAGGATCTTCATCCGTGCCTTGATCAATCTGAAACAACATCAAATTAACAAAACATCGAACATGGACAACCTTAAACTCAATAAAACGCTAACAAATGAACGTGAAGAAGAATACTCGATATCCATAGTAACTCCTGTAGTTTCCGAATGGGAAAACTTGTTTCCGCTTTTTACTGTTCTGCTTTTGGGTTTCCATTGAATCGCCTCCTTCTCTTCTTCTCTTCTCTATGCTTTTCCCTCACCTGCAATAAAACCCTCCTCTATGATTTGGGGTTTAGACGGTTGGCATTCTATAATGAACATTCAAAATTGATATTTCCTTCTGCCTAATTTACTTTCATAGAATCATGCCAGAGAGTGAAAAAATTAAAGTAAAAAGTATAATAAAAATTAACATTTAAATAAAAAATATAAATAAAATTCATTTATTTTTTATGATGTACGAAAATTAAAAGAAAAAAAGTAACTAACATTACCACCTTATTTTATTGTTACTGTAGGTTAGGAGATTTTTTTCTTTTCTTACTTTGAACTATTTACAGTTTTCTTAAATTATTTTTATAGTAAACTATAAATTTTTATAATACAGTGTAGTATACTGCACTTTGTCCACTAAGTGTGTGAGTGCTTTACATAAGATGTGGAAAAATTGAGGTTGTTGGGCTATTTAAAAACATTTTAATCCTATAAAACGATTTATTAAAGTAAATATATATGGTATTTTATTAATATTAATACTGATTTTTTATTTAAGTAAAAAATCTTCTACCAACATCCCTTAAAAAGAAAACCTTATCTTTTTGTCAAAAAGCATAATTTATCTTTTCATAATCAAATTCTTTGACAGAATTATTCCCTTTTAATGTAATTATTTTACAAACCATCAAAACTACAAAACAAACTATAAGTTTAACTAAATTATATTCTATTTATGTAAATACTTTTCTTAAAATTATAAACAAATTATGAAGGTTTTTAAAATAGTATTTATTGAATAAAAATATTGAGTTAAAAATTAATCTTAAATGATAATTAATATGGTAACTTAAATTTATGTGAAAAAAATGTTATATGTAGATATAATACAATATACCCAGTAAAAAAACAGTAAGTATGTAATGTCAAATTGAAGTTTGATTAACAAAAGTTGATCCATCTTTCCCTAGTTATAAATGTTTTTTTATCAATCATGTCTTAACTAAAACAATATCATCGTAATGCCTTAGTAAAATGGGTTGGTAATCATTTATTTCTTTTCTAGTATTGATTGATATAAGGAATTTATCTTTTTTTTTTCTGTCTCAAACCTAAAAACCATTTCTAATTTAATTAATTTGTTCAGTACACAGCTATCATGTGTTAAACAAATAATCAACTGCGTATTCTTTAACTGTCCATAATTCGCTTAGTGAATTGTTTTGGTGTGCTAAGCGAATAATCATCTTTTTAGTTGAGCGATTTATAATGCTGGCTTAGCGAAAAACATCTGATAACACTCCATTTTAATGTATAAATTATTCTACAATTTACTACACACTTTTTTACTTCCTATTACAACTTTTTCTACGGGATACACATTATTTTATAAATAAATATAAATTTTGAGTTAATTAATAAGTATGAAAACATGTATTTTTCGTACTTATCATTGATCTGATGCCTGGGTGAAATCTGGTGAAGATTGTTTATCTCACTGCAGGTAGACCATGATGATCCAGAAAATCTTGCTCTTCTCAGGTTCAATGCGTTGTGGGAAGCTTATTATAGTCATGATTCTCTGCTAGTTTTCTCCACTAAGAGATCGCCTAGTGTTTATGGAGATTTAAGAAAACAGAAACTTTTGTTGACTCTGATATCACTATAATGTCTGTCGGTACTGAGATTACATATGGTGAATCCATGGTACCCTATGATGGTTGGAAACAGTATCTGGATCATAAGTGGGACAGAAACGTGGTTTTTGAGGAAACAACCAAGTTTCCTGAACTATGCAAGTATGTAACTACCCTTGTAATCTTTTAATTATAAAAAATAAGATACTTATCAGAAATTTTATATGTTGAATCATGCTCAGGAGAATGGCCTTAAATGAATTTTGGTATTAGCTATTATATAGAAGCATTGGCATTCTTTTATCAACTTCTTTTCTTTGAAATTTCTGAAGTAACTGCAGTCAGAAACAAGATCAGCTTTTATTTGGAAAAAAGGGAAGCCCCAAATGTCGTCAAAGCTCTCTCAAAACGTCTGAGGGATGAGATAATAGTTCATAATAAACTTAATGGCAGAAATTTCTCTACTTCATTTGAAAGCTTTGCCTGCAACTTTTTTTTTTATAGGAGGGTAAGATCCGCTGCCATCCTTTCTCATCTGTAAAAACAAACAACTGATAAGTATACATAGATATACCTAGTTGATTGGATTTGTCTTGATCTGATATTTTATTGACATGTTACAATTTCATTGTATATTTATATTAATTTTTTTCTCTTTTCCAGTTAGATGTGAAAATGATTTATAGCAATGGTATTGCTTTGGATGTATTACCCCAAGCTGCTGGAAAAGGAAGGGCACTTGCTTTTCTACTTGAAAAACTAAATGTTGATGGACTTGGACCACGCAACACTCTTGTTTGTGGTGATTCTACTGTTTGTATTATCTGCAAATGTGATTGTACTGTGAAAAATGATCTTTCATTTCCTGAATTTGAAGGTCAGCAATGCACAGGAAGAATTGCTTCATTGGTATACAGAAAATGCAAGGGGCAATCCCCAAATAATTCAACTGAAAGATGTGCAGCTGGCATTCTGAAAGCCATCGGTGACTTCTCTCAATCCAACTGAAAGAATGTGTCTCCAAGAGATATTGGAGATTGCATGTCCAGCGGGAAAGTTCTTGGTCTTAGCCATGAAGTAGTGATGTTCTACATATTTTGTGAGAGATGGAGGTGTGGTGAAGTTGAGAATCCTAAGCAGTATATGCACAATTTGAAAGCAGTCTTTGTAAGTTTGATCCAATTGTAAGATTTTACTCAGCTGCAAATCCATATCTAAGCTTAATCAGAGCTGAATCTTTTGAGTACATGGACAATGAATGATATTTGGAATTGGAATACCTAGAACTGTTAAAGAGTATTAAAAGAAACCAGACAGAAGTTTAAATTGCATGAGAAAAGACATGGTGGATTTGAAAAGACGTTGTTTTATCATAAATAGTGAAAGGAGAATCACAACACATGAGGTTTCTGTTGATATGGTATCTATGAAGTTTAGACTTTCATAACCCCATTTATTTTCAATCCCTTTATATGAAACCTCAAGGGCTTTTTATGTAGATTTTGTTAATCTGAAGAGGATCTGATGCTATTCTTTTCTCAATTTTCTTTTTTGTTTATTTTTAGCATTCTACATGAAATTGTGTCCATCCTTCAGCAGTTGACCACCTATGCACCAAGTTATAGGTACCTTAGAAAAAGGCTTTTGGTGAAAAGAAGGATCAATACTATCGAGTGTGGGTTGACGGTGTATCTTTTACAGAGGTTAGTTTGGGTTCGTGGCTGGTCAAATTCGACAAGTGGGAGATATCTGGTGAGATTTTTCTTAACTTTAATTCATTACTCTTAAGCTCTATTCTTCAATTGGCATCTTTATTTCTCTTGCTCAAACCACTCTTCCACCAATGTTGCTTATAGTTGAACCTCCCATTGGAATTTGCAAAGGTATTTTGTCCACTCTTTATTCTAACCTTTGTGCCTTTGCTCTAAATTGTGCCGGTTTATCCCCTTCCTATTTTTTAGTTGATTTCTTCTTTGAACTTTGTGTCCATTCTTAATTCTACAAGTGAAGCAATGACTAATCACAATTATTAAAAAGCGATGCTTGCAAAGATGGCTACTTTGGATGCTAGCAAAATCATCATTAGGAGTCGTTTTGTTTATACATTGAAGATCACACTTGATGGTACATTTGATTGTTACAAATGTCATTTGGTGGTGTTAGAATATTTATCCTATTTATCATGATTATATTGTGTTTAGGATTATCCTATTTATCTGATTATATTGTGTTTAGAGTTACCCTATTTATCATGATTATATTGTGTCAATTTATTTTTATAAATAAAAGATTATGAGAGGAACAATCAAGTCCTCTAGAATTATTTTATAGTTTCAATCTCAAGTGGTGGCTTAGAGTTATACTTATATTTTTGACCTAGATTACGGTGACACTTTTTTCTCTTATTCAGTACTCCTTTTTCTTGTGTTGTTATTATGGACCAGAGGTTGATGCTACCACATGATTTTCACAATATTTGGTCATTGTTGATTTATTTATTTAATAACTAATACTATTATGTCTTTCTTGATTCCATGACTTTGGAAAAAATATTTAGCCATGGCAAGGAAAATCGTGGTGCAACAGAAATTAGAGGCTGGTATCCCAGTGACAACGATGTCACCACCTGAAGGAAACACTACATTCCTTGATGGCACAACTTGGTGTGTGGCTCGTCCTGGTGCTTCTCAAAATGACTTGCAGAATGCTCTTCATTGAGCCTGTGGACTTGAAATGACAAATTGCAAAGCCATTCTACCAAGGTTATCAAACTTGAAAATTAACGTAAACTCGATTCATATTTGTAAACTCATAAGAGTATATTTTACATGAAAAGAAAATATAAATTTATAGAAATGTTTTTCACAGAAGTATTGTTCATAGAAATATTGTAAAAAATAAATTGAAATATCAAAGCCATCATCTCCATCATCATTTTTTCAAAACATTTTTGCTAATAAGTTAGTGGGTTGGATTAACTTATTAAGTGACTAACCTGTGGTGGACCTGACCGAACTAGGTCGGATCGAATTGAATTATCCATTTTCGCATGTCTACCTAAAACTATATATTCACTTCTCAAAATAATCTCCTGTAAATAATTCATTGAGAGGGATTTGCTTCCATTGTTTGGAAAGCGGAACCAAACAGTTTGAATATGGTGAAGGATACACAGAAGATAAGCAGAAAAAGAGGAAGAGAAACCAAACAGTCTGAATCGATGGCGAGGGAGAAGATACAGAAGATCAGCAGAAAAAGAGGAAGAGAAGAGGAGAAAGACAGACTGAGTGACTTGCCTGATGCTGTTCTGCAACACATCATGAATTTCATGAACACAAGAGACGTCGTTCGAACCTGTGTCTTGTCTAAACGATGGAAGAACCTCTGGAAACATGTCACCACTCTATCTTTCTCTTCCTTGGGAAAGGTTCGCTTTTACAACAAGTTTGTACCTCAATTTCTGGCAAATCGAGATGCTTCTACCTCCCTGATCGATCTCAACATTGAGGTTTACGGTTTCAATGCGCCAAAACTCCTCACGGGGATAGCAAGATATGCTGCACAGCACAATGCCCAGCACTTGAACATCACCACACAGTACAATTTCAGAGACAAGCCCACTTCTTTTCTTCCTTTGATGTTTTCCTGTCACTCTTTGACATCTCTTGTTCTTGGCACCTGTGTCGGTGATCCTCCCACGGAACTTCCAAAATCCCTGCTTTTACCAACCCTAAAAACCTTACATCTCTCTAATGTTAGATTTGACGCCATTGATCGTCACTGCGTTGAACCTTTTTCAGCCTGTAGCGTGTTGAATACTTTGACCATGGAAGGCTACTCCTTTTGCAATGATGCAGACACCTTCTGCATAACTAATTCTAGCCTTTCCATTTTGAAGATCAGTAATTCGTTTGTGTACAACATCTACCCGCGCAACTATAAACACAAAATTATACTTTCTACTTCAAATCTTGCTTCGATCACAATCGGGGATAACATCATCTTCAGTGATGACCAACTCACCTCTACGTGTGATCTTCCTTTTCTTGAAGAAGTTAACGTTAAGATTCTTTCTCTTCCCATGAATTATTCAGTTGTAGCAGGGTGGTTGCAAGTGCTCTCCCATGTAAAAAGATTGACACTCTCCTTTCGGAGCCTTCATGTAATTTGCTTTCATGCGTTTATTATCTTTTTATTCTGCCAGTACTTGGATTACAAATTATTCTGTAATGGGTCTAACTATTCAGTTTGATTGTGTAGGAACTACAAAATCTTGATACGATGGAAATTCAATCTCCATGCTTTGATCGATTGGAGTCGTTGAAGACAGTAATAGTGACTCCTCCGCGTAGAGTATTGGAGGAAGAAGTGGACGAAGAAGTGAACATAATGGTACGACACTTGCTTCAGACTCGACAAGCACCACAGTTTCTGTCTGTCATGAATTCCAGAAAGTTGGAACTGCACTGCTGAAATTTTTACTTCCTTGTTTTTAGGGTTATTCTATTGTTATTGTCTCATTTCTATCGTTTTCTGGAACTGTTTTCTTATTTGACTTCAGTACATGAAAAGTTTAAGAAACCGTGTGGGATTAATGCATTTAAATCATACAGTGTTTTTGTTCTTTTAACCGTAGGTGGGGTTTTTTATATTTATGAAAATATATTTATGTTTCGCTTTTAGCATGTGAAATTTTAAAAACTATGTGTTCTTGAGTGATGCAGAAACAAAATCTGCAATAGGGGCATTACAAGAACATCATTGTTGATAACGACAATATTTAAAGAATAACTCATAGTATTTTATCTAATTTCTTATCATTTGACTACTGATTAAAAATATTTGTAGAACTCTAGACACATCATTTTTTGTTTTATTTATCATTATATTTATTATTTGATTAAACAATATTTTTTATTCAAAATTAGAAACACGTCATTATAATAGAAATTATGATGATAAAACAAATCTTTTATAATGCTAATATGAATAAATAATAATTATATTACAAATAGAATATATATATAAATATATTATCGTCTTAACTATATAAATATATATTATTTATTAATTTATATTTATAGATTATGTACATGTTCGTATTATCGTTGAATTAACTCGAATTGAGATATTTCTTATATTTAATATTATCTTAAATTATGAATAAAATTTTTGTTGTTATTATTATTACTAATATTTGTTATTTGTTATGATTATGAATAACAGACTATATCTGATATTTAAATTGATTTTGGAGAATGCAATAACTAGTTTTCTAAGGTAAATTTGTAAATCCCGAGTTACCTGTATCATCCCGTTGTGTAATTTTTTTTTCTCTTTTAATTGTAAAAGAAAAAATTCTTTCTTGCTCTATCCTTCAAATGAATAATTGAAATTGATTTTCGGGTGAAATATATACGATGGTATCCCAAAATTTAAGATCGTATCCAAAATTTCGTTCAGATTGCAGAATTAATTATTAAGATACGAACTAATAATATACTAATTATTGTTATTATTATTGCCCTTACCGTAATTCTTATCATTATTATCTCTATTATTTTCGTAACTATTGCCATTCCTAATAAATATTATAGCAGCCATAGTTGTTCCAACGGAAATATTAGATTCAACTTCAGTCCAAAATTTTCTAAGAACCAGATTTTATTCTAATCGGATGAAACTAATCATGAATTGGCAAAACAAATGTGTTAAAAAGGTTGACTAGAAAACTTGTTTTTATTAACGGAGTTATTATCTTTTATTAAACTTAAATATGATATATTTAATCTGTGTGTATTTATATATATCTTACTGGAGAAATTTTAATTTTAATTTTATAAATTTATGTGTATTATTTTGTCATTTATTGCTGTTGATTCGTGTATTGCATTATTATATTAAATATTATATTGTACTTTTTAAAAATTGGCTCAATCTAATTGAACCTTGAAACCGCATACTAATAACATTGATGATAGCAATAATAAGTTATAACAATTAATAATTACGGTAACAACAACGACCCTACTAACTACAATGATAATTTAGTCACATGTTGCAATTGTAATTCAATGATCAATATTAATAATTATTTTTATTTATAAAATAAAATAAAAGAGAAAAAGAAAGAATATTAAATAAAACATGACACGGGCAGTTAACTTCGATTTGTATTCAAAATTAAAAATTGTCTATGGGAAGAATGCAATCAAATTTCTGACTCAAATTTAATAGCTTACATAAGTAAAAAAAGTTTTATTTCATGGTGTTTTTTTTATTTATTAATAAAGTGATAAAAAACCGTTCTTTTTTTTAATAAAAAAATAATATCTAGATTATAAAAACACAAAACTAATATCAAAATATAAACAAATATAAGTTGTTTCATTTTTTTTCTGAAACCTATTCAATATTATAATATCTCTTAATAAAATTGCTTACAAAACAAACTTAAGTTTAATTCATGAGTCTATAAACTTTAGATTAGTTTTTGAACATCAAATCTATTATCGAGTTAAACTCCGAATACATAGACCCCAACCTCAAGCCGAAGTGTTTGAGGTATAAAGGCCTAAAATGTCTATAAACTAGTTCTTTTCTTTTATCAGTTTTAAATTTGGTATTCGTCTTTTTGCACGTAATTGTTTTAGCTTTCACTCTATTGCTCCACTTTCTTTCATATCATCCTTAAGACCAACATCATAATTTACGACCTCATTTATTTTACTTACAAAATAAACAATTTGGTTTTGTTTTAGCTAACCAATAAACAATCTCCAAACATGTTGAGCTTTACTTAAACTAACTTTTAAGGTGAACTTCTAATAAAACTCAATTAGTTACTTTAAAGTTAGGTTTGAACTACCATGACGAATGTTAAGTCAAGTGATATATTTTTAACTCAAGCAATGACTTGTTCTCAATCGAGTTAGTATGTCAATTTTTTTTTAGAATAGGCTATGGTATGCTCCTAGCTGAGTTAATATGTTGATTTTTAAGTCAAATTATAACTTATTCTCACCCAAGCTGATATGACTATTTTTATGTCAATCTATAACATGTTTTCAATTGAGCTGGTAAGTCGATTTTTAAATTGGAAAATGACACTTGAACAACCATTTTTGACAACATTTAGACACGCGCACACGTGTCAAAATCTGAGTGGTCCAGTTGGAAAAATTAAATGAAAATGGACCACTCAGATTTTGACACGTGTGCGCGTGTCTAAATGTTGTCAAAAATAGTTGTTCAAGTATCATTTTCCTTTTAAATTAGGTGATAACCTACTCCCAACTAAGCTAATTTCTAAAAAAATATTATTTAGTACCGATATATATATTTATTAAATTAATTGTATAATTATGTTTAAAAATAAATTTTAATAAAATTATTGCGAGTGGACATTAATAGAGACAACAATAAAAAAATTAACAAAAAAAGACAATTAAATGAAACTTAAAATTTCATGCAAAAGTGCATAAACTCCTCGTCTACAATGGACTTGTTTCATACCCGTCTATGGACTGAAAGCTTTACTGTTTTGGTGAATGGATCAATCTTAAAAAGTCAATCACTTTCACAATTTAATGTAATTTTGTCCAAACAAAAAAAACATTCAACAAAAAATAAAATTGTTTTAAATGTGTTTAACATGGGAGGACTATCCTACTAAAACGATTTTTTCAAGCATTAATTAGATATAACACTTAAATTAGACACTATAAAAATGAATTTCAATTTGACTCGATTCAATTTTGTTAAAAAAAAAATTCAACCAAAAAGAAATTGTTTTAAATATTTTTAGCATGGAAGGACTATCCTACTAAAACCATTTTTTCAAACATTAACTAGATATAACACTTAAATTAAACACATTAAAATGGATTACAACTCATAAACCAATTCGATTTATTGCAAATTCAAATCAAGTAACTCACCAAGAATCCTTTGTTAAATTTCTTATCATTTTTTCATAAATCTTGTACTTAATTATAAATTACTAATTATATAGGTTGACAACTTGATTTTTTAAATACTAAATATTATTCAATAATATCTAAATAGTTTAGATGATTAATTTATTTATTGCCAGGTTAACATTTTAATTTATTTTTTTATAATATTTTTTAATAAATATATGAAGAATTTTATTGTACACTTTAATTCTACCCGAAATGAGTCAAACCCAGAACTACTTTTAACTCCCAAAAAAAAATGTCAAATTAAGTTAACACAATTGTAGCACATTTGTAGTTTAATCCGGAGTGAACGAACCGGTTTGCCACCCCTATCCTTGTGGAGAAGATTCTTTCTAAAATTCTACAGTTGTCCGACCACTTTTCACTTTAACTGCTCTCTAAACCGCCTAGTAATTTCTTTAACTCATTTCAGATTAATTAAATTAAAATGCTAAAAGATTTGTAGAGTCAAACCCAGTAATTTCTTTACCTAGTTTAAATAATGAGTTACTACAAATGCAACTCTTCATATATATATATGCCAAAAAAGGTTTATCAAGCTACTAAGCATAAAGAAATTACGATTATTTCTCATACTATGCGTAATGGCGCAGGGGATATTTTTGCCATAAAATATTCAAACCAAAAGCCCCTATATAATCGTACCACATCTCAACTCCGTAATTTCGGACTTTTAAGATCATATTCATTGGTACGAATGAAATATTAAGAGGGGCCGAAAAATGCTTTATCATACACAGCACAAATCTTTAAGCATACATTTCGGATTATAAACTACATTATAATCATTTGAATACATTTGCCTACAGTCGCATACATAGGTAACTTTACTCAAGGTAAATGCTACTGGTACTTTGATAGCATTCCAGCAATGCAATCGACTCATCAAATTCTGAGTGCACGTCAGGGTGCTGCTTCCCTGTGTTCACAATTTCCATTTACTCAACCTGGGAAGTACTTGATACATCAGAATTTTACAAGAACATATCAAACAATATAAGCTTGGCTACGTACGTCTGAAACACCAACCTCACGGAAATGGATGGTGCCTGGGAATAATCTTCACAATCCCTGCAAAATATTATTTTATATTTCAACATAATTTTGTTCGTTGCTTGTACCACAAGATGGAGATCTTGAATTACGAAGATTTAGTATAGAGAATAAGCTTGCATATGAAATCTGCAAGTTCATAGTTTCCATTCACCACATGAATGCACTTTATCTGACACAGTTGGTCTATGGCTAAATCAAGGAACACAAATTATTCAGGAACAGAAAGAAGCATTTAGACTGAACTAGAACAAAGGGGGAGAGGGGTCATAGAAGTTCCAAGTAGTCTTTACTTATCAATGGAAACCCCAAATGTCATCTAGTTAAGAATGGAATTCAGTTCAATTGAAACCAAATCTTGTTTAGGCTATGAAAATTAGCTGTTCCTTCAGATACATGGCCCCTTTGCAGAGATTTTTGTTGGGAGACTCGTACGCACAAGTACCAAAAATAATGGAAATAGGTTATGTCCATTGATTAAAAAAATTAATTTGGCACCTTGCAGAAATGATGGATAGGATCAAAGAAAAAAGATATATATGTTCCTCAATAGACCTTCACCAACTAACATTCAAATTACAAGCAACTCTAGTTTCAAGCAAGTTACCAAGCTCTCCTAGTCCTAAAGCAATGGAAATTCAATGCAAATCTTCCCTCTTTTAAACTTGATCACAATCAAAGCCCACCAAACAAACCTTTCCACAAGTTTCAGAACACAAGAGGATCATATAATAACTTGTATCATATATACAAGAATATGGTGTCTTGGGAGCTTTGAATTGAAGTTAGCAAACTGCTAGACAAAAAAACCCATATCAGCACCACAAGCTATGCAAACTTTACTGGTAGATGACATTTTTCACGAGTTCAACAATAAATAGAACAAATACAGTTGTAGAATGCAAAAATTTGATTACCATTTGGGCCAGCAAGACGATTCAAGAGTCTTAAATTGAAGCACCAGTACTAGGTAGTCTTGTCTCCTGTTGAAGTCAGTGACTACTTCCATTAACATATGAATCACATTGACACATCAGCTCAGTGATACTGGTATGTATGGCAGTGGCAATATTTACATGATCTCTCACCTAGTTTCTGCGTGTGGTTATGCTGAATTATTTATCAGAAGTAGCAGCATCATGGAGTCTGCCAAATTTCATCCTTCAGACAATATTGATTGGAAAAAGAAGACCTGCAAAAATAAAAATCACGAACAGATAATTGAGCAATCCAATTGCACAGTTAAACTTAACAGCTACCACAGCAACATGAAATATACATCAGTTTAAATAAGACTATTGTTCACTTCATCCCAGGAATGACAGTATAAATTAACCTAGGAAAGTGACAAATTTGTGCTACCTACAAGCATAGCAGTGTTTCATGAGCATCATAGATTTATTATAAAAATGAATTGACGCCATATAATTTGTAAATGTCGACAAAAATAAAAGATAATCTGAAGCAGGAAATATCTTTATTCCAACTACTGTTAACTATGTCCAATTATTCCAACAATGCCATTCCAGTCTTTCAACTACTGCCAATTCTATAAAACTACAATTTTTTACAGTGGCAGGATATTGTAGTGTTTCTCCTTTGTTTTTTCAATAACTTTAAGAGTTCAAGAGAAAATGAGAAGTTCCAAATGATGATGAAGCACAAATCTTGATTGATATTTAGTTACAACATCCTCTTATTCATAAAAGTTATAAATAGATGCCAAAGCACCAATAACTACCTTTGCTAACCCAAAAGAGATCATTATTTCAGTGATCCTTCAGCCATAATGTTTGCTTCAGTATCAGAATAACTTACACTTTCGATAACCTGGTGAATAACAAGAAAGTGCAACTAACAATCATGAAAGGCAAATCATGTGATCACGAGGAAGGAAGTTGAATGAAATACTTGACATGAAAACGATTGATAAAGATGAAACTCTTTCAGATCATATAAATCTTTCTCATGCTAAGAAATTTTACGTATGGATGATTCCTAACATTATGTGTGGGCATTTAAAATTGCAATGTACCATTTTGATTATATACAACAAAAATAACCAGGAAAAAAATAAATGAGAAGCAAAGACTAAAATACTGTTATCAAAGATATCCAAATAAAAGAAACAGAAAATACATTTGCAATTTATAATATTGACAAACAATTTTCAAGTTTTAAAACAAACTCTGTTGCCACATATATCATCAAGTAACATGTTGGAGTAACTCGGCTACTTCACACATTAATTTTACATGAAAACATTAATACATAATATTGCTGTGTGCCAAATTTGACATCTATGTACAGCACAGGGGCCAAGCCTGGGAAGTCTGTTTAATACCGCACAATCATTTGTAGTCACCTCAGGAAAGAAGCAAAATAAATGGCCTCAAAATAGGAGCTACGCAATCTGTCGATTTTCTAGCACATCTGCAGTCTCCACGAATGCACTTCAATATTGTTGACCAAACACTTGAGAAAAGATGTATAGAATCTTCTTTAAAGCTTCATACTGGAAATACAACAAAATACAAATGGTCAAGGATAAGTATTACACAATAAATCTCACGGCATAGAAAGAAAAAAGATAGATAATCACCATATTTGGCATTCATTTAGCAGAAGACGTGTGCTGCAGAGATGACATCCAGCTACTTGAAGGGCCAATTTTACTGCCTTGCCCGTGTCCAGGGTTGGAAGCTTCAGCAGAAAAAGATAGCTTCAAGGAGTTCCTTATAGAAGTACTAGCAGGAGAGTATGAAGCAGCGGGTATATCTGCTTCTCCATAAATCTACAAAAAATAATTGAATAATAATTGCTAAACAGTGATTGGTTCAATATTAGATATAAGAGTATGCAATCACAGAATTGTGAACAAAGCCAAAAAATTGAAAATCTATAAGATGGCTTACATTTTTGTCAAGTGGATTCTCATAGCTCACATTTTTACCCCCTGGTGATTTAAACTGGATTTTAACACCAGAACCGGCAGCATCGCCTGCTCTGTTCCGCTCCATAACATGCCCTGAATATATATTAAGACATGCCAATCAGGTAATAATAAAAAAACAAAAAGCAGAAATCTAAATGCTAATTTGTCCATAATCCTAGACTTAATAAAGTACAGTTCTCATTGACATACATAAAAGGATTCAACCAACCTTGATGATGGTCAATATTCATTGGAATTGCTCGACTGTTACTTGCTCCTGGAACTGGCTGTGATGACATAATATAAATTAGTTAGGAGCACAGGAAGACTGTAGTTGCAAAACCATCATTGACCCTCTTCCTCTGCCTCAAATACAGGAAGAACATGTCCCAAAATTCAAATGCTTACAGATAGTGGAGGGAGCACTGCACTCTTTTGAGATTGCTGATACTTTAAAATGGTCCAATCAAAAACGTAATCAAATTCATAGCCTGACAAACAAAGAAAAGTATAATCATAACGTAGCCATATTTACTTAGTATTTTATAAATAAGTATTGACGCTTACGTTTTGTATCACAAAGTAATACATAAAAAATCAATATCAATGTCAGCCATTTTAGTTTTCTTATTTCCTATCCCTCTCTCTACATCTAAAACCTTATAATTTCAACAATTTCCCGTATTTTAATTTAGCAAAAAATTATACCCTTTCCCCTTGGTCTCCTAGTAAGACATCTTGTTGAATCCCAACTAAAATGCAACAATATGTCCAGGACCAAGAATATTTTTTCAAAAGCATATCAACACAATTGTGCAATTTATTCAATTTTATATTACACAAAATATTAAAATAATGCTCACCTTCTCGAGTAAATAGGTCCCGAAATAGGCGCTTTAAGAATCCATAATCAGGTCGCTGATCAAATGTCAAAGAGTGGCAGTAATGGAAGTACGAAGCAAACTCTACGGGATGAGTTTTGCAAAGTACCTTAGGAAAATAACAAACAAATAAGCATACCATTATCTTTGGGGAGGGGAGGCGGGTTGTTCTTCACAAGACTGATAGTCCAAACTTACCTCAATAGGAGTTGAAACTTTCTTCTGACATATTTTATCATACTTTTGTTTCTTCGTAGCAGCCTTTAGACCTTGCCAAGGAAGGCTAGACAGAAATATAGTCATTTAATAGTCAGGATTTTCATCATATCATTCCAACAATTAAAGATTACACACACAAAAAACACTTTTAGAAGAAAAGGAGAGAAGAATACTGTACCTTCCTCTGAGGTAATACAAAAGTACATATCCTAGAGATTCCAAATCATCCCGTCGACTTTGCTCTGCAAAATAAAAAATATAACAAATGAAAAACAAAAGAAATTTATTTAGGCTGAAAAGTTTGATAAATTATTCTAACTTCAAACTTACCAATCCCAAGATGAGTATTACAACTTGCATATCGGGCTGTGCCGGTTAAGTTTTTGTTCTCCCTGCATGTTTGTATTGTTAGTATAACTCCAGAGTATTTCCCGTGGATCAGAAGAAATAAGATACAGAGAAAAATAACAGAAATTTCCAAACGAAAAATATAATATTAATGTAAACCAACTAATAGATAGGTTGGAATATCAAAATAATTTAAAACCACACAAAGGAAAATTACATGATATAAATGTTGAATCAAAAATAGATAAAAAAAAATGAGCTAAGTAACAGAGAATCCTATAAAAGCACCTGTAAGGGATGTGGCGATTGGTACCCGATTCCCGGTATCGTTTTGCAAGCCCAAAATCAATTATGTAAACCTGAAAAAGACAGTACAGTTACACACATATATAAAACCTAAATAAATACCAACAAATAATTTAAGGGCAAGTTCGACGTGCTACACAAGAAAAGAGCAATAATATGAGTAGTTACCTGGTTGGCCTTCCGACCAAGTCCCATGAGAAAGTTATCGGGTTTAATATCCCTATGCAGAAATCCTTTAGAATGCACATATTCTATCCTAGTGATCTGTCCAAAAGAAGAAAACAAAGAAGTCAATACTTAATATCAAATGTAATTAGAGTCAATCATATAAGAAGATGCAAGAAAGTAACTTCGTGGCAAATTTTCTAATCTACACCAAAGTAAACTGCAATACTAACAGGAAAATGAAGAAAGCATGACTGAAGGGTCAGGAAAGGAGGGCGGGAGTTCAATTCAGCTAACACAGACAGGAAATTTATCGAGTCCAATTGAGGCAGAATAATGTTCAGATACTTTCGATTTAAAGATCCACTTTGGTGAATATGTGTAGGAACAAATCTTACCGTCAAAAGATTACAGACTAACTTACCATTTGATCAGCCAACATTAACACTGTCTTCAATGAAAACTTCCTTCCACAATACACAAAAAGATCTTCAAGACTCGGCCCAAGCAAGTCAAGAACAAGCACATTTTCCTCCCCGTCTATGCCAGACCATTTTATGTTCGGAATTCCACCTGCATGCAAAAGCGTGGCAACATCCAAATTGAATTCACCAACCTCCTGATACACTCCATCTCTAAATAACACCGATAAGAAAAGGTTTAAAATTGAAAAATGCATACTTCCTCCTTGAAGAATATTGTAGAGCTTTGCCTCGTAAAGAAGTTGCGGATGCTTCGTTTTTCTATTCTCCTGCAACACACGAGAGAACAATTGTGTATCCCAACACACAGTAAAATTCAATTTCAGCGGATTGAAAACCTAACCGGTAGCCGCCGTCAATCAAAACAACACATGTCAATTCATGCATGGTAATCAGACACATAAATTCGCACATGCAACTTCAATCAGACAATAGCGCTTGCGAAATAGAATAGAGCCGGAAACAAACAGAAAATGCCCAAACAAATAACAATACGCAGAGTCTTACGATCTTGACGGCGACGATCTCGAAGGTGTCAATATGCGTCGCTGCAACAAAAAAAAGCGAAACCGAAAGCGAGAGATGAGAACAGAGAAACTTCTATTCAACGGTAATTATGAAATCAATAGGACAAGAGAGAAAGAGATAGGACTAACCGAGGTAGATTTCGCCGAAGGATCCACTTCCGATCTTGCGGCCGAGCTTGTACTTGCGGCCAACGATGCGTTCCATGTTGAGAAGGTTCAAGAAGCGATTCAGAGTATGATTTGGGAATCGGAGTGGTTGCTGCTTGTCCCTTCGGAAGAGAAACCGAAGCCACACAGCCGATAGAAAGCAAGAGGGCGGAAGGGTATTTGTAGACAGAATAAAGAACAGAGGAAGCAAGGGTATTTGTGTCCTTTGATTGAGTTATTAGCATGTTCGCGAGGATTGCCTAGGTGTTGTGGTGGCTTTCTTTTATCTCCTTTTGACTGCTGAGTACTGTATCATACGTGGACGTGCTGCTGCTGCGCGAATACCACCTTTCCGTGGTGGGGTCACACTAACTTCTACCCTACCCCCTCAATTTGTTTTATTGTAATTTGGATAATCTATACTCATATATATAATATATTTAAACAAATAGTTAATGTTTTAACGGTTTTTGGGTCATTTGAAATTTTTTTTGCTTAGATTAATTTTATTGTGGTGTAATTTATGTGCAGACTTTATTATAAAAATCAATTAATAAAACTTACAATTTTTTTTATTCAATACTAAATCATCTAAAATGGCTATAAATTTGCATATTGTAATTTTTAGTTCCAATTATGTGAGAATCAACTACAACTTTAAGACTCGTTTTCGCCATATCTAAGTATGAAAAAGGTCATTCATTATCATAAGATCTTGACTTAATAACATGTGTTAAGAATTTATATATTCATGTAGACAAGAAACTCCCATAACATTCGTGAGATACTTAAGAATTTGATTTTCTTCGTACGTACAATAATGTCAATGATATGTAAACACCGTCTCTTGAATTAGAGAATACGTGTTATGATGTAGTAATCTAAAATAAAGTTCGTGTTTCTACATCTCTTATGAAGCTGTCGTAAGAAAGGAAAACGTGCTCATGTAACATGTCTCTATTTTTTTTTTTAAAAAAAAAACATGTTTTAGCCTTTGGTAATCTTGCTTTTAGCCTTTGGTACAACATGTAACATGCCTCTAATGTAACACCCATTCACTTATTTATAAGAAAATTCATCCAATCAAATTCTAAAAAAGTTCCACTACACATTATTATTTGAGTGAGGTTAACCTAACACTGAGACAAATACCTAGAGGTATGGTTTTATTTATGAAAGTAAACTATCTTACAACTTCTTATCATAAATATGTTACTAAATCTATCTTTTTTATCTAATTAAACCAAATTTCCTAGAGTTTAATAGATGTATACGATCCTTTTTAATAATATGTAATCAATTTTTGTGTGTATAAATAAATTATTATTTTTTCAAAAAATCATACATGTTGTAATGAATATATTTTTCAAAGCAAACTTATACAGTTAAAATTCCCTAGAATTCATTCCAGAATGAAGTTAAAATCTTGAAGGTTTTGCAAAAAAAATAATAAAAAAATCGGGTTAAAGGCCCAGCTTAATTCGGGTTAGCCTAGCCCATGAGGAACGCATGTAAAAAAACACGGAGGCTTTCAGAGAGAGGGAGAGAGAGTACGAGTGTGAGTGTGAGGGAGCGAAGATGGAGAAGATGATCGCAGTGGGTATGGTGTGGGGCGCCACCAACGCTATCATGCGCCACGGTGCGCTTCTCTGGGACGAGGCTCTGAAATCCTCTGCAAAGCCACATCCGCAGTCATCCATGGGCCAGAAAATGCGCATCTCCCTCGGGAACTGGTTCAAGCTTCTCTCCATCTGGCAATACTCAATTCCCTTCCTCGTCAACCTCTCAGCCTCCGCCACTTTCTTCGCCATCCTCTCCGACGCCCCGCTCTCCCTCGCCGTCCCTGTCACCAACGCCACCACCTTCGCCGCCACCGCCATCTTCGGCATATTTCTCGGGGAACGCACGCACCTCCTCCGCGCTTTCTTCGGTACCGCTCTTATTGTCCTCGGTCTCTGCTTCTGCATCAACTCTTAGTAGTGGCTTTTCCACCATCTTTGTAAAATCATTTTTTAAACTTTTTAATCTGTTATGTTTTTTGTTACGACTTAAGAGCCTCCAATTTCATTACATCGCCTAGGGTTCACTTTGCAAATTCCCATATCACATAATTTGTTTATTCATGGATAAAAGATTATTTAGTACATGGTGAACAAGAATGGTATCACCAAGATCGGGACAAATAAGAAACAAATGTTACACGAAAGAAGAAAGGAGATGAAAACAATTCAGCTGCCGAGATGCGTGACTTTTGTTGCAGCTACATTTCCACACCTTCACACTGTCAACTTTTTTTGTGACTATTCGATGAAGATGGGACGATCAGCTTCAAGTACATGTTTTAAGTTTGATTTTCAAAGAAAAAAAAATGTTCCGATCTTTGTGTAATAGTTTTGAATCGCTGACTGTGTGAATGGTGGAAAGTGACTGCAGGGAATACGAATCAGATGTTTAGAATTGTGGTTTAAAGCATTCTGGAGGCATCTGTCCGTTGAATCTTTTGGTGTCTGTGCAGTAGTCATAGATCATGTAATTGTTTCTGATCCAATTCAGCTGTTCCAACTGGGTGTGGGTCAGCTTCTTGTATCTAGCGGAAGTCCACCAATTTGCAGGGGTATTATAGGCACATTGATGGATGCTCTTTGCTCCACCCCACTTGCAAGCCCTTGCTCTGAAATGGTGGAATCTGGCTGTGAATGGTGCGTGATTCCAGTCCGTCTTTACTAGGCCGCCTCTGGTTGCCCAGTTGTCTGCATTCCATAGGCTGGTGTAAACCCTCATTCCTTGTTTGTTTGGGTAAGTGATACCCTCTTGTTCATGGTTGCGGAAAACACGAATTGGCACATCATCAACATACCAGCTGAGGTACCAGTCACAGGATTCTAGTTAATGGGTTATAAACAATTTTAGAAAGTCGAATAAGTTTGTGCTCTGGTAAAATTTATCAACTTACACAATTTCTGTGGGATTCCAGTGAATGGTGTAATTGTGAAAATTAGCAGTTGGGTCAAACCAGAGGTAAAACTGTTGCTCTCTGCTTCCTTTTCCTTGTGTGTACAAGTTAGTATGGACAGTGTATGGTTGTCCTGTACTGTTGCCCAAGAACTCAAAGTCGATCTCATCATGCTGGCTTCCTGCAGAAGATAACTGTTTGGGCAAGAGACATTAATTAGCATTTCTTTTAGTAATGGAAGCTTGATGGATTTGTTTTTTCAAAAGTGCATATTTTGGTGTTATCGAGATCTCTTGGATCCAGTGAACTTACATAGTATGCTGTGACTGTTCCGGCAGAATTACCAGGTACAAGCTTGATTTGCATTTCAATGCTTCCAAATAAGAATGATCTCTTCGATTGAGCAGCTGACCCTGAAATCCGAAGGCAACAACAATAACACATTGTACCATTCAGCTAGAAGTAAGTAGATAGTGCATTTTTATTATTTATTTTACTTTAGTTTGCATAGTATTCGGCAATGTTTAGTTTGATCAGAAGTCTTGGGTAAAGTTCTATACGAACATATCTTTGTTATGCTCTTATCTTCAGACTTAAATGTTATCGGATTCATCTTATCATTCTTTTCCACCAGTATTCAATTGCAATGCAATTAACTTTTGTTCTTTTCTCGTTGATGCAAAGTTTTCTCACCATGTGATACCAGTCAATTGAAATCTAAATTGGTGCATGGTAAGCATAAATGTTTCACCTGAGGTTTTATCCAACACAAGATGAAGGTCTTCACCCAGAATTGATGCATGTTGGACTCCCCAAGTGAGGTGCATGCTCTTGGAAAAGTTGGCATCCACTTGGATAATGTTGGGAAGGAATGCTAAGGTTAACAAAGCTACTAGCATTTTTTCAAATTTGGACACACTAACCCCTACAACAACCTTTTCTGTGTTTGCCTTTCTATGAAACTGAAAACTGATGATTGGTTGGTGTGGTCATTATATAAGTTCCAAAGCAATATGACGTTCTAAAGATGAACTCTGTTCATTTAAATTCTCTGAGCGTATATGTACACCCGTTCATAGGATTTGTCATCTTGATATTATTACTTTTCGAACTGGGAGCCTACTGAATTTATGTCAGGATTCATAAATAAGATGGCTCCCGATGGCGTAGAAGTGTTTGAACTTCAAAACCTGCTGCATTATTGCTTTTATATTTTAAATATTTTCCAGCCACTACAGGCATGTCTAAGATTTTATTTCTCAGAAAAAAGTTACACTAATATGATGCCATAAATCAAGAATCAAAATAACTAGATGTACTAATGGTATTTTGAGGTTCACAAGGTACGATTTATAGGAAGTTGGTGAGGTGTTGCTGCCAACTAAGACTGTATGCCTGAGCAAGGTGAAACTCGGGGATCGGAACTGAATGTAATATCACGAGTATAAACGTAGAATGGGAGTAGCAGGATTATTAATTGCTTAAAATAAGTTTATATATAAATCTCACCATACTTTTACATACTTCCGCCAAACCTTTATTAACTGCTTAAAATAAGTTTATTTATAAAAATCTTATCAGCTTTCAAATGTGCACTGTGGAAACGAAAGTATACAAAAGCTAACAAATAAGGTAAATTGCTTGGAAAGAGAAAGAAACTAACAATGGTTTATGATTTCATGCATAGAGTCTGTTGTTTCACCAGACGAAAGGGTAGCACAATGGTTTAGTTTGCTTAAGACATTAAAGCGAGATAGATATATATGTTCGGATTGTTAGCTGTGAATACCACTTTTAAACTTAGAAGGTAAGAAATTTAAATTGTATGAAAATAAATAAGATGAATAAATATATACAAACAAAATTCTACAAAATCATGTTGTTCATGTCCACTCCAAGAATTTAATACAATTATAAACAAAATTAATTATTTTTCACGTAATTAAGTATACTATAAACCAATTTAATAATAATTTTTGTTTCTATTCAACGAATAAATATTTTTTCTAAATTCATATATATGAATCTAGGGAGAATAAACATTATTATTTTTACTTATATTTAGATATAGAAAGTATTGTTCATTGATTTACTTTCAACATTTGAAATAGAGAAAAATATATACAAGTCGGTGGATACTTTTAGGGACCGAGAGACTAACCTGCTGACACGTCTGGGTCGCTCGCTCGCTTCCAAACTCCTCCTGTTGGCCGATCGGTGTTGGCGCAAACCGATCGGTCTCCTTCTTGACGAGGGGGATGTACCGGCAAAAGGTACTCCGACGCCCAAGTTAGGCGTGTGATTTGAAGAGTCTCGGCTCTTGGTTGAATATTTAGTGAATGGTTATCACTATTGAGTATTTGAGAGTCATGTAGGGTAAGTGGAACGTACCTGGCTTTTGGCCCTGGCTTTGTATTTATAATTTACCTCATGGATACTGAGCTGATATAAGTCCAATAAAATATAAACAGAATAAGATATAAACAGATTACCTGAATATCCGATTGGTTATTTGTAACCACTCGGTTAATATTTTATACTATACATTATGCCCCCCAAGTCCGAGTTAAGCGGTTGGATTTAGCCGTGGTTAACTATAGGACTGATGAGTTTGAGGGAGGCTGCGTTGGCGGAATTGAAAGCGTTTTACCGCTCGACCTTCAACAGTAACCGAGAGGGATTTACCGCTCGTCCTTCAACAGGAACCGAGAGGAATATACCGCTCGGTCTTCTACATTAACCGAGCGGGTTTTACCGCTCGACGATCGACGCTCGACGATCGACGATCGACACTAACCGAGCTGGATTTACAGCTCGTCCTTCAACAGGAACCGAGAGGAGTTTACCTCTCGGTCTTCGACATTAACCGAGAGGGCTTTACCTCTCGACCTTCTACTTTAACCGAGAGGGATTTACCTCTCGACCTTCGACTTTAACCGAGAGGGGTTTACCTCTCGACCTTCGACATTAACCGAGAGGGATTTACCTCTCGACCTTCGACTTTAACCGAGAGGGGTTTACCTCTCGACCTTCGACATTAACCGAGAGGGGTTTACCTCTCGACCTTCGACTTTAACCGAGAGGGGTTTACCTCTCGACCTTCGACTTTAACCGAGAGGGGTTTGCCTCTCGACCTTCGACATTAACCGAGAGGGGTTTACCTCTCGACCTTCGACTTTAACCGAGAGGTGTTTACCTCTCGACCTTCGACTTTAACCGAGAGGGGTTTACCTCTGCTTTGAGCTAGGAGTGTTGCCTAGTGAACGGGATTTACCGTTCGTCGTTGAGAGGGTTTTACCTCTCTCCCGAGGGGGATTTACTGCTCGGTCTTCGACCTAGGAGTGCTTCCTAGGGAACGGGCTTTACCGTTCGGCTTGGAGAGGGTTTTACCTCCGCTTTAAGCTAGGATTGTTTCCTAGTGAACGGGATTTACCGTTCGTCTTTGAGAGGGCTTTACCTCTCTCCCGAGAGGGATTTACCGCTCGGTCTTGGACTTGATCGTTAATTATGAACTTTGCTGACGAAATTGGCAATCAGTGTTTGCAATAGGAGACTTCCCCTTCGTTAATTGAATTCCATGATACTTTAAGCATGAAGTCCGTTTATGACTAGATCTTAGTCTGCACTTGCATAGTTGATGGCGTGGATTTCGATATATATTTGTTCAAGATGTTCATTGCTGAAATTCTCATGATGATATATATTATGGTATATAACCGTATAATAAATGATTCGGTTACCAAATATTATGAATTGCACCGAATAAATAACATAGATAATAAACAAGGTATCAAAACCGTTTCGAGATTTTATAATATTGTTGTTGATAGTTATCTCTAACACAATAATTTATTTGACTATTTGAATCATGCCAGAAAATGTTTCGGTTATAATAATTAGATAACTATATTTATAGTTATGTACTATATTATATATCATATATCATATAATATATTATGGATTATACTATATATTTAACATAAAAATAGTTGTTATAATATCTATTATCAATTAGATATTTTATGAAATATGAATATTTCAAAAAATACTTATCTTGTTGACGACGTCTCACGTGTAGTTTTTACTTTGTCGAAAGTTTCTCGTATTGATCCGAAATAGTGATGTCGAGACCGAACGCTCGTCTTGGTTTCTTGTGGTTTCTAACAATCTTTCTGGTGTTTTGTTGTTCCTCCATGCTCCTCGTGGTCGTCATTGGGTTTGACGCTCGGCCCCACGGTGGGCGCCAAAATGTTTCGGTGGATACTTTTAGGGACCGAGAGACTAACCTGCTGACACGTCTGGGCCGCTCGCTCGCTTCCAAACTCCTCCTGTTGGCCGATCGGTGTTGGCGCAAACCGATCGGTCTCCTTCTTGACGAGGGGGATGTACCTGCAAAAGGTACTCCGACGCCCAAGTTAGGCGTGTGATTTGAAGAGCCTCGGCTCTTGGTTGAATATTTAGTGAATGATTATCACTATTGAGTATTTGAGAGTCATGTAGGGTAAGTGGAACGTACCTGGCTTTTGGCCCTGGCTTTGTATTTATAATTTATCTCATGGATACTGAGCTGATATAAGTCCAATAAAATATAAACAGAATAAGATATAAACAGATTACCTGAATATCCGATTGGTTATTTGTAACCACTCGGTTAATATTTTATACTATACAGAGAAAAATATATACAAGTTGGAAATTGATATCGCGAAAGATGTACTTACGTGTAATTTAAAATTGTTGCTGTGTGAAAATAAAATATTATTTGGTTAAAATTTAAATAATCTTGTGTCTGTACTAGCATAGAAACGTGATTTCTCCGGTTAATGTACGTGTTAATATATGAAAAAAGTTAGTTTGACACGTGTTAAAAAAAACATTGACATGATTTTTAATAATATAATAATATAATTATGATTTTAAATTAAAAAGATAATATAATTATAATAAAAATATAATTATTTATGAATGTGGTTGTGATTTTCTGTGTACTTCTAATATATTTATACACTATAAATAACTAAATTAAAAAAAATATTCTTTAAAATACTTAAAAAAATTATATTTTTTTTAATTATCTTTACGCACTTTTTACTCTCGAAAAAATATAAAAGTTTATATTTCAAATAAATATAAAATTACGTCACACCTACTCAAATAAAAAATACACTTAGTAAGCAATGCTACGACTGCGCAATAATAGTGTATAGTAATTAGAAACTTGAGATAGAATAAGGACACTTGGCACTTTCCTTGAGTATACCAATCAATGAAGAATTTGAATATTAAGATCATGAAAAGGATTACAGCCAAAACCAAGAGAAAGAGCACCTAACAGTTGGGTTATGATACATTCAGGTCTGTATCTTTTCCATACAAGATATTGTTTATGTTCTATTGTATGTTGACCCAGATTGCCTTGCCAGGCAAGCCACGGTGAACAACAAATAACAAGTAGTAGCCAGGAGGAGCAACAACATTGGATGGAGGAGCCTCCACTCTGACCCTGTAAGACCCTTCGGTTTCTGTGATCAACTCGTAAATCTTAAGAAACAAGAGCCTCTGTCCCATAGAGAATCCATGAGTGGTGAAGGGTGGGGAATACATGGACACCTTAATATCGTTCTGACTCAACCCAGCTCCATCTTCCATTGAGAAACTAACCTCAAAGAGAGTACCATATGTCAGCTCTTCCTGAGAAGCATCCTCGAGAATCTGTGGCCTAAACATGTCAAAATTGGGATCCAAGTAAGGAGGAGAGAAAGCCTCGACTCTAGTCTCAGTTGGGAAGATGTCAACATCCTTGTACGTATTGTGGGTGTTGCTTCCAGAAACCCAAATCTTGCCACTGGGAAGCACCGTGGAAGTAGAATGGTACATTCTCGCAATGGTGCTTGGCTTAAGCACCGTAAACCTTAACCCTTTAGGCTCCTCCGGTTTATACAACACGGGTGTGTAGTTAGGCATGTCAGCATCCCACCATGCAGACGTACCTCTTGTTGCACCATTGATCAGCAGCAGTTCCCCATTGGGGAGCACCAACAGGTCTCCCATGGTTCTCCCCGAAGGCATCAACTCGCTCTCCCACTCAGGAAATTCCTCCGTAATCACCAACCTGTAGTAATCAACAACTTTTTATGTCACTTTTCAATCAAACATTATTACATATATTGTCTTTTTTCTTGAAAAAATTCATGAGAAAAATTGTTGAGAGAGAGACATGTATGTGTGATACCTATTACAGTCTTGAAGAGCTGGAAGGAAGACTTTGGTTGTCTCGACAAGGTGGAAGGCGTCGGGAACGTTGCCGCCACAAACCATGACCTCAGCCTTGGGGTTTGGGTCGTCGAGGTTAATTGGGAGGAGGGCGGACATGCCAGAGGCGGGGTAGTTGCGGCTGCCACCGAGTAAGACGGGGAAGGTGCGAACGATTTTGTGGGAGATGGGGTTGAGAAGAACGGAGCGGTTGTTGGAGAAGATGAAGAGGTTACCGTCGGTGGAAAGATGGACGAAAGGGTAGAGATTGTTTTCGTCAATGTCCGAGGTTTCTGCTAAGAAGGGGAAATAAAAGGGTTTCTCACTCCTTTGGCCTTCTGCTGGAACGAACTCATAGCTAAATGATCTGCGCCCTCCTATCAAAATGAAGTCTCCGTTTGGAAGCATTTGTTGAGTTGAATACCTATTCACAAGTTTACATAAATTTTAAATAAATTATTTCTCTTTTTTGTGAAAATGGTGCTGTATATGAACTAGGTAGGTTTTGTACCATCTATCTGTTGCTAGAACGTTGTCATATTCCCTCCATTCACAACCATCACAGTTAGGACCCATGTATCTAATGCTTTTACCTCCGGTGTCAAAACCACCAGTACTCACGAAGGTACCATCAGATCGAACCCCTCCACTGGAGCACCATGGATCTCCCTGTGTTACCTGCACCCAAGTTCTCCATTGTGAAAAAGACAAAAAGGACATTGAAAAAAGGAAAAACTTACGTGATATCGTTGATGATAAATTATGAAAGACAACTCTAATCACGATAACAGAACAACAACAACATTATCTGAAGAAAACTTAAGGAAAAGTACGAATGACACACCTGTATTGCCCTAACTTGGTTTGTCTCGATGTCGTATTCGACTGCATGAGCAAAACAATCGAATTTGTCTTCTGTAGAGCCCGCATCTCTGTACGGAACGCATGGCTCGCCTTGAGGCAATCTAATCCTAGAGGTGCGAAAAATTTTGGCATCAAAGACGATGATCTTGTTTGTGGGTAACAAGTTGATGTGCATGGCCGAAACACCTGCATTTTCCGAAATCAACTCCCAATTTCCAATGGAATTTACTAGAAAAGGAGCCTTATTAGTTTCTTGAGCAGGTTGAGGGAAAGGAAAGGGTGGGAAGAAGGGAATAGGTGGGGGCTCAGAAAAAGATGGTAACTCTGGAGGAGGTGGTGGTGATTCAGAATAGAAGGGATCTTCAGCAAATAATGATTTTTGGTCTTGGTAGTCGCGAAGGAGCGGTGCATGGCGAAGATGATGAACATGGATATTGTGTTTGTGCTGTCTTTTGATTCTGGCTTCGGCCACAACAAGGAACAAGATAGAGAAAATAAAAAGAACCTTGAGATGGTTTATCATGATTGGTAAACGTGAGGAAGTATAACAAAGGAATCACCAGAAACACCTCCACACACGGCGTGTTAAAGCCTGTGCGTGTGGGTTTCTGGTTTCTCACGATTCCTTTGTTAAATTCTTCCTAATTCTCCGTTTGCATGCTTTTGTTTTTATATGGTTACGTCAAAAAGCCATTTTTCAAAAATAGAAAATGATTTAAAGGAGTCACCTTAAATATAGTTGTCCTTTCTTTTTTTTTTAGTTTACTGTAACAGTACTAAATTTATAACCATAAACTTCTTTAGACATCTTTTGTGTCTTGATAGACGATGATATATGTTGAAATTTCATCTCTGTTCTATTGTTTAAAGGTTTAAAATAAGATGATAGTTATTTCCACTGCTAGTATAGTAAGATTTTACAACAGTTTTTTACACAAGATAATATTTAAAACTAGAATTTTTTAGTATCATCAGTGATATTGTTCCAATTATTCTACTTATATAATGAGACATAATTATCCATTGTTCATATTACAGTCACAAAGTAGGCAATACAATAGGTCTAGTTGTAGCAAACAGAAAACAAAAAAAGTGATGCAGGAATCCTGAAATTGTATAAACTAATGCTTCAGATAACTGAAGTTTTATTAGTTTTTGTTAATTTGTGTGTGTTAAACCTGGACCAACTTCATCGTGGGGTCTATATGACTTTGATTTTCCTTTTAACTTCAGATTTGGTGCATAACATTTATGATATTTGATTTTGTAATATCTCTAACATTGAACATTTATATTTGTCTTGTCTATTGTTAACTAATGGACTTGTTAACAACCTTTCTTTTGACTTCTTCTTTGTGAAGATGGATTGATATACTCTGTCTTCTGAATATTATTGCTTGTATCATATATGGATTGAATGAAGTATCTATAGGCCTATTCTATAGGTCTAATGTGAAAAGTAGTCTCTGCATCATTTCTAGCACAATAAACGAACCATGAATAGGTGCCTTACACTGTTTCGCGACTCTAACTAGTTATTCTTTATGAATTTCATTTCCCTTTCATCCTAAATTTTATAATTTGAAAACATCTTGCCAAGTTCAGTAACTTTATGTCAAACTTCTAATTAAATTTCACCTATTAAGTTATGGCTTAACTATACAATAGAAATGGCTAAACCAAATTTTAAAATGTTGCCACATGAGTGAAAAAAAAACAAACTAGCAACTAGAATTTAAGTAGTTAAGTGTGGTTTAGGTTTAGGTTTCTTATTCCCGTTACATTCCTTGCTCATAGTGTCAAAGGCTCGTTACTTTTGAAGACTCGCCGCCCTTGAAGTCTTGTTGCCGTACAAGGCTCTCGTCGTCGAAGACTCACCGCGGTAGAAGGCTCGCTGCTGTCGGAGGCTTTGCCGCACTCGTCGTCAAACTACGAAAGGCTTTGCCGCACTCTGCCGTCGCTGAACTGTTACCACCATCGGAAGTTGTGAGAACACTTCTCCTGGACAGAGAAGCAAAGGCAAATCATTCTCCAAAGGTACGAATGTTTTCCTCTCTCTTTCGAAAGGATAAATAAAAGTAAAAACCGATGCACTTGAGTGTATTCATCTGGGCCCAGTGGTGGTAACAGTATTTGGTTGAGATGCATGACATACCTTTGTACAATTAACTAGAGAATATTACTAAAATGTAGTTCCTCATATATTTCGCGAATCTGGATTTGTGAATGATGAGTTGGGTTTCAGACATAGTAGTATTCCACGTTTTATCTAAACTTTGGAGATATTTTGTGTGTGATTAATAACTGCTTCATCAACTGGTAAAGTGAAACACTTTGGAAAGCGATGCACTTTGGTGTGAATAATAATTTGCTGCGAGATGCAATTTGGTTCATTGTAAAGGAAGAGCAGAGGGGTATGCTACAGTTCAGTGGTAATAAACAAAGAGGGAGAAAGATGGAATGGAATGGGAGTGAGTAGAAGTGATATTAAATAGCCAAAAGGAGAGCAAAATTATTTGTTTTTTGGTAAAGGGAGAGTAGCATTGGCAGCATATTTTGGCCAATGGAGAGCAGTATACACAACATTTTATATTTATAGAAGAGAGGCAGTCATGACTCAGCAGTTTTTAGGCATTGATTTGTATGGGGTTACTTGATGGTTTTTAGGCAATGGAGTGAGCTAGGTTAAGTAGTTGGGCTTTGAAGGAAAAAAATGGGCTTAAATTCTGGGATTATATTGTGATTGCCAAGCTTTTAAATTGGTATAAAACAAGTTCAAATAAATCTTATAGGATAAAAGTTTCTTAACTTTAACTGTTGCATTGACTTTGTTTAAAAACCATAAAGTTACATTAATGCTTTTCTCTCTGTTTTTCTTATATTTGCAGACATTTTCATTTATGAAGTAATATTTAGAAGTATTATAATTAACTGAAAATAGTAGAAGCACAGAGATTTGAATGTGCATTTGGTTGTTTGCTGAGAGTTATTTCATATATAATAGAGCATATTACAATTAGTGCAGCTCTCTGCAGAATTAAATGAAGTCAAAGGGGAGTAATGAGATGAAACAATGATAATATGAAAAGTTCTGGCTTTGTTCTTTCTTCAGCCAAAAAATAAAGGATGAGAGGTTGTCACGTTTTCATATGTTTTACTAGTCTTAACAATGATCTATAATATGCTTCTTTTATATTTTCTTCGAACCAATTTCAGTTTGCAGTTCAATCAGTGGAATGAACGAAAGAGGGGTTCTTTCCTTTTTACTATATTATTATTATAATTAGAATTACTACATAATTTAAAACAGCTTTTTGTTCCCCTGAATTTTCCTTCTTTGCTTTGAACGTGATATAAAAATACTTCCATCAATTTATTCTTATTATTAGCTGAAGCCATTATTGACGAGAACAGGGCCTAAATTTATGAAACCTCCTTAGTCAACATGCAAATATGGGAGACTGCAACATAAATTACAAACTGTGCAACATTTCAACTAGGGCTGGGCAAAAGTAATTGTACTGTACTGAATTATAGTTAACTGTACTGAATTATACTTAAAATTCCCTGCTGCAACACTTTTGACCAAAATTGGAAAGTATTCTTCTTCACACAGTTCTTAATAGTCCTTAGATACTTCCAATTAACTTATTTATTCTTCCTTCCTAGCACTGAAAAGCTTTATAGAAATATTTTATAGAAAAAAGAAGTCTCAAGATCAATATGGGAAATTTTAATTATATCTAACAACTCTCTTAATTTCCAGGTGACTTTTGATGATGATAAATCAAAAACAGTGGATTTCAATATTATCCACCATCTAATCCTGATTTCCAAGTTATTGAAGAAGAAAATCCTCCACTGTTATTGAAGAGCCACGGTAATTCTGGGTCCTGAATAAGAAATTATCACTTTCTATTTGATATTCTTATTTGTTTGTTTGATCAATTAGATGCTGAAAAGGTGGTCTTCCCTTTGCATTCAACCTTTTTATGTAGCTTAATTTCCAGTGATCTACTTGATAATTTATAATGGACTGCCTTTAAACATTATAAGTGTATGCTAATATTGCTTGGGTTGTGAGACCATTGTAATGACAGTGACAATACTTTTGTGAAAGTTGTCGTGTGCATGCAACAGAAACTCCTATAAACATGGAGGTGTTATATACTTGTTTTTCTTCACTGGTTTATTTATATGTTTGTTTTAATTAACACATGTAATTGTTAACCAATGTTGTTAACCGGTCTCCTATTAATTTGGATGATTGAAGATCAAGAAAGAAGCACTGATGTAAGTTCTCTAATTAATATCTTGTCCTTGATTCTCCTGCGTAGTTTTAATTATTTTTTCATTGTGTGGTTCACATCCATTATTGTCAGAGGAGTAAGCTATGATAAAAGTTATCTTGATGGGAAAATGTATGCTTCATATTCTTTTATAAACATTTCTAAGGGTAAAGAACAGTCTAACAGTGGTCATAGTTTGATCAACAAAATTGAGGTTGCAGCTATCTCTGAGATTATTAGAAATCTTAAAAAAGGTTACTTTATTAGAAATCTTAAAAAAGGTTACTTTCTCTCTTACTGCTTCTCTTCTGTCATTGATATGTCATTCGAAAAGATTATTGTCAAAGTAAAATCTCTATAATCATAAGAATACAAGAAAAGAAAATTTTACGTGATTAATTCATTTTTCTATTTATAAGAGTTTTTGAAGACTTTTGATTGGTCCTGCCTTTTTCTGCTGATCCTTTGCGTGTAGTGATGGTTCATGTTCTGATACGGGGTGTGTTTTTATCTGGGTTTCGGTTTTTACATGCTGTTATTACTTGTTTAGAATCCATCTCATCGGGATGTTGTTGAACCCTTGCCTTCGTATGGCCGAGGCCTTGAAGTTCCCAGGGGAAGATATCATAGCTTGATACATGTTACATGATGTAATTGCCTGTAATTGAGAACTGTTTTCATCTTGCTATATATCCTTTAGGCTCTAGGCTTTAGCTTTAATTCTGATCTGTTTTCACAATGCAGAAGCATGTATATTTACTGAACTTTGAACTGCACAATAAATAGTTTACTGAACTGTATTGCAGTGTAACTGAACTAAAATATAGTTCAGTTTATTTGAACTATTTTATAGTTAACTCTATTTGGTTTATAGTACAGTGCAGATAGTGCAGTTTGCCCACCCCTTTAAGTTTAGGAGACATGGCGTTCAACGTCGGCGGAGGAGCTATCAACTGGTTCCCTGGCCACATGGCCGCCGCCAGACGCGCCATCCGTCAACGTCTCAAACTCTCCGACCTAGTCATCGAAGTCCGAGATGCTCGACTTCCTCTCTCCTCTGCCAACGTCGATCTCCAGCCCCACCTCTCCACTAAACGACGCGTCGTGGCACTCAATAAAAAAGACCTTGCCAACCCTAACATCATGCATGTAAAATCATCACCATCATCAGTATCCTTGTCATTGTTGTTTACCTGTTAAGTTATTCACGCGGCGTGTTGTTGCTACAGAAATGGACGCATTATTTCGAAACGTGCAAGCAGGATTGCATTGCAATAAACGCTCACAGTCAGAGTTCTGTGAGGAAGCTTCTAGAGCTGGTGGAGTTCAAGCTGAAAGAAGTCATTTGCCGGGAACCGACACTACTTGTGATGGTGGTCGGTGTTCCCAATGTTGGCAAGTCTGCTTTGATTAACTCCATTCATCAGATTGCAAAGTCTCGCTTTACAGGTAATAGTTTCGCGAATTCGCGAAACCATTGACTTGAATGATTTTTTTTTTATTTTATTTTGTTTTGGAATTGAAGTGGTGTTCTTTGATAGCGCAAGAGAAGATGAAGCGTGCTGCTGTGGGTCCGTTACCTGGTGTTACTCAAGACATAGCAGGATTTAAGGTCTGGTTGACAAACATGAACATAAAATTAAACCAGATGTTCAAGTTATAATGGTGAAAAAATATACTAATTATGTCCTGTTTAGATAAATTTATTCAATAAGAAAATAAGATACAACAAACTTCTCGTGTAAGCTAAAATGAACATATGTAATTAACTTTTATATTGCCTTTCTCATTAAACTTTCTCAAAAACTGAGACAAATAAGTAGATTGTGCCTTGGTTTTTTCTTTTCTTATTCCTTACATATTAATACTTAGGGAGAATTTTATGTAATGAGGACCTTAAGGTTGTTGTTTTGATATAGGCTGCCTAGGTTCAGCCACTTTAAATGAAATTAAAGATAGCTGATCTATATTTCTCAAGTGACTAAGTATTAATATTATGCGTACTCTGTATTTCTCTAGTTGGTGGTTTAGGTTTAAAAGTTAATTTCTGCAAATGATATAAATGATTACTGTTTTTCTTGTCTCTAGTTTCTAGTTCTGTTGCCTCCACGTGCAAACACATTATTTTATGTGCTGCAGAACTACAATTCTTGTTTATTCCATTGTGATTCATTGGAATTAGGGCATAAGTTTATGCTAGAGACAAGGCTTCCTTTGTTCTGTTTAATGTATCGATGCTCTTCCTTGAGTGTGTGTTTTTGAATAGCATATTTTAGGGGTTTTACTTTTTGTGTTTTTTGGAAGCTCCTTGGGAAAAGCAGCTGATTATCTTCAAAATAAATTGAAACAGCATCATTGAGTTACATGAATCAAATTTAGATTCATGTGTCTAATAAAAATGTTTTCATTCATTTTGTTAGAATTATTACATCTATGTATCATCATTAAGCCTAAGTATGATGTAGTGTGGTAGATAATTTATTAGTTGTACCTATAGTCAGTACCTAGTTTTGCACTGTAGTGTCTAGTATAGTCTCTTAATTTTTCATGTACTCGTGTATCAGTTTTTCATTATAAATAGAAGATTAGGAGAGGGATCTCTCAAGCCCTCCAAAATATATTTCTCTGTTTTTAATCTTAAGTCATTTGAATCATGGGTTCTTGTTGTACTGGTTGGTATTTTAGTACACATTCATATTTTGGAGTGAAGTACTGGTTTTGTTCTCACCTATAGCGTCTGATGTTCCAACTATTATCTAATTGTGTACTTTTGCAATCTAGATCAATAGGGTAAACATTCCTAATTGTTGCAAGGGGCAACATGCTCCCTGTTAGATAAGTGAACAGGGATCATGGAAGAAAATAGCATGAAAGGCAAGCAATACGTTATTGCCTTAGCTGAAGCTTTTGGAATAGTCAACAAAAACGTGCTGGGGAGAAAAGGGGATGGATGATAAACAACTTTATGAAATATTGTTTTAACCTTTGGTTGATAAAATGAAAGAAAATGTGACATTTTCCATGTTTTTCGTGATGGAAGTAGTAAGAGTCCCAAGATTAAATGCACTAATGATTTGAATCAGTTTTAAAACACAATTAATTATTTTCTCTCTCACACACAAAACATGAAAGCTTAACGAAGCTTGCCATTTTAGTAGGAAATTCTTTAAAAAATACAAGTGTAAATAAATGTAAGAATTTCATGAGTATATATGATTTAGACCTTTTTGTTTGAGGAAAAGAAATTTATATTAGTGAGCCATACGATCAAAATATCGTACCTACAAAGTATACCCTTATGTACTGCATATATAGTTGTGTATTGTACTACATACTGGTTAGTTACCCTTCCTTGAAAATATTGGAAACCTGCTAACTGTTTCAGAAATAGGTTTTATTTTTTGTTTTGTCAAGATATTTTTGAGAGATTATTATTCTCTTCCATTCCTAATTCCTGAAAGTTTTTAATGTTGGCTTGATTATTTATGATTTGGCATATAAACGAAGAAAGTATTTGCAAACGAAAAGGTAGAAGGAAATCAATGCATATTCTATTTTTTTCCTGCATTTTGTTTTATAATCCGTCTGTCAATTGATTCTATTTTTAGTTGGTGGTTCCATAATTAAACAATGACTTTGACCTGATGTTTCAGATAGCACATAAACCAAGTATATATGTCCTGGATTCCCCTGGGGTATTGGTTCCGAGTATCTCGGACATAGAGACAGGGTTAAAGCTGGCTCTGGCAGGTACTACGTCTTTTAAAATTTATCGTAAATATTTCTGTCATTCGTAAAATTTGACATTGTTATCGTGGTAATATTTGACATATTATTATCGGAGCATGACTATGTTGACTAAAACTATGTTCTGAAATTACATTTATTTATCCCCAACATGTTTGATTCCTGTGTATTTATTCAAAGCCTTTTCTGGGAGCTATGTTTGTTTACTGGAATATGAATAAAAGATTTAATTTGATTTTTTTCTTCCTGCCAGTTTTCATTGTGTCTACAAGCTAGATTGCAAACCTATAATTGCTGCTGTTATTTCTATACATAGAATACAAACAAGACTTCTTACTGATGTCTTGGCTAGCCAATTGTTTTAAAGTAAAATAAGGAGAGTGTTTAAATTTATAAACAACAGTCTTCTTTTATATGATATGATTCAGTGTCTGCGTTGTCTCTTATATTCTTATGTTTTACTTGCAAACCACATTGCTTGTTTATTATTTTATTTCATTTAATCAATTGAAGTGGATGCCTTGGTGGGACAGTAGGAGAGGACAAATTAGTGAATTGTTTTGTCTATTTACTAGGTTGAATTTAATTTTCAGTAGAATCCTTTAACTTTATTACGGGCCTGTAATTTTGAATCTTCTTGTCCCTTCAATGGTCGAGAATCCTATCTCTTATTATCTCATTCCTTAGTTATTAGCAATTCTTGAAATTGGAAAGCTGTCAGTGTTCCATTAGGCCAATCATTTGCGTTAGTTTGAGAACGTGCTCTGTGAAGGATTGGTATGCTTCTCCTGATTCACTATGGGTTACAAGGAGGATTCTTACTATTCTTGTGATTAGGTCTCACATTAATGAACGTAAGATAACCTTGCTAGGTTTTAATTTGAATTTGGCGTTAAATTTGATTAATTTGATTCCATTACTTTTTACAGTGATGATCTATTCCCATTTATGTGGAATTGATTTTGAAGTTGTGGTTGATGTTTTCAAGTAGATACTTTAGGCGGGATATAAAAGTCAGTTGATTGCTCAACTTTTGTTGTAGTCCCATTTTTTTTATTGATTGTGTTTAAACTACCTTTGCATCAAACAATCAATTTCCTTGTTATGTATTTTCTGTTTTCTTTAGTGGACAAAGTAATAGAAGGTGATTTTTGTCTTATTTCACAGCTGGTGGTTTATATACTCTAAATATGGAATAATGAACATTTATTTTATACTCTAATAACTTTTGAGGATCTAATCAATTTTATCGTGATAGCATAAGCAAAAGGGCTGGTTTTAGTCTGTGAATAGGCATTATGGGGCACCCAAGGGCAATGAAAATGTGGAGGTGGCATTTTTCAGTGGGTGGAAAACTTTGTTAGAAAAAACAAAATTATGTAGTTTGAAATCGCTACGAGTAATTTAAAGACTTTCGTGATTGTTTCCTTTTCCGTACTAATGTTCATGGGTAACTGAATTAAGTATCTTTTCAATGTGGCATATTTTTGTCATTTTTAAGCTAACTATCTTTGTTTTCAAGCCGTCATTGTAGATAGAAGTTCTTATTTTTTGCCCTACATCTTACACATTCTTTAGTTATTTTCCCAGACCAGTTTTGACAATTGAATATCTCATTTTCTTACGAGTTCCACTTAGTATGGGAAAAAATGGGACTAGGTAGTGCATCTACAGCGGTTGGGTTTCTGAATATGTATCCTTTGTAGCACGTGTCCTGATATATTATGTCATGCAAACATGGTTGATGAATTGACAGGGTCAGTCAAAGATTCAATAGTGGGTGAGGAGCGTATTGCGCAGTACTTATTGGCAGTTTTGGATACTCGGGGGACTCCATTTCACTGGAAGCACCTAAATAATAGGAGACTGGATGGGATTGAATACGAAGCGGAGGTGAATCATGAATATAGTCTGAAAAATCTTAAGCCAAAGAGAAGAAATCCGCCAAATAGATCTGATTTGGTGTATGTTGAGGTAACAAGCAGCAGTTTTCTGTAGATTTTCTTCTGTGTAATGGAATATCACGCTTTTAACTACCAATGCTGGAAATTTTCACACCTTGGCTGACGAAGTCCCAATTATATTACACTTCCCAGTTGTTTTAATCCCATTATATTACAAATCTTTTTGCCTTGGATTTTTTGACGATGTTTTGTTAAAACCTAGACGATACATGAATTTGTCTGCAAGCACACTTTTTTTGGGAAGGACTTACTGTCTCCTATATTTAGTTCTACTTTGTCTTGCATCTGAAGTTACCAAGGTGTTTCTGAACTACGTTTCTTGCATTTGATGTTGCAATCTGTGATGATGGAAATTACCCACGTTTCCCATATTTTTTTTTGTTTCTTGAAATTAATTTATTCTCATTCTACAATAGGATCTTGTAATGGGAGTTCAGCATGCGCTCTATTCAACTCTAACAGAATTCAATGGGAATGTGGAAGACGAGAATGACCTGGAGTGCCTTATTGACCTGCAATTTAGTGCACTCCAAAAGGCAATGAAGATACCTCACAAGGCTTCAGAAGCACGGTTAATGGTATCCAAGAAGTTACTTGCTCTATTCAGGACAGGTAAGCTTGGTCCTTTCATTCTTGATGATGTCCCAAAGGTCAAGCCTGCAACATAATGTCAATTGAATCTTTCTACCCACCTCTCTTTTTCTGTGTATTAGATCTCCTACCTTTACTCCTTCCCCATTTCTGCTATATGTATTATCTTTCATTCTAAGTTTTGCTGTAACTTGTAAGTAAGGATTAATTTAATTTAGGAAGATATTGAGATTATTTTCAGTAAATGCGGGTAATTTGCCAGCATTTCAGTTCTTAATATTTTCGTTCCCCCAAAAAGGTTTCACTAGTGGCATGTTTGGCTCCTAAGACATCTACCCCATGACCATGGAGTTCAAAGCATGTACAATTTGAAGGATACCTACGTTGAATTTCTTAATTACTCAAAAATTTTCGGTGGGTGGATTAATTGTCATTGATGGATAACTGTAATTGTTGGGCCATCTTCTCAAAAGAGAAGAAGATATTAGTAAATTTGATTATTTGGTTAAAGAAGTAATAAATTAGCTAACTTTTATTTATGTGGAATAATACTTTTATTTTGGATGCTTGCCCTTTTTGTGAAATTATAGTTTAGAAAAATAAAGGATTAAGTTCAACCTAGAGTTTTTGAGCTTACAAAATCAGTATTAATTATTGCATAGAAATAAATAATGTTATTGAGCTTATTTTTTGTGGAAATAATCTTTCCAAATACATATTTTAGAACAATGTAGTTCAGTATATTATTTATATATAACTATAAAGACTTAATTAGTCACATGGTAAATGGGCCTGTTTTTAGTTTTCGTTTTTAAAAAGGTTTCAATTAGGTTATTTTTTTGAAAATATACTAATGCTATTAAGGTATGTCATTTGTTAATACGTGGTTTTTGTAATTTTTTAAAATTATTTGAAAACTTTTTAAATCTTTTTTGTAAAAATTGTATCATTACACGTCATGTTTCTAATGTGGCACTTGATATTGTCATGATCAGAGTAATGTCACTTGATATTGTCATGATCACGTGTCAGAATTATTGTTTTTATTTTGATTTTAATATATATATATAAATTAGTTTAATTATAATTTTTTTGAAATGAAATAATGTTGTTTTTTCAAAATTAAAACAAAATTTATTATTTATATAAATATTGTATAAATATTTTTATTAAAAATGATTTTATAAAATATTATATTAGTGTTCCTCTTTAAATTAAGATAAAATTTATTATTTGTATAAATGTTATGGTGATATTTTTATTAAAAATGATTTTTTAATATATTATATTATTATATATTATTAATTTGTTTTGGAAATTGGACCAGATCATTTAGTTTGATAGTTTTTAAAATCGTACAAAATTTAAAATAATGTTAATGAGAAATCTGGTATAGCTAGACTAATATAGGTAGTCAGTCTGGTATAACTAGACTGAAAAGTAAGGGCGACAAAATCATTATGTTATATCAGCTCAGCTAATGACCCAAAAACAACAAAATGTCCAGGTGTAGAAAAAATAACTATGGGTATGATTTAATTTTCTATAATACTAACTTCTAGGTATACTAGTATTAGTATAACATATTATTATTGGACATCATGTTCCTATGCAACATATGATTTCAAGCTACAAGTAAAAACCGTCAGTGGCATCTTCCTTGACCTCGTACTCCACTTCGTCCTCTTCCTACTATTTTTGTGTTATAAAAATAAATTTAAAATTAAATATACTATAAATATTGTAATTAAATTCTATTATCTTTTCGATCTTTGAGCATGCGCTCAAGGGAATTTGGAATCATGAAAAATTCTCTTAAATTGTTTAAGGATTTCATTTAGAAGAAAATTCAAATTGATTCAGGTCGATAGAAGGAAATCGACTACATTCCTCAGTGTCATTTGTTCTTTGTTAAAGAAGTTGTTAATTTTTTTTTTCAGACTTTTAAAAAATTACTTGAGGAAATCGGTCCCTTGACCAAAGACATGCACAGTGAGACCATAATAGTAAATTGCAACGAGATAATAATGAATTGCAAGAACAGATCTTGAAATTACAGAAAGAGGACAAACTTTTGAAAAGAGAAGTAGAAAATTTGAAAAAACGGTCTGAAGTTCACGATCTTCTTAGCAAAATGCTTATAGAGGTTAGAAATAATATATATATATATATATATATATATATATATATATATATATCATAATATGATATATTATAAATTATATAATTTGTTATAATACAATAACTTATCTTATTGTTGGTTGTGTTGTGGATTTTCCACATTCTATGATTCTATGTTAAATATGAGGATAGTGTAAGTAGAAAAATTGTGAATTAATAAGACTACTCATGGTGTTCTTATAAAAGAGTATAGTTGTTATTGTTTATGTTGTAGTGTATAGATCTCCTATTTGATAAAGGATTAATTATATTTGAAAGCTTAAATCATGGAGGACTATAAATACATATTATACACTCATGTTTGTTTATGATTTTTACACTAGTGTAGAAAGGACATTTAACGTCTGTTATTTTGTCCTTTTGACGTCAGCTCTAGAACCGATGTCTTTGTGGGTGACGTTAATCAAACGTCGAACTCAAACAGGTCCGACGTCTTTATAGACGTCGGTTACTGCATGACCCGACATCTAAAGGGCTCCATAGATGTCAGTTACTACATGACCCCGACGTCTAAAGGGCTCCATGGATGCCGGACACATTGCATTAACCGACGTCTACTGCAACTCGTGTCTTTGAGTAGCATAGTAGCACCTTCTTCCCTTTGCTAGTTTCGTCATAGAAAAGGTTGCGTCTTTTAGATCTTTTATGGCATTTCAACCGAAAATCGAATCTGGGTCCTTGTCTAGTTCCATTAAAACCGCTAATGAAAACGAACGATGACAATAGAACTAGGCAAGGAACGAAGTTCGGTTTTTGGTTGAAACGCTATAAGACATCCAAAAGACGCAAGTTTTTCTTACGAGGAAACTAGTAAAGGGAGAATGCAGTACAACGCTACCCAAAGACACTAGAAAAACTGCACCAAAACACAACAAAAACTCACTTTAATCGGTTCAAATGAAAGATAATCAACCAAAGACTAATATAATCGGAATACAAGTACGTTTAAACAGTTCAAAAGAGACAAAAACGCACCTGGAAAAGCAATGCCGCAGAGAGAAAAGACGAGAAGGAAGACGATCAAGTGCTCGTAACAGCGGATTTGATGTCTCATTTAACAGCAAACTAGACGTCGGCTCCCCAGGTGAACCGACGTCTATTATGGACTAGACATCGGGACCCTCACTAATATGACGTCCAAAACAACTTTTCATCAGGCCATTTAGACGTCGGATGGCATGATCCGACATCTGTATGGTGGAAAAAAATAACTTTTCATCTACCTGTCAAACATATACATATTCGTTAGGAGGGACACCGATGTCTATATATAATCGAATATAGACGTCGAGGTGACGAGATCGGACGTCTCTAAGACGGAAAAAAATGAATTTTCACCTACTTGTCAAGCATTAAGAGGTCTGTTAGGAGGGGCCCCGACGTCTATTCCCTCCTAAGAGACGTTTATATGCCCATTTATTTACAAAAATGCCATCGTTCAATAATTTACGTTGGTTATTTTGTGGTTCGACGTCTACGAGGTGACGTACGTTAAAGCCCAATTCTGCACTAGTATAATCAAATATGTAATGCTTTAATTAGTAAGGTAATCATAATTGGGGTGTAATATAATGCTTTTGAAAGTCACAATTGAATCGTGACAACTAGGTTGTTTAAATACAACCAATTTTTGATCTAGTGGTAAGTTTTCGATTTAATCAATTTAAATACATATTCATTCTTTAATCCTATAAGGGAACTTAAACTTCAAAGCAAACAATACTTCAGATGCAATAGGAGTTGAGGGTTAAGAGAGTTTTTGTCTTAACAAAAACGGTTAGATTGCTAGCTTTTAAGTGAAAAAAAATTGTGTCCTGATCGTCAACTATATCTTTCGGCCTAGTGATAAACGCTCAAATGAACCAATTTAAATACAGATTTCTTTCCTAGTTCTCCGAGATGGTTTTTAAGAATAAAATTATAATAGAGCTTTAATCTTCAAAACCATCAATACTCCAAATCTAATAATTGATTTTGGGAGTTAAAAATTAAGACTTTGTTCACTTGAATGGATTTGGGGAAGTAATTGAGGGGATTTGAGAGGATTTGAAGGTAAATATTTTTGTTGTTTATTTGAGTGGATTTGGAGATAAATAAGAGTGAATTTAGAAGTAAATTTTTTTAATCTGTCATATCAATCAAATCATACACTAATTTTTAGAAGTAAATAGAGAGTTTTTTTGTCCCTGTAAACAATATCAATTTTTATAATCTCAAATTCGTTGAAATAACATTTTTATGGTTAATTACTTGGTCTAAAATATTATTACTTTAAATCGTGAAACTTAATAAATATGTATGTAAACTTATTTTGCCCTTAACTCATAAAGTATATATAACTATATAAGATTATTAAATGCACTTAAACTATCAACGTACTTTATATTGGAAAGATAATCAATGATAAAATTGTTAACCTACTTATCATTTTAAAAACGAAGATAATCATTTTAGTTTATTATAGCATTGGTAGGCTAGATCTTAATTACAAGTATGTGAATATAAAAGAATTTGTATATGTATTAGTTGGTTCATGAAGTACATTCTCATAAATCTTATACCTACTTTTTCTTCAACCAACGGGCAGTTGGTCTCCATGAGACGCCTATACCCAGGTTTTGAAAAATGAAACTTAATATGAAACAGACAATAACATATATTAAGTATTTTTTTTAAAGATTAATGAAAAATAAATAAAATATTATAATATGAAAATGAAAAATAGATATAATAGAATGACTAATATAAAAAAGGACAGTGTTGTTTTTACGAAAACTAAAAATCGAGAAACTTTTCTACAGACCAAAAGGTAAAATGTATATTTTCTCAATAGAAAATACATTTAATTTATTATCAGAAATAAATTCAAATGTATAAATAATATATAATAAATTTTGTATTAAAAAATATATTTTGAATGGATAAATGATATATTTTATATTCAAAATAAATAATATATAGCTTAATACAAGATTGTTTTAATTATCATGAATTAAATTAACATTTAAAATTAAAAGTGCATTAAAGAGATTTAAAAAAAATGCGTTGTATATGAGATTAAGATAAATCATGTAATCCTTGATAAGTATAATACCTTCTAAAATTGCCCTCATTTAATGAAAAAAGTTATAAAATAATTCATATATATATATATATATATATATATATATATATATATAATCGTTGTGAATGATAAAAAAAAAGTGAGTATACAATTTAATATAATTAAAACTCTAAAAAAAATCATACATGTTTAAAAGATTATTCTTGGTTTTTTCTTCCAAATTATTAAATCATCAAAATTGAATCAAAAGCAAAATTTTAAGAGATGGGATTATTATAAAAGAAATATATAACGAATGTAACTTAAAAATTAGTTATACAAGATGTAATAGTTAAGATTTAGTTTTATATTCCTAAAAAGAATTTTCATACAAAAAATTAAATAAAAATAAAAATAAATTAGTTAGAATGTAAGAATTACAAAGAAGACAAAATATAACTATTCAAAAATTTATATTACAAAAGTTATCATACAAAAATACTTTTGCAAAAGAAAAAAAAATCACGTATAAGAAATATTATATTATCAAATTAATACAATATTTCACTAGTTGGTCAAATTTTAAAAATGAAATAGAATAGATAATACGTTTGTATTTTACTTATTCTTTTTATTCAATGATGAAATAAAATAGGAGAAAAATGAGAATAAAAATGATTTTGTGTTTTACTATTGAAGATATATGTGAGAAAAAAAGTATAAAAAATATATTAATTTTCTTTTGTACAATCATCTAGAAAGTACACATTTGAAACAATTCCTTACAACAATGGTGTCTTGATGCTTTGAAGTAGTTTCTTGAAGTTCCTGACATGTTTTCGTTTCTTTCCTCTGTTCCCTTTTTTTTTGTCTGTCTCGAACTTAAAAGCTAATTCTGATTTAATTAATTTGCTCAGCGCACAACTATCATGCGCTGAACGAATAATCAACTGCATATTCTTTAACTGTCCATACTTCCCTCAGCGAATTATTTTAGTGTGCTGAGCGAATAATTATCTTTTTAGCTGAGCGATTTAATGTTGGCTTAGCAAGAAACATCTGACAACACTCCACCTTTGATGTATAAATTCCTGTACAATTTACTACACACTTTCTAACTTCCTATTACAACTTTTTTCTATTAGGAAACACATTATTTCATGAATAAATACAAATTTTGAGCTAATTAATAAGTTTAAAAATATGTATTTTTCATACTTATCAATCAACAAGAGCCCTAATAAGTGTTAGTAATTTATCTTAGTAATTATGGATTAAAGTAAAAACTCATTGTATGATTCTAATAATTGAGCTTGTTATATTTGAATGATTTTAATAGTGTAAAAATGGATGGAAAAAGAAAAGAAAAAACAGAAAAATGATTGCTCTGAATTGCTTCTATTCCCTTCTAGGGTTTCACTGGTCTATTATGTGCTATAATTTATAATTGGGTGTTGCTCCTTCCACCACCCCAAGTGCTCCCTGCACCTTTCCACTATTTTCTTTTATTTCAAAAATATTCTACACCTCCCCAATATTTTATTTTATTCCAAAAATACCCCACACCTCCCAATTATATTCAACAATCTTTCTCTTTCTCTCTCCACATTAATGGAGCATTCACATGGCTCAGATTTAAACGTGTAACATATTGCAAAATTTTATTTACACTTTTCCTTAAATAATTTTGATTCAATCTTATTTTCACTGTTCAATATTTTTTTTTCAAATTACTTAATAAATGGTAAAATTTTGTTCTAAATTTCTAGAAAAATATTTATATATATATGTGTGTTTTTTTTACATTTAATATCTATAATTTTTTATTATATTATGTTTTAACTTACCGACATGTTTGACTCAAATAATTTGAATAAAGTATTTAATTCATTAGATAAATAATATAAAAATATTATTAAATACTTAAAATATATAAAAAAAAATTATTTGTTAAAGATTTGAAATTTATTTAGTTCTTTCGTCATTATAAAGTTAGTATATAATAATAATAATATATTATTTACTATTAATATTATTATGTTTATTATTTTGTATTTGTATCTAACTTTTAAGTTTATAAATGGAAGTGGTAGAAGCACTAATATTGAAGTTTCCTCTGAAATTTATATTTTGTAATATATCATAAGTTTAAATTTAAGCCATATGAATGCTCCATTAATGTAGAGAGAGAAAGATTGTTAAAGATAGTGGGGAGGTGTAGGGTATTTTTGGAATAAAAGAAAATAGTGGGGAAGTGTAGAATATTTTTGGAATAAAAGAAAATAGTGGAGAGGTGCAGGGAGCACTTGAGGTGGTGGAGGGAGCAACACCCTTTATAATTTAGCACTGGTCAATATAAAAGATTACGGCTATAATTTATAATTTAATAGTGAGAGATTTGATATTGATTAGACGAGTAGTTATGAATATAATTATTATTTTATATGAGTTAATTTTATAAGATTAAATTACAAATATTTTAGATATACATATTTCAATGTATTAAATTTTACTTCTTTAATATATTTTTGTCGATATTAGTTGGACGTGGAGATAATTAAATTATAATATATAAATGAATGTAAATTTTATCTTAATACTAGAAATTTAAATAATGTTTAAATCCCATCTAGAATAATAACTTTATATTAAGTAAAAGTAAGAAAATTAAATATCTATAAATAAGATATAAATCTATAACTTTTCTGAAGTTGCATAGAGTTGAGGACTTTTCTTATTGAAGTTGTGCACTCACATATTTTTATTTTTTTTAATTTTTTTATTAATTAAAATCATTTATAATTTATAAATAATATTTTTAAATATATTTAAAATAATTAAAATTATATTTAATTAATAACTAAAGTTTTTTAATATTGTTGAATAAATTTTTTTTATGATTTTAATTATTTTTATTATTAAATTAAATTTTTTATAAAATAATCTCAATTCAATAGTTTATCTATAACTATTTTAATTTTGTAATTAAAAATTAAAAAAAATTATATTTCATTATAATTTATTTTTTTGAATTTTTATTATTATAGTGTATTTTTTACAAATTATAATTAATTGATAATAATTTTTGTATTATAAACTACTTAATTTAATTAAATTATTAAATATGAACTATTTAAATTAGTAAAATATAAAATAATTAAAATTGTAGGATTCACGACTTCTAAGTTGTGCACCCCACAAATTTTCAATTTTTATTTTTTATTATTTAAAATGATTTATAATTCTTAAATAATATATTTAAATGTATTTAAAATAATTAAAATTATATTCAATTAATAATTAATTTTTTTAATATTATTAAATAAATAAACTTCATATTTTTAATTATTTTTGTAATTAAATTAATATTTTTATAAAATTATTTTAATTAAATAATTTCTAATCAAAATTATTTAATTACATAAGTAAAAATGCATAAATTTATTTTATTTTATTATAATAAATTAATTATAATAAATTTTTTTATAATAAGTATTTGTCTAAGTAAATTTATTATATTAAATAAAAATAAATTTATAGTGAAATATAATTTTTTTAATTTTTAATTACATAATTACAATAATTATAATTATATATTATTTAATTGAAATGATTTTATTAAAAATTTAATTTAATTAGAAAAATAATTAAAACCAGGAATTTTATTTATTTAATAATATTAAAAAACTTTATCTATTAATTATATATAATTTAAATTATGTTATATACATTTAAATATATGATTTAAAAATTATAAATTATTTTAAATAATAAAAAAATTAAAAAAATGAAAATATGTGGATGCACGACTTTAACACAAAAAGTAGTCAACCCTTATAATTTTAATTATTTTATATTTTTATTAACTTAAATAGTTTATATATAATATTTTATTTAATTTAAATAGTTTGCAATGAAAAATTTGTTATTAATTAATTATAATTTGTAAAAACAATATACTATAAGAATAAAAATTCAAAAAAATAAATTATAATGAAATATAATTTTTTTTTTTGAATTTTTAATTACATAATTACAATGGTTATAAATTATTTAATTGAAATTATATTTATAAAAAATTTAATTTACTTATAAAAATAATTAAAATTATAAAATTTATTTATTTAATAATATTAAAAAACTTTAGTTATAAATCAGATATAATTTTAATTATTTTAAATATATTTAAAAATATTATTGTCAAATTTTAAATGATTTTAATTAATAAAAAAAATAAAAAACAGAAATAAAAAACTGTGTAGGAGTGTACGACTTGAATAGAAGAAGTTGTGAATTCTTACAATTTGGAACGTGGTAATCGATTATCAATGTAATTGATTATTATGTTCTAAAATCCTTTTTAGAATTCACACCTCCACCTATAATCACTCTGTTAAAGTGAAATTGACATAACTTCTTCATTCCATGACTTATTTATTTACATAATTTGAAAATAAAATTAGATAGTTTTGTACGAAAACAGTGGTTATTGTTAAATGACCTTTGTTCAATCTGTTAGGTGACCTTTTTAAACTTTTCATAACAGTCCAAATTAATGATTTTTGGTGGTATCTATATCTATTAATCGACATCTATATCGTAACTACTACGTACTTTGTAATTGATAATTGCACCCTGCATGGTAGAGAGACGATTTTAAATAACCTGACAATCAATAAAGACGAACCATTTTGGCAACTGACATTGGACATGTACGTTCTGAACCACATTTATTAATCATATATTATAATATTATAATAGATATTCTAAACTAGATACCGGTTTAATTTTATTGTAAAAGTAAAAGGCTAATTATTATAGAATATCAGATAGACTGCAGACTAAAGACAGTGGTAGGAGAGAAGTGAGATAAGAGAAGAGGGAGAGAGATAAGAAAAGATAAAAATATGGTGATGATGATGATGTGGGAAGATGTAAGAGTTGAACTACCTTCAAGTTTTGGAGCACAGAGAAAGAAGTTGTTGCTTAGTGGAATAACTGGCTTTGCCGAACCAGCTAGGGTTATGGCTGTCATGGGTCCTTCTGGCTGCGGAAAAACCACCTTTCTTGACTCTTTGACTGGTCTCTCTCTTTCTCTTTTTCTCTCTTTCTCTATATATGCTATTACAAGTTACTTACATAACATCTCCATTCTCAAACTCCACACCTTTTTATCTGTTGTCTTATATTTATACCTATGATGCCTGTTGCACCAAGGATATTTGCATTCTTTATACTAAATATGTGTAAGTTGAGATATATTTAGTGACTGTTCTTATATTTTTTGTCAGAGATAATATATATATATATAGATATATATCATATTATAATGAACGACAGAATAAATATGATATATATATATATATATATATATATATATATATATATATATATATATATATTAATCCCTATAAAATTTTGTTCATTTTGAGATTAGTTTATTCAAAATATATTTGATAAAATTAAAAGACAACATTTTTTTCACAGATATAAAAAAAAAAATCAATGAATGAAAACAAAATAACAAAAACCAAAATAAGAAAAAGAAATTTTACAGGATAAAAAAAAGTTATTTAGAAAAAAACAACAACTATATTTTAATAAGCAAAAACAATATTTAATTACATGAACATTGCAGAGAAACATATTTTTCCTAACACTTTTATTTTGACCAAAAAACATGGAGTTTACAATCCATATTTAATTAGTTATATTATGTAGTTTCCATTTACATTAGTTTGCTGTTCACGTCTTTTTAAGAAACCACTTCTGAATAATAGAATGACCACTTTCTTTCTTCTTCCTATCATGTGTAAAAGTAGAAATATATTGTGAAATAGTGCATTAAATAGAGATACTGAAGCTAATCATGTAATCCCTTTTCCTTTAGATAAGTTTCAATTTGAGGACTGTTAATAATGGTCTGTGTAGAAACAAATGTTATCAACTATGACATTGTGTGGTGTCTTTTACTAGTGTTATTGGTGAGAGACAACAAGTGTTGACATTTTTGTACAGGAAAACTTGCTCCAAATGTTGTAATGACCGGGAACATTCTAATCAATGGGAAGAAAAACTTGAATTCCAGAGATGTGGTAAGATAATCAGATCATGCATAGCTTTATCTTTTCACTTGGGCTGCTCTAAAATATGCATCTATATTTCTTCAATTTTCAGTCCTACGTAGCTCAGGAGGAACTTTTCTTGGGAACTTTGACTGTAAAAGAGACTCTTACATTCTCTGCAAACATGAGACTTCCTTCCAAAATGACCAAAGAAGAGATAAATAAAGTGGTGGAAGAAACCATAATGGAAATGGGTCTGGAAGATTGTGCAGATACAAGGATTGGGAATTGGCATTGTAGGGGTATTAGTAATGGTGAAAAGAAGAGACTTAGCATTGGCCTTGAAATTTTAACACAACCCCATGTCTTACTTCTTGATGAACCTACAACTGGCCTTGATAGTGCCTCAGCTTTCTATGTCATTCAAGCACTATGCCACATTGCTCACAAAGGAAAGATAGTTATCTGCTCCATTCACCAACCCAGTAGTGAGATTTTTTATCTATTTGATGACTTGCTTTTGCTTTCAAGTGGGGAAAATGTTTATTTTGGACAAGCAAAGAATGCTCTAAAGGTAAACATTTTTATTGCACAGGAAAGTTGGAGTCTAATACGAGTAATTGAACATTTTGTGTCTCTAATTAGAATTTGGGAATAGTTTTTTGCCGATGCAGGGTTTCCCTGTCCTACTAGAAGAAATCCTTCAGATCATTTCCTGATGTGTACTAATTTGGACTTTGATTTGATTACTGAAGTACTAGAGAGGACTCAATTATGTTTGGTATGCATTAGTTTTTGGAGTCTTGGTTTTTCAGTTTTTCTCTTTAATCAATTAACAATGCTTTTTAATGTGAATTTTAATTCCTTCATTAACAGGCATCATCGAAGTCAACAATGGAAATGAGAAAATCAGATATCAGAAGGACACTGATTGAGACTTACAAAAGTTCAAAGCTAATGCTCAATGCAAGAAGTAAAGTTCAACAACTGAAACACAATGTAATTATCTGTTAGTCAGTGTTCATCACTGATACCCTTAGTTTCTCTATTAGTACAGATCCTATCTCTGTTATCTAGTATTTACCTGCATCTGAAAACCAGTTTAGTGTTTGCCGATTACTCACACTTAAGATTAATCACAGATAAATTATTTTTCTTTCTGAATCCTGAGTTAGACACCCTTTTGGAGAAGATTTAAAGAATGAATCCAATCAAAAAATTCATCAATCTATTTTGATCAACGGTTCATTTTAAAAGAAAGCACTGAATTTCCCATTTTCTTTTCTTGCTTCTATTAAACAAATTGTTCTATTCCTTAGTGAGAGATGCAAAAATTGATGGGTCTATTTCATATAAGGGTTCATTAAGGAAGAGATTATATATATGATTTCATTCTAATCCATTGACACTACTTTTAACTCAAAATCTCAAAACATTGAAAGACATTAGATTTATGAGACTTTTTTTTCTTATATAGTATTTAACTTAGACTTATCTCTATTGTTTTCAACACTGTAGGAAGAACAAGGAATTAAGCACTACACAGGTAGCACTACCACGTGGAGGAAACAATTGTGTACATTGACCAAGCGATCTTTCTTAAACATGACTAGGGACATTGGTTACTACTGGCTGAGGATAATATTCTACATAATGGTAGGAATCAGTATTGGAACCCTCTTTTTTCACATTGGCACAGGAAACAGCTCAATCTTGGCTAGAGCAAAGTGTGTATCATTCATCTATGGATTCATGATTTGTTTGTCATGCGGAGGATTACCATTTTTCATTGAAGAATTGAAGGTAAAATTTATAAATATGATTCTTTCTTATTTTCCCAAAGATACAAGATTTATACTTAACATTCTGCTTTGTATCTAATCACAATAAAAAGCAGGTGTTCTATGGTGAAAGGTCCAAAGGGCATTATGGAGAGGCTGTGTTTGTAGTATCAAACATCATATCATCATTCCCTTTCCTTGTTCTAACATCTTTTTCCTCCGGAACAATCATTTACTTCATGGTGCAATTTCATCCGGGTTTAACTAATTATGCATTTTTCTGTATCAACTTATTCTGCTGCCTATCTGTTGTTGAGTGTTGCATCATGGCTGTAGCCTCACTGGTCCCCAATGTGCTGATGGGCATAGGAATAGGAACTGGTGTAATTGTAAGCATACCATTTTCTCAGTTTCTGAGTCAATAGCATTTAGGTGAGTTAATAGCATTTAGGTTAAACTTGATGATGGAGTTGTTTCATGGTGGTTGCAGATCTTCATGATGATGCCCTCCCAAATATTCAGATCATTACCTGAGCTTCCAAAGTTCTTTTGGCGCTATCCTATGTCCTACCTTAGTTTTGCTTCCTGGGCAGTGCAGGTACAATGTAAAGTGTTTTGGATAAAAAACAAGATAAAAACAAAGACTATACTAGGACACATATAACATATTATGCTTTTTGTAATAGCTTGTGATGTTTTGTACTACAGGGAGAATACAAGAATGACATGTTGGGGGTAGAGTTCGATCCTTTGCTACCAGGTGATGCAAAGGTTAGTGGAGAAAAAGTTCTATCATCGATACTTGGGGTTCCATTGGATCATAACAAATGGTGGGACTTAACAGCATTGGCTACCTTATTATTAGTTCACAGAGTGGTTCTTTTCTTGGTGCTTCGGTTTGTCAAAAGAGCAAAATCACCTAAGCTGTGGTTCTATGCAAAGAAAAGTCTACAGTTTGGAAAGAGATGTTTGCTCAATGACAAGCCATCTATCTCTTCCAGGAAACTAGCTCAGCATCCATTATCGTCTCAAGAGGGTCTTATGTCCCCAAACCTTGCAATGTAACACTTTAATATTTATTGCAAATCACTACTAGAAAAAGCATTTTAGCCACAGACGAAATTGGTCACTAAATAAGTAAAATCGGTCAAAAACCATTAAAATTACCTTAAATTTTCCAAACCATTTATCTCGAACTTCAATACAAACTTTCTTCCAACTGGGACTCCATTTATCGAATTGTTGCTTGATGATGTGTGAGATTATGGTAGAAGGACCTCTTGCTGGTATAAAACTGTGTACAAATATATTGTCAAAATAATCACATATTTAAGAATACCAAATAAATTAAAGTTGACTTACTCTCCTGTGGCAACATGAAGCTATGACCATTGATCAACGACATTGGCAGACTCGTACTCAGGTGTAAGTTGTAAAATAAATTTAATGGACAGTCAGCTCCATGAACCATAATGGGTCTTCCATTCAATAAATGGTTTCTCCAATAACCCTCATTCTTTCCACTACCCGTGTACCCTTGTGCCCACCAATGTTATAAATTGAGAAGCTATATGAATGAAAGAAAAACAAACAATCGAGAATATAAAGAAAGCAAGGATGTGTTGTAGTACCAAGGAGTACCGAGAAGAGAGTGAGTGCACATTGAAATAAAGAGAAAATTAATGTTTATTGTTGAATAAACATTAAAGACACTACTTTACTTATGGGAATGGACGACGATGATGCTACACATTGTAAGTAATTTTCATTATCCTAGAAGCTTTTGAAATTTGATATTGATTATACTTTGTACTTGGTCTGTCTGCAGTCTCCCTTTCTTATTATTGACATGTTTGGTTGTATAATTTAGATATATTACAACAAGACTGGACTGTCGATCCTGCCTCTCTTATGCTTATTGTAAAGAAGAAACCTATTTAATCCGTATTAAAATGTGTCTTCTGTTTCTTTCTCAGGGAATAAGATTCTCCTAGTTGTGTTTGAACGATGTTTAATCTGTCAATACCTAGCCAATGTACTATTTTGTTGCAATGCAATCTGGTGTGATGAATTTATGAACTTGTAATTGTTTGGAGAGTTGTCTGTTGTGGTAATTGAAGGGTTGCAATGCATATTAGGTAGATTAAAAGGGTTGTTTTAGAATTCCATATTGTTGTTAATGAATGTAAACTGGTCCTATATGTTTCTGGTTTGTTTTGCCTAAGTGTTTGGATGACAATTGCATGTTTAGGATGCCTAAATACTACAAAAAAAAAAAAGTAATTAAAAGAATTAACGGTAAGAATAAGTCGGGCACAATAAGAATTTCATCACTCTATTTCTTGTTCAGTTTTTTGGTTGGCTGATTTTTTAGTGCTTTAATGAGCAGGGCACACTATGCTTGAATAAGCAGGGCACAATAAAAATTTCATCACTCTAACATATTACTGTAACTTAAAACTCCCTTTATGTTATCACATGTCATTGCCTTGTCACAGAAACTTATATTTGATAAAGCTAACTGATGAATAATTGCCTTGTCACATGTCACCTTACAACCAAGAGTAATGTGTATAGCTAGAGTGGTGTTGTTGGAATTGCTTATCGGAAGACGAGTAGCGAATAAGTTGATACTGAAACAAGAATATATTTTCTAGTAGCTTTGTTGAGGTCATCAATATTAGTTTGTGTTTTTATTTGGTATAATTTTCACTTGGTCTAGTTGTTTTCTATCATTAGATTTTAGTCAATTATGTTCTTTAAACGTTATATATCTTTTTTTTATTATTTACATTGTAATTGTAAAATTAATTTTGATTAATTTTTGGGTAGTTTATAATTTTGTATATTTTATTTATTGCTTATTATAAAAAACAAATTTCATTAAATTAAGAAATTATGAAAGTAGGTGAATAATTATAAATAAAGGAGGTTTCAAACCTCCACAAATTAATAGTCATTAATAGAAGAGGTTAACACCCTCCACACAAAAACCTCTACAATATACATCCAATACCAGAAGTCGTGAAAAACCTCTGCAAATCGATATTGGTGACTTTAACTGTGAGGGTTTGAAAAACCGTCATAATTCATTTTGCAGAGGGTAAAAATCTTCGCAGATTGAAAAAAAAATACCTCCACTAAATAACAATTTTTTTTGTAGTGGTTGAATGTTTTAAGTGTGACAAGCATGACCATTGTGCAAATAATTATAGATTTGCAGAGTGTTATAATTATGGTAAGGTCTGTCACATAACAGAGTATTGGTGGACTAAAAAGAAAAAGGAGGCAAATTTGCTAACTGAGGATACCGATGAAAAAATAGGGATCTTGATGACGTTAAGGAGCTCGGACACCAAGCTATTGAGCTAGAGCTTGGAAGATGAGCTTAGATCGAGTTGTTCAAACAACTTAGTTTGGTATTTGGATACAGGGGTGAGTAACCATATGTGTGGTGATGAAGATATATTCAGAGAGCTCAGTTTAAAGTGGATGTCAAGTATGTTTCATTTGGAGATGATTCCAAGGTAGCAGTGAAAAGGTGAGGAATAATCTGGTACATACAGAAAGATGTCCGTGTTGGAGAAATAAGAAACATGTACTATGTACTCAATCTCAAAAGTAATATATTGAGCATGAGCCAAATGATGGAGAAGGGTAACTCGGTTCTGATAAAGGACACAATTATGTACTTGAAGGATAAACTCAGTCGCTTGATTTTTGAAGTAGAGATGAAAAAGAACATAATGTATAAATTGAAGTTGAACATACAACATAAGAAGTGTTTGAAGATTGATGTAAAAGATGAAGCCATGGTGTGACATTTCCATTTTGGCCAATTGAATTTTGGAGGATTGGCCTAACTAACAAAGAAAGTGCTGGTGCATGGATTGTCGAGTATGGAGTTTGACAAGAAGTTTTATGGGGAATGTATACTCGGAAAATATCTGAGGACAAGTTTTTCAAATGAAGCTGAGTACCAAGCAAAGGAACAACTTGGATTAATACATATCGACTTGTGTGGACATTCACCCCTAAGCCCTTCAATGGTAAGAAATACTTTATCCCATTCATAGACAATTTTTCTCGGAAGACATGGGTGTATTTTTTAGAAGAGAAATTCAAAGTGTTTGAGGTGTTTAAAAAGTTCAGGATGATGGTAGAGAAGAAAATCGAAAAGTCCATAAAAGTTGTTTGATCTGACCTAGGAGGGGAGTTCACATCAGAAAACTTTATGAAGTTTTGCGAGAAACATGGTATAAGGTTTTTAAGCATGGCCTTAGACTAAGAGCGAAAAGAAAAAGAGAGTCAAAATTTACTTGCTCAAGAAAGAAATATGATCGTATGATAATAGAAATTACGCTGTTGTGATCTCTCAGACGCTTCGTAATAAAATTTGTTTTGAAAGGAAAAGGAAACTCGAAGAAAGGGTTCTAGAAAGATGACGAGTGTTTTAGATAATAAGACGAAATTAAAAAGTTCTATTTATATTATTGAATTATTTTAACATTAAAATATTCTATCTCTTTATTTTAAAACACTTATCAACTCTAATATTCTATTTTTCTAGATTCTTACCGCCATTACCATTATCGATTCCTTCTCTTACGCCTTCTTATTCAAATTTATTTCTTTTTTTGACATCATATTGTTTTTGGTTCTTCTTAATTCTCTTATTTTTCTCACCCATACTACTTTATAAGAAATGTATTTTTGAATTTGGTGGAAAATTTAGCACCTCTTTTATTGACCAAATTTTAAAAAATACAATTATCAAAATAATTTTAAAAAAATAACTATCAACAAATTTACCAATAAATTATAAAATAAAATACTTCATGAAGAATTTTCAAAAAGATTCATTGATAGATTAAAAAAAATCAATTACTATGATTTATTAATAAATTTTATCATAAAATGATCAAAATAAAAACTTTCACATTCATTTTATTGACAATTTACTAAATTAATAATAAAAATCTAAAATTATTAACGAATTTGTTACTGAAAAGATATTTATTAATGATAAAATTTTAAAATTCATTGATAAAATATATTATTTAGTTAAAATAAATCACTTAAAAGAATCATTATAAAAATTTATCGATGATCTTGAAATTTTAAAATTTCTTTTTAGTTTATCCTTTTATCATTAGAAAATAATCAACATGTTTTTCATCATATAAAAAATATATATACAATACAGAAGAGATTTTAGGCCCATCATTATTCATCAACTTTTATATTGTATTTATATTGGGTGATACTTGTTTCAACTTAATAAAAATAAAATATGCACCATATTTTTTTTAATTTATTAATACTTTGTTTAAGAGAATTCTTGAAACACCAAAATAAAATAATACAAAATATTTCTACAAATTAGTTTAATAAAATTTCATTTTAATTGATAAAAAATTTGATTTAATTGTGCAGAAAAAAAGGCATTTCAAAAATATCCATAATTAGATCTTAGATATCTTTCATAAAATATTTAGACTTACTTTAACGTCTACGTAATAAAAAGCGAATAAAGCTAGCATTGAAGGCTAATGCTACAATTACATTGAAGTGTAACATCATTAAATTGTTTTTTAAATTTTAAATTAATCCATTATTTCAAAGCTACTTTAAATTTTATTCTTTTAAGGCCATTTAAATTTTCTAATTTTATTGTGTATTTATGTATTTTTACATTTTCCCCTTTATTATCATAATTAACTTTTTTCTTTTGATATTAATTAAATTAAGCGTACAATTAAAAATAATATTATTTTCAACTTTGAAAATAATAAATTAATTATTTTTACAAAGAACAGACGTTTAAAACTGATGGTAGATAGTAAATAAAAGATTAAAAAGAAATAAAAACAAAAAACTACGAGGTCAAGAACATGACAGCGTAAGCTTCTTCTCTAGGTCTTGGTCATCAAGTTTGTAATCATTCTAGAAATTTCGTAAATATGTTAAGAGTGAGAAAAATATTGAAAAAAATTCTAAAACACTTAAATAAATTTAAATGTTCTAATATATAGTCGACATGTTCTTTCTCATCAGTAAATTTATTCTTTGAATTAAGTATACAATAAATAATAAAATTTTGACTTTAATTCTTTGAAAAAATAATATATTTATATTTTGTTCTTATTATTGTTACTCATTTTGATTGCTTCCCTCTATCTCTCACACTACGAATAATCAGTTTATATTCAAAATAACTTTGGAAAAGTTATTTCTTATATTCATTTTTTGTGTTTTTGAAATATAATAGTCACCGATTAATTAATTATCATAATCATAAAAAATAAATATTTTAAAAGTATTCATAATTTCTTAAAAGTAACTTAATTGCTCTTATTTATTTTTACGGTAATTATTTACTGTCAAAATTTCATTAAAATACATATAAAGACAAATGAATAATTTTAAATATTAATTAAATGGTTTTAAGTCTTGGTCAAGCTATAACATGTAGCTGATGTACGACTATCCCGGTGTGAATAAAACGAAGTGTAACATCGATCATTAATTTTTTTTTAAGTTAGTCTAAATTAATCTATTATTTCAAAGCTACTTTAAATTTTATTTTTTAAAAGCTATACTTTAAATTTTCTAACTTTAATATTTATTTATGTATTTTCATATTTTTCCCCTTTATTATCATAATTAACTTTTTATTTTGATATTAATTAAATTTAACCTACAATTAATATTAATTTCAATTTTAAAAATAATAAATTAAAAAAATTAGACATTTAAAAATAATATGAATAAAAGATTAGAAAAGCATAAAGAAATCTTAGGATAAGAATATGGCAGTAGAAACCTTCTTCTTTCAAATGATAAATTTAAGAGAGAGAGAGTAAGTAAATGAAATTGAAAAAAAAATTGTATTGTTTTAAGGAATGAAGAGATGAAAGTGAAAAAAATTTGAAAATAAAGTTTTAGAATAATTTGATAGATGTAATAAATAAAAAATTGTTTTAATATATAAACTTGTTAGATTATAGTTTTACCTCTATGATTAAAATTATATAAATAAAATGTAATTATTATTAGTTTTAGTATTATTAATATTATTATTATAATAACTATTATTATCAATAATGTTATTACTAATATAATTAACATCACTAATATTATTATTATTAATTATCCACGAGCTAAATTGGAATTTAAAGGAAAATGATGACATTTGAGTAAAAGCATAAGTGATAGGTTGAAATTTAAAGAAAACTGATGAACATTTAAGTAAAACATAAGTGTTGAGCTGATTAAAATATTTTATTCCCCTTAAATTTATTTGCCAAATCAGCTGTGACCTTGCCAAAATTTTTTAAATTTTAAAACCACGAGGTCAACCAGTTTGAAATTATTCAAGAAATTTCATAAACATATTTAAAGGAGTGAGAAAAATATGAAAAAAGAATCAATTTCCAAGTTAATACGTAAACTAAAAGTTAGACCTTAAAACACTAAAATAATTTTTTATTTTCTAATACATAGTCGATATGTTTTTCTAGGTATTCAATAATTTTTTTTAAATAAAGTATACATAATAAATGATAAAATTTTGATTTAAGTCTTTGAAAAAAATAATATATTCATATATTTTGTTCTAATTATTACCAGTCATATTTATTAAAAGGTATTCAAAATTTCTTAAAATAACTTAATTCCTCGTATTTATTTTCTACAGACGTGTCTGTAAATATTGCCTTCCAAAATTTCATTAAAAAAAATAATATTAGTTAAAAGGTTGTAAGTCTTGGTCAAGCTAACGAGTAAAATTACGTGTGACATGTTTTTCAAAGTTACTAATTTGACTGTTTTGTTGTTTTTGAAGTTCCTAATTCTAATATGAGCATGAAAAGTACGAGTGATGAGATAATAACAACATATGAAGAGTTGTCTGACTGAGTCACATAAACTTTGTACAACCAAACAAAACATTCTGATTCCAAACTGAACCGTTGTTGAAAACAGCGGCATTTTAGTTACTATAAAGAGGAAGAGGAAGAAGAAGAAGAAGAAGGAGCAAAGACTTTAGCTTATAGCTTACTATACAATGGAATTGAAGGTGGTGACAGAGATGCAAGTGAGCCTCCTGCTGCTGCTGATGATGATTGCGTTAGCAAGAACAGCTACTGCAGCAGATGACCAAGCCCTGCCCGGCTGCCCCAACAAGTGCGGAGATGTTTCAATTCCATACCCCTTTGGCGTAGGTGTGTCAAATATCACCGGAAAAAACTGTTCCTTTCAGACAGACTTGAAACTCAACTGCACAGACTCCACTCTATACGTATATAACATCCCAGTTCTGAACATAACCCTCCTAGGTCAATTGGAGATGAGTTTCTTGGTCTCCTCTATCTGCAAAGTCAACATTTCTAACGGAGTAACAGAAGCCGACATAGTCATACTCAATAGTCCATCCTTCACCATTTCCAGCACGGAAAACAAGTTCATGAGTATAGGCTGCGACACGTACGGGCTTCTAAACAGTTACGTCAACCAATCTACATACTCGACAACAGGGTGCTTGACATTATGTGGCGACAATCTAGAAAATTTGGAAAACATGCAGACGAATGATGGGAAATGTGCAGGCAGAGGCTGCTGCCAGGTGGATATACCGCCTGCAATGAAGAACATCGCTATACAAACAAATACATTTAATAATTTCAGTAACTCTTCCGATTCCAACAGCTGCAGCGTTTCGTTTGTGGTGAAAAAGGGCGGCTACAACTTCTCCATGGATCATTTGAACCGCGTCCCATTCGATATGACTCCCATGATTGTTGATTGGAGTGTTGGAGATGCTCCCTGTAACGTTTCCAAGGATAAAGCCAACTATGCGTGCAAAAGTGATTATAGCGTTTGCGAGGACCCACCCTCTGCCGGTGGAAATGGCTACCTATGCAAATGTAAACCAGGTTTTGAGGGCAATCCTTACTTTCCCCAAGGTTGCACAGGTAAATTATTTAATTATGCTGCCAAAACATTAACATTCTTTTTTCCACTTCTCAAAATTTACTAATATATATATATATATATATATATATATATATATATATATATATATATATATATATATATATATATATATATATATTTTCTTGCTGTAGTTCTCTTTTAGAAAAATATCTTTTTAACAATTTTTTTTATTTTTTTGATATTTTTTTAACTTTTTTAATATTTTTTTAACAACAACTTATCTGATAATACATTAGTCCGTTTCAAATATATAAATCAATAAAACAATTAAGTATCATTTCTTATCAAAAAATTATTAAAAAAAGTTAGTTAAAATATCGTCTCATTACATTTATAAGAACAGAAAACTGGTAGATAGAAGTAAAACTATGTGTTAATATATTATATTTCAGTTTTCTCATTTTACGAAATGATTATTTCTGTTTGGCCTTTGTGTAGACTTTCCAGATTGTAAAAGGGGCAAACACAACTGCGCAAGAGCAGAATATTGTCATGAAACTCCTGGCTCTTTTGAATGTTTATGTCCTGATGGAATGATCGGAAATGCAACAAACGAAGGTGGAGGATGCCAGCCAAAGCAGCGGGCTGATGCATTTACAAAGATCGTCATTGGTGAGCATATCATTACGACCATTAGAGTTTTGTTTTTCTTCCCTTTTGGCAAGACACTAAATTTGAGTTTATTTTGATAACAGGAGCAGGTGTAGGATTAATTGCTCTCTTTGTGGGAGTTTCTTGGCTGTACTTGATGCTCCAGAAAAGGAGAGTCCTCAAACTAAAAGAAAAGTTCTTTCAGCAAAATGGGGGCATAATTCTAACACAGAAACTCTCTACTAGAAGAGACTCGTCTCAATCCACCACAATTTTCAGTGCCGAGCAACTCAATAAAGCCACCAACAATTTTGATGAGAATTTGATCATCGGCAAAGGAGGTTATGGAACAGTTTTCAAAGGAGTTCTCTCAAATAATCAAGTTGTCGCTATCAAGAAGTCCAAAATAGTGGACGTGAGCCAGGTGGAGCAATTCATCAACGAGGTCATTATACTGTCACAGATTAATCACAGGAACGTGGTCAAACTCCTAGGTTGTTGTCTAGAGACAGAAGTTCCTTTATTGGTGTATGAATTTGTTAAAAATGGCACCCTTTTTGATTATTTGCATAAACAAAGCCAAGTGGGTAATGTATCTTGGAAAACGCGTCTAAGGATTGGCGCTGAAGCAGCTGGAGCTTTGTCATATCTACACTCAGCAGCTAGCATACCCATCATCCATAGGGATGTGAAAACTGCCAACATACTCTTGGATGACAATAACACTGCCAAAGTTTCTGACTTTGGAGCTTCGCGATTGGTTCCGCAAGACCAAACTGAAATAGCCACAATTGTGCAAGGAACCTTTGGGTATTTAGACCCAGAGTACATGCAATCAGGCCAATTGACTGAAAAGAGTGATGTTTATAGCTTTGGAGTAGTGCTTGTAGAACTGCTAACTGGGGAGGAGCCTTTCTCTTTTCAAAGGGCAGAAGATAAACGAAGTCTCACATTTCACTTTGTATGTAGCTTGGAAGAGGATCATCTATTTGATGTTCTTCAGATTGGTGTTGAGGATGAAGAAAATAAACACGAGATCATGCAGGTTGCTATTCTTGCTGCCAGGTGCTTGAAACTTAGAGGGGAGGAAAGGCCTAGCATGAAGGAAGTGGCAATGGAATTGGAGGGAATAAGGCTTATGGACAAATATCCTTGGACCAATACAAGCCAAAATTTTGAGGAGAGACAATACTTGCTTTCTGAGGCACCAAGCATTCGTGAACCTGGTGACAGTAGTGGCCAACAGAATGCTGGATATGATAGCCTGAAGGAACTTCAATTAATTGACTTTGGTGATGGAAGATGATCAACCACACGGCACAAAAAATATATGCAGTCCCACCTCAGTATTTTTGTTTTCTTTATTTTTTCTTCAGTTATTCTTATTGTATTATAATTTTATTCTAGTTTATACTTTATTCATGTGAAAGTTTTATTGATTAAATGAAAGTTAATATTTTGAATAATGTTAATTAAGAGTTTATATGTACTAGCAGTTTTAGAATGAAAAGCTCAGGAGTTAGTTGTTATTATTGTCCCTTGATTTGTAATAATTAGTTGACTTTAATTAATGCACTAACACAAAAAAACTTTGTACTTTCATATATTATAGGCTTTTTAAGCCTGACCTAGATCACGTAATTGTGGGTAGAAAACGTAAATTTTCATATGGTGCATATATATAACAGACATAGGTCTATTGTAGAGGCAAACAAACATAAATTTGGTCTTTTTAAAAAAAAATTAAGCCAAATTTTATCTCCAATTTAAAATTGTAGAATCTCATCTCCAACAACTTTTATTGGAAGTTTTTATCCCAAATCCATAACAAAAATTATCATCATTTAATATTTTTTATCACTAATTCGTGACAAGTCTAAATTTGTAATTTTATGTCAGATGTTTACGCTTCGCATTTAAATACAATTAAAACTACAAAAACATTTGAGTAAAAAATAATTTTCTATCTATTTTTAATAAATTTTACAAAATCAAGATTATATAGATTAAACAATCACTATATATGGCTAAGCAAAAACAATCACACATAGGTCCATTAGTTAAAAGAGAAAAGGAGAAAAATCAATCTTATTCCTCACACACAACAATGACAAAAAAACAACCTTTAGGCACACAACAATCTCCGTAACGTAAACAATGTTGTCGATGTCAAGGGTTCTATTTGCACAATTAAGAGTTTTCATCGTGTAGTAAAAAAGGTGAAGGAAAAGGAGTGTTAGGGTTTTTTTAAAACAAATTTACATATAACCCATATTAGTCAAACTTAAATTTTAACAATTTAATTATAAGTGTCATTATGCATTTTTCCCAACTAATTTTTACAGGTAAAATATAAATGGAGTGACATAATAATCATATTTTATGTTAGTGAGATTTGAAATTAAAAGGTCAGATTAAAGTATATAAGTTTAGTATTGTATTATTTGATTTATGAATGAGGAAAAATAAATCAGAATCATTAGCCATATTTTTTAAAATTTTTATTCAAATGAAATCAAATGTGTTACTTTACCAAAAGATTGATATGAAAAGTCACAAAATTTAGGATTTCTTTTTACACAAGAGAAGTCGTGCTTAATTGGAGTAGCATGTTAAGGTTGAAAAAATATGCTACGTACTTTTTAGAAAAAATTGAATAATTTATGAACACAATTAAGGATGGATACAAGTAACATCAGAATGTCTAATGAATAATGATTGAAAGTGGGTCATTTTGAGATGGAGGTCGTGTTAACTTGTAGTTCAGAGGATTATGTGGCTGCTGGTTTACAAATAAGAAAAAAAAATCTTCTAATAAACAAAATTTATTTGATAAGTTGAATTAGTTTAAATGAAAAGGAAATGTAATAATGAAATAAATTTATAAGAAATAATAATTGTGCTAATAATGTTGATTTAAAATGTATAACAGAATTATATATTAATCTTTAATAAACTCAAAATTTAATCTATGACACAAAATAATGATACATGAATTTGCTATTAGAAAGATGAGAATAATATGATTAACTGCATGTGATCTTCCAAATATAGAGTGTAAGACCCATGAAAAATATTTACCTTAATAGTAATAATTTTATTACTAATAGTAATAAAATTTCTTTATGAATGGAAAATATAATAAGTTTATAAAATGTGGAAAGATTAATAAGAAATTTTGGTAGCTTAATTTGTAAGACTCATGAAAAATATTTATAATAGTAAATTTTAGCATTTTATTAGTAATAATAATTTTAATGGATAGAAAAATGTAAATTTTGGATATAAAATTATAGTAATTCTAGAAGGAGATGTTCAAATTTTTGATAATTTATTTAGGATTTATTTTTAGAAAAGTGAAAAGTGAATAGTAAAAAGTGAATAGTGAATAGTAAAAAGTGAAAAATGAATTTCTTAGCATGGAAGGAATTTGAATAATAATTCCTTAGCATGGAAGAAATTAGGATCAGATTTAATCAAGTGGATGATTAAAATATTATTTTTTTAAATAATATTAAAATAATAAATAATATTAAAATATTAATGAATAGTAAAATTTTTTTACCTATAAATAGCCATGGGAAGGAATGGTATTCTACACTAAGAAAAGAGGAATCAAGTGAGAGCTTGAGAAATAGAGAAGAAAGAGTTAGGGAGAAATCTTTAGTTGCAAGAAGAGTAGAGGTTCTGAAGAGTTTTCGGGGAAACAAATCCGGAGCAAGAGATTAAGTCTGGAATAGAGGTAGGGAAGCTAACTTTTCTATGCTTTTATATTATGATTTAGTATTTCTATGCTTTTATATTATGATTTAGTATTGTTTTATTACTATTCATATCTTGAAATTCTGTGCGAATACTATTAATGCTTACTGTATGTTTATCTATACTGAAATTCGGTGTTAATATTATATGCTGTTGTTTTGAATCTGTAAATAAGAAATTTGTTAACAACTAATTGAGGAACACTTTGGCTAAGGAAAGACTTGGTACTTAAGTTGTCCATTGTGACGCACCTCTCTTTCCTGGAAGTCTACTCGACAAGTTTTTAACTTAAATCCTATTGAACAGATTTTGTACTGTTAAATTATTGTGCAATATATCTTGTTGGAATGAAAATGTTTGATGAATTCATATTATTGTGGTAGATATGGAATTATGAATTATAATTGTGATAATTGTATTTTATTATATTGCAATTGCATTTATGCATCTGAACATGATATAAGTATGATATTTTAAATGAATTATTCTATGTTGTTTTAAGGATATATGTATGCATTATCATGTTGGCATTAAAGTAAAAGGGTATGTGATTCAAAGTAATGGAAAGTGTGTGGTTTTACAAGTATGGTTAATAGACGTAATTCCATGAATCTCAAGTGAGGTCATGGTGGTGAATGTTATTAGACGTAATTCCATGAATCTCAAGTGAGGTCATGGTGGTGTATGTTATTGGACGTAATTCCATGGTCTTCAAGGAGAAGATACATGGTGGTGCCCTTATTGTGTGGGGAATGATTTGCATGGGAGCTCAGTCTTGGGGGTTATCCTGAAACTCCAATGGTCTGTCATTCTCAAGTAGAGAGGATTGAACCATGTGGTGAGGAGTAGCAGGAGGTCCTAGTCTTGGAGGCTTCCAGTATGCTCCAAGGTGAGTGATAACGGATTAACCTCGTGAGTGTGGTAGGGTGGGGGAACCCAAGTTTCATAAGCCACCACGAGTGCATGACCCGCCATAGCTCGACAATCATTCCAGTCCGGACGAGTCAAGTATCAAGTGTATTAAGTCAAGTGAAAGGGGTAACAAGTAATGCGTATAGTTTAATTCATCTGCATGTACTTGCATGTTGTGGGTAATTGTGATAACATGATTTTTGTATATCTAGCTCACCCTACTTGTTTGTGTTTGTGTATGTGCGATGATCGTATAATTCGTTATACGGGAGCAGATGAAGGAATGTTGTTTGATCCAGTGCCGATGAAGAAAGAACTAGAAGAATAAATTAGAAGAATTTGAGTTGTAGTTGAAATCTGAGTTTAAAACATATGTATAGATATGTATTAAATTTCAAGTGTGAGATTACTAGATGCTACCGTAATTGTAATGTTACAATATATAAATTTTAAATTATCAAGTGTGAGATTATGGGATGTTACATAGAGGGTCTTAGATATCATTTTGGTTATTTATTTTGATGAAGAGAAAACAAAACTCTAACACAATACTTGATGTTACCTCCTATATACAAATGGAGATCATAACTTCATAACGATTTTCGTGGTATTCTAAATCTTAATAATTCGAATTCAATCTCTCATGAAATTAGAATATTACTTTAAGGTATTTAGATAACAAATAACAAATATATCTTTAATCATAAACATAATATTAATAGACCATTTTATATTCTTGACTAACCAGATAATAACCCTAATACATTTAAATAATATATGTGATCTAAAAGATTTTTTTTGAATGTGAAAGAGTTAGCTAATGATAAATACCATGATATGCTGATGAATTTGATTGTGGAGTTTTTTGGTATTGCATTGATTTACTAGATATTTTCTTAGTTTGTTTTTTTTTATAATGGGTATTGTTTGCTTATGTGTGCAATATAATTTTATCATTGGATTTGGTATGATCCCATGTTTTATGTTCTCTTTTTTAACAAAATTTTTATGCAATAATAATGATGTCTAGCGTAAACTTATTTAGAGAAATAAAGACTATGAATAGTGTACATCCTCTCCTTTTTCAAACAAATTGGATGGTAGAGAAAATTAATTCATTACACTACATTAAGTTTAATTACAACTTATATATACATGTTAAATCACTTTACCCAAAATTACAACTTATTTTATTTTTTACATTTTTACACTTGTAAACTTTTTATACTTAGGAATTTTTTACATTTGTAAAAAATAAAAATGATTTGAATATTTAGGTAAAGGAATTTTATGTTGTTTATCTTTTGCAATAATCACTAATTAGTGTGAACAGAGAATAAATTATGTGTTTTTAGTGAAGGTTGGGGATGCTGGTGAGTAATCATTATGTTTTTCTTTATCTATTATTTAGTATGACTTGTTTAATTTATGTGATCTTGTGTATATAAAATATTAGTATGGCTATTATTCTAAATGATTATATCTATATTTTGTATGTTTATGTATTATTAAAATTTATAATGCTTTAGTTAGTATTAAATGGAATATTACAATTGATACTTGATATGTACAAACACAACATTAACGTCAACTTAAAAATAAAATGACCAAATTAAATTATAAATATATATATATATATATATATATATATATATATATATATTTTGCATTCTTATCTTAATAAAATATTCTATGTAACCTTACTTTATTTCCCATTTTGATTACTGTCAGGCCTCAGAAAATAACGTGCGTAGTGGAGTCCACGTGGCAGCAGGAGGACGCGCCACACCAGCAGGGCACATGGGCGACAGCAGCGCCTGACAGCCACTAACGGAACGCCTGGTGCTGCACATGGAGGTGAGTCAGGAATGTTGGTGGAAAGCTGACTGGCGGAGTGCGGACGTGCGCTGGCGAGTGCGGACGTGCGCTGGCGGAGAAGAAAGCAAATCTGAGATTTTGAACTTATTCTCCACTTCTCCCTTCACGCATCTCTTTGCTTCATTTCTGAGAATTCCTTCTTTTCCCTTGCTCTCTGCATTCTCTCTCTCTCTAAGAAACCACTGTTTCATCCCCTCCAATTCTGAATTCCGGCAACGTGGAAGGACGCTCGGCGACAAGAGCTTCCAGAGGAGAACGTTCGGTTAGTGAATCTCGTAAGTCTTTTCTTCCTCTCTGACGTTCGTTTTCTTTGCATGCAAACTCAATTCTGAGTTGTGCGTTCGTCTTTTCTTAGAGTAGCGTGATTCTGAGTTTGGTGTTGGGGTTCGTTCGCTCGTATAGTGAATTAACGAGCGTTGGCGAGTTGAGTCTCTGTGGAGAGCGTCTGTGTGTGCGTCTGTGAACGTTCGTCCATTTCCGGGTAAGGGAAGCTTATTTAATTTAACTGGTTTGATGTATGCTATGTGAACGTTCGTTATTTGGCTGCATGAAAGTAATGCATGATGTATGAAATGATGGTATGAACGTTCATTATTTTACTGTATGATGTTTCTGGGGTGATTTGCATGAACGTTCGTTATTTTGATTATATGAAGCTGTTATGTTTGATTTATGTTGAACGTTCGTTTTTATGGAATGAGAATGATATATGACTGAGAGTGGTTAAAAGAAAAGGGTCTGGTAATCGTTTACAGCACCCCTGTAAACGATTACCCGAGAGAGTTAGCCAATATGTACAGAAAGTCCAACACAGGTACTCAGTCAGATGAACATGGGTCACCATTTGAAAAAAATGAGTTTTAGGCACTTCTGCACCTTCCCTGAGATGTTGTGCGTTCGTTCTGAACGGTCATTGACCGTTCGGTTTTGTTGGCAAAAATCATTGAAATGGGATTCTGTCATCTGGGTAGAATCCTGGTCGAGGACGAACGTCCTCACTGTTTGAGCGTTCGGTTTAGTCCTGTTGAATCTTGTACGTGTGATAAATTCTCTCTTTTTGTACTTGTATATGTATATGTAACAGTGCATTTTCCCGTTCGTATTACTTCTCCAAAAATTCTCTTAGTTTATTTTCAAGATTCATCAAATCTGAGTTACTGGACGTTCGGTCTTACACCTGACGTTCGCCCAGAATAGCGTTCGGTCTTACACCGGACGATCGTACTGGAAGGCGTTCGGTCTTACACTGAACGTACGCTCAAAGTGTCGTTCGGTTTCATACCGAGCGTTCGTTATAAATGAGGCTCGGTCTCCAACTGAGCGTTCGTCCAAATAGTGCTCGGCCTCGAGCGTTCGTCCTAATAGTGCTCGGTCTCCAACTGAGCGTTCGTCCTAATAGTGTTCGGTCTCCAACTGAGCGTTCGTCCTAATAGTGCTCGGTCTCCAACTGAGCGTTCGTCCAAATAGTGCTCGGCCTCGAGCGTTCGTCCTAATAGTGCTCGGACTCCAACTGAGCGTTCGTCCAAATAGTGCTCGGCCTCGAGCGTTCGTCCAAATAGTGCTCGGCCTCGAGCGTTCGTCCAAATAGTGCTCGGCCTCAAGCGTTCGTCCAAATAGTGCTCGGCCTCGAGCGTTCGTCGTAATAGTGCTCGGTCTCCAACTGAGCGTTCGTCCGAATAGTGCTCGGTATCATTTTGAGCGCTCGTTCTCTTTTCCCATAAAATAGCGTTCGTCCAAATGAACAGCATCATACTTGGCCATTTCCCGAACTTAGTTGTTTTTCTGCCGTTCGTACTTTAATACGAACGAGCGTTCTATTGGTCTCGTTCACTGCGTTCGTTCTCGGTCTCCTTGGGTTGGGACGTTCGGTACATGATATTAATGAACAGTACATGATGAATAGTAATTGATGATGAATAGTAAATGATGATGAATAGTAAATGATGAAGAGATGAATGGAAATGTTGTGACTTTTGAAAGAGCGTTCCAAGGAGGAACGACTCAAGAATTGATTATTGAGATTTGTAAAGTATGAATGTGGTAAGCTTATCCGGTAGTTCATCCTGATGTTCCGTGAGTACTCGTCCTCACGTAGAGGGGGTATGTCATGTGTGGGAACGGCAGGAGGTCCTAGTCCTGGTGATTATTTGGACAGATAGGACTAACCTCGGGTGGCAGCTGATGAGAGTTCCAGTTACTACATCACCCGGGTGCACGAACACCGAAGCTACACAGATTTCATACAGTCCGCACAGTCAGTCGTGTTGAGTTTTATTTAGTGAGTACGTTGAAGTGGGTTGTTATGTAATGAATGTGTATGTTGAGATATGCATGTATGTTGAATTGTTTACCTGAAATTGTATGTTGATGCATGAGTTAAATTACGTAAGCTTACCCTTTCGTTTTCCTTGTGTTGTCCTTTGTCCTTGTACGTCCGTCTTGTCATTGCGATGATCATCCGTGTGGATGTGAGCAGAGGGAGACGAGCGTTTAGAAGAGTTGCTGGAAGAAGAGAATCTGGTAGATGTGGAAGTGAAGACTGAGCAATGAGACCGCTCGGCCAGTAGTGTATTTTGTTGAACTGAGTGGTCGTTCGATCACCTCTTGCTTTCGTTGAAGTTTAAATTCGACCATTCGGTAATTGTTTCTGTAAACCGTTCGGTCAGCTTTCTTGTACGTTCGGTTTATTCAATTGTAACTCTTGTGGAGACGTGCGGTTTTAAGCGCTCGTCATTATTGTTGAAGTTGCACTCAAGGACGTTCGTCCTTGAGCGTTCGTTTGTTTCAAAATTTTAAATTTTTAGTGGAAAAACTGTTTGAGATTATTATGAAATGTGATTTTTCTGAATTTATAGTTATGACTGTATTTTTGGGATGTCACAATTACAATATAAACTAATTAAATATTGAATATAAATATAATTAACAAAACAGTGACTATATAATAGTGTCTTTAATTGTGAAAATGGTTGTTAAATAGAAAGAAAATGTAAGAACAGAAAGAAAAGAAGGTTAAAAAGATGAGAAACATCACATTTTGTGATTAGAAAGGATTCTCTACAATGTTGTTCTCCAATGATTCAGATAAGTGTTTAATTCTGCAACACGTAGAGATTGCAATGCATGCTCAAGTACATGTATGTGGACAAGCTGCATTAATTCTGTACCATTTTTCAACTTTCTCATTCATTTATTTTCATTGTCATTCATTTCGAGCTTCAAAAAATCCTTAGTCATCTTCATTACTTATAATTTCTTTTTAGTTCTATAGTATTATATCATTTTTTTTTTAATTTTTACGTTAATATAAGAGTTTTTAATAATTTTTATTTACTTATTGGTAAGTAAAATACTTTGAAGACAGAAAAACGTTTTTTTCATTTATTTTATGGTCAAAGTTATAAACTTTATGTCACCCTACCGTGTTCTAATAGGACTTGTTACGAAATTAAAATCTTAAATTGATAGTTTTAAATATGGTTCACGTCATGAATATATACATCTTTTCATAGATAAAATGAAAAAAAAAATCTTCATAATGAATGAGAAAAAAAAATTATTGAAAAAAAAATTAAAGTCGTTAGCTGAAAAATTAAAAAGGTAAAGATATACGTAAAAGTAAATAATAAATAACTCAATAAGTTATAACTTTTAAAATGATTATTCCTTTTTTTCATTAAGATTCTTTTTATCTTTTCTTTCATGTAAACCAAACCCAAAATTTAATTGTTTCGATCTCAAAACCTTCACGCTCTAGTATAATCAGTATTACTTAGACTTAAAATTCATTTAACTTCACAAAGTGGATGTATAATTATATATATATATATATATATATATATATATATATATATATATATATATATATATCCAAGTGGGATTTTCAAAATTTAAAATTTATTATAAATGGTTAAATAAACCTAATTCAATTCCTTAATTACTTTACACCTTGGAGAGGATAAGAAATGGTGGAAGAAAATTATTTAATATATTAACGTATATGTTTAGTAAATCAAAGATAAATACTCTTTAAAGAACAGTAAACTTTATTATATAATATAAAATTAATTAATTTTCTCTGATTAACTTTGATGCTAAATTAGAATTTGATCTTTTCTTAAGTTTTGATATGTTTTAATTTTTTAATCTAATTATATTAAATTTTTTTCTTCAAATACATTTTTTCAATAACCATTGAAATGAAAATATGTGAAACAGAATAAATAATTATTAAAAACTAAATAAAACATGTTTGAAAAGAATTTTTTTTAGCATAATTAAATTAAAATAATTATTATTAATTTATTATTAAAATTTGAGTATTAAAATTTTCAAAATTTAAAAACTACGAAGGTGCTTAATCCTGTCATCAATTCATTCTTACTCTTTTATATATAGTTTTGTTTAATCAACGACTTTAATATTTAGTACATGAATATATTTAGTGTTAAAAAAGCGAAACGGGTTGCATGGCTGAGCATTAGAGTTTCTCAACTAACTCCATAATTGCTGCTAGGGCTGGGCAAAAATAACTTAACTATACTAAACTATAGTTAACTGTACTATTTTATACTAAAAAAAACTAATCTATTTTAACTAAAAACTAATTATACTATTATCTAGTTCAGTTTAGAAAAACTGAACTTATTATATTTCTAGTGCAGTTAACTAAAAACTGAACTATGTTTAGTGAGTTCCTATCACTTCTACCTTCATTTTGTTCTAAAACTGTAAGTTAGATGAATAACTCTATGAAAAACTCAACCTAGTTACGTGTAGTATTAATCTTATCTCACTTTTAAATACTTATTTTTTCATTTTTTTATTTCTTATGCTATGTTTAATTATATTTTAATTTGATTTCTTTTACATTTTTAATTTTTATTTATATTTTTAATATTTTTTATATTATTTGATATTTATTTATACTATTAAATTTTTTTAAAAATATATGTTTGAAATATTTTTATAACATTTTATATTTATTTTTGTATATATTTTATGATATTTGTATCTATTATTTGTATGTTATGTTTTACGGTTAAATATTATTTATTATGTATTTATTTATGGTTTTTTTATACTTTTGAATTTATTTCTTAAAATTTTATTAATTTTTAATTTTTTTAATATTTGATATTTTTCAATTTGAAATTTTATTTATTTTTTTCGTATTTTGTAATTTGTTTAAATAGTTTTTGTTTATTTCAAAATTTACATTTGTTTGTTTTTTTTAATCTCTAATTACTTATTGATAGGGCTGGGCATGATTAACTAAATTATACTAAACTATGGATTATCTATACTATTTTGCACTATAAAAACTAAACTACTTTTTATAAAAACTGAATTATATATATATCTCTAATTACTTTTTACGTCACTTTTATATATATATATATATATATATATATATATATATAATAAAATCTAAATTATATATATATATATATATATGTATATATATATATAAATGTTCTTTTTCAAGTCTCTTAAAAGTTAACTATTATTATAATAATTATTAAAATAAAATGATATTATTAAATTTATACTAAAATAATTATATATTTTAAAAAAACTAAATTTTATTATATTGTAATTATATTTCAAAAACTCGTAATTATTTTTATAACTTAATAAAATTAACTATAATTGTAAAAATAAAAAGATAAAAGTACTTATGTAAATAATTATAAAATATAATATTATATATATATATATATAGATATATATATATATATATATATATATATATAGATATATATATATATATATATGAGAATTCAGAAAAAGGTGAGAAGAGAAGAAATATGAGAGTTTTTATATTAAACTAGATAATTGTCAAAATAAAAATATTTCGAATAACGCAAAAGAGATAAACAGAAATATTTTTTAGAGATTAAGTTTTTAATCTATATAAAATAATATATAAACAAATTTATATTATTAAATTAAACTATATTTAATATGAGAATCAAATTTTAGACATTTTATATTTTTAAATTAATAATAAATAGTAATGATAAATAATTATAGTTATTAATTTAATTTTAATAATATGATAAAATAGTACCAATAATATTTCATTAATTTTTTTAAATTTTTTATTATAATTATTTACTAATTCTAATTATATAGATTTATAATTTAATTTTTTTAAATGTTGTGATGTTATTGAATATTAATTTATTTGTTTGTAATTATTAAAAAAAAATCAAATTGAACTAATTCTTTTAACTCTATCGATGATTAGCCATTGACAGTTGTACTAGTGCAAAACCACATTTATTTATTAGAAAAAGGTGCATTGTAGTTAACTGAATTGTTTTGTAGTTAACTGAACTAAAAAATAGTTTAGTTCAGTTTTATTGAACTATTTTCTAGTGCAGTTCAGTTTTTTTAAACTATTTTATAGTTAATTGTAATAGATTTATAGTGCAGTGCAAATAGTGCAGTTTGTCCACCCCTAATTAAAACCAGCAATAATTTTTGCATGACCTAAGGGTAAGAGTTTGTTTATGGAATCAAATCATGGAGTAGTCAGCATTGTCATAAATAGGAAGAACCAAGTCATTATGATTACCTTTGTTTTATATATACAATAGCATCATCCACTACTTGTGGTTTATATTAGTCACCTCTCTTTTCAATTGCTTCACACCCAAATACAGCTGTTTTTCCAGCATTTACCACTGGATCTTCATTCATTGACACCGTACATAAACATATATAGTACGGAAATATTTGCAAAAAGTAGCAAAACTTTATGCCACCATTGATGCTAATCTCCATATGCACTAACACTGTTTGCATAATCCAGCTCTTCTTCTGCTACTGACATCACAATTGTCCCCTACCTAGATCTTGTAACCATTCAGACATCCACATTATTATGTTTTAATTTTTAGCTTCAATAGTTATATCCATCTTTTCCATACCTAAAACTGCACTTATTAAAGTCATCAACACTCTGCAAAACCACGTTAACAAATATACCTAACACTTCCTTCCTATAAAAGAAAGTAACCGACCAAATTTTCCATATGTATAATCACAAACCTTCGACATTGAATCACATTTCAGTTTCCAAGTTTTTTCTTTTTCGACAAAGAATATATATATATTTAGATGAGACACTAGGTATACCTCAAACCTTGTTAATGACAAAACATTGTACTAAGCCATTTTAGTTTCAAAGGGCCATGTGAAGACTTCTCTCCTTTGAATCTTTTCTGCTTTAAACTCCCTAATCTGATTAAAAACGTCTGTTCGACACTGCATGTATTTGTAGTCATATCAAGTTTCTCAATTGATGATCAATAATTCCCTTAATGTAATGTGAATTGGAATACCTATATATATTAATGCACTATCAATTCATTTTCTTCTTGACACATAAGAAAATTCGTTTGGGGAGAGAAAATACCATTGCAGGAGGTATTTTAGCCAAGTTAAAATAGGCTATTTGATAGAAGAAATAGGGAAAAAGAAAAGAAATACAAACTTCTTTCCTTTTATTAATTTAGTTATGAAAAATGAATGAAAAAAGATGTATGTAAAATGACACTTTTCTTTCGTCCGTTTGTCAGACACTCCAAAACATTTGAAGGGAATGATGTATATGTTGCATTATTTTCCATCTTTCATGGATCCTTCCTTTCATTATCCACTGTACTACAAAATATTTGTTTCATTTTCGTATTTCTATAGTATGAATTACAAAGCCATCAATTCATCTCTTTCCACTTTCAAGTTGTCTTAAATCAGATGGGCAGAGTTGATTCTTTCACAGAAGTGAATTGATCGCGTTTAAGAAAAAGTTAACAAGGAGACTTAAAATATAAAAAAAAATGAAAACAAATTATAGAATGAAAAATAGGAAATAAAAAAGCAAGAAAAATGTTAAACACCACATAATACTGGTAAAAAATAGTAGACTATAATTAACTCGTAAGAAATTATAAGTAACTACCAGCATTAATTATCTTTTCAAAGAAAAAAAAAACTTAAGATCAACCTGCCTCTACCCTCACTCATATTTCCTTTTAGGTTAAGTGGAGTAACAGATATATATTGGATTGTTCACCTATTGTGCTTTTCCATTCTAATTTTTCAACAAAAGCATTAAAATTGATCATATAAGAGTACATCACTGCTTTTATCAATGGCAGTTCAAAGAGATAATCTGAGCTCTAAATCTAGTTCTTGAGAATCACTAGATTCGGAGTTCTGACTGCTTGAGCCCACAGAACCATTCCTGAGCTTCCTTGTATCTACGTCTAGCGGATCCTATAGTAATAGAGGGAAACATCGTGAGATCATTTCAGAATTTAATTTACTGATGAAATTTTTGGATACAAATTTCTGCATGGAATATCAATAGAGTAGCAGGTTTAAAAATTTCCTTACATTTAGGTTTATAAAGGGTCGAGTAACGTTGGATGGAGCAGAATACTGGCTCTCAAAGATAGCGTTGGCGGTTTCCCATCTTTGTTTGAGAAAACAAAAAATTACATATCAGCAAGAATTCATCATAAAACTAGAGAATATTCATCTTTTATAAACACACTCTTCTTGCTCTCATCAATGGCAAGAATCGCTCGATGCATAGCTGGAGAAGAATTAAGTACCTTGCTGTATTAGTTTGCTGAGAATCTCCGTATCTGATGTTTGTTTTTTGATATTCTGATATGCCCATCTGCACAAGGAAATCATTTCTGTCAAAATTGCAGGAGTTCTTCCAATGCAACTCATTCTTTTTCATGATTAGTAAATATTATCACATACTTGCACATTTTATGAAGAAAAAAAAGACTGAAAGAAAATTCAAGAAACTACTTGTACTTTATATATTGCAACTTGAAACAAATAGATGTGAGATTAGGTAACAGTAACTCTCCTCCACACGTTATATAATGCTTTTGGTCTTCATTCAGGTACCTCAAAGATTCGTCGCTCATCGCCTAGGGTTAGTATACTTGTTGTAAGTTGTACTACATACCCTTATAAAGTAGTACTTTAATTCAAACTCAACTAAACAAAGAGGACAGCAGTTCAGAATTAAAATATTATAATGCCAAGTTTGTATATCATATAAAAAAAAATAAAAGGTATATATAAAAAATCAACCATCTTGCTGCTTCGCGTGCTAAGCATTTATATACTGTGTAGTTGCATAGATTGACTTTTGAGTAAATGCGAGAGAGGTGAAAAATGTGCGGAACATGTCACCCACATAACGAAAGAATGAGACTTAAATAGGTAAATTATAAGCTTTAAAGTAAAAGTTCAAAACCAATTGGTATTTAAGAAAAGCCAAAATTACACCTACCATGATGTTGGGTTGGAATCCATAGGAAGCTGCATACGATGATGTAGGAGACGATGAGTAGGAAAAAGAAGACGATGGCACCGATGAATATGGTATTTGCACTCTTGGATCTTCCTGCGTGAGGGACAAATGAATGAATTAAAAAAGGAAAGAATTGTTTTAGTGAATATTATTTTTGAAGAAGAAAATGGAGGTTTACTTTGGCGAAAGTTGAAGGGTAAGTGCCATGGAGCGAAGGGTGATAGCCACCGGCCATTTGACTGTGTAATCTGATTTTTTCCAATTGAGCAACACCAAGTCCTCTCTGTGGTTGTTTAGGCTTGTCTGAGTTGTTCTTCTTCCCTTTTCTTGAAGAAGAGGCACTTGATCTTACATTTCCAAGGTTGGGTTCTCCGAAATAGCTGCTATCCATGTTTTGTCTTTGTTTCGATGTATACGATATTGTGGTCGAAAGAGAAGAACGATGAAGTGGGTTTGGTCTGAATTGAAGAAAAGTTTTGTGGGTTGTGATGATGGAAAAGGAGAGATCTGAAATGGTGCTTTTAAACTGCTTGCAGCGGAGGAAGGAGGAAGTATGCGTATTGCATCGCTGGAGGAGATTGTGTGTAGATTTCAATGTTATATACGTCTAAATCTTTTCTCTTCCTCCTATCCTCTTCCCTCAAGATCTTCTTTATATTTCTTATTATTTATATATTTATAATAATCATTACATAACCATTTATTTATTACTTCTTCCACCATCTATTGATACACTTTCTACACTGTTTCTGATAGCTATTGTCTCCCATTTAATATCTTAAATTAAATAGATAAGCCCTATTGTATCATAATGTACACCCACGCGCTGCACACATGAGAGAATAACAACGCACACAAATTAATCTTCATTATAAAATTATATATGGATAGAGAGTGCTGCTAAATATTTTAAAAAAATTATAACAATCATGTGTATAAACAAGTTAATAGCAACATACACGTACACATTATTGTTTAACAAATGTCTTGTATTACATGTTAGAAGGTAAAAAGAGCTGAAATGTACTTAGTTAAAGTAAATAAAAAGTGTTCATATTAAAAAACACTTATTTACTAAATATTGGTTTCCTAACTATTAGAAAAAAAATAGAAAACTAAGCTAAAAATACTAGTCCGACATAATATTTATTATATGTTCTTTAAAAAATGAAATTATTTAGTTACAATCGTTTTGTTGGAAGAATTTAAATTTTATATTGAAGTATACGTCTAATTTCATTTAATTTTTTTCAAATTAAAGATTACATGGGATTCTCAAGAGACCATGCTGGATTTATAATTAAACTTGCAATTTAAATTATTGATTTTAGTGTAATGATTGACTTACCTAATATCATTGTAATTTTCATTTTTCAAATTTTGTAAAAATTGACCAAAAAGATAATTAAGTGGTTTTTACTTTCATATTTCGAAGTATACATTAAGTTTCATTTTAGTACACATAAATGAAATATTAAACATTAATCTTAAAAATTTGTAGACACGACCCATGTATAAGAACGTTTAATCTAATCATAGGTTTTAGAATAAAATAGTCCAACAAAACTTAATTTAATTTAATAGTGCGAAAACGAGTGTAACTTGCACAAAGTTATTGCCCAAACTTACTAACTTTTATTATTTTATTATTTAATTAACTTTATAATAATCAATAGTGTATATGTAATATATATATATATATATATATATATATATATATATGATAAAATATATAATTTATTATATCATATTTAATTTTTTTTTTGTTCATTTCTGTGTGAAAAAATGTAACAATTTTTGTAGTTATTGTATTTTTCAGACATATAAGTGGAAATAAACAGGAAAGAGAAACGATTTTACATAATGAACTAAAAAAGGTTAAGAGTGTAATTATAATGTATTCAAATATTTAATCTCATTATGTAATTATACATTGTGACATCTTTTTTCACAATTAAAGAATCGCATTCAACATTTTAATAATTGAGGAATGCAGTTGAACAAATTAAGGGAAAAAAAAAGAGAATTAAAGAGTAATTTAAGATTTTATTTATGTTTTATTCTTATCTCTATTTTGCAATCAGGTTTGACGCCCGTTTCAAAGGCGTAAAAAATACTTGAATTTATCTTTTAATCGTATCTTATTCTAGGCTATTATATTTTTTAAGATATTAATTATAATGACTATTTTAATTACACTGACTCTGTATGTGACATAGCTTTAAGTGGGTTCTACTTTGCATGTGGTTTCCTAGTTCACTGTCAATTTGTCTCTGCTGATCGATAATACACTAAACTCAAAAGCCACAGCTGTAAATTCCATAAGCATCTAATTAACAATGTATACAATTTATTTACTCAACATCTTATAAATATAAAAATATTTAACTACTTTTTGTACTTAAGAAATATTACGAAAACATAAGAGGATGTATAATTTCTTGTCTAAAACTAACGTTCATTTTTTAATTTTTTAAAAAACTATATATAATGCCTTTTAATTCAGGAAAAAAGAACTAAACATTTTTTATACGATCCTCCCAAGTTTATGTTGTTGGGATGGCATAAAGATGTAGTTTTGGTTAATATGTAAGGAGGAATTGGCCTTGGGATTCCGACCGAAACAGTTTTGATATACATTATAATATGATAGTAATATAATTAAATATTAATGATATAATAATATTAAGAATGTATTAATGTGGTTATAGTTAAGTTTTGAGATAGGAAATCTAAGTGAGCTGTTTGAGGGAAGATTTGTGGGGTCATATTTTGAGTTGTTTGTGTGGTGGAAAGTGAGAATCCCTTGAATTTGTTAGGCAGACATGTGAACCCTTCAAATGACAACAAACCCCACTAATCCCCACCAAATATGTCATTAGTTCCTTAAGCACCACAAATCACACTCTACCATGGAAACTGCTATGAAGACAATTAATATTCTAATTTAAACAAAACTATTATATATCATAACTTTTACATTTTTAAGTCATTTTTTAGCTCGTTAAAATTTACACTTTATGTAACTTATTGCTATATCCTTTTAAATTGTTTAAGACCTGACTTTTATATTTAAATAAATAAGTATGGGAAATTTTATAAAATAAGTTAAATATATATTTTTATGTTATTTAAAATTCTCTTCTTAAAAAAAGTGTGAGAATTAAAAAAATACTTAAGAGTAAAAAAAGGTTTTTATAAAAAAAAATACTTATGAATATTTTATTATTAAAGAAAGTTAAATTTAAATATAATTAAAAGCAAGTTCATTTTGTAAAAAGAACTCTTTATAATTGTTTTTTTTTTAGAATTTCTTATTTTTTTATAGAATTTTGACTTCATCCCATCTATATTAAGATTGAAGTATAATTTAGTGTTTTTGACATCAAAAATATCATATCTAACTATAATCAATTTATCAAATAGGGTAAGTTTAATTTGTATCCTATTCTAGAGTCAATTTTTGATCTACATGCATGTGATCTCTTTGATCTTGCATATAATTTTAAAAAATTATTTAGGAATCTTTATTCTGTTGTGATTCAAGGGTGTGTCTGGATTATTAAATAGGATTTTCTGTGTTTTAGAATTTCTTGTGAGATATAAAGTTTAGAACAATTGTGAGGTAAAGAAGTTTTTCTACAACATGTAACAAAAACTAATTATGCGTTTAATTTATATTTTCTAAATTGATTATCTAGTACTATGTGTAGTGATTGTTGATGTAGTGTTTTTGCATTTGTTGATTTTGTTGATGAAATGTGAATTGATTGAATAGTTATGTCTATGTTGAATTGGGTATTTTGATCTGAGTTGTGGTTATGGGGTTAGCTCTAAGGAATGATAACTTTAACTCCAATGAGTCATTTTAAGACAATTGGTTATGTTTTTACTTGTTCAGAGAAGGAAGATGCTCAATTGAAGTTATAAGTATTGTCTGTTTTGTAGAATTTCGTGTTTGATTTATGCAAACTTGTTGAGTAAGTCAACCTCTTGTTGAACAATGCTCAAATTTGAGTTTCAGATAAACATGAAAGGCTTATTCGCTGGCGAGCCAACCTCTTACTTAGCAAATGTCAAATTTAAGTGAGACATGGAGGCAAAGGAGGTTTGTTGGGTGAGTTTGTCCAAGCTAGGCAAATTTATTTGCAATTTATTTTAGTGTTTGACTCGTTGGGTGAACCATTTAGTTTTTGAGCAAGTATTTTTCGATAGTAACTTGTTAAACGAATAACTAAGCTCGTTAAAGTAAATGTGTCAAATTCCTTTTTTCTTGAAATGTGTTGAATTATGAAGAACATGTTAATAAATTAGTATATTATGAAAAATTATGTATATGTTTTAATGTAGTTGTATTGTTATATTGGTTTGATATGAGTTGAATGGAATGAAGTAGTAATTCATAGGATAAGAATACTTTCATGTGTTGTATTGTGTGAGGTGTATTGATGATATAAACCAAAATGAGATAATTCTGACTTTACTTATATAGATGAAAATAACTAGTTGTGAGAGTTGAAGAAAATTCATATATAGAGTGTAGGGTCTAGTTAAAATTATGAGATATAATATTTACCATATCATACTCTATGGATTGGGAATGCTTGAACATGTTACAAGTATAGTTCCTGAAATGTTAGAATGATTGAGTAATGATATATATAGTCTTAAGATACTAACTAACACATAAGTTATGTAAAAATAGTCCATGTATTTTTTATATAAAATTAGGCCATGAAAACTTTATATTTTGAATGTTTGTTTAATAATTGAAAAAAGTGAAATCATTTTATAAAATTGATAGTATGGTATTTATTTTTGTTTAAAACTTATAAATTTTAAATTATATTAGCTTATTTTGTATTATTATTTAACTAATAAATTTATAAGAATATAGAATAATGTAGATGCTCAAGTGACATGCACTAATCTTCTCCTCTCCTTTTTGTCTTTTTAAAATACTATTTAATATGTTTTTGCATAAGAGAATGAAAGACTTTACATTATATTAAACTCTATACTATTTTTGATATAATTATGTAAACTTTTTAGTTTATTTTTATAGTGCTTTGATACTATAATTGGATTGTTAAAAGAAAAAAAAAAACTCTCCTGTTTCACTTTTTCTAAACTACTCTACTACTTGTAATCTGTCAAAATTATAACTCAAATGATAAGTTAAATAAAAATCGACTCTTCGATTGGAGTTTTGATATATAGTTTAATCTTAACAAATATTATATTCTTTTATTAATCCTATTTGGATATTTGGTAAAGGAAGATATTGTGAATAGAGAGATTGACATTTGTCTATTTATATCCATGTATTTACTACATTTTTGTTATAAGTAATTAAAAGTTTAAATACTTATTAACAGTAAGACACTTACTTTAAAAATAAAATATGATCGAATAAGAATAATTTTAATTTACTAAGTATTGAATAATATGATATGATCTATGACACAGAAAAAAAAGGATTTTACATTATTAGTTAACGATTAATTTTTATTAAAGAAGTGGCTATTAGTTTTAGTAAAATCTCTTTTTTTACTTTGTTTTATCTTCACTAAATTTGAATATCAAACCTCACTTAAACGTTAGTATTAAAAATGATAAAATTTCATATTGATAAAAGAAAAACTTATCATTATCTAATATTATCAGTTTACATTATATTAAAACAAACGCTGATTTCTCGTATACTCTTTGCATGATTTATTTTGATGTATAGTAGCAATTAATGAATTGAAAACGTTATCATGAAGCGAATAATAGATTAAACAATTAACTATGTCATATTTAATTCATAAAATAAGAAAAGAATAAATTATAATGGTGTTTTGATTTCTCCAATGTGAAAATTTACTTTAAGATATGTTGGTCCCCTAAGACTTTGTTCCTTGGGATAATTACTAGTAGTATTAATTATATTGTCCACGAAGCAGTTCCATAAGATAATTCAGTCTACTAACTCATCATTACTTTAATGAAAACATATACTTAATTAAACCCAGTCGTGAAACATATACTTGATTACTTTCCTTGTGGTACATAGGTTAAATCCATTGATTAAACTACTAATAGAATCGATCCACTTAATTAAATACATTAGAATATTTGTTTTTCTATTGCCCTTATAAATTTTGTTTTCTCACTAATTTAAAATATATTTTTAATATTTTCGTAATTTACAAGAGTTAAATATGATTAGTATTATCCTTAACAAGTATGCAAGGTTATAACGAAGGCGTCAGTGGTTCGCTAATTTCCATCGTCAATCGGTAACTTTTTTTGTCGTGTTTACCAACTTTATATTCTTTAATATAAACACAACATTCATCATATTTTGATAGACTCTGAAATATAAATATATTTAAACTAATTTTATTTTATCTATCATTATTATTTCAAAAATATTTTTAATTCAAATATAATAATATATAACTAAAAAATAATTTAAAAATATTTTTCTCACAAAATCCAGAAAATTAAATGAATTTAATTAACATTTTTGTTCAACATGAGAATTCAATTTTATTATATTTGAGTAAAAATGTTGTAATAATTTTCATATGTGAATAATATTATTTTAAAATACTAATTAAACTTCTTATCACTTTAATAATTGCTAAGACATTAAAACATGTAACAAACTGTTGCTGTTGATCAAATGATACATTGATGTGACATATAGTTAAATAATTTGAAAAAAACATAGCATCTAATATTTATTTTCCTCCTTATATCACTGATGGGAAAGATTATTAATTAATGTTTCTTTGTCTTCAACATTTTCTTTACTTTTATTTACATCAAATCAAATTAAGTAATGATTTTGATTAAATCAATCCTTTGATTTTTTTTTTCTAAATTTAGATGTTAATTTAAAAAATGGATGTAATATAATCTTTATCATTAAATTAACTAAAGTAATGTTAAAAAATAATAAGGTGGCTCTGTATACCATTTGATTTTGAAATGAGTTTAATACTCTTATTCTTTGAATAATGAATTAAATCTTTTCTTTTATTGAAACTCTAATTGATGATGTTTTTTATATTGTTTTTTTTCTTTCACGTTCTTAATTTTGATTTTTCGTCTTCTTTGATATTGCTGATCTTGATTTTTCTTTCTCTTCGACGTTGTCCATCTTTATACTTTAGTAACCCATCACTTGCAAACTTTTCTCCATAGTAAAGAATAACCTCAAAATTCTCATCCACTATGCACAGAATACACGCATGACAAAATAAAATACATATTAAACTCATAATACACTGAAAGGCATATTGCAAACACAGTGTGGGACAACATAACCATATTTAAAACCTTATTTCCTAACATTTAAACACATCATACTCCAATTCTAATATTTTATTCTCCCAAAACACATAACACATCATCACAAAAATCATACAACAATAAATTGTAAACCACGATAAAGAACATTTACTCAAATTCGCTACTCAAATTAGTCATTCAAATGGTGAAAATTTTCACTAAATGAATCTTAATTTTGATAATTATTTTTCAAATTCCTAAACTTTCTTTATGAACCTACGAATTGAATCTGTAATTTTTACACAAAATATGTTTTATCAAACATTTACCTAGGAATATTAGATCGGTTGTTCTGTTTAATCAGTCTAATATATACATATTAGTATAGTTTTTCTGTATAATCAATCTAATATACTTTTTTTATTTATAAAATTGTCATCGTATTTTGTATTATATATCAGTTCTATTACAACCGATTTAATATGTTGTTCTAATATGTTTATTTTACACTAGTAAGACCCAAACAACCACTCATAAAACAAAAAAAACATAAGAATATACACTTCATAACTTATATTTTAAGACATTTGAAGAAAATTCAATATGATACAAATTTACTTTTTTGAATGATAAAATTAGTTATTTCAAAGTGTAAAATTTAAGATGTCATTTAAAGTTGACAGTACTTTATTTTAATTTTAGTAAAATCACTAAACATGTTACAAGTTTATAATAAATAAATCATGTGAACGATATTTTCTCTATGAAATCATGCCAACATTGCATGACTTACTCAATCTCAAAAATTTTGATAATTTCAAAATCAAATTACCTCATTAGAGGTAAAAAGTCCATTGCAAATGAGCGAGTTTAGTTAATTATTTAAAATCCTTTATAATATATTTGACCTAACAAAGAGAATATGCATTAAAAAACTATGGAGAAGAAGCTCGTGATGCTTTTATAAATTCTTAATAAAATAATCTGTGGTCTAAAATGTTGTAGAAGGAAATTACTTGTGTGAATTGGAAGGTATACTGATCGTTCTCCTCCTTCCTTGTAATGCAAGGCATTGAATAATTCTATAAGGAAAACAAAAAACCTCATATCTGTCATAATCAGCTGCCTAGATCTATATCGATCACCTTCAACCATCAACAATAGATAACGTGTGTCAAAAGCTAACATAAACTACAAATTTCTATTGAATTTACACGTACCTTTATTTCTTTCAAAAATATAAAATTGTAAGCTCACCATTTAAGTATTTGTAAATTGAAAGTGATTAATATATGTTATTATAGGAAAAACACGAGACAATTAAAAAAAAAAGATAGGGAGAGTCCACGTGTGTGAAAATTGTAATTAAAGAATAAACATGTAGAAATATTAAACTGAGTATTCATGATAACAAATTAGTCTTATATAAGTATTCCTTTTAGTTGGGTTGGTCTGTTTAGAGATTGAACTAAGTCAGTCTTGAATTATCGTTAATAAATTAACTGTGATAAAAAACAAATAACTAAAACTTAGTGATTTTAAATTAGATGCAGATTTGTTTAGTTGTTTGTTATTACTTCAATATATTTGGTCTCAAAACTAAATTGCATTAGATTCTGATATTTCACTTCTACTTGGGATATGAATATATATTAGTTTCCCTCCACTGTTAAGTACTATTTTTTTTTTCATGATAGAACTATAGTTACAAATAGCAACGTTTAAAACATAAAGGTTTTCTCTGTGTATGGATATCTCTAATTAAATATTATGTGAAATGTTAATAACTTATAAATGATATTCAAATCGTATGATGTGTAATTGACTTTTAAAATAATCTTATGTTGAAAATTTTACAAATTTATAGGTTTTTTGGTTGTTATAAAATCGAAACTTATTTCTTTATATGTTTCGGTTTTCTTAATAACCAGAACTTATATAAATATATATAAATTTAAAAGAATTGGATAAAACATATATGTTATATATTAGATGATAACGTATGGAAGACAAAGGAAAGTGGAAAAGGACGTTTGAGTATCTATAAGTGATTTTGTGGACACATGCAAACTTAATTTGGGTTGCATTATTCCAGTGGATTCGCACAGCAAAACGATCCCACCCAAAACGCTATCTATATAACACATGCCAAACACAACTTCAACCAACCGGTCCCATTTCCACACACAATCCCTCATAATCCCATATTATATTAGATTCTCTCTTTATCTTCTTTCTTTCTCGATATTCAACCTTCCATCTCCCTTCTGTCACTAACTCTTTTATCTATTTTATTAAGATCATCCCCTCATCACTAATTACATAATCAACGTTCACTCCTTTTAATTTCTCGACTTAACCCTTCAATCCTAGGTCTAATCTTTCCACTTTTACGACTTGTTTTTAAAATGTCAAATTGCTTTTAGATAGAAACACTTTGAAGCGAAGCATGTTTTACAATTCATCAAATATGCTTTTCTTTTTTTGCTGACAAGGAAAGTAAATTGATTGGTATAAACTATAGTCCATCTTAAGCAAGTGGCAAATGCATGCCTCGTCCCAACATATTTTATAAACCCAAAACTCATGAGTTTGCTGTCACAACAAGTGTTCATATATAGTTTTCTAGCTACTTTGGATTTCCTAATAAAAAAAGTACCTTCCATTAAAATCTTGCTGCTATAGATCTCTATTTCTTGAGATGCTTAAGCAATAGTTTGATGTCTTGCTTAGATGTAAGATTTTCACACAATATATATAAAAACCACGAAAAGTCTCAAAATTTGAATAAACTAAAAGTATTGGCACAACTGGAACACGTCCTTGGAAACTACAAGGAAATGGTCACATGCTGAGAGAAACTGCAAAATTCAACACTTGGATACTTAACCCTTATATAAAAATATTTTAGTTTGGTCAGGTCCCACTGATTACTTGGAAATGTGGCAATATTAATGTCAGTGGTCCTCCTTTTCTCCTTAACCGTATATAAATGCAGAATTTATGGATTCAGAAAACCAACATCCCAAGTGCTCACATGATCTATCTTAGATATTGTTTGATAAAATTCACTCTGATCATATCAGACATGATTGTATCTCAGATCTTAATTTCTTTGTTATGTGCACTGTATGTTCATTACAGTACTGTCTGCTTTTATCTTCTTAAGGATCAATCACACCATAAAGGACCGTTTTAAGGTGTATATATATATATTTTCATCCTTCCAGTGGAGGGCATCAGAATAGATTCTTTTTCTTTATTTTTCTTACTTTAATTTAGTTTTCCTTTGCTAAATACTGGGAAGATTCAATGGCACGAGTATATTGGCTACTGGCATAATCTTTCGGGGGAATTATAGTATTCCTTTTTCTGTTATCAATGACACGAGCTTTCCAGAGTTTATGGCACCATTGATATCGATTTGTCACACTGAATTTTTGTCTTTGAAGAAATCTCTAGCTCCAACGTTTCATCAAACACAATTGAGATACGTACCTCGTGTGTGGCATATTATGACCTGAATAACAATAGGTATGGTACAGTATGATGGTGTGATCAGTCAAAAAAAATAAAACAGTCAATCAGTTTATAGTTTTCTATGAGCGGGTAGGTAAACTGGTCAGTCAAACTAAAAGCTGAGTTAACACTAAAAGTAATTAAATTAATCCTGAATTATTAGAAATCTATTCCAAAATCTATAAATACAGACTTATAAGATGATTATATTGATTACACATTATCAAATATAAGTTGACTTTAGCATCAAAGTTCTTCAAAGTTCTTTATTTATATAGTAGCAATTCGATCGAGTAACAAATAGTGTGAAATGAAGAACGAACTTAAATCTGAGCTTGGAATTTGGAAACTGTCTAGAAAAATAAACTTAATCTCAACCCCTTAAACCAAAATAGGTATTTTAGACTATAGTATTAATTTTATAGTTTTTTTTTAAGGGTTTAAAGTAGTAGTTAGAATCCTCTGCTTTTCACGTGTGATTGAGAGTTGTTCTGATTTTGAATAAAAGAAAGTATCTGCTTTTAAAGTTGTGTTTGAAGAAGAGAGTATTAATTTAACGCAATGATGTCTAGCACAGCGATCCATGATGTCATTCCCATCAATCTTTAATTGAATTATTATGAGAGTTCCACACATGCTCATCCATTATTTTATTCATTATGAGGTTGTTGAATTAATCCTTAGATTTACCTTACCCAACAAAACCAATTCATACTTCCCATAAAGATTTCCTTCCATGCATGCATGTGATCACACTATTCAAATTTCTACCTTCCCCATATCTCGTTTTTCCAATTCTTCATGTTGCTTCCCTTTATTGCATTCCCATTGTGTTTGCGCGAGTTAAAAATAATAATGCAACTTTTTTCTTTTTTTTCTAAAATATGAAAAACATGACAGAAAAGTACTTAGCGATACATCGTATATAACCGTAAACTGTTAATTGCTTCTTAAATCTAGTTCAGTTGATGTACCAAAAAATCTAGTTTGTGGATTCGGTAAAATCTACGAAAACCGAAACCAATACTGTAGGAAGATCTTGGTGGTTGCCTCAATGGGTAGCATCTACACCATCGTTATGATATAGAATTGTGGGATTGAATTTTAGTAGCTATATTTCATTAATTGATTTTTGTAAAATAATTAGCAAGGATATATTCTTTCACTACAAAATCTATTTGCTCCATAATTAACAAACACAACCAATGTTGTCCTATCAATTTTTTTCTTCAATTTCTCCATATTTTAGCACGGGAACTTTTTAAATCTAACACCTATTTTTTTTTCTTTAATTTTTCTTCTTAATAATTCATTTAAACTAAGAACTTTATTCGTTAATCTTATCTCTTGTTTTCAACTCTCTCCAACCAATTTTTCGCCTATGGAAGTTCACCGATTACCATATAATTTATTTGATAATCCAATTGTACAAAAATAATGATCATGATTGATGGAGTATGTATGTCTTATTAAAGCATTTTTATCGATCATTCCACAAACCTATTTTTGTGAAATTTAGATGTAGTCAGCATATCTCACGTATCGCCAAAGTATTTCGGCTTTTGCAAAAAACCAACAAATGTTTATAACAAATAAGTTTCCTATGATAATTTATTTATTTATTTTGGATTGTATATTTGGAAGCGTTTCTTGATTGTACATTTCAAAATATAAAAATCTTAAACTAGAGAGTAAAACTGGAATTTTATAATGTAGGGGTGCAGGATGAAGTTATGGAGGTACATGAAGCATTAGCCTGATAAATAAGTTGACTAATGTCAAGTTTGAACTCAATTCATTATACGGCTCGGTTATGCTTTGGGATTTTAATGGGAAAACCCAACTCATGATATTTTTGGGCTGTGGAGCACCCATGGCGAGCTATTTTACTGTGATTTTGGTTTAGTCAGTTGGAGTGATAAATGTTATTTAAATATTATTTAAACAAAGTTCTCAATAAATACTTCATAAATAAAATAAAATAAATTTTTAGGGTAAAATAATATTAAAAATTAAATTTATATTAAAGAGTTCATATAAAATATTATATATCAATTCATTTTAGTTTATGAAAAAACCCATTTATTTTATTTTTTCTAATATGTTTATAGAAAAACTTTTATAAATTTTATCATTTATAAAGTGTATAAAATTGATTGTGGTAAAAATAATGAAGATAAGGGATACATTGTAGGTTGGAATTAATAATAACAAGTTTGGTTTGTTTATACATGATTATAAAAGGAAGGTAGAAACAAATTTCATTAATGAAACAAATGACTGAATAATCACATATAGATGATGTTGGAAACACTAATAGTTTTAATCTCAACCAATAACAAATTGAAGAGAGGATGTTCAGCATATTAAGCGAGGTTCCTAACATTAATTTTAACCCCAAAAAATAATAAATTATTAATAAAAAATTAGAGACTTGATGTACAAAATAAGTATACTTTAATATGATACTGTGTTACATGAAAAATCTATAAAATTAATATAGTATAGAAACTGCAGAAGCTCAAAAAATAAAACGAAACAAATGGAGGTTTGATTTTAATTTTTTTTAAGTTAAATTTAAATTTTGATAAAGATTAGAACAGTATTAAAGCCCAACACATTTGACAAAGAAAAATGTATGATGGGAATGGACATAATTTTGAAAAACACTATCGATTAAAAATAAGTATTTAACTTTACAATATAGGAGTGGTGAAATGCATATATAGTTTTCTTAGTTTGGCAAGACAAACAAAAGCTCTCTTACAGAGAAAGGGGAAGGAGTTACTACAAAATTTACATAATTGAAGTGTGGAAGAACAACAACCTAAAACCTTAAACCTCTACATCAACATGATATAGACGGCTACAACAAAAACTAACATGTTGTCATCAATATAACTTGCCCAATAAAAAGTTTAGGACACCCCAATCTCCTATATAGAAAATTATGCATAAGAAATAAGGTATTATATGCTTAAATCTCATCTTTCATCCTTCAGGATCACACCACAAAACCATACACCATTCCATTAGTTGCGACTTTTGCACTTTTCCACCGCCCTAGGTGCTGCAGTGATTACAACTCATATCAATAGCAATAAACATACACACCAGAATTATGACTACTCATAATTCTGGGTGATGGAAAACAGAGTATAAGAGATTAATTTTGGAGCTACCTAGCCCAATTGCTTCAGAACTCTTCATTATCCTCAGCCTCTTGCAAGATTCAGTGAACATCCTAAAAGAACAGTTAGAATCACTTTAGATATGCTTCCTTGAACAAAATGAAAAACATATAAAGGAATTACATTACATCTTCTGTTAATCATGAAATTGCACTTACTCCCAGGGAACATCACCAACTAGCATCCAATCTCCATCCTTGTCTTCATATGTAAGAACATATTCTGAACCATGAAGAAGATCCATCAATCTACTTTCACTTAATTTTTCTCGACTAGAAGAAATCCCATAAGAGCCACATTGACCTGATCTTGTCAGTAAAAACATCATCAGAATATTTGCTGATATGCATCAGAGCAAGTGGAGTAGAAGGGAACTTACTGATTGTAAAACAACTAAACATCTTTTCGAGTGCCAAAGAGAGTTCCTTGTAAGTGCCAAAACTATTAAGATCCACTTTCCTCAAGTATGGAGCACCTTCCATGCTGACTTTAACATAAAGACATTCAGACTTGGCTTCTGCCTCAGCATCTTCATTCTTCTGAGGCTGAGCCATTGAGTTCTTCCTGAAAGAACGGATTGGTGGCCACCCCACAACTTGCGCCCTGATTCAAACAACAAAAAATTACACAGTGATAGGCTGAATTTTTTTCAGTAACAGGAAGAACAGAAAATCATACTCGGAGAAGTGAAATCTCAATCATACACCAAAAACAAAGATCACAGACAACCAACCAAGACATCCAAGAAAAGTTTTGGAACAACCAAAGTAGCTATAAAATCATTATTAACATAGAAATAATGTTCTGAATTACATAGAAGACAAGAAATAGCACTAGAGACCAACATGAGAATATAACCAGCGGCAACAGACTAAGATTGTTCATTTCATACTACTTTCTAATGGAATAACAAAAACAAAGTTTAATCCCAGTATATGGAATCAATTCAAACTACATGGATCACGCAACGCTAACCAAAAACGAGTTAGAAACCAAAGCTTGAGGTAAATTCCAACTGGTTACAACAGAAAAGGAAGAAAGAAACTCGCTTATCCACCTACTCAGTACCAGAAGAAACATCTTGCATCCAATTTCTTGAAAACATATACAAAAAACTATAAACACCAAACAGAGACAACACAAACACATCAAATAATTTAATAAAGTCCGAACCAACATCGACAAACTAAGATAAAATAAAACAGAGAAAGAAACAATGTAACAAACCCGAACAAAAAACAGTAAGCAGCATACAAACTTATCTAATAGTTAATGGCAAGAAACAAGGATAAAGTAAAATATATACTTCGCAGCTGGAGCAGAAATCTGAGGTTTCTTCTCATGCAGCGGTTTTGGAGAGTGTGGAACAGTTTCTTTGAGAACAGAAGCACCCAAAACAGTAGGCTGTTTGGTGCAGTCTGTTGCAGTGAGGGTGAGAGACTTGGCAGCACTAACAGTTCCTCTCGGAGAGAACAAGACAACATCTTTTCCCAAACCCACTTCAGATCCACCATTCCAGTTTCCAGAACCTCCATCAATGGCATCAGAGAAACCCCTTTTGGCCCCAGACACCACCACAGTCTTAAACACGCCCTCCCTCTCAGGTGACTCACGCCCTGGCAACCCAAGCCTTAGCTCAGTGGCCCTCAGGTTCAACCCTTCTTCGCACCCTCCTTTCATTGAAGGAACCTCTTCCAATAGCTCAGACATCAACTCCACTTTTAACTGTTTCACAACACAAATCAAGAAAAGAGAGAATATATGGAATTAAATAATCACAACACCACAGTAGAAAGATATATATCTGATGTTATGTGAGTGAAGGAGTGATTGAAGCTTTTCTCTCTGCTCTGTTCAGTAGTGTTACCCAATTGCATTGAAGGGAATCAAAAAATAAATATGACAGGGAAGTGGCAACATTAAACAAAGAGCGAGGATGCCGTTTGCAAAAGAAAACGCGGAACTGTTTCCCCTTTATTCTACAAATTTAAAAAAAATCTTTGAAGGCTGTTTTTCCTTTTTAGTTTTTTATAAATTTTTGTGAATCTTTTTGTGACCAACTACTCCGACAATCCACACAAAGTATCCGCCATCCTTTGCTTATTTTATACATATCTTCTATAAAAAATAAACAAGAATGTGTGTTACATACAAAATCATAGCTGAGCATACCTGTTTAAAAATGTCAGACTTATTCTAGTTTTCCACAGAATCATCCTTCATAAATCAAACTAAAAAAAAGAAAACAATAAGAGTACTAAATTAAAGAATAGAATTAAAAACTCGATTTAATTTAAATATTTTAATACTGTAAGAGAATTATATCATCATTTAATGATAAATTATTGTTTTTTAATATAACTATTTTATGAGGATTGTTAAATAATAATAATTGTTTGCATGTTACTTTTATAATTATTTCTAATTACTTAAATATGTAAAATAACTTAGATTTTCTTGCTGAAAAAGTCATTATGTATGTACTATATAAAAAAAGCGAACTTTAATAATAAGAATAAAAGTTTCGAAAACATATTTTTAAAGGTTATCTATAAACTAAATTTAATCTTTCCTTCTATGCTAACCTTTTCCCGTATGTCATGAATGATAAATTATCATTCTTCTAACTAATTTCGATTTAGATGAAAAATATTTGCTTTATTTGTATATTAAATTTTCTTTATTCTTAATTTTATAATTTATTTTCAAGATTAATGTTTTTAATCTTTTCTATATTATTTACACTTTATTCGACTGTTATTTGATATTTATATAATTATTTTTTTATAGCTGATATTGAAAATATATATGTATATTATTTTAATTTTAAATATTTAATAATATCAAATTTTATTTATTGTGACTTTTTATATAAAAGATCATTTAATTAATATTTAAAGTAATAAAACGAAGAGCATATTCGTGTAAGGTATAAGTTTGAAAATGAAAATAATCTGTTGCTTTTTGTCATCGATAAAGTTATACTTATTTAAGGGGATGGTTTAATCCTTCACAGGAAAAAGAAATTATAATTATTGCAAGTTTGTAATAACCTCCTCATAAAGAAATGTTGATAATAATAATAACTTGGGTTATATTATTATAGAAAAAATATGTTCCATATAAAAGTATACCATAATTTATAAAGGACATTTTTTAGTTCTGAATATATAGAGATATTTAATATCAGAAAATAAGATTTTGCTTACTTGTTTTTGAAAAGTTCTACAGTATCTATCGCAAGAGTAGTATAAATTAAAAAAATTGTTTTTTTTATATAGTTTATAGCTGTTGTTATTATGCTTTGTGGAATGGTAATTTGCAGGAAAAAGCTAAGATGGTGGTTTGCATGGAAGAAAGGTGAGACAGTGAGGGTGGAAAACTGGAGTAAGGAATCAAAGAAAATGATGGAACGAACAGTGTCTCTCTCGAAAAGCCAAATTTTCATGCCTCTCACAGATAAATTTATTTTTGGCTCTTATGTTTCTTAGATTCTCGTGAACAAAAGAAGATCAAAAGAAAAACAAAACTTTAACCTAAGAAAAACAAAACAATAAAGAGAAAATAAATCAATACCATATACAACAAAACTGACAACTAATCAAAAGGAAGAAATTCATATGTTCAGAAAAGAATTACAAAATAATAATAATAATAATAATAATAATAATAATAATAATAATAATAATAATAATAATAATAATAATAATAATAATAATAATAATAATAATAATAATAATAATAAAGATGAAATTGAGTGTTGTAATATTATTTTTACTACTTTGTCTTGAAGCATTGCTTAAAGACAATCATTGCCGGTAGAGACATGGGAAGGACAAAAACTCCAATACATGAAAAGGGTTAAATGATTACACTTTATCATAAAGTTGTAAAAATAATTATACAAAAATAAAAAACCTTGAATCAAGTCAACACACTGTAAAATTAAAAAATATATGTATATTTATGCAAGAAAAAACAATAATCAAATCAACAAAACGTTATAAATAATCAGGGGTTAGTTTTTAAGAATTTGCTTTAAAATCAATCTTGTAAGGTTTAAATAATTATCACACCAATTTTTTTAGGAAAAATATATTAATTAAATAATTTTCAAAATTTATAGGTTTTTATTTTTATTAACATTATTTGAGTTCAAAAAATAAGAATGAGAGAAAATTATGTACAAAATTTGAGATAAATGAACATTAATAATTTATTTTAAAGTTATAAAGAATATATATTACATAAGATGCTTTTTTAGATCTAATAGTCTCAAAGTATAAATATGGTAACATCGTGTGTTGGTGTTATTATTATTTATTTAATTTAATTTTATATATTTTTTAAAATTAAATATGTTTTTAATTTTTAAACTTTAAAATAAAATTATCATTTTTTATTGTTAAAACTTTTATAACTTTTGTTCTAAATTTTAAAAATAAATATATAATCTTTTTAACTCAATTATATTAACATATGTTTTGTACTAGTGTTAATATGCTTCAAAATTCATATTTGAATTTTCAGCAAACGTATTATCATGTTTGGTGTCAATGTTGGGATTCATTACCATTTTCTTAATTTCTTTCATTTTACTTACAAAAATAACACAAACACATCAATTTATATTTTTTATAACTTCTCTGCTCTTCATTTTATAATTAATGGCAAAATGGGTTGTTTTAGTAAGACTTATATCAAATTCATAGAAGATAAATATATGTAATAAAAATGGATTGTTTTATTATCACACAACACTTTTCAAACTCATTTTATGATAATTAACTTGTGTTGTTTAATATATTTCATCAACTATTTGTAAAGGAGTTTTCATAAATCAATTTAATAAAACTTGACTTGCATTATTGAATGCTTGAAAAAAAAAGTTAGTTGTTGGTCCGTCAAACATGTGTAAATTATTTTGAAAAAAGTTTTTTATATATTTTATTTAAATTTGTATATAATTAAATTTTAAAATATAAAAACTCATTTTATTTTATTTTCATATATTTTGTTAAAGCTTCTGGAGAGATTTATCCAAATGTGCTATGAGAAAAATGATTTATAATCTACAATAAATAAATTAGCATGAGTAAATATGAGTGAATGGTCATGGACATGAAAACCTTATTTCTACTTTAATTGAAATTTTGTTTCATATTTTATAAAAAAAAACACTTCTGAGGTCTAAACTCACTCTAGAAACTTTTATTATTATATCGAGAACAAGGATTTTAATTTGAAATAAAAACGAAATATACAGGAATATATAACTGTATACCAAGAGGTATTTTACTTCTCTTTTTTAATATACTTTTTTATACTATAAAAAATACATAGTATTTTTTTTTTCTATAAAAGAATTAAACAATGCAAAATAAAGGACTATGGCTATTATTAAAAATATCTAAAATAATTTGACGTGACATAATATTTATAAAGTAACTTTTATTTATATATATATATATATATATATATATATATATATATATATATATATATATATATATATATATATATATTCATGGTGTACAACAAATTATAGAAGCTATAAAAGAACATGATGTACATTAGTGGATGTTCCAAGTTGTTCTGGTATATATACTATTGGATATACGAAAACAACTACAAATTTATTTTTCATATATCATCAAATATTTTATCCATTTTTTTGAAAAAGACCAAACAACCATTTAAAAAAAACTTACATAGCAAAACATATTTAATGTAGTCTTTTAATGAAATGAATGGAATAACATACTCACGTCCCCAGGAGAAATATGGGTTGGTAGGAGACAAAACGCCGTTACTTTGAAATGTGGTATAATTTTATCAAATGAAAAACTTATAAACTTCGACGATTAATTATTCATGAAGAATATAAATATATAATTGCTTAAATAATTATCATTTCAATTAAATTTAAACAAGCTAGTGAGACGAGTGATAAACAATCAATAACATTAAAATAGGCTTTCTAATTACGATTATCACGTATAAAAATGAGAAATATATAAAGAAAAGTCAAATATCATGTACAAGAAAAGTCGTCTATTTTGACTTACATACACATGTTATCTTTCTCTTTACCTATCATTTAATTTTTTCAAAGGTGTAAAATGATTAAAAAAATATATTTTTTTTTAATCGAACATTCACATATATTGTGAAAAAATCAACCCTTATAAATATTCCTGAAATTTTTTAATGGAAGACCATAGTTAGCCACAAGATAATGGAGGAAATTGTATGCTGTCTCCTAACTCTCTGACAGTGAGTTTCCACTTAAGTACTATTTTTCCCACAAATCATAGTTACACAAAAAGCAAACGAAATGTACTACTTGAATTATGTATTTGTGATCTTAAATATATATTATTTTTTATGAAGCACTTGGCATTAAAAATAATACATTAACTGTTACAAATTACAAGTCAAAGTTCAGCCACACTGGATCCTTGGTAAATAAAATAATCTTACACTGACAATTTTTTCAAATAAATATACTTATAACTATCTTTGACAAGGTTAATATTCAGAACTTTTTGTTGATTCAAAACTAATTTGAAATCACAAAATTATTAGTCTAAATAGCATATAGTTCGAATTCTTTTAACAATACTTGCTTATACATGAAAAAAACTGAGATAATTTTTTTTCTAAATAATTAGTGTAAGAAATGATTAATTTTATCTAGATTATAAGTTATTTAAATGAGATAAACATATAAATATTTTGTTTAATTAAATTAAAAGTTTTATAAAAAAAATTACCTGGTCAAATCTTTTTTATAAAAAAAATATTAATTTTCTATTTTTTCCTTAAGATGATGAATTAATAGTTTATCCTCCTTAATGAAGTTAATAAAAGGTAGAAAATATCATCTTAAAGTTTTCTTCTTTTCTGTTTTCTTTTTCTAATATTTGTATGGGGTTTGAGAATACAAAGATGAATATTTGTTAGTTTATTGTCAAAGCAAACCTTTAGTTCAGGTTTTCTATAAAGTGGTTTAAGTTTAATGTATTAAAGTCTGAACTTTTTTAAATTTGATTTTGAGTAATTGAAATTTTCAAATAAGGAAAATGGTTATAATTTAATAGTACTTTAGAATAAATGATCTAGATATAAATATAATTTGGTCATAACGTTTTAATTTTTTTCAAAAAATAAGTTTTGTTGGAGAATATGCAAAGTGTTGAGTTTTGGCATGGAGAGTATATATGATGATGATTTTTGTTGGATATTTGCGATTGTGATTCTATATTTAAAATATAGTTAGTAGTGTTTTATTAGACATTATTAATTAATAGTGTATTGTATGAATAAGATGTTGAACGGTTGAAAGTAATGAATATAATAATTTGTACATTTTGTTTGAAACTCTAAATAAGTAATGAATATAATCATTTGTACACTTTGTGTGTGTGAAATTCTAAATAAGTTGTAATATAATATGTTACTAAAGAGAGAAAGTTAAGGATAATTATCTTTATTATTGTAAGAGAAAGTATAATTATGTTATTAATGATAAATATGATGAGATGGAAATTTTGAAATGTGTGACTTAAATTTTGTATGATGAAAGATGAAATATGTTTTGAGTTTAAATGTATAGATTTGATAAAAATAACATTATCACTATCAAATGATCGGCAACTCTTTGGGTTTAACATATTTTTAAATAATAATCACGTTAATTTTTTAAATTTTATTTTTAACTTTAAGTGAAGTGTACATATTAAAGTTTGAAGTGTTCTTAATTATTTTGTTGAATATATGTAAAGGCATTATAGTATTCAAGTTGACAATGATTTTACTCGATAGTGTGTCAACGCATAATTTGATGCTACAAAGTTTAATAGTATTATAAAAGTTTGAGAAGAGATAAATATAATCACAAGGTCTAAGGATACTATTAATCTATAATGGAAGAAGACCCTCACTTTATTTCCAAGAAAAAGTCTTTATTGTTTTGTTTGAATTAGAAGCTAGAAAATGTAATAAAGGAAAATAATAGTAAAAAAATAAGGTTGTTTTGGATTAGAAAGTTAGAAAAAAGGTAAAAAAAATTGCAATTAATTAAATTAATGTGATAGAACAAAAAAATTACAAATTAATAATTTAACATTTAAATGTCATTATATTAAAATTACATTATACATGAGTTGCCAACTAGCTTATATATTCTTAACTACTGAAATGACCAAAATATATAATACTATTAATTCGAAATACGATTCGATAAATATAAAAACTATATAATATAATTATCACAATCAACAGAATAAAAAACTATACTGAACTAATAAATATTAGTAGTCATGCAAAGGAATATCACAACAAAAAAAGTATACACACATTGAATTTACAGGTGCATAACATCTCCTACCCAAAATTTTCGAGTTTAGAAATGCAGAAAAACAAGCATAATCAATTACATGATGCAACATAAATAACCAAAGATACATAATAAATTATGACATATTAGGTAATTAATTATGATAACTTGATATCAAAAGATTAACATGGTAAACTCCTAATTTAATGAGTTGGTTATGCACTTAACATCAAGGTGTTATTAAGGAGATTAAGCTTTAAACTCAATCTAAAGTAATGTAGAGTTAGATAACTAACCAATATTTAAAGACAAAATTTTCATGTCATGAATGGTGTTGTACATTCATCTCATATTGAGCCTTAAACTAATATGATGTAGAGTTTGAGGATCATAACTCGATGTTTTCTAAAATTGTCTCATGCATATTGAATTGCTCATTTAAATAGTGAGTGTATTAAATATATGTTTAACCTATTATAATGTTGAGTGTAAACAAGAAAATAAAAAATAAGAATAAGTATATGTATTGTGTAGGATGCAAAAATATGAAATTAAAACAAAACACTAAACAATGTATTTAAAGATTTGAAGGTTGAAGACCTATTTATATCTGAAACAGTAAAAAAACAAAGGAATGACAACATCAAAGTAAAAGATGAATATTATGGACATAGATAATTCTAAAGATTAATTACTCCATATTTATTCAAGAATTGAATACTAAAAACTTGATTTTAAAATCAAACACCCTCTAATTCAATTATCAAACAACTATAGTTTTTATGCATCACAAGGGTAAAATGTTTTCATTAAACTATATAACCTAACATGGGCATTAAATTATTAATTAAAAATATATTTTTTATTGAGTGATACATTATTCTTTTAGTAGAAAAACAAAAATAGCAAGCCATGAATGAAAAGTAGGCTGAATCCTCCAATGGGTCCTATTATTGAAAAGAAAAATGAAAATTCTGTGTTGTAGTTGATGGGTCCCAAGAACAGCAATGTGATGGTTTGATTTGAGGGTAGTTCAGTGGTTGAATTTCTGACCTTTTTCCCCCTTCTCTAAACAAAACCATGATGATGGCAATCCTGTGTATAAATCCTAACATAGGATGGTGTTAACTAGTAACAGGAGAGTTTTTGTGCTTGCGGGTTTGTTAGGCCAAGCCCAACTATATCCCCATCACAATCCTATGTTCCATGGTCGTGTCAATTTGTGGGGTCCAGTTTGTCATGCATTTTGCCTACAGTCGTGCCACAGTCATAACTGGATAATAAGATAAGCCTCAGCTTTTTAACTAGCACTTGTGAGGATCCTAATCTCTTTTCTCAGTACTCAACCATAGCATTCGATTTCTGTAGAATATTAGAATAATCAACTGTAACTCGTAATAATCCTCATTCATTCTAACTTTAGCTTTCTATGGAGGCCCTGTTCGAATCTACCAAAGCATGATACCACCTACTTAATACTGAGAGAGCTATGCTTAATTCTTTCCATTTATTTAATTATCTATTTATCCATAAATAATGCACCTACCAATTGTAATAAACAACAAGAAAAAAACTCACCCATTATATCTTTTTCAAAGACAGTGATTTAGTTTGACTGTTACTCCCAGTTGGATAGTCTGTGAAATTTCAAGTTTTGTTTTGCTTTGTTTATTATCAGTAATAGAACTGCCAAGAAGAACAACAAACAGCAAAAAAGCTTGAGAAAAACTACAGCTCCCAAAGAGGGAATTGAATAAAGTTTAACTGAAAAGTATGAAATGGTTGTCATAATCGAACAAAGACTTTGTAGTAAAGGGTAGAAGACAGCATGAATCTTCAAAATAACACTCTCTTGACCCCATCAAGGATTTGATAAAACACAAGTGGAGTCCCAACCTACCTTTTTTCAATTTTATAGTCCTAAATGGACAATCATATTCCTGTATGAACAATGCCACTCTCTGCACATTTGATGCACCAGATCAGAGAAACCAGGCCCCACAATTTCAATTGCTTCCTAAGATGCTCCTTACTCAAATAAGTAACAAGAAAAATTTTAAAAAGTCATACATGTGTGTGCATATGAGTGGGGTTGAATATATCATATCTGCATTATCACAATATATATAATTTAATTACCACTGTGGCTGTAAAAATGCAATGGTAATCTCTAGAGTGAAGCATCTTGATTCCACGTCAATCAGATCACATCCAAAGTTTTCATCATTGGTTCGTGAATGAAAAATGTTGTCAGTAACATCTTAAAACGGGTGCTGTTAGAAGAATGTTAATAATACGCAAAAGTAAGAAAGTCCCATCATGCAAAGGCGTGTGTTCTTTGACGTGTATGGAGTGGCTGGGGCTTCATTGCGCATGGATGTACAGCCATAATAAAAAGACTATGCACCTATAACGCACACAAGTGTTGAAGACGTTCAAAATCCAAAGGTCTTATTTGTGCTAAATGGAATTCCTATTCATCCTTTTACAAGAGAGGAGGGTCATATCATATCAACGTCCTTATAATCTTGTCACCTAGCACAGATGAATTTTGAGATATAATTCGAAAAGCCTGCAGGTAGTAATATATTCCAACTAGCAAGGGGCCCTTTGTATCAAACATGAATTATTCACTCCATGTAGTACTACCTATGAATTTATCACACCATTCACCACTACTCTTGTATTGTAGCGTGAAATCAGGAGATTGGAATTTCACCCATGACCTATTTTTTCCCCTACAACAGTAATTTATGTGCAATCATGATGGTGTGCCAGCAAGAGAAGAATGTGACAAGAGGGTCATAAATACATTGTTCTTTACCAAGGTAAATCTCACATTTCTGTCTCATCATCACAAATCAGCATCACCCTTTTACCTTCAATATAAATAAAATCAAGGTTCGTTATTTGGATGGACGGTGGATATATAGCATAGCATAGCATATATATGCATAGGTACGTAGGGAGGCTAGGAACAAAAATCTGTGTGTTGGAACATATATTCAGTGATTTTGGTGGCTGAGTTTATTTTATTCCTTTGAAACTTTAGTTTAATTTCATTAACTTAGCTTTATTAATCGGGTAGAGCGGTAGGAGTGTACCGTGACACCGTACAATAACAGAATCTAAGCCTCTTTGGTTCAAAGAAAGTGAAAATATCAAGGATTGTGGTAGTGGTTTAGAAGAGTACAAGTCTAAACAAAAAACAAGAGGGTAATATAGAAAAAGAAAACTTTATATAAGGTGAAGGAATATCTTCAACTATTATATCGAATACATAATATAATCTGTTTGTTTTTTTTGGAAACCACTGTAGCTTTTATGTAAAATATGAATTCTTTAAAGTTGGTTGTTCTTTTTTTCTTTTAACTTATGATTTTTGTCTTTAAAATTAAGTTAAATAAGAATTTTTGAAATTAACACTATATTCACGTTTACATAAATTATTTGAATGTAACTTGATGGTATTTATAATGAATTCATTTTGTGACGTTGATGTTTTGAATTGTATAAATAAGTAAATATATGATTATATTTATATTTTTAAAGTACGAAATAATGGTAAAAATAAACAAAGAAGGTAAAAAGTAATTGGTGAATTGAAAAGGATGCCTTAAATAAGAGAAAACACGAAACAACTTACATTAAATACCCATCGCATTTAAGGAACCCTGTAATTGTGTTGTTGTTCCGAATCTTGAAAATGAGTTGTGAGCTACATATTATGTGTAACATGAACCATTATATAAACAAATATATGATTATATGTCAAACTATCTCGATTTTCGTTATTTAAGTGATATTGCCGTATATGTTTATATTTATAGTAAGGAGTAATAATCCTCAAACTACTTCTTATCGTCTCAATAACATTTACCGATTAAAAAATATTTATGATAAATCATTTTCCTTTTTATTATAGTAATAAATAATTGGAAGATAACATAAATATTAATAAATAAAATCACATTTTTTAAAACTAATTAAGTTCCTTTTTTTAGCGTAATTCTTATCCTCTCTTTTTTCTATTTCCTAACAGGCAGACGTATCGTAGAGATGATCGCATCCACTAATACCGGTTGTGCTGAAAAGAGAGCTTCAGTGGGAAAAATGACAATAAGTCTGGGACGTATGCACACGACACATCAAATGAGTCATCACAACACACCTATTTTCTCACATAGGATCTAGCTTCTACACTGGTCTTGTCTCGAAAACAAATGGAATCAAACTAAGATTTATGAAAAAGTTAAACAAATTAGCAGTTCATCAAAATTAAAATTATAAAAAAAATGTTCAGATTTTAAAAAGTTACTGTGTTGCTAGGTTGTGTTTGAAAACCTGTTTAAGAGATAAGAATTTTTTGGTTATGATGTTTTTCTACAATTGATTGAAAACTTTTTCTTTCTTTAATGGAAGTCACGTGTTTCCATTTATACTTTTATTTTATTTCGTTAAATTTTAGTTACACCTGGTTGACTCATTAGACTCTACACGTTTAACTTTTTACTTTTAGCAAATATATTTTTATTATAAATTAAATAAAAAATTAAAAAAATCATTTTTAAAATCGGATTCTAAACTAAATTTAGAAACGCATGTTAAGGTCAGGTGGAATATAATGAATTTCAGCACATAATACTTAAGTACCTCTTCCAATTAAATCAATTTTAATATATAATTCAACTCATCGTTACCCATTAAAGTAATTTTATCTAACTATACAATGTTTAGTTAATTCGCTACTTAACTCGATCAAAGTAGTTTGAGACTTGAGTTTGATTTCTTTTTTTTTTGTTAATTTAAATTAAACTAACTAATATATTTTAGGTTTTGCAAAGTATGAAATTAGGGTAAGATAGCTTTATGACCAAGTTAACAGAGTTAATTGTTTTCCTTTTTTTTATCTCTACCTTAAAAATGTATTTTGAAAAGTCTTGAAATTGAACATGTAACAAGTTTGATTTAAGCTAGAATAATGTAAAAAAAAATCTTGTTGATGGATAAAAATAATATTTGCTAGATAAAAATCTTGATCAAGTACTTAAAATGCATGAACAAGTCAATATTAGCAGTTGTATAAAACTTGTGAAATATATATAATGTAAAAATTGACATACACATTACATATGAAACTCTTGGTCTAACAATTAATTATGCATTATAGACATGTGTTCAAGTCTTCCCAGCAGGTCACTAATTTAGTAAAAAAAATTACTTTGAATAAAATAGCTCAGTAGATATCTGATTCATATTAGTGTGGTAGTCTAACAAATAGTTCAAATTAAATTTTAAATCGACCACATAGTTTTGAAGCTTAGAAAGTTATAGAAGTCATACGTGATGATGCCAGAAAGTGAAATATTTCTATATTTCATTAGTTAATCACAGACCCAATTTTAACCAATTTGGGTATAACAGCAATTCTACTACTCTCAATTGGGAAGCAACATCCACCATTATTATAAGCCATTTTTCATTCAAAGCCAAAGAATATTTGAAAAGCATTGAATGACACATAATGATGTGATTGTGGAGTGTGGAAGACTTTGAGCATTCTGTATTGGAAGACTTTGAGACGACTTGAGCAGTGAGTTGAACGTATAAAGAAATTGTAGCAAGTGCTAATTTGACTTTTGAGACAAATGACATGCGCAGAAGCAAATGGCTACGGCTGCTACCCTTCAAACCACACTAATGTCTTTATAATAAACCCAAAATGGAAAGAGTGAAGATTTTGATTTGCAGGTGGAATTAATCATTTTTTCTAGTTTAAAAAATTCTGATGTTTGACATAATAAGCTATATTGAAAGCAATGTTTCTTTTTCTATTTAACCTCACATTACAGAAGACATGCCTATTAAATTCTTAGTCTTACTGAGGGAATCATCAGAAAAATATGAGTATCAGTAAGACATCCTATTCTAGAAACCCCGTTTCAGAGAGCTTCATGAAATGCATCAACATATTGCAGTTCAAACGTGTTAAATAGGGAAATTAAATTTTGTATTATTGTCTTACATAAGAAGTCAAATGTTGCAGAAAATCAAAGATGTGTGCAGAGCAATTATTTAAATCTGCAATAGACCATTTGAAGATGGCCTACTCCAGTTTGTTTGAAGTTCAAATTTCCTCTTTCTAACAATACCTTTATAATGGTCCAGACAGTAATTTAATTTTACAATTTTTATATATTCTTTAAAAAAACTATTATCAGTTATAAGAAATCCTAACTTATTCCACTCAGTTCTGAGATCAAATGTTAGCTATGGCACATTATCAACCAGAAGAAAACATTATTTTTCACCTTTTTATTCGCTCATTAGCTCAACATTTAGTATGAACTGTTTTCTAAATTTAATAAAACAGTTATGGATTGTCTTCATATTTAATACCCAATTCTCATAAATTATGTTTATTACAAGTATTATAACTTGTACAATGCAAATAAGATATTTAAATCACAGTAAACAGACGTATATAAAGAATTGAGTGTTCCAGTAAGACAATAACCATACAATTACCACCTATCAACAGGTTAGCATGGTTTGTGTTCAAAGGGATTTCACCATTTTACGAAATGATTGAGGGCATTACAACAGACACAGAGAATGACTTCACCGACAAGTGTATAGTTTCTTCGTGTATTTACTGTCCTTGGGGTACGAAAAGATGTTTATCAAGCTTAAAATAATGAAGTATCATGAAATTATTGATTCCTTATGAGATAGCTTTATACAGTTTATCCCAGGTGGCAAGTTTTTCCCTAGGCTTGTTCCTTAAACTTCCAAGCCTCCTCTCTTCAGAGTCTATCTTTTCCCAATCACTGAATGAAACTATTCTTACATTTCTGTCATGCAGAAGCTGGAGAAGTCCGACCCTGCCTGGTTTTTCCAGGGCTGATGATGGAATCAACCCTCCTTTTTCAAGGTCTTCGGATATGCTCGAAACCTATCAAGTCAAAATGAGCAGAAAATACAAAACTTACATTAGTAATTTATTGCACAAGTGTAACAATTAACAAGGCTTGCTACTTCTGTCAGTTTAACTGGTATGGGAATAATATGTATGATAGAAAAGCGAGATACATACAGTTTCTTCTGCACAATACAAGTTTGTGGCAATAATGCCAGTTGGTCCTCTCTTCAACCAGCCACATACATACAAGCCCTTTTCAGGGACTGTAGGATCTGAAGGGTCACTCAACACTCTACCTCTATCATTTGGAACTATACCTGAAAGGTAGCCATCATATATACACGACTATGAGCTCCCGTCAGATAACACGTTTACATACATCTACACATCATGTTTCTTGGCATGCCAGAAAAAAGTTCCATCTAAATGTTTTTATAAAACAGAAGAGAGGAAACACAAAGCAGGAAAGTTGGGAATCTGCCAAAACCCTAAACCTATAGCTACAATGAGAAGAATGTAAAAAACAAAAATAAATAAAAATACATCAACACAAGAGCAACAATCCATTTACTGCACCTGGCTAGGAACACCCGTCAAAAACAAAACTAGACAAGTGAAACACAATAGTGCAATTAGCATGAGTTAAGCCATCCAAGCCAAGTACTGTTTTATTTGTCATTTAAAATCCTCTGATACGGATAAATCTGACATGACCACGAGGAATCCAACAACTACTGAAAGAAATCCTGCTATTATCAATTAAAGTCACATTTCCTGTGACCAATACTACTGAACAAAGTCATGCCATGAAAAACCAAGAAAATATACACTGAAGACTATTTTCAGGAGAGTGTAAACTTCTTATAAGACTAGGAATAAAAAAATATTGTAAATGCTATTTGTTTTCATTTCATTTACCAATTGAAACCACAGGATCAACAAAATTACATCACTTGTTTCCAGCCCTTTGGGGCAGTTTGGTATGAGAAAATGTTTCTATTACATTTTTTGTTTTCGCCTTCAAAAGCAAGCTGAATTTTTCTAGAATTAGTCATATTTTTAAACAAACACAGTTTTAAACGTGGCTACTACACCAAAGAATATGTAACATCGATTAACAAAAATTTGGATGAGAACTGAATTGATTGAGAGCGTCGATTACTCATTCACCTTTCTTGTGATCAAAAGGTAAGCCATCAACCGGTACTGATTTGTAACCAATGCTCTTAAGTACCATCCTACAAAAAGCCAACCAGTTGCACCATACTATTACTCTCAACATTGTGTGACAACAATACATGAATAAAAATCTTGAGAGGCTGTAATCAGTCATTTGAAGAGTATAATAACAATTTCTTTATGATATATATAGATTATAAAAAAAAATGTGGATCTTTGATTACAATGCTACCAGCAGAAAGGATCTCATGTCAAGCAATGACAATTAGTAATTGTAAATGAGATGATACCCGCATTTTATATCTTCAAACTCTCCAGTACCAATAGCAATCTGTTTTCCGTGGCTAACACCTGCAATACTTAACTGAATCAGACATCATAAGTAATTCATTGCACGATAGACTACTATGGACTTAAATGTACTAGAATATAGCAAAGCTTCAAAAATGGCTTATATTAAGCATTATAGGAAAGCCCAGTACTGTACATATTTGCAGTTGTATAAGAAATTATGACAATTTAAAACTTTATAAATTACAATGTCGCCAATATTGTAAAGCTCTAACTTCAAAGTAAAAAAGAAAATATTTGGACAAACAAAAATTACCCTGAAGAACTGTCTTCTCAAAGTGCACGCCAGAAACATGGCCAGCTCTCTCTTTCGACTCCTGAAAATCATTTGGCTTACGGAAGAAGACAAAACGGAGTTCACGCTGATTCAAACCTATGTGTTTAGGTTTTGATCTAGCAGCCTTAGATAGCAACTCGTGAACTCTTCTCTGTATTCGGTTACTCTTAAGTTCTTCCTTTGCCAAGTGACAGCATCAACACGGATATAAGATAACATCAGTGAAAAGGAATCAACCTTTATTTATTATCAAATACAAATATTAATGTTCTTAATTTAGATAAGAAAAACAAGAATTTAAAAAAACATAGTGTACTTAGGAAATCCTAGTATTCTATGCTTTTGGGTGAAGATGATTGAAAACAGTGATTGACGAACTAAAAGTAGATTCATCTAATTATACCTCATCCAGTGGGGTTAAAAGTAGATCAGATTCCTGAATGAAAATATCAACATTATGAATACCTGTAAAATAGACCTTAAAGCTTCAGTTAGCATCATGTGTGAGACATAAATAGCATGTTACTCGTAGTATATGACAATTAACAAATAAGTAGGAAGTAATCAGAACTAATACAGATTAAGATAAGAAACCAATTATAACATGTCAGATTGTAAGACAAAAGCCATGATAAGGGCTCCAATTCATTTCAGACTTAGTCCTTGGGTTGTAGGGTTTGTAATCAAAGGCCTATGAGTAACTAGAAACAGGTACTCTTAAGTAAGAATCACTCGTAAATATTTGGAAGAAATCAGTAAGAGACTGAATTCATCGAAATCAATGGAAAGTAGAAAGCGGACAAGCAAAGTAATTACTAGGGATACAAATTAAGAAAGTATAAGTTTACAAAGGAAACTTTGAAGTCTAAAGTGTTAGGTAGTACATCGTATAGCGGAGGCATACCCCTTTCTCAAACAGTTCCATTGAAAAAAGCCAAAACCAAATCAAAGTATCAAACAAATGTGTACAAGAAAACCACATCGCTAAACTAACTGTGTATAAGAGTTGATGCAGAAGTTACCAAGAATTTCACGCAGTTCTTTTGCAGTACAAGCTGCTTGTGCTGGACCACGTCTTCCAACCAAATAAACCACCCTGCAACATTGCTTATATTACAGACAGGCAACATACGAGGTATCAATAAGACTATCTGATTACTTCAACTAATGCAACTAAAAACCTGATACAGCTCTCCTCTAGGGTAGCCAAAGCATGACTGGCAATATCAGTTGTTGCTAACTCAGTGGTAGGTCGTAAAAGAATCCTTGCAACATCTAAAGCAACATTTCCCTGAAATTAAATAAAACCTTAAATCAAAGTTAAAATTATATCTATATCTTCAGGAAAAATCATTTTCACATCACAAGTATGTTCTTTAGTCTAAACATTCATTACGTTGTCTTTTTTTCTAGAAAGAAATGAATAAATTTTTGGCATGGTAGGACACGATAGGTAAAGGTACCTGACCAAGAATTACAGCTGTATCAGTGCTCTTTAGGTCTGGCTCAAGATTTTGTCCATCTGGGTGCCCATTATACCACCAAACAAACTCCCTAGCAGAATGTATCCCTTTCAAATTCTGAAAGGGAGAAGAATATTAAACATCATTGAAATAGGAGTAACTCAAACTATCATCTAGAATAGCCATCACATAATAAATGAACATTTAAGACATTGCTTATGCCGTTGGAACACACAAAACTCTAGCAAATTCAGGAACAAAAGTAAAAAATCAAGATTACCTCCCCAGGAATACCAAGACTTCTATCACTTTCAGCACCATATGCAAGGACAACCTGCCCAAGTTCATAAACTGATTATTGAAAAGATGGTACAACTGACCAATATCATGTCACCATTATGACAAAAACATCCAGAATCAGAGCCTCACCACATGATACAGCTCGCGTAATTCAGAGAGAGAAATGCTTGATCCAAGGGTCACATTACCAAAAAATGAGCATCGTTCTTGTTGTGCCACCCTTGAAAACTGGTTGATGACAATCTGTTGCAAGTTTTCTGGTAAATTAAGCTCAATGCTGTTACTCTCACCAAAGAAAATAGTGAAGTCCCCAACACCATAAAAATAGAAATAATAAGTTTTGAAATAATTTTTCAAGTAAACATCAAAATTCATCGTTGAAAATTTTGGCAGCTGGAGCAGTAGTTCCTAGCAAAAGCCCCACTCTAGTCCCTAAGAATCACAAATCATAGCCATATAAGTCCACATACACCAGACAAATTAATCCCTCACAAATCATAGCCATCACATATCCAAATTTCTGCAGTGATTAGAATCAAACACTTATGCAATCGGCGTATTGGAACCATTGGAAAAAGATTGAACAGCTTATATTAATTTAGTAAATAGGACTGACACACGTTCAAGATTTGAGTTGTCCATTCTTCATCCAAAAGATCCAACCTACTGACTGTGTGTGAACACATGATTGCACAAATTCGGTTTGATCAGGGACTAGGCGGAAAAGTTTTTTAATTTTAGGAACTACTGTGGCCTGAGGATTTTACTCCATTTCTTTTTTCACTACTACAACACCAAAATATCTAAATAGCCATAGCACAACATAACTAAGAACTTCTTTTTCATCCCCACTCCCTTGTAGCCAAGAAAGATCCCCCTAAAATCACATTTATGAAAAATTCCAGTGCTAGTGAATTTTGAACAAAGGAACGGTGCAAGAAACAAGAGTGGACCTTTGTTTCAGGGTGATCGGGTGCAACACCAGAGCGAACCAACCCAAAAGGTGTGGGCAACCTGTCAACGATATCAACTTGTGCTTGTTGATGCGCCTTCAACATCTACCAAGAACCCATTTGGTTACAGTTATTCATTTTCAACTGAAAGCCTAAAGATTAGGGTTTTACCTTCTCCGCAGTGTAGAAACCAGCAGGGCCACTTCCAACGACACACACCCGCAATGGGTTTGAAGAAATGCCCGAGAAGCTCCTACATAGCCACCTTCTAGCTCGGAAAATTGCGATTTTTTGCATTTTATTATCTGTGGGAGAGAGAGAAAAAACAAAAATGTGGTAAATCCACAAAATGGTGTTTGTTTTTTCTGCAACGAAGGGTTTTCTTCTTGGGAAGGAAATCAGAATCACCTGTGCTGTGTCTCTCACGAACAGAACATCATCGGAGGCGATCCGACTTGAAATGTTTCGGTCTGGATCAGTTTGGTGGAAACATATTTTCGGCTCAAATCTAGGCCTGACAAATCCAATTGAACTGGGCCTAATTATAAGATTGGCGGCTGGGTGTTGATCCCTCCACCACCACAGCCTTCTCCCTCCACCTCCCCTTTATTATTTTGCCCCTCAATAAAATTTTATTTTTAGAATTATTATTTTTTAATTTTACTCATTTATAACATATTTCACTGATAACCTACGTAGTTCCTTGTATGAGTAAAATATTTTTCTGCAAAGCTCAGTGATCGTGAAAAGAATTATCAAGCAATCTTCCTCTTGCTTTCGGTGCAGTGTGTTTGTGGTGTAATGTGCTTGTCGTGGTTCCTCTCCAGGTACGTAGTCATAATCCTTCCAATAATCCTAAACCATAAACCCTAAACCCTTCCAATAATCTTTCCAATAATCCTTTAACCCTAAAACGTAAAATGAAAACGAAGCCTAAACGGATGACATCCTTCAACGGATGTCAACATCCGTTTCGCCTTAAACGGATGTTGACATCCGTTGAAGGATGTCATCCGTTTAAGCTTTTTTTAATTTTATGTTTCTGTTATTATTTTATTAGATATTTTAATATTTTGATTTATTATTTTTGAATATCTTTTTAATGTATTTTAATAATGTATATTTATATTAGTTTATATTTAAATATTAAAATATTAAAATAATAAAATAATAAAAATAAAAAATTTTAACTTTAAGGATATAATTGGAATTAAAGATAATTGGGGAGGTAGAGGGAGAAGGCTGTGGAGGTGGAGGGTGCAACACCCTTGGCGGCTCCTTTGGGGCCTTTTGTTCTTGCCCTACAATTTCTTTCTGCACCCCGAATTTTCAACGTGACCATAAAAATAGACTTCAAGATTATTTATTTTGGAAATTTTCTAGAACAAGTTTCTTAAAATTTTCGGAATACAATTTCTGAATTTTTGGTACAAGATTAATGGAATAGGATTTAGAACTTATAAAATGTTTTCTACAACAAGTTTTTTTTTAAAAAAATTGGATCTCTTAAATAAGTTTTCTGAAATGTATATAATACTTTCTGAAACCATTTTTCAGAATGATTTTTCCAAAACCATTTTTTTAATACACATAAAATATGTTATAAAAAAAGCTTTCCAGAATAAGCTTTGTCAGCAACTCTTTCTCTTCTCCTCCTCTTCTTCTTCTACCTATTTGCAATAGAACAGCGATGATTAGGTACAAGTAAATAAGAATATTTTAATATTTTTCTATTTTATATAAAAGTGCACTTAATAATAATAGGGTGCAAGAAGTAAAAGCATTTCTTTAGACACCTTTATTTTCGTAACATTTACTAATTTATTCAGGATTATCTAAATTGATAAAAAAAAACATATTTATTCTTGACTTTATGATAAACAATAGTAAAGAAGAAAAAATTAGTTTAACTTAAATATGATAAATTTAATTAAAAAATTAGGTAAAAATTTCAGAAATGATTGTGAAACACTTCCTTTAAAAAATAATAATTTTATTAAGTATCACGACATAATGCTAAATAGGAAAGATACGTATTTTTATTCAGTATAATTATCAGTTGTATGACTATTTTTATAACGAATTCTTAATTCGACAAAATAATGTTTTGTTCTTTAAAAACTTCACTGTAAATTGTTGCTTCAATGACGTCAAGTTTTTGGCAACATGCAACGAAACTAACTCCTAAACTACATCTAATTTTATCTTCATATATTAAGTTTTCAACTTTAATAAACAATGGTATGCTTGGAATAGAAAAAAGAGAACAAGTAAAAGAATGAAAAAAAAAAGTGAAAATAACGTTCTCATAAATATCACTTACAAAAAAGCAAAGGAACATAAATTTTAAGTCTCACTTATATTTCTGATCCTTCAAATTAGAAAGAAGACAACTTTTATAGTCAAAATGCGAAACTATCATTTTGTTTTGGTTATAAATATTTATGTCACCTTTACATATATGATTAACATGAATTTCTTTAATGTCAAACAACCAACAAAATCATCACACTTTGTACTCTTTTGTTTTACCTTTTTCTTTCTTTCTTCCTTTCTTAATCCATATATGCCACTAATAGTAAATTCAAGTGTGAAATTTCTATGAGTTGAATGTTTTTCGTTAAGTTCACAAGTACATAAAATTGATTTCATGTTTCTTTTTTCCTTTTGAAAAAGCACATGTTTTTATTAACCCACCACTTCGTCAAGTTACAAACTATTTCAACAGTTTTAACCTTTGTCATTGAAATCTACCTTCAACAAAATGTCTGCTTTGCAATGTCTACTTTTGTTGTCCTTTTTTAGCTTTTCCATAATGAAAAAAAAGTGGATCCATTCAAGAAAACATGATTAAATCCGAAAAGCCAGTACACGGGTTTAACGACAGTATATATTGCCTTTAGCAATGTTAATTAATTAAAAGGTTCTTATACGTATATTTCCCAAGCTAATCTAAGTCGCAACAAGAGAAAACGACCGTATAAAGGTCAAACACGTACGTATGTATAAAGTGCATGCAAACACGTACGTACATGTATATACCTCTTTATTGATGAGGTTAAACGAAAACCTAGTTTATATAGAGTGTTAAGGATAGGTTTGTGAGAGATTGTCAATGTCAGAGATGACGTGAGCATGACGTAGATTAATTAGAATATGAAAATTTGTGGCTGTGTGAATTTACGAGTAAAAAAGGAAAAAGCAAGAGAAATAATTAGAGGATGGACCCGATGTTGATTTTGGAATAGGGAGATTTATTCTTTAATAAAAGGGAGAGGGAAAAAAGAGGTGTAATTTTTGGCTTTTTGCTTTATGTGTATAGGAAAGAAGACAAAGTGGGCCAGGGAACAGGGCCCACCGCACTAGGATTGAGTAGTTGTGTCCAAAAACTTTAGCTCACTGTCAAATATTGAAAAGCCCAAATAGAAAGGAGTTCCCTTTGTATAGAACACTTTCCGGACTATTACAGCCAACCTGGGCCCACAAAACTGGGCCCACAAACCGCCTAGCTCACCTCCTTAACTACTTTTTCAGGTCAATATCTTTCCACTTTTTTGTTTTTAAAATATTTTTATTTCCATAAATTATAATGAATTAATTATGTTAAGCAATGCCTCGCACGTGTCAATAAACGCTGGCACAGATACTTAACAAGATTTTCACGAGTTACATCACTAACAAAATTGAAACTTTTGTCTTTCTAGAACACCAATCTAATCCTTATTAATTAATTAGACAAACCTTGATTATTTTTTTTAATCAGAGTACCATTATTGTAGAGCGTGTGGTTCAATTAGTATTGGTTGGGATGAAATTATTGAAGCATAGATAATAATTTTTAAAGTCTTTTAGACTAATAAGTTAAATGGAGAAAACAGATTTAACACTCGTGATCATAAATTTAGATATTACTACTTTATACTTCACCTTCTCAATGTGTTCTCACGTAAAGTTAAATTTGTATAAAAATATGAACTAAACTTCAAAAATATTTTATACTTATCCTAACTCGATTTTTTTTCACAACGAAATTATGTCAAAGTGACAATATTTTCTCAAATTCTTAATATTTTAAAAAAAAATGTCTATTTTCATAAATTACAAAAATACATTAACTTGTTAAAAACCGGAAAATGGTCTAAAGTGTAAAATTTTGAAATTGATCAAAATTAGGTTACACTTATCGGAAACTTGATTACTTATTTGGTATTATAGAGTACTACGGAAAATAAATGCGAGAAAAAATATATTTAAATTAATGGTAAGAATGGAATAAAAATATGATTTTTTTTTTTTACTGTAAAAGAAATATATTTTTATCTTTATTAGTTTATTTTTTTGAATATAAATGCGAGAGTCCATGGGCCTTGGCCCATTTTCTCCACCTAACTTTCTTTCAAATTTCTGTCTTTATTCTTTTATTTTGTTTCCCGTTTTTTCTTTTAAACAGAAAACCATTCTAATTAAAAAAATAATTAAATAAAAGTAATTTGATCCCATCAGAATTGAATTTACAGTAATTGTTTTCTAAAATTTCATAACTTTTAAATTGCAAATGCTTTTGAGTATTACCTCTGCTTTTGTAGAGAGATAATGCTCTCGACTGAGGCAAATTTTTGTTTGTATTTTTGGTTGTTTTAGCGATAGGTCATTACGTACCTACATTGAGAGTTTTCGTCTCTCTTTTACATATTGCTTTAACTATCCTAATAAGGTAAAGAAAGCAATTTCGTATTTAATTTTAAATTATGACGTGTAAATGTTTTTAAGTTTTTAATATAAAATTTATTGTTGAATTTAATTTGAATTTGTTGGTGTTTTTATTGGCATAAATGTTTTAGCATAAATGTTTTATGTGTGTTTTTTCTGTTGGAACATGTTAATAAATAATTTTAGTCTCCATATTTTTAAATTTTACCTGTTTAATCTATTTGTTACTTCTATACTTTTACAACTTTCTCACTTGTTTGGAAACATTATTTTATTTATTTCACATTTTTCTCATTGTAAAACATAAACAAGTTTTTGAAAAGAAAAATTAAAATTTTATCACGTTTCATTTATATTAACTTTTTGTTTTTTTGTTTTATTTACTTAATACACTTCTATATAACAAAAAATAGTTTTAGAAAAAATTATAAAGTTAAGACAGATTTGTTTCTAATAATAAAATTAATCTTCTTAAAGTTGAATATTTAAAATGGGACGCTTGTTACTCATACAGATGTTCACATTTTGAATTTTTTGGTTTAAATTCTCTACTTACAGAGGTTACTTTTATTTGAATTTTGAAATATGTTATTCAGATGTGTGTTTAAATATTGACATGTGGCGTGTTTTTGCCTTTTTCTCTATTTTGTTGTATTTTTTTTTATAGATATGTTGATTGAGTTTGTTATTAAAAATATTAAATAATAATTTTATTGTTATGTTTTATTGATAGTTTAAAAAAACTTAATTCATTTAATTGGTATAATATGAGTACTGTGAAAAAATAAAAATGAGAAAAAAAATATGCACGTGACATTAAAAGTAAAAAATGGGAAAAAAACTTGTTAATAATAATGTAAATACCTCTTTTTTTGCATTTAATGAATTAATTTTTAGAATAAATTGTTTTATGAATTACTTTTGGAGACTCATAAGAAGCTATGTTTTAAGAGTAAATAAATGTTTATAAATCACATCTTCTTTATAAATATAGTAGATAATGTTATTATATTTTTTTTATTGGCATAATTTTAAACCAAATATTGATCGTTATAAATGTGGCACCTTGTATAATTTCCATTATTGTTTTTTTGGTGATAAATAACTTTATATTAACATTACGATAAAAAGTTATTTAAATTTTATTTAGATATATTTGATTTTTTTTCAAATGTAAATGGAAGTTATAGTCAAATTATCATGCAAACAAAATTAAAGAGAGTGAAAAGTTTATCTTTGATCCTATTCAGATGGAAGTGTTTTTATATTACTTAGTTTACAATACTTTAACACTAAATATTGTAAATTTAGAAATGTAAAAAGTATTTTTAGTCTTACTTTTGGACAACTTTTTCTTAAATTTATTCTTAAATTCTCTTATTGGGATTTACATTGCAGTGAGTTTTTTTTTAAAAAAAATGCAAGGTAGTGTAACTTTTAACTATAAATAAAAAAATTAATTAAGAATTTGGGACACTAAACGCCTAGATGATAATTTCATCAAAAATAAATATTCATTATTTCATTTAAGGAGTAATCATTCATAAAGATAATAATTCTAACACGTTTTCCCTTTCTTTTTCTCCACGGGCATTGTCAGACCAGTATAAACTCAAAATCTTTCAAAAGACATCCCTTTAATTAGAAGTTTTTGATCCTTAACTTTACTTTAGGGTTAAGTCTTATGTTGTAACATTATCATCCGTTAATATTATATATTTATCAGTATTATGTTTTCTTAAATAGATAAATATAAAAATAATAAGGAAATGTCAGATTAATTGGCCAAAGTTTAATTTAGAAGTGAAAAAAGAAAAGGCTATATAAACGTTAAATTGTTATGTATAGTTATAATGGTTATACATGCCAGGAGTATCATTTCATAAATTTTAAATCAATTTAAGTTTACACCGTTTATTAAGATATTAATTATTATTTTTTACAATTTAAAATTTTGAATCTGGTATCTAATAGAAGAAAGAAAGAAAAAACTGATTTTGGCAAAGAAATTCTTGATTATTGTGAATCAATCAGTGTCGAAACTATCATTTTCACAACTTTTTGTTAGACAGTAGTAGGTTTGAACAGTACATCTGATTTTATTTTTATATAATTTCTTTAGAATTTTGATAATGCCCTCAGACACTGAGTTGACCCCTTGATTCAACTTCTAAGATATCTTAATTCTTAAGATCAAATTGCGGATTTTATTTCCTCTATCTTGAAAACGATTGTGAGAATTAATTAAAAAATAATGTTATCGTCACCAAACCCCTCAGACTAGAGGAAGGTATCAATCTTTCTGCCAATCTCACTCTTAAAAATTCGTTTAATAGCATGAAAATTAATTTTATAAAATAAATTAGATTTAAAATTCATTTTTTAGCACAATATTAAAATCATACGTTCTATTTTAATATAAGAAAAAAGAAATTAAGTTTAAAGTTTATCTTTTTTATCATGATGACTCATACTTTTATTTCGACTTAAGAAAGTGTGTTAAAAAATATTTTTTATCTTCTTATATTTTATTGTTAAAAATTAAAATAAATTTATAATTTATTTTTGAATATGATCATATATTTTACTTCAATGTGAGAAAAATGTTTGAAAAATATGTCTTTTATATTTTATGGTTGGAGGAGTAGAGGTAAATCTGGATGAGTGAGTGAATTATATAAGTGTGACAAAAGATTAGTTAAAGTAAGATTGATAATTAATATATTAATTTTGGAGTGTTTGACTTTGTTTCTCTTTGATGAGTTTCACTTTTGACACATGAGAGGGTAGAGAAAAAGCAACGAGGAAAATGAGCATTGTTCGTGTATGTAGATGATTTAAAAACAGATGCAGTGATGGGGGGTGCAATTAAAAAATAGAAAGTATGAATTATTTTCCACAAGATATAGGAAAAGACAAAAGAAGTAAAGATAGTAGGGTTGTAATGCGTAGGGCATTGGAATTTGTATTTAAAGTATGTATAAAATATAGAAATATGAGTATCAATTTCTTACTCAGAATGATTGAAGCTTTTATTTATAATCAACTGAGATCCTGCATGCCTTTTGCCTCTCTGCCAACATTATTTCTTTCCCACATTTTTAAAGTTACTCCACATTTCACCAATTTCCTCCAAAATATCACGTGCATTACTTAGTGAAAAACTAAATATTAATTCATTTTTATCAATTATATAACTTATATGTAAAATATAGTTTGTTTTACCGTTATCAAAATAACCAATACAGTACATAATTTAATTACAAATTATCAGTCATATATTCTAAATAAAATAAAACATTCCTAAAGATGAGGTGTTAAAATAAGAACAAACTAATAACAAATACTCAAAAGGAAAAGGAGAAGAAAAATAAATGAATATCACAGGCTTGGGAAGAATTTGGCATGCCGGAGATATAAATTAACCCGTGTAATGAAAACAACGGCACGAAATTAAGCAAAAGAAGAAAAAAATTCAAGACTAAACGAAAAACTTAAAATAAGAGTCTTAGAAATAGAAAATAATAATTTATAATTCTCTCAAATATGAAAACAACGATAACTTTTACTAAGGTTGATTTACTTTGATGTAACTTTCCAATCATGATTCAAGTTATAAACATCATATAACGCTCTAAGTGTACATGAAAAGTGGACAACAATATATTTAATATCGTCTTTTACAATATGTATGGTAGATTACCTGAGCCGATCGACTAATAACACAGATGACCACTGAAGATAAGCAGTTTACGGACGATTCTAAACGATCGTCTATTTATTAAGACGAACGATCGTTTAGAGATATCTTATGTGGCTCGTCATCGCCCTTGACATCAATCATCATAAGCGATCGTTGTCTAACGATCGTCTAATGATTGAACTAAAGGGCGCTCGGTCAATTTCATCCTATGTGGCCTGTCGCCGCCCTTGACATCAACCATCATAAGCGATCGTTTTCTGACGATCGTATAATGATTAAACTAAAGGGCGATCGGTCAATTTTAGTCAAAATTGACATCTTAATCCTAAGAAGTTAAGAAGCAAGCGGTTGGATGTATCCGGTTATAACGCCGCGGACCACGCAGTCAACTGACCCATTATCAAGTACGACTTAACGGTTGTATTTTCCAGAAAGTCAGATTCTCAACCAACCGGATTTTAAGGTAAACGGTTTATTTTCATTACTAGGATAAATATGAAAAGGCTGAAGGAAGAAAGGTACGTTTTTCCCCTAGAGAGAGAAATTAAGAAAGAGAATATTGATCTTCTTCTCCATTTTGAACTGAAAAAGGTTCATTTCATCCTTTTCTAACTTGAGCGTCGGAGTGCCTTTGCAAGTACCCAGCCCATTTCCCTTCAAAGAGCTTTATACAGGAAGGAGACGCGACAGCAACCGTATCACTGGAAGGAGCGGTGGAGATTCACTACGCTCATATCTCGGCCTCAACTAATTTACCGAAACACAATCTATCAAAATTTGCAAGGGTCATCAAAATATCTAAATTATCGAATTTAATCTATAATTGTATAAACTTATATTATTTTAAATTTACTCAAATGGATTATCTTCAAATCAAAATTTTTATTTTTAGATTTTAAGTACGATCTATCTGTTTGGATATAAATTTGATATAAATTAGATAATATTTTAGATTTAAAAAATTTAAAATTAGTATGTTTTTATGTTAAGTGAGATAAGTTTGGATCTAAGTCGATCTGGGATGGCCAAAGCTAAAGAACAAACTAAGTCATGTCAAACCTGTGTCAAACTAAGTGAGACTAGGTTGAATCAAGTCAAAAAGTCGAATTGAACATATCCTATTCAAAAACTGAGTTATGTCTACTTGAACCAAAGGTCAGGATTAGTCATCATAAACAAACAAGACAAATGAATGATGAAATTGAATTATTTGAATCCAATATTAGACATATCTCCTTATACTAAAAGTGGAATCAAACTGAATTAAAGTGAACAATCACACCAAATCTGTTTAGATCAAATGTCGAGCCAAATCAATTTGAAACAAAAGTCACTTCAAGTTAGGACAAATCAAAAGTTAACTCGTAAATGTTTAAATAAAAAACTAAGACGAATCAATCCAAACAAAATATAAATAATGAGTCAGTAAAAAATTTAGTAAATTACATTTTATAATTTCATCTAATAAACTAATTAAGGTGTACAAAGACTAAAAACATAAAAATTAATCAAATAATTATATATTTTATTTATTTATTTTCTCAACCAAGTAATTTAGTTTAAATCTTTAATTTTAAAACCACTCCCATAAAAAACACTGAGTAGTGTGTTATATATGTTTAGATTGTTTCTTTTGTAACTATTCAAGTAAAAAGTTATTCAAATTTTAAATTCTGTGATATGTATTTTACAAAGGACACAAATATTCAATCTTGTAATTTGAAATAGGAATATGAATTAAATTTTAAAAATCAATTGTAATAAAGTAAATTAATATTTAAAAATAATATTTTTTTCTTCAAATTTTTCGATTAAAAATAATCAATTCAAATTTTAAAAAAATGTATATAATTAATTATTATTTCAAGTTATATATTTGAATTAAAGAAATAAAGAATAACAAAATTAAAAAAACTAAAACAGGACTATATTATTCTTTCATCGGTTGCGCTGAACCTAACCATTACACCTAAATACAAAAAGAAAAGAGAAAAAAGAGGTCGTACAATTGATGTGTAGTGGAACTCAAAGGATATCACAATTGAAATGATGCATATCACAATATCATCTCGTGTGCTTCTTTTATTTCTAGCCTAAGAAAATAACAAAGTTGTTAGATACTGAAATTGCACTTTAGCTTTCTCTCTATTGTAGGGTTGTTCTTTACATTTACAAAGGAAAGTAGGACTAGGAAAGGGTTAGCTTTTGGGGCATCCTATTAACCTATATTTTTATTTATATTTTCATATTATTCTTAAGTGTTAATTAAACCGTCTTGGGATCATCTTCAAGAGGCATAATAATGATACTAATTTTAAAGGGAATTCGGAAGCATGTGATGAGGAATCCGATGACCATTTTTTTAATTTTAGAAAGCACACTCTTTTCAAGTTTTTTAAGGATAAATATTGGGTTTCAAAAACCACATTCCAAGTTTCAATATTGTCGTTTTAATGTGTTACACAAATAATTTAGAGTTATGAGTACGATATGCTAATTATGATATTGTCTAAGAACATCATGTTCATCACGCGGATTCAATATTAACAATAATTCTTTGGTTACGTGACGAGAAAAGACAAAGCACCCCAATATTAGCACTCTAATTAATGATCATGGATTATGGAAAGTTATAGTAGTAGATTATTAGCGATTACTTTTAATCAAGTGTTTAAATTCCAACTTTTCCTTATAAGTTATGATACAAATTACTAATAACTTAAGTCATTTAAGTATATAAGTAGAATTTAAGTATATAAGTAGAACAATACTTAAGTAGAGTGAGTTATTTTTAAGCCATCAAGTTCACTTGTCATACAAAAATATTTGACTTTTAGAAGAAAAATAACAATTAATTTTGTATTATATTATATGATTGTCCGATCAGTAGATTGATTGGTCAGTAGCAGCCCATCAGAAGGAACAACCACTGAGATAATTAAGAGATAATCAATAACAATAAATCACCATTGATGAACAGTTAACAAAAATCATAACAATTATTAATGGATAATTAATGAGTCTGATTTAATTGTTATTATGAGGTTTATAAATATATGTTTCATATTGAACTAAATGACACTTTTTCACGAGCTACTCTTCTAGACTTCATGAAAAACATATATGACTTAAACGGTAAAGTATTTTCTACATGTCAATCTCGGACAAATCGATCATTTCTGAAACAGTAATCAACAAATTGAACGATCAAGACCTTAAGAAATATTAATCCTCAACACCCTATACACAAAAAAATTTTATAGCAATATTTTGCTCATTTATTTCTTGTTGCTAATTACAGAACATATATTTGACTTAAAAACTTTATACCTCACTAACTTGCGTACACTCTTTGATATGAAATAAGTTTTTGGCTATGTTGATCATAAATGTCATTGCTGAAATAATCAAAATACATATAGATGACGAAAAAGCGAGGTCAATGTCTTCCTTTTTTTAATTATACATATGTACACGGTACTACTAAACGTGTACTACTAAAAAGACAATTATTAAGTGGAAGGGGAATCCAGTACATAAATTTACGTAAAACACATATGGTCGGAATTTTTTTTTTAAATAATTAAAAGAATATATGAACGACTATTCCACGGAGATATTTTAGATATGTTTAAATAGATTTGTTTACACGTGATTAAAAAAAAAACAAACAAACTTATTTATTACTCTTGTAAATAAGCAAATTTGTAAAAGAAAATTTCAAATTTATTTTTACTTTATTTTTATATTATATATATTTTTTTTCATTTTTCATATGAGAAAGAGGGTAAGGACAAGAAGGTGCTCGAACATGTTTGTTTCTCGGGAAAATCAAGGAGAAAAGCATGGAAAATAAACGAAAAAGTGTGGGGGAAAGAAGAAAAGAGGCTGTGTCATGTGTGTTAGCAAGAAACGACACCGCACCTATAACCAAGATTTGGGAATAGGGTATGTGCTAAGGAAGACAGACCACACGCTAGCTAAACTATGTGTCTGTTACTTATAAATATCTTTATATGCTTAAAAGTTATATTCTTTTTCACCTTTAAAAAAGTTATATTCTTTTTACTATAGTTTTTTCAGATTTTTTTAATTACGTAATTCGTTTTTATTTTATTTTTTAATATTTTATCGTTTCATTTTCCCCCATTATTTGATTCTTAGAAGTTTCACGGATATTGAATAGGAAGATCATAGATGACATCTTCTTTAAATTTGTTTTATTCTATGTTTTTTATTTTTTTCAATAATTCACGTGCATGAACACGAAATGTGATTAATTATTTCCACGCATCTTGTCGACAGGGTAGCCTAAGCTCGCGAATTAAGAGCTTATTTTGTTTGTTGGGAACATTAAAATGCGGTTTAAGGAATGTTTGTCTGAAATGTATAAAATTTAATAATCGTATATAAAATTACTTAGTTGTTATTAGATGAATAATCTCATGAGTGGTTTGTGTTGACTATTGATTTGCATCGATCACATTAAAATTTGTGATAAAGATTCTCATGGCAGCATGTGTGTGTACGAATATATTATTTATTTATTTAATGAAGGAGGAGGTAATCTTTCGAGCGCAGAATTGTATACTTTCATTTTTTTAATGTGTGCATACTTTATTATTATTTTTATAACAAATTTATTAGGTTTAATTTGAAATTTAATTTTTCTATTTAGATATTTGTTTTGTTTTGATTTTTATGTTTAATTTTTATTTAATTGAGTTTTTTTTAAATATTTTGGTTATTTTTGTAAAATGAGTACTATTATCATTTAAAAGTATACCTCAAAAACTAAGGCTTATACTTATTAAAGTTTTAATTATTTTTTATTTTGAAATTTTAATTTTGACACGTTATATAAATAGATATGACTAAGATTTTGACATTTAACAAACTAAAATATTAATGTAGAAAACTTTTTTATACTGGCTAAACATATTTTTTATATTGAATCTTAAGTTACTATAGGAAAATATTATAAAAAGTGTAACTTTTTATGTTGATTCTAACCACAACCAATATAAAAAAGTGTCATCTTATAAATGACATGATTTTTAATGCTTGTATTATCACATTTTTTATTTCCAAAATAATCTATTAACTCATTTTTCATATTGTTTTTACAAAGTAGAAGAGTTTAAAATATTAACCTAGGTTAAAAAAAGTAATTTTTGAAAGACAATTATTCAATTAAAATTATATACTAAAATATTAGTATAATAAATTTCATTTTTGCTTTTGCTGGTTTGGATAATCATCTCATCAACAAACATATCCTTAAATATTAAATACTCATATCTATCACCAACAAATTTACATTAGTATATATTAAGGAATATTATCTAATATTCATTTATGATTTTATATGCCTGATGTTTCATTTTTATCCAGTTTATATATTAAATTAAAAAATATATATTATAGAACATTAAACTTAAACCAACCTATTTATTATTTGGAAAAGGTTATAACTGGTTAGTCAGTCCACTCAGTACAACATCATATATTGAAAACGACATAATTTGCTGCCCAAATACTTGTTAAATTTTACAAAATTTTCCAAATTCATATGATTGTTCTAACTCTTCACGCCTGATTTACCCCATTCCATTTGTTTCTTAATTTGTTCCTAGTTAGGTTAATTCGAATTCATGAAAAGGATTGAAGTAAAGAAGAAAAGGAAGACATTCTCGGTCCATTTTTCTTATATAAACAAACAAATGTTAATTATTAATATGCTAAATTCTATTAAAAGAGAATACAAATCCATTATCTATCCTTTATCTCCTCATTCATACCAGGTTACTGGAATGACATGATCGGTAGATGAAAAGGTTCTTGAGACACTTGTTTAATTTGTTTCCTTTAATCAAGATAATTTTTTAAATGATGTGGTCATAATCTTGCATTCGTATACCTAAATGCACAGTCTATTATGGGTGTTTATGATCACTCCATAAGATTTAGTATTATTTTAGAACTATAATATCATTTATCGGAATTATACTTTTTTAATAATGTTTATCAAGTATTTTAATTTAGTCTTAATATAAACGAGTGTTAAACATATGGTTTTTCGAGAGATTAAAAGATATATTAAAAGAAGATTTGGACGTAGGAAAAATTGTTTATTGGTTTGGTGTACTGTATAGGGAATAATAATGATGTCTCAAAATTTGTAATTGTTTGGGCTCTCATGACTGTTTACGAGGTCAAATTCATTTTCACTTATAATGTTATTTTTCTATAATATTATTTCTCGTTGTTTTTAGAAAAACGACTGTTTTTTTTTTCATAGAGTTTCTATTGTGTATTTTTATATTTATTTATTTATTTATTTGTTAGTAGGATGATTCTCAGCAATAACAACGATGCGGTTTTTCTAACACAAAGTTCATATATATGTAAATAATTTATAGATATATTACAATATTTCTTACATTATATAAATTTTAAAATTTCTGACAACTTACAAAAATGTATATATATTGTTTGAAATTTTAAATCATTATGTATATTAAATATCTTGAATTAGAATAGTTTAAATGTGAATTTTGTAAGTTGATAAAATTATTAATGAGTTTTATCAAAATCACTCCTCTATTTAACTTATTTTGAGTAGTTTCATTGTTGTGTGTATAAGTAATATAGATTGAAAATGGTATATTTCGTTGAGCTATTTTTAACTTAATTTGATAATTTCCTGGTGACATTTGCACGTTGTTTCATAATTTATTTATCAAATTTATTAATTTAAATTACATGCTAAGCTTATTATATTTTTGTTCACATTATCTATGTACACATAATTGTATTTGTATGTTATTTATAGGATAACGTTATCTTTTATGAAAAGAAACAAGACAAAAATTGTAGTGAATAATGCGAACTAAATGTAAGTGATTAGTGTGTTTTTATACACTCATTCACCTTTTAAGTTTGATTCTTTAATATAATAATTGCTTTTAAATATGTTGTTTTAATTAAAATGTGTTTATCGAATAAGCACCTTAGTGTCGTCCATGAGAAACGTTTGCGATTTTAGGGTCGCTTGCTATAGCTGTTATTAGTTATGTGAGATGGAATATATGATATCTAAAATACTGTTTTATTGATCAAGATTTACAGAATATGATATCTCAAATACGTTTTATTTGGAATCATTATGCTAAAGTGACTTCAGTCTGATAAAATGAATATTCTCGGTTTATACTTCAAACTCTTCTTACATGTTAACCTCTAAAAAGGTTTTATTTTCAAATTAATTATGCTATTTTTAAATTATCAGATTTTATTCTTTACACATTCTCTGTTAACTCAAATCCATTGTAATTGAACCTTGCATTTATAAGTTTTTAACTAACTTAACTTTAAGATTCTCTTAGTATAGATGAGTTTGGAAACTTATACAACTTCTTTTTAGATTTTTTAATTTTTATAATTACTTTGATATACATATTTCAATAAGTTCATATTAGGTATAACTGATATATATGAATATTATTTAAAAAATATGAAAAAAAAAACATTATGAAAAACCTTCTTGATTTTTTTCATGAAAATTATTTCATACTTTAAACTTTATATATCATGAAAAAAAGTATAAAGAGAATTTTATTATTGGTCAATCCTCTCACATTTCAATAAAGACCTTTGTTTTTCAAAATTTTTGTTTTGAAAGATTGAGTATTAAATCCATTCCTATCAAATATTCTTGTAATTTGAGGTGATTCATCATCTTCTCGGTATTAAAATATTCACTCTCATTATACATATTGGTCCATTTAAAAGTTATTTTCAATTCTTTTGCAAAATAAACATTCTTAAATGTCAAAAAGATAAAAAACTATTGTGGAATTACTATTAGTTAAATATAATGGTTGTAAATCCTATAAACTATTAATAACATGAGTGTTTAAAACCATTGAAAATCACTTTCTATAAAATCATTTATGTGGGTTAGAGTACTCTAAATAGTTATAAAAAATTTCCTTGCTGATAAAAAAAAAAAAATCACACAGGCAAATTTGGTTGTGCATAGCTTATAATGGTTATTTTGTTTTGTTAAAAAACGATGAAGCCTGTTTACAAAGTTAATTTAAACCAATAAATTTATATATTTTTTATCATGAAAGAAAGGAACTGTAATGTCTACCTTGCAAAGTGTTCCATTTTTATCCCAATATGCAACTTTTTGGATTCAATACAATTTTCATGTCTGCATGCACATTTTATGCTTCAATACAATTTTGGGCTTTCTATTAAAAGAATATAATTTTGATTTGTCTTAATTTTGGTTCATGTTTGATTATTTTTCTCACATTTTAATTAATTAAATAGTGTTTATTGCACTTCTAAATAAATATGTTCAAATTGATGATTATTTTATAATTACATATTTTCTAAACTAAGAACATAAAATATCTTTGTTTTTAAAGGTGATATTACGTTGACAGTAGTATTTGTCTTACATTCAACTTATAACTTCATATAATATTATTTTATTGTAATTCTTTAATTATATTTATTCTTATTACATTAAGTATAATGTTTTATTATAAAACGAATTGTCAAAGTAAGTGTACGTAGATTCAAAAGGGAGTGTCAAAGAATTATTTTATTAATATCAAAATCGCGGATTGAGGAAAACAGGAAATACAAACTGTATTTAAACCTATATTTCAATTAAACTCCAAATCTCTTGTTAAATTATTTTTCATAAAAACTGTGTTAAAAAGAGTTTGGATTAAATATCAGGACAAAAACTGAAATTGAAAAGAAAAAATAATCAAATTCTTAAATAAATTAATCAGCTACTACTAAATTCTATTCCCACCAATGACATCACAACAAAGTATACATATGCTTATAATGAAAACAAAAGACCATGCAGAATTGGAAACATAGTAAGATGAAGATTAATAATTAGCTGTAAGCCTATTTTCGAGAGAGAAAAATTAGCTGTAAATAAGGTTTAACTTTTCATACATAAATATATGGAAGAGACATACTAATTAAGTGTTTAAGAAGTGGTTAATGAAATGGAATAATGAATGAATGCAGACAGAGTCAAGGATAAGAAGGTGGAAGAGTTTGTGTTGGATAAGTCAAATTAAATTTCCCAAGTTTGAGACGTCTCATCTATTAAAAGGGTTTGCAATATCTAGAAGCCTCAGCAGCACGCCACGTGGAAGATGTGATACAAAAATCGTGCACTTGAGAGTGGCTATGGTTAGACGCATATATTGGTTTTCTTAATTATGGAATTGCTACCACCTTTTCTGTCCCACTTTAAGATAAAGCAAAAGCAAGCAGCTTAGGGGAAATAGAAAAGCAAAAGAAGAAAAAGAAAAACATGAAAGGAAGAAAGAAAAGAAAACAAAAGCAATAAAGAAAGAAAACAAAGACAAAAGGTTCTCAAAACTCCATGATTATTCAAATTCTCTCAAAAACAGTACCGAGCACTGCTAGTGTTCCCCCTACTTAATCAGAACCTCTCAAACAACCTTCGATCGGAACAACGTCTTCCTTTTTCTTCTGTAGAGATCATACCAAAATTCAGAAAGCCATGAACAGAGGTGTCTTGCAAAGCTCACCGGTGCAACAAATGATGGCTGCAAACCCTAACAATTGGTGGAACATCAACACCATGCGCCCTCCTCCGCCTTCTCCTCCTCCTCCTTCTCAGCCTTCTTCTCCGTTCTTCTCCACTCCTTCCAACTTTCTAACTCCGTATAATACCTCTTCATCTCTTCCTCTTCCTTCTTGGCATGATAACAATCAAGAACTACCTGAGTCATGGAGCCAGCTTCTCATGTAAGAATCACTCCTTCTTTCTCTCTCTCACAGACACACAAACACATCACTTGACTGTGTTTTTTACTTGTTAGTATCAATTTAAAGACAGATCATTTCATTTTTCAAAAACCTTTTAAGTCAAAATAAGGAATTGTTTCTTTGATTATTTGAAGGATCAAATCTAAGTAGCTGAGTTTTGTTTTTGATTGTATGTACGGTTTTGGGAAATAGGAGTGGGATGGTGTCTGAAGAAGAGAAAGGGGCTATGTGCCAGGTTCAGCAACAAATGCTGAGTCAGGCTTCAAGGGTTCCTATTGTTGATGTTAAGCAAGAAGGCTCGGTGAACAGCTACGTGTACGGTCATGGAAACGAAGAGTTTCACCCAGCAAAGCCAACTTGGCCTCAAATAGTGCCTTCTTCTTCCCCTAAATCATGTGTAACAAGTTTCAGCAGCAGCATGTTAGATTTCTCTAACAGTAACACAGATGCTAGGCCTCCTCCTCCAGACCCATCATCAGAGGTATATATTATATTACTGATACATGTTATTTAATTTCTTTTCTGGGTTTTGCTTTGAGTTATGTTATACATTTCGTGAAACTTTACTAAAACGGTATTGAAGAATATTTGCTAATATGATTTCTGATTGATAAAGGCATATGGGTCCTCTCCAACTTTTATTTTTTGAATGAATATTTATGTCAAACGGTTCTTCTATTCTTTCTTTATTATATAGATCAAGCATAACGGATTTCTTTGCTTCTCTTTATGTTCTATTCTTTCTATATAATAAAACCAATTCTAGTAAATTCATGGTCTTGTACGACTTCTATTTTCTTTTTCTCTGCATTATAATTTTAACCAAAAGTTTTTGTTTTTTATTTATTTTATTCTCAAGTGTAATAGCACTGCAGCTGGTGGGGCATTCAAGAAAGCTAGGGTTCAACCGCCCACAACGCAGACGACCTTCAAGGTATTTTTCATCCACTGAAAACTATTATACAGAAACTTCCAACCTCGAACACTTTTTCAGGCAAGCCAACACACATAACCGCACACAAACATCACATGTGTGTGGCTGGTCACTATTGTTTTTCTTGATTGTCTTGTTCCTGCACATGTTTTTTTTTTTTTTTTATCTTGAAAGGAAGAATAACCTTTTAAGCACATGTGTCCATTTCAGGTTAGGAAGGAGAAATTAGGTGACAGAATTACAGCCCTTCATCAACTCGTTTCCCCGTTTGGAAAGGTATATAAACTTTAATTTATTCAATTGGAGATTTAAATAAAACTAAAAAAAATAAAGTACCAAGAAAAGTTAATTCAATTACCTACCTCCAAAATAATAATGGAAAATAATCTTGAAGAAAACGATACTTTTTCTCGTATATATGTTTCATCTTCCCATCCCATCTTTATTATATATTTTTTACACAGTATTTTAGAGGAAGCAACATGCTATTTGTTTATCATCGCATAGGAGATGACTGTTGTGTGTGCTATTTTTTTTCACTTTTACAGACTGACACGGCGTCTGTCTTATTAGAAGCTATTGGGTATATCAGATTCCTTCAGAGTCAAATTGAGGTAATTAATGTTTATTCCCTCTGTCGATTTTTGCAAACACCTACGAGAGTCAGTGAATAGTGATGGCACGCTAGCTGTTAAAACTCCACTATTTCACCCTGTTCTAATCGTCCACACATTGATGTATACTTTTTGAAGTTCTAAAATTATTCTCTTTTCACCATTAATGCAGGCCCTTAGCTTACCATACTTGGGTAATGGATCAGGAAACATGAGGCAGCAACAATCTGTAAGAAATAAGACCAACCCATTTCTGGTTATCACACATAGCAAAGTCGTTTCTCATTTCCCAAAGCAAAATGAAAAAAAAAAATTACTATAATCACTCATTCTTTCTCTCTTCAGCATCTTTCTTCTTGCATGTGCGCCAGAATGTATACTAATTAATGGGTAATTATGTTGTACTAATTGAGTGATGATTGTAATTGTTTAATGTTAGGTTCAAGGAGAGAAGAATTGTATATTCCCTGAAGACCCCGGTCAGGTTTGCTTTTTCCTTGGATCCATTAAAGGTGTTTGGGGATTTTGCATTTCAAAAGAAGCTATGACAAGTTCAACTTGAATTCTAAATTATAAATGAAGAAAGTAGCTAGACAATTAAAGAGAAATGTCACCAGCTTTATCTGATATAATATATATTATATTACTCTCTGAGATGAATCAGTTTCTCTAATTTACTGGTCAAATTCTTATTTTGTTTTATTTAATTTCTGGTTACAGTTGCTGAACGAAAACTGCTTGAAGAGGAAAGCAACTAGTGAGAAGGTAATTGTCAGTGAATTAATTTTGAATTTGAACTTGATAAAGATGAATTTATAGTTCAATTATATATTCTGATGTTAACTTGTGTTCTTTTGTTGTTGTTGTTATAATTAATTAGGATTCTGAAGAAGAGGCGAAGAAGGATCTAAGGAGTAGAGGGTTGTGTCTGGTTCCAGTGTCATGCACACTGCAAGTTGGAAGTGACAACGGAGCTGATTATTGGGCACCAGCTTTTGGAAGTGGCTTTCGGTAGATGGAGCTAATTTACTTATTAGCAGAAATTAATATATATGTTGCAGCACACAGAGAAACGAATTCATGGAGATTGTATAACATCATTAGCAGTCAATCTGCTGCAAAACCTAAGGCTGATTGCTCATGATGCTATACAGCATTCCTGAATAAAAAGTGTGCTGTCAATCCAGTAGTATATATTTGCAACTCCTTGTTAAGATTCCTAAATTCATAAAAATCTACCTTTTGTTTATTTTAACGAGCTTAAGCTGTATAACGTTAGATGATTGTATATATGCAGTAACTGTATGATTACTTTCATTGCTACTTCTATAGCAGTAATTAAACAGACCATGAAAGCTATTACTAATGCAGGTACGAAAACTTTTAAAAATAAGTTCTAAAATCTCTTAGTATAAGAAATGGATCTTTTGAAAGTGTTTGCAGTGAGCATAAAACTTTTGGTTGGATGAATGGACGTAAAAAAGTGTGCCAACTTCAGACAGATATTCACCGACAGAGTCGAACACGCATGCAGAATTGTATCGCATGCGGGGGTAATATATATAGTTATACGCTCTTTCTTTCGGTTATATCAATCACAGGGTATGTAGCAGAATAAATAACCCTAGATTGGCTAGGGCATCACTTCTCATTACATAACATATACAAAGACAATTTTCTAAAGCATTTCTTTATAATTTTTAATTAATTGAGTCATAATGAAGTTGTGTTAGAGAAACTTTCAAAATGTAAAACTTTTACTATAAGGAAAAAAAAAACTTCGCCTACCTTCGATTTTATTTTAGTACTTGATCTTTTATATTTGAAAGTCAATAATCTATTTTAAGAACTTCTTTTGTGATAAGACTTTTGAACATCGTGTAAATTTAACCTTCAATATAAGAATATATGTTTTACTCAATAAGGAAACGTGTTTAATATTTTAATAAACAAATATGCAATTTTTAGTATCATATATGAACTTAATATATGACAATAGTGCTAATACTTATTTCTGAAAGACTTTTTAAATACAATTGATATAACTTTTTTTAACTATATTAAATGTTTTTTTAATGTCTAGATATTGTTCGTTGACGAGTGACCTATCTTATTTTCATTTCTCTTTCTTCTATGAAGTCAATGAATTATTAAGTAATTGCGATAAAAGAGAACCTCAAATGAATCCTTGCTTGTTTGGATAAGTGTATTATTAGAAAAAGAAGGAAATAAAAAAGGAAAGAGAGTATGATAATTTTAGATGCGTAGAGATAAGAAAATAGAGAAAAGAAAAGCATTTATACTTTTTTTTTCGTTTATCCAAATAAACAAAAATACTTTATTTATTTATTTCTATCTATTAAACAAATATTTATTTTCTTTTTATTTTATCTTCTCATCTCAATCCAAAATTTCAAAGGAAATTAAAATTGGTTGAAAGTTTCACATGCCAATCTAGAGTATATAAATGAGTGCAAAACTCATCTTAAAAAGTCGATTTTGTAGGATTGAACTATACTTGAAGTTCATTCTTAATATGTATGGTGATGATTGAAAAATTATATTTGTTAAGAAAATTGAAAACTTACTCAATTTTGATGATATTTATGTTTGAAAATTATGGGCAGAATTTTTCCAAACTGTGATAATCTATAATGATAACTTGTTGCCCTTTGTTTCCATCACTATATCATCTATGAACTTCATAAAAAATAAAATATATGTTTCTTAGTGGAACATATCAAGACTAAATTAAAATACTTGATAAACACATTTCTGTATACAAATTTTCAATAAGAAAGTGGCGAGTATGAATTATAAAATTTGTTGATAAATATTATTCTTCCAATTTTTTATTATGTTTTACAAAACTGTCGATACCTGTAGAGAAGGTAATGAAAATATTCAACAAGAAAACAAAATCACTTAAAAATTCAATTTCATAATAACATATTTACCTAATTCGCTGTTTGTAAAACTAAAAAAAAAAAAAAGAGGAAAAAAAAAGTTGAAATCAATGTCGAATTCCGGGATTTTGCAGTGCAGGTTTTATCTCCTCAGTGAAAAAACAATCACAAGGCCCAATCTGATAAAATTCCAAGCAAAAAGTTTGGCCCACATACAGTATCCTTGTTATTATTTTAATTGGTATAAGATAGTAATGCAATTCTTGAATGTCTAAGAGGCTATTAATTTCAGTCATTGAAAAGGTAAAAGAAAAATAGATATATCAAATATCTAATTTAAAAATAAACTAAATACATATAATTGAAGAAATTGGAAATAATTAAAATTGAAATCACATCACTTCCATTCCATTGAAAGAGGGGAGATGAAATTTATATATAAATATAACTTAGATAAGTTCATTGAGACCAAAATCTATAAATAAGAAAATAATGATTTGCAATCACTCAAACTTTATACAATCATATGGCAATTTTTTAATAAAAATGTTAAACAAGTAATATCTAAAGTTTGAAATAAAATAGTGAGATACGAATAAGATGACACGCTACATACGTATAACAAATAGAATAGTGTGAGACTCTCAATTTCATTCCTTAATTATTTCTTTTTGGATGTGATGAACCCTTTCTTTTTCTAAATCTTCATGTTTTTTTATCTTTTTTTTCATGTCATATTCAAACTCTTTTCATGAGTGTACAAAACATTTTATGACATCTAAAAAAAGTTTACTATAGGTATTTTGATATTATGGTTACAAGAATAACAAAACAGACACTCTTTTTACAATGTCGTGAAAACATGTCATAATAAGTCTGACTTACTATGATAAGTATTTAAGTATAAGTCATAATAAGTCAAATTTAACTCCATTACACAATACACATAAACATAGCTTATCTCACACCAAAATTAAGTAATCTTGTTTTGTACTTTTCATCTACAAACTCTTTACTCTCTAATTAACGCATGATTTGGGTTTAGGAAACTAAATACTTCTTCAAGATGGGATGACAAAGGTAATCGAGAAAGATGGCGAATCTTCAAACTATCTCAATCAACTTTGACCAATGCTAGATGTGGAAGAACACAAAACATGATATGCATCACCATCAAATTAACACATTAAAATAATAAATGTAAAGGTTTGAGATTTGTTGTAGAAAAAAGAAACCTATATGAGAAAAGTGAGGTACCAGCACGGGTAATGCAGAGACTAAACTCGAGGATGAGGGTGCAACCAAGATCAGTCTTGTCAGGGCACGACAACACAAATCGAGAAGTGACAATGGAAAACAAGGCACAACTATTTGAGACGAAGGAAAATATGCAAGACGAGGTGCGATTGTGTGATACGAAGGAGACGATATGAAACTATAGTGGATGACGATGCTATTGCATGAGAACAAACTATACAACGATAACTGTGTGATGAAACTTTAGAAAGAAAGACTAAGAAGACGTTGACTGTGGACTGATTGCGAAACTTGATAGTTCAAAAAATTAAAAATTTAAACATATTATTATGATGGGTATGAAATTAAGAATCATAAAAAGTCTTATTATAATAGATATTTCTAAGAATGACATAAATAATAAGTCATCATTAATTATTCTTTACTAATATCTTTTTTTTGAATTCATATGGATCTGAAAACACTCTCAGAAAAGATATATTTTTATTCAAGTCTTATTGGTAATCTATTTTTAATCTTCTATAATTGTTATTATGCATTATGAATTTTATTAATTTTTACTTTTTTATTATGATAATGATAAAACAGTCTTAGTTTGTAGCATTTATTTGTAATTAAATAACCTTTTTCCACTTATTTTCCTGCCCTTTTTTAACTATTGCAGTCCTTTGCGATCTGTCAACAAAACATTAGTGAAAGTCAACAAGTTAGATGTATAAAAACACGCCCTATGATTCAAAAATGGATTACGATCTTGGTCTTACGGGCTACGTTATGTTCTTGGGCCATCTCTTCTTGCACTCCCATTTTTTCTTCCTTCACCGCAGTAAATTTTAAACTTCTCCTTTAGTCTTTAGGAGATTATATTAAAAAATTTAAGAAAATAAAATTTCTCTAGAATGACGAATCGGAATGCAAGATTGATTATTTCGAAATATATTTTTGGATTTAATAATGTATTCTGGACTAATAATTCAAAAATACATCATATTTCAAAGTGTGTAAATTGGATGTACATTATGAATTGATTGATCCAGTTAATATGTTTATATTCCGGAATGGTGAGTCTGGTGAGTTCCTACAATCCGGTAATGCATTCTAAAAAATCTTCTGAAGAATGTTCTTGAAGAGTGTTTTAATCGTAAATTGTACATAGTGATTAAAGTAATCGATACTTTAATAAAGGACCAAAATTTTGAAAGAATCAAATTAGTTAAAGGCATAGCTAACATTTGATATAAAAATATTTTTCTGTGGCGTGAATCAGTAAGCAAGTGGAATTTACGCGAAGAAAAGCAAATATTGATTTAAATGATTTTGAATTATTGTTAAGAAATTAGAAAAGAAGCGTGATTGAGTTAAGAAGAAAAAATAATGGTTTAATACATATTTTGGTTCCTCTTTTCGGAGGGTTTGTTCAAAGTGATCATTCCTTTTTTCAAAAATTCACTTTAGTCCTACCTTTCGCAAAAACTGTTCAAGTTGGTCCTTTTTGGTAACGGCGTTAAGTTCACTAACGGTAGAACTGTCAAGTGTGCAATGTTTGATGACTTGGAACCTTTTATATGTGTTGGCAGTGTCACTTCATTATATGGGTTAAAAAAAAATTAATTTCTCAACCAGAAACCCTAGGGAGAGTTTGCTTCCCACTGCCTCTCACTGATTTGCCGCTGCAACAGGCCTCCACCCAACCAGCCACCGCGAGTTGTGGCACAAGGCGTCGCCGGCGCTGACGTTCGTTGCCGATCGAGGTGAGAGTTCCCCTCTTCCGCCGCTCGTCGCGCGATCGCTGCCACAATCTCTGCCGGCCACCGCACCAAGGTGCCTCTTCCTTCTCCTCTTCGCGCGAGGTTCTCCCTGCGCCTCGTCTTAAGACGTTGATGCCAGAAAGGGTCGCCACTCCAATGCCGGCGATAAAACTCCTCTTCCTCTGTTATGCGAAGTCAAAGGTGAAATAAATCGTCATGGTTGCACCGCTTCTACTCGGAATTCACACCCGCCATCGGCAATCACCTTCTTGTTTGTACTATATTGTGTTGGGCATGAGTCTTGGGGTGTGGAAAATTGATTTTCTGATTGGTGTAGTGAATGTTTTCTATTAAGCATTGGGTTGGGGAAAAAATGGGTTTATGTTTGGGTTGAACTTCTGGAGATGAAGGAGAGGGTGTTTAGAATTCTCAGGTTGTGATGGTAAGGCGTTTTGCTTCAGAAATTGATTTGTTGTTTGATTTTCTTTCGGCGGTGGTTGATTTGGGTGATGGTGGAAGATGAGGGATGTGAGTTGTTTCAAAAGATAAGCTTTAAACCTATCGGCATGGGATTTGTGATTTGGGTCTGTTCATTCTGGAAATGCATTTGATTCTGCTACCATTTTCTATAGTGTTTTCTGGGTGCAAGCAGAGGAGTATCGAAGCCTTGATGCTGGTGGAATATACACTATTTTTTTATTTTACCCTATTTACACGTCATTATTAATTATTTTTTAAAACAAATTATAATGCCACATCATCAAACATTACACATCTGGCAGTTCTGCCATTAGTGAACTTAACGCCGTTATCAAAAAGGATCAACTTGAACAGTTTTTGCGAAAGGTAGGACTAAAGTGAACTTTTGAAAAAAAAGAGGGATCACTTTGAACAAACCCTCCGAAAAGAGGGACCAAAATAGATATTAAACCAAAAATAATATATAAATGATGAATGTAATCTGCTTTATAGAACGATTAACTGTCAAACGGAGCCGGCTGGGCGGCAAACTGGTCCCACACCTTGTTCATGTTTTGCCGCCACATTTCGAAGTGGATAGAGTTACGAAAATGGCCCCACTCTTTTGGACTTCCTCCACTCCTCATTGCACCCAGCTGTGGGCGATGTTGCCATCTTCAACTTCACCCTCCGTCTCTAATTGCATCCTTTCTTTAATCTTAAACTGTAATTTGTCTCACATATATATAGAAAGAAAGAAAAAGTAAATTATTAATTTGTGATTACAACCGAAATTATACAAACGACAAATTAAGGTGTTGGATGCATGTATTACTGTAGACCAATTAAGGTATCTCTGTCCTTTCACAATATCTGAATATAGTTTTGACGCCAATAATAAAAGGATTATATATCTCACCACAATATCTTTGGACCGATTTCTTTACTATCATCACCAGTTAAACAACGAAGTTCAAAGAAATTACAGACAAAACATAGATTATGAGATGAATATAACATTAGCATATAAAATATCTACTTTACTCTAATGAATTATGACTCATTCTTTTGTTTACTAATTATAAAAGTAAGTGCCTGAGACCAAACCAAGGGACATATGGGTCATTTCAAAAGGTGCCGCCCGAGACTTCCCATTCCGGCAAATTGAATCAAAACCGTTAACTGCTATTTCCGTTAACGTCATATTCGTGTACCCTTAAACGCACCGAACTTTCACTAACATTCCCACGGCCATGACCACCGTAACGGTCACCACTCGATCTCAGATCCTCCGCCACACCTCCGCATTCACTTCCTCCGTCCTCTCGCAATCCGAACTACGGCGCCGCCTCATCGCCACTCTTCTCCGCGACACTCCGATCTCCGACCAAAAGCACCTCAAACTTGCCGCAGACACTCTAGAAAGCGCGATATCCTTCTCCAGCCCCGCCCTGCGCGCCTCCTCACTGTCTCTCGTTGAGAAGCTCCTCCTCCCTCTCCCCGACTTCGCCCTCTCCTCGCTACTCCTCTCGCTCGCCCACGCCCTCCGTAACCGTCCAACCGAATCCGCCACCAGCCTCCTCCGAATCTTTCACTCCAACAACAGCAGCAACAAAAGCGCTTCACTCGCTAGATCGGAAATCGCTCCTGCACTCTACGAACGCCTCTTCTCTCTACACCTCTTCCCTGTTTTCCGCTGGTTCGATCAGCAGAGGACGAAGATTCTCTCCTCCACTCCCTCAACCTCCATACATGAAAATGATTACTCGGTTTCTGAGGAGTACTCGGTGGTGCTGCCTTGCGCTAAGGTGCTATCGAAGATGAGCGAGGAGCAGGCCGCAAAGCTCCGGGAGGTGGAGAAAGAGTACGAAGAGGTTCTCGACGACAACTGTAGGGTTCTCGCAGAATATTTCAAAGAGGTTTTGGTGAACGAGGACAGTGACGCGGGGATTAGTCCACCGTCGTTGATAATGAAGAGCGGTGCTGAAGGTGGCGGCAGGGAGAACATAAGGGAGGATATAACGCGAACGAATCTGTTGGAGAACGGGCGGTATAATGTAATGTTGTATATCTACTTTTCACCAATTCGCTACTCTTTTCATCAATTGCATTTCTGTTTTGTTTATGCTTTCTTCTCTAAGGATTTTGATTTTAGCTGTTTAGTTATAAATAAAAGAATTATACAGACAGTTTAAAACAATTCTCAAATTAATTATATAAATTACATGTATCAAATTTTTTTATAATCATGATTAAACTTTTATTTAATTAACTGGATTACGATTTTTTCTCTCGAACTTACATATATATGATTCTTTTCATGAGCTAGCTTAGATATGATTTGTTGTTCTCTTAATATCATTTTGAAATTTTGTCCAAAGTTTTCATAACTTCATGTTTAATCTTAACTATAGAAAGATGCTTCCTCAATAATACATGCACCAATTTATATATATTATTTATCACTTTTTTTTTTCTTTCTCTCTATAAATGTCTACCAACATGTGACATGAGTGCGCTTGAATTAATTATTTTCCATTTTGTCATGTTTTTGTCTTAAAAAAGGAACGTTTTAATAATTATACTTCGAAGGTGCTTTTACGAAAATAATTCTATTTTTCTTATAACTGCTATTTTAGTTAGTATATAGGATACATATTCTTTTCTATAACTAAAAATTATTATAAGTGAATGTTTTAAATAGATAAATTATATCTAAAATTATTTACTTTTCTTTTTAATTGTTGAAAACGTATTTTGATAAATTGTTAAATTTTAATTTAGAATAAACAATATATAATTAAGAAAAATACATACAATAAAGTAAAGAGAAAAATGATACGAGATGATCTCCAGAAGAATTTTTTGACTGGTTAAAAAATAATGTAGAGGAAAAAAGGTATTATTAAGTAGTTAAGAGATGGGAGTTGCTTTCTGAAACTATTAGGAGAATATTAGATTCGAAAACGTTTGATAGACATTCATAACATCTACCTTTAGAGAATGAAAAACTGAAATAAGTGTAGGTTTGTAAGAGGTAATGCTCATCTAAAGAAAGAAATAAAAGAAATAAATGCGGGTTTGCAGTAAGTATGATGTGATAAAAGAAGAAAAGAAAAATAGAGTTGATTAAATATTAGTGGTTTTGTATCATCGTTATGGTGGACTTTAACATACTTGCACTTTCATTTCATAATCATTCTGTCACACTTTTTTTTCCCCTACGATGTGCTGCAGCCAATATGGTCCGAAAGGGAAGCATCTGTTGAACTATTGAGCCCCAGTTCCAGCAGAAGATCTTCCCAGGAACCATTTTATCCTCAAAGAGTCTTTTCGAGAATTCTCAAACCCAAAAATCCTTCGAAATCTTGGACAACGACAGTCTATTTAAACTCAACCGCTGACGCCGATTTTTCTTCAGACGAGAGTTTGGTTAGTTCTTCTTCAGATTCTGAGGCAGAAAATGAGGTACGTAATTGATGATACCGAGAGAGGGTGCCGAGAAAAATACCAAGGAGGACTGAATTTTCTATGACAGTTGTTTTAGTTCTTGAAACGCTAAGTGATGATAAAGCTGTGTCCTGTAGGAAAAGGACAAAATCGCATTGTTGGAGCCTCGACAAAGCCAAATTCAAGAACAAATGCAAACCATCTTCAAACAATCTAGTGGGTACGTTAATATTTAACAACCACCATTATTCTTCATTATCTCGTGGTGTGCTGAGTTTTCTTTAACTTGGATTATTCCTATTTGTAGTTCACCAGATTATCCTATGGCCGACTTCGATAACCCGCTGCATGAAATTGGGAAACATGCACCCCCCAAGGACTTTGTCTGTCCAATAACAAGTCACATATTTGATGATCCAGTGACTCTTGAGACTGGTCAAACGTATGAACGTAAAGCTATCGAGGAATGGTTCAACAGAGGGAACTTAACCTGTCCCATCACTCGCCAGAAGCTGCAAAACACTCAGCTTCCCAAAACAAATTATGTGCTCAAACGACTAATTGCAAGCTGGAAAGATCGCAACCCTCATTTGGTCCAACCGCCGTATGAGAGTCCATACGAAGATACTGAGGCAGTTGTGCAGTCAACAACGGCTTCAACTTCTCCTAATAGCGTTATAACCCAAGCCACAGTTGACGGGATGATGAGTGAGTTACGCTGTGCCATCAATAATCTGTACATGTCAGAGGTTCTCAAGGAATCGGAAATGGCGGTGCTTCAAGTTGAAAAGTTCTGGAGAGGAGTGAATCTTGGAGTGGATATCCACAGAATGTTAGTAAAACCTGCGGTAATCAATGGATTTATGGAGATTCTTTTCAATTCTGTGGAGCCCCAGGTGCTACAAGCAGCAGTTTTCCTTCTAGCCGAGATGGGGTCAAGGGACAACGCTGTAATCGAGACTCTCACCCGTGTGAAGACTGATGTAGAATGTATCATGGCTCTTTTCAAGAACGGATTGACAGAGGCTGTTGTGTTGTTGCATCTGCTAAACCCTCCCATCACTAGTCTTGCGGAGATGGCCATAGTGGAGTCTCTCATAACGGTTTTGAATACGAAAGAGGAAGAATCGGTTACGATGTGTTTGAAGCCAAAAACAGCTGCAGTGCTTTTACTTGCCAGGATAACTCGAAGCAGTGAAGAGATAATTGCATCATCGGTTGTCAATACCCTTTTCTCTGAAAATGCAATTGGAACTATTGTCAGCAGTTTTGGAGCTGACTTGGCAAAGGAGAGGATTGCTGCAGTAGAGATCTTATTGAGGTGCATGGAAGAAGATGGGACTTGCAGAAAGAATATTGCTGATAAAGCAGAGTTGTCACCACTTATGGAAACCTTAATCGGTGCAGATGATGGAGAGCGTTTTAAGATTATTCAGTTTTTTGATGAGTTGGTCAAATTAAACAGGTAAAAAATTTCATATTTATAATTACACTAATCTAATTATTTAATCTACCTTTTAGTTTGTCTGATAACTTCTTCTGGGGTTCCCTTCAGGAGGACATTCACTGAACAAATTCTCCATATTATAAAGGAAGAAGGACCATTTAGCACAATGCATACTCTTCTTATTTATTTGCAGGCAGCTCCTCACGATCATTGTCCAGTTATGGCTGGCCTCTTACTCCAACTTGATCTTCTGGTGTGAATCTTTGACGCTCCCTATATCTTAAATATAAGAACTAGTTGTGTTTCTTCTTACGTTATCATTTTTTTTCTGCCCACGATAAAATGCTGTTTTACAAGTAATAAGGGCTTAATTTTCCTCGTGCTATTTTTAGGATGAGCCAAGAAAAATGAGCGTATACCGTGAAGAGGCTATGGATACTCTTATTGCATGCCTGAGAAACACAGATTTCCCCGTTACCCAATTAGCAGCTGCAGATACAATCATGTCACTGCAAGGGAGCTTCGACTTCTTCGGAAACCCTCTATGCAGAGAAGTCCTCCTTAAACGTGCAGGTATTGACAAAAGTTCCAGAAATCTTGTACTGGTGGGCCATCAGATTAGCAACTCCAGTCCAGAAATTGATATAACTCCAGTAAAGTCTTTTGAAACATTTCTTCTATTTTGACTTTGTGCTTTCTCCTTGCCAAATATTTTTTCTGATGCCTTATTTTTTGTTTGGCATCAACAGGAAGACGAGAAGGCAGCTGATGATTCGGAAAGAAGAATTGCATATGTTCTAGTTAGCCATGAATTTGGCACTATTTTTGAGGCTTTAGCTGATGGCATGAAGAGCCGAAATACAGAACTACGATCAGCATGCTTTATATCAGCTACCTGGCTCACGTACATGTTGAGCATTCTACCGGATACAGGTATACAAGTACCAGCTCGTGCTTGTTTGCTGAAGCAGTTCATAGCTAAATTTAATTCGGCTCGGGATGTAGAAGACAGAATCCTTTCTATGGTTGCTCTCAATAGCTTTCTTCAGTTCCCTGGTAAGGTTCACAAAGCCATTAATTAGAACTTACAGCTTACAATCATCATTTCAAAATGTGGTAGCAGTAATCTTGTCTAAAAACGAAGGAGTAAGCGCTGATAAGCAGTTCCTCGAAGCATGATAAGCCACTGAAGTTACAGAATTCAGCGTTGATTTAGATCAGATATCATCTATATTAATATTGGATGCTTTCTTGGTCTATTATTGGGAATGAAAAAGTTCAAAATATTTTCCTTCTACATGATACGAGGCTTTCTATATATTTATGTTTTCGAATTCCTGCAAGTCATTGTTATGCAAAATAGAAAAAGGGTGATGATACGTTATATTGTGAATTTCAGAAGGCTTAGGTGATCTAACTTCCTACACTAAGGATATCTTAAGAGGATTGAGAGAGCTGAAGAGATCCTGTCCCTTGGCATCTAAAATGCTAAAATCTCTGGTTGAAGAAAATGAATCTAAAGCGGCAAGTTCTTGTATTCTTAACCCATTTTCTAGTACAGGCAATCAGGCATTGTGGATTATTTAAATTTCTCCATTGGAACAGGACATCTGGATACATAAAGAGCTCATAAAAGAAGACTGCAGCGAAAATGGAGAGGTGGTGTCTGTCACGTGCTTTAAGGATAAAATATTTTCTGGTCATACAGATGGGACGATTAAGGTGATCAGATTAAAATTTTACATGTTCTGTGAATTCTAATGAATAAGGATTTTAAGTGTGAACAGAGACATATTTCCTAAAGCTGTTGTAGTTTATTTAAATGTCCTTTTTTGTAGAAACCAATATTTGTTTCCCTAGATTGTCTAGAAAATAAATCATTATTGATCTGTCAATTTATGCAATTACAATAAATGAGAATTAGGTGCAACGTGCTTCTGAGATAGATCTAAATAAGTATAAATGTAGATATATGTATAGCAGAATGGAGTGGACTTTATGTGGTGTTCTCTGCTACATGCTTGAAAGGTTGAATAGATCTATAAATTCTTAGTCATGACTATCATTGCGAAATACGTTCCTGTATTGGTTGCAAACTACAACCTTACTGTAATATGAACTGACTGGAAAATACTCTGACTTCTGAAGGTCTGGACATTAAAGAATAATTTATTCCATCTGTTGCAAGAAATCCAAGAACATACTAAAGCAGTGACAAACTTGGTGATTTCAGAGTCTGGTGACAGGCTATATAGTGGTTCACTTGACCGAACTTCAAAGGTAAAATTTTAGGTAGTTACTCTAGCTTCAATGTCAAGCCGTCTGCTAAAAAGGGGTTTGTTTCATTAAATAACAGGTCTGGTCCATTGGAAAGGCAGCAATACATTGTGTACAGGTGTATGATATGAAGGACCAGATTCATAATTTAGTTGTAACCAATAGCTTAGCTTGTTTCGTTCCGCAGGGCGCCGGTGTCAAGGTACTCTTAAACTATGAATGCATGTTCTTATTTGAATGGTGCTGAGAGAGTCTGATCACTTCTTTTATACAATCTAGAGTGTAAAATAACACTAGTCTCCTTATTATCAGTGCCTCTGTCACACTCAACCGTAGTATAAAACATTGTGCTCTTTACTTTGCTCTGATCTGCAAGTTGTACCGTTTACTTTATTTTATTCCCATGTGACTGATTATGTGATTGAAAACAAACTCCCCAGCATTGTTTTCTACTGAAATTACTTGGCTTTCTCATCAGGTTCAGACACTGAATGGAGAGTCAAAAGTGTTAAATTCTAGCAAATATGTGAAGTGTTTGACTCATGTTGATGGGAAGTTATATTGTGGATGCCATGACAGCAGTGTTCAGGTATAGAGTTTTTTTAAGTGTGAGACAGTCTAATGGATGCTATATCAACATTCTTGCAATAATATTCACCTGATATATCAGGAGATACATTTGGCCACTGGAACAGTCAACACTATTCAAAGTGGTTATAAAAGATTACTTGCGAAAGCAAACCCTATTCATGCAATACAAATTCATGGTGAACTTATATATGCAGCCGGCTCTTCCATGGATGGATCTTCTATAAAGGTATCTTAGACTCGTTTTGATTTAGCAGTATGTAGAATGGTAAAAAATAGTTAAAGTTCTAGCTAGAAACCCCTGGTTTCATGATATTTTGAATTCCGAAGGGCAGAAAATGTATAAGCTACTTGGTGTTAATTTTAAAGATGACATACCATTATCATAGTTAGCTAACTGATGCACATATAAATGTCAAGATATGGAACAGTTCCAGTTACAGTATGGTTGGATCACTGCAAACTGGATCTGAAGTGCGGACTATGGCAGTGAGCTCAGGATTGATTTATCTGGGGTGCAAAGGAGGTACTGTGGAAATTTGGGATAAGAAGAAAAGCAGTAAAGTTGACACGTTGCAAATGGGTACCAATTGTAGGGTCAATTGCATGGCTCTAGACAGGAATGAAGAAGTTTTGGTAATTGGAACTTCAGATGGACAAATTCAGGTTACTTCTTACCTTATTCAATTATTAAACGATTGAAATTTTACTCTGGCTCACTTATTAGAGTTCAAAGTCCTGCATTTTTATTTTGTCATCAATTCACCGTCTGTGTAGGCATTTGTACATTGTCTTCCAAGTTCCAAATCAGATATAAAGGAAACTGTAATGATAGAGCTTTCCATTGACAGTTACTAAATCTCTGGTACTGCAGGCTTGGGAAATGAATTAACAGAAGATTTTGAGAGTACAGCTGGTGCGGGAAGACATAGATGAACTTCACAATATTTGATTCGTTGATACTTTCATTTTAGGTTCTTCGTGAACTGTATATCCAAGTGCCTTGTACATAAGATTAAGAATAATGATAAATGACATATATTTACATTTATTTTATACATGTTACAAAAATAAAATCATCATTAAAAAAAGTAATTTTTTTGTATTTTTAAAAAATAATAATAAAAATAAATAAATGAATGTAAAAAATTTGTGTATCCAAATATATTTTTTATAACATTAACTCGTAGATACGTGATTAGATTCCTACATGTGAAGTTTTCTTTTTATTTGTTTTCCTTTTCTTATGGAAGGATGTTTGTAGGGTGGAAAGATGACGAGAACTTCTCCTATGTGAATAACATTATGCTTTTGTGTGGGTCTCTGATGTTTAATTTTTTGAAAAATTATATGAATAAGTATAAAGAAAACTATATGAATAATCATGATCTTACAATTATATTTTAATGGTCTGATAAAAAAATTACCTTTTTATTAAAAAATAAGTATTAACAGAATATTAAAAGTTATATTAGTATATAATCGTATTGCTTATATATAATAACTAATTAATTCATTATCTTATCATCGATATATGATATAATGTTGTACCTCTAAAATTCTTGTTAACATTTTTTCTTTTCTAAAATTTTATTTTTATAATTTTATTTTATTTAAATTATATCTTCGTTATTCTGATTTTTACATCTCCTTTTATATTTTCTTTTTCATGTTTTCAAATTCTTTACGCTTAAATTTTAGAGTTATCTTTTATTATTTTCTTTCAAACAAGTATTGAAAGTACATTAGTTTTCCATTAAGTGAAAAAAGTCTATTGATTTAAATAGATGAAAATACAGAAACTAATAAGTATTATTTGTAGTTATTTTAACGTTTAATACGCTGTAATAGTAATCTTGTTTTTACAAGGTTTATATATTTATTTTAACTACATTTTTGTTTGCTATCTTCATAATGTATTTTAATTTCATCGGTACTAAAAATATTCGATGACACACTATGACTATTTTGATTTTTTAAGTTTTTTTTAAAAGGGTTATTTTTTAGAAATGGGAGATTGAACAATTTTATTGGATTCTTTAAAAAAATTAAACATATAAAAAATTATTGCAGTTTGAATATCAGAGCCACTGAGTCGTAAATTGGACCAAACAAAGATAATAATTATACATGAAGGAAATTTATATTCATTTATTTGTGATAGATGCACTATCACACTGATTAAGGGATTAATAGGGAATTTTTACCAAAATACATAAAAACACATTTTTAACATTTTTAAATTTATTCATATATTTTTAAGAAAAAAATTCTTATTTCAATTCCTTAATAAGACTCATATTTTTGGGGAAGGTTTTCTTTTTTTTTTTTCTCACTAGCACTGCGCTAACAAAAATATGGTTATTTTTTGCACCTAAATATTTAGAAAAAAAGTTTTAGAAAAATAACATGTTTTTATATAATAAAACTCAATAATAAAAATTTTATTTTTACGTTAAATTTTTTATATTAAAATAATTAATTATCGTTGTTTATAATAGATAATGAGTTCTAAGACGTTATCTTTTAGGCTCTTACAAAATCAATTTTGTCAAGATTATTTTTATCAAATTGACAATTAAAAAATAAAGTTAATCCATCACACTTGAAATGACATTTTGTTTTCACCCTTTGAAACCTTGATCCGCCGTGTGACAAGTTAATTACCCTTTCATTCGATCGAGTCACATATACGATACCACAACGTATTTTTCACTTCAAGATGGATGCCACAGAGAATCAAGACCAATTGAATCCCATTTCATATACTTCCTATGACCAACTAAATGGTTTAGTATTTTTGTGTGCTAATTATAATTTTGTTTTCCTTTATAAGAAAATTATTGGTTGTTTGCAACAACAAATACTCATCTCCTTCTATAACTGAGCTGCGACAACAAATTACTATAATACATAAGTCTGAGTTTATGTAAACTAAAGTTTTTCTGTTGTAGTAACGGACTTCAATTATATTTTGTGTGTAACCTTTCCATGTAGCAGAAGAAGAAGGGTGATACCAATGGAGCAGAATAAAGGCATTGAACCAGTTGAAAGGAAAAGGGGTGGTTTCAGAACCGTTCCCTTAATCATAGGTGATGACCGTTTTTATATCAAACAATATGTATCAAATGTTTTTTCTTTTTGCGCAATCTTGTGTTACTGCCAGTGAAATAAAGGAGTTCTAACCAAGGTGTGATTTACCATCTTCTTATTTTAGCAAATGAGACCTTTGAAAAGATTGCAATAGTGGGGCTTCGTGTAAACATGATATTGTACTTGCTACAGGAGTACCATTTTGAACCTGCAACTGCAGCCATTGTAATATTCCTGTGGAGTGCCTTCACAAATTTTTTGCCCATCTTTGGTGCTTTCCTTTCTGACTGTTGGCTCGGACGATTTTCTGTTGTTGCACTGGGAACAGTCATACACCTTGTTGTAAGCCATTACAACCACACTCTTAAACCATTGAAATTCAGCTCCTTATCAGTTATATTTGGTGCGTAGTGCATCAAAACTTGCCTGAATTTCCTTCGTCTTGGTTTTTATCTTCTTTGCAGGGCTTAGTTGTGTTGTGGCTCACTGCTATTATCAGGCATGCAAGGCCTCAGTGTGATATAGAACCTTGTGCAAACCCAACAGGATCTCAACTCCTGATTCTTTTTTCTTCACTGATTCTCATGGCTCTTGGAGCCGCTGGAATTAGGTCGTGTACCTTAGCCTTTACTGCCGATCAAATCAACAACCCTGAAAACTCACGAAACGAGAGTACCATGAAGAGTTTCTTCAATTGGTATTATGTTTCGGTTGGCCTTTCCGTAACGGTTTCAATGACATTTATAGTGTATATTCAAGTTAAGACAGGGTGGATTGTGGGTTTTGGAATTTCGACGGGGCTTATGTCATTTTCAGCTATCTTGTTTTTTCTGGGTTCTTCCATATATATCAGAGTGAAACCAAACAAGAGCCTGTTCACGGGCTTTGCCCAAGTGATTGCAGCAGCTTGGAAAAACAGACACTTACCTTTACCTCCAAAGAACTCCGACCTTTGGTATTTCCACAATGGCTCTAATTTTGTTCAACCTACAGACAAAGTAAGGTATGTATAGTAGTTAGTCATACAACAAATTTCATGTGAGAATCTTGCTTTTTTCTTTGTATTGTGTGTTTAATAATAAATAATAAATAATAAATTTCGTTGGTTTGTTGTCTCTACGGAGGTTCTTGAACAAGGCTTGCATGATAAAGAACAAAGAGAAAGATTTGGACTGTGATGGGATGGCCATAGAGCCATGGAGTGTGTGTACAGTGAGACAAGTAGAGGAATTGAAAGCCATAATCAAAGTCCTTCCGATTTGGTCTACCGGCATAATAATTGCTACTACCATAAGCCAACAATCATTTTCAGTGATTCAAGCAGAAACCATGAACAGAGTGGTGTTGAATATGGAAATCCCACCGACCAACTTCGCTGCATTTATATTCGTGACTTTGACCCTATGGGTGGTTTTGTATGATCGAATTTTACTTCCATTGCTCCCTAAGGAGCGAGTACTCACTGTAAAACAACGAATGGGAATTGGGTTAGTGATTTCATGCTTGGCTAGTATGGTGGCGACATTGGTAGAGAAGAAGAGAAGAAATGAAGCAATAAAGGAAGGGTTTTTGGACAACCAGAAAGGAGTGGTGAACATGACAGCCATGTGGTTGGTGCCACAATTCTGCCTATATGGTTTAGCGCAAGGTCTTAATTTCATCGGACAACTTGAGTTTTATTACTCTCAGTTTCCGAAAACGATGTCCAGTGTTGCTGTTTCGCTGTGTACCCTTGGCCTTGGAGTAGGGAACTTGGTCGGAAGCCTGATTGTGAAGGTTGTGAAAGATGGAACGAAGAATGGAGGAAAAGATAGTTGGCTAGCATCAAATATTAACAGAGGACACTATGATTACTACTATGGCCTACTTTTCATTCTAAATTTGGCTAATTTGCTATGCTTTTGCATGTGGAGCAGGGCTTATGGGAGTACTCAGGATATAAAATATTGGGATGAAGAGATTCATACAAAATTCATATCTAAGAAAAACACCAACACAAAATAGAGAAACCAACAAAACAAATAAAGGGATTCTGCAGTATATTTTATTTGTAATTGTAATTATAATAATGGAATAATATGTGGTCAAAGAGGTTTATTTAGATTATTTAAATATTTATTATCTTTAAAATGTGATTTTTTTGCTACCATTATTATTATTTTATTTTATTTTATTCCTTTAAAAGAAATAACATAATAATAATTTTTTTTGGCACATATTCTTAAAATTTGGTTTTGAGTCTAACTTGAAAGAATAACAGTATAGTGATCATTTTTACATTTATTTGACTTATAATACAAGTGTAAAATAGTTATAAAAATAAATTTATATATATATATATATATATATATATATATATATATATATATTTAAAAAAAAGTAAAAAGAAAACACTATAACAATGTAAAGAATTTATGTATCTCAAAATATATTTTTCAATTTCAAAACTAATTCGGGCAGAGCAGGGAATATATAAGATTAAAGTCACTTGATAGCTATCGAACATCAAGGCAACGGGAATAATATTTAGAAACATTTGGTAACCAAGTTTATCCGGTAAAAAGTTGAATGTCATAAACGGAGAATAAACATAAATGTTGAATAATCCAATGCAAAGTTAATAATGTTTCAAGTTAAAAGATTAATTTCCTTATATTTATGTATGTTTTTGTATTTCTAAATAATGTGATAAAGTGATTTTTTTTTTCATGTTTTCAAATTATTTATGTTTAATTTCCAAAGTTATCCTTTTTTTTTTCTTCAAACAAGTATTTAAACTACATTAGCTTAGCATTAAGCGAAAAAAAGTCTATTGATTTAAATGGATGAAAACATAGAAACTAATAACGTTTAATACATTGTAATTGTAATGTTGTTTGTTCACAAGGTTTATATATTTATTTAACTACAATTTTGTTTGTTATTTTCATAATGTATTTTTATTTTATCACTACTAAAAATATTTGAAAACATTACACAACACACGATGACTATTTTTATTTTTTAAGTTTTTTTTAAAGGGTTATATTTTGGAAATGGGAAATGAATAATTTTATTGGATACTTTAAAAAGAATAAAACAAATAAAAAAAACATTGTAGTTTGAATATCAGAGTCTCTGAGTTATAAATTGAACCAAACAAACAAAGATAATTATTAATAGAAGGTGAATGACCCGTTATGTTAGCATGTTAATGAGGTAGATATATGTTGGTTCATGTTAATAAGGCCCATCCATGCAATATTAGTGGGGTAATCTTTGTTAGAGTATTGCTAGTAAGAAAGAAAAAAAAACTTCCCCAAAAATATGAGTCTAATTAAGGAATTAAAATAATTTTTTTTTATTAAAAATATATGAAAATATATTTTAAAATGATAAAAATGAGTTTTTATGTATTTTAGTAAAATGAACATAAATTTCCTTTAAGTAACCTCATGTTTGTAGTTTTGGTAATAATATCGTATACAGTACACATTAACATGAAAAACAAGTAAATTATTATGCTAAAAAACAAGTGAAAAAAATGAAAATGTTTGAAAAATTAATTAAAACAGACAACATAATAAAGATAAAATATAGATAAATATTCTTTTGACGAACTTAAATTAAAATTTTATAATTTAATAGATATTTAATTTGGAGAAATAAATTATTAGTCCTTAAATAAAAATGGCTAGTATAATGTAACTTAAAAACATATAATGTTTTATGACTGATAAAATTAATTGAATCATGTTAGAATGGGAGTACTGATACAATGTTGTGTGAATGCTGCATTAAATTAAGCTAAGTATTAGTATTTTTACTTTGAAAAAGGATTACCCTGAAAGCTAGAAATATATTAATTATTAATTCCATGTTAAATTCATTTTAAAGTAATGATTAAAATAGTTTATTAGTTTATTTTGAAATTGCATTCACTTTAAAAATTACTTTCATAAAATATGTTAAACAAAACAACTATAAATAAGATCTTAGTATATATAAACCTAGTAAAATAATGACTAAATCAACAGCTATATCTCATTAAAAAAATATATATATATCATTTTAAAAACACCTAATTTTAACATCGAAATGCTTAAAAGGCACTTGGACAATAAAAATTGTTAAAGTAGAAGATGTGAAATCATCAACCAGTTGGAGCAAAATAGAATATTACAGTTAATATTAAGCTTTCAAACTTCACCACAGTTTTTTGTAAAAAGGAAAAAATAAAGTGTTATTTTCATGTAATTTAGCCACACTGTTAAATACTTTGATATATAAATTACTCCTCATTCAAGGGGAGGGTAAGTTAAACGGAATCAAACATTAAATAAATTATATTTAAGCTTAATACAATTTATTTCCTGTAAAAAATTACACTTTAGTATAAACGAGCTAAAATTAAATTTAGGTTTGACATGTGAATTTTTCAACATATTAATTTATTTAAAAAGGTATTATTTATTTATTAACCATATTATTGAAGTAATTAATCTAAATTTATACTAATTGTGCATTTAATAAAAAGGGTAACGTTGTCTTCCAAGCATTGACAACATACTTACTTACTAATTATCAATATTTACGAAAATATGTATCAGTTTCTGATCAAAAGTATAAATTGAAAAAAATATTTATGATAAGTTTATTTATCCGCAATAGTTTTATAAAATTTACCAGTTTCTAATAGTCAGTTTTTTAAAATTTAAGTTATTTTAATGATATATTTTATAAGTGTTCATGTATCAATATGCATCTAAACAGTTCAAAAATCGATTAATCATTTATCAATATCTGTATCTAAACACGGATAACTTGTTTGATTTTAAACACTACAAAGCTCCTATTTAATAAGAAAATATTAATTTAAAAATTAATTAAACTGTTTTCCAAACTGACTTTTGATCAATATGAGAAATTAGAGTTCAACTTTTGTTACGTCATATTACTGGAAAAGTTGGTTTTTAGCCTTAAAATATAAATAATTAGATAGTTAATAATTTTTTTGTTCAAAAAAATATATATTATAGAGAAGTGAACGTATAAAATAAAAAACATTGTACTAGTCAAAATCAACAAATTAAATTGTGTGAAAAGTTCATGGCATTTTTTTATAACTACGTAGGAACTATAACTAACAACCAATGTTTTCTTTTGGGAGTAAAGTTTAAAATTTTAACTTTTTGAAACTAAACAAATGTGTCAAGGAAAATGAAAAAAAAATAACAGCTGTTAATTTTAAGTTCATAACCAGTCATTTGACTCGGAATAATAAAATTCACTGTTAAAAAAATATTCATACTTAAATATTTAGCAAATATTAACCTTTTGTATACATGCAAAATTAGTTTCCACACATATAAACAATGATTTTTCGAAGAAACCAAGAATTCGGTTGATGTGACATGTTTGGAACTCCGAATCTAACTAGGAGTTACAAAAGACAACACAGCTTTCGTTTCATCCAAAGGATCAAATTTAACTTCTATTTATATCCTAATTAATAAAAAAAATCACACTTTTTTACGAAAACCACTTTCCAATTAAATTTTAATTACTTTTCCGTGTTAACAATGAATTTCATGAAAATAAGTTTTAGATCAAAGGAACAGTCAAAAACGAAATTTAGTTCACTGATAAGTGAAATGACATAAATTAAGTAAATTTTGTGCTTCACCCTTTGAAACCTTTGATCCGTCGTTGGACACTAAAACCAACCTTTATGTTTCATAGAGACACATTCTTTCACTTCAAACTATGGTACAACGTGGACGGCAGATTCCGAATAAGACCAATTACATCACCAAAAATCTTATTTATTAAGTTCTCACAACAGTGGGAGCTAAAACCTTGGAATTTTTACACAGGCATGTTTATACACGACATCTTTTTCATCCCTTGACTAAACTAAAACGAGAAATGGACAAGAACATGAATAAATATTCATTTGTTTCAATTACTAAGATGACAGAGCATAAGTAATAACGAGGTTCTGCCTCCACCGAAGTTCAACTGAGGAGAGAGATCTATTTCTGTGTATAAAACAAAGCTCTTGTATAGTGTAGCAACGAGTAACGAGCTTCAAGTATATTTGTGTCTAACCTTTTCATGTGTATCGCAGAAGAAAAATGGAGATGCCAATTGAGCAAAAGAAAGCCACCCCAAAGGTTGAAAGGAAAAAAGGTGGCTTCAGAACCATGCCCTTTATCATAGGTGATGATGACGCTTTTCTTTATCATGGTTTTTTTCTTTTTAGAACTGTTGTACTGGAAGTTCTAACCAGGTTATGATTCTGAACTTGTTTTAGCAAACGAGACATTTGAAAAGGTTGCGAATGTGGGGCTGCATGTGAACATGATATTGTACCTGCTACAGGAGTATAATTTTGACCCTGCAACAGCAGCCATTATAGTATTCCTGTGGAACGCCATATCTAATTTTATACCAATGTTTGGTGCTTTCCTTTCTGATTCTTGGCTTGGACGATTTCGTGTTATTGCCCTCGGAACCATCATCGACCTTGTTGTAAGCACCACAATACTTAATAATGAAGATTTTTCAAAGAATTCCCAAAATATAAAGAAGTTATTCTGAAAATTGCATGAATTTCTTACATGACAGGGCCTGGTTGTATTGTGGCTCACAGCGATTATTAGGCGTGCTAGGCCCGAATGCCATAATGAAGAAGCTTGTGCGAAACCTACATCATTTCAACTCCTATTTCTTTTCTCTGCACTTGCTCTGATGGCTCTTGGGGCTGGTGGAATTAGGCCGTGCACCTTAGCCTTTACGGCTGATCAAATCAGAAACCCTGAAAACCCACAAAATGAGAGGACCATGAAGAGCTTCTTCAATTGGTACTATGTTTCGGTTGGCGTTTCAGTATCAATTTCAGTGATATTTATAGTGTACATCCAAGTTAAAGCAGGGTGGGTGATAGGTTTTGGGATTCCTGTGGGGCTTATGACATTTTCTACTTTAATGTTTTTCTTGGGTTCTTCTTTATATATCAAAGTGAAACCAAACAAGAGCTTGCTCACTAGCTTTGCCCAAGTGATTGCGGCAGCATGGAAAAACAGACACTTGTCTCTTCCTCCCACGAACTCCGACGCATGGTATTTTCACAATGACTCCATTCTTGTTCAGCCAACTGATAAAGTAAGGTATGTAACATGAAAATTCAATACTCTTGAGAATTTTGGTGTTATAAGAGACCAACCGGGAAGTAACACACCATGACGTAAACCTGGTTTTGTAATCTTATTAATCAATTTAATATTTGATTCTTCATTCCTAGGTTCTTGAACAAGGCTTGCATACTGAAGAACAAAGAGAAAGATCTAGACAGTGATGGGATGCCCACTGACCCGTGGAGTATGTGTACAGTGAGACAAGTAGAGGAATTGAAAGCTATAATCAAAGTTCTTCCTATTTGGTCCACTGGTATAATATTTGCAACTACCATAAGCCAACAATCATTTTCTGTGGTTCAAGCAGGGACCATGAACAGGGAGGTGTTCCATATGGACATTCCATCAACCAACTTCAGTGCATGCATAATCCTTACTTTAACCTTATGGGTGGCTATTTATGACCGAATTCTGCTTCCCCTGTTCCCAAAGGGGCGAGGACTCAGTGTTAAGCAACGACTGGGATTTGGAATAGCTATCTCATGCTTGGCCACTGCAGTGGCAGCATGGGTAGAGAGGAAAAGAAGGGATGAAGCAATAAGGGAAGGGTTTATAGACAACCCAAAAGGAGTCGTGAACATGTCTGCTGTGTGGTTAGTGCCTCAGTACTGCTTATATGGTTTAGCAGAGGGTTTGAACATCATTGGACAAATAGAATTCTATTACTCCCAGTTTCCTAAGGCAATGTCAAGCATTGCTGTTTCCCTATGCACCTTTGGCTTTGGGGTAGGAAACCTTGTCGGAAGCCTTATTGTGAAAGTTGTGAAAGATGGAACAGGGAAAGGAGGAAAAGCTAGTTGGCTAGCATCAAACATCAACATGGGCCACTATGACTACTACTATGCCCTTCTTCTCGTTCTAAATTTGGCTAATTTATTATGCTTCTTAGCATTTAGTGTAGCTTATGGGAGCACTCAGGATATTAAAAACTGGGATCAAGATTTTACTTCAGAGAAAGAGATCGACGACAAATGAAGGAAAACACAAACAAGCAAGTTTGTTTTTTCCCATATTTTAGTAGTAACTTGAATACGGGAAAAAGAGTGTTTATTTAGATTATTATATAGTATGTTTGTAGAAAAAATTACATATAAAACTTTTATCGTTATCAAAGTGTAAATTCAACAATCAAATATTAAAATGTGATTTTAATTAAATTAATGCAAGTTGAATTGAAATCACCTTAAGTTATAAATAATTTAACTTATATTAGTTATGACAATATAGAAACATAAATGAAAATTCTTTTCCTAAACTATAAATTATTTATAAGTGACATTCTTTTACTCAATATAACAATATAACTGATACACATCATTAATATATTTTCCTTTTGAAGTTAAAAATTCTCTTCGTTTATCTTTTTCTCAAAATTTTAACTAATGCAAATATCATTGGAACATGATCGACTTAATTCAGGTTCCTTGACCTTTAGAGTAGGTGTGCTTCCATATATGGATTATTTGAGTAGATGTGTGAAAATATATTTTTTATTCGCTTTGCGTTTATTTTTGTGTATGTGAGGAAATTTGAAAGCATTGATTTATGGGAGAGAGAGTGGGAGTGATTCAGATAGATTGCATAGATTTATTGAAGGTGGACTATGAATACCAAAATATATTTGCTTTATTTAGAACATTCAAACTTGGTAACCAATTTTCTAGGAGATAGGTCCCAAGTTTTCATGGTATATGGTGGTTCATATACCCGAATATAAATTATCTACCTAATCATATAAAATATCAATTTTGAGGTGATTGGAGAATATAAAGATAGAACAGAATCTTTAGACTTATAAATGAAATAAATGGAATATAAGTATATGCGAAAGTTTTGATTTAATTAATAGATTTTATAATTGGTAAATATTTTAATAAAAGATAAAAAAAATTATATTTCAATATTATCTTAGAAATATATGATTTGTAAATGAAACATTTATAAATAAAAATATAAATCCAAAATTTAGAGAATTTTAAAAATATGGTTAACTTTTGAGTGATTCTCCTTTTATCTTATCACATCTTGCATCTCCTTATTCTTTTATAATTTTAACTGTGTCCCTGTCAGAACTTTACTTTCGTATTGCATACACCCCTTTCTTCTCTCTTCTGGCATGGAGTGCTCCTCCCATCTCCCCTCCTTCCTCACTCGTTGTCATTTGTTGGATGAGATGAAAGTCGATGTTGTAACTGCACAAGTTGGAAAAGGAGGTGCAAAGCTCTCCGAAAAAAGGATTGTAGAGTTCTCCGCACTTAGAAGTGTGGTTGAGGAACAGTTTGAAATGCAATCTAATTGTGGTTGGAAATGCGGTTCATATAACATCGTAATTGGAAATGCGGTTTCACACTTTGCCGCACCTTGAACTACGGTCAAGCTTTTCCTACTTTTTCATTGCTTTATTATTGTTTTCTGAATTTGGAAGACTGAAGCATTAGACCGCATCAGGGTGTGTCTTTCTTCCGTAAGTTTATTCTCAAAGCTGCTAGGATGAGATCTTCTTAGAAAAAGATCTAATTGAGGAGAAATGTCAACCTTGCCTGAGCAATCAACTATAAAAAGCATAAAATAACATAAAATTATTTATTAACTAAAAAACAACATACAACTAAAACACCTAAATAAAAGCATACAACTAAAACATCATACAACTAAAACAACATAAAATTAAATTTAAAAACAGCATATAACATATTATATAAATAGAAACATCTTATAAATTAAATTAAAAGTTAAAATAATTAACACTTAAAAAATGTATATAATAAATACAAAATAACAAAAATAATTTAATAACAAAAAATTAACAAATAAAATAAGATTGAAAGTAATGCACAAGCTTAAGAGTGAAGAAATGAGATGAGTGCATCCTAGAGTTACATTACAATAGTATATAAATAAAGATTGTTGGTATTTAAAAAATCATTAAATCATCATTACACTTTTTAGATTTTATTAAATGAAGGATATAAATGTGAGAATCGAAACAAATGAGATGTACGGAGCAACACTCTTAATTTTTTTATATATTCCAAGTTCTTAGTACTTTTCTTCCATAACTGTCATGTGTATGTAGCACACGTGTCACATAATAATTGGTCCAACAATAAAACGTGGCGATTGGCTGTCGAATTCTGAGGAACTAACTACTAATATAATCATTCACGTATCATTTAAACATTTTTACTCTGTCTCGCATTTTACTAATAATAATAACCAATCAATACGTTTTATATCTAAGAAAACAAATTCATAGATTTAATTGAAGGCTTAAAACCTTATCATAGCAGAAAAGGTAGGAGAGACAGGCATCGAGTAGTGTTAGTGAGAGTGTGTGCGATGGAGATGGATCCCCCACCCAAGAGCTGGAGCATCCATACCCGATCCGAGATCATCGCCAAGTACGAGGTCATGGAGCGGGTCGGGTCGGGGGCTTACGCCGACGTCTACCGTGGCCGTCGCCTCTCCGATGGCCTCACCGTCGCCCTCAAGGAAATCCACGACTACCAATCTGCTTTCCGAGAAATCGACGCGTTGCAACTCCTCCAGGGATTCCCAAACATCGTCGTTATGCACGAATACTTCTGGCGCGACGACGAGGACGCCGTCCTCGTCCTCGAGTTCCTCAGGACCGACTTGGCAACCGTCATCGCTGACGCCGCCAAGGACAACCAGCCCCTCCCCGCCGGCCAGCTCAAGCGGTGGATGATCCAGATTCTCTCTGGCGTCGACGCCTGTCATCGCAACATGGTCCTCCACCGTGATTTGAAGCCCTCGAATCTCTTAATTTCCGAAAATGGCCTCCTCAAGATCGCCGATTTCGGACAGGTAATCTCTTCTCATTGTCGACAACCACAAAACCCTAACCCCGACTTTTCAAATGTCTGAGCGCTTGATTGATCGGGTGTTTGCAAAACTGACTTTTAGTTCAAATTGTTTTTGAAGTTATGTGATTACTTTTCAATGCTTTTGTTTTAAAATCAAGTCAGTAGGTTAATAAAAACACAAATGTGAAGATGTTTTAACTCAAAATCAACACCAAAAACTCAGTGTATGTTTAGTCACACGTTCGATTATCCAGAAGTAATCATTAATGTGTTCTTTTGTACACTTTTACATATCAAGTTTTAGCTTGAGCAGTTGATTCCTGAGTTAACGAAACTTAAATGGCTTCTGTATTAAATAATGAAAATTTACAGTGAGTTAGCTACTAATTTGTTTTAGAATAAATCATTTTTACTTCAATTTTCATCAAAACTAACTTCACATAAAATCAATTTCGTAACACTCACCCAAATACATACACACACTCAATTCCTCAAAATTGAAACCAAACACATGAACACTTATAAAATTTGGTTAACTAGCGTAGCAACGAAATTCTGGATGACTCAATGGGAATCCAATTACGTACTGAATTGATGGCTATTTTTTCAGGCAAGAATTCTTACGGAGCCTGGATTTGATGATTCTAATAAGCATGAAGAGTATTCTAGAGACATTGATAATGAGGATACTTGTACTAATACTCACGATGGAAATGCAACATGCACCACAAGTGACATAAACAGGGAAGATGAAGAGAACGAACTTGGTTGTTTCACTTCATGTGTTGGGACTCGTTGGTTTAGGGCTCCTGAGTTGCTTTATGGATCCAGAGACTATGGTTTGGAGGTTGATTTGTGGTCCTTGGGATGTATATTTGCGGAGCTTTTAACTTTGCAGCCTTTGTTTCCTGGAACTGCTGATATTGACCAGCTCAGTAGAATCATTAGTGTTTTGGGTAACCTTGATGAGAGTGTTTGGGTTGGTTGTTCTAAACTTCCTGATTATGGGATAATCTCCTTTAGCAAGGTGGAGAACCCTGCTGGTATTGAAGCCTGTTTACCAAATAGGTCCCCTGATGAAGTGGCTCTGGTGAAAAGACTGGTTTGTTATGATCCTGCTAAGAGGGCTACGGCAATGGAGTTGCTTAATGACAAGTACTTTAATGAAGAGCCTCTTCCTGTGCCTATTTCTGAGCTGCCAGTTCCTCTTAACAGAAACGGACAAGATGAGGATTCCCCTGGTGGGTGGGGTGATCTGGATGGAATGGAATCTGATTCTGATTTTGATGAGTTTGGCCCGCTCAATATTACTAGAACTGGTACCGGTTTCTCCATACAGTTTCCTTGAAGAATTCAAGGTACATCGTATCCTTGGAACCTGCCTTTACCTTTTGTGTGGTGCTGTTCAAATGGTAATTATTTGGTGAGAATATTTATGAGAAATATTTTTCGGATTTGATGTGAACAGAGAGATAAACTATTGAAAAAAACTTGATGGACTGTGTTAACATGAATTCATAGTTGACCATGACACTCATAGTTGTTGTAATAATGGACTTGTATCTTGTCATATTTACAGATAGAACGTATTAGTAACTAGTTATTTCTTGTGTTTATTCCGGTCATGTCATGACCTGGTAAACAACTTACAGCAAGAGGATTTATATCTATAGAACAACACCATAAACATAGACTATACATGAGTGGAACTGGCAGGTTCTGCATTCCAGCTATATGAGCATGCCTCTTTGTGAACTTAGACTTACGATATTTAACAATTGAATAGAGGAATATAGTCGAGTTTCCTCTTATTAACTAACTCCGTACCTTTTTTACGTGAACTCCATGACCTTGTTTTTGTCTCTTTACATAATTGTATTTTGTCATATCATTCAAAGGAGAAAAGCACGCCTTATATCATCTTTTTACAGTACACAGAAATAGAATAATGAAAATGATGGAAATTGGAAAGGTATACTTCATGATATTTATAATCCCCTTTAAATCCATAATACCACGTCTGAAAACAGGGGAAAATCATGATATTCCATCATTGAAATTAAAACTGTTTTTGAATATCAAGCTTAGCTTGGACTGCCAATACACCAAATTTCTTCCTATGAAACGTTATGCCCTAATACAATTTGCTGCGCTCTGCGATCATATAACAATTTCGTAATGTCTTCTGAAGTATGAGAGTTGCTCGGCGTGAAACACTGATATCAGCGTCAGTTCCCTCTGCCAAATTCTAAGTCCCAGTTAACAAGTCTCTAAGAAATATTGTTTATAATTTCTAGACCAAAAGATGAAACTATTGATTAACCAAGGGCAGTAGTAGCAGCAACAAATAATTTTTGTATCTAATTTTATTTAAAGTACAATTAATCTTGAACACCAAAGGAAATACACAAAAATATGAAGAATTAAAATAGGTCTTTAGGTAATATCACCTGCAAAATGAACCATTTACACGTAATTAAATGATCAGAAAAGGAACAACGTAACTCAATCCTTGTTTACTTAGAAGAAGTACAAATTCAGTAAAAACGGAGCATAACAGATTATATATTATCAACATCTATTATTGAAATCGTCTTCTCTAGTTCTCAATATTTCATCGGTTGCATTGTTGTTGTTCTATGCCTCTTCAAGATCCCTCTCATTCTGCTAGCATATTTTGTGATTCCATAAGCCCAGCCCTGCTTCTCTGATGTGGAATAAAGGATGAAAATCCTTTGAAGTTCAGGTTTATTAGCCTTGTAATTTCCAATCACACTTATTGATTTATGCAATTTTGGAATCAGTAGAATACTAGAATGTGACTTGGATTCTACTTTTAAATAAAGATTTTTAAGTACAACTTTTAAAAGCTAATTCCTTGATTTTTGTTTTCTGCGCACTACCTTCGCAACACATATATTAAACGTATTTTTTTTTGTGAAGTTTATATTTATGAAATTAAACATTTTTATGTTTAGTACACAGTTAAATATTGGCTGATAAACCAAATACTGGCAGCAAATTGGAGAGAATGGTAATGTAAATATAACTACTATTTGACACTCTTTAAATACTGACCAAGGGCTATCTCAAAATCTGGTATCTAGTGTTATGCTCCATGCTGAATCTATTTTTTCAATTTTCCGGCAAAATAAAAATAATAAGTACCTTCTAAAAATATATAATATTCATGAGAGAGTAGGCAATGATGTTCTGAAATGTAAGTAGAAGAAGTTAATTTCATACTTCAAAGACAAAATTTGCTACATCAATTATAGACTGTCTTCGTAAAATAGATTCTCAAACAAACTACCAACAAGGTTTCGTGATTTGATGACGAAGAACTTACGTTAAAAGGGCCCACAGACGTATGCATGTTTCAATATTGGTTATTTATCGGAACAAATTAGAATACTTCACGTTTATGTTCTATAATTTTTAACATCTACTGTGATTTTTCAAGCGTTTTTATATTATTTTAAAAAAATAAAAAAGTTTAAATATTATTATTTTATTCAATTTTTAAAGATAATATTTTTTAAAAATAAAACTGTAACTAAATTTTAAATTTTTTCAAAGCAAATACTATATTAAATATCAAACATTATATAAATGTGAACAATTAACTTATTAAGTTAAGGTTTTGAATAAAGAGTAATGTGAATCTCTTATTATATGATTATTGGATTGTGTCTTTTTCCAGTAAAATTGATAAAATTTATTATATAAAAATACTTATATTAGCATAATTAAATTTGGGATCAAATTTGATGTTGTTTTCTTGATGGTAATCAAGGTAATTGAAAATGGAGAATGATGATGATGAAACCTTTTTAACTCTCACCTGAAAAGGAATCGAATAATGAATTGACTTTTACATGTTGGCTTATACGGGGCCAATGGAAGTGGTGGTGTGTCATCCATGGTCCAATTGTAGTGGGTAGTTCGATTCAGGTTTTTAAACCATCGAAGCCTTTTCACACCAAAACCATACAGCCATCATATTGTCATCTACTCCTTCTCACAAAACATATAAATATGTCATTTCCTTTTCAATTTATTACCCACCAAAAATATCACATTCCATTCTCTTTAACAATTTTTTCAATTGCTCCCAGAAGAAGGAAAAAAAATTACTGTCATACAATTTTTAGAGTTATCATATTATAAATATGAAATATTTATTGATGCCAACTATAATCTGTTACAGAATCTAATCAATTTAAAAAAAAATAATTTAGTTTTTTTCAGATATAAAATTAAAATATTCTATCTCAATTTCAATTAAATTCAAAGGATATTAAAGGCTTTAGCATTGCAAATTTTTTTGTGTTGAATGTTAATGGGATGATAGTGAATTTAGCTCAAAAGAATTGCACTGGGAAGTCAACAACTCGGATGGGACTACTTTATTTTAGCGCCAAATTCTCTGTTTATTTACATTTTAGGTTTAACCCCAAAACGAAATCCACTGTTGTAACCCCCAGCGACGCAAAGAGAGGCGTGGGATAAAATACGCACACGTGTCGATCTTGAACGGGTGATATTAAAAATGGGTTTTTAGGGGAGTTGAATCGGAGGGCAGAGGAGGAGAGAGGAGTGAGGCTTCTATGAATTTGCGCCGCGAGATTGACACTTTAGCGGAGGAGCGTGGGATGACGAGGGGAAGGAGATCTGGCCGTTGAATATTTACGAAAATTGAATTTGAAAAGCTTGGGAGAGAGAGGGAGGAAGAGAGGGGCGAACGAGAACACCACCAACGAAAGAAACACGAAGCCCCTCTCTTCTATTCTGGTTTCTTAATCACAGACTATTCTTCTGCTTCTTCTTTTTCTTCTTCTTCTTCTTCCTTTTTTCTTTCTATGGTTGTGTTCAGTTGGTTTTTGGATCGAATTGTCTTGATTCGAGAGTTGCACACGCAGTCGCGTGGTGTTTGGATCTGAAACCACTGAATTTGAGCTTAACTTTTGATGAATTTGTTGCTGATTGTTGTTGATGTTATCGTTGATAATCGGTGAGTGGAGGAGTGAGTGAGGTTCTTACTTTTTTTTTTTTAAATTATTGTTTTAATGGGAGAAGGGGAAGGTGAGGGGAGTGATTGTGCTCCCAAGAATGTTGTGCCCAACGACGTCGTCGCGAATGCGCTTTTGCCGTCTGATGTTCCCGCCAAGAAGCTCGCCAGACAGCTCGATTTCACCGGCTTCGGTGGGATGCCACCGCAGTCGCCGGTGGTTTTGCCTCTGCCGCCTTCTGCTTCCGTCAGGGTTGGGTGAGTTCTTGAATTCTGTATATGTTTCTATCTTTTTCGTTTCTCATGGAATTTCAGAGTTATGAGAAAAGGAAGGTTTAATTGTGTTTTTTTGAAAAATGTCTGAAATTTTGGAAATTCTGGGATTTTGAGTTTGTTAGTAAAGTTTCGATTTTGATGTTTCTGTTTGGGGGTATAATACATGGCCGGTTTTTTTTTATTAGTTGCGAAGTTGAGTTTGCAATCAGAGCTTGTGAAGATTTGGATAGGAAATTTCCTTTCTGGTTTCGGGTTTTGGTGGTTGAGAAATGAGAAAGAAGTGACTGATAATTATTATTAGCTTTGGTTAATTTAATATGATATGAATTTTATTTAATTTTTTTTTCCAGCTAAGGTGTTTGTTGACTGCTTGAGTTGGTTTTGGTTTTTTGCTCTTTGGTCTTCAATTAGCGTTTGTTTTGTTCAGGAAACCAGAATCTCCAAAGTCGAGACCGAGGCCTGGCTTTGAAATTAAAGAAGCTACTCCCAAAAAGCAAAAACAGTGCAATTGTAAACATTCAAAATGCTTGAAGCTGTAAGTGAAATACTCTGGCTTTCTCTGTCTTCTTTTTATTGTGCTTTTGATTCTTGTTGGATGGAATGGTAAGTTATGTGGAGCTAATGTTTGAATTGCTTGCGCAGATATTGTGAATGTTTTGCTTCGGGAATATATTGTGATGGTTGCAACTGTGTAAATTGCTATAACAATGTGGAAAATGAAGCTGCTAGACGAGAAGCGGTGGAAGCTACTTTGGAACGCAATCCAAATGCGTTCAGGCCGAAAATTGCAAGCAGCCCTCATGGAACACGTGATAGCAGGGTATGTGGTCCGTTTAGCTTGTCTAACTGTTAGTGTTGCGTGTCATGTTTTATATCGTGGGTCATTAGCATTGATTTAAGGTATTGCTTTTATTGATTAGAAATTTAAAACCTCATCAGGTTCCATTCTGGTACAGTGGCACAAGACATTTCTCCTGTTATCTTTTGTTAATTTTATTTAAATTCACTGTGTAGTTATATGCAAAACTTCTTCATTATAATTGGAGGTCACTTCTGCTTGTGTAGTTGTTTTCCCCATTGCATAATTTTAAGTTCCATTAAGTGAATCATTCCATAATTAGGGGTTCATGCATTTGCTTATGCTCAGCCATTTCTGGTTTTATAATTTTGTAGAAATAAGCAATTTTCTTTTATATTAAATATCCTTACTTGTTACATTAATTTCTCTATTCCGTACCTATCACTATGTTGATATTGTTTTTGACAAGCAATAATTTAGATAATTCATCTTTTTTATCTCCTAAAATGTTGTGTCAATGAAATCTTTAAATTTCATTTTAGTTTCCTTATTTGCTTTTTCATTAAATTTAGTAACACAAGCATGTATCTCATTTGTCTGTACAAACTTGGCTTTTTAAGGTATAAACATTTTATATGGCAGCAACCTATTGTTAAACAGCTGACATATTCACTTATATATGACCCAAAGTTTAAAACTGTAAACAAATGAATTTTCTTCAGAACATTATCAGTGGTAAACGTGTTACGTTTTTCTTTTAACTTTTCACTTTGTTGACTATCTTTGGGCATCAAAACGAATGTAGGAGGATGCTGGGGAAATTTTGATTTTGGGAAAGCACAACAAGGGATGCCATTGTAAAAAATCTGGGTGCCTCAAGAAGTACTGTGAGTGCTTCCAAGCCAACATTCTTTGTTCTGAAAATTGTAAATGCATGGATTGCAAAAACTTTGAGGGTAGTGAAGAGAGACAGGCTTTGTTCCATGGAGATCAAAATAACAACATGGTGTATATTCAGCAGGCAGCCAATGCTGCCATAACTGGAGCTATTGGTTCCTCTGGCTATTCATCACCACCAATATCAAAAAAAAGAAAAGGCCAAGAACTCTTATTTGGGTCAACCATCAAAGATCCGTCACTTGGAAGGCTGGGACAACAGGTGAAATTTGTTAATAATGTTTAAGGTTTATTTTAACTTGGGAAATCAGTTAAATTGGGGAAGTGTAGACAAACAGCTAGTGCAGTTTTACAATTTACAGTCACTTAATATTTCATGACTGTAATATTTACGGTTATGCAATAGCAATTTATATTTTTTAATTAAATGTGAAAGATGCATTTAAATTCGATTTAGTCTTTATTTAATCGAGACATGGTCCCTTTGATTTGTTCTAATGTTTCTAGTACGACTCAAACCCAGGAGGAAGGCCCATCTCAAAAAGCTAATCCATTGAGCAGGTGGCCTCAAGGCCTAAGTATGACAATATGCTTTCATTTTTTCTCTGTGCGAGATATTATAGTATTGTAAGTTAATTCAAGAGCCTGTGTCCACTATGGCCAATCTGGATATCCAGTCAGAGTCTGACTTTTTTGCATGCTTAGGGTTTCACTTAGAGCAAGTCTTTCTCTGGTTCGTTTTTACCGGGTCTAGGTTGCCCCGTTCATGTCAACTGGCCTCAGTGAAAGCACCATTTGTTGTGACTCAAGCCTGTCAGGAATGTCCATGCCTAAAGACTAGCCTTGTGGGTGGGATGATTTCTTGTCTTAAGCGTCACATTTGCTTAATCAGGCACATAAAAATGTCAACTTGTTATTTAAATTGTGAATGAATAAAGACAAATCATTTCTGCTGCTTTGGCCCTGAAAGTTTCACTTCAATACCATGAAGACTTGACATCGGGTCTAGAAAAAGTTCTTCCTTGAGTTGCAAGTTCACATTAGTTTACTGCAATTTAAGAGTGAAAATTGTAACGTTTCTTTTAATATCTAATTCATATACAATAATGTTGTAAATATATATATTCTTTAATGTTCACCAGGCAAACAATGTCAGAGTTCCTGCACCATCCTCATCCATGTCACCTATTCCAGGTGCTCGTGTTGGACCGGCAACATTAGGTCCTTCAAAATTAATGTACAGGTAAGACTGTTTAAATTTTATGAAATGAAGATATATTTATTTAATGTAGTCATTAACTTGATTATTGTTGAAGGTCTCTTTTAGCAGACATCATACAACCACAGCACCTGAAGGAACTTTGCTCAGTTCTGGTGCTAGTATCTGGACAAGCTGCTAAGACATTTACTGGTATATTGACATGTTAAATTGTCAAATTACGAATTGCATCATATGTTTTTAAAATATCATCACTGTTGATTTTTGTTTCTTCTTTATGAGTAGTGTTGTATTAACCGACAATAGATTTTCTGTCTCCCACTTTTTCTCTTCTTTTTCTCTTTCGTATACTGAGTGAGCATTATACATGTTTTAATTCTGCGTGCTCGAATTGAATTTATTACATCAGATAAGACTTTCTAATTTTGTTGCTTTACAAGTGCATGACAAAATGAAAACTAAACAAGTTTTCAACCACAGTAAGGTTCAGAATTTTATTTATCAACATGTTGTTTATGTGCCATCAAACTAATTTGAGGATTTAATTGGCTAAATAATAAATTACAGAATTCAACCTGATTTAATTCATAATGTACCTGCAAACAATAGTTTCCTTCATGGGAAATAAGGAAAGCAGAAAAGGAAGTACAATTAATCAAAAGTTATCTATTTTGAAGAGGAATTGATTTTACGTGACCTCTAAATGTTTGTTACCCTGCCCATGCGCCGATGTTATTTGCAACTGAGTAGTTGTTTGGTGAGTTTTGGAATATCGGAGGGAATGCAATGTTCAAGATGCTGAAGTATTGAAAAACTTGAGCACCTAAGAATCCTCTATATTGACAAGTGACCTTTTAGGTCATCTAAAATTTTCATGTTACTCCATAAAATATGTTTTCTTTTTATGTATTCTGTTTCTATCATAATAACTATAAAAACTTTCATTTTCTTTTTGCTTCTAGAGTTTTGTTTTGGAAATGGTGAAAGCCATGTAGCGTTTTCATAATCATAAGTAAAAAATTAAGGATTTGAAAACAAAAAATATTTCCTACAACCAAACGGGCTGTAATACGTGTGGTCCATTAGTGTACACTTACTAGAAGAAAAGATTGTGTGTGGACAAGAAATTTCTAGTTTTCTGTGTAATTGGTGATTTCAGTTGCTATCTATCTACCAGTGATTAGCATTATCAATTGACTTGTGTTCTTTGACCGATTATTTTTATTACTGTGAACAGACCAGAAAAATTTAATGGACAAGCATGCGGAAGATCACACAGAAACTTCTCTTGCTTCTTCAACTCATGAGCAATTACCAAACCAAAAGGAAGCTAATGTTGAGAAAGCTATGGCTGATGATGATTGTTTGAGTGCAAACCAGACAGATAAAATCAGCCCAGATAATTCTTGTTCAGATGGTGCTGATGTCCCAAAAGGGAGGCCAATGTCTCCTGGAACCTTAGCATTGATGTGCGATGAGCAAGACACAATGTTCATGACTTCTGCCTCCCCTATTGGATCAAGGGCTCATGCTTGCAACACATCTTCGCAACCGCCATATGGTCAAGGAATGACAGAGGTCTATGCCGAGCAAGAAAAAATTGTACTGACAAAATTTAGAGACTTTCTCAATAGGGTTATCACTATGGGAGAAATAAATGGTAAGTCAATACCTTCATCTGATCTGAGTTATGATTTGTTTGCAAAAATTTCAAATCTCATCCTTAGCGCTGGTGCTGTTACAAATGGATCTTCTCAACTTTCAATTTAGACAAATAATAGCCTCACTCCCAATAACATTGACAGCCTTCTCGATAACCGTTTTCTTATTTTTCCGTGAGTTGATTTGTCTTTGTTACCATCTGGTTATTTCTACTTCTGTGAATCTAAACCTGTATTCTTTATGTATAAACTGACTTTATTTGAGTCTGATACCAATCACCCGAGAGAGTGTACATTTTCACGAAGATAAGAAAGAAATACGGCAAAGAAAGTAAAATAGCACTGCGTTGGCTTTACCCCTTTCTCACTTACTAACCTTTATTCTCCACTCCCCACCTGAATCTCCCCTGTTCCATTTGCTTTCTGTGACACCCTGTCCATCCAATTTCATTAAGATGCATATCCCTATCATGAATATTCTTCATGATTTCACTGTTGCTTCCCTGCTGGGCCTTGAGGCTTGATCCTCGTACCACCTTATTCCTCCTAGAATATACCTTAGTTATATCACATCCCTGTACATGATATTTTCTCCATTGCTAAGAGCAATCTATTCCTATTCCGTTGATTTCTGGATAGCAGCTTGTGCTTAAATGCCTAATCTTGAAAATTGTTCACTTCACATCAAAGTTACGTGGTTTGTTCTGTGTTTTGCTGATTTCAAGTTATTGTTTGTGGTAAAGGATGAGTAAGTTCTATGAAACGTGAAGTAAATACCTCATGGATTGAAAATAATTGTGTGTATGTGTGTATTGTTTTAAAGTGTACATCAAGAGTCAGATTATCCAGCTGTTTCTTTCTTGTTTGTTAATGCTTTGTTGGGCCTGCTTATATATAGCTATGTCTGTTGAAATGGCTTTGAAATTTCCGACTTATGTGCTCAAAGTATCAAAATTCATGTGCTGGATTCCTTCTTGTGTATTTTTTTGCATTACCTACTTTATTGTTTGATGTTGCTAATTTATAATTTATATTCCCAATTTCAGAAACGAAGTGTTCTTCATTAGCTAGAAGTGAATTAGAGAGTGAAAAGGACCCAAACAACAATTGCACTGGAAATACCAGTACTGAGACAGCCCATCAGCAGGGAACCACTAATAATGTTGTTGCCAAAGCTGCGGGCAACATTACTTCTACATCTTCGTTTCCTGGTGGTAGTCTTATTCCTGAAAAATAGATATGAAAAGAAATCTAACTTAGATGAGCTGAGATAACTATGGAAGAATATTGTGTGAAGGTATGCTACAACTCTGAACTGTAAAAACACTATTCTTCGTTATGTTGCTTCTCTTTGAAGGGCGTGTCAACTGTCAAGCACACAGGCCCACCAATTAGTCCCCATAGAATCAATTTTTTGGTTATCAATTTTCTTCGACTCCGGTCATTCAAGTATAGAAATCTGAATTAATTGCTCTGCTTCGACGTAACTTGTAAATTGCAGACTTGTAATTTCATAAAAGAAGCAATGTAACTTAATTCCCCATTCTAGAGTTTTTTCCCCTTTACTATCTTTTGCCTCATTCATTGTTGTATTCAAATGAAGCGAAATTACGGTTTGAACTAGAGCGCATATAAATTGTAGTTTTGTTACAGGCTAGCTTAATATAATTACATTTCTCCAATTGATGATAATTTGATTCCATTGTTAGTACTCACCCGTAATTCTTCACCATTTAAGGCTTAGTTACTGTAATTTAAATGAATGAAAATGGAAAGAAAAATATATATTGTTTGTAATTTGTATGAATAAATAAAAAAGAAAATTAAACCAAAAAATAATAAGATTACAAAATTTTTACTCTAACAAATTTTTTTTTTCGTTAATTTTTTAACATGAAAAATATTATTTTTTTCATAAAATGTTATTTTGTTGTTAAAAACTGAAAACAAAATTAAAAAAGAAAAATACTACCAACCACTTTTATGTCATCTTCATATCTCTTCATCTAGAAAATGATTTTGATAGCATCATGACTGGACTTCAACATGTGCCAACCCAATGGGCTACTTTCACTACCCAACAAAAATGTAGCTATTGCTTTTTACACTCCCAATTACTAACTACACAACAACACTAATATAAAAAAACTAAAATACCTATCCTTATTGTACTACGTTATAATTGTAGTCCATGTTCGTCGTTATCATCATCAAGGAAGAAGAAAAGAAGGATGAGACTGAAAAAAAAGTGCAAAAAAAATATTAGAAAGGAGAATATATTATATCGGTTCCTAGATGATATAATTTGTGCTATGGATTATAATTTTATTTTTTTTATGCTTTTAAATTACATAATATGAATTTTAAATGGTTTTTTGAAATATAATAAACTTAGTTGCTAAAATAAATTATTCATTTTTAAATAACTATTAAACCATATTGATACGTTGACTAATATGATAATATTCATAATAGTATTAAATTTGATTTAGATATGCATTAATTCATTAAAGGTCATTATTATCATTATTTTTCTAGATATAAAAAGCTTTCAAAAGTATTCCGTTCGACACCTGAACTCTAAATTTTTTTAACTTTGAAATTGTTTAATCTAAATTGATATACCAAAATGTATTGTCAGATTTCAAATCTAAAAATAATATAAATTACTCAATCTCCAGTCTCCATAAATTTGATACGAAGGAATACAAAATAAAGAAAAAGATATTTAATATTTGATTCATAAAGATAAATATTGATTATACTTTTTTTACGCTTAAAAGATGATAAAAGGATAAAGCATTCTCAAGTTATGTATTAGACAAACATTAAACTTGTGTAATGTAGAAATTAAACTTCCACAATTTTTTAAATAATGTTATGATTTGTACAGAATAAATTATCATTGTTAATTAACTAATAATGAATTGTTACAAGGTATTGGTTAGAAAATATTCTGGGAAAATATAGTATTCGGAGTGGCAAACGAAAATATAGAGAATCCCTAAAGAAAAAGAGAAATACAATAAAGACGAAACGGTGTCGTTAGTATTCTGGGAAAATATAGTATTAGGAGTGGGAAGGTTTTATACTCAGAAGTGTGACATTTTGAGCTGAAACAACACACAAATGGCATCATCGAAGGTTTTGTGTAGGTTGTCATCTCGGTTACAGACACTTGCTCACAGCAACTTCACCAAACCCTCACTTTCTCTTCTCTCCAATCCACTTTCTCTCTCTGCGCGCCGCCTTTCTCGTACTTTCCGGTGAGCCCCGCATCTCCCTCACGCTTCGTTTCATTCCCCTATAGAAAAAAAAAATGGATTTTTACATTGGCATTTCGTTCTTGAAAACCTATATGACACTTTCATATGATTTTGTTTATTCATTTGTTTTAATTGAACTTTGTAATTTGGTTGGTTAGGTTACCGGTGGAGTTGGCGAGCTTGGAATCAATTATGCCGTTACATAGCGCGGTGGCTTCAGCTCGATTAGTGTCAAGCTTGTCTGTTGAGTCTAAGGGTTGGGGGTTAGTTCCTCAAGGTGTGTTCTTTTTGCGTTTATTCACTATTCAGCAATGTTATTGTGAATTTCTGACATGACTTTAAGGAATGTGAGATGAGATTTGTGGCAAGGACTTTCGTTGCACGTCACACTAATAGCCCGTGTTTTTTTCTTGTGTTTTTGTATCTTCGTTTTTTTATATGCGTATACAATTAGGAGGGTGAGGTTTGAATCGAAGAGCTCGTGTAAAGTACTCAAAATTCCTAGCATTAAACCAATCCTAGGAAGTAAAGTTAATGTTTGCTATATTGTGTTGTGTACATTTCTGCTGTTTTCTGTTGCATTGCTTATGAATTAGAACTACAAGTGGGGGAGAGAAAGGTCTGATCGGTTAAACTTCTCAATAAATATTCATAGGAGAAGAAAACAAGAAAGTAAAATAAGTTGTGTTTATCTCGGGAGTTAAAATCTACTTATGCATTTTGGATTTTAAATAAGTTAGACGAGGGAGGTTCTATAAAAAAGCGAAGTGCATAAATTGATTTTCCAATACCATTACCAAATGATCAGCACTTGGCATTGGAAGTATATATATTTGTGAGAGAATTTACTTAGATGTGAGAAAACATACGGCAGGCATTCAAGGGAAATGTGTTCTGAAGTCTGGCACCAAGGGGTAAGATGAGGGAGTTCTTCCAAATGATATAGTAAATTGGTCAATATCATTTTCATTTTACCTATTGTTTTTAAATTTTGGAAGCTTTGGATCTTATGCTAGTAGATAAATAGACAGACAGATTTGTTTAGCCGTCTGATAGAAAATGTTCCACGATAGTTGCATCATGACATAAAAAAGGCCAAAATAAATCATGATGGTATTATTGTGGTGAAGTTTTGCTGCAGTGCATTTCAGGGTATGAGTGTTAACTGTTAAGTAGAGATACCTGATGGGCAAGAAGACAAATATCTAGACTTTTTAATTTTTGCATAAGATTATATTTTAGAACTCAACAAAATTAAATGTCATTGGATCCTTTCACACTTTGTTAGAAGTTGTCTGCGTGAGTAAATATCTATCTTTGATGTTAGGCTTGCTGTACACTGTAGAAATATCAGGATTTTTTTGTTAAAATACATTGTTGATTAGAAAATTGCACCCATCTCATTTTTCTATCTGATTAGAGGTACTAACTTTAATAACTGGATGACAAGAACTCATTGCAATGCTTCCATTTGTGTATTTTACAGGTATTTCCATGCCTTTATGACAGCGTTTGTCTGCAGTTAGTAGCTGCAACGTAACATTTTCATTGGATGTCAGGCTCATGTTGATGTTTTCAGTTGTTGTAATGTTGAGGCTACTGACATATGATTCTTCATCTGACATATTTGAGGACACGCAGTGCAATTGATGTTGCTTAGTTCAATTTATCTTCATATATTTCTGGAATATATCTTTTTTGGTTTTTCCAGTCTATGGATAAATATTTTGTTAACTATTAATGCATTTGAGTGCATTATACCTCCTGAGGATTTAATCCATTTTATTTGTTGCTGTTTCCATCATTACTACAGTTCTATGGTATTTATAAATCATCGTCAAACCAGATATCATACTGTAGTGTAGAGGAATGCTAGCATATGGGAAATGAGGTACTTATTTAGTTGGACTCAGGAATTACATCTGATAGGAAAGTGTGTTGCAAGGAGGCTGTTGTTGTATGTGCTAATATTTCTCATATTGAATGTGAGTCTTTGAGGAAGTTGTTATGATATAGTGTAATTGTTCTGCATCTAAGGTTGACTGTTAACATAGGTGGAATGGGAACAAAATACCTGGTAGTTAGGACATGTTAAACCGTTACCTGCTGTTGACACCTTCCATTTTGTTTATGTAATCTTGTTACAGTTACATTTTCCTTTGGTAAATGCCTAATATAGTTGAATGATTTCCAATAATGGTTTGGTTTGATTTTTCCAAAATAAAAATTGCTTATTTAGTCGATATCTGAGTTTAACACTAGTTTTCCACTTCTATATTAATGTTTATGTATAACCATTGGTATGGCCAAGAACTAGAGTCTCTGGTGAGTGGCTTTGGAACTTGATTTAACTCTGCAGTTTAGAATTTGTTTCCATCAAGAGGAACTCCTTCCAACTACGACCATGTGCAGCAAAATACTTTTGTGCTTGGAAGTACAACTCTAAATTTGACAAATTTCACAAGTTTTAAAACACAATTACTGTTTTTCTAGATAATCTTGGGAGAGCTCGAGTTTAACTAGTGTCAATGAATTTGAGCTTTTGATTAACTTCATTAATTGCGGATCAACTTTGTTAAAGTTTTCCTCATGTATGTTTTATATAATGAATGGTTATTTTGGTTTACTTATATTTGAAGTAAATATAACTATAAAATTATAGTTGGCAACTTTGAAGAATACTTATTTCTTGAGAACAAAACTATCAATATTCGAATTGAATTCTATAGCTATTTATATTACAATCTATAGCTATTTTGATGTATTTTGGTTTTAAATTTTAAAATTTGATTTTTATAATTCAATTATGTTAAAAAAATTTAATGTCTTAAGCATGTTTTTTAGTTGACATTAAAGGAAGAATATGTTAAATGGTGTAGATAATTTATATTAATATGAAATGTGTTTGATAAAAACAATAACGTAATGAATTAAAATTATTACATTTATTTATTTTTAAAATTTAAAAATTAAAATATATTAAAATTTTAAATAATATATCAAAATTTGGATAATGACGATTTTTATGTTTAAACTTCGTTGATAAAAGAACTTTTGTCATTTGATAGATTAATGAAAACAGAAAAGAAAATTGATATGAAATATTAATAAGAAATATTAATAATAATATATTAATAATCGATTGGATTACAAAAGGGTAAGATTAATAAATAACTAATGACGAAATGGACAATTTCCTCTATGATGACCAAAACACTCTGGTAATCGATTACAACAAGCTTGTAATCGCTTACCTGGGTGCTTCTTGCACACTTAACACTCTGGTAATCGATTACAGAAGTGTAGTAATCGATTACCAGGAACATTTTTGCCTACTAAGTTGAAGTCGTGAAGGGGGGGCACGACTTCAACACTCTATAATCGATTACAGGATCTTGTAATCGATTACAAGACCCTGAAGTCGTTTTTGGGGTGCACGACTTCACAACTGGTCAAATGAACAGTGTGAAGTCGTGCAGGGAGGGCACGACTTCTTCATTTGAAGTCGTTCTGGCCCCTCACGACTTCCAATTTAGTCATAAATTGCCCATTTTCGTAATATACTAGGCAAATTTGACTAGTTTGGTGCAAAAGCCTCTTTTTGGCCTATCTTTAGTTAATATATACTCAAACCATGTTGTGATTTGTCTTGTATCTCTTTTAGTTGTTGTGGAAGAGTTTTACTTTAAAATTCCACCTTTTTATAAATACCATAAAATTCAACTTTATTTTCACATGTAATTTTAGGTTAATTGTAGTTGTTTCATCAAAATGTATGTTTTTACTAGTAAAAGAGTTTTAATTCTTTAGAGTTATGCTTAATGTATTTATTGTATCTTCACTCCAAACTTTTTTTCTAAACATGATCATACACTTAAAATTGAATACTTTAGTTAAAAAAACTGACAACATTTTCTCTATAATCTTACACTCGATGTAACATGTGATATTGACTATTTTTATAACATTCTTACTTTTATATAACTAAATTATTTATTTATTTATATTTTAAATATAAAAGTGAATATTAGAATTTCTTGATGTATTAAGATAAAGTTTGAATATATATATATATATATATATATATATATATATAAAAAGACGTAATCTAATGAAGTAAAAATCTTATTTGAGCAGATTTGTATATGAAAGAAAAAACATATAATATCTTGGAGTGAGGGTGAAGAGTTATCGGAGAGAGCACAGACGAAGTGACAGATGGTGGTGAGGTAGGTGATGGCTCCCTTTGCCCTTTACTTCAACACTCTGCAATTTCGACAATCTCTCACTTTATCGTACTCTAAGCCTAACCTTTGTCGTCTCTATCAACCTCGCCCTTCAAACAACATCGTCACTTTCATTTCCATCAAAAGAAAACAAACTGCAACTCGATACTCTTATCTCAATTCTCTACCTGAAACCGCTTCATGGTTTGCCAAGACAGCTCCTTTCGCTTTCAGAGACTGCAGGGGGTCTTTGGAAGCAAAAGCTACCATCAGTGGCAGCAGTTGCACGGTTACCGAGAAAGTGGAAAAGAAGATGAGGAAGAGAAAACTGGATAGGGATAGCCCGCAAGTGAAGTTGAAGAATGCTTTGGACATGTGTTCTAAAAGAGGTGATGTTATGGAGGCGTTGTCCTTATATGACTCTGCAATCTCAGAGGGTGTCAAACTGGGGCAGCACCATTACACTGTGTTGTTGTATCTGTGTTCTTCTGCGGCTGTCGGTGTTGTTCGACCGGCTAAAAGTGGAAGTGGTGCTAGAACTCTCAACGCACTTGTTTCCTCCGACGGACTTCTGAATGAGGGGTTGAGTGGACCAATGGACACAAATGACTCATCTTTGGAGTTGGATTGCAATGCTGAATTAAATTCTGGTTTGAATTCCACTCGGAAAGATGGGGTTTTTCTGGTGAGTGAGGAAGACAAAAGATATGCACTGCAGAGAGGGTTTGAGGTGTATGAGAATATGTGTGTGGGTAAGGTTCAAATGAATGAGGCTGCGCTGACGGCTGTGGCTCGAATGGCCATGTCCGTGGGTGATGGTGACATGGCTTTTGAGATGGTGAGACAGATGAATGACTTGGGGATAAGTCCTAAGTTAAGGTCTTACGGTCCTGCTTTATCAACATTTTGCAATAATGGGGAGATAGATAAGGCATTTGCTGTTGAAAAGCACATGCTTGAGCATGGTGTTTACCCTGAAGAGCCTGAGTTGGAGGCTCTCTTGAGGGTGAGCATAGGAGCTGGAAATAGTGACAGGGTTTATTATGTGTTGCACAAATTAAGAAGTAGTGTGAGGAAAGTATCTCAGGCCACTGCGTCTTTGATTGTTGATTGGTTTAAGAGCAAGCAGGCTTCAAGAGTTGGGAAGAGAAAATGGGATAGGAGATTGATAACGGAAGCAATAGAAAATAATGGTGGAGGCTGGCATGGGCAGGGTTGGTTGGGTAAGGGGAAATGGGAAGTTGCTCATACAACCATTGGAAAGGATGGAGTGTGTAACTGCTGTGGACTGCAGTTGACCACTATTGATCTCGATCCTATTGAAACTGAACATTTTGCCAATTCAGTTGCATCTATGGCCATGATGAGAGAAAAAGGATCAAACTTCCAGAAATTTCAGGTAAGAAACTATCATAATTTGTATTTGATCTAATCTAATTAATGTTATAGATTGATGATGTTGTAATTGGAATATATGAAAATGTGCATTGCAGAAATGGCTTGACTACTATGGACCTTTTGAAGCGGTGGTAGATGCTGCAAATGTTGGCCTTTTTGGCCAAAGTAGGTTCATGCCACACAAGGCAAGTTACTGAGTGTGGAAAATACTCTTATCTTTTCTTCCCTGTTTGTTGTTCTTGTTATGGTTATTAATTATTTTCTTTTGAGATGAAAACTTTAGATCAATGCTGTTGCCAACGAAATGCGCCAAAGGCTCCCTTCAAAGAAGTTTCCACTTATTATTTTGCATAATAAGCGTATCAAGGGAGACAAAATGGATGAACCAGTCAACAGGGCATTAATTGATAAGTGGAATAGTGCTGATGCACTCTATGCAACACCTTCTGGATCAAATGATGACTGGTAAGAACAAATGTTATTAACATTTTTGTTATTTGTTTCTACTGGTTAGGCATGTCGTGCTGCATTTACTGACCTGTGTTTCAGGTACTGGTTGTATGCAAGTATAAAATTTAAATGCTTACTTGTTACCAACGATGAGATGAGAGATCATCTATTTCAACTTTTGGGAAATGACTTTTTCCCCAAATGGAAAGAAAGGCATCAGGTAATGCCCTTTGGAAAGAAGTGTTTTCTATTAGATCTTTGTTTTTATTGTCATACTGATTTTATATATCTGATGAAATAATGTTTTAGTCATGGTAATTGGTTAAATCATATATAGACAAATACATCTGCAATTTAAGGTTTAAATCATTGGTAATAAGGTTTTGTCTTGAATTTACATTCCCTTTCTTTGATTATGTGCAATTTAAGCCCTTCGTAACATTGGAATCCCTGTCTACCAAATTTAAGGTACGCTTCAGTTTTTCTGGTGGTGGTAGTCCAGTGTTTCACATGCCCCCTCCTTGTTCTGTTGTAATTCAGGTAAGCTCTTACCCTGTTCGAAAAGCAGCAGAGCATGAACACAGATTAAGTTATATTTGTCTGCATCTAAATTTGAAACAATAAAGATGTGAAGAAAAGAAAGAAAGAAAGAAAGAAAGAAGGAAACATAACATGGCAATTGTGGTAACAGGAATCAGAGGAAGGCCACTGGCATATTCCAATTGAAACAGAACTTGATTATGAATCAGAAAGAAGATGGTTGTGCATTACCCGTGCTAAACTAGACATGGTTTGTAAAGATTCTTCCGCATCATTTAAAGGTAATTGATGGCGCACTCACTAAGGACTCTATCTGGTTTGCACTTACATGGCTGCTTATACAACTTATTGTCTTAATTACTCTTGTTTCAATGAAATTAAGGTATTCTTTATGATAGTAGAAAGTATTTGTCAAAAATAAAATTTTAAGCAGTAGTAGCGACAACAAATTCATTACCAAAATACATGGTATATAGTAGAAATTCATACTTCCCGACAGGTGTTTTAAACCCATACGTTGATGCTTCTTGTATTAACTCTTCATTACATATGCTACCCAAGTACATCTGGACTGATATAAACTCAGCTAGCTTGTTTTCTGTGACGATGAACATTGGGATTTCAGATGGTCAAAGGTTAGGGTTGGAAATGCAAGAACTTGTTACTCGCTAAATATATGGTCAAAGGTGAAAACACTAATTTGAATTTATTTGTTCTTTCTTTATGCAATGGTTCATGTAACATTCATGATCTTCTATATATACTTATCTAGGTCCCTTTTGTTATTCACTTTTCTTTTGACATGTAGAGTCACTTCTCCACTCAATTAAATAGCATAGGCTTTTGAATTGTACTAATAAAAAATAGAAAATTCATTTCATTACCTCAAAAGAAAAAGAAAAGGATTTACAAGGTCATACATGGCACAGGGAGTTCGGTGTTTCGAACATAATTATTAGTAACTTTAAAAATCTAAGGGTAGCTCAAGCACAATGATCTAACTCTTTTAGTCCTCATCATTTAGTCTGATAAACATGTCTGTTACAGCTCCAATGTTTGCCATCGTTATTTATTGCCAATTATAAAGCTTTTTCCTTTTAATCAACTTAATGTTATGCTAATCCCCTCCTCGTTTTCTTCCCTTTCGTTAGACTCTAGACACTTGCATAAAGGAGAACGTGCAAGATCAACTACTAAAAATGCGTCTGAAAAGGAATCACAACGTCAGAATCTTTTCAACCACGAAGAAAAAAGGGAAACGTCTCAGGAATTGTATAAAAGTGTTAGAGATAATTTTTTAGGACCCGTATCCTCGGATAATAATAACTCTATATTGTCTGACATTGAAGCTGCAGAATCGATTGGTGGTTGTACCATTGATTTTCAGATATAGAGTTGCCATTGTCGTGTTGATTATCTTGAGCTATGCACTAGAAATTATCACAGTGGTTTGATGTGAAGCTCCAATATAGTTTTATATTGCCGGGAGAAATACAAAGGATGATATGTAGTTCTAAATTATTATCTAGAATTAACTTCTGCATTCAAAACGTTGAATTGTTGCTCACACATGGGACAAGATACTATTTCGTGATTATTTAACCGTCATCACATAGGACAAGATACTATCCACAGTTGATAGTTAATGGACAGAACAGTAAATTTCAATTAAACAGTTCTTTGTCATGTTAACGAATCATAATTAAATCAAATTTGAACAGCAGAAGGCATCTGCATGTTGCATACCATACTGAAGATACAAGTAAAAGTCACAGGTAATCAAGTTGGTTACTAAATTTGTATCTTCAGTACTTTTGTGACTGTGTGACGTTGATGTTCAAATATCCGTGCTTTACCAAACCACCTTTTCCATCTTGCTACCCGGTACTTCGTATGTGTCTGTATCATGGTTGGTTATTTTGTTTCCCTCTTCCTCATCTTCACCCAAATCTTCCATTTTTGACGTTGTTTTGTAATAATAACTCACCCAATTAAGGCTTCCTTAGAGGGGATCATTCTAAATCTCACAAGGTTGATCGAATAAAATAAGATTGTGTATCTAACAGGTTCCATTTTGTTCTAAAAGAATGTGAGGTGAAAGGCTTTAACTATGCGTAAGCAATTATGATTATTTTAATTAAAAGTTCACATGATATACATCCTACGTATACATACATGTCAAATGAAACACCACATGTGCTAAGCTGTTTAAGCCTCCAGCCAAATAAGCCCTCCAACAAGTCACGTGCCTTTCAAAATATAAATATAAATATTATTAGCAACGACATATATCATATACGTAAGTGAGTGACTTGTTCTTATCAGAAAACTCAAGATGACAATCTCACTGAGTAATTATAAGCCACTGTTTGTTGCATGATTGACAATATTTAAAGAAATGACATCCCAGTAGGGCCTGTTATTGCACTATACTGTGAGTCATTACTTTGAGGTTTTAATTAATTAGATGCCCATCATGGTAAAAAACAGAATATCACGGGACTGAAACTGTTTATTTGTCATCATGCTCTATAATGTGTGTGCTGGCTGGTCATGGGCTGCAGAATCTGTTTTTTAGGAGCCTTGTTTGCTTCATCACATCACAAGCCTCCAAAAGCCAGATTACATAAATCCTCTTATAATTACTTGCTGAGCCTCATTCAGAAAAGTGAGCATTATATTAGATCCTAAGTTTACAAGCATTAAGCTTGTAGCAATATGATGGAGTTGAATGTCAGGTCTATAGCTGATGCTGAGGTAGAAGAAACCATGCGCTTTGACAAGTCTCTTCAGGTTCACATCTAGACTCTACAATACTTTATATGTTAGTTATACTTTTAAGTTCAATCTTTTGTTCATGCATATGGCGTTTGCATTGCAGGAGCTGAGGGAACTAAGGTCTCAACTACACAAAGCAGCTGAATACTGTGAAACAGCTTTCTCTAAGAGTGAAGAGAATAATGAGTGAGTGCTCTAAACTCACCATGCTCTAAGCCTAGAGTTAGCTTTCATTTTGCCAGTTTGATTGTCTGAAAAATCTAGCTTTCGTAGTTGTTTTTGTGCCTAAATAGATTCAGATGTGTTTGAAAGAGTATATAAGCTTGAAAGTGAAGAAACAGAAACTTGTACGAGACCTTTGAAAAAACTTAGGATGTGTCTAGATGTGGAGTGAGTGACGTACTCAAAATCTCAAATTGTACGAGACTGAAATACTGTGTGTATAAATATAAATGGAAATGAATTACAATTCTCACTACTAATAATTGTGGTTGGTTGGGATGATTTAGTTGCTGTTTTAAGAGGTTACGTATTAAAACCAGTTTAGTAGTTCCTGCTATGTTGCTTGTGTTTTCTCATTCATATTAAATATAGTTTGTTTGGTTGGTGCATATGTTGACGCGTGACGAATTGGTATTGGAAAATGTTGCAGTGTGGTGGACGACACAAAAGAGTACATCTGCAAGAGCATGGTCACTGTCATTGATCATCTTGGAAACGTATCTTCCAATCTCGATGGCCTTATTTCTCACACTAATGCATTTTCTGAAGCCGAGTTACGAATCCAATGCCTTCAACAAGTTAGTATTACTTCACACAAATTCATCCCTTATTTAAAATTATCTAACCAAGTTTGTATTTGTTTCTTGATAGAGACTTCTCTCGTGTCAACAATATGCTCGCAAATTGGCCCTCTCAAAAATGCAATGCAATGAGAATTCGTTGAGATTTCATTCGCGTTATTTATCACCATGTAAAACAAATATTCCCTTCACTCCAAATCAATCACATCGTTGTACCATCACAAATTCTTTTCATTTATGGTATTGATTTTTATGATCTGCAGCACCTTCCCTTGTTGAGAGATCAAGCAGTAAGAAAGTAACAAGGTAATTAATACTTCTCCATTCATAGTTAACTTGAAACTGAAATATATGTTAGCTAATATGTGACTTTTTCATCAATCAAATGAAGAGATTCCGAAAGTGAAGCTCCTTTGAAGTTAGATGATAAACATTTATCAGAGACATACGAGGATTTGCCACTCTTTATGTACACCCATAAGCCTCCAGTTTATCAGAATTTGAAGCCAACCACAGGCACACTTAACAGCCACAATAATTTGGCCATGGGTAGGTACTATGTAGAACAGTATTAAATATCGTTATCTCTAATTTTGGGGTTTCATCTCTAACATTTTGTTCTTAAACATTTTTCTGCTTTAAACAATAGTGGCACCAATTAAGGATGGTTTGTCCTTCTTATCGAAAGTTCCAAATCCTAGATTCCATTTCCAAGTAAGTGTGTCCTCTGTACTATACAAAAAAATTTACATTTTTACGACTATTTTACCTTTATACTTGTGTAATGTAAAAGTTTACTATAGTCCTAATTCTTTTTTTTTTATCTGTGCATGTTTTTGTATATGCAGAGTACACAGAAGGTTGGACGCCACAGAAGATCACTGCATGGTAGTGACATCTTATGGCTCTTCAGGCGTTCAAAACGAGTCCAGTGAAAAACCAAGAACCTATTCATGTGCAAATCTTCACTCTTCACATAGTTTATAATGTTTTACCAATACAAGAAAATATTTGTATTTCAAGCACAGTGAAAGTTTATCTTTTTTTCGTAAGATAAAGGTTTTCTTAAATCAAGATTTAGAGTTAGAGCATCTGACAGTGTATAAATGCTGATCTAACTCAATTTCCGAAATGAAAATGCTGAGGGCAACTACCTAAAAACTGGTCCCAAGTGCGACCAAAATGAAAGGAGCTGAAAATAAAGGATTTTAGCTATGATCTTAGATGAGAGTGAGTGTAATATATCATCATAATTTTACTTGTTTAAGTGAGAGAGTGAACATTCCGCAAGTGTTTGACTCAAAATGTACAAGTTATTTACCTATTTTTTTTTTGTGTATTCAGTGTTTCCTCTCTAGCCTCACTAATATAGTATATCAATTTAATATACTCAATCAAAATACTATCAAAATTCAACATGTGTATAATTCTTGCACTGTATCCGTACACACTTGTATAAAGACATGATACAACGTCAACAAATTCAGAACCCAACATAGAAAGAACAAGGACATAGTCGATCTACCCAACCACTCCCTCTGATAATTACTCATTACTCTTTTTGTGGGAATGATTTTAATTTTAATTTCACTATTCTAAATAAAAAATGAAATCTATAAAAATTATCTTTAATCACTTATTCTCAAAACCGTCTTAAAAAACAAAAATTTTACCTGTTAATTGACTAATAACAATTTTATTTATATTTATTGAGTTTGTTTAAATAATTCATTAATACATATTAAAGTATCAATTATTAATACATATTAAAGTGATACTTAAACATAGGACTTCCACAGTCAAATTGGAACATCAACTATAGCCTACTTCATCTTATTCTACACAATACACTGTCTTTTAAGAGTAATTTGTTCCTTTTCTTTTTATTAAAATTCTAAAGCAACATAACTTTTTGTTTATGGAAAAAAATTATAATAATTAACTTATTTAAAATTATATATATATCATTGATTTTTTTTCAGTGATAAATATAGGTGGGATTAAGTCCCTGAAATTCAAACCAATTGAATACCGAAAAATTTGATGATTAAGCGGTAGAGTTGAACAGATATAAAAAAGAAAATGGAAATGCCCCACAAGGATTGGTTCAAAAGAACAATTCTTATTTATATCTAGAAATTTTATTGGTAGAGTGAAAATAGTACGGAGAAAAAATAAATATGAGAAAAATAAATAGATAATAATGCTTGGGAGAAAGGAAAACCAGGAAATCATGAAAATGTGATTTGTTAGTTAGTTTTACTCTATTATTTTATCTATTTTCATTTTTTATATTTTTTCAATGTAAGTTTGACAAGATAAGAAAAATTTGAAAGGGTACGTAATTACAAAAAATAGAGCAAAAATTTGTATGTTTGATTTTAAATTTCATAAAATAAAAATAAAAAAATAAATAATATTTTAATAATATGTTTTTATACAATTTAATATATATACATTTTTTATTAATTGCTGAAGAAGTATTGCTTTTGTTCTGTATTTACAATAGTAATTAATTATTTGTTTTCGTGATAGTTGTTTAAGACTTTTTTTTATGTAAACCAAGAAAAACGTTTAATCTTGTTTAGTATAATTACTATGACTATATGTTTCAGTTTTTATTTTATTTTATATGTTTCAGTTTTTTTGTTTTAATATATTACTATGAATAATTACTTTTTCGATGTTATAAAAATTAATTTTCTCACTTCAAATTATTTGAATTAAGAATATCACTAGAACAAAATTATGTTATTTTGAAATTTAAAAAAGTGACTGATAAAAAGTAATATTTTATTAAATAACTGAAATTTAAAAAGAAACGAACTCAACTCAACGCAATTCTTAATTGAAAAATACAATACTATATATATATATATATATATATATATATATATATATATATATATATATATATATATATATATATATATATATATATATATATATATATATATATATATATATATATATATAGTAGACTCTATTAAGTAAACTAAGCTACTCAACCTGATGTAACTGTTTCCGTTTTCTAAAAAAAGTTAAACATTATTATGTTGAAATACACGACTAATTATTTAAATTTAATATTCAATTAACTTAGTTTTGTCAAAAGAAAACGTAAAAGGGTGTAAACAATTGATTGTATCATTATTATAAATTTCAACATCTCATATTATACTAACGTCTTAAATTTCATTAATGATTTTTCATGATAAAAATTAAACTTCACTAAATATAAATCAATTATTTCATTTTGAATAAAGGCAAGTTAAGCTTTTCATTATTATTTTTTCCTCTGTCCGTTTGTTCTTCTTTTCATCAGTGCCTAGCAGATCCGTAAATCAAACATTCTTATTTCCATTCATTTTTATGTTCGTTTCGATCTCTTTCCCACTTGTTTTTCTTTGAAATGCCGCGACAATGGAAGTTTTTTACACTAATTAAAGTTGACTCGGCTCAACCCTTTCGTCATGCGAGCGAGAAAGCAACAATCTTTACGTATATCAAATCATTGATTAGCCAAATGAATCACAATTAAGTGAGGAAATATGATGGGAGTGTTGAATCTCCACAGCCCACATGAAAAGTAAACACATCCTTTTATGATCATTCATTGCAGAAGTCTTGCATAGAAAAGAAAAAGGGAATCAGTACTAATGTTTTGAACTGAATTTTGTGGCTTCACCAACTAGAGTGCAGTGCCTGTTTCCACTTTCCATTCAGTGTGTAACTGACACATTTATGTTTCCTTGTACTCTGCAACATGTCTACGACCAAAACCATTATCTCTCATTTATTGCATTCATAATCTTTAATTGATCCCAATAAATAAAGCGAGTAAGCAACTGTACTCCACCTATTCAGCTCATAACTGTGTTTTGGAAAGTAATGCAAACACTTTCGTTTTGTTAAATATGTATCCATCCATCATACACGTGTGTTACCCCTATGAGTCTCTACTATAGGACTGGTTCCTCATTCGCATACCAACACATCTTTTGATGTTTTCATCACTTTCTTCCTCGTCTTCGTTATGCGATCTTGTATGTTCTGCTGATTCTGACATCTCTGCTTTGCACGACATCGTTTGGGATTGATGTCAAGAAAAGGGTACGTATGCATGAAACCGTGACTCCCTTTTTGCGCTTTTGAGCTTTATGTTGTGTTTTTGGGAAACAAGAATATTTTAAGGAAATCAAGAAAAATAGAGCTTGTGTTTTCTCTGAGAAATCTTCATCGGGCGATACCATTTTCTTTCGCCCTTCAATTATTGTTCTTTAATAAAATTTATGTACTATATCCCTTATGAGTTCAGTGGTGATTAACTCACTGATCAACTCTCTCTGTCCACAAATGGTTACTACGAGAATAAAGTAGGATATATATATATATATGTGTGTGTGTGTGTGTGTGTGCAATAGCTTAGTCTACAGTTCAATCTTAAATGTTACGATACAGACATGTTTTTCTTTTCTTTTCCTTTGCTGATGTTTCTTTGATGTGTATTCATGTTGGATGACATTGGGGACTGATTATTTAAGTGGCTATTTGAATGCTTAATTGGATATGTTTCAGTGGGACAAAGTGACAAACAAGTATGATATGTCCGCTATAAAACAGTGAAAATCAAGGGGACTAGACCATGTAAGTATATATTCTGTAAAAAATTATTAGAATTGTTGACTGTTTTAGAATATAAACAAATTCAGTCTGTTGATGAAATTTGTGTGACAGAAAACAAGGATTAAGCCATGTATAGATCATTTCTGAAATGTGATGATCCAAAAGGAGTTGTAGGATGTGGGACAATCAGGAAATACAGAACTCGTTCTCACAAAGGGAAGGACAAGACAAAAATGCAGAAGACAAGTGATATAATGGAAACATCCTTGATCAACAAGAGATACAAGGAGGAGAAGAAGGTCGCCAAAGAATGCGATGGAAATCTCGTTGGTCCATCATCTTTGCAGCTCACAAAGGTCTCCGAAGAGGATCATAGCTTGACCAATATGCTAGATTCATGGTCTAGAGATATTATATGTGAAGGAAAGTCCGAAGATATAGCAAAAGGTATTTTAAAAGGGGCTCTTGGTCTGCAAGATTCTCTGAGCATGCTTCGCAAGTTGCAAGAGGAGGTCGCACAACATACAGCTCCTTTTGGGAGAAAACAGACTGAGAAACCAGAAAGAGACAGAATTGATGGAAACAAGATTGGTATAAGGCAGGCTAATCCATTAGGAGAACAAAGTAATACAAAGGGGTTTCAAAGATCACAGCTTTCTGCTGGTGGTTCTTCAAGTAACTGCAAAGAGGAACTAAAGAAGGTGATTAAGGAGAGTTTGGTTAGGCAAAATATGTTTCCAAAGACCTCTGACGGATTTAATTCAGGTTCAGAAACTTTTCATATAAGCACAAGCCAATGTTTTGGGGTCAAGAATGACAGTCTTTCTGATCCTTCTTCATCAGTAATAGCTTCAAGGATTGAAAAAGGACCTAGCCTAGTTTTCAAGCTGATGGGTTTAGAAGAAGGCCCCTCAAAATCATTTCCAGCTGCAAAGCAAAAACTATTGGGTGGTGAGATAGATAAGTCAAAGGTCAGAAACAATGATTCTACGGCTGAGAAGGTTAATCCAGAACTAAAAGTCGTGAGGGAAACTCTTGAGACTACGCATTTCAAAGGTATTTTTAAGGAGAATTTTGTCAAAGATTCTAAGCCTCATGTGCATCATCATTTCAATGACACCAGTTCCAAGCAGTTTGTTGATTTATCTCACATTTCATCTACGGAACCTCAATGTACAATTTACCAACAATCAGAAAAAAGTGCCTATATTCCAGTTCTTCCAAAGGAGTTGAGAAAACTGAGAAGAGAAATACTCTCTTCCAAAACTATCAAACATAGAAAAGGTTCCAGTTCCACCAACATGGGAAAAGAAATGGAAAAAGGTATTAGGAAACGGCTTAAGAAAGAGGGAGGACCAAAATTTCTCAAAGAGGTTACTAAAGTGGATGCAAAAGGAAACAATCCTGTTGAAGAATATGCGGGTAAGGTAAAACTGTATTGTCACATTGGTCACACATCACATGTAAATGAGACAATTGATAGAAAATGGAAGGTACGGCCGATTAGCAGAAAACAGACAGAAAAGGATATCTCACAACCAACAATTGTGGCAGAACATCAGTACAAACGAGAAATCCCCTCCACAAAATTGAGGAAGCTGAAAAGTGGATCCAGAATCGACAAGAATGAGATTTCTTGCCTAAAGAGTAGAGGTTCAAACAACATCTCCACTAAAAAAACTACGAATTCCAAGGACGTTAAAGTTGAGAATAAAAAAGTTAATTCCGTGGTAGATTCCATAACAGGTAGAAAGAATCAAATGAAAAAACAAAGCCCTGTTGCTGAGCCAGAACTGGCTAATCTAACTGTAAGTTTGCCTTTTATTCTGTGCATATATATTAACCAGATAATGAAGTGAGATTTCCAATGAGTCTGAATTTACAATTCTTATGCATAGGTTGCACAAACCAGGCAGATAGAAAAGAAGAAAAATTACCCCGAGATTAGAATCTCAACTAGACTAGAAGATGAGCTCCTGATGGTGCGTGAAGCAGATGCCTTCATAAATAAGATTGGAGGTAAGTTTTTCAAGCTATTCCTGCTGGCAGAATTGAAATGAAACTAAAAATGCATTTTTTATGGATGCATCGTATGTGTGTTTATGCTTATCAGATATATGGAAGTAGAATGCCTTGCCTTCTTAATTTCTTGAACAATACAGAAACAAGTTACTATATTTTCTAATTTATGATAAAAACCAAAAGTTGTACTGCTACCATGGATCTAACCATGGATCTTGTTGGGTTTTTCAAGGGTAGACACCAGCTTACTAATTTTTTAACTTTTAACTCACCTTGAATTCTTGGTAGATTTCTGCAGGGACTTTTTTTTTGCCTCTTTCTAGTTGTCTTGGTCCGTCTCTATCAAAATAATTATTGGAAGTTTCCTTGCTTACGGAAGAAATTGTGTCTGTTAGGAATAAAAGAGAATGAGTTAGACACGTGTGAGACACGTGTAAGGAGAGTAATATGTTATAGTTGTTAGAAGAGAGAGAAGGTATAAATAATAAACTAAGTAGGGGGAGAGGGGGATCGGAGAATTTGTTCAGACTGGATATTTTCCAGAGGAGGAAGGTTAGGCTTCCTTGGGGTGATTCTTGTATTCTGATTCACTCATTCATCATTAATACATATATACATACTTTTCCATTCTTTATTCGAGAGTTGTGGTGAGAAGAGAGTCTTGATTAGGTTATTGGCATAAAGTAACCTAACAATTTGGTCCGACCTGCCGGATCCAAATCGGAGGAGTTGCGCGATGGAGAACAAGATGAATGCACTGGAGGAAAGGTGGGAAGGAAGATTCGATTCCATGGAAGCAATGCTTATGGAGATGCGAGCAGAGATGAGAGGAAGGGCTCGAAATGAGAGTCGCGACCGTGGAAGACGAAACATTAATCGCGACCGTGGGAGAAGAAGGAACCAGCGTCGGAGCTCCGAAGGGAGTCGCGATTCCGTCAACGCTGAACGCAAACGGCGACCACCAGAGAAGTCGGAGGACGAAGCGGAAGAGGACAGAGGAGACGTGCAACGTAGCGGGATGAAACGCATTGAACTCCCAACATTCGAAGGAGTGGACCCCATGGGCTGGATCGCGAAGGCAGAGAAATTTTTCGATCTACAGAACTTGACGGAGAGGAAGAAGATGAAGTTGGTATATACCTGTATGGAGAGAGGCGCGAGCTACTATTGGATTCGTTTCTGGCAGAAGAAAACCCGACATCCAAATTGGAAGATATTCACGGAAGCGCTGACGCGGAGGTTCGGCGAACTGAATCGAGACACCGTTTGTGAGGAGCTGGCAGCGGAGCTACAGGAGGGAAGCGTCAACAAGGACTTCCAGGAGTTGGGAAATTCGGTGCCACAAGCATCGGGAAAACCAGATCACTCATTTTCTGTTTCTGTCGATCTTGGAGCTGGCATTATAAATGGTGTTGAGGCTGTGGGGGCTATTGAGCGAAGATCAGATACTTATTCGTTGATTGGTGATCCGTTCGATCTTGGGTCGACAATGATGAACAGTGATTGCTTTCGCAATGACAAAGAAACCAAACAAAACAATTCGGCAAATAGACCATTTAATTCCGAAAGGGACAGTTCGGTGGAAAGAAAGCTTGATGAGGATATTTTGAGCTCTCAGGAGAGGAGGGTTAGGGATTGGCACTACACTCACTTGGAGCATGATTGTGCTGCTTCACTTAATAATGTTTCTCTTTCCGATTGGAATCACGATGAAGTGTATAGGAGTTTTGGAGGAGATCATGGTATGATTATAAGGGGTCACAGTTTCGTTGTTGAGTATCTGGGAGAAAGAATCACAATTCCCTTGAACCACATTGTAACAAATGTGTCAAATGATATCAAGGAGCCTGGTCAAAATTATAAAATCAAAGTTTCTACAGCAAATAACAACGATTTCTTTGGTGATACTGTTCTTGTTACTGTTTTACTGGGCAGTTTGAAGGCTGGAACTATACAGTGGTACCCACCTTTGCCACAATGGAAATGTTTTTCGGGGAAGCGTTTTAGTTATGGAACTCTAAATACAGTGGTTCTGGAATTTCCTAGTGAAGTTTGGGATTATGCTGGGGACTACTGGGAAGCAACAAATGCGAGGAGAAACACTAGAGGTCACTACTTTATGTTTTGTAATGTTAGGAACGCAGTTGGGGTTCCTGCCCTTATTGCATTAGAAGTTGGTAAAGTAGCCACAGATGGTCAAAGATGGAGCTCTTCGGGTCATCTCAAACATGCAATTAAGGTTCTCCGAAATTTTTTTGGGCAGGATTCAGTTCCAGATCATGTTACATATGTGGTGACTGATTGGGATACTGTTTGGGGGGCGATGATGAGTGGACTACGTGAGTCTGTTAGCAAAATGGACATATTGAGCACTGGAAATGAATATATTGTTGAGATGAAGGGATTAGAAATCAGAGACAAACTTTATTTCTTTGAGTCGGGAGGTTTGGATGTGAATTTAGGAGCTACCTGTTTGGCATCCCTGGGAAAAATGAAAGTAGATTGGTGGCAGTTGAGCATGGAGATTGAGCAGGAAGAATGGAAGACATCGGTGGAGGATTCGAGGAGCAGAATGTTGGAAGTTGATAGAATCCAGGAAGAATGGAAGATATTGGAGGAGGATTTGCCACCACCCAAGCCTCCAGACTTGAATTGGAGGGCATCACCTGGGAAGGGAAGAGGAGCATTACGGCAAATAACAGTTCCCTAACTTCAACCTTGAGGACAAGGTTGATTTTGAGGGGGGGAGTAATGTTAGGAATAAAAGAGAATGAGTTAGACACGTGTGAGACACGTGTAAGGAGAGTAATATGTTATAGTTGTTAGAAGAGAGAGAAGGTATAAATAATAAACTAAGTAGGGGGAGAGGGGGATCGGAGAATTTGTTCAGACTGGATATTTTCCAGAGGAGGAAGGTTAGGCTTCCTTGGGGTGATTCTTGTATTCTGATTCACTCATTCATCATTAATACATATATACATACTTTTCCATTCTTTATTCGAGAGTTGTGGTGAGAAGAGAGTCTTGATTAGGTTATTGGCATAAAGTAACCTAACAGTGTCCAAAAAAGAGCATTCCTTAATCTATATTTTATTGGATGATCAATATTTCTAACCTATAAAGTTATGTCGGAAATAATAGTTCTACTATCACAACTTAATTCAGTCATTGCTTTGTATTATGTTATCCTAAGCTTACACCTATGAATAAATCAAGAACTTCATCACATAACATGCATTTTCATTGTGTGTCTTTGTGTAACTTATTTGTCTCGTTTTGACACCACAGAAAAATGCAAGATGAGGAAGAGTTCTTCAGGCGATGAGGTCATTACGCTGCTCAAATCTGAACATAAAAATGATGATATCAATGCTTATAGCATCGACGGTGACAGAGAAGGGACAGAGCTGAAACATTTTCTTCTAACGAGTCCATCATTCATAGGACATGCAAAGAAGCTCTTCAATCTTGATGAGGATCGTCACAACACCCTAGAAAAGGATGAAACCATTTACAGCATGACAAACATGAGGCTTTACTTGGATTGCGCTTACGAACTGACAGAACGTAAGAGTCTTCAAGACTCCGAAGTCGTTCGTTCTCTCTTGCTGGCATGTGGGGGAAACTCAAGATTACGCATCTCCTTATGCAAGTTGGTGGAAGAAATCTGTGATGGCATTGAGAATCTGAAATTTTACAGAGAAGATTATGATTGTAGAGAGGAAGATTTTGCGTACAATGACACCTTTGCAATGATGGAGAAAGACATGAAGTGCAAGCGAGAGATAAATGGAATGTGGGAAACTGGTTGGAGAACAGGCTTTTGTGCAGACGAGGCTCAACTGGTTGTCAATAAAATAGAGAGCCTGCTTATAAGTGGATTAATTGAGGACCTTGTGATCAATTTATTAGCTTAATTAAATATTTACTCAAATAATTCGGAAAAATTATTGTCTAATTTTAGTACCTTTTTCCTTTCACAAACTTTTCATTTCTCTTTATATTCTTATTTGCTAAATATACGGACACTCGTTCAAAACATAAGCACTCTCCCACAAATAATAAAGCTGAGACAGTTTTATTTCTGTTTGTTTTACATAAAGCAGAGACAGCATTTTAATCATAGTTGGAGCGATACATGCATTTACATAGGAGAATCCAGAGTGATCGAAATGGTCGATTTGAGAGGCCAGATGATGGAGACATGTCATGAGTCATCCATACATAGTTTGTTCCATGCTCTCGCATCTCAAATATTCTGCTACTGCATGCAACCATAACCAGATGAAGAATCAAAAACCTATTCCTTCTCTCATAACCAAACCCAGGATTCTATCTCAGATTGTACATAGCATAAATCAAGAAGATGTCCCCTTAAAGATAAGAAAATTAAGAGTCTCCAGAGCAAAATAGATGAAAGTCCCCGATGAATGGGTGAAATAGCACCCAAAATTCGATCCCACCACGCATTGCCACCCATTCCCATACACACTATCAAATTCCTGAAAATCAAACGCACAAACAAATAATCAATACAAAATAACACAACACCCCACAGAACAAAAACTAGTCTTGAGATATAAAATGATTGGAGAAGAGAAAATATGAGAAACAGAAAGAAAGATGAAAGAGAGGCACCTTCTTGATATGGGCAGCAACAGAAATGCAATCAGAAACATCGTAGAGATCAAGGGCGTGAGAAGCAGCGGCCATGGCATGGATCTGCATCTTGGGTGACATGTCTGTTTCTTTCACCAAAGCTTTGCCTTCCAACATCCTTAATTGAGTGATGATGATTCTTCTCGGTTGTTCTTCTTTGTTACAAGGTTTTTGTAGTGTAACAATCTGTTACCTATGGCTGAGCCTGTGGCACCAGAAGAGAAGAATGAAGAAGGCCCAGTTCCAACTTAATCCAGCCCTGGTTCCAACAATGATGCATTGCTGATTTGAGGGATCTTATTATTGATGGGGTGACACTACTTCAAAACATACACGTATCCTTACACCACCTTTATTTTCACCTATCTCTTGTCTCCATCTGCTCCTCTCTCTCTCTCCAACAAAATTACAAAAAAATGTCTGCAAAAGAAAAAAAAAAAAGCTCTCTTTTATGTCATTCAAACTGCAATTTTATTTCATTCCACAGTTTATAATTGTAGCAGTCTATCTGGTTCCACCTTGAGAACACATAACCCTCGTAAAAATGGGGCAAGTGAAAGCTGTTACTACCTGTTAATGAATTTGTAGAAATTTTCCGAGAATTGATGCAAGTCTAAATGTACTATGAGTTGTTTTTACAAATTAATAAAAGAATATTGTTATCTACTATTTGGTAAATAACTGCTTATTTGGAAAAATATTTGTTCAAGTGTGTATTATGAAAAAAAAAAACTTTATAATGGTTAAAAATCAATTTCATAAAAACTTGTGTTTGGAAAAAATATATGCATTGAATATTTCTAAGTTGGAAATGTCAAATGGTAGGCTGGGTTAACCTACATGTCTGCGCTTCCTGTTCCTACGATAAAAAAATAAAAACAAAAATCCTACCATAAGCAATATTAAATTAAGCAAATTAATATTATCTTTAAATTATTGAAATCTCATTTCCGTAGATGCTTTACTCGATTGATAAATACGCTCTTACTTAAAGATGTTCTTAGGCAAAAAAGATTACCAATATAAAATTCATTTTCAATACTTTTTGTTTTATAAACTTATGCGTCGAACTTTGTGCAACCACGATTGAAAATAATTAGGAAATAATGTAATTAGGATGAATTAGTGAAGATTAGGAGGAATCTTCCCACTAAAATCCAAACTAATTTTAATCATTGTGGTTGATGTAAGTAATTGGCATTAGTTAATCTCTCTGTCACTGGGAAATTCAACCATGGCGGTTTTGGCAAAAGATGGTTGTCAAATGGATCAGTCCAAACATGCTTTCACACAATGCTATGTTTTGGTTTAAACATTCATTTCACATTCACAATGCATGGAACAAAAACAAAGAATTAGTCAACCGCTTATTACTCTTTCTATTGTTTGACCAACAAAGACTACAGAACTTCTTACCTCACAATTAAAAAAAATGTCCAAATTTATTTACCAGGTTCCATGGAACGAAAAATCTTCATTTTCTCAATGCAAAAAGTGGTAGAATGGAAATATGTTAGAATTTTCTTTTGCTTGATGTAATTTTTTTTTCTTTGATATTAAAATATGATGTGGATGTGTGACTTACCTAATATATATTTTTATTTTTACGCAAATCTAATTTTATCAAGTGATCAAATTTAGATTATAAGTTATAAGGCGTGATATTACGTGAAAATGGATTTGAAAATCGATTGTTTATTATTACTATTATTATTATTTATATTTATTGATATATATATTTATTGATATATATATATATATATATATATATATATGAACCCAACAAACATTATAATAAGTTATTTCAACTCATAATTATATATATGGAATTAATTTTACCTCAATCCATAATTATTTATATGTATATGGAATCGGTTCTCACTTGCAAAACACATCATGTATGTCATATTTAACCTTACACCATACATTGTTAATGTAAATAATTGATTTCCATATTCTAAAATTGGTTTCCTCCATTCATGGAATCAGTTCTCATCCCATGAAATCGATTAGGTCATCCTAGAATTGATTCTCATCTCACACAAAGCACTCCAAATGTCATTGATAGTTTAATATAATGTGTTTTGTGCAAGGATTTAAATCTCTATCGATCCAACATTTATTCTCTCATAAATATCTTCAAATCCAATGGAACAAACACGCACATATACGTGCATGTACATTTTATCTTAAATGTATGATATGAAATATCAATAATGTATGTTGCTTGTGTTGTGAATGATGAATGATTGAGGAACAATGTTGTTGTATGTTTTTGTATGACAAGCTAAATTGTATGGAATAATTTGATGAAAATATTAGATGGATTCATGATTGAAAAGTTATCTTAGGACTTGATGTATTAGATGGATTCATGATTGAAAAGTTATCTTAGGACTTGATGTATTAGATGGAATTCCAATGAGGAATATCCTTGTGAAATTGTGTTTTTTTAGTGTATGCATTATTGTGGGAATCCAAGGTTAGATGTTATCTTGATACTCTAATAGACTTGTGTAGAGTATAATTGATTATGTAGTGAGAGTAGTATGAGGTCCTGGTCAAGGGTTTTACCTTAACCCAAGATGTGAATGAGATTAACTCTGTGTGTGGTAGGGTGAAATTCATTGACAATGACTCTGCAAAATAGTAGAGGTCACCATAAGTTCAAAACCTCCTACGATTCGATACTAATGTCTGTAACCAAATAATTAAGTTTAGACAGGCCCTTTGATGATTTTTATATATTATGTGTTATTCTATGTGAAAATGGATAATGTATATTGTGGATCAAAGTATTATCTATGTGTTTTTTTACAAATTACGCTATTTGTTGATGTATATACCATCAAGTTTTAGTGTATTTCATGCTCTTGCTATGTATTGAGAGTATTAAGGACATTATACAAATTTCTATTGTGGAAAAAGTTTTTTTTGCAAAGACTATGATCATGCTAACTTGTATGTTTATGTATGTTGTTTTCTCATATAGATATATTTAAAGGTTTACCCTCATACCTTAATGTATGATATCAAAAGATAGGAAATTTCTTTATTTTAGGATGTTATAATTTTTAGTATCATAAGAGTTCATCTTTAGAATGACCTAAAATTTATGGATTTATCGTGTGTGACGTGTTTAAGTGTTTAAGTTTTGATTATAAATATAGTTATCAAACTAGGAGTATTAAGAAATAAATAATCTCAATGGAGTGACGAGAATGCACACTCATGACTACAACAAAGATGTTTTTCTCTCTTAGTTTTAAACATTTAGGGGAAGATAGTGGTAAAAAAAAGGTAGTGATATAATGTTTATGTAAGAGAATGTGTTGTTACAGGTAGATCGATCACATTGATCGTTGACATAAAAGATGATCGATCGGTAGACATCTAGCATAATTAACCAATCTAAAAGTAGCTTAACACAAATAAGCTAAATGTACTATATAGGATCCGTCGACAAGAGACTGAACAAAGACGATCGATCAAAGACGTGAGGACAGTAGATCGGCCATCTGGACGAAAGTGTCAGTCGGCCTGGTAGGCACACTTAAGGGCATTAATGGATAATTAATGTGAGTAATTATCGTATCATATGCATATATATTACATTTATGAATGATTGGCAGTGTATATTTATACTGCATTAATGGACATTCAATGGGCTGGACAATTGCAAAGCCTATAAAATGCAAGGTGAATGATAAGGTAAAGACGACTTGATCTATTATAATAAAATATAAATCTCTTTATGAAACATATCTGACGTCGGAGTGTCTTCTGTAGGTCGACAACTCGGAGAGGATTGAAGGATCAAAAGAGAATAGAGCAAATAAGGAAGACCTACCCTCAGACCAATTTAACCAAAACACTAAATAATAGCATTAAAACACGATTGAGTCATAATTAGGCCAATGATAAGTAAAAATCCATTACAAATAGTATAAATAGAAGTTCTGTGTACATTTTTAGTGGATTAAGACGATCAAAACATTCTTCACATCAAACTAATCAAAGACAAAAGTAACTCAAAGACCAAGACATAAAGGAGTTAAAAGTGGCCGACCGATATTATAAAAACATTTTGACGCTCACCATGGAGTTGAGCAAGTACTTTTTTTATTCCCATGTTAACCATAACAAACATGACGGAAAAAGTCAACTCGCAACATATCGACTTCTCGACCTCAACCTTTTTGGCTAAAACTTGACTTATCAATCTCGACATCTCGACCTCATCCTCCTGGTCTCGACCTTTTAGCCTCAACCTTTTCAACCTCATCCTCTTGGACTTAACCTATCAGCCTCAACTTCTTAATCTCGACTTCTCAATCTTGAGATATTGGTCTCATCTTCATGGTCTCAATCTGTTAGTCCCGACCTCTCAGTCTCGACCTGTTGGCCTGTTGACCTCGACTTGTCACCCTCAACTTGTTAGTCCCGACTTTTCAACTTCAACCTATCGACCTCATCCTCTCAGCTTCAACCTATCGACCTCGACTTGTTAGTTTCAAACTCTCAGCCTCGACTTCTCAACCTCGATCTTTCGCTCTTGACCTATTGGCCTTGACTTATCAATCTTGATCTGTTGGCCTTGATCTCTTAATCTCGACCCTTTTAACTTCATCCTTTCGGTCTTGACCTTTCAATCTCAACCTTCTCGACCTTTATCATCTTAATCGTGACATTTCAACCTTAATCTTTACATCTTAATTCTCAATATTGACTTCTTGACCTCATCCTCCCGATCTCAACATTTTTTTATGAAAATAAAAAATAATAAAATTATTATTATTGTTATTTTTATAATTATTATAATTATAAAATTAAATATAAATAATTTTTATGTAAATAAATTTTATTTGTTTTGTAAATATTTTTATAATTAAAATTTAATTTTAAAAAGAGTCAAATAAAAATATAATTTTGTTAAAAGAAACTATTACTTAAAAAAATTGATAAAGTAATTATTTTAATTTTAAAAAAATATTTAAATGATAAAATTGAAAAAAAAAATATAAACAAAAAATTATAATATATATATATATATATATATATATATAAATATTTGTGCCCAGTTATTTCTTAATATTTTATTTTATTAAATGCTTAACGTTTTAATTTAAATTATCATCCAGTCTCTACCTGGTGGCCATATACAAATAAGATGTGCCACAACATTTTTAATTATATCTCTCAGTAACTAATTAAGTTTTTCTTTTTAAATTATATCTCTACACCTATAATAATATATAAACGATTCTCTAAACATTTGTGTTAAAATTATTTTTCTGTAATAACATGTAAATAATTTTCTCCATTTGTATATACAAATTATTATTATTTATTTACTATATAAATCTAATAATTTTGAAATAGATTAGATTTTTAGTGTTTTTAATATTTAATTTTATATAACCAAACCTCTTATTTTAACGTGAATTCGTTATATATATATATATATATATATATAATAACTAATAACCATATATAAAATATTGTACGTTTGATGTACATTTTCTATTTTATCCTTTATAATACTTTTAAGTTATAATAAAAAGTTATTAATTTAAAAAATTAAATCATAAGTAACTGTTCATATTTTTTAAATAAAGTCAAATTATAAATATTTTGAATATATCATTATATATAATTAAAACTCTTGTGGTTAAATTATTTCACTATAATATACTATATATATATATACACTAATTGACATTATTTAATAAATGAAAAAATAAATTAATTTTTCATTTATTTTGACATCTTTGAGAAAATGTTTAGGTTATTATTTGGCGGCACACGTTAAGGAGAACGCATCATCCGCACATTCTAGAGACATCTACTCACCCAAAACCCTAGCCAGCAAATCTCCTTCCCCCCTTTATAAACACTCTCTACGCCCCTTCACTCTATGTTCCTCAAGAGGCTAGGGTTTCTTTTACACTCTCAATTCATAAGATTCCAGTTTTTAGTTTTTCATCTCTGTGTGTTACATTTGATTGTTGTAGTGTGTGTCGAAATCAGATCGAATTGGACTGTGATGATTCTGTGATAAGGTCTCGTTCGTCGTAATTGGCCTCATTGGCCTTGCCGACCATCCTGCTATATCACCACCCATATTCTGAGTCCCTTCTTTGTCCATTTTTTTTCCCCATTGAATTTTATTTGATTAATGTTTCTGTCTTTGTTTTATTTTTTTTCAGTTCTTCTTCCATATTTGCTGCTATTGTGGTTAGTAGCAAGATTTGTACTCTTTGATTGGCCTATGATTAAATTATAAATAATAGACAAGCATATGTCTGAACTACTCTGTGTGGATCAAACTAATCTTCTCTATGAGGCCAACTATCAACGTTTTTTCTATAGATATTTTTCTTTATTGAGTGATTGTGTTTTTGTTCATCTTAGTTTAGGTGGTGATGTTGCAGTGAAATGTTAGTTTATGAATCCTAAATTCTCTGTTTTTATTGCCAATGATGAATGATTTAGTGAATAGTAATGGATGATATTCATGATTACGAAATCACTACTGCCTTCCTTCTGAGGCCCCTTTACTATAGTTTTCTTTTTTATTTGCATGTTTGTAATCTGTTACTGTCTTAACTTATTATTTTCCTTTTATTGAGTTTGTGTTATTAATATGTTGGAAGGGTCATATGATGATCATAAGCATAGTTCAGATGATTTATCTGTGATTATATTTAGTTTTAGTCTTTCGCTCCTATCTGATGACCCTTGTCATTATGCTTTAAATCTTAATTTTTAGGTTTTAGATTGGTCTATGTTCTTACTACTACTCTTGTCTGATTTGGTTTTGTCATCTTTTATTTAGATTTTGTTACTTGAATTTACGGGACTTTACGTCTGCCCCTTTAGCAGTGATTCCGAGTGCTTTAGGGATGAACATGTCCCTAACATTCAATTCATCCATCCTTTTCACTTTGTCAGCTCTTTTTTCTGTTTCTTGCTGATCATTATAGGGTGGAAAATATAATTTGTCACTGTAGAACTCATTTACTGTAATTGTCAATTTTTAATCAATGCATGCTATCCTGTTGCAATTATAGCCATGCTATGAATTGTCTGTGATGATACCAAACAAGGCTTGTTTCTCTAAACATTCGCAGTGGCCGCCTAAGAGCTTTCGCCTTCGCCAGGCTTGAGAGCTAGTGCTGTATTTATCCTTCCTTGGATGTCTGAGACCTCACAGCTGTTGCTTTGATGATTATGCTTTTGTAATTACTATTATCTGTTATGATTAAATATTGATTTGTTGAGTTCCATAAACTTAGTTGTTATGTAAATTTCTGTTCATTCGATGATGACAAATCCTAAGGCTTGTTTCTCTAAACATTCGCAGTGGCCGCCTAAGAGCTTTCGCCTTCGCCGGGCTTGAGAGCTTGTGCTGTTTTTATCCTTCCTTGGATGTCTGAGAATATATGTTTTTTGATTCAGCTGTTTTATATAGTTTTTTTTTTACTTTTTATTTTTTGAAATTGTAATTTTCAGTGTAGATTGTTGTGTATTTTGTTTGTGCTTCAAAAACTCGATGATGACATATTCTAAGGCTTGTTTCTCTAAACATTCGCAGTGGCCGCCTAAGAGCTTTCGCCTTCGCCAGGCTAGAGAGCTAATGCTGCTTTTATCCTTCCTTGGATGTCTGAGAGTTTAATTTGTACTGCCGTTTAATTTTTTTTTCTATCTGGTTTTCAGTTCATCTATCTACGAACAGATAAACAAATGTTTTTAACGTCTCTTTAAATTGTACATAAAGTTGTGTGGAATAGTAGTTAAATGTATTATTCAGCATTAAGTGAATATGACATGAACGTGTGATAGGGATGATCGCCAATGATGACAAATTCTAAGGCTTGTTTCTCTAAACATTCGCAGTGGCCGCCGAAGAGTTTTCGCCTTCGCCAGGCTTGAGAACTACTGCAACTTTTATCCTTCCTTGGATGTCTGAGTTCAATTTTAGTGTTTTTGGTTAAAATGAATTTATTTTATCTGTTTTTGTACCGTGTAGTATGTGGAGTACTGATTTTATTGAAATAGAAATTATTTACATAAAATTGTATTGTGTTGTAATCATATATTTCTTCAACCCCGTGTGTGCAAATTACTACAAATCAAGGGACGTTGCTAAATGACGTTGTTAATGGAGTTCCTCAAGGCCGAACATGGCAATTTACGTGCCTTTTTTTATTACTAATTATGTTGAAAGTTTTAAAAGTAATAATTTGAAAATCTGTAGAGTTATTTCTGAAAATTTAAACTAACTTACAAAATAAGTCGAACGAAGTCTCGGGAGACCTACTTTATGTAATTCATAGATTGCTATGTGATATTCGTTTATAGGCATGAAATGTGAATCTCCAAGCTTTTACGTAAATAAATAATCTGACTCTAATTTCTGATTCTCAAGATGTAAATAATCTTACACTCTTTGTAGTCATGATCTAAAAAGACTCTAAGGTTGTGAAATCGAAGACTCCCAATTTGAAAGTCTAGTAAGTAAGTAACAATGTATTATTTTACATGAACAGAAATCTAAAGTTGGACGTCAAATTTAAATTTTAAGACCATAATCAAATTAACTAAAGAATTTGTTAATACTTTCAAGTGTGAGAAAGTAGTGTAATATATATTCATTACGGCTTTGATTTAAATTTTGTAATAAAATTAAATTCTTTTTAAACCGTGTAATATATTCATTATCAATATGTGTGGCTTTGCAAATTGTATCGTTTATGTAAATAAAGAAATATGAGTGTGCACATCATACTGTTCCAAGTATTTTTGTGTTGACTTTTGTTCCCTTTTCCCGGTTTTAGTTTAATATCACCACTTACGCTGTGATTATAATATAGGTTGATTTTTGCTAGCCTTGTGGGAGGATGTGGAACTTCTTGGGTGGCTTATTGTGGTTTTTTGTTGGGCGAGATTAAAGGTTTGTTCTGGGTGTAGGAAATCAATATAAATAAATGGTTGCAACAAGTTGGGTGAATAATTATGTATGAGGCTTGTTGATGGAAGTCAGGTTTAATGATATATTAGAAACAACCTTGGATATTTTATTTGAATATTACAAAAAATCGATCACTAACTAAAAATGAAAAGTAAATACATAGAAAGCTTGGTTGTTAAGTTTGAAATAAATTGTTTTACACCTACATAAATTATGGGGATTTACATAAATGTCTTTTCAACTTAATAACGTCCTATTTCTTTTCGAAGATTGAGACTAACAATACAAAAATTGGTATTACATAATCCACAGCAATGAATGGCAAGTGTGGTCATTGAGAAGGTAGAGCAGTCTCTGCACCCTCCTGCGTGGTTTCAACACTGCAGCTATCCTTAGAAATTGTGCCAGCAATTCTATTTGGTGGCCAATACCGAAATACTGATCTCCCTATGATGTTCTTGGATGGCAGGGGACCCCTAACAAAATCACATTCCATTCACAATATAATTATCAAACATGGAATAGTAAAGATAATGAATGCATCTCAGCATACTTAAAAAACATCATTACCACACATGGGAATCATAGCTGTTATTGCGATTGTCTCCCATCACAAACACGTAATTTTCTGGTACACGCTGCAAAACCAAACATTATTATCAATATTCATCTAAACACAAATGGCCATCTGATACAATCAATCCATTAATTATTATTTCTCTAATTGGATGGTAATAGTAAGTGGAATGAACAGCCTTTAAATCATATAAAAAAACCACCGAATGACCTTTTTGTTTTCAGTATAACACATTTTCTTGACGTTTAAATACACAAACTAGAAAAACCCAAGTATAAACATCAATGCTTTTGCTCTTATTTTAAACTTGAGTTACACTTAAACAGTTGTACAATGCATTACATTTTTGGTAGTTAATTATGTCCTTTCATTCATTCCAATGGAGAACTTGGCATAGAACTACCATGTCGTTCATTTGGGATCAATAGAGGAAGGGAAAACAACAGAACCAAAATATTAAAAGATATAACTTACTGTGGGTTTCATCTCATATGCAGGTGGTTCAAGAATGTAGTCTTCATTCCTCTCAACCCCATTAACTACAAGATGCCCTTTACGGACCTGCAAATAATTCAATTGCTCACATTTCAGACTAAGCTGCAGAATCGAGCACCCCAAGAATCTGGCTTACATTATAAATGACTACTAAATGCTATTCAAGCCGACTTTTAAGTTCCAATTACATGTAACAGTCAGTAGCCACCATCTAACAAACCATACTCCTGAACAAATAGAAAAGAATAAACTTCCCTATAAACCAGAAAGCAAGCGATTGGAAAAGTGAAGCTATGGACAAACAAAAGATAACAGGACTATGAATGTAACATCGTCAAAAGATAATACCATCACAAAATATTAGAGTATCAATGCTCTTCTCAAAAGATCTTACCTCCACAATATCACCTTCCTTTGCAACCACACGCTTTATAAAAACATCGTCATCACTATATCCAACTTCTTGGAGCACAGGAGGGCTTTTGAATATCACTATGTCACTTGCACATGGTTTTCTAAAATAGTAAGAAACCTGAAAACATAATTTACAATTGAGATGCATCATAACAGAAGGTAAGTCCAGTTGAACGTTGATGTCAAAATCAATTTAAAGAGCATAGCTAAATGTTACATGACTTGCCCCACAAGTATCCATGTCTACGGGTGCATTATATTTTGTGAAGTAGTTAAATTCAACATAAACACTTCTCATCAGAACAAATACGTACAAGAGTTAAAAACAAAACTATTATCTGCAAATTTCTAAGTCCGTAAATAATCTGTTTTAGCAAAACAAAGAGAAAGTAGGAATGTACCAAGTACAAAAGTCTAATACCAATCCCCATAACCTTGTATATGTCTAACGACAAGAAATTTTTAGGTTCATGCCTCACAGTTGAAAATTCTACAAAAATTTTCAGAGAATCAACATTTCAATTACCGGCACCCACAAAGATAAGACACTCAAGCATTTCATGAAAAAAATCAGTTAATGGTTTGAAAAGTAGTGTCAAAAAAAAGCAAAGACTTCGACTCATGTTTACAGTACCTTACAGACACCCCACACATTATAGAAAAGCACCAAATTCTTATCATATTCCAACAAATAGCCGAAGTTGTCAGATGAATATGAATCTAACCTACAGTTCTTGACATACAAACACTATAAATGATAGCAGAAAGTCAGATCAGAGGATGATATGACAATCTATAACAAGGGAAAAGCCATATCCACACATACACAAGATGTTGTCTGGACTGTTTTTTCCTTTTCTTTTTCTGAGTAGTTAATTTCAACATTGAGCGAGTCTCATCGTGTTTCAACTTAATCGTCTCTTCTAAAGTCAAAAGAGTACAATTTCAGAGGATAAAGTGCCCTTGCATTCGTCGTTTAAAAAATTAAATTTGAGTTTGAAATAAAGATCAATTACACGTTTGACAAACTTTGAGTTTAATAACACTTTCAAGTTTAAAGAATTGATTTTTTAAACATTAATGATTAGTACACTTTGAATCCAAAGAGCATTCTCCTTGCTGTTAAAAGTGCCAAATCCGAGGTGAATATCGTCCAAGGTTCAGTTCTAATAGAAAATATACAGCTAGTAACAAGTTCATGAACAGTTGAACAACACCCTCTTGAAATTAGAAGGTAAAGGAACAATAAGGCTACCTTTTCAGCAACAATTCTATCGCCAACATCAAATGTAGGGTACATTGACAGCGAGGGAATGTACCTAGGCTCCGCCACGAACGTGCGAAACGCAAGCGAAATTGCGATAGCAGCAAGTACCGTTTTGGCGTCATCAGTAGTGAAATTCAACCACTCCGGCAAAGGCCCTTCTTTTTTCTCCGAGTCCCGGTCCCCCCCACCGTCTCCACCCCCATCTCCGCCGCCGCCGTCGTCGGTCTTGACGACCGCTTTGATGTCCTCGCCGGGATCTCTGAAAGCTCTGCATAAGAAATTACGGCGAGAGAGTGGTGCAAAAGATTGCGTGGAATTGAAAGGGAAATAGATGAAATTGGAGAGGCGGGGATGAGTGAAGTTAGGGTTTTGAAGCGATGGGAGTGAGGGAAAGACGGAGAGAGAAGTCATGTTCTATGGTTGGTTGGTTGTAGTTGGAGTTTGAGATACCAACATCACCGTACAAAGGTAACCAAAACTAAAACTTCATTTTTTTCCAATCATCATGAGACCCTTGATTTGACTTATAAAAGTTGACTAATACGAATTAAATTAGAAGTGGATTAATTTGATTTAATATGAATCACTTTAATCTGGTTCACTTTATAGTGAGTTTGAAATTTTATACTCACTTCAAATTGTTGAGACAGGAGCAATGACTCATTAATCTTAAAAAATATAAAAAAAAAATTGTACATTCTAAATAACTTTAAATTAGAAATGATAATTTTAATATTTTGTAACTAATATTAACCCAATTCAAATATTAAATACATAATTAATATAAATATATTGAAAAAAATTAACTGTTTAAAATATTTTAACTCATTTTCAACAAAAATTCACTTTCTTCGGTTAAATCCGACTTAATCTATAATCAACAACCGGTTCATATATTCTATCATTATGGTACCCCCACTTGTGGTAATGTCTTTTGTCAGACCTCATTAAAAACGTACCCAAACTCTCTCTGAACGGACGCCAGGTGTCAAGCAACGAGAATCCGAAAATCAGATAGTGGAATGCAGGTGTCAGCAGATGAGCGGACGTTTGTTTTAAGCAAAACTGAGTTTTTTGAAAGTTACGTCACACTCTCTCTGCATGCACCTTCTTCTCCAAAACTCTGATCTTTCATTTCTCCTTCTTCTCTCTAAAAAGCTCTCCCTTCTATCTACCAAAACTCACCATTTCTCTACTCCTATCTCCATTCAGGCACCGTAGAAGCACTCCCGGCGTCCAGAGCTTCAGTTTGAACCGGTAAGTTCTTCTGTTCTTAGCCGTTCGTTCTCTGGTACATGCAAACCAAGTACCGATTGCATGTTGTTATCTTGTCTGAACCATTATTGGTTTTTGGTTGTTTGGTTTAGTTTGAAGAATTGTGGAACGTAAGGGTAGAAAGATTTGTAGTCAGACGAACCGTACTTCTGTCTCTAGGACGTTCGTTCACGCTCAGAGGTAAGGGAAGCTTATCTAATTTAATTGCATGTTCGTTTGCACGTTCGTTGATAATGAATGCATGTTGCTGAGTGGTTAAATGTATATAAAGTATGAATGCTGATATGTTTGTTTATATGGAATATGATTAATTAGTATGATATGGATTGTACGAAGTATGAAAATTGATTATGATATGAATTTATAAAGTTACGAAATTTTGTATTAAGAAATGACTTGGAGATAAATGAATCCTGGATATGAAATTTCCCTATGATAGTGTACGTTCGTCATTTAACGATAGTAACCTTTCTTTCATTTGGAAAGAATCCTAGTTGAGGACGAGCGTCTTAGTGTGGTAATACTATGCTTGAGCGTTCGGCCAAGCGTAGTTACATCTGAGTATTCTGTGATAAACTTAAATGTTGTAAATATATGTATTTGTATATTTTAGTTATTCTTAAACACTATTTCGATAAAATCTTATTATATTTATCAAACTTTCTATCATAAGTTAGTAGTGTTCGGTCTCAGACCAAGCGCTCGTGCTGAATATTGCTCGGTCTTACACCAAGCGTTCGGGCTCGCTTCTTTATAATCTATCTGGAGGAAAATAGCGTTCGTCCAACTTCAATAGAATTTCCCTCTACCGTGTTCGGTCATTGACTGGCATTAGGTTTCTTCATGTGAATTCTTCTAAGTATGGTTCTTTAAGCGTCTTGACGTGTCTACATTCATTGGTTCCGGCCTAGAGCCTTAGTACTTGACATGTTCTTTGAGGTGTTTGGTTCGAGCTCACGAGAGTCAGTTCATTTAACCGACTCATGGTGTAAGTAACGTTCGTTCTTGTGACATAGATGTATTCGGTTTCTTCCTCAACCAGACAGTAACCCTCTCGGTCTTATTCTATTCTGAAACGGGAGACTTCTCTGTCTCGTACCAAGTGTCGTCCTCGTTCTGAGTGAGGGTTGAACGTACGGTATTTGATGTCCTTGATAATCCTTGAACAAATATGGAATTTAAACGATTGATAATGAAAGATGAAGAAAATATGAGATGGATGAAATGTTGTGGATTATGTACGAGCGTTCCAGGGAGGAACAACTCATGAATGAATATTGAGATGGTAAAGTATGAATGTGGTTATGCTAAGCTGGCGGTTCATCCTGATGTTCCGTGAGTACTCGTCCTCATGTAGAGGGGAGTAGGTCATGTGTGGGAACGGCAGGAGGTCCTAGTCCTTAGGGTTACTTTGGACAGATAGGACTAACCTCGGGTGGCAGCTGATGAGGGTATTCCAGTTACTACATCACCCGGGTGCACGAATGTCGTAGCTACACAGATTTCATACAGTCTGGACAGTCAGTTTAGTATTAAGCATTGCTTGAAACGTATGATGAAATATATCTTATGTGCTTGAATGTGAGAAATGTATGTTTATACTTGAATTAAATTATATAAGTTTATCCTGTGTTTTCCTGTCCTGTCTTGTTTGGTACGTCCGTCTTTGTCATTGCAATGATCATCCGCGTGGATGTGAGCAGAAGGAGACGAGCTGGTGGAAGAGGCGCTAGAAGAATAAAATTTGGTAGAGGTAGAAGTGAAGACTGAAGAATAGGAAATTCGGTCATTAGTGTAGTCTATTGTAAGGTAGTCGTTTGATCACTTTTCCCCTTTTTAGTTATTTTGACCGTTCTGTATAAATTTTGTAAACCGTTCGGTCAGGTTTGCTTATCTTATACAGTGCATGATCACTCTTTTGTAAGGTCGTTCGGCCGTAATCATACGTTTGTTTTTTTTTTAATATAAAGACTGATCTGAATTATTAATTAATGTGATTATTCTATTATATAGTTTTATACTGTATTTTTGGGATGTCACATTTTTTATATTAGAGATGAAAAATATAATTTTGTCAATGTTTATGTTATAAAATATACATTTTATTTTAAAATATGATGAAATGTCTTTATCGAAATCTTTCTTCCTGTAATAATGACCTATTTATTATAGAAAGCAAAATGTTCGTATGGAAGCATCAAAGAGTGAAAAGAAGAAGAAAGTGTAGAAACAGAGAAGGAAGAGGTTTTGCTCTAACTTGCGAATATGCAGTTCTTCTTCCTTCATCTTCACTCTCACAAGCACCTCCTTTATCTTCTTCATCATACGCTTCAGCAACAAGGATACTGCTTTCAAGGGTGGATTGGTTTATTGCTAGAGGGAAAAAGGAAGAGCAATCAAGAAATCCAAGAACAAGGACACCATTTAAGTAAAATATTCAATTAGTTGTCAAAAGATTGTTATTGTTCATCTACAATTACTCGAGCTTGATGACATTCATTCACTAACCAAAATAACCAGCTTCTATTGGATGCAGCACCATTTCAAATGGTAGCATATTTGTAAAAGTTTTATCAACAAGTAACTTATGCTTGCTCTTAATTTATCATAAAATAAACTATTTATAACTGTTTTAGTTATAAATAAAATATTACTTCTCACATCCAAGAAATAAAACTATTTTCGTCCTATTTATTGAAAAAAATGTGAAAATTTATTTATTTTTTCTTTTATTTGTTTTTCTTCTTTTCCACAAATCGAGATTTGGCTGTGTCCTCTCCTCCACAAATATTATGAAGCGAAAACAGATACCGATGGATTCCTATCCTGTCATTCAATGAAAGGGAAGTTTCCTGCTTGTTCATTAATGCTTCAGATATATTTATTTAATATTATTTTGAATACTATTAATATTTTTTGACAGTATATTAGTCACATAAATTCTTAAATGTAATTATTGACGACTTTGTCTTTTTTATTTTTAATTGATTTTTTTATTTAAAATTTATTTAATAAAGTCTACAAGTTAGTTTTCAATTAAAAAATATTTCAAATATCAGATTCGAGTTAATAAATTAGTTTATTGATTTAGAACATTAATGATGAAACTAACCTATATTTTTTAATAAGCTATTTTATCTAAACCAATTTATTAAATGTAAATTAATTAAGTTTAATTTTTCACCTTTTTATAAATTTAAACCATTATTATATTAATTTTATTTCCTTACAATTTTTATTATGCGTAATTTTTCCATACAATCGTAATCTTGAATTTTTTTCAATTTAAATTGCATAAAAAGATTAAAAATAATTGAATAAATTCTAAAAATAGTAAGTAATTAATAGTCCATATAAAATTAAAATGGAACAAAAATATTTAATTTAATAATTATAAAATAAACTTATTGGAATACCCTAGTAAACACTTGTGCTGGTAAATTCTTTCAGAGTCCTCATTTGTTTATGATTCTTTTTGGATTAGCATGTATTAGTATTAGTGAATTATAGACTCTTTTGTATTAAGTATATTTAATGGCGCATTCAATCTAATAATGACTATGTATGTCTAAGTACTAGCTAGATATTAAGACTAACAAACAAATTTGAAAAATACCTAACAACAATACAAGGCTGTTTTTTTTACGTAATGCAGAAAAAAAAAATAGTGTTAAATTGTTAAATAAAACTTTAGAATATATTTCAGATGTAAAAAAAGATAAGTTGAAATATAAATAAATTCCAAACAACTTAATTTTATTTAATAATATTATTTTTTTAAAATATTATACAGAAACAATATGTATTTATGATATAAAAACAAGACATTGAGGAAATTAAAATATTATGTGTATGTTATATGAAAGCGATTGTGTGTGCATTAATAACTGTGTTAACCTGGTGTGATTTAAAAGAAAAAGACGGAAAGCGATTGATTAGATATGTTTTGGAGTGGAAAAGAGGGTGATTTGGAGGATAGTATATGTGGTCTTGGTTTTTATCTTCTCGTGTTTCTCTTGCCCGTGTTCATGCTGTTTCTGCTCTCATTCTCACTAACAGACAAGTAATGGAGAACGGCGACGCCAAACAAACCTCGCCCACTCGCCTCAACACCTACACACTTCTCTCCGCCCTTCTCGCTTCCGCCACCTCCGTTCTCCTGGGCTACGGTGGGTCACTCAATCGCTCAATCTCTTTTTTCCCTCATTTATTTTACTCATCAGAACCTCTGATTGAATATACGCAGATATTGGGGTTATGAGTGGCGCCGCCTTGCTGATAAGAGAAAACCTGAAAATATCGGCGGTGCAAGAGGAAGTGCTGGTGGGCACACTCAACGTCTTCTCTCTAATCGGATCACTTGCCTCGGGAAAAACCTCGGATTACATCGGAAGACGCTACACAATCGTCTTAGCCTCATTCACGTTCCTGGTGGGCGCAATCTTGATGGGCCTGGGACCTTCCTTCGCATTCATCTTATGCGGTCGAATGGTGGCAGGCATCGGCGTGGGTTACGCCCTCATGATTGCCCCTCTCTACACCGCCGAGCTCTCTCCAGAAATGACACGTGGCTTCCTCACCTCTCTCCCCGAAGTGTTCATCACCCTAGGGATCCTCCTCGGCTACATCGTAAACTACTTCCTCTCTTCCCTCCCTGAACACATTTCATGGAGACTCATGCTCGGCCTCGCAGCTCTGCCCGCAATCGCAATCGCTTTAGGCGTCATGGTCATGCCCGAATCCCCTCGATGGCTTGTCATGAAAGGAAGAATCCCCCACGCCAAACGCGTTCTTCTCAGAATCTCAACTACTCCCGAGGAAGCGGAATTGAAGCTTCACCAGATAACCAAAGCTGCAGAACCAGGCCCCGAAAATTGGCGTGGCCAGGGCGTTTGGAAAGACCTTTTATTACGGCCCACTCGGCCCATCAGGCGGATGCTGGTTACTGCCATAGGGATTAACTTTTTCATGCAGGCCTCCGGAAACGACGCCGTTATATACTACTGCCCGGAGGTGTTCAAAGCTGCGGGGATTCATAGCAAGAAGCAGCTTTTTGGGGTTAACGTCATCATGGGAATTGCTAAGAGTTCCTTCGTTTTGCTTTCCGCCTTCTACTTGGACAAGTTTGGAAGGAGGCCTCTTTTGCTGTTGGGCACCACTGGGATGGCTGTGTCGCTGTCCGCGTTGGGCCTGGGATCCACAATTCTCCAACACTCCAGTTCGAAGCCTCTTTGGGCCGTTGTGGTCAGCATTGTGGCGGTGTGCGCTGATGTTTCTTTTTTCTCTATTGGGCTTGGGCCCATCACTTGGGTGTACTCGTCAGAGATATTTCCTTCCAGGCTCAGGGCCCAAGGGTCGAGCCTTGCGATTTCGGTGAACCGGTTGGTGAGTGGGGTGGTGTCCATGACTTTCTTGTCTATTTCGGGGAAAATAACGTTTGGAGGGACGTTTTTTGTGCTGGCGGGGATTATGGTGTTGGCTACGGGTTTCTTTTATGTGTTTATGCCGGAGACCAAGGGAAAAACGTTAGAAGAAATGGAAACTCTTTTTGAGGATACTAATACTGACAGGAACAAAGTAAAGGAGACGGAGATGGGTGTTGCTTAGAGGAGGGGTTGTTGGTAAATTCAGGTATCTGTCGTGTTAGCTTGTTTACTTTATCCTCTGTTGTAGTTGCATAATAATATGTATATATATGTAACGTCACATTTCAGAATTTATTTAAACAAATTCTAAACACCATCACTTATAACTACCTTAGAATTGTTTGCCAAAATTTGCTTAATACTAGTCAAATTATTGCGACAGTACGAGGCTTGGAGGGAAGCCACATTACCAATTTGTCCTTATTGCTTCCTAAGGTACACAATAGCTAGTAGCTTTTATCATCAAGTTATATTATTCGTACCATAAAAATATACGGTTTTTAATGATATTTTTTTTTTATTTAAGATTGAACAAGTTATTTGTTTTAGAAGTGTTAGATATTTATTTGTACATGTTTTGTTTACCACGCCAATAAAATTCTTAGTCTTATTTTATAACAGAAAATGTGACTGTCCAAAATTTAAGGAAACTAAATTTGTCTAAAATTTTGTTAAATTTGTTGAAGGAGGCTATTGAGTACATGTACATCCCCTACAATGCTAGATAGAAGGAACGAATAATCGCCATGAGTGTTAGTAGACATGGAAGTTTGACCAGCCTACAGGGCTTGATGGGTAATAGTAAAAAAAAAATCATTGAACCAAAAAAGTTTAGATGACAAAAACTTTATAAGGTCAAAATATTGGGAAGATTTCATGGATATTTTTAAATAGCCAATCTTCTTTAGAAACGATTTAAAAAAAGAATTTTTATATACATAAAAATAGTACATAATTGCTCTAATATTTGACCACCCACAACATAGTCTAATATAAATTGGTAACATTGATATTATGATATTCATTTCAGCAAACATAAGTTAGGACGGGTTCATCTACGTAAGACTTGCGACTTAATAATATGGATGGTGCACCCAGCATAACTGTAGGTTTTGTCCTCGAGGATTGATCCATATAAATTATACAAAAATTTCTTTATAGTTTTTTAATTTCAAAGTTCAATATCTTAGCGAAACAATTATTTGATGCAAGTATAACAATTAAAAGAAAAACAAATTAAAGATTAGTTATTTATTATCTTTTTCAAGTACATACAAAAACATATTATTAAAAAATATATATAATATTAATAAAATAATAAATAAAAATATTTAGTCATATTTGAAACGTGCAAGTAATGGATTGTACGAAGTGAAATACAATTATATGTAATAGTAAAATGAATGCATGTCATTTAAATGGTCAATTCCAATATCTGACCGGTGCAAGTAATGTTGATTGTACAAAGTGAACCTCTGCAGATTGAAGCATTTGTAAGTTATGAGATGAGTGTATAATATATATATTTTAGAGAAAGAGAGAAATTAAAGCGTAGAGTGAGTGAGTCACGGGTGGTGAATCGTTCATAAAATGAGGTACTCTGATCTAACACCACACCACACGTACCCACAAAACTTAGGGGTTGACATTAATCTTTGTCATAGGCCAAACACCGTACTAGCTCTCTCTATGCAATTACTCCAAATGCACATGTTTTGCCTTTTGCTTCTCTTTCCCATTGCTTCAATTCAAAACTTTAAACACTTTTCGGTGACTTTTCTCTCGGTATTATCTGTGTCCAATGCTATTGTCTGACTCTGCAAGAATGCCCTGTTTGATGCAAACTTAACGTTAAGGATTTGAAATTCCAACCTAATCTCCTGTACAAATATCCTATGCTTGCACCAATCTAACTGCTACATCTGGTATTTAAGTCAATATAAAGGACAAGTTCAAGAAATTGTATAAAAAGAAGAAAGAAAAAAAGGAAGAAAACTACGTGAGGACCATACGTCATGATCCAAATGTCAAACTACAACACCTCCCCATGCTTTCATTGACAAGCCATAAGCTAACAAAAAATGGGGTTCAGACCCTTTATATAATCATCATAAGCAGAGGAATAGTGTGGCAAGAAATCCATGTAATCGTAATGGTATCTCCTTGTCATTAACTTCATGTGAATTTCAAAAGCTGACTGTAACTATCCCATATTGTCTGTTACCCCTTGGTGGGGCTTTTCGACTAGTAAAGCGTAACACCTTCTCGTTTCCACTGTCCTTATGTATTTGGAACCTTCCAAGACTTTCAGATGCTCTTCATATCTCACACACACACACACAAAAGTTCTTCACCCCATCATTCCAAACACATTTTTAGTGCTAAATGTTTAGCGTATTTCACCATGCTTCCTTTCTAATTACAGAAATCATTTAATAATTTCAAACTGTCATGTCTGGATTCATGATTTTTTACCAGGTTTTAACGTACACTTAGAGATAGTTGACAGTAAAAAAGTAATAATGACAAGCACTGATTTCTTTTTGGAAAATGACACTTGAACAACCATTTTTGACAACATTTAGACACGCGCACACGTGTCAAAATCTGAGTGGTCCAGTTGGAAAAATTAAATGAAAATGGACCACTCAGATTTTGACACGTGTGCGCGTGTCTAAATGTTGTCAAAAATGGTTGTTCAAGTATCATTTTCCTTTCTTTTTTGTGTTTTGAATTTATTAGTTGCATTAGCACACACTTACCTATCATGTGAAGGTTGGGTGAAACTGTAACGATACTTTTTAACCCGTAAGGTGTTTGTAAAATTGCTTCTGAAGTGAAAAATCACATTTAACCTAAAACAACATAAAATACTTCTGTGTTTGTTCTATCTAGAATGTAAAGATGTAAATGTGTGTTCGAAATAAGCATTTGGTATATAATAATCCCAGCAAGTCTGATGTATTAGACAGATTCTAGGAAATTGGAATTAGGGAGTAATAATTTGTGAGTGGGAAAGAGAGAAGTTGTTGATGTGGCAAAGAGTTGAAACCTCAAAGTTGTCTTATAACTACCGGACGAGTGGAGAAAGACGCGAACATGTTGACAAAAATGGTTGATAAGATCCATCAAGAAGGGAACATCGAAAAGATGACAATACTACCTTTGTCTTCCACTCCCATATCTCACATATCGAAAATCAAATTCCCAATATTCTCTTTCTTTATCTTTCTCTCTCCACTATCAAGTTTTGAAGCTTTCTAAATTCAGAGAACTGAGAAATATAAACAAAAATATACACTAGGAGAGCCCCCACCGCCTTACACTAATTTTCAAAATCCAATAAAAAAATAATTTTTAAAAAGAAGAAGGGTCAAAATCAAACCCCGCCAAAACATACATGATTGGTTTCTACTCTGTAGTAAATATTTTATTGAACCCACTTTCTTGGTTTAGGGTTAATGTACTTACTGGTTACAGCTATGGAAATATGCAGATATGTCGCAAATGGAAACTGCATTTTTGATTCAAATCATTTGGTGTAGACTCATTCTTCAAGAACTAACTGGTTCAATAGAATGCTCTCATATCAGTTGAATGCTATAAATATAGGTACTAGGTTTTACTGGTTAATGCTCAGATAGAAAGAGCTCTTCTACCACTTCCTTCTGTTATATATGAATTCTATAAGCAATTTCTGAAGGTGTTTCCTCAGCTAGCACAGTAAGATCAAATTAATCAATCCAGATTTTAAGAACTTTTTAATCTGCTGTGAATTATTCTAATTTTGTCATCAATGTTAAGTTTAACAGTCACGTGTGTGTATAAACGTATGAAATAAAGTTGTTTTTTCATAAAAGAAAGGTAGTTTTATATTACAGAAAGGAAGTTTAGGTAAAGATTCTTAAAGTGTTATGGAAAAGGCTATGGTAAGGTAGGACTTGGTTATTAATTTTTATTTGTGTTATTGTGTATTACTAGGAGATGCCAGCAGCTTTCGTTTTCTACTATTTGAATTTCAAACATTAAGCGCCATTAAATATGAAGTAGTATAATAGTATAATTAACTGTGGTCCCCTATCATCACTATATATCCCACACCAAACATATCCTGCACTTCTCAGATTGTTTTTTAGCTCAATTGGTATAATTAGTCAATTACCATTATAATAACAATAATAATAATATTTAATAATATTAATAACAAGAATAATAATAATAAAAGATCTTTAAAAGTTTCAAACAAAGATTTTCTTAAATGGTTGTGGATAAGATAAATTAAGTACAACAATCAGTGAGAACAAAAAACAACAAAGAATTCAAGAGAATAAGTGAAAGGGGAAACACAAGTATATTATTTGTATTTGTATATTTTGTTTATAAATGTTGATGTATTTACATGAATATAATTATATTGAAATTGGCAATAAAATTTAAAGATTTTTGTATTAGTATTGTGATATTGATACATTAACTTAAGAATGTAGCTAGTATTGTAATAATTTTAAAAAATACTTATTTTGTATATCGAAATTGTATTGTATTATAAAAAATTTGGCTTACACAAAGTTTGAAATAATCATTTCTTACGTAAGTGTATAAGACTTAGTAGTTTTAATAATGAATTATGGAAATGATTATAGTGGTTTAATAAACTATGTGAGATTGCAAATCATGTTATTCACTCCATTTATATAAATTATTATTTATTAGCTGAAATAAATTTTAATTATATTAATTATTGAGCATCAGTTATTGATCAACATTATTTAAAATAATATTCTAGAAAAGAATCTCTTCATCTTCATAATAGTGATAAATAAAGTAATGAAGGGTACAAAATTCTTACAACATGTCGAATATATATATATATATATATATATATATATATATATATATATATATATATATATATATATATATATAAGTTTTAATAAATATTTAACTAAATTGTTTAGGAAGTCTAAAGAAGAACTTAATATGAACAGACGTTCAACGAAAACTGAACGATGAATATAAACTCTCGATACAGATTATCTATTCCTATATAATATTACCGAAAGACTCTTAAACACTATCCCTAACTCATGATAATTCAAGTAAGACCATGCACTCCCAAGAAGAACCGAACGATCGCTAATGACGCTCGACCATGCTAAACACCTTTGCTCAGAATACTACGGTTCGAAGATTAAACTCTATCCCAACTCAGTTCACAACGTATATCATATGTCCGTCCACACATCCAAACCAGCAATACATTCATATTTCATACTCATCAAATAATCACATGTATCATGCAAGCATACAAACATTCAACACAACAAGCTAAATTAAATTATATAAGTTTCCCTTACCTCTAAGCGTGACCGAACGTTCACAATTTGAACAGAATAGCCCACCACCAATCTCTTAGAAGAATACGATCATGATTTACGAAACTAACCAAATGAAAGACCAGGAAGGCGTTCAAAATTGGGTTAAGGAACTCAGGTAACCGAAAACTGAGTTTGCATGTACAGAAAAACCACTTGGCTGAGAGATATGAACTTACCAGTCCAAAATCCAAAACTGATCGGTTCAAACGAACGTCCTCGACGCCGGGAGTGTTCAGACGGTGCCTGAGAGGTGATCGGAAGAAGAAATGGTGAGGTTTTCTTAGAGAGAAGGAGGATATTTTAGAGAGAAGAAGGAGAAAATGATTTTCAGCAGGGTGGAGAAAAAGAAAGACATGCAGAGAAGTAACACGACATTTGAAATTTTGCCTTAAATACTGCCGTCGTCCAAAACGAATGGTCACTCCCTTGCAGTCACCTGTTCTCCACTAATTGAGACATTCACTCACTTTTTGGCACATAGATTCCACTACTTGAAATTTTTGAGTGCGTTTTAACGAGTCATCACAGATTGGGTATATATAAAGCTATATAAGACATTTCCGAATTATGCTTCAAGAAAGAACCATCTCCAACAAGAGCTCTCTTGTCAACTATGACAGTTTGATAATTAAATGGGAAAAATAAAAAATAACAGTAGTTGTTCTTCTTCAACAGTGACAAACCTCTTAGAATAGAATGTCCTTATTATTTATGTGCATGTTTCCGTTGGCTCTTGGTACAAGACACCTAACTGTTTAGCAAGACAGACCATATTAGTGGTCATATGCCAAGGCTCTATTTGTATATTAATCAGAAAGTTTTTTCTATTAAAAAATATGTTTTGAGCTGGAAAGAACTATTGGCTGCATTGAGCTAGAAACAACATAAACATTATGCTTCGAAAGGTCTCTAAAACCATCACATCATGCTTCATATTATAAACATGAAAACAACTTGCTTAATTAATTGTCAGGATAATCATTTATATCAATCTCGTACAAACAGTAACTTAATTAAAAACACATGCAATCCAAAATTATGAAGAAAAAAAAACAATTATCATATATTACTTTTTCCATCCAATAACCCAAGGTTTATGAATCGGATTGCATTCAATTCACTAATCAATTTAAGAAAATAAATCATAAAATTAAGTTTAATAATTAAGCCAATTGAGTGGGACAGTAAACTTGAAGTCCTAAAATAACATAAAACAAAATTGCACGATTCAAACAAAGAATAAAATCAAAACAGGCTCAAAACCCTAAGTTACATAACTGGGAGAATGAAATATACTTACCTTAATTCACCCTCAAGAATTGCACCTCCAATCAATTGCAAACAGATTATTGAAGCAACCTAGGTTTTCAAAAACAATAGAAGTAATGAGATGTTGAGATTCAAATATTGGAGCAATCCATGATCAAGAATAGGCATGAGTGAAGAAATTAGACAAAATCAAATATTTTGTTTAATATTTTATTTTTGTTATGCAATATATAGTAATTATTTATACATCACCGTTAATTTAAAATAATTTTTTTTATTAATAACGTTACTATTTATTGTACGTTATTTTTATATTTATTTATTTACGTCACTTTTTTTTATATAAATACATATATTACATAATTCAATATTTTTTTATCTAAAAAAATAAACCATCAAAGTTTACAACTATAAAAATTGAATAATAAAGAAGATCGAACTCCAAATGAAACAATAAAGATAATAAAGCAGAGAGGACAAAAAAACGTGAAGACGATTTTGACAGAACATGTGATTTGAAGATGGGGGATGAGAATAAAAGAAGAAAAAAAAAAGATATACTTAATATAAATTTGAATATAAATTTATAATTAAATTCAAAATAATAAAAAAAATTGTGACGGTTAAAAAAATTTAATAGAAACAAAAATATTTGTAACAATTTTTTAAACAGCTATAATATAATGGCTAATAAAAAATGTTTTTTATTAGAGTTACATTGAGCTAAACCACTAGTCCAAATAAAAGAAGAATGATATGATATGTTAATACAAATTATTTAACAATATTTTGATACAGCATGTTATTTTTAAATTTAGTTTAGAATATAATAACCAGTAAAAAACTGACACGTGTGTCAAAAAAATCTTTTTTCAATAGAAAATTACAATAAAAAATTTAGTTCACTTTTGACGAGGTCAACTCTACATGAAAAATAAAAATAAAAAATATATTAAAACTTTACGTTTAAAATTTTTACCATGCATGTAATGTAATGCTTTTAAAACTTTACTACTAGTTACAACTGTTTAACATTTAAATGAAACTTATATTGAATTAGTTATACATTTTATGCTTAAACTAAATTTTCCTGTTTAATTTAACTCTGTAAAATAGATAACATATTTTCTCTATTTTTTTTTTCTTTTTGCTTTATAGTGAATAGGCTTGAAAAATCTATCTATAGGTGAGATGGGTCAAGCCTTTTAAGCTTAAGATGTTGAAACACACAGTGTTATCTCCATACGAATGGGATTCACATATATTATATAAGTAGTGTGGCAACATTCACCAGTACATAATATGGTTCTTTCTAATGTAATTATAATGTTACTATAGAAAAAGCACATATAAGTTAAAATCAAACTTCAAAATATTACTATAGAAGCATTAATCAATATGGACGAACATAGTTGTCATGATCAATGTCGTTTTTAAGAAGTATATATCACATGTATTCATGAAGAAAAATAAAAGAAAAAAAAAATACTCCAACATCTTTTAAAAAGTATTGTGTTCGGATATGTCTCTCTTAAACTAGTATTAGTTTCATCTTTTGGATATATTCAGTCATATAATACTTTAATACTTTTAAATGAGACATACTCATACACTAACTATGAAATGGTTGATAGTTGTTTAGTAAATAAGCTTGAATAGATAAATACTCTAAGTGCTATTTCAACTAGTGGTCTTACTCACTGGCTTATTCTTAATTAAGATTTTTGCTAGGGTTACTCTTAAGATATTTGGTAATAGTTTCTCACTATTTTATCTTTTTTAAGTTAACATGTTGTAACCTTGCTTATTGGTAACATGTCATCACACTTCATTACAAAATGAATAAGATAAAAACATATATCATTTATCATCTATAAACGAAACAAAATAGAGGTAAGATAGAAACATATATGACGAGAACAAAGACTAACTTTGTCTACACATTTTTAGATTGCAAATCTTAAAAAAATAGATTTTATAAATTTTAATTTAGAAAACATGACAACTTTTTATGTTAGATCGTAGTTTACTTTGTCTATACACTTTTAGATTGCAAAACTTTAAAAAAAAATATTTTTTTTAATTAGAAAACTTGACATCTTTTAATACCAAATAGTAAGTTATGAATAATTAATTTAGTTATGATCCTCAGAGAACAAGTTTATGAATTTTAAAAAGATTTTCAAACTTGTGTTCAAAGTTTTTGTTTTGATTTATGGGTAAAGGTTCACAATTTTTCAAACTCCATTTATTCAACTCTTTGTAAATGTTATTGTTATTTTTATTATGTTGGGTGGTACTGGAAGACTAAATACAAAAGGTACTCTGATATTAAAGTCATTGTTGACAGTTACAAAAATTAATACACAATAAATAAGAATCACCTACCTCTTTATTTTAAACATGTATTTATAATTTTCTCAGTGAACTACACATTAGCTAGAGTCTAATTTTAATCTAATAATTGGTAATCTTGTTTTGTTTTAAGATGACAATTAGTGATATTAATCTTTGGTCAGAATGACTGTTTCATTTTTGATATAAGTATGACCATACAGTTCATCATGTGAATATGACCATACGACCATATAATACAGTTTTCTTTTTTCTTAAAAATAAATTTAAGTATAATGGTGTTTAAATTATTGTTAAATCAGTCCATAAATATAGAAGAAAGAATTATTAATTTATAAAATAAATATAGTTAGAAAAAAAATTATAAAAGTGAAAATTCTTCATTCATCCTTCCGGAAAAAGCCTTAAAAATAAAAAAAACAATAGTCATACTCAATCCTAAAAAGAAAACCAGAGCATGGTAAGCATAAAAGTGGTTTTTGAGGGAAAGAGAGAAAGAAAGAGAATAATTTAAAAAGTGCATTGATCTAAAGGTAAAAGCCCCTCCTTGGAAACCCTCAAGATAGAGATAAATTAATGATGATGTCACATTTTTTATTTATTTTTACTTAACTACATCCGTAACTATTTTCTTCTTAGTCAATCTTTATTATTATTTTTCTTTCACGTGACCTTTTTCTTCAATTGAGTTTGTACATACTTATTCTCCGCAAGCGTACATTTCAAAAGTATTAATAAGATTAAAAATACATTTTTAATTTGTCAAATAAAAATATATTATTGTAGTTTATATTTTTATTTATTTTGTTGAAAATAAAACCGCAAAACTTTATAACTCTTCCGGTTATAGTCTGAAAATTATAAAATGTCTATAATCAAATTTAATATATTTCTAAATAAAATATATCATTTTTAATACAGTATAAAAAGTGCAATTTTCTTATTGAATGTACAAAGAGGATAATTTACATCCTCCAGAGAAGAGGATAGCATATCACTATCCCTCAAGATTTTGTCTCAAAGCTAATTTTAGAGACCAAACCAACTCGGAAGCCAATTTTATGCTATATTATATATATTTAAATAAAAAATTATTGCATAATCAAGTTCACATGCTGTAAATTTTTTTATTAATTTATAGTAAACTTGGTTATTTGTATATACATTAATCGTGATTTAGAAAAATGAAATAATAATTATGTTTAACAAATTATCAAATTATAATATATTTTGTTACTTACTAAGAAACAGTAGTTAAGAACCATTTAGAAAAATATATAATTTATTATAACGTTGTGATAATAGTTATGCACTGAAAAACTAATTTGATAAGTTTTTGGTACAACACGATAGAAAATATCCTAATTCTATGTAAATATACCCATTATTTATTAAATTTTTTATTGATATCCTAGATATCAAAATTTTTATTAAAGTTTTGAAAATGAAGAAAATAATTTTTAATACAGTTTTGAAATCAATATAAAACTCATAATTTCGAAATCAGAGAATAATTTAGTCTTGTTTCCAAAAAATATTAATATAATACTTTAATTTATATTTTTAAGAAAAAAAAACTAATATTTATATTTTTTGTTTGTAATATTTGAAGTTGTATTGTAAGTAACATTTTTGTAATAGATTTATAAATTGACGAGGTTGGAAGGCTTAGCTTGTGGGAGAATAATGGAGTTCCTTCTCAACTTGTGGAAGAAGGAAAAAGAGAAAGAAAGAGAAGCATGCATGGTGAATGCAGGTCATAAAATTTTTACTCTTTGGCAACAACACCAAATTCTGCTTCTCCAGTAAGCCTACCCATGCCCTTCTGTTCCTACGTATCTACCAAGCTTTCTATCCTTTTCAGAGTTTCACCCATTATTTCCACTGCTACAGTAATACTTCAACTTATTCTTCAAGATTCCTTATTAGTAAATAGTGCTGTTTAAGTAAAAATAAAGTATGGTAAAATCTTAATTAATTTACATACGATGTGGGTATTAATTAGAATTTGTTGTATTGTTATGTTTTTGGCATATTTTGGAAAGGGAAAGTGGGGACGTGAAGGTCTAAGGTCAATTACAACTGTTACAAGTATTTATTAAACTAAACTCAAATTCTCTCATTCATCCACTCTCTGCCACACTAAGGACAAAGCATAAAGCAGCATTTCTGTCCTTTATTTTTTTATTCATTTATTAATCGATTAAATTTCTCGCATTTCAAATCATTATTAATAACTCCTCTCTTCCACTCTTCATGCATTTATACCCTCCCTCTCTACTTTCTCCTTCAAACTTCTCTCTCTCATCTAACACTGTCTTTGGCCATGGAAAACCAAACCGGTCTCAAGCTCAGAATCTCTCGCATGTTCAGATCCTCCTTCGGTTCCTGTCGAACAAGACACATAGCCGATGTGATGGAAAAAGCAGTTTTTGCACCACCCACTTCCATTGACCCACCCTCTCCCAAAACCACACCCTTTGCTCCCTCTTGTAGGTCCAAAACAATCAATGACACTTGCATACTCTCCTTTGACGATTCTCATTCTCTCTCTAGACGCAAAATCTCACATTTTTCATCACCTTTTCTCTGGGCCAACACCACCACTGCCACCACCAACAACCTCAAGCTTAACCTCGGTGTCATGTCGTGTCCCCCCACTTCTCCCAAAGTTTCCCTTAACACAATCCAAGACCACGATTTCATTTTCCACGACAAGAAGAAGACTTCTTCTTCAACAAAAAACGTTAAGACCAAGAAAAAGAAGAAGAAGAAGAGACGTTCCCAGAAGAGAAGGGACTTTTTCCCTTTCAATTCATGCTCCAAAGACACCAACTTTGGTGGCTACTGGTGGTACAGCAGCAACGAAGACGATGAAACTGACACCCTTTTCTCCTCCAAGAGCCTCTCCTCCGACTCCTCCAGGTCCCGGCGCCGTGGCCGGAAAAGTGACCGGAGCTCCGACATGGGTGTTCTGCCGCTGCACGGGAAGGTGAAGGACACGTTCGCGGTGGTGAAGCGCTCGAGCGATCCTTACAGTGATTTCAGGACCTCGATGCTGGAGATGATCGTGGAGAAGCAGATATTTTCGCCAGCGGATTTGGAGAATCTCTTGCAGTGTTTTCTGTCTCTGAATTCGTATCATCATCATAAGATCATTGTCCAAGTCTTCACGGAGATTTGGGAGGCTTTGTTCTCTGACTGGTTTTGATATCAGTAAAACAATAAATAAGAGGGAGAAAGAAAATAACCTCTATCTTGTCTTCTTTCTCTCTGTTATTTGTGTTAGTTAGTTTCCAAGGAAATTTAATTAGTTCAGTCCTTCTAACTCGCTTTGCATGTATGATATGAAATGATATTCCATCTTCTGCCTGCCACTCAGTTTAATTACTGAACACTTTTCGTATGACATCTAATTTTCTTATCTTTGTTGCCACTGTTCAAGATTCTTTTCTATCTGTTGGAATGTTGGAGTTAATCTCTTCAAATGTTATTAAAATCTAACATTTACTCAAGTCAGGGGGATACATCTTTCAATATACTAGCATGTTTATGGGAAAACCAAGCCTTGGTCACATAATTAAAGACATAAGATAGGCATAGAGAGAATGTGTTTGGTTTGTTATAGTTGTTAAAGAATGGGGTGTTCGTGTGTGGATACACTGACAATTATGGAACTGTGGTTGCAAAGGAAGTGGTGAGATTGTGAAAAGACCTAAAAAAAGAGCACTTGTCTTGTTTTTGGGGTGTGGAAAAGACTGCAAAATGGAAATTGGAAAACAAGGGGGGCGATGGATGAGTTCTTCCTCTCCTCTAGGTTTGGACTTGTGAGCCTGGAGTTTGAAAGAAATGGTGATGCGATGGGGTGCTTTTTTTGATTTGAATGGGGCAAAGAAAGTGCTTGAATTGAAAGCACAAAAGCAAAGCTGTCTCACTCTCCCGTGTTGTTGAATTGGACCTTTTTCAAATTCTTTTCATCTGGATGCGCCAAAAGAGCACAAAAAGACTATCTTGTATTGTATTCTAAAGTGAGTAAAAGTCCCTCCATGATACCTACATTGGAGAAAAGTAAGAGATACTATCCTCTTTCCAATGGAATTAGGAGGTTATCATTAGCAAAACAAAAAGTTTCACATGTGATGAGAGTTCACGGAGTGAGTGAAATCTGCATTGGATTAAGTCAACAAAATACTCCATAGATAAACTTTTATGTGAGTTGTGACCACACAAGAGATTCCATAACACCTGTTGTATTTAAAATGAATAGTTATTTCATCCTTAGTTATAAAGCTAAACGTAACGAATGATTCCATATTTACACCGGATAGTTCTTATCCCAAAAAGTAACTACACTGAAGTTATTTGAATATGTTCGAACATTAAAAGAAGAATACTTCAGAAGGATTATCTATTCTACAATATTAGCGATGTTGACTGTGTTTTACAATAATAATCTACAATATATAAAGCAGAAACATAAGGGGACTCACATGATGCAAATATTTCTAGATCTCCTTTTCTTGTTTGAACATGTGTTTCTAATTAAGAATTATGAACTTGTAGACCAAGATGCAGATATGGCTGAACAGAAATTTTATTTGTCCTAGTTTCATGACAAAAAGTTATATGTCTATGGCCGCGAAAAACGTTCCTTCAATTCTTTTCAAATGTCCTACATATCACCTGGTCAAAGAAAAAAAAAGCACTTGTTCAATAATTTAGTAATGAATTTGTCACCATGCAAGGACAACATAATTTAGGAAGCATCAAGTGAAAAAAAAAATAATTGTTCTTACAATACATTTTTTATGCTATTTTTTATTTTTCTTTCCTTTTATCTTTCTCCGTGGTATAATCTATCTCATCTCATTTTTGTTTTTTCCGTTCAATCTCTCTTTTATTTACATAAAAAAAATTGTACAGAAATAATGTACATAATTTGTCATTCAAAAATAATGAGAAAGGGAACACAAAACTGTGTCGGTTTTGTAGGGGATCGGTACACCTACAGAAGAGACAAGATGTATAATTGTTAGGTGAAAACATTAGAAGTTTGGATCATTAACCAAATTCATGTGTATGAATGTATTGTTATGGACCAAATTGTATTGGTTTGAGCAAGCAAGACAGGACAGAACAAGCACACACCCCTTTAACATGAAACACTGTCCCAGAAGGAGATCATGTCGTTTGTCTTGACTATATAGTTCAAACTTGAGAGATCTGAAAATAATTGTTGTAAGGAAGGATCTTGGGCTGTTCATGTAGATATATCAATGACAGGCAAAGATATGTTTGGGTCATGATGGGACTAAGGACTGCAGCTTCAACAAGCTAATGGAAAACAAGGGTAGCCAAAATAAAGTTAAAGTTTAGTATAATTTAGAAAGAAGTGGAAAATAAAAAATTTGATTTGGTGTGGAAAAAAAAGAAGAAAAAAGAAAGAATTGGAGAAAGGGAAAGAGGATTGGTCATGTGTTTGTCAGAGGATGGATACGTACACTTCCCATTCCATTATACTGTGATTTGAAGGTGAAAGATCAATTTGGAGGCGTAACGTCGGTGTCAAGAGAATGGGTGTAGCAGCTTAAAAACTGAAACGAAAGAGAAGGCACAGTGGAATGAGAAAGTCTGGGGCAAAACTGTTATGAGGGTTTGCAGAAAGAATAATATAAAACCAAAACGTTTCTATCTTTCAATTAGTTGTGGGGACTGCGTCTCCTACTCTACTTAATGCTATCATTGCCCAATTACTCCAACCTATGGTAATAGCTATGTAAAATATGTCACACATGAGAGAAAACAAAAACGAAGCAAAAGGGAGAAGTATGTTTTTTGTAAAGAAAAAATGAAGAAATTGAAGTTGTTTTGTTTGTTGTTTGTGGCAATCTAGGAGGTCTGATTTATTTAGGTGGCATTGGCAATGGGCATAGGGGTGGGTTTGTGTCCATTTGCCTCAAATGGAAAGGAGATTAAAGAATGTCCGGTAGTGGTGAATCCATTATGCCTTGGTTTGGTTGCTACTCTCATTAATGATCGCATTTTTTGGGTTCTTGAGCCCCAAATCTCCTTGTCAATGCACAAAACCAAATATGTGCAATTAATTTTCGGCCGTAAAAAGGGCCAATTAATCAGCTGCATTGGGTGTCGGTTTCTGAACATGGGCCTCTTCGCAGTATAATTGGGCTGCCCTACCTCTTTCTATACTCTTTGTCGTTTAATCCCTATCTTGCCTTTGGGCTACCTCAAACATTCTTGTCACTGTCCTTCCTATATACTTCAAATTTTTGGATGTGTACACAACAATTTCAAAAATCATTCTATCTGTTCACGGGTATGGCGTTTATAACATTCTCTAAGAAACCAAATATTTGAAACCAACCAACCATTTTCTCAGCTGCCGCTCACTAGATGTCAGTCACTTTTCATAGTTTTTCATATTGCATCAAAAGAATCACAATGCCAAATACTATATAAATACTATATAGTCTTTTTACATTGTTATATAAGTTTTGAATTATGTACTTTACGTACTACATTGACCTATTTTCACTCGCGTGATTCGCTAAAAACAGTGATGGTACATGTAACATAGCTCGCGTAAAATCTTCAGAGACAAAAATAAATAAATACCCCTCACTCTCTTTCAAAAGGACTACAGGTAAAATTTGTTCGTTTAAATTAGACACAGTGTGGTCCCTCATATTTTGGAGACTCTGGTACTACTACTGTTGTAATGTTGATAGAATTGAGCAATATTGTAAGCACTGAGAGATTGCGAATTGAAATTGAAACTATGTAATGTATATGAAAATGTGAAAAAGGAGAAGTTTAAAAAATTTGAAGTTTTTGGGCTTGTTGAGAAGGTGTGGTTCTGGAAGACAGAAAAAGAGAAGGGTATGGTCAGAGTTGTGCAGGGTTGTATCTGTATGTTATATAATGACTATCTGGACTCTGAAAGAAGATGACAAAAGAGAACTGATCAAAACACTGCCTTTGGCTTCAATAAGGGCACCACCAACGAGTAACTAACTCTGCACCTTTGCTGCACCCATATTTTGCTGTCTCTTATTGCGTTTCATTACACTGTTCACACATAATATACATAGAATTTAAATAAGGAGAAAGATAGACTTAGTTGTGCAAGTATGAACTATAACATTGGTATCATGTCACATAATAATCAAATATTTGGTTTAATGTCTATTCACAACACTAATTAATGTAATAATTCATCAGCATGAGGATAATATTTATTTTTATGTAACGTCTTTTGTAATGTTGTCCATCAATAATAGCTCAAACATTAAAAAAAAGAATAAATATATATATAAAATTAACCTTAAAATGGTTGAATACAAGCTAATTTCTAAGTTAGGTATGTTTATAGTTTCGCCAATGTTTTTTGGCTTAGCATCTAAAAAAATAATTAAGAAAGTAAAATTGTCATGTCACCCAAAAAAAAGACAGAAATTGATAAAGAATAAATAATCCTGCATACTTTATAATCCTACACAGTAAATAACTTCTAGAAATTGGTTATGTATTTATGTTGTCCATGACCGTTTCTTTCTTAAAGAGAATTCAGCTTGTCCCTTCTTCTTTGCTACTGGACTAAGTCCTTATTGTGCAAGATAATATATCTTCTGTAATAAGTTTGGATTAATACTCAATTGCTACACATTTTAAAGCCTTACCTTATCATGAAATTTTATTTATATAAAATATATGGTTATTTAACTAATAAAGACATTGGTAATTTTATAAATAAAAAGGATGATTTTTTTAGCGACTGATTTTACACAAATAAATTCACAGTATTTATGGCAGAAATTTATTTTTAAAAGATATATGTTCATATCCCTTGTGAAAAATATTTTAAATCAAAAACTACATATATTTTGCATAATTTTTTTTAATAGAAACATTTGCAAGTAATAAGTGATGTTTTTAGAAATAGATGTTGCTGTAAGATTTTATTTGTGAGAAAAAAAATTATACAATCGACTTACATACGAGTAAATTAGCAAGTAATTTATTAAATTATGTTTTACAAATAATTTTACATAACAAAATATACATGTATTTCACAAAATATACATAACAACTTTCTATCAAAATCTACAACTATTTTCTGTTAATTCATACAAAAGGCAAATGATTTTTTTATAAAAAAAAATCTCAGAAAAATATGCATGAATTTCTTACTAAAATAATTTCATAAAAAAAATACGTAGATAATAAACATTTGTTTTAGTAGTGATTAATTAATCTAATCTTTCGTTTAAGATGAAATCAAAATAATTATATGAACTGACTAACTTAATATTAGAAATTAAATTATATGATCTTAAACGAAAAGAATGGAAAAATATACAAAACTTGGAATCATCACATGAACTTCTTTACTTTATAGTAGACTAAATACAAGTTTAACTTAATACCATATTATTCTGTAGAATTGGACAACAGCTCAAGTTCCAATATGCAACGTAGGTTTTACATGAAAGAGTGATTTGGGAAAGAAAAACATGCAAGCTATTGGTCCTTCCAGGCCCACGTGACATTAGGTTCTTCATGCACTCCTTGTTTGGATCATTACTTAATGTTTTTAGAATAATATTTTTTTAATTATTTTTTAATAGAGTAATACAATTCTTTTTCAATAAACTATGTTCTTTGGGAAATATTTAAAAGAAATTTTTTTTTCTATAAAAGTAATTAAATTACTTAAAAAAAGATGATTTCAAATTTCATCTCAAAATTTGTAAATTTTCACATTTTCGAACTAATGTATATTTTTCATAGTCTTCTTTAACTTTAATTTAGGATAAGTAATTTAAACCAAATATTATTGGAATAATTATTTTTCTACTAATGTTAACTGGAGTGTTATATATATATATATATACTTAAATTGTTACTATTATAAATTATTATTATTTTATGTTCAATATTAACTCGGATTTTATCTAATTTTCTTTTTCAATTTCTATAGATATTTTTTTATTAACACGAATGTTATTATTTATCAATAATTTCTTTCAATTGTTTTAAATGATTATTGAAACAAATTTCAACAACTACTGGTTAATATTTAAATAATTTTATATATTTTCAATAAAAATTGAAATTTAATAAGTTTAAATTGACTTTTAAAAATAAAATTATTTAAAAAAAATCAATTTAAATTTAATATATTTGAATACAGTAAAAATTGAAAAAGGTAAAGTATTTTAAAATTTAAGATTTTAGAATTTAAAATTATAATTCAATATATATTTTTAAATTGTGTAAATCATAATCATATTTATATTTTGGATAAGATAGTATCAAATATTTTTTTAATCGAGAAATATGATTTGATTTAGAAAATTTAGAATATATTACTCGATTTCTTAATTATAAAAAATGTATTTAAATGAAGTGTTCTTACTAACAAGAAATATATAAATATTTAAAAAAAGAGATATAATAAAGAGAAACAGAAATAAAACAAGAATGAGATGTGTCACTTTTGAAGCCCAACTCATAAAGCTCTCCATTGGGACAGAGTTATAACTTTTATTATCTCTCCAAAGTATCTCCTTGTCGTATAACCCTAATATTTCTGAATCGTGCTATCAGGTTCCAGTGGTAGAAGAGGAGAATCGGTACCTCCGACAAGATTACTGTTCATTTCAACTACTTAGAATTAGATGGATTTATTACATGTATCTTTTATTTATATATTGAAATTCATGATCCACTGCCATATGTGAAACAAGTGATAGTTCTGAATTTGCTTCTGATATGGAAGCCGAAGTCCGATGATACCCTCCACAAGAAAGAATAGCCTGGTATGATCACCAGACTACTGCAAAATCCTTAGTTAATGAAGAAGCCAAAAAGCTGCAGCTAATGAGACTCAGAAGAATATAAAATTATAATTGCTATTAAAATAGTTCATTTTCTTCATTAATTCATTGCAATCCTTAGTGTGAATTCTTATTTATAATAATATATGATTATTTAAGTAACAAAGACAACTAATTTTACAAAAAAAAAAAACAGAATTTATACTATGAAGTTTTTTTAATATTTTCTTCATTTTATGATGCCATAGGTTAGTTTCTTTAATTTATAGAATGAAGAGTTAAAATAATTTTCTATATCGTACATGTTTTAATGTAGATTTAAATCAGTGATTCAAAATATTATATTAGAAATATCTTTCAGAACTGATGTTCAATATTTTATTATAACTCACGGTGATCAATTGGTTGCACTTTATTCTAAATAGATCAATTTAGCCACAACAAAATTCTATGAATAATTCGGTGGTTAGAATACAAAATTTAGTGACTCTTTTCGGTTGCTAACATGAAAAAAATAATATAAAATTTTAAAATACTTCAATCGTTAATTCAGTAGCAGATGTGATAAACTTTCATTTACCGCTTTCCTAGTCGTCTTTCCCCTCACCAAGATATATATTCGATTAACCATTTTTCAAATTTCAAATTTTCTTTTTCTAAATACTCAATCTTCCTTTACCAACAAAAGCTCTTTCATTCCATAAATGCAACCTCTCAATCCAACAAAATATATTTTCGGTCCTAGTAAATTTGTGTTCTAGTTCTTTTTAGTCTTCTTTAAACATAATAATCCAAAGTTAAAATCTGACAACTTACGAGCAAACTCTCTCAAAAATCATCTTGTTCATGTGTTTGATATTATCTGAATTTGGAATAGGTGATTCTAAGGGAAATAAAAATCTCCGTCATATATTTTAGTATTCAAATCCCATATCCAACTCAATAGTTATCAAATGTATTTTTATTTAAAAGTCTCTCGACAAAATTTTACAAATTCAAAACGAACAAATGAAAAAAGAACTTGCCTTTGTCACTGAAGCTAACATCAGCTAAACAATTCTTCATACAATAAATTAACCCTTGCAACACAGTAAATTTGCCCATTAATGTGAAAGTGATAACTGATTAGGAGAAAAGCTGCTATAAAATATAAGACAGAATTGTTTGAGAGGCACAAAGTCAACAACAACCCGCTCCTTTCATCAAAAGCAAAAGCAACAAAACTTAAAAAAAAAAAAAAAAAAACCATGTTTATGATGAAAACGAGTGACTATATTCCAAATAGAAAAAATAATTTAGGGTTTGTGAGGGTTGTGGGGCCCTGTAGGAAGCAGAAAGTAAACAAGGGCAATAAAGGGAGCGTGTGAAGACAAAAGACCCAAAAAGCAAAGGAAGCCGATGCCAGAAAGGAGAATTGCATTCATCTTTCAAAACAAAAAGCTGAAGAACCTTTCATGGCTCCCCTTCTTCTATCATCTTATAAAGAAAACACTTCACTCAGATCATTCATTCACATCCAACCACACCATCAAAACACACAGCTACATATATTTTCTTCTGTTTCCCTTCATGCTCCAAAGTACACAACATCATAAAATCTTACTCACACACAAAAAATCATTACTATAACTGCCACTGTCATCACGTCAGCAATGCAGCCACGAAGCTCCATTTCCAACACCATCAAGTTCTTGCACAAGACTCTCGAGAACTTCAAGTCTTGTTTCTCTCCCGGATACCAGAAGCTTCCCAAAACACCTCCACAAAATCATTTCTTGGGCATGGACAATAACAACCCATGTTACAAAGACTTAGAAAAGTTCTACAGTGACTTCACCAAGCAATGGGATTCAGGAAAGGAGAAGGGTAGGCAAAGAAGCAAGAGAAAAGGCAAAGAGTTTCCAAACGAAAGCGTCACTGGGTTGAACAATGCAAGGCATGATGAACAGAAGATGAATGATGAGACTGAGAAAAGAGAGGAATGTGAGAAGAAAAAGAACAAGGGGTTAATCAGTGAAAGGGTGAAACAGAACGATTCATCGTTGAATTCGATGAAGGGTAGGAGGGGAAATGGAAATTATTGCATGGTGGAAAAGAAGCTTAGAGAAATGGAGATGTTGGAGATGAGTGATGTGGATTATGTACTTGACATCGAGGAGTTTCTGCATTACTATTCTAGAATCTCTTGTCCCATGTTTCTTGAAATTGTGGATACATTCTTCGTGGAAATGTACTCTGAGTTCAATGGTGGTCTTGTTGTTACACCTCGTACTCGTAGTGAGTCTTAGATTCCATGACTTTTGTCTTGTTAATGCTTCTTCCATGGATGGCATGGATGATTTCGTTTGCTTCTAAAATTCAAAATAACTGTTGTTGTTGTTCAATATCTATTTCGTTGATCAATCATCAAAGGATCAATATGATATGAAAATTCGTTTTGAAAATTGCCGTGTTTCTTAAAGAAAAAAAAAAAGATATTTATATTTCAATGTTAAGAAGCCTTTTTATTAGCTCAATTTACGGAAACAGAAGGTACTTGGGTCCCTTGAGGAAAGCCATAAACCTTTTTCTTTTGCTTTCTTTCTCCTCTTTATCAATATGGATGCCTTTTATATTTAAAAACAATGAGGTGATTTAAAATTATTAAGACTTTGGAGTAATCCAATTTTATTTTATAATTTACAATCAAAAGTTCATACTACTCAATTGTATGTTTTCTACAAAATTATTACAAGTACAAACTGTTTAAAATCATCTAATAATTTATTGCTTTTTACAACTAAAGACATCTGAATGATAAGAAAATAAAATCAAGGCAGTAAATAATATGATTAAAGAAAATAGTTATTGTTGGGTATAAGAATTAAGGTAAAATAAATAAAATTAAGTATTTATTCTACCCAGTGTTCTTATGCTTATTAAATGTTACATTGTGTATATTTATTCAATTTAAAATAAAAAGAAATACACATTATACGGGCATGTTTTTAAATTATTATAACGCAAGTTGCTATAAAATTATTATGGTAGCTAGCCATTAGGTGCTACCTTTTTTTTGTTAAATTAATATAGAAAATCCTGTGAAGTCTTGTTCTATTGCTGTAACTTTTAGATTAGTGTAAGAATTGTCCGGATTGATAAAACAGGGAAACGGAGTTTTTTTTTTCTTTTCGAATTTACGTATTTTTATTTTTCTCAATATGAAAAATAGAACAAAATTTTGATTATTATTCATGTTGTCTGTTCTTTAGTCGTACACTACCACGATCATCAACTTTCCGACTATGATAATATATTTTAGATTATACAGTCTAGAACGCATAAGAGATATTTCATATTATATAATTAAGAATGTATTATATTTTAAAATGTATTTTGGATGTATAATTCAAAATAATTTCGAATTACATAATTCACAATGTATTTAAAAAAATTTCGTATTAAGGATAAAATAATAATTTCATTACATATATGGAAGTATAGATGAATAAAATATGGAGATGCAGGAAGCAGAAATGAGCTTGGACGGATCCTTTTAAGACTTAAAATGGGTCCAATAGAACGATGACCGTAAATCTCTCCCATTTTTTTTATTTATAAGTTTGTTCTACAATTTTTATAGCTCAAAAACATAATTTCTTGATTTTATTTTCGTTTATTAGTATAAAATATGCTCTTTGAAACGTATTTAACAATTTTATTAACTAAGTTCAAAATATATTCTTTAAGCATTAATATTCCAAAACTTAAATTTTAAAACATTCAAAAAGTATTGAAAAAATACTTTAAGATCTGTAATGAATTTTCTCAAAATCCTAATTGAAATAATGAGTTAATATAAACGGTTCAATGTCCAAAAAGAACTTAATCGATACAAATTTTAATTTATTTTTATGTTAATACACACCTTTGCTATAAATTGTTGTGATAAAACAAACATACTACAGTGAAATAGAAAAATTAGAAGTAATCTTAGCCCATTCAGTTTACCTAGCACGCTTCACTTTCTGCCCAATCCCATGAGCCCTAACTCTATCATTCTTTTTTGAAAGCAGAAAATTGATGACAGGCCCAAAATCCAAAACATGTATCACCCAAAAATGCACTATCATACAAAGTGCCCATGTGCATTGCATTATTCTACTTACAATGCTCAAGGATATTTAAAATTGTATATTATAATTTGAAAAAAAAATCATATTGTTTCAAAATCATTTATATTATGGAAACATGTTAATACTACTGTTTTGTAGGCTTTTGAAACCATTTGACTCTCCAATCACCAATGCTAAATTTTACAAGATTTTTTGAAAATAATAATGGTTAAATATAACTGAACAGTTAATGAAAAAACCCATATTCTATCCATTTTTATCAGTGATATAGAAATTAACATGACTTATATTAGTATTTGTCAAAAACTCTTTCTCAATTAATTGTTTTTGGGTCTTGTATAGAGAAAAAAAATACTTCAGAGACACATGCAATTTTACATTCATTTAATATTTTTTTAATTTTTTACTTTCTTTTTTTTAAGTATAAAAGTTATTTTTTTATGATCATTTTATTTTTATAATATATGTTAAATAAACGTAAATATGAACAAAATATTCTCACCAAAGCAATTCTCCCTCTTAAGATGGCACATTATGCATGTGCTATGGATATGGTAACATGGTTCAATTACTGAGAATAAAAGGAGAAAGGAATGACACAATCTGAGGTTGGAAGAAACGTCCAATAGTCTGAGAAAAGATGACACTTTTTTTTAAAGTACAGATTCAAAGGTTTTGCACTATGTAAGGTGGATCCCATTTTATCTGCTACCTATATTGATCAAAAGATGAAGTGAAACCCACGTCATGAATCCAAGTGACATATCAATGCAAACGATGATTCAAGAAATTGTGCATAACAGTATATGGGTGTGTTTCATGTGTGTGCATATGCTCTCACAAGACTCCAATTTCTGCTATTCATTGACATTCCAAGGATATTGGATCAATGTCACTTCACTTCACTTCCACTCTCCTCTTTCAAACACTGCCATGGAAATTGGGGGAACCCCATTGTTTCTCTCATGTCTCTCTCAACTAGCCCTGTTATGCTAAAGTGGAACACCTAAGGCTCATCCTTTTTTCTTTTAATCCATAATCATTTTGAATACGCATTCTGCTTTGAATAACTTACCTGAGATATTTGTGCTAAGTTTCAGACCAGTTAATGATGCATAATATTTTTATGTCAATATTATGCATTATTGTAGGTATATATAGTTTGTAGATATCTCTCATTGCTATATACTACAGACAGTACTACAATAACATTAAAATATAAAGGCTAGGATGATGAATTGTTCCTTCTATTTCCCATCTGTTGAAAAGTATCTCTGCCTACCTACCCATTTTATTACACAAACATGCAATCAGAATCATATGGTGAGAAAATTTAAGATAACTTAAGATAACGTTGTGGACGTAATGTATGGACCGACCGATCGGTCAACTATGTAGGAAGTCAATTCCAAAAAAAACCACAACTAAAGTGATCGAACGGTCGAATGTTTAACTCTAGACCGGTTCAAAAATTTTATTTTTTGATTAATAAGGTAAAAACATACTTAGATGATATTGGACCATAATTGGATCAGTCCTAATCAAATGTCCACTAATAAATACAAAGGTCAAGTAAAGAGGTGAATAATTACGTTTATTGAATATTTAAAACTTAATCATGATTACTGATAGGTAATTGAAAACTAATTTGAACTACAGGTACTCATTGTTTGGATTCAAACTCTACCAAAAGGAAGACTTGATAAGATATAAGAAAAAGTGAAACGAAATTGAGAAAAACGATTAGACTACATTGTGAAAGTGTAGTTCCTGACCCTACGTACAGAAACACTTATGGATGTTGATTTGTGATGGGTGAAATTAACTACTTAACCCTATTCTCAAATGTTATCTTGATTGCAGGTAACGGATTTGACAAAGATGTGTGACATTGCATATAGCTAGAGCTATATATAGGTTATATATTCCTAGGAAAGTTAATTAGGTTTTACGTTGGATGAATGTTTTGTTTTGTTTTGTTTTTGTCCTCTCTGGTACTCTAGTCTAGTGTAATATAGTCCTTAAATGGTGAAATGTTTTGTTATGAAAGATAATGAGAAATGAGAAATGAAGGTTGTGTTGGTGATGGAATATAGAGAGAAAGAGAAAGAGAGTTCACGAAAGTGGAAATTAATTGTAACATGTTTGGTTTGGAATCCGGAACATGTGGAGAGAGGAATGATTGAAGATTAGAAATTGAAAGTGGTGGTCCATGTAAACCTACCATCACCCTCTTCAAGAGAAAGATCCCAGTGTTTTATGTTTGGTAAGTACACCGAATCGCAAAAAGTTACAAACAAATAATAGGATACACAACTATTTCATTGGAAGTCGATCCTCCTATACAATTATATAAACATATTTTTTTAATATTTTAGATACGAAGAGATTATAAGACGTATGTCATTTAAATGTTAATTATAAATTTTGTATATTAAAAAAAATATAGTATTCATTGGTTTGAATTTCTCATTTCCTTTGATTTCATTGGTATTATATATAAGTTGAGATGAGCGAATACATTTCTAATGTCTATTTTCTTTATTTATATATTAATTATTACTCATATAATAAAATAAAACCTTTCAATCTATTAATTCACCTTTCATTCCATAAGATAACTTATATATCATCCGTGTTTTAATAACTCTCAGAGCTGTTTTCAAGTTATTAATATATTAAATTCTAAATAATCTATTAATAGAAGAGGAGTTTTTTTCCTTTTATTGTAACCTATATTGCTGTACTGTCATTATTATTATTACTAGTATGTTCTACGAGTATGTATCTTTACTTTTCTATGTTAAAATAGTAAAATTATTATTATTATAATTATAAAGGAAATAGAAATAATTTTTACAATTTTATTTTAGATAATTTTTCTTTATTTTGAAAGTAAGTTTTTTATTATAGATAATTATTTTAGCTTAAAAAATAGTTAAATTTAAAATAATGATAAAATAAATAAAAAAGTTAAATTTAAAAGAATGGTATGTAAAGGATAAAATTGATAAGGCATTTTAAATTTTAAAAATTTATTATTTAAATAAATAAATAAATAAATAAAATGTGTATTAAAAAAAATATCTTTCTTTATTATTATAATTATTAATTCTTGGAAGCTTAATTAACCCCTGTGGAAATCCAAGAATCAAAGACATTGGGTAACTTATCTAATATCAAACAAACAAAAGTTAGTTTTTCCTCTAAAACAAAGTAAATAGCTTTATATTCTTAGTCGATATATTATTTATGACATTTTTTAACACGATGTAAGTTACGCCTAATTATTTCATATGCATATTAGAAGCGGAAAGAAAATATCATCATGCAAACTAATTAAGTTTTATATTATTGTAGTAATTATATAATCTCTTTTTATAATCTATTAAAATATATAGTCAAAGGAATCACGTTTACACTATTTTAGCTATATATATATAAAAGGTGCATTAACAATTCTTTTATCTTAACAATCATGTAAATTTGTATTAAGACTAAAAGCACACAATAGACGACATCGATGTCCCCTATACAAGTTTAATATTAAATCGTTGAGTTATTTTATATATAGTATAAAAGACAATGTTTTACAAACATTTTGAGTTATTTTATAACTTTTACCAGCTAAAAACATTATTTAACCTTAAGAATAGTATTTGGTTAGTTGCAGTGAAAAACGTTTTTGAAAGTTTTTTCTTTTGACCTAAAAGTGCTTCAAATGTAATCATCCTTGATTCCATTCCAATATAATTGATGGGCGTCTCATTCTGTGGAGTCTTCTTTCTTCCACCGTCCTCCCATAATCGAAACCACTTCATTATCCACGTCACTATCGTATTTCTTGCTGGAATAATTAATCTTCTTATTAAGGCTATAATTAGTACTTAATTAGTAGGCCTAGGGCACAACGCAGATACATATATATCGTCAGAAAAACAAAACGACTCGATCATGATTCTCTATATCTTAAGGTTTCAGACTAAGGATTATAATTAAAAATTTGGACAGATATTTTACTATCCACAAAAGAAATCAATTCGAATATATATTTTAACTTATGTGTAAAGTAGAAAAAGAATCTAACGTTTAAAATTTAACAAGGTTTAACTCAATTTATGCTTTCTGTTTATGTCTTTATTTACTCTTATGAATCAAGTACTAAGAAAATATTTCAGATATTAAGCTATGTTTACATCAGGAGAAATCTACATTAAAAGTATACAAGATATGATTGTTTTTTTAAAAAAATATTAGTTATGTTTATAAGACTAAAATAAACAATAAATTTATAATTTTATTAAAATAATGTTTACCTTAATTATAATAACAAAATATTTAATAATATAATATAATATAATAATAATAATAATATCAAATTATTGAAATTAATTATGATACATAGATATTGTTGAATAAACATAGATCTAAACTGTTTGAAAATAAAAATGTTTAATAAATTTAATTGAAATATGTTCTTTAATATATGTATTTAGCATGGTAAAAAGATACCATCAATTTTTCAAGACTAATAATAAATAATTATAAAAATGCTATTGATAAAAAGTTGAAAATAGATAAGGATGAAAAGAAGAGAAGTTTGGTTGATTTCTCCCATTGAGAAATCGATAAACTGGACTATGGGACATCGTTGATTAACATTTTCAAAAAATGACTACTAAAAGTCACATCATTTTACAAATTACATTAGTATTCTCAATCACACCGATCTTTTCTTAGTTAGCTTTTGATTGTTTTTTTTAATCAAATATTACATTACTGTTTTACTTTTCAGAAATATCGTTTTTTATCATTTTTAAATTTTGCAAGTTATTTTTGTACAATTTATCATTTTTTTTTCAACTTACTTTTGTATGCAAATTCTTTACATAGTTTTATTACATCCATTTACTTTTACATTTGATATTAGTAATTTTCAAAGTTAAGTCTACTTTCCTTTATTATTTTCCCACCTCCACTTTCATTTTTTTTTTCAATCAATACTTGTTTTGTTTTTCTTCTAAAATTTAGTTTTTATCATAAAAATATAAAAATAGACAAAAAATAGTTAAATTTTATATATTTTTATTCGAGACAATAAAATTCTAATAACCATAAATACAATTTTTAATTATAATAATAATAATAATAATAATTATAATAATAATAATAATAATAATAATAATAATAATAATAAAGCTAAGCACTGAAATTGATTCTCTTTCGATAAAATAAATTACAAAATAGAAAATAAAAATATTTATATAAGGTAAAATCATAAAATATTATTAATCTAAATAAAAGAAATTACAAACTAAATGTCTTTGGTTAGAATATTTTGATATATATGTTAATGGAAAAACAAAAACATAGCGACTAATTAAAGTTTATACAAGTTTAATCTTAAATCGTTGAGTTATTTTATAAATAGTATAAAAGACAATGTTTTACAAACATTTTGAGTTATTTTCTAACTTTTACTAGCTAAAAAATTATTTAACCTTAAGAATAGTATTTGGTTAGTTGCAGTGTTTATTGCAGATATTATTTTAAATAATAAATTTATAGATTTTATCTTTTTATACTTAAAATATTATATTGAATCTTCTTGTTTGATCTTCTTACACGGTGCATTTAACTATTTCATAATTTATATTTTTTAACATTATTTTAAAGATAATATAATTATTACATTAATCAACATAATAAAGATGTATATTATCTACTTAAGTATATTTTATACTATGTATTTTAAATCTGTTTAAGAATATAATGTGGATTAGTAGTAAAATACAGTAAAAAAATAATTGAAACTAGAAAGCATATATATACTTGACATACAAATAAAGTTGGTCATAAAATTAAAATTACTACAGAATATATTTTATGAACGAAGTAAAATTTAAAATTATTGAAAATATTAAATACAAAGCTAGCCAGTGATTAAACCGGAAGGAAAGACAAGAGAGACTAGAAGTTCAAATCTTCTACTAACACAATATTAATAACTAAAAAAATGTTCCTATTTATGATTTTATATCTATTAATAAGGAATATAATAATGGCAGGAACATTTTTACAGACTTTTTAATAACATTTTGACACTATGTATTTTTTTTTATTGATTTATTATTTATTTATTAGTTATGTGTGAAGAAAGAAAAAATAATGATATTTTGACACACAATCATTTTAGTTTGAGTGTTTTTTTTCTCTTTAGAAATAGAAAAGATAATTTTTGAGAAGATGATTTTATTTGTATTAAGAGTTGTGAAATAGTAGTAATGATGATGAAATAAAGTTTTAGAATGAAGAAATTATTGGTGTTCTGGGAAGCTATTTCATAGGTGTGTGCAAAAGAATTGATAGCAAAAAGTATTGAGTCTCTTCACCTCTGCAACGTCCTTGTTTCTTTCCCTCTCAAAAATGGTAGTGATGAGTCGTCATGCTCATGCACATGGTCACGCTCTCACGCACTCCACACCAGCCTGCATGAGTTGCCCTTTTCATCTACGTAATAAAGTTGAGCACAGACAAACATCGTTTCCATCCCAATAACCTTCTCCTCCATTTAGCTGTTCAGCATTTTTATTCATACAATCTCCAGATCCTCCACCTATGGACCATTTTCCTCATAATTAATCACTTTCCTTTTACAAATTATTCATTCTCTTCTCTTATTAACAAAACCTTCCTCTCTATAATTGCTTAAGCCGCCACATCTCTAAGCAATCATTATCTGTAACATCCATGAAAGCAACCTTACGTCCCAAAGCTTCTCATTCTCCGTACCTCTCACACTTCAATTTCTAATCTCTCTCACTTTCTGCTTCTTCTACCCTTTTTCTGCTCTTCGCATAGGGTCTCACTAGACCCAGTTTAGGTAAAGTTTGGTTGCTTTGTCCAAAGTTTTAATTCAAATCACATAACAAACAAAAGTCTTAATGGTATAACGTGAATTTTAAGCCTAACAACCCGGTTTGCACCCACTTGTAAAATGTGAATTGGCACAATAACTGATAGAACAATATGTTCAGCAAACAACAAATAACGTTAGGATAACCTCTAATCATAACTTTGATACCAAGTTAGATATGAATTTTATGCGTAATTCAACCCCACAAAATCAGCTTCTAAAGCGAGGTTTGAACCTCACTTATATATTATAAATTGGTCTTATTTGTAGTTGAGACTTGTAACCGTATATATTTTTCAATGAAAAATGAAAGGGTTTTCACGTATTTAAGCATTCTGCATATATAGATTATTAATGAGTTTTTATACAGTGGAGAATATTAGGGCTTATCTTATGGTCCTACAAACACGTTCTCCTGACTTGAGGTTGGGATGAGAGTTTGAAACTGTGAAGGTTTTGTCTTCCTCCGCACAATAATTAGGTACTTAAGCACAAAGTAGCAGTGAATCTAATGGGAAAAGTCACCCTCAATGTCATTGGTGATGTGTTGCATAATCATCTAAACTAATGAGAAATGGTCCTGCAGAATAATGTATAGAGTAGCCAATTATACGGTCATTACAATAAATCTTTTTGGACCACGGATATTAAAGGTAGCAAGTATGCATATACGAAATAGATGGTCCAGATTTTAGAGCATATGTGCACCATGCATGCGTATACCTGCACTGCAGAATAAGAAAGCAGAGTCGTGGGTGTTTTCCTGTGCTATCACGTGCCATCTGGACCATGTATACTATTTTAGATCACTGTCTCGGGGAAAATCCCTCAACATTACTACAACCTTAATTTCCAATCTGCCTCTCTGCTTTATTATATGCTTTCATTAAACCTTTTAACTAATAAGGTAGGTACGAACACAAGGGCGAAAAATATATCTACATCCACTAAAATTAAGACAAATTAAGACAAATATTATCTTATAAATGGTTTTGTAAAACTCAATTATTAAAAGTTAATTTTTTAAAAATGGTATAGAAACCTATCCTAATATTCTGTTAATTTTTTTATTTATTTATCGTGTCATCACTATTAAGGAATTGATTTCTTAAGATTCAACTGAAACCAGTTTTTTAGAAAATACAAATTTAAATTACCAATTAATGTTATTCTTTTTTATTATTATTTAATCTAGTTAATAAATAATAATATTTATGGTTGTTAGATGATAGCATAAAATATAATAATTGTCATGCTAGCATCATCCTTGATATTTCTTGCTTCAGCCGTATACTGGTGGAGGCGTGCGATAAGTCTACCGGTGTTAGGTACGAGGAGCACTGTTGTTTGTTTGAGGAACAATTGCTTTTGCTGCCTTTTATTTACTGTGTACTTTGTAAATATTTAGTTGAAACCCTTCCTAATTAATTGTTTTCTAAGGTAATAAAAGAAATTTAGATTATTTGCTGAGTTTTTCTACTCTTTCCATTTTGTAGATGATAAGTATGAAAATATTTTGAGACTTGTTAATTAACTCAAAATTTGTATTTATTCATGAAATAATGTGTGTTCCTGATCGAAAAATTGAAATTACAAGTAGAAAAGTGTGTAGTAAATTGTACAAAGATTTATACATCAAGGTGGAGTGCTATTAGATGTTTCTCGCTAAGTCAATATTAAATTGCTCAGCTAAATAGAGTTTTATTAGCGAGAAAGATCTTATAACACTCCACTTTGATGTATAGATTTCTCTACAATTTATTTACTACACATTTTCCTACTTCTAATTACAATTTTTCGATCAGGAACACACATTATTTCATGAATAAATACAAATTTTGAGTTAATTAACAAGTCTCAAAACATGTATTTTTTATATAGATGTTTTAAAATATATTTTAAAATATTATTATAAATCAATATCAGTTTATTTTAATACTCATAATAGGATAACATAAAAATATTTCACTAGAGAATCTGAAAAAGAAAAAAAGTCAATACTCAACATATAAATCAGAATTCAAGTTGATAGAACAAAGAAACTAGGACTATGTGTTTTTATTTTTCAGTTTTAGTCAAACTTAATTGCACTTTCTTAATTTAGTACTATTGATAATTAATATTATTTATATAACCATCTTACAAGTATTTATTCCATTACTTGTTAAAATATAATTTATTAATTCAAATATTACTATCATTATATTATTATAAAAACATTTTCAAGTTTTACACACACGTGAAAACCATACTTTTTCTTCTTGATTTTAAATTAAATAGTAAATGCTAATTGCTAATTGTTATAAACTTTATAATGGAAAAAATATTAAATACTAAATTTTAACATTACAAAAAATTAAAGTCGCATACCAAATTGAAAATGTAGGGATAAGAAAAAAAAAACAAATTTAAAGAAAATTCCAATGCGTTTTGTTTTACACACGTATTTGTATATATTTTGAAAGTTTTTTCTTTTGACCTAAAAGTGCTTCAAATGTAATCATCCTTGATTCCATTCCAATATAATTGATGGGCGTCTCATTCTGTGGAGTCTTCTTTCTTCCACCGTCCTCCCATAATCGAAACCACTTCATTATCCACGTCACTATCGTATTTCTTGCTAGAATAATTAATCTTCTTATTAAGGCAATAATTAGTACTTAATTAGTAGGCCTAGGGCACAACGCAGATACATATATATCGTCAGAAAAACAAAACGACTCGATCATGATTCTCTGTATCTTAAGGTTTCAGACTAAGGATTATAATTAAAAATTTGGACAGATATTTTACTATCCACAAAAGAAATCAATTCGAATATATATTTTAACTTATGTGTAAAGTAGAAAAAGAATCTAACGTTTAAAATTTAACAAGGTTTAACTCAATTTATGCTTTCTGTTTATGTCTTTATTTACTCTTATGAATCAATTACCAAGAAAATATTTCACATATTAAGCTATGTTTACATCAGGAAAAATCTACATTAAAAGTATACAAGATATGATTATTTTTTTTTAAAATATTAGTTATATTTATAAGACTAAAATAAACAATAAATTTATAATTTTATTAAAATAATGTTTACCTTAATTATAATAACAAAATATTTAATAATATAATATAATAATAATCATAATATCAAATTATTGAAATTAATTATGATACATAGATATTGTTGAATAAACATAGATCTAAACTGTTTGAAAATAAAAATGTTTAATAAATTTTATTGAAATATGTTCTTTAATATATGTATTTAGCATGGTAAAAAGATACCATCAATTTTTCAAGACTAATAATAAATAATTATAAAAATGCTATTGATAAAAAGTTGAAAATAGATAAGGATGAAAAGAAGAGAAGTTTGGTTGATTTCTCCCATTGAGAAATCGATAAACTGGACTATGGGACATCGTTGATTAACATTTTCAAAAAATGACTACTAAAAGTCACATCATTTTACAAATTACATTAGTATTCTCAATCACACCGATCTTTTCTTAGTTAGCTTTTGATTGTTTTTTTTAATCAAATATTACATTACTGTTTTACTTTTCAGAAATATCGTTTTTTATCATTTTTAAATTTTGCAAGTTATTTTTGTACAATTTATCATTTTTTTTCAACTTACTTTTGTATGGTTTCATGCAAATTCTTTACATAGTTTTATTACATCCATTTACTTTTACATTTGATATTAGTAATTTTCAAAGTTAAGTCTACTTTCCTTTATTATTTTCCCACCTCCACTTTCATTTTTTTTTCAATCAATACTTGTTTTGTTTTTCTTCTAAAATTTAGTTTTTATCATAAAAATATAAAAATAGACAAAAAATAGTTAAATTTTATATATTTTTAATCGAGACAATAAAATTCTAATAACCATAAATACAATTTTTAATTATAATAATAATAATAATAATAATAATAATAATAATAATAATAATAATAATAATAAAGCTAAGCACTGAAATTGATTCTCTTTCGATAAAATAAATTACAAAATAGAAAATAAAAATATTTATATAAGGTAAAATCATAAAATATTATTAATCTAAATAAAAGAAATTACAAACTAAATGTCTTTGGTTAGAATATTTTGATATATATGTTAATGGAAAAACAAAAACATAGCGACTAATTAAAGTTTATTTTATAAAGAAAAAAAAATGTGCATGGAATTTGAACTGTAATAGAAACTTATATTGAGAAAAATGTTTTTCATATTTTCACTTTTTAAACGTTGTAGTTTGCATTAAACGAAATCAATTTATGAATGTTCAAAAGATAGGTTAGAGACAAACAGTAACTGCAACTGAACTTTATGCAGAAAATCAGAGTTTGAATGAATTACAAACCAAACAAGGCATAGAAAATCAGTCTCACAACTATATAAAACGATTTTATCTATACACGAAGAAAATATGGAACACAATTCCTTCATTCTAGTCGAAAACTTTGAATTGTTCTTCTTCTCTTAAACTCTCACTACAACTTCAATTTCCAACTTATGCATATCCCTTTTGATCATAATTGAATTCAACGTTTATGAATACAACCTCCATGTGCACGATTTCAATTTTCAACCCTCACATCTCAATCATTTGCATTAAATCAATATGGCCTTTCTTTCCAAGTGATGGTACTCTTGATTTTTCAGTTTGATTGAACAATTTTTTAAGTAATAATTAAGTATTTGTATCATGACATCAAAATGATATTTTGAAAGAAAATTTACAAAAATGATTATTCATTAATTTAAATATAAGTTGTAAGTATCATATTAGATATAAATAAGAAAGTTTGACAAATATATAAGAAAAGAAACAAAATTTATATACATTAAATCTTAAAATTTTATATTGGTAGTGATATACCAGGTCTTTTACATGAACAATTTATATGTCCAGTGGTAGAAGTGTACTAGGATAAACTTAAAACTCTTTTACATTGAGGAAACAATGATTTTTTATTTTTATTTTATAGTTTAATGTTGTTTTTTATTAAGAATAGATAATAGTTGCTTATTATATGCGTTAGAGTACTACCTCGGATAAAGAAAAAGGGTTCTACCTTATTATTAATGATTAGAGTCATATTTATAAGTTTAATATCACTCAGTATAAGAAAATTTAAGAAAAAAATAAAATTAGTTGCCTATTTTTGTTGGAAAACGATTAAAAATGTTAAAAAGTGAACTCTAACCCTAACTTAACTCTATCAAATCAACTTGTAAGATAAAGTTTGCACTTACTTATATACTCTAAATTGGTCGATATAGAACTTTCAACAGGTTTACAATATATAAGCGAGTGCAAATCTCATCTTACCAGTTGGTTTTGTAAGGCTAAATTAAACTTAAATTTCACTTCTTCACATGATCTTCCAGTCATAAATTAGAATCTATTCTAACAACATTTGTTTTTTGTTGGGTTATTTGTTATTTGATTGGTCTATTGCTTCATCAATTATTGGACCGTTGTCGAACCATATCTATTAATATTTAGTCTCACATTCGATATAAATATCTCTTGACGGAAGTAGGATAAATATTTCACATTAACTAAATATAAGGTAAAAGTATATAAATAGATACCATCATCACTTTACACACCTAGTAAATTTAAACTAGACTTACAGTCAAATTGTTAATGATATTAAAATAGTTTACTTTTTCACCTAAAATAATGAAAAATAGACATAGGACCTTAATTTATCACATATGTAAAATTCTCAACCAAACCGGACTACTACAAAACATTTAATCAAGTACAAACACTATGAACTTGAAATGTCATTCTTATTGCGTTTAAGATGTTAAGATGTCCAATTCTTTCATGATGACGATGCAAAGAGGTTATTCTACCAATTTCAAGCACTCATAAAGAGACTACTCTATCAAACTTATATATTCACAGTAAGTATAAGTGAACTCACACAATGTTTTATACAATGTAAATTAAAACTAATATATATTTACAATATGCTTAAGTGCATTAATTTTCATTCTTAGAAGTTTTTACGTTATAAGTTTTTACGTTATAAGTTTTCACTTGTTTATGACGAATTCTGACCTCGAAACAAAACTAAATTCTTTTATTGAATTTAATTTTCATTCCTATTTTGACTTTATTTAATTTTTTCTTTTTTACACTGAGTGCAATCATCCTTTTTTTTTTAATCTTGTCTTTGATATTTTTATCTTTTAATGTACTTACCTCATTTTTTTTCAATAATATATTTACTCTGGTATCATCCTCAGTCTCTTGATTTCGATGCTCTCAACACTTGTAGGGTTTAGTCTTTCCTTTTATGTTTACAATGTGGATTTCTGAAGTGATTAAATATAAGAACTGCATCCATTCATATACACAAGTTACATATATGGGATAGATCTTGTACATAAACATGTATTGATACCCTTCGTAAATGGATTGATTATATTTTAAAACTTCCTTAATTATATCTCTTGTAAACAATTACTGCAACTAGGTTAGAATCTATAAACTGGTGCATATTATCGGAATCTCTTATTACTATACAAAAATCCTACTGATTTTCTCTTGAAAGGGGAATTCTGGATGGTGCATCCAAGAACACAAGATTTTGCTTTGTTGTATAGCCTGAAGTGCATCAACTCGTACACCATACTTACGTGGTCTTAGCAGCTTTCCAGCAATGTTCAATATCTTCTGCAATCCTCTTTGCATCAATAGATGCTCCAAGAAGACCACGATTACTGAAACCCACCGCATACAGTCCATTTTCACCTTTCCATCCATTTGGGAAAGCTTTCCGAGGCAATCCATCCTTCTCACAAAACATCTCACTCCCCTGCTCACACCAAACATTTCAAAATCCCAATCAGTACCTCAAACAACCATTATTCTATGTGAAAAATTGGAATTTGTAAGTGCCAAAACTAAAGAAATCAGTCAAAAAGCCAAAATTAAGTTAGCAAGTGTTGAAGGAAGCACCTTCAACCAAGTGGGTACATTGCTCTTGTAACCAGTCGCCATAATGATTGCATCGAAATTCTCTGTTTTTCCATCCACAAACTCCACCTTGTGTTGTGCTAGTTGTTTAATCCCGCGGCAAACCTATACATATCAGACTATATATGTATCGTTAGAATCAATGAAAGAGAAACACAATTTTTAAAACGGGCAAATTTGGTTGACTATGACAAGAAACAGAATACGATAAAACAATATGGATTTGATTGGGACAGAGAAGATTATCTAGCCTTAATTTTTCCGCTTTTTATGTGAGCAAGTGTGCCAACATCCAAAACTGGGGTCTTGCCGTACAAGTTCTTGAGCTCTAGAGGGCCGATTTTGGGACGATGAAGTCCAAATTGAGCTGTGTCCCCAAGAATGAGATGTGACATTAGAAGTAAAAATTTATCCACGAGGCGTACATGGAACCACTTAAGCAAGCACATAGACAAACCAAAAGTTGATTTCCCGAACATTTGCTGAGGTAAGATATGCACCTGTGGTGAAAACAAAATATCACGTTTGAAATCTTAAAAGTTGCTTAAGAAACATTTTAGGAAAATTAGAGACACCCCAGTAGTGACCATCATCTTTTCATGCTTCCGGAGATTCTCTTCACCACTGAAAATGGTTCCATGACAGAAAACAACATACTATCAATTAAAGATTTTGGGTTGCTGACCACGTTCGCGCATGCGAGAGAATTCCAATAAACTATTCAGGACCATGATAAATTCCTTTTTCCAAACTTGTCTTTATTTAGAATCAACACTCATGTTTTTAAAAATAAATAATTAGTTTTGCAAAGATACAGTTTCTGCCATACTAGTTCTTTAGTAATGAAAATGACATCTGGGGCTTATATTTTACCCTCACAATAACTCATCAGACTACTTTGAATAGCAGCATAACGCATACTTCAAATAATAAAATTTTAGGCGTGGTCTTACTTCTGGTCATGTCATATTTTACTCCTTTATGCACGTAATATATTACCAGACTCTGTTCATGTCACTGTTTTACATCAATTCCAATAGGAACACATAGTTAAGATGAATTTAAAGAGGATCAGTGAATTTACTGTAAAAGCAATACCCAATACGCTTTCTTATGCATGTACAAACACAGTAAGAACAGGAGTGTAGAGAGTTCTTCAATTATAAATTTTGAGGGTTTACTTTTATGATAGATTTTTTTAACTATATTATTATTATATGTCATAATTTCTTTGTAGTTAACAGGTAGTAGTGATGGAAACATATATATGAAGACGTTGAGGATGTTATTAGATGATAAGTGTGAAATTTACTAACCGTGTCTCTAACCACAAGGGATGGGAGAGCATTATGGTTGCAGAGATCTAAGCAAACTTCCATTCCCGAATTTCCACATCCAACTACTAAAACCTTCTTACCACAGAAAATACTGCCACTTTTATATGAGCTAGTATGTAAGATAGGCCCTTCAAACTCACCCATTCCTTGGATTTGTGGCACAAACTCCTCAGCATTCTCTCCAGTAGCTACTATGAGCCAGTCACAAACATATTCTGTCTCCTCCTTTTTGATGTCTTGAGTCTTCACCCTCCAACAGCCACATCTGTGATCATAATTGGCACTGACCACTGTTCTGCTAAAAGCTGGTTTGATGTGAAAATGGTTGGCATAGGCCTTCAAGTAGGCCAAGAATTGTTGCTTTGTTGGATAAGAGGGAAGGTGTTGGGGGAATGGCATTAGAGGGAGTTGGCAGAATTGCTTAGGGAGATGAAGGCATAGGCGGTCATAAGTCTTGAACTCCCACATTGAAGCTATGCAATCAGCCCTTTCAAGGATTAGGCTTGGAATGCCTTTCTGTTTAAGACATGCTGCTGCAGCAAGCCCTGAGGGTCCAGCACCCACTATCACTGCTCCTCCCACACCTATTACTCTTCTCATTTTACCCATCTTTACCTCAACATAATCATGGACCCTTTTTCCTTCCACCTCCTTCAAGTACTCCATCAAAACCATAAAAGCCTAATAACTTCAAGGGCTGCACAAACTCACCTTAAAAAAAAGGTTGTGGATATATAAATGTAGTCACAGTTGTGATCACAATGTGGTCGCAGACACCTAAAAAGTCTTGATGCTGAAGCTGAAATCAGACTGTTGAGTCAAACAAAACCATGTTAATACTTTGTAAGAAGTTCAAAGTCAGTCATATGAAGTGAATAGATGAGAAGGTGAAATGAGCATATGGTTTTGTGAGGGTCTGATTTGGTTCAATATACTAACTGAGTTTGAAGTTTGGTTTTGTTGAATGGATGAGAAAGCAGGAAGCAAGGACATGAACAGAAAGAAAAAGAGAGAGCAAGTTAAAGGGATTTTTGTATTGGTGGATTGGAAGTATAGATACATGTATGTGTATATATATATATATATATTTGAATTGGTGACTGGTGATGAGTGCTAAAAGGAGTTTGGTTTTTATAAGTGTACATGTCCATGATAATAAAAGCTACTAAGAAACCAACTTTCATCTCCCAATCAAACCAAATACACAAATACATATTGAGAGTGGGAAATTTTTTGGTCTTATTAAGCACAAACACTCACTCAAATCCTACAGACGTACTCTTAACTTATTATAATATAAAGAATTCGATTTTTTATTATAATTTTGCAATTTAAAAACACCCTTCTATTGATTTATATCATCCAATTATTCACAAAAAGTTAGAAAATGACCTACTATTTATGTACGGGATGTTGCACTTTATTACGTATAACGTCTTAATGGCCCCATTAGTGATTTCGATCTACTTAAACACGCCATTTGCCTTATATTTTAATTTCTAATTTTGTGTTTAATTGTCTATATCTCTATCACATACAGGGACGGAGCTAGGTTTTACTTTTAAGGGGTCCACCACATAACTTTTTCTTTAATATAAAACAAATTAATACATATTAAAGTTTTCACTAAATATTTATAGTTATATATGCCTTTTAAAACTTCTAATTAAAAATTTACTTACAGAAATTTACTTATATAATTAAAACGTTATATACACAATACCTATATTTTCATACAAAATCCGACTAATTATGTTATTCATTGGCTTCTCTTTTATGACAATAATAACTATCACTCAATGAAAAATAAATTTATTCGGATTGTAAAAATATACAAGATAAGCTAATGGCTATATTGCTAGTTATAAAACTCGGATGAATCCATTTCAATCATGATTTAGTGAATAAACGAGTTAGATTGATGTTCCATTGAAAAAATGCATTCCGCTCGGATTAACCTCAATTCACTTGGTTAAGTCAGTCGAAAACCCAATTAATATTTTTTTAGATGTGTGTGTTTTTGTCTTTTGCACTTAGTTATAGCTGTGTGGTTGAATTTTTATTATATTGTTATTAAAAAATTATTTTAGATATTTGTTATTTAATTGTAATGATTTTTTTAACTATAAAAATCACATCTTACTTTGATTTTTTAATATTTAATATTAGTACTTCATTATGATAAAATTTTCAAATTTTTTATTATATTTTTCAAATTATATTAAACATATATAACATATTTTAATTATGCTGAATAAATTATATTAAGGGTGTGTTTGAAAAAATTATCTGAAAAATTATTTTCTCATAGGAATACAAGTATTTGCAAATACGTGGATAATACTAGTGTAAAATAAACTCTTAACACACAAATTGCACATTCAATTCAACGATAAAAATATATAGTAATGAACATACATTTACTTCAAAATTGACATTGGCTAAGCTTAGAACCAACGTCAATTGATATCGGCAATCACATATAAAAAATTTAAAATTAAAATAATGACAAGGTAAAAGTTAAGTAATATAGTTCAAAATTTATAAATTAAGAAATTTTGAAATAAGAAAATTTAAAGTAATTATATCAAACACTTTTATATTGGTTAAACACTCCCCTTACTACCCTATTCACATAGTACAATAAAGTTTAAAGAATAATCAAAGATTAAGATGCAAGTTTAAATAGTAACAAAAGTTAGTTAACAATTTTTAATTTAAGTTGTTCACATAAACCAAGGTTAGTTTTATCAATATTTTATTATTCTTCACGAAACTTGTATTTTTAATTTTATCAATTTTTTCGTATTCTTATGCAATGCATGACTTTGGGGTCTCTTCGATAGACTTTTCTGACCATTGAAGATTTGATTTCTATTTATTTTATAACCCTAAATTATTTTCCAGGTTACAATGTATCCATCACTGTGTATCGAAGAGTCAAATTGGCCTAAGATAGCTTCTCTCTAGGCACTAAACCAAAGTCATGTTTGTTAAGTGCAAAGTTGAAGAAAGCCTTTATTTTATTTTATTTTTTATTTCACATTTTTCTAATATATATAAATACTCCATTATTTGGCCTCTCGTCACTTTCAAGTTTTCAAATCTGTCTCTTTCATTTACTATTCTTGAATGTGGCATTTACATATTCTTAACTAATTCCCTTTCAATGTTCTTTATCTCTACCATTGTCCCTCTTTGTCCTTTTCAAACAATTTCATTTTTCATCTTTAATCTTTCATCTTTTATCCCATACCTTCTTAACTACCAAATTTTAGTTGCCTCTACTTTTTTTTTCTATTTTTGTCCTTCTCTACCCACTCTTCTACATATATTATTGCAACCAAATGGAGAGAAACACTAAGTTTAGGACTATAGACCAAGTTTCGGGTCATCCACTAATCACTCCATCCATTGCAAAACACAATAGTGCGATCGTACTACACCAAAAAATATATTATGGTTTCTGCTTTAAAACCTAAATATGGAAATTCATTATCAAAATCAGAAATTTGCTAAAGACAAACGACCAATTAGATTGTTGTCTGCTTCGATACTTTTTTATTTATCAAATATTACAAAGTTAAAACAAGTAATCTATTCTTATATTATTTGATTCAAATGTACAATTTGGAAGATAAGATTCTCACTTGCTCAATTTTCTTAATAGAACATTCTAAGTACTTTATTCTCTCTTTTGGATGTCTATCACACCTTCGTTTTGCAGTTATAGCAAAGTAATTTCTCCATATTCTAACTTTATCTAACTTTTATCTATTAGTTTAAAAATAACGATTTAAAATTATTTATCATAAATCCAAAATACGATTATACTTTTAAATATGTTCATCTACTATCATTTTTAATTATAAAACATTTTTCGTATTCAAAAATGTTTATTTGTTATATGTTTTTATGTATAAATAATATTTATCTTATATAATGCTTGAATTTAAATAGTAGTGATATACAATGAAAGTCTAGCCGTAAAAAATATTTATCTTAATTATTTCAATTCAATCTAAAATCGATTTATAAGACAATATTTACATTAATTTATATATTATAAATTAATTTGCTATATTTGGTATGAGAATAATTGAGTTTTGTTTAATAAACTTAAACTTGAAGTATGAGAAGTCATTAATTTATTCTCTTAAGATTTGGACATTAATATTAATTTTTATGTGATTAGACTCGTGTATTTGGGTATTTTGTGTTATGGCTTATACCCAAAAAGGCGTTTAGCTGATTAAACTAATTTCCAGCTTTCTGCTAAAAATATATGACATAACCACCAATAATTGATTACATCTTTGGCATTCATAAGAAGGTGGTCACATTTCTTTGAAGTGATTGCAAGTTAATCAACAGTCGTAAATCCAGTCTTCTTTTTCTGTTGACATATATAAAATAAAATAAGATAATGATATTTTGATAACATTTTAACATCATTTACGTATCATTTTGTGATTAGTCCATGTTGGTGTTTATGATTATTATTATTGATTGTGGAATAATTTTAAATCAAGACAGATGTTAAAATATTGTAAAAAAAATATTTTCAAAGGATCATTATTCAATTAAATAGAAAGTAAAAAGTGAAGTCATTCGTAAGAATGGAACTACGACGTGTAGACTATGAAATAAAATAGTAATTAGTGCATTCCCAACGAGTCAACGTAAAGCAGTTCGCTTTAGATTAAAGGAAAAATATACTGTTACCTGCCGATTTTATAATCGCAGAATTTGCACCCCTTTTTGATATTCGTTCTGATGTGTATCTATCGATTTCAACTGAAGGATAAAGATATAATTTCATATTATGTTGCTACACAGATGAAAAGGCTATTCATCTACAACTGAGGGTTTAATATGCAGCAACAATCAATCGTCATATTATATAATTCTTAAGCAATTTTCACCATCTTCAATGTAAAGCTATTTGGAAGGATGTTAAATTCAAAATTAAGCTTTTATAAAGAAAATTTATGGAGCATTAGTTTTTCATTTCTCACTGTTGTTTCTTGTGGAAGGTCGTCTTCATCCTATATAACATTATTTACTTCTTTTGCCTCTAATTTTCTCTGAGTTGTCTTTTCTACTCCACACCCGATTATATTATTTTAACCATATTGGAAATAGACTAAAGATATCTTTAAATGAATTTCTTTATTAGGCCTTCTATAATAAAAATAAAGGAAAGAAAATTAGTTTTTAATAACTTAACATTAGTGTTTCTACTGAAAGGGGACGAGAAAAACTCCTGCTGCTTTCGTTCGAGAATGCTCCATCTCCATCGATCGGTCCTCTTTGTTCCTGTCGTACCGCCTGGATCCTCCTCTCTCACTGCCAAAATCAGAGAAATAGAGAACTTACCTTCTCTATCAATTGTTATTTATAGAGTTTCAAGGAATATCACCCATTAATTTACCTCTTAATGATAATCAATGTCCACCTTAACAGCTCGACAGTGATCGTTACATCATTAATTATGCATCCATTGACATCCAAGGATTGTCTCCAGCAAATGGCTGAATAGTTCATAGGTATTACCCTGGCGTCCGATCGGAAATGATCGGCTTCCACCGCCCCTATGGTCGGTCTAATTAACCTGCTCGATAGTGACTCAAGCATATCCGGTCGGTCTAACCTACTCGATAGTAATAATTAGTTTTTACACAAATTAATTTGAAATTTTTTTCACACAAATTTTCTAATTCTTTTAATGTTTAAATAATTCATCCAATCTTACCATAATGCGGACGAAATTTAGAATCGTCTAATCACTACATCCGTTAAAAAAAATAATAGTGCGATTGTGAATGCGAAAGGTGCAAAACGAAAAAAAAGAATGAATATTCTACCTTTTATGTTATAGTGAATAGATGGTTTGAATTTTATAATTGGACTGAAGTAAATATTACAATTCAGGCAATATATATTTTAATGTTAACAAGACAAATAAGTACATAATTTCTTATTAACAGTACACACTTTTTTACACATGTATTAATTTTTCTGGCCATATGTATTAATTTTCCATGACTTTGTTTGAATATGCATTTTGAAAATGCTTCCTTTCGTTATAAAGCTATTATTTTATGTTGTCCACCTTAATTTAGTAATACTATAAAATTATAAATAAACAGTGCTCCCAGTATCTTTTTAAATAAGTATTATCTATCATTATATTAAATTGATAATTAACGTTTATTTAAAAAAGCATTATTTATTAAAATACCAATAAATAGCATTTCATAAAAAGAAATATCTATATTTAATTTATATTATTTTTTAATTAATAATTTAAAATAGATCAATAAAAAATGTTTATTTAAAAAACTATTATCGGTCGTTTAAAAAAACGTTGTTTAATTAATCTTTTCACTTTCTTGCTCCCATTTTAATTTTCAGCTTTTTCTTCTCCCATTTCCCTCTTATCGTTTTCATTGCCGAATTAACAGGTTCCACACAGTTTTTCAGAGTTCTCAGCGTTCCGCTGCTATCGTCCTTCTCATCGTCGTTAGTGGGCTGTAGTAGTGGCGGCGTCGGCATGTTCGTCAATGGAGCTGGTTTAGGATTTATTTTTCTGGTGGAGTTTGTTTTGGGTTATGTGCATTTGAAGCCGTGGGATTTATTCTTCTTCCCCTTCTTGGAGATCGTGGGATGAGACTGGTAAAAGATCCAAGAGATATAACCACAAACAAGTAGGTAATGACTGCGGCAGTAGAGAGAGGATGTTCCTATCACACCATTTGTGTTTTTTCAGCAGTCAGACAATCAATGATTCAAGATGACACACGAGATTCATTGTCTATATATAAAATTGAAAGTTTTGAGATTCATTTAATCTATGATTCTTGTCAGTTATGGTGCATTGATTTTTACTTTCTTGTTTGTTTCTTTCTTCATAGTTGAAAAAATTGCAAATACTTAGCAAAAAATATGAACATGAATGCTAAGTTGACCTAAATGTTAGTCTGGTTACCTTGATTCTCGGATTAATGAATTCTTGCATATAAAATTATGAAATGCAAATGGCATAATTTATATTTGGTTTGCAAATGTTTAAAAAAATAAAGAATTTGAGATTATCGAGTGAAAATCAGAATTTAAATTGAATCCTTTTGTCTACAATAGAAGTCAAGGATAGAGAAAAAAAGAACATGTTAAAGAAATCTTGGCTTTTCTAGAAACTGCAAGAATTCTTGTTTGACATCCAAAGAATATAAAGAGAACTAAGCAGAGCAATACGAATATGCTTTGAACCTTCTCCTTCAAAACTGTGTCTGCTGTTTTGTTAAAGATAAAAGAAAAAAATGTTTGTTTGAAAAAGAATAGGAAAAATTAAAAGATTATTTATTTATATACTTTATTATTTACTATTTTATTATTATTATTATTATTATTATTATTATTATTATTATTATTATTATTATTATTATAATAATAATAATAAAAGAATGTATTAATTATTTATGGGTCTGAATCAATTATGTGTATAATATAAAGGTATATATTAGTTTATAATATAGCATAAGCTATTCAAAACATTTCTTTATTATGGATTTTTACATGTAAGCTTCTACTTTAGTTCGATTTTGTTCTACTTTAGTTCGATTTTGTTTAGTTTGGTTTGTTTTAGTTTGGTTTAGTTAGGTTTGATTTGGTTAGATTCTGTTCAGTTCGGATTGATTCAGTTCGATTCGTTTTAAATCAGTTAAGTTCGATTGGGTTTGAAAAGGTTCGGTTAGACTTAACTCGACTTAACTTAGTTTAGCTTGGATCAGTTAGGCTAGGTTTAGCTCGGTTCGGTTTGGCTCGGGTCAGTCCATGACTCGGTTCAGCTCAATTGGTCTTGGCTCAACTCAGCTTGACATGCATCGACTCGGCTCGACTCGGATTGGCTCTGCTCGGTTCACTTCGAATCGACTCGATTCGACTAAATTCGGCTCGGATCGACTTGGTTCACGACTAGGTTCAGCTCGGTTCGGGTTTGGATCGATTCGATTTGGTTTTGTTTGATTCGGCTAGGTTTGGCTCAGCTCGGTTGGACTCGGCTCGGTTCAACTCGGTTGTTCTCGGCTCGACATAGTTGGGCATGGCTCGGCTTGGTTCGGTTCAGTTCGGCTCGATTCAGTTTGGCTCGCCTCGATTATGTTTAGTTCCATTCAGCTCAGCTCGACTTGGTTCACGACTCGGTTCAGCTCGGTTGGTCTCGGCTCGGCATGGCTCGACTCAGCTCGGCTCGTCCTGATTCGGTTCGGTTCGACTCGCCTTTGCACGGCTCAGCTCGTCTCGGCATGGTTTGGTTCGGATTAGTTCAACTAAGCTCAGCTCGGCTCGACTTAGCTAGGTTCGGTTCAACTCAGCTCGGCTCGACTAAATTCAGCTCGACTCGGTTCATGATTTGGTTCAGATCGGTTGGTCTTGGCTCGGCTCGACTTGGCTCGGCTCGGCTCTGCTGACCTCGGTTCGGTTTGGTTCGTCTCCGTTCATGACTCGGTTCAACTCGTTTGGTCTCGGCTTGGCTCGTGTCGGCTTGACTCGGTTTAGCATGGTTCGGCTCGGCTCGGCTTGACTAAATTTGGCTCGGCTGGGTTCACAATTTTGTTCAACTCAATTGGTCTTGGTTAGGCTCGACTCGGTTCAGCTCGGCTCGCATCGGTTCGTATCTAATCGGCTCGCCTCGCCTTACTTGAGTTCACGACTCGGTTCAGATCGGTTGGTCTTGGCTTGGCTTGGCTCGTCTTGGTTTAACTTGGTTCTGTTCGACTCGGCTAGGCTCGGCTAGGCTCGGCTCGGTTCGGCTCGGCAAGGCTCAACTCAGTTCATGACTTGATTGTTCTCGGCTCGACTCAGCATGCCTCGACAAGATTCGAATCTGTTCGACTCGGCTTGGCTCAGCTCGGTTCGACTTGGGTAGGATCGGGTCGGTTCGGTTCGCCTCAGCTCGGCTCGTCTCAATTTGGCTCAGATGGGTTTGGCTCGAATATGCTCAGCTCGGTTCAGTTCGGCTCGTTTCAACTATGTTCGGTTCCATTCGGCTCTGCTCGACTAAATTCAGCTAGGCTCAGCTTGGCTTGGTTCACAACTAGATTAAACTTGGTTGCTCTCGGCCCGTTTCGGCTCGGCTCGGTTCGGTTCGGTTCTTTGTTTGCCGCTTATTTTCACAATCTCCTTTCACCGTTCTCTTCGTGGTCATAAGTTGTTCTCTCTGATTCCCTCTTTTCCGATTCGATTCTATATCCAATCCCTCAACTTATTACGCCTTTTAACTATTGCCTCGGTGCCGCGCTGCTTTTGTTCCTTTCCGACCCTCACGAGAATGTTTAGGACGTTCTTTTTTTTTTACTGTGGTTATCCAACGTCACTATACATTGACTGATTGGTTGGGTGGTTGATTTTGGTTTCAGCTTTGTGTTCAAAACTATAGTATCTACTTTCAAGAAATAATATCGTGTCTTGTTTTGATGTATTATTTCCATTATTTTCCTATAGCAACTTCTGTAGCATGCTGTTTAGTCATCTTAAATAGTAATCTATCGTACCATGTAGGGAGAAGACAAAGATTTTGTGAAAGAGTGTAATGATGCGTTCTTTGCAACAAGCTAGCTGTTTGGACCAAGGGGGTGATTTCCCCTGCAAAAGGGTATGGGAATAAAAACAGACTTTTACCTCGACTAAAGAAGTTCTTCAATGTTGAAGGAGGTTTGGTCACTCGGAGCACGTCCTCTTTGTCTTTCGTCGTGCCATCCGATTTGAGAGTTTCATTTTTATGCGCCCTGTTACATTGTCGATTAATTAGACATCACTGGATATACTTACAGTGCAGTTATGATAAATGAACTTACCACATGCAATAATATTAACATGTAATTGAACGATAGTGTTAAATTTTTCTTATTGAGTTTAAAATATTTGTTTCTATATCATTTCTGTGTTTTGATGTTCTGTATCGTCACGCTGGTTTATATACAGTTACTTGAATTTATGAATAATAATTATCTCTTTTATACATCTGGAGCAGTGATGGAAGCGCTTGGCTCCTGCGTAACAAACAAGTACGGATTACGGGTAAAAGGTAATGAGTGGTCTAGTTACTTAAAAGAAGAAATTTTTTATTCATTTTCTGCAATTTGTTTTCTGTTTCATATTTTCAAGACTTTAGAGAATATATCTGTTATGGTATCCTAACTTTGTTTTTAGGAAATGAGAATCTTGAAAATGTGTTTGGCTTATTCGTTTTCAAAGAATTGGAAATATCGTAAAACAGTTTTTCAGAGGTTTAAAGTAAATATTGATCGTAAGAATTTTATGGAATGCATCCTTTTCCTTTTCCACTCCTGCAATTTCATAGATTGAAACCTCTTTATACGTGTAAGGTATTATGGTGGCAATGAGTACATTGATGTGCTTCAACCCTATGTCTAGAAAGGCAGTGGCTACATTTCGTGTAGATGTTATCTTCAACCATTATCTGGTTCCTCAGCTAATTTTTCAGTATGTTGGATGAGTTGAAGGAAAACTGGTAGCGAACAGGCAAATTCTGGAGCAAGAACATGGGGGCGTGAAATAGAAAACTTGGAGAGAATATGTCGAATTTAACCACTGGTTTGTCGTCAATGTCATACCTGTGGGACCATCTTCAACGGTCTGTGCTGCCAACATGTCTATTCCTAAAGTAACATCCTACGTTGGGTGGATCAGAAATGGAAGAAGGATAATGTATTTTATATGGATAAATAACGAAGAGATATCATATTGCTGCTATATCGTGTTTGAAAGCACAACTTAATTTTTATTTAAATTCAATTTAATTGTCTTTTAATTTATTAAAAAGGTTGTACATTAACACACCATCTCTGAATTTAAGTTGTTTTTTAAAGGGTTAAATATATTTTTAGACCATTTCTGGTTTTCGTTCTTCTTTCAAAATAAGATACAATTTGGTCCTCATTTTTTTCGAAACTCTAGTTTTAGTCCTCGAAACTTTGGTTTTAGTTCTCGAAAACTAACTTCGAAAACTACCACATTTTTAACGGTGTTAGTTTTCGAGGACTAAAACCAAAATTTTGAAAAAAATAAGAATTAAATTGTACCTTATTTTGAAAAAGGGACAAAAACCAGAAACAACTAATAGTTTAGGGACTAAAAACATATTTAATCTTTTTTAAATAAAGAATCGTCACGGGAATTTATTATGATGACAACTTTTTGGAGAGAAAAAAAAATAGCTAACGAGCTATATTTTGAAGTAAAGAAGAATTTGATAGTAATAGATGACACTCAAATTTTTTTATCAAAAAGGAATTTTTTTACTAATCCATCTGTTAACCTAAAATTCTTATAAAATATTAAGTCTATTAAATTTTACGCATCTAAAAAGTTTATATTATTTTATTTTACATAAGGTCTTATTGAAATATAAATCAATAATTACTGTTTGCAAATATCCAAGTCAGTTAAAATTTATTCTACATTGTTTTAACAATAATATCTCACTTGGTTAAATATGTGGGTCGATAGAATTTAATAGTGATAAAAATTATTAAAGGAGATATTTTACCATAACTAACTCGTGGTATCATTTGATTAAGCATGTATATATCCATGTGAGTTTGCATTTGTTCCTTTTTCTATTTTTCGACGAAAAGAAAAGAAGGATAAGTTTGTGGTTTCACATAAATATTTTTAAAATAAAATAATAAATTAAAATAAAATTATTATTTTAACATTTTTGTTTACAAATGGTAATCACCTCTCTTAAATAAAATAAACAAATTGCCCTCTCTTCTCATGTCTCAGTTAATGAACTCAAGTTTTCCCCTTCAAACATGTTTTAAGAAAATTAAATTTTATATTTTTCTCATCAACTTTGTTTGGTACGTTTTTATTATTGATTTTTTTTTCTTTGCCTTCGCAAGGGGCAATTGACGCAATTGTGAGTTTTAATGAGATTTCAAGTTGTAACCTTATTCTTCGGTGATATTAATGTTATTGTGACTTTGTGAGCGTTCGCTTTATAGGTAACTAAATGTTGTGATAAAGTGGTGTAACTATAATTTAATGTAGGAAACATTTAAAATTGGTTTTAATATTTTCTGTGGGTAGTTTTTTTTTTTTCAACCAAGAATTATATATTTATAACAAAAAGTCTTAACATAAAATATCTCCGTTAGCTTCTGATTCAGAAAACCAGCTTTAATCACCTGTTTTATATGTTAAATTGTTTCAGTGTTGTCCAAAAATAGAAGATAGAGTCTCCATTTTAGTACGTATTGGTAATCATGGCTTCTGGATTACCCTGTTTATCCATCCATTTTTTTTCATACGTGGGCTTGGTATTTGAATTTATTATCTCATTTATTTCTTTATTACGCTAATTTTAAATTAAAAAAATAAAGGATAATTCATTTTTCGATTTCAATATGCTGCTTAGATAATTGAGAGTTTATTGTAGTTAATGAGTTATTATAGACTTGATATTACTTATGTAGTAAGTATTGAATAGATACACTTAGTGTTCTAATTAGGAATATTGATACTCACTTGCAACACTTATAAAATATGTATTGATTCAATGGAGTATGATATTGAATATAGTGGATTTATAGTTATACTATAAGAATACAATGATGCTAATTGGATCTTTGATTCAGATGAAACAAAATTTACTAATGATTATGTATTCACTTTAGGGGTGATGCGATTACATGGACATTAGACATAAAAACAATTATTACAATATCAACAGTTGCTCTCAAAATTGCTACTAGTAAAGCAGAGTAGTTAAAAAAATTATTAGCAAACATTCCACTAGGGATGAAACCAACCTCATCTATGTCAATACATTGTGACTGTCAATCAACAATAATTATAGCTAAAAACAAGGACTATAATAAAAAAAATAAATATATACAGTTGAGAAATAATTTGGTGAAGCAACGGCTAAAAGTAAAATTATTTCTATTAATTATGTGAAGTTAGAATGGAATCTAGCATAACTTTTAACAAAACCAATGGAAAAAAATGATTTTAGAAACATTAAGGAGAATGAAACGTAAGCTACTTGCAAACAAAAAGTGATGGTAACATAACTTTTGTAATTGGAGATCCTATGAATAAATTCATAGGGGTAAAAACAAGTCATTTGTTAGTTTTGATTGCATTAAATTAATTTTAAATCAATTATGTTCATTCTTATGTGTGTGAAAAATGAGATTATATTATTAACAGGTTAAACTTTTAATTAAAATTCTATGTGGCATAAAAATTTTAGTTTAAACAAAGTTTTTAATGATATTCATATCTCTTACAAGTGGTGTATGGTTTACATCATATACTTATGAAATCACCTATATGAGTATCGATTAGGACCACTTGTAGATTTTGGTATGATTTCTAGAAAACTCATAAATACAGGTATAGTCTAATAAGTGTAACACAACTATTACAACAAAAATTGTGGAAGTGTTATGTATTGATTGACCGCTAACACACGTCAAATATCTTTTATTCATATAACTACTATCATTTCCAAAGATAATTTATATTTCTTTGGCCCCAAATGACCTTCATTGTAATCCATATACTTCTCCAAAGTGTATTATATTTTCTGCTTAGTTCCAAAATATAGAACTGGGAAAAGTTTTATATGGTTTCATTGTGAATGACAGTATTCTGTCCTACCAAGTTTCCACAAAGATTTCACGCATTATGTGCTATGCTACATGTAAAAAAATAGATAACTTACGTTTTTGCAAAACCACAGGTAGCACATAGATTGTTGTCTAAATTTGTTCCTGTTCTCAGTTGCCACTTTATTGATTAGAGTTTTCCATGCAAAGTGTTGAGAGCAGAAAGATGCGCAATGACAATTATTTAGATAGTGAGTTGTCATGACATATTTGTCATACTAAAGTTTTATTACCATCACAAGGCAAGATCTAAAGATACCAAGATTAGGCATACTAGGTGTGATGTTTTATTTCACGAACAAAATCAACACAGAAAAGTCCACTATTGTGACACTTTCTTCTTTTGAATTATAAAGAAATGAAAAAAAGTTTTTCAATATTATTTCATAATTTATATAAAAATAATTATAGTATTTGAAGTGATGCAAGTATCTGTTTGTTACTTTGAGAAACTTCATGTTTTTTTTTTTGAATCTGAATCTAATTATACCAGGGATGGTCATGATTGTAAACTTTGATGTGAATATATAAGTGAATTAAAAAAGAGGGAGAAAGAAGGCTTTAAACTTTTTTACAATATCAATTTACTATTACCATCACTCGTTCAGCTACAATAAATAACTATAACGTAATTTTTATTTCATTTAATTAAACTAAATTTTAATTTATAATGTCAAGTGAGTAATAGATGAATGAAATTTGTTTTCACCAGTGTCCTTTTAAGACAAGTTTATTTTAAATAGTATTGTGTATTCCAATAGAGAATCACCACTTATTTAGCATCTTATTGTTTTATTCTTTTCTATTGTTACCAAAACGCATATATTATCATTTTATTAAGCTAATAACGATTAAGTTGTAGTATATCACATATACGATAATAAGTATAACTAACCTGTCAACAAAGAATAATTTGTAATTTGTTTTTATATTTTTTTTTAATATATAAATATTTTAGTTAATCTTTTTTATCTTACTTTTATGAAGTAATTATATACTTTTTTTATCATTAATGGAAATAAATTTTCTTTCTCTATTCTTCTATCATATTATACCTTTTTTTTATTATTTTACTTTTTTTTTTGTCTCCTCCTCATTTTCATCTATTATTATATTGTAATTTCTTTTTAATACTAAGAAGCCAATGAGTGACGCAACGGCTCTTAATCCTTAGCCCATTCTATTTCTTTATCGTAATGTGTATTCCAGCTCAGCAAGTCACTTTAGATCTTCACCGTTCAATTCTTTTCCAGTGTCACCAAATTCAGTGGCCAAACCACTCAATTTCATTGTACTTTTAAATTTCTTTCTGCAGCCGAACAAAACTCCTCTAACTACCGAAAATACCCTCCCAACGTTCGCATTAACCATCGTCTTTATTGAAACAGCCAAAGGTCATTATCGTCGTAGCAGAAGTGCCTTCAGAAATACTATCGTTTTCTTAAATTCCATTTATTCGACTATTCGTTTTCATTTATTCGTATGCATTTATTTATATATATTTTCTCTCTCTTCTTCCTCTTCTTTCACTGCAACACAGTGTGTTACTCTACAATGAAGGTTTCAGCAGTGGCGAATATCGAGTTCTGAACTTCCACAGCGAACTGAGTCGCACAACGGAGGACTTCCAACATGTTGGACGGAATACTTGGGAGAGGCTTCACCGCGAAATGGTTCTTCCTCTGTGCTTTGTTTTTATTTATTGTTGTTATTATTTGATGAAAGGTGGAGAGAGTTAAGAGTGCGTTTATGCTTCTCATTACGATAAACGTGATTTTTTTTTCTCCTGTTTTTTTGTTCTCAGCAAATCGTTGATCAAATTGACGAAGAGTCGGATTGATGTGATACGGAGGAAGAGAAGAGCTACAGAGAAGTTTCTGAAGAAGGATATTGCTGATCTATTGCTCAACGGTCTCGATATTAATGCCTACGGAAGGGTAATCGGTTCTCTTCCTTTTGTGTTTGTTTTTCTTTTGTGCAGTTTCTCGATTCTGTAACGTTAGATTATTGAGGATGCTAGTTTTCATCGAGTGATGGATTGCAGTAGAGTTTTTAATGTGTGAACATTGCCTTGTCTCTTTGATGAACTCGTTTTCAATTAAGTTTTGTTTTGTTGCGAGGTGTTTAAACAGGCGGAAGGACTCGTGGTTGAGTTAACACTGTCCTCTTGCTATGGTTTCGTTGAACAATGCTGTGAGTTTGTGTTGAAGCACCTCCCAGCGATGCAGAAGCTGAGGTATTATTAGTTTGTTCGTTTGTTTTAAACTTCTTGATATCTCCTCTATTTATTCTTTTTTTCTTCATTTTAATTCTCAATTCAACTCGGAATTATGACTAATTGCTTTGGCTATTACAAAGTTAATGTGAATTTCGGCCCCAGGATGGGTATAAATGATGCACGAAATACAGTAAATTTTAGAACTAATAAATAAATAAAAAGTATGGATACGTTACTATAATTCTGAAATAATATGAACGACGAATATAAAATCGATGTAAATTGTGATAAAATCATTTATTTCAAACTCGTATAAAATATCTAACATATCACCGATGTCATATTGTGAGTTTGATTGAATGAAGAAAAGAATGGAAATTTTAGGAGACAAATATTGCTCAATTTAGTTTTTAAAAAATGTCAAACTACGCAGGGGCTTATAACGTATATCTAGTTTTATATCTTTATATCATGGCTGCACCTAGTTTGATTAAAGTCATACTCAAGCCGCCTATAGTTTTTTTTTTTTTTAAACAATAAATAAGTAACTAAATGTATCGTATGGATAAGCATTGCGTAACGGATACAAGCGCATTCGACCAAATAAAATACCCTGCTTCTCTGGAGATAAGGATTATGAGTGAGTTGGTGCGGTGTTTTTTCTTCTGATATCATCATTCGTCATTAATTTTTCTCTCGTTGTTTGATCAAGAATCCCAGTTGTAGAAATTGCACCATTTTAAAGGAAAAGGTTTCTTAATTTGTATCTACAATGCTGTAAGTGATTCCTTAAAATGGTCACCAATACTATTGACTACACCATAATGATTGTGCATCTACTACACGTTCACATGTGTGTAGTTATTCTGGTGTGGTTGAAAATTGATCTGGCATTTGCGCCTGCATTTTTTCTTTGTTTAGGTTCAGTTACGCTTTTCCCGATCATAAAAGCAACTTTAATAGCGTTTTTGGTGAGATGAACTGGTGAAAAGATGTAGAAGTGGGTGGAGTTATGTTTATTTATTTTTCAGTTGATGAATATGGTTGGTTGGACACCTGTAACTGTCACAAATGTCTCAAAATTGTTATGGTTGGATAGTCGTTGTATATTTTTCCTCAAAGTCAAGTTGAATACTTAATGACATAATTGCTTCCATTTCTTTTACAGTGGTTGCCCTGAGGAATGTAGGATGGCTGTATCGTCTCTGATGTTTGGTGCTGCAAGGTTTTCTGATTTACCAGAGTTACGTGACCTTAGACAAATATTTCAGGAGAGATATGGAAATTCCATGGAATGCTATGTCAATCAAGAGGTGATTTTTCAATTATGTTAGAGCTTAACTACATATTGATGACTTCTCATGTTTCCTGTATTGACTAAATTTTATCAGTTTGCTGCAAATTTGAATTTCAAGTCTTCTACATTGGAGAACAAGGTCTGCTTGATGCAGGATATTGCATCGGAGTTTTCAATAAACTGGGACTCCAATGCTTTCAAACTGCGGATGTCGAGATCCTCTGCAGTGGAACAGGTGCTGTCTTTTGCATTTCCTTTTCACCTTATACTAGTTTCGTTCTCAAAATTGAATACCTACATAATTCTTACTTTGTTTCAAATTTTTAGAATGTATGTGAAATTTTTAATTTTTTTATGTACAGGAACACAATGCTTGTATGCCCAACCATGATAAACCATCACAAGGCAAGGATCTTACCCAAAGGGAAGTAAGGAATGATGTTTTGTTAGAGGAAAATCGTGATCTTGCCGATGATAGGTGGAGATTTCAGCACGACAAGGAAGGTGTAGTCTTAAACAGACATCAACGTAATCTTCAGTCTAAATCCACACTCCCTGGGGTTAGGGAAGTTCATCATCAGAAAAGGGATGGCCATGATGATCCAGGAAGGCCTGAGGTTACAGTTGAGAAGAGCGACAGAGGCTATCGGAAGGAGAGTAGTATGCTTAAACCGATTGGGCATCCATCTCCGTATAAAACTGTGGAACAAATCGAAGGTGGTTCCAAGCTGCATAATAGTAGGGGGCATATCACCCCTCCCAGAGAAAACCAGGTTGGTATGCTAAAGCTGACTGGACACCAATCTCAGAAGAAAAAAGTGGAACAACTTGAAGGTGGTTCCAAGCTGCATCATAGTAGTGGGAATACCACCCCTCCAATAGAAAACCTGGGCAGTATGCTAAAACCGATTGGACATCCATCTGAGCAGAGACCATTGGAACGATTTGAAGGTGGTTCCAAAGTGCCCAATAGTTGGGGGAATGCCACTCCTCTGAGAGAAAACCAAGGTAGTACGATAAAACCAATTCATCGTTTATCCCAGAAGAAAACAGTGGAAAAAATTGAATGTGGTTCCAGGCTTGAAGATAGTTGGGGGAATACCACCCCTCTAAGAGAAAACCAGGACACTGCAACTGCTAGGAAGTCTCCCAGTCATGCGGGATCACATTTCAATAGTAATGCAAAGGAGCTATTCTCTGTTAATCATGTTGGCCCACCTGTAACTGATAAATCCGAGAGAAATGTTCGAAGGGATGAAACACCTACACTGAAGTCCTGCTACAGTAATGTCATTCCACCTCCATATGTTAAACAACCTAATTCTAAGCAGCAGAATATCACACGTGGAGCATCTTCAATTACCGACAGTGGTGGCCTCTCTACATATCATTCCGCACATGAGAAACTTGATACCACTGTGACGGAGAGGGTTCAAATAGGTTTGAATAGGTCTGACCAGGATTGGCAGGGCAATACACACGAGAGACTGAGCAAACAGAATCGTGAAAAAGAAATATCATTTCGACAAGATGCTGAAGAAGTCCATGTGCTAAAACCAAGATCTACGAGGAGAAGGCACTCAAGATCACGACCGCCAAGTTACTACGATGCCTCTAATGAAGACTCTGGAGTTCAGAGAAAATCAAGGAGCAGAAGCAGGAGACGAGATGATTCAAGACGTGGTCTGCAAGCTGTGTTTGAGGAAGAGCGGTATCAAAATGCTGAAGAGGAAAGGATAATAGATAAATTGCTGATCCATTATAGCAAAAAACCATCCGTCCTTGTGCCAGAAAAATTAAAAAGAAACTCTAAAATTCACCATGCACATCAAATGGATGTCTCAACCAAGGAATTGCAGAAGAGTGGAAGCAGCGATGGATCTGATGAGACACCAGTGTTGGTTAGTCATGCATCACGATCGTTTTCCCTTCCTCGTGAACAACGGAGAGAAGTGGAAATTAAGAAAGTATTTAATCGTGCTGCTACATTTGAGCCAGTTAGATCACACGACGCTCGGCATGTGCATCCTAATTTACCTGACTATGAAGATCTAGCAGCTAGGATTGCAGCTCTAAGAGGATGATAAAGGGTAAATTACAGAAGATTGCATTGTGGTGCTTTTATAAATCGTCATGCATGATCTCGTCTGTGTGGGTTGACAATAGTGACTCTGCCATCATCTTACATATGCTACGGGCTATACAGAACATCAATTCAAGTTTTGTCTTTTATGATGGTAGAAGTGTTTGTAACAAAAAATTACCATGTTCCTACTTTCTTCGGGTCGGCTAATGGGGAATAAAAGATGTTGAGACAGACGCTATTAGTTCAGAGCCTCTCTTACTAGCCCCCTTTTTTTCTGATAATGCTGTTTACACGTTTATAAATACATTATTTTGTAACTATTGCTTAATTTTATTTTATTTTCAATTCTGTAACATCTCACATGAATACAAAGCGATTTCTCACACTTTAATGCTTGAGTGGCACGTGGTTAAAGTTATGCAAAAGGCAACTTTTAATGTGCTGCTTCCAATTTTAAGAAGCAGTGAAGTTAACGAATCGAGGAAGAAGAGTGCACATGTATAACTTTTGTTACTTTTACGGTGCAAGCTTATGGCAGTAAATTGACAAATTGACTGCTCTGATATGGAATGTCAAAACACGAAATTCAGACTGGTTGAGGACCAAAGCCTTTGTGTTCCCTAGGACATTCTCCTTTAACGATTGCATCCGTTGCATCTAAGCCTCCTGTGTAAGGCCAAGGACGTTTTCCCGCCAAAACGGACTTGTTCTTACCTACCACCCCTATATTACCGTGCCTCTTCTACAGCCACATTCTGCGAAGAGAGAGAGACACATAGAGAAACTATGTGAGCGGTTTCACTCCGAATAGATGAAGAACACATCCAAAGTGATTATGGGTGCAACCTTGGTGATGGTGGTAACCCTTGCAGTGGTCCTAGTCCTTATATTTGTGCTGTTAGCCGAGCTCTATTGTTCTCTCTTACTCCGCCGGCGCCACCGTAGAAACAACACCATTCCCAATGTCAGTACTCAACCCACAACAGCCAGAGCTAGTGCTTCACCTTCTCAGACAACCTCACACCACCAACAACAGTCTCCAATCAGCAGCATTTATGCACAAGGAGTCTTCCAAGCTCCAATAAGCATCCTTCTCCCCGCAGTTTCTTGCGAAGAAGACAAAGCTGGGCCAAGAAAGCAGATTCACTATCCTGAACTCCATCAGGTTGTTCAAGTCCAAATCCAACCCCGTGAATCCAATCCGAATCCAAGCCCTTCCCCACCTCCATCCTTCGTATCCATGACACCCTCAAAACCAAATCTCGAACACCCACTTCCTCGTACCACGGGAAATCTTTGTCATGATGATAAACCTTGCAGCGGCTTAGAACACCTTGTGTACATTTCCAACCCCATTTATGAAAACCACGAGAGCCAAGGGAGCGGAGCAAATACCCCATTTGAGACACCAGACACTTCGCCTTCACGTTTGGAAAGAAGTGGTTCTTCTGAGGAGGATGAGGCAACCCCTTCTGTCACCCAGTCACCTCCATCTACCCCTCCTTTGACTCCAATGAAGAAGCTCCCTTCAGAGGCTTGTTCCGTTTCTCTAAGAGATGCAAGGTCCTTGGCCACTTCATGCAGCGATTCCCGTAGCAACATTGGCCTCTCTTCATCCTCCGCCTCCCCTTGTACTTCTCCTTCATGGTAACCGTGATTCTTCTTCCATGCTGAGGTCAGATTGCACGCGTAAAGCTTCTGTTATTGGTATGTCTTAATTAGGAGGGTAGTTTTGTGAATAAGGCAATGGTGGAAGAACAAAAGTAGTAACTGCAGTTTAGCAGCATGAGAAAAGAAGCTATGAGTAGTTTCTTTTTGCAGGTGCGGTTATCATAGCGCCTGTTTTTAGTAAATAGTAACACTCATGGCCACTCAACTTCATTACTATTTAACTTTGTTTATGTAGGCATTCTGCTAGCTTGTTACTCTTGGGGCATGCACGGTCCTTGTTTCCATTGACATGGTACTCACTGCTTGTTTTTTCTTGGAAACTTTCTGGATTTCTCAATGGGAAAATTTATATTATCGAGTACTTTAATTTGTTATCGCAAGAAGTGAAATGAAAACGTTTCTATCTCGAATTTTTATGGGCCCTGGTTGTGATTCCGATGCATGATATAATAATGTATAGAAGGGTAAACCCACAAATTAGCTCTCACCTGCTGCAGCTACGATCTGCGAGCACAGCCTTTAGCTTTTTGTTCATTTCGATAAGGACGACAACATTGCTCTGCTGCAATGCAACTCCTTTAGGCAAGAAGCTTCAGCTTTCCCCCTGATTTCTATTAAGTTATTTGATTTCAGCGGTTGAGAGATAATGAAAGATACGCGATTTTGTTGGGAAATTGAGAGCATGTGGACTGCAGTAATGGATGCTCACTGCAAAATAAAAATCAAAATGGTCCATTGGTGGAGAAACAGTGCATTGCAAGTACTATTGTCCTTTAAAATGTATTATATTACATCATTTTTAAGATTATCTAAGTTTAATTCCAACGGTCCAAGTCTTTTAAGATGCCATATTATGTCATTATGTTTTGAAAAGAGATATTTTTATAAAATTTAGGTGTTTAATTTGAATCTTTAGTTAAGACTACTACACTAGACTTTTTTTGGTTCGACTAAAAGAGAAAATGTAGATAAAATAAGTTTAAATAAAAGTATTCTTTATGTTGAGTAGAACAGGTGACATGTAAATTTTCTAACATTCGTCAAGTTTTTATAAATAAAAAAGTAGTGTACATAAGAATATTTTAATATAAGAATCTTATAAGAGCTGTTAAGATTAGTATTTTTACAATTTCTTTTATTTGTATTTCAACTTAATAATTAATTTAATTACATAATTAAGTTTTTTATTTTTAAATCTCAAATTCTTATAAAGGATTCTAAATTTTAAATTTAAGATTTGGAGTAAGATTCCTTCAAATAAATTTGTTTTAGTATATTTATCAATGGAGAAAAATTAGAAGAAATGAAAGCTGATATTTCCCTTAGGCTATACACAAATATAACTATTTCCGTGCTTAAAAAAATGAAAGCAGTAAAATTCAAAGATTAATGACAAATAATAGAAAGTTCTGGGTGAGATATTATAGGAATTAGCTTTAAGAATAACGAAAGTCTATTTTGAGCTGGTAGTGAAATTGAACAAATGGTACGATTCCCTAACAAAATAAAGAAATTGAAATTCTAGTAAAACTTAATTTCTTACATCCTCATTAATTAGTTTTAGATTATTAAATGTCTAGTTTACATCAATATAGGAAGATAATAGAGAGAATGTCAAATTATAATAAGTAATAAAATAAAATAACATGAACCAGAAGTGCCACTTTAGCCAAAAGTTTAAATAACTAGAGATGCAATGACATTCACAAGCTTCTCTATATTTGGGAACAATTTTTATTTTTTTTACATATTTTTTGTATACTCTTTTTTACTTCTATAACTATAAACTGTTTTTTTCTCAAATTTATTTGCATTTCTAAGTTACTCATATCCCTTAACTAGTTAATAGTAAAAATCATTTGGGATTTATTTTGTAACGACCATTATTATTTTTTATTTCATTTTAAAGTAAAATATAGAAGCAGGAAATGTCCATCTTTTTCACTGATAATCTAAATCTTTAAAAAAAAAAAAAATTTCTTATAATTTTAGGTTAAAACTTTTTTAAAGTCTAAGAAGTCAGGTTTGGATTATTTAAAATGCCTTTTCATTTCAACATATTGATCTATTTAAATAAACTTAAATGTTTGTTGGTAGATAAATAAATATAAATGAAGAATAATAATGGTACTTTTTTTTAATTTTTCTATAATATGTCAAAAAAGGATTTGTTAACTTAATTTACCTTTTGCAAAGGTTGTTCAATTTATTTAAACCATATTTATTGTTTAAAAATAAAATAAGAAAACAGAGTAAAATGCAATAATGGGGCTATCTAAATATATAAAAAGAAAAACTTTAGGCAATTGATCAAGGTTTCATACTGCACAGGCAAAGTATGATAAATCAAAAAGTCAAAGAGAAAGTATTGGACACAATGATGTCATTACATTTGGATGCAACAGAGACAAGTTCTTTTCTTTTCATCTTTTGGTCAGGTCAAAATGAGATACAGACAAAATACCATAAGGTATAGAACAATGTATTAACTCTAAAAGGTCAAAATAATTGAAAAAACAATTACTTTTGAAGGTGACAAATTATGATTTTCACATGTGAAAAGCCAAATGAAAACCATCTAAAAGTTCTCATGATGCTGAATGAAAGCGATCTTTTTCCAAGCAATGGACAACTTTGGATCTTACAATGTACACTGAACATGTCTTTGTTCTTCTTGTTTGAGCAATTACGTTGACATCAACAATGGACACAGTGTATATATTTGAGTACAATTAGACATGACATTATAAATAACGATACTTCCCAGAGGACACGAACATGCCATTAAGCACAGCAAAAGTATCTTCTTCTACTTTCTGTAGGTCTGCCATGCAGCTTGATTCCACTTTGACGTGAAGGGTTAGCTTTTACCAATCTCTTAGCTGCAAAATGTTTGTATAATTTCTAGGTAAGCAATCTTAACACAAACGTTAATTGGTTAATAATTCATTGAAGATTGTGAACTAAATAATTGCTTCTTAATGTTGTTGGCATTGTTTAACAGAAAAAAAGAAGAAACAGATCATACAATATTCAACAAAATTTGACCCACGGAATAAGCAAATGCAAGTGCTCTTGGATCATATTTGGTTGGAACAATGCTTCTAGGGTGAATGTAAATTCTTTTACCTATTTCATAGAAGAGTTCGTTCACATTTTGTGCTGTTTTTGCTGAAGTTTCAAGAAAAGACAAGCCACTTTCTCTGGCATATTCCTCACCCTCCTGCAACCATCAACACAATGTACGTTACATGAAACAAGAGTAAGAAATTCTTACGCTTTCTGTAGTGGGGAGGGTCAACAGAACCAAAATCAAGAGAATATATAATTCACTAGAAATACCTCATTGCTGACTTTTCTGTCACCCTCCAAATCAGCTTTGTTAGCCACCAAAAACATTGTCAAACTTGAATTTGCTGATGTGAATTGTCAAATAAGTATTATGTAATGAAATTGTGATGAACTTTTCACATAATGATAATTTTCAGAAGTAGAAAGACCATTTTTTTAACATTTTGACAGTACCTACCTTGTCTTTGCACTTCTCGAACCCACTTCTTTGCTCGTACAAAAGAATCCTGAGCCCCAATATGCATTATTTATTAGTCAGATATGTTCATTGTAAATGTACTGAACTGATACATTACGCAGTAGATTATGTGAACAAAACATATATTGATTCTTTTAAGGATAAATACATTAGACTAATCATGAAGCAATGAAAGTAATAAATTGTATTTATAGTTTAGACTATAGATCATTTCGAAACGATATTCATTTACCATGCTTGTAATGTCATACACAACAATGGCTGCAGCAGCACCTCGATAGTACATAGGAGCCAAACTGTGGTATCGTTCTTGCCCTGCTGTGTCCCATATATCAAATTTTACAGTGGCTTCGTTTAAAGACAAGACCTGAGTGAAAAATGCAGCTCCAATTGTTGATTCCTGCACACATATATATTAAGGATGACCCACCACGAATCTACATGATAATGTGAGGAGGCATAAGAGCACTAAAATAGTAATTGTAACCTGGTACTCGGAAAATTGACCTTTGACAAATCTAAGAACCAAACTTGTCTTTCCTGTTCCCATGTCTCCAAGAAGTACCTGGGAAATCACAGAAGGTGATGATAACAATTTTGGAATACTTTCTTCTGCTAATCATGCATGCCCTTTTGATCATTGGAAAATGAGGGGAGGAGGGTAAATTTTGAAATTTAAACCAGAAGAGAAAATTTTGAAATTTTTGTTTCTGGTGATTTCCTTTTCTCTCTATTTTCCCTTCATTCTCACTATCTTAACATGTGTAACAAGTTGTTTTTGAATGAAGATGAACACAAGAAAAAAAGGGGGACATACCTACCAGTTTTGCTTGTAAACTCTTGTTTCCTGTCTTCCTGGCCATAGCTTCTTAGATGATCTATGTGGGAAAAAAAAGGGAGAATAATTCTTCAGTTTTCAAGAGGCTTTTCAAAGAATGAAAAGAGAAGGCAAATGGAAGAGCTTGAAGGCCAAAAAACAATTATGGTACGTCATGATGACACTGTACAAGACTGGTAGTTATTTGGTTGGACTGGTAAGTCAGCTTATATGAATACAACTTTTTTCTTTCAGATTATCCACCACTTAGAATTTTAAATTTTGCTAAGTTCCATGCTTTTGCTTTTAAATTTGATCAAAGTTGTATCTAGTTAAGCCTAAGCCTTTATGATTTCAATTTTCCCTGTTTGACAAACACTTTTTTCTCAATACTAATTAAGGGGGTAATAACAAAATTAATGGACAAAGGATATTCGGAAGGTATGAAAGTAATTCATCTCCAAATTAATATAACTTATTTTTATTATTTATTAATGGTCTTTATCCTTCATTCATTCCTCATTTTATTTTAAAAAAAATTATATGATTCATTTTTGTTAAATTAGTGTTAACATGTTTGAAAAAGGTGACTTTGTATAAGTGATTTTGAACTCCTCCAACTTTTCACTCTCTCCATTTTTACTCATTATATCTATTTCTATTCTCTCTTGAGACTGTGGAAGAGTGACAACTAAAAACAAAGACAATGAATATAAAGGATTGAAGAATATTATAATTAATGTGATCACCTTTCGAGGTGTCAACATCAACTTAATATAAAAAGATTACATTAACTCCTTTTAAATAAAATACGGATTAAAGTGAATACAAAGAAAATTAAAATGGAATTAAATAAACCCTTCAACAAAGAAAATTAGATATGAGGCTATTTTATGCCCATATACAAGAACTAAATTAAATTTAGGAGTGTTTTGGATAAGAAAACATTTCAAATGACAATTAATCATGAAAAAAATTATGGAAATGTTAGATATTTACTTATTCGCATGAAAAAAAATTAGATTATTTTTGGATTTGTGGTAGAAAGTGAAATGGGATAGATTATAATATACTATAGCAAAATGGATTGGATTAAATACCGTGGGTAATTGATAGATGGCCCAATAAAGAGATTCAGAAGGAAAAATTAAATGATCAAGGATTTCATTAGAGATAGCTAAAAAATTACAATATTACTTAGTTTATATTTTAATTTTCTAAAGTGAGATGATACAGCTATATCATCTAATTTTCTATGTATTTTATAGGTTTTATAAGTATTTTCTATGATATCATTCACAAATACTTTTTGTCTTTTAACTCTATAGTTCTTTGTTTTTTTCTTAGCTTTATTCTATCAGTAATTTGCAATATTATAAAACAGATATTTCATTTCATTTATTGACAAAACAAGGTAGAGTAGAATAAATTAATTTTCACTTCCCCTTTTACTCTTACGTTAAATGATTTTCTTTTTCAAGTTCATCTGCTAACAAAACCAGCACGCACACCACGACAGAGACCATCCATCACGCACACGTGGAGAAGACGGTGGTCTAGGTGCCGTCGGTAGTATTCATCAATGCTCCACATTTTAAAAGAATTTAATTTTCGTTTAAAATATAAAATTAAAACGTGGCTGACACTGCCACGTGTCGTCGTTTATCATTAAAAAATTAAAGAAATCAGAATCAAAATTTTAAACAATAATCAACTATGATTTTTTATTATAATTAATAAAACAAAAACATATTTAATCTTTAAAAGAAAAAAAAAACATTGTACTATGCACTCACATACTAATTTCAGTAGGCAATCACATGAAATACCTTCCAACTCATTTTTCATAACAAAAAATTATCTTTACTTCCGACATAGATCATTTAAATAATAAATTTGATATTTAAAATATTTGTTAATTATCCGTAACTATAATATGATCATAGAGGATAATCATTAAAAACAGAAACAGTAATTTTTTTTCTGACTTTAATAATTGACCTCTGTTGGAGTAATTTATAAAGTGTTGTAGCTCTGTTTTCTTAGCAAGAACCTTTTCCAGAAATGGAGTCACTGTTCTTGTCAGATTTCTACGCTCTTATCCACAATTCGATCTGCTACTGCCCTCCCTTGTCTCCCTCTTCTATCCCCACCGCATCTCACTCAACAGATTTTCCTAATTATTCATTAATCACTAATTGAGATTTTATTAACTTTTAATTTTATTATGTATATATTTATATTTAATGTATTTTAACTATTAAATAAAATCAACATTGGTATGCATACTTAAATTGTTCTCATTTTTCTTAAACTAATCAATTCCATTTAAAACTCACACTTTCTCCTTTACCCTAAACTATATATATTCAATAAAATTTATTTGATTTAGGTTACAAGAGATACAAAAGGCTTAAACTATATACAAAAACATTACACCATACTATCCTATAATATATTTAGATTATTTCAACTTTTAAGTTTTTATCTTAAAATTAAATGTAAATAAAAGTAAAACATTATACATATTTAAAATAAAATTAATTATAAACTTATGAGTATAAACTTCACAAGTCAATATTGAAAATTTTAATTCGGTTTAAAATTTATTTTTTAACATTATATTAAAATATTGATAAATTAAAATATTAAAGTTTATTATTTATTAAATCTATTAAGTTTTTCATTCGCTGTCAAATTACTCTAGAATTATTAATTAATATCTAAATTTACGTTCAAAATATATATCTTGACATAATGTTGAGAATTTTGTATTAATAAGAAATAAGATTAATTTACATCTATATATATATATATATAGATGTAAAATTATTTTATAAGAATTTTGTGATATTAAATTAAATTTAAAACTAATTCTTTTCAAAATTTATTTTTTAACAAAATTTAGGTAAAATAATTTGAAAATATCGAAACGATCCCAGCCCTACATTCATTCCTACAAGAAATCAAGTTTGTTGGGTTGTTATTTTCATCACTTATTGAAAGAAAAAACTACTTTGGCAGGAGACACAAGGGTCCTACTAAAACATTCAAAAGTTATCCACCCCTGCAATCACTTCTTTTAAAATATATAAAAACAAAAAACTTCAAAGATTCCATCACCACCGTTTTATCAATTATTTTAAAACTAAAGAGAAATAATAAAACTAAAAAGAAATAATAAATTATCAATTTTACTATACACACGTACAAATTAAAAAAGAAAAAAAAAAGGTCATGATAAATTAATATATACAATATAACATGTCATATATTTTCTACTTGAGACATATGTATTAATGAATTGGAACATAGAAACTGGGTTGAAACGTAATGAAATAATGAAAAATCAATTATAGTTTGTTTTATTTTTCAGACAACGAATGATATATTTAAGATCGGGATATTTCTTATAGTCTTAGGTTAAAGATTTTCTTTTCTATAATGATGAAGATATTTCTTCGGTGATGTCAATTATTTGTAACCTGTCTTGCAAAAGAATAGTGTGATGTAAGTTACGTTATAGTTACACGTGTTATAATAATTTGTTGGTGTAAATAATTTTTTTTTTATGATTAGAATTAAATATGCTTTTTTGTATCAAAATTATAATTTACTTTTATTTTAAATTTGATATAATTTAATTTTTTTTAATTTTTAAAATAAACTGATAATTTATTTTTAAAACTGTTTGATTTTTTTTATATTATTTAGTTTAAATATCAATCTAAAATATATTTTAATATTTAACAATTTTTAACATCCTTAAATTAAGAAAATTATATTTATTTATTTTTAAAATTTGAAATTAAAATGTATATAAAGTTAAAACAAAAACAAATATTCAAATTAAAAAATTAAAAATATATTTAACCTTTTAGTGTGTAAACATAGTCGAATTTTCAATTTTCATAGTCAAATATTTTATTTTATTTTTCTAAATATAAAGTTAGGAGATTAATCAGTATTGATTGTAATTAAAAAAGTATAATTAAACATTAAAATTATAGTTAATTAAAATATTTAATATTTAAAAGTATTGATCACTCCCTTTTCTAAATAATGAATATTTAATTTTTCATTACATCTCTTTTGAAGTTTGAGATATTTTTATAATTTTATGTGTTTAAGACATTTTGGTTAAGTATAAAATGTGTTATGGTTGGTGTGTAATCTATCTATCATAGTAAATAAACAAATTGCAAGTTTCCAACATGGTTGCCTTTCACGATCTTTTTCATGCAAGCTACCAATTATCCTCTACATAGCAAATTCATCATTACACCGTCGATTAATTACATCCCATGCACGTGTATGATAGGTCGTTTTCGTTTCTTAAATTATTTTTAAAAATTAGGAAACAAAACTATCAAACATAATTCGAAATTATTCAATTCCTTTATTTTTACCATTATCATTGACATTATACACAATAAGCTAAATAATGTTAAAGAGATTATTTTTTCTTAAAATCACCTATTCCAGGATAAATCTTAGCAGGAAATTAAATTATTTATAATTTATATGTAAATGAGTATTATTTGCTCATTGTAAAGATAAGTTGGGATGATAAATAAACTTGTTTTTGGAATATTATGTAAATCATTTTGATTTTGACCAAAAATGTATTAATTGAATTATAATATAAATCTAAATAATATTTAATTTAAGGTTTGGTAAGAGATGAAGATAAATATGAATACATTTGTTTTTGTTTTTATCTTATTCGAATTTATTAAATAATTTAAAAAAATTATGTCAACTCCTTTTATACTTAATTTACTAACTTATTTTTTAAAACAATTCATTATTTTTAAATTTATGCATAATTATTTAATATTTATCTAATTACTATTTGATATTTTATTTTACATTTATACAATTTATAACTTTTTAATGTAATTTTTATATTTTTAAAGCAAATTATTAATTAACATTTATAACAGTAAAAAGAAAGATACACATATACTATTTTTCTAATAAAATAATTCAAAAATTATATATTCATCAAGTACAAAAATGAAAACAAGAATCCATTTATTTGAAAACAAAATAAAATTTATACTTATCCAGCATTGTACACTTGCATAAGTCATACTTATAAATGAAAAAGGTTTCTTATGTATGTTAATAAGGGACGGCAACCAAAAAGTGGCGTGTGCAAAGAAAGTAGGTTAAAACGTGTAATGTTACAACCTTAGCTGAATAGACAAGTTATCTATATATATATATATATATATATGAAAAATTAAGCCCAGAATTGAAACAAGAAGAATCAAACAAGAGTGAGACCACATGACAGAAAAATAAATGGATAAACATTGAAAGGGGAAGTATTTTTTTCTGTTTAAAAGAAGACTTTCACGTGCATCCCAGGTTAAATTTTTTGTCCTTCTCCTAATTTGTCGAGAAGAAGCAAACAGGAAAAGATGGTATATGTAAAAAGTTTTGTATATTGATACGAGATTAATATGTACTTAGTATGTTGGGAATGTCCATTCAAAACCTCAGAAATTGTTTATGGGTATTTATATTTTTTAAAAAGGCATCTCAAGAAGGCAAAAAACATATAGTTTTGTATCTATAAAAAGGAAGTTTTGGGTTTTTTGAGCTTAGAAGGAGAGTGAGTGATGGATTCCCAGTCTCAGGTGCAGAGAAAGCTCACGGTTTCGGTTTTAGCGGAAAGTGAGAGTGGCGGCGGCAACGGAACGGCGTCGTTGGCCAAAGGGCAGTGCCTGTGTTCTCCAACGACACACGAAGGCTCCTTCCGGTGTCGTTTACATCGCTCAGTCACAGCTTCATCGTCTCCACCTTCCTGGATGAAACGCTCCAAGTCCAAATAACAACGCTGTCGTTTCATGTCTCTCTCTGTCTCTTCCTGTCTGTGCTGTTTTTATGTTTATCACAGCTTCACAACATGCCTATGTAAGTGGTTAAGTTACTCATACTAGTACTGTTACAGAGAGAGATAATTAATAACTATTTAATTAATTAATGCTTTAGTGGATCCACTAATCACTCTTTTCTCCACAATCGTAGTTCGTCTGTCTCACAACCATCCACATAATTCATCTGAAAAATTAAGGAATTTTTTTTTCTCTTTTTTCGTTTTCTGGGTATGAATTTAAACGGTCATGAAGTTCTTGATAAAATTAAGGAACAAAACATGTAGGTTGTTTTTGTATTCCTAAACTAGAGAGATTGTTGATCTGAAATGGTGTAATTAAGTACTTAGAATAATTCTTGTTAATAATATAGGCCAGATTTAGATCTGTAATTTGGCCACCCCAGATTTGATTTGGATAAAAGGCTGTTGCAAATTTTACTTTGTAGCATGATCCATACTTCTGTTCACGTGTTTTCTTCTTCTGTTGTTTTCTCTGAGGTAGTAGATTCCTCAGGACTGAAGAGAGAGAGAGAAATAAAAAGAATAGATTTTGTCTTTATTTTTCTTTTTAGATAAGATCTGTGTTTTCATATATGGTTTTTATCTTAGTCTATGTTTTACTCTAAACAATTCATTATTTTTCTAAAAGTTGAGAGATTTTTTTAACTTTTTTTATCATGTACAAGAACTTTAGTCATGTTTAACCGAAAAGATGAAGATGAGAAACACATTTTCTCAATTTTTACAAAACGTAAATGTAATAAATATACTATGGAAAATAAAGAAAAATGTAAGAAAAAAAATATAGAAGTGAAATTTTCATATATATTGTGTACAACAACCGAGATGTTATTTCTTTGACTATTATTATTTTTTTATACTTGTTTGTGTTCAGTACCATGTAAATGTTCATTATCATTTTTCTTAGTTTAGATATTGAATATTGAAGGTGAATTTTTAGTTTTTAGCATTTACAGTAATATATAATGAGGATTTACCTGTTTAATATATATATATATATATATATATATATATATATATATATATATATATATATATATATATATAATTCTATTAAATATTTTAAGAATAACTATTTTTTTTACAATAAAGTACATCATTAACTTTACTACAACCATTCTATTTAATTATTTTTTTGTTTAATATCTCATATATTTTAATTGTTAATTTTTTATTCAGGTATCAAACAGATAGAGAAGACTGATTAAAATATATTTTAATAATTGTTCTTAATTATAACAGTTAATAAAATTCAAATTATTTACATGAAGTTAGACGAATATGAAGTTAAAGTTTTTTTTTTACTTTCTCTTTCTTCTTTCCTATTATTTAAACACGTTTTAATTAATTTTAAAACTCTTTCTTTTAAAACTCAATCATTGATGGAAGATATTTTTTAATGGAGCGACAAAATCTCAGCACCCTAACCATTTTGATGACACTTGTTTGGGAATAGGTATTATTCAAAAAAATGGACATATATTTACTATCCTTCGCATATATTTTGAAATCTTTTTTAAAAAGATAATTAAATATAATAACGATTTATTTATTTAAATAATTGCAGTTACAAGTAAGTATGTTAGACGTTATTTATCTTCTCATTTGAGAATACATCACAAAATTTAACTAACCAATGCAGTTATTTCATGTAAATTTCTTATAATTATACTAAAAATGAAAATAGAAATTACTTGTTATATATACAGATGTAATAAATCAATATTTCAATTTTTTAGTACGAAAACATATCAATATTTTGTTATTTTATTGAACAAAAATTGAAAATACATATTGTATAAACAAATTTTTTTTTACTTATGAGTTTTTCGCTCATTCAAACATATCGAATAACTTATTTATAAAGAAAAAGAAAAAAATTAATTTAGATTATAATTGAATGAAAATAAAAATATAAAAGGAATAATATATATTTTTTATTATTTAAGGTAGAGCTGACAACTTAATTTTTTTTTTTTATATAGATCACATTCATAGTCCATAATCAAGATAAGATTAACGATAAAGATTGAGTCATTTTCGCATAACCTTATAACTTAATTATAAGTTGGAAGTTACATAAAATTTCCAATTATACATCCAAAAAAGTTCAACCTAATAGATCCAAATCAATAAGTTATTTTACTTTTAATTTCAAGTTTTAAAAATTATAGATTTCTAAGAATATCGTATATTAAATATAATTTATTTTGTTACCGTAATTATACATTTGATACTTTATCTACATTTAGATTTAATTTATCCTTTTATCTTTTAAAAAGTTTAATTAATTTTTTGTTTTCAAAACGAAAACAAATGTGTTATGTTTATCATTGAAAATAAGGTTCCCGTTACCGAGAGAAAGTCTAAGGGCCAAATGACAAATTCCTTGAGGTTTTTAACCTATAATGCTCAATAGTACTATATTTCTAGCTCAAATTCTAAGTATAATGCAAAGAGGGTGACATTCTTGTTATGAATGAAGTGAAACTTTGATGAAAAAGAAATAATATAAACCAAATATCCCCGTAAATATATTCCAATTGTTAGCAAGAATAGTTCTAATAAACCAAATTTTCCAAAAATGTAACAAATAAAGAGGTATATATGGTAAGATTTTGCAAGTTTTTTTATACTAATTTACTTTTTTTCAAGCACTTATAGACCAATAAATAAATCACCTCCAAATCGTAATTTGTATAAATGACAAGTGGGTCAAACTACATGCACCAATCTAATTCATAATGAGTTGGTTAAAAAAATGTAAATTTTAATAAATCAGAATTAAATTTAATTTAAAAAATATTATACTCATTTGGGCTAAATTCGCTATAAATTAGATTTACTCACTAATATATGATAAAAAAAAAAATATTAAAAAATCAATAATTCAGTAACAACTTACATAATTGAAAAAAAAAAAAGAGATTTTAAAAATATACATAAATCATTTATTCTCTCTTTTTAAAGTCAAAATCTTTCAATTAACATTCATTATATTTGTTATAATAAAAAGAATAAGAAAATATAGACTTTGATGTGTTTTAATTGAAAACCTAAAATATATAAGTGGATGTAAATCTTACTTTATAAGTTAGTTTTGTAAAATTAGATTAAGTTTAAAATTTATTTCTTGACCTGATATCAAAGTGATAACTTAAAATCTATTATAATACACATTATCTAGTTCAAAACTCGAGATATATATATATATCTTAATATAAAAAATGTTTTAAAAATCTCATATAAAATAAGATAAAACAAAGTGAGTTTAAACCTCACTTTATAAGATAGTTTTAAGATTAAACTAACTTTAAAATTCACTTCTTAATAACATGCCAGAGAACGGGAGGGTGGAAAGTGTTTCCTTTATGAAGGTTGTCTTTGTCACTCTCTTCAACTTCTCTTACAGGACCAATCAGTAGATGAAGCTTGCTTTTCTCCTTCCTACTCGCATAGAAGCTTCATCATCGTCCATTCAATTGTACTTATTGTTTCTGGCCTAGGCATGTGTCATGTTTTTATTGGACTCACAATGACACCAAAACTCCTTGTTTTAAAAGGACACCGAAAGAACGCCTTAGTTGCTAAGTGGTTCATCTTTTCTCCCATTTTCTAAGTTTCGTTGAAGTTGAACTCAATCCTCTTTGTTCTACATCTAATGGTATTGAACTAATGTATTGAATAGACCCTAACACTATTAAGTCAACGAAACTGGAACTTCAGTTTCTAACCATGATGTCTCCAATGCATGATTTCATCAACAAATAAAATTATATAAAAACAGAACCAGAACACAGTACCACATGGAATATGCCACAGAAAACAGTCCCACGTAGCAATTACATGCAGTCTTCATGTGCCCCACGTGCCTCAGTTATTACTATCGAGAGTGTGATCCCCATAATCAGGGTACAAAAATCTAGTTTTTACTTTGCCAAGTGAACCCAACAAAATAAAAAGGTTCCAATACCTATTCTCTCTTTACCAATCCAACACCATGTGCTTTTTTATATTCTAAAGATGTTTTCGTCACTCCTCACTTTGCTCATTTACACTCTCTTGCGTGTCACTTTGAGCTTCCTGGCTCCAATCACAGCACAAGCTTTTGTTCCAAGTGACTCCATGGATATCAAAGGTTGGCGGAATTCCGGCAAGAGAGCAATCCATCTGGGAAGGTGTCACCGTGAGATTGAGCATGTGCACTCGCTATCAGCCACCGCAGCACCCAAGTTGCGGTGGAAGCTATTGTGGATGAAGATCAAGAAAGAGAAAAAGAGGCTTTTTCAGTCTGCATCGTTTCAGGTCCCTTATGATCAACACACTTACTCTCAGAATTTCGATCAAGGCACTGCGCTTGATGAACCTGATAATCTCTCCAGATCTTTCTCTGTTCGCTTTGCCGATCCTTCTATCGTATTTGTATCAAGAAAAGGGTAGTTCAAGACCAAGGCTTTGAGACATTATGTCTGTAATCTGTCTATTATCTTTTATTTTTTCAGTGGTTAATTTCTTCATTGTAATTACATTATAGTTATGTGTTAACGAGATTTCTCCATCAAGAAGTAAAGAATCTATCTGCCACTCTCGTGTTCTTTGGTTGATAAATGTAACTATTCTCAGAATTTAGGTCTTACAGACTTGTTTTGTGTTTCGGATGTAATACATTTTACTGTGTTCTACAACTTGAGTTAGAAATAATGAATTCAATTCAACTTGAGTTGTAGGTAATCCTTACTTTGGGTGTTCATGTTCCCTTTTGATCAATATCAGTGTTCAATTAACCAGAAAGTCGTATTAAATCAATGTAATGAGTTATTTTGCTGCAAACCAAAAAGTCAATTGTGTTACTTAGGAGCTCCGATTGAGCCAAAAATGGAGTCACTTTCAATTGGTCTACCTCGAAGTAGCTAGAAAACCCACCAAACGGTTTATCTCTACTTTTTCTTTAATAATGATAAAATAACACACATTTGCATTTATTTAACACATAATATACTGTTAAGTGAATATAAAAATATTATGTGTGTTAATTTTTTTTTCTTTTTCTTAACAAACGTAACAAAAAGAAAACCTAGCCTCTTAGAAAATGCCACCTTAGCTATCATCTGACCACGAAGAAAAAAAAAATGTCTTTGACGAGGAAATTGCCCAAACTTCTCTCAAGAAATTCAGTCTGTTTTCTTTACTTTAAGTATTTTCATTTTTGACTGAATACTAATTCTTTATATTATAGGGATCCGTAGTCGTATTCAAATTGAATTAAAAACTAACTCTGGGTGTCACTTGCTATATCTGAAGTTGCTAGGAACTAAAAAAAGTGTAAGAAAGGTCATAGGACAGAAAATCAAGCCTTAGCAAAACGTTAATTATATGTTTCTTGTGTCGAACACTACTATGTCACATGAGCCTATAGTCAGTAGTCTTAGCTAAAATTATCTATGAAAGTTACATTTCTCAGTTCTCGCAAATATTGCACATGGTTGAGTGATAAAAAACCAATAATCAGGTGCAATGATATATTTAAATTTTATGTCTGAAAAAAAATTATTGAAAGATTAGTCTCATTATGATGCTACCTATATTTAAATAACTTGTGTAAAGAATACGTTCTGGTCATAATTAAAAAAATATCCATGTAATTATTGAAACTAATTCTCTAGATTTTAAACATCAAATTAGTTTTTTAATATTTGAAGTGAATAAGAATTTAGTCCCTAATTGCTAGAAAACAATTTAGTGCTTAAAAGAAATCAGTCATTATGGAAGCTTAAACGGATATATAGCAAAAAAATAAAACATACATATATTTTGTGCTTGAAATAATTCTCACTTGACACATTTAAAACCCCAACTAAAAAATTTGGCCTTTGATCAACAATATCCATTTGTTCTTTAAGCTTGATAAGATGTGAACCCAAAACAAAACAAAACATATTACCATCGTAATTTGATCTTGAAAATAAGGTGTAAGACATGCAAGAATAAATAGTTATAAAAATTTAAATTTTTGTATTTGTAAAAGGAAAAGGAAAGTAAAAAATAATAAGATAATATTAAATGAGGGTGAAAAAAATTGTAAATGTCAAATACCATTATCCTTTAAATTATAAAAAACCATCTCCTCAAGTTATAGATAATAAGTATGTCTTATTCTTTCAATTATTCTTTGACTAAACGATTTCTATTTCTATTCACTCTTCACTTTTTCTTTTCTTTTCTCTTTTACACACTTCGATTTCTTTCTTCCTATTCCAAATAAAAATATGTATCTTAGGTTGTTTTATCTATTTTAAGTTGGTAATAACCATTCTTTCTAAAATAAATTCTAAATTTTCTTTTCCTTTCAAGAGAAAAAAACATCACAACACGGTGAACATAAAAGATAAAAAGGAATTTGATCAATTAGTAATGCGTAAAACTATTTTATATTATTGATAGTTTATAAGTTTGTTTTGACAAAAATTAAAAAGTGAAAAAAAGAAGAATTTTGTATTTGATTTTAAAAAAATTAATCTTATACTATCATATAAAGATATTTAGTTTTCGATATACATAATTGTTTTTCAATTATATATCTAAACGTTCACAAATTTTTGTGACTTTTTTAAATTTAATCATTTCTTTAAATTCATTTTTTTTAATTTAACTATTTTTTTAATCTAAAATAACTATTTATAATAATATTTATATTCATTTTATAATTATAATTAATTATTATTATTTTACAAAAAAAAATAACATACACGTATGTTTTAATAGTATATAATAATCTATTTTATTATATAAGAACGATTTTTTGGTATATATTTTGTTTCTAATTTTACCTTTTAACTATTATTTTTATCAAAATAATTAGTCTACCAATTTTATTCTTTAACTAATTTTTTTTAATTTAATCATTTTTTTCTATTTGTCTTTTATTTTCTTTTAAATTTAACTATTCTTTTAAACTAAAATAAATATTAATAAAAAAATATATACATAAAAAATTAAAATTACTTACAATAAAATTATAAAAATTATTTAAATTTACTTTTATAATTATATTAATAATAATTTTATTATTTTTTTTATCATAAAAAAACATATTCACCTTCCTCTTTTTTTTCTTTCGAAAAAATAGTTGATTGAAAATAATAAAATTACACTTTTAATATAATTTTTTTATTTTATTTATACTTTAGTCGAAAAAGTAATTAAATATATATTTAGCCTTTTAAGACATGTATATTTATTAAATAAGAGAAAAATTTATTTTTTTTAATAAACGCAGTAACAAGTACTTATAAATTTTAAAATGTGATTTGTCATAACTTTTGTAATATGTCATTTGTTGAATTTTCTTTTCATACAAAACAGATGGTAAAGTTGTAATGTTTGTATTGTCTCTTATTTTCAGACCCCCTCTCCTTCTAGTCATGAACAGGAAGCAACTCAAATTGTTCTGCTGCTCAACGGTAAATTAGGGTTTTTGGTTTCGGTTTCAGAAGAGTTACAGCACTCTCCAATGGAGACCCAATTGTCAACGACACCATCCTCGAAGGTCGACCAATTCTTCGAGGAGCTGGAAGCGAAGAAGACTATCCTGGCCAAATGCACAAACCTCTTCGCCACCCTCTCCACCCACTTCTCCTCCCTCCAAAACTCCGTCACCGATAAATCCCAATTTCTCGATTCAAAGCTCCAATCCCTCGAATCCATCTCCGGCGAAACCCTCCAATCCCTCCACCGCCGCCAGACTTCCATCCCGGAGCGCGAGTCCGCGGCAGCCGCCCGCATCAGTGACCAGAAGGAGGCCGCTCTGGCCGAGCTTCGCGCCCCTCCTCTTACGGACCCCGACCTCTCTACCGCGCTCAAATCCCTCTCGCGGAAGATGGACGCTGCGGCGCTGCTGCGGTTCGTTGTGTCGAAGCGAAAGGAGTCGGCGTCGCTGAGGGCTGAGATCGCTGAGGCAATGGCGGAGGCGGTCGACCCGCCGCGGCTGGTGCTAGAGGCGATAGAGGAGTTTCTGAGGAGCAAGGCGGCGAAGTCCGGGGTGACGGATAAGAGGTGGGCGTGCGGGCTTCTGATTCAGGCGCTGATGGTTTCGGAATCGAGAGAATATTCTAGGAAGATAATGGAGAGAGCCGTTGCGGTTGTGGAAATGTGGAAGGAGCATTTGGATGGAGAATCAGATAGTGGTGCAGCAGAAGTGGTTATGTTTCTGCAGATGGTGGTGTGTTTTGGGTTAAGGTCCAGGTTTGATGACGAGTATCTGAGGAAGTTCGTTATGGAGTTTGCTTCTAGAAGGGACATGGCAAAGCTTGCTGCTTCCTTACAGTTCGGGGACAAGATCATAGGTTTGTGCTTCTTTTTTTTGGCTAAATAAACTACCTTGTAACATACTGTGTTTCTGTTAAGTTCTATACATGTATTCCCTTTAGTGTTTGGAACTTGGAACTTTACCTCTAATTTTTTTTAAGGGCCTTTGTTGTTCAAACATTGTACATTATCTTTTCAACAAACAATTGAGAGAAAAGACGTATGGTTGAGGACTACTTTTCAGTATTGCAGTTGTTTTCATAAATTCGAAGAGGCTGAGTATTATTCGTACTCTTCCAATAGGTCCTTGCCCTTAAACTCCCTAACACCATGCCTCACCCTCTGTGCCAAGACATTGAATCATATTAGGGTAGCTGATCCTTAATACCCTGATTGGAATGTGAAACAAACCCAAGTTTCCTGTCTTTCCCCCTCTTTAAAGGTGAGTTTAAGTTAACTTAATGTAGCTTGTAAGTTGAGATTTGATTCCACCACCCTTGAGGTTTCAATTTGGCAACCACAAAGTGATCGCTCCCGCAATTTAGGCAGGCTAGGGACAACCACCATTAAAGCAACTTTCAAAATCTCTTATTGGTATCGTACGGTTTTTATGTCATTCGCCCCCACATGTGCTTGTGAAGTGATGTCCAGTTATGTAAATGAGTCAATAAAACAGACCGAATAAATGAAGAGAAAATTCATTCACAATCTTTAGGGATTTTAGTGTTCTCCAATATAAACTAGCGTCTCTTTTCACTAGCTTGTTTTGATATTTAATGCAAACCTTTATTAGGCAGATTACCATTGTAAAGCTCTAATTTTGTTTGAAGAAAACACTTATGTAATTGTATTTAAGTTTTGTCCTAAAATGAAATTCACCCTGCACAAAAGTACAGATGCAGCCATTATAAGACCACTTACAGAAATCTTAATTGAGAATTAAGATGTTTACATAATTATTTGCATTGTAAAAACTGCATGGCTAAGCTATACAGTTTTCGTAGATCACAATAAAATTCTAAGAAACATATCTCTTAAAAGTTTATAATTTAAATGAGTCTCACAATATAATGCAAATGAGTCTCTCAATATAATGTTATAAGCCTTGCAATTTCTATAATATAAATTTATCCTTTTTTATTTCTTCCTAGTTTTTTTATGATAACAGTGTCTAGTAAGTGTTTAGTCAAGAATAAGTGTCAGCTCATTTTCCTTACTCCTATTCAAGCTGTGTTGGAGAGGTGTCCAAGATGTATCGAAGAGGTGTTTTTTGAGTCGAATATTTTTAGTGGTGACACAGTTGAGGATAATTGAATATCTGTAAAATAGGTGTCTAGGATGTTTCGAGTCCAAAAAGGGTGTTGAATACACAGATATTTTTTTCCATTGGGGTGCTGGTGCTTCCTAGAAGTGGAAAGAGATAAAAATTGGGGTTAAGAAGGACTACTGGAACTTGATTGGAAGCTGTGACTCCTTCAAGAATCATAATCTTCAGATTGCCACCAGCAAGACAACATGTCATCAGCGATGCCTGAAATGCTTCTGGCACTCAGGGTCCCTTGAGGGTTACAGTTCTGCGCCTTTCAGTGCCTATTTGAATTAAGCTTCTTTTAGGAAAATATCATTTTCTGTTTTCTTTGTAAATTCCTCGCTGAGCTTTTGAAATAAAAGAAATTTTTCTCAAAGATTAAGCTGCAATAAACAGGTCATGTGGCAGTGTACACCCTTCTGCATTCCATTATTATCCTGGTTTTGTCAGTCTGTGTTATGTATAGACTATGATAACAATTTGACTTTTCAAAGTAGGCAGTGGAATTTGGATGTGGGGTCCATTCCATCTCTGGCCTCTGGTGGTGGTAAAGATGCGAAGCTGTTGTGGAAATGAAGGAAGTTGAAATTTGATGGTGGTGCAATGGTGGCGGTGGGCTGAGAAAAAGGGAAGTAATGTAGTAAGAAAGGCAGTAATGGAAAGTATTGAGTCATGTTAGGAAGTTTAGAATATAAATAGGTTTCTGCGCATAATCACTTGGAAGAGAATTCTCTTTTCTATATTCATCAGTGTTAAGGAGAAGCAAATTCTGATACATCGCATTGAGTTATAGCATGCAGTGCATAATTTAGAACAGGGCTATGGGATTTTGGGTCATCAAAAATTTAAATATTGTGTAACTTGTACGTTTAATTTTATTTTTTAAAGAAGTTTGCTTGTATCTTTTCCTTTTGAAACTGATATTAACTTAAAGTATTTCTCTGTGGTACTCCTTTGGTTTTCTCTTTCAATGTTGCATCTGCTCGTTGGTAACAGGCCACAGCCTCCTACTTGTCATGTATTGCCTGTCTACAACTTTTCATAAAATGTCTTGTTTACCTTTCCAAACTTCCACCTCGATTTCCTGTTACACCTATCCTTGTAGACATGTCGGTCTAGCTGCTTAACCTTTATGTTCCTCTGTGATAAATCAGAAACAAAATGACAGCCCAAATAAGCTGGTTAGAGAATATAGACTGTGTTATCACATACAACTCTTACCTTGATTCCGATTTATTTGTACGCTCCCATACTTTTACACTTCTCCTTGCAATAGAGATAAAGTAATATTTTTTATGTAATTATTTTTTGCCCAATGTATAAATACCTGCGTATACTAATTAAGCAAATGATTTATGCAGATATTATAGATGAACTCATTAGCAGTGGCAAAGAGATAGAAGCTGTTTATTTTGCTTCAGAATCAGGTTTAACTGAAAGATTTCCTCCGATCAACCTACTCAAGTCCTATCACCGGAACTACAAAAAGAATGTTACTACCATGTCGAAAAAGGGAAACAGCAATCATGCTACAACGGTGTGTTTATGTTACAGATGAAACGGTGTATGCCTTAGATGGATTGGATTCTTAATTCTGTCTTTTCATTGTTCAGGATGATTCAAGCACTTCAGAGTTGAATTCCATTAAGGCTATAATAAAATGTGTAGAAGATCACAAGCTTGAATCAGAATTTAACCTTGATCATTTGAGGAAGCGAGCTACCCTTCTTGAGAAAGCTAAGGCAGAAAGGAAAAAGAGTTCAACATCAGGAACTAAACCTCAGAACAAACGAGGCAATCGAGGCAATGGATCCAGTTCTTCCCGTCCAACCAAATCAGCCAAATTTAGTAATGCACACTCGTCATCTTTCGGCCGCAGGAACCTAGCACCTTCTGTGCAACCCAGTCCCGGTGCAAGATTTTCTGGTCCATTCAACTACCCCAGCCAGACCGTATTCGATGGTTCAACGGCTAATCCTTACGTGGCAACCTATGGAACTACCCACACGCAAAGTCCAGCTGGAATAACACAACAGCACTACTCTATTCCTGTGGACAATTTGGGTCCATCTGGTTACCGGTCTAGTGGTTCTTATTCAGGACAGGCTACCTATGGCATATACGATTACAGAAATGGTGCTCCCCTAACATATCCACCTCCATACACAGTAGATCAACCTACTTACAGGGGCTAGGTTTAAAATTTCCCCCCTTTCCAATCTTTCTCTGCCCGTGACTCATTTTTATGCTACTTTCATGTATTTTATTTCTGGTTTTGCCCATGTCAAAATTGGAAATGAAACAAGATCCTGGGAAGGTTTTATTCAAATACATAGTATATGGTGCCAAGGCAAAGTTCCTTCTTTTTCTTCCGAATTATTTTCCTTTCTTTTTTAAAGTAATTAAATTTAATATTACATTTCGTAAAATCTCGAGAGCTGTACTCTGCTGTTTGTTTAGCCTTGTTCCATTTCTCTTATTCGTTCTTCCTTCATAGCTATTTTCTGTAACTCCAAATTATCTTTTAACAGAAGTGGTAAAATGCTATTATAGTTAAAATTCCGGAAAATGTGTGTACCGTCGGTATCCCAATGGGCTCGTGTATATAATTTCCAGGAATATTTGGCCTCAGCCTCTACCGTTTGGACTTGGTTATAGGAGAGAGGGCTGTCTGCTTAGCCATGTGTTTGGCTTTGTTCGAGCTATGGCCTCATCACAGCTATTTTCAATCTCCTAATAGATGATGATACGTAGAGAGAGAGAGAGAGAGAGGTTGATCTCTTGTATCAGTAAAGCTCTGCACTTTTTTATATTTATTTTCACCTTTATCTTCTTACAAATACAATTAGGAGTGTTAAAACTAGTCACCTCTTCCTGTTTCGGTATGTTGATGAGATGGACTGGTTTGTTATTCAAAAATGGGCTGAAAATTTTAATCCATTCCATTAAAGGGTGGACAAACTGTTTTTATTTTTAATTATTTGCATTTATATATATATATATATATATATATATTAAAAATATATTTAAGTATATAAATAAAAAATATATTTAAGTATATAAATATTTTTTAATTTTTAATTATTTAATTAATATCTTTAATTAAATAAATTAAAATAATTATTATATTTACAATTATAATGAGTTAATGTTAAAAATACTAATTCAAATGTTACATTTTTTAAGTAATATAATATTACAAAATTATTTGTTTAATATTTTATTTTAATTTTTAATTAAAAAATAAAAGAAAAGAGGACCAATGCATCAAACTAGACGCACAAGTTAAAAAATGTTTGACGAACTGAGGGACTGACTCACTAGTCACGCATGACTCACTAGTCACGCATGACTTGACTCACTTTGTTCGTGGGTTTCGCCTAAACTATCTTTAATGTAAATTCTACATTTCAACGGAAAGTATTACAAAATTCACAGTTTGATCATTTATTATTTAAATTTTTAATTTGAAAGTTTAAAAATATTTTTCTTTTACTTTTATAATCTACGTTTTATTTAAAATTTAATACTTTAAATTTCATATTACATCAACCTACTTTAATCAAAATGAGTTATAAAATTCAGATGTTAAATTTTTTATTCTCCTTATAATATCTCCATCTATAGATGCATAAACATTATTATTTGATTACTTGTTATTATGATTATACCTCAGATTTTTTTCATTATTTAATTTAACAAGAGAGTATTTTTAATTCAATATTTTTCATCTTAAACACAAAGTCGTCACTGAAAATATTAAATAAAAGTTGGATATACTTGCCACTTATACAAATAATCGATACTGTATAACGAATGAGACACGGCAGGTTGAAAGATGTGGACGTGGGAATGTGTCGCATTTTTCAATGCTTTTAAGATATCCCTTCTCACAAAACGGCGATTTTTCAACTTCTTTATCTTTTTTAATTTGTTTTCTAAATAAATACTATTATATGCTCCTTTCTTTTACCTCCACAACACCTTGTTTTTATCAATCAAGCCTCGAGAAAACCATCACCAGACACATTATATTTTGTTCTTCCACAAAGTTAAATTCCCTTCCAAATTATATCTTAATATGCTCACATCACAAATTTTTAATTTTTATTAGACCTAATGAGCTCTAGAGAGATAATTATATACATATATAATATTTATTAATGATCTATTGATATATGTTTTTAATTGATCAAATATATTATGTAAAAATTTCACAAATAACTTTTTATAATGTTTTTTTTTATCTTCGAGTCGATATATTTAAAACATAAATGTAGTTTCAGATACAGAGAAAATGTAGCTCTAGAAAGACACTCCGACATTTTTACTGATATACGTCATATGATTTTAAATATTGTAATAATTCACATAATTAATTTATCACGAGTAATGTGTCTATATACTTTTTACGTCACGATCACTTTGATTAATTTGTTTAATACTATTGTTAATGTGTGTAAGTTATTACTTTAAGTTAGTCACAATTTATTTATTTTTGTATGTCTTTCCCAATATAAGATAATGTTATTCAAATAGACATAGGTCGAAATAATCTTGGATCATGTCATCAAAATGATTTCGAATATAACTAGTATAATATAATACATTAACTTAGATGTGAATAATTTATTTTAAACTAATTGTTCATGAAGTTTAATGAATTAGGCCAGCTCGTTTTAACACATACATCCATCTTTTCTAACATGGTTGGTACTTGTTATAATGTCGTTGTCATGTCTTGCTGGGCCTATTTGCATAGTTCTTGAAAATATGTTTGTTTGATCTTTTGTTTGTGGGAAGAATGCAACGTTGATTTAGACAGTCATATTTAATTGAAAATCAAGCTTAGAAAATTTCTTCACGAACTTTTCATTATTGCATTATGATATAAATATCTGAAGAGGACACAATTGTTTGCTTCTCCAATTTCTGCAATTTCGTGTTTGGAGAAAAGATTTTTCGATTGTGATTTGCGCACTGCTGCAGATATTATCAAGCTACTCCAAAATATCTTATTCATCGATGTCGCTACTTTTCAAGTTTCCTTGTCTACACACTCTATTTTTTATCTTATTGTTGTTTTCTAAAATCGGAATAAGAATACTTTTTCTTTTTCATTTATATTATTATTCTTCGTTTAATATTAATTTTTTTTATGTATTTGTAGTACTAATTTAAAAGAAAAGAAAATTTAATTAAGTTTCAAATTCTAATATTTTTAATTGAATTTATATTAAATTTTTCGGATTTATTGGAAACTTAAAAGTTTTATATTTTTTAGTTTTTTAAATAATTAAGTTTTTATCTTTAATTTTTGCTTAGCTTAGTAGTATTATTGTTATATTGTCTTATTTTTTTTACCATGTTTAAAAAATATGAAATTTTATAATGAATATAAAATAATATTGTAATTAATGTAATTTTTTTTTCTATTATTACTTATATTATGTCATTATCATAATCTTCATTATTATCACTCTTATGGTGTTTCTTGTTTGCTAAAAAATTATTTATTGATTTATATAATCGTAATTAATATAAATTTATATTAATGATATAACTCTCATTTTTAACCTGAAAAAGATAAATAAATAAGTTAAAAAAATAAGATAATATCACAATTTAAAAAAATTAAAAGTTAATTAAAAGTATTTATCAAAAATTAGAAACTTATTAACTACGTTATAAAATAATTATAAACATTTTAGTAAAATTAAAAAAAATATTGTATTTTTCTTTAAAAGAATTTTAATCCATAATTAGAAAAAAAAAAGGTTCTTCTGAGCAACTCCACAGCTACAACACAAACACAAAAATCAACTTGTATGCGTATCTGACAAGGAAACACGACTTCTTAAAAATGTGTAAATAAAAAAAATAAAAATCTTAAACCAGGAAACTAAAATATTAAGAGAAAAGTACATCTATCTAAATTAAGACTAATAGAGTTAGAAACAAAATATTTCAATCCTTTTTTTATAGACTCTACGATTTAGTAGATGATATATTCGAACTGATTTCAATCATATATAATTTTCTTTTGAAGTTATAGATTATAATTACAGACATTTAGCTTCATAATTACCAAAATAAAAAGATAAAATAATGTTATATTGGAAGCTAATTAATAAAAAAAATCAGAGAATAATGATAGTGTTAATTTACTCAGCATAAATATAAATATATAAAAATATGTATACAAAAGATAGGTACTTTTTTTCAATTTTTGAATGAGACAGTAGTAAATACAAATTTATAAGTGATTTTGTTAATTTCAGAACTTGTAGGGTCTCTAAAGTAAGAGATTAATGTGAAGAAGTAATAAAGCCTGATGAGTTTAAAGTTCCAATAATAATGTTTTATTCCTTAATAATGTTGTTCAACATTGACATTTTATAAAATAAAATAACTACCCAATTTTGACTAACATTTTGTAGGGCGGTGCGTGAATTATAAATAATTATCAAAAGTTAGTTTGGTGCAATCATTGGTTATTATAATAATTAAGTATAATTATAAGTAAAAATATATTGTTTTCATTCTTTTAGGACAAATTTATACACCTAAAGTCAATCGGTTATCTTTTTCTATCCTTGAGAAAAAGGAAAGATAAAAATAGCTATGAATGACCATTAATGGAAACACACAGTCAAATTATGTATTTAATAGTATTAACATGAGTTTTATTTATTTATTATATATCACACTTGTATAAAGGGAATATTTGAATTTATATTAATTTAAGTAACACACAGTTACTTAAAGCAAACCAACCTCTAATTTTTATATTAAATTGGTTTGAATTTGATGGAAAATCAAAATAAAATCAAAGTAATTATTTTTACGGCTGTTTACATGTTAGTTTGATTTAGACTTCAAAACTATTTATCCGATCTAGTTTAATTAAACTACATTATTTTTTAAGAAAATAAACATAGAAAACTAAAAAGATGAAGAAGAATATGTGATTTCCCTCATTAAAATTGTTAACTAGTTTAGCATTGAAGTGTGTGTATATATATATATATATATATGCTTAAATATGATTTTACTAGTAAAAAAAATTTTCTAACGCGCCTAATAGGTCTCGGTTTGCACAAATCCGAAGCAAATATAAATGCGATGGCAGTATTGCAATTTGAGCGAATTTATAGACATAATAGCAATATTAACTCGGTTAGAAACTACCCGAACCATATAATCTGCGTATATGCACCGGTTGGAGGAAGGAATCGAGACAATAGAAGTCAATTACTTCGGTTAAAGGAATAACCGAGGCAAGTTACCCTACCTACTACTGCACACTTACCCTACCTACTGCTGCTCTTCTCTGTGCTGCATCCAAAAATACTTCTCCATTTTTCTTCTCTCTCGCTGCATCCAAATCCAAGAAAAAGTTCTCCACTTTTCTTCTTTCTTGCTGCATCCAAGCGCTCCATCATCGTATCCACCACAGGTCGTCGCTGCTACAGTGTTCTCGCAGCACAAGATCTAGATGTTGGTGCTGCCATCCAACCACTGCCTCACCGTCGCACCTCCCCATTGTTGCCTCGCTGTTGCTCCCTCCCTGCTGCATCCACAACGTCACCGCCGCGGCCTCCCCGTTGTTTTCTTGCCGTCGCGTGGTCAAGACAGTGTTGTCGTCGTCCGTCGAGCTCCCTCTGGTCATTGGCGGCCTGCTTTATCCGGGCGAGCCTCTCGTCACCAGCTTCATCCATTGGGGAGCCACAGAGCCCACAGTCGAGTGTGGGGAGGCTCGAGGTGGGGCTGAAAGCACTGTAATGGTCGCGGAAAGCAAGGCTGATGTTGACGACGTCGAGGAATGGGGCTTGAACCACTGGACCCCGATGTGGATCGGCGGCGAGTAGAGAACCACCCAAGGACGGAGGAGTGAGGGTGGAGGGCGGAGGGGATGACAACGCCGGATGATTCATGGAAGGCGGGGGAGCAGAGGAAACTGATGACGGTGGCGAGGGTTTTCTTGCTTCCTGCTGATAATTTATTTATTTATTATATATCACACTTGTATAAAGGGAATATTTGAATTTATATTAGTTTAAGTAACACACAGTTACTTAAAGCATACCAACCTCTAATTTTTATATTAAATTGGTTTGAATTTGATGGAAAATCAAAATGAAATCAAAGTAATTATTTTTACGGGGTGTTTACATGTTAGTTTGATTTAGACTTGAAAACTATTTATCAGATCTAGTTTAATTAAACTACATTATTTTTTAAGAAAATAAACATAGAAAACTAAAAAGATGAAGAAGAATATGTAATTTCCCTCATTAAAATTGTTAACTAGTTTAGCATTGAAGTGTGTATATATATATATATATATATATGTGTGTGTGCGCGCTTAAATATTAATTATATCAATAATCCGATATGAATTTTCTTTATATGGGAGATATTTATGAAAAATGTTTAGAGTCATTTAATTGTATATTGTCAGGTGTGTAATGAGGTTATTAATTTTTATAGTAATTATATTAAATCACACCCTACAGAATTTCTAAAATAATTAATAATGTAAATATTTTGCATAAACTTAGGTTTAACAATAGTAAAACGCCATGAGTTTGACGCGTTTCTAACACTCATCTCAGGTTAGTCCTTTGCTTGTCTTTAAATTAAACAAAACTACAAAAATTAAGCTTTGGAGTATCTAAAACTATCCAGATTTAATATACCATAATATTTCCATCTGTTTTTGAATAGTTATCTGTTCGCTTCTTTTATAAAATCATTAAAAAACGTATCAAATAAGTTAACTATTTAATTAAATATATAATATACAATATTAATTTCAATGTTAAACTTATTAAAAGTCATTAAAATATCTACAACATATATAATGATTATGTTTTTCAAAAAGTACTAGTATTAAGTTTATACTCATATAAATCTCATAAAAAACTTATAATAACATGATAATTTGCACAATTTAGTGATTCTACTAAATTTTTATTGATTTTGATCATAAGTTTTATTTTTATTTTTTTAATTTGACCAAGTATTTCATTAGAATATGAAATCTCATTATCCTCTTAACTTAATATTTAAACAAAACTATCATAATACACTCATTTCTGTCGTCACCGAGATCGTGGCGGAGATGGTGATACTTTTTTTGGAAAATGGTAAAACTTTCAAAAATACGAGTTTGGAATCGTCTCTGTAATTAAAAAAATAACTTTGATAATTAATGGAATGATTAATGGGTTGGTGAAGGAAAACTTCCGTAGAACTGATTGGAGGAAGTGGTAATGGAAAATAAGTGGGAGAAAGAAATATAATGTAAACATTATTTTACAAGGAAGATGGCATTTGAAATAAAATATTTGTACTATTTTTTATTTTTATTTTTTTCAAATATTAAAAAAATGGCAGACAAAATTATGAGTTAATGAAATGAAAGAAAAAAAATATTTTTTTAAGGGTGAAAAAAATTATATGATATTTGTCACCCCTACTTAATAAATTCATAAATTTAAATTATATTTTATATAATAGAAATAGAATATAATAATATATTACATTTATTATAGGTTTGGGATATTATATTACAGAATAGGCATCTAAAGTCAATAAAGAAGCGAGTTTATTCTTTTTATTTTATTACCCTTGGATGATATTTGTGGCGTGTATATATATGAGTGCTTTGGTTTCATTATGTTTGTATTATACATTTCAATTCTGTTTTGGTTAGCAAAAGTAGAAACAGAGTGATGTCAGGTCTTAGCAATGGCGACGCTGCCTCCGTCAAGAAGCTCCCGTCGGTCAAGTTCACCAAGCTTTTCATCAACGGAGAGTTTGTCGACTCTGTCTCAGGTCATCGTCTTCTTCTTTTTAGAACACTCTTTTTTGTGGTCTTATCAGAAGTCCTGTAATTAAAAATTAATCTAATTTAAAATATATAATCAACATAAATTTTATTTTACGAATTGATTTTATGAAATTGAAATAAATTTAAAAATTCACCAGTTATACTACATTTCTTAACACCTTTCGTTTTGTTTTCTCTGTATTATTGACAGGAAAGACATTCGAGAGCATAGATCCAAGAACTGGAGAGGTTATAACAAGGATCAGCGAAGGAGATAAGGAAGACATAGACATTGCTGTTAAAGCAGCACGTCACGCCTTTGACTTTGGTCCTTGGCCTCGCATGTCTGGCGCTGTACGCTTATTTTTCCTTTCTATTATTGTCTATTTTTTTTTTTACTTTTTAATTATCCATTTTTCAATCATAAATAAAAAATATTAAATGATTTCTTTTTTTTTAACGAAAAACCTTATATAGTAATAAAGAGAGTATCTTGGGCATTTCCACCTGCATTTTCAAAGGTTACATCTTCAAAACTTTCTAAAATAACTATAATGTCCTAATTAAAACGTGATTAATTTTTAATAAAAGTAGAAAAATCTTTTGATCAGATTTTTTGATCCAATTCTCAATCTCCATTAAAATATCTTATTTTTATAATTTTAAGATATATATAGTTATTTTTTAATAAAATATTAAAATCTTCTAAGTATATAAATATTTCAATTTATTAAATTAATTATAAATTAAATAATTTTGTTTGTAAATATTTAATATTTATTTTAAATTATTTTAATGTATTAATAATATTTAACACAACTTAAAAACATATTTTAAATTTTTCATATCATTTTTAAATAAATTTATCAATTTTAAATAAATTTATTTTTTCATAAATTAAATTAATTCATAGAAATTATCTAGTTAAACATTTAAAAATTAATATAATAAAATATTTTAAAATAATCTAATAAACATTTATAAATAATATAATTAAAAAATTATCAAAAACAGATATGAAAATCCCAAAAAAGAAACATTGAATTTCGAGATTCAATGTTTTTCTTTTCATATTTTCGTATTTGATACAATATTTTTTATGATAATAACTTACATAAATCTTTCATTTATGAATACATATATACGTTTTATTAGTTTTATTTGTTATTGAATATTTTAATTTTTCAGCATAAATTAAAATAATAAACACAATATAAATGTTAATTTTAATATGATAATAAAATCATAAATGAATAATATAATAATTTATTATGATAATATTTACTAAATCTTATTAATTAGAGGATAAATTTGAAATTTAAAGGATGAACTTAGGGTGAAACACCGGAGTATGTTTAGCAGTCGAAGTAAACGAAAGTGACAAATTTACTTATAGAGTCATGTTCCTAAATAATTAGTTAATATTTAATTTTACTATTCAGATATAATTGAATATGTATAAGTAAATAAGAAACCCGAGAAAATCTGAGATTAATATTGTTGTGATTCAAGAATAATGTCATCATGAATATTTAATGCTAAACCGTGTGATCCACGATATAGCTGTCGATCTTACGAATTTCAATTTGATATTGTTTATTCTTCACACTTTAATCATTATTTTAAAAAATTCTATTATCATTTTTATATATTTAATTCAGTTTTTTATAATAGTAACATTTTTTTTACAATTTTCTTTAAAATTATATTAGTGTATAATTTTGTCGTCAGAGTAAATTAAATTTAATACCAAAATCCATTAAACTAAATTCATAAACTTTTACATGAATATTTCTAAACAAATTCCACTTAAATTTTGTTAAATAAAGACTTATAATAATGTCGAGTAACCTAAGTGAAATATTGGATACAAATATAAAATGATATAAAATTAAAGTTTAAAAAGGTAGTACTTTAATTTATAACAATATGATGACAAAATAATAAAATTAATTTTAATTAGACAGTTTGGATTGATTGGAAAAAAAAACTTATTAGACATCTTATCTATCTCTAAATTATTACATACCGTTTTTAAAATTGGAAATTTGTTTTTTACTTAAGACCTCTTAATTTTTTTACATATAAATCATATTTACATTTGAAACACACTAAGAGCATTATTAGGAAGTAAGGATGGTACAAAAAAAGTTGTCTCAGTTATAATCTTATTCACTTTTTTTTTTTCAATTAAGAAATTATAGTCATGGAGAATAAATTTTCACGTGCTTGTTTAGCAAATTTTATTCAGTTTCTCTTTTATCTTATTTTTTTTCGATTGTTCTGATTTCCCTTTTTTGTGTTGGATAATACATAATTTAATTTAAATTCACTTAAATCTAATTAAAACTGATTAATTCATATACTGATACTAAATAAACCAAAATAATTCAAATTTAATTTGTTGAATTTTACACTAATAACATCAAAAGTTATGCTGATGACATTTTTATTTAGCAAAATATTGTTTTATATTATTAGTACAAGGTCATTAAACTGTTAATTATTTCAAATGTAAAAGTTTTCACGTAATTTTGAGGTTTGTTCATGAAAACTGACAACATGGATTTGATAATCAGGACAGAGCTAAAATACTAATGAAATGGGCGGAACTAATTGATGAACACGCAGAAGAACTTGCAACACTGGATGCCATTGATGCAGGGAAGCTGTATCACATGTGTAAGAATTTGGAAGTTCCAGCAGCCGCAAACACTCTACGTTACTATGCAGGTGCTGCCGACAAGATTCACGGAGAGGTCTTGAAAATGTCTAGAGAGTTCCATGCGTACACATTACTGGAACCAATTGGTGTTGTAGGACACATAACTCCTTGGAATTTTCCCAATTCCATGTTTTATATTAAGGTTGCTCCTTCTTTAGCTGCTGGTTGCACCATGGTCATCAAGCCTGCTGAGCAAACACCCCTCTCTGCTCTGTATAACGCTCATCTTTCTAAGTTGGTACGTATGTGTCATTTTCAACAAATATCAAGCATGCATGGCTCTTTCACCATGGTTTTCCTTCTTCTTTGAAGGCTGGAATTCCAGATGGAGTGATCAATGTTGTGACAGGATTTGGCCCAACTGCTGGTGCTGCATTAAGTTCACACATGGATGTTGATAAGGTGCTTTACAGACTCAAATATTTACAATTATATAACGATCTTAATTAAAGAACACTGCTTGAATTATGTTTCTTAAATTGGTGGCACCTTCAGGTCAGCTTTACCGGTTCAACCCAAACGGGTCGTGAGATAATGCAGGCTGCAGCTAAGAGTAACTTGAAACAAGTTTCACTTGAATTAGGAGGCAAGTCGCCCCTCATAATTTTCGATGATGCTGATGTAGAAAAGGCTGCTGAGCTTGCTTTGATCGGGATCCTATATAACAAGGTGATAGTGCTTTTGGTAATCAAATACAAATACCATCTGATTATGTTATGCCTTTGCCAACACTTAGTTTCTTGTAGGGAGAAGTTTGTGTAGCAAGTTCTCGTGTATTTGTGCAAGAAGGGATCTATGATGAATTTGAGAAAAAATTGTTGGAGAAGGCAAAAGCTTGGGTGGTTGGAGATCCTTTTGATCCTAAAGTCCAACAAGGACCACAGGTAAGAAAATTAGGCAAGACACAATTATGTCTACACCAGTTCTAAAGTACAAAAACATAGTTCGGAAAATACTATGATGTTCATCAATCAGCTAACAATTTTCTGTATGTTAGGTTGACAAGGAACAGTTCGAGAAGATTCTTTCATACATTGAGCATGGAAAGAGAGAAGGAGCAACGCTTTTAACCGGTGGTAAAACATTGGGCAATAAGGGCTACTTCATTGAGCCAACAATTTTCTCTGATATAAAGGTAAATTCCAGTCATGAAAAGGTTAATTATCTTTAGCATAATTAGATAACTAACCATCGTGTTTCCGTTTAGGACGATATGCTCATAGCACAAGATGAAATATTTGGCCCTGTGATGGCGTTGAAGAAGTTTAAGTAAGTTTGTTTTGAGGTTATGTTGTCATGTTTCTTATTGATTATTGTTGTGTTCTGATATTTATTATGTTAATTATTATGATATGTGAACAACAGGAGCATTGAAGAAGCAATTAAGAGTGCGAATAATAGTAAGTATGGGTTAGCAGCAGGCATAGTGACAAAGAATTTGGATACAGCAAATACTGTGTCAAGGTCGATTCGTGCAGGTACCGTTTGGATAAATTGCTACTTTGCCTTTGGTGATGATGTTCCCTTTGGAGGGTACAAGATGAGTGGATTTGGAAAAGATCATGGCTTGGAAGCCCTTCACAAATACTTGCAAGTTAAATCTGTTGTAACACCTCTTTACAATTCTCCTTGGCTTTGAATTTATCTATAACTTGGATTATCAATTTCCACTTCTCATAAGTCGTGGAAAATCAGTTCTTCAACAATGTTATTGTCAATTCCTTCTTCTTTTTTTGTTGTTTTCACTGTGCAATTATGAAAAATTAATGAAAGAAAATAGCAAAAAAAAGTAATATTTATCTATTTATTCGTGCACTTGTTATTTGAAAAAATATTAAATTGTCAGACTCTCGTAAACTCAGTGGCACACTTTCTTCCAACTTACATCATGGGCTGCTTATAGCTTCAAATAGCCTTTCCTAAAAATTGAAGGAGTGTTACTCCCTCCACCACCCCATTTTCTCCCTTCACCTTCCAAATTTTTTTTTAAATTTCAATCTTACCCTTTTTACTTTTTACTTTTTCACTTTCACTCTTTCTATTAGAGCCAAACCCCCACCCCCACTTTCACTTTCTCTTTTTCTTTTCAATTTTCACATTTGTTAACACATAATCTAATTAATCCCTACAATCTTCTTCGCCAACAGTGTCACGAGTTCCCTTCACCTTCTCTACATCACCACCATATATTACATCATGTGACTTTGAATATCAGAACTAGTTTATTAAATCTACACCACATTGAGAAATCCTCACATTCACATATGTTGATGAACTACCACATGAAATTTGTTGTTCAAATTATCAACCTTTTTTCATTACTTTTTAAAAAATATGACAAAAGTTATCAAACCATATATAATATAACGTAACTAAGCTTTCGAGAATAAAAAATGAAGAAAAGACAAAAATGGAGAATGGTGTTAATGGATGTGAAAATTGAAAAGAGAGAAAGTGAAAGTGGGGTGGGGGCTTGCCTACGAGGGAAAGAGTGAAAGTGAAAGAGGATTAGGGTTTTAAAAAATAAAAAGTAAAATAGATAAAAGCAAAAGTAAAAAGGGTAAGATTGGAATTTAGAAAAAATTGGGGAGGTGGAGGGAGAAGATGGGGTGGTGGAGGGAGTAACACTCAAATTGAAGGCATGATCAGCAACGTTGGAGTTGGGCGTAAAACACCAGCAAAATCCAAAAATATATGGTCTTGGGCTTCCGAATCTCAAGGCTTTAAACGAGGTATTTCTTCATCGGCTATTGCTTTCTGCACCCTGTCATTACTAAATGCAGCCCTATACTTATAGAAAAAAAATACTTTCTCTCACTACACCACATCACTGTTCTCTGTGCCTCGTGCCACGTGTCCCTTTGATTGTTCCTTCAGGTCCCACACATTGGTCAACCTTTGGGTCTGTTCCATTCCTCTTTATTACAATTCTCTCGAAATTGACAAAACAACTTTTATTGTTCATTACATATAATCAAAATACATCATGGAAACCAAGAAAACAATTTTAAAAATCAAAATATAAAATATCGTTAACATTTATATTTTCTTTGATAAACTTCTCTAGAAAAAAAAAAACTTTTCAGTAAACTAAAATTGGTTACATATAAATTAAAAATAGAAAACGAGAAACTATTGATATATTTAGATGTTTAAAAATAAGAAAAATAAAATATTTTTACAAATTAAAATCAATTATAAAGTTTGAAATAAAATTGAAAAACAAATATATGATAAAGTTTTATATTCTTATGACTTAACGACGTGTTGAGAGAGATATTCATCATTTTATATGAAGACTTTGTATATTTGAACAAATACTCAGCTCAACAAGAAGAGAATGAATGAATATTATTGTGTAAAAATTACTTTTGTAAAAAGAAAAAAAAATGAATTATGTATACAACATAGGATCTACATAACATAAGAAAACACGTAAACCTAACAGAATAACAAAAAGAAGTTATAAACTCATATAAGCTTGATAACTTAAAATCGACCATATAAGTTCGATCCATGTAAGCTCTACAATACAAATTCGACTCATTTCATTTATGTTATTTTGAGAGGTTCTTTCTAGAATGAATGTTAAGTATTTAGTTTTAGTTTACAAAATGAATATAGTTAATTTATATATATATATATATATATATATATATATATATATATATATATATATATATATATGTATGTATGTATGTATGTATGTATATTAATTGATAATGCATTTCACACTCCCCAGTTTTCGTCAGTTTCTACTTTTCTTTTAAGAAAATATAGTTTTCCCATTTAAATTTAAGTGAGTAGTGATGCCAGCTAGAAGTGATTACATATCTCACATTTACATGATTGTTAAAATATTCATAATTTAATGTTAACTTTTTGTGAGCACTTGCTAATGTTATATTACAGAAACGATACTTGTGAGCAAATAGTTTTCAATCATTTTTCTCTAATGGTATGATTGCTCCACCTAGAGCTACAAATATAAAAACATTTTTGTTGAAGTAAAAGTTGCAAAAAAATCTTAAAAGTGCTATCAGAATCTAGAAAAAATAAATTAAAAAGTCGTCCAATTAGCATTGCAACAGAGATAACTTAGGAAAAAAAAACATGCTTTTTAATAAATGATTTTAAATGAAAAAGTCGTTCAATACACTGCAACAGAGATAACTTAAAAAACTCACCATGCTTCTCAATAAATGATCTTTTGAACCAATAATTTTGTATAGAATAATTTTGTTCTTAATATATTTTTAAAAAAGTAAAGAAATAAATAGCTAAACATATATAAGTTTTAATTAAAATAATAAAATATGATAAACTTTGAATCTATAAAAAAGTTGTATGCTGAAATAATAATATGTTAATTAATTTTATTAATTTTATTTTTCAATCAATATTAAAATATAATTTATCATGTCTTCTGAATATAAGATTATGATGTATTTATTTCCCGATTGATGCATTTATTGTTTTATATTTTGCACTTTCTTCTTATTTCTTAGTCGACAGGACATCTTCATGAACAGAGATATCTTGGATACGTAGAATCAAACAGACATAAGAGAAACGCCGTGTTAATTATTTCATTTTTTTAATGAACAGAAAATGAAGTGAGGTTAGGTGGAGAATAATGCTACGCACCCATTCATGTTCTTGTTTTTATATATAGGTACATTATCATGATCATAAATTCCACTGTAAAGGAACCTCTCAGACCAGATGCTGGCAAAGATGAGTGCTCTCTCTGTTTCCAGTGACACCCACAACAACTCCTTCCTCAACATGCCCACCATCAAGTTTACCAAGCTCTTCATCAATGGAAATTTTGTTGATTCCATATCAGGTTCATACTGTCATTTACTGTAGATTATAACTATTGTTACTTTTCGTTTTTAATTAATGTTCAAAGCTTAATTAGTCAATTTTTAGTATATAACACCGTAAATCATTGTCATTGTTAACAAACTGGTTCGTGATTATTTAAATCTAAACAAAAAAGGGAGGACATTTGAGACTATAGATCCAAGAACAGAAGAGGTAATTGCAAGAGTGAGTGAGGGAGACAGAGAAGACATTGATGTTGCTGTTGCAGCAGCACGTGAAGCGTTCGACCGAGGTCCATGGCCTCGCATGGCTGCCTCTGTACGTCATTCTTTTCCCTTCTATCGTCCGTGATCCTCTTTAAACAATGTTAATTGATATTAACACTGGTATGGTAGAACAGGAGAGGGCAAAGATAATGATGAAATGGGCCGACCTAATTGAAGAAAACATAGAAGAAGTAGCAGCATTAGATACCATGGATGCTGGAAAGTTGTATTATTCCAACAAGTTTGGAGAAATTCCAGCAGCAGCAAATCTTCTGCGTTACTATGCAGGAGCTGCTGATAAAATTCACGGCGAAGTACTAAGAGTGAACGGAAATTTCCATGCATATACACTGATGGAACCGATTGGTGTTGTGGGACACATAATTCCCTGGAATGCACCCAGTCACTCATTTTTCATCAAGGTTAGCCCTTCCTTAGCAGCAGGCTGCACCATGGTCCTCAAGCCTGCCGAACAAACACCTCTCTCTGCTTTGTTCTATGCTCATCTTGCTAAGCTCGTACGTATCAACACACTTGCATTTCTCAATAAAAAATGTTAGCAAAATGAGTTTGATTTAGGTCTGCACTAACTAGGTTTGTCCCTTTTAAAGGCTGGAATCCCAGATGGAGTGCTGAATGTAGTACCCGGATTTGGCCCAACTGCTGGTGCAGCAATAAGCTCGCACATGGAAATTGATGCGGTGATAATTTCAAATATTTACAGCTATCAATTTCTTAACTAATTTTACTGCTAAATAATTTCAATTTCCTTTTCTGTATTGTGCACCTTTAGGTCAGTTTTACTGGTTCAGTTGAAGTAGGGCGCGAAGTGATGCAAGCTGCTGCTAGGAGCAATTTAAAACCAGTTTCACTTGAATTAGGAGGCAAGTCTCCTCTCATTATTTTCGATGATGCTGATATAGACCAGGCAGTGGAGCTTGCAATCATGGGCATCATGTATAACAAGGTCAGTTTTTCTTTTTCTTTTTTTGTTACAAAATTTTGATCTTTCTTGTATAATATAATGAGCCACATTTATATTTGGAGCCAATTGTCGCTTATGATTTTCAGGGAGAAGTTTGTGTTGGTAGTTCTCGCGTGTATGTCCAGGAAGGGATCTATGATGGATTTGAAAAGAAATTGGTGGAGAAGGCAAAAGCTTGGGTCGTTGGGGATCCTTTTGATCCCAAATCGCAGCAAGGGCCTCAAGTAAACATTCATTTACTTTCTCTTTTTTCTCACTTTCATTCCTACTTGCAGTGAAATTTATCTTAACTCGTTTTCTACATAGGCTAGCAAGGACCAATTCAAGAAAATACTTTCCTATATTGAGCACGGAAAGAAAGAGGGTGCAAAACTTTTGACCGGAGGTAACAGAGTTGGCGATAAAGGTTGCTACATTGAACCCACAGTTTTCTCCAACGTAAAGGTGATTTCTTTCTATATATTGTGGCTATCTTTAACAACTTAGTTTCATAACTAACAATCTTGTTTCCATTTTTCTGATACAAAAACTTGTTTAGGACGACATGGTTATAGCACAAGAGGAAATATTCGGCCCTGTATTGGCATTGATGAAATTTAAGTAAGTTTCAGAATTTAGTTATGTAATGTTTGTGGGTTTGTGGATTTGTTGATGAGGATTGAATTTAAGTATGGCATACAAACAGGACAATAGAGGAAGCAATTAAAAGTGCGAATAATACGAAGTACGGTTTAGCAGCAGGCATTATGACAAACAATTTGGATACATCAAACACAATGTCAAGATCTATTCGTGCAGGCATTATTTGGATAAACTGCTATTTCGTTGCGGGGAGTGAAGTTCCTTTTGGAGGGTACAAGATGAGTGGATTTGGAAGAGATTTGGGCATGGAGGCCCTTCACAAATACTTGCAAATTAAATCTGTTGTTACACCTATTCGCAATTCTCCTTGGCTTTGAATAATTCAACACCCATATGTCTGTCTCTTTCTATTTTCGCAATAAGTTATGCTTTAACTCCTTATGTAATGTCATTTAGAAAAAACACTTTGTTTCTTCTATTATCAACTATATATGAATGCTTCTTTTTGTTTATCCCTTTTAATAATAGATGTGGTTCAAAATAATAAACACATTTTTATTGATGTCAGATTTTAATTATTGTTTTTGTCTATGAGATCGAGGTTGAGTTATCTTGCTTGTCTTTTAATTCTAAGTTAGGTCGTAATATGTTCTAGTACTAGTGTCATTCAAATGTTATTTACAGAAAGTATTTTGATGTTCAAGTTATTTTTTGTCTAAATAGTTTTACAATAAATATATAAACTATTTGGATATCAAACTTGTATTTATAGACTTTAGTGTTGGACTTCTAAATAGGATCAGTCCAATTAAACACATACACTAGTAACCTGGTTTAAGTTAAACCTAATTATTCTTAATAACTGATCTTATTTGCGATTATTTCATTATTTGATGGTCGACAGTTTTATCCATGATTGACCGGATAGTTATATAATCTAATTGTAATTTTATTTTTTATAAAATAAGTCAATTATTCACAATCATCTATTATTTTCACTCAGTTTTATACATGTGTTGTTACGGAAACACACTAAGAATCTTTTAAAAATAAAATATAGTTTCAATTTACTTTTCAATTAAAAACGATAAGATATTTTTACATTAATCATAAAAATAACATTGATTAATCATAAGTATACAAAATCTAATTAAAAAAAGAAAAAAACGGATCCGTGATATCGATGGGCTTACCAGGCTAACCGATCTTTATGGGCCGAAAACATAAATGTTCTTATGTCAATTTCTTCCTGTATTTCTCATTTCATCCTTTTTGGATTAAATTAAAAGTTATATTTTACTTTAAAGTTGTATAATCTAATTTTATTTAAATGAAAAATGATTTCTGAATTACGCATTTTAAAAAATACTTTTTAATTTTGAAATTATATAATTAAAAAATAATAAACTTATATAAATCCAGGAAGAAAGTTATAAGGAGCAGGAAGAAACTACCTACTTTTATTAGATACCGCAAATGGACTCTGTTTATTATGATCAACACGATTACCACAAATACTCTCTAATTTCATAATTTTAAAATAAAAGAATTAATACACTAACATAATTTAAATGCCTTAATATTTTGTCTTTTTGTATATAACTCTCATAATTTAAAGATACTTTAACACTATACAAATTTATCTTAAAACTTTTTAAAATAGTCAAATAACCTTAGTAAGAAAGACTTATTATATTATTCCCTTCCTTGTTGACAATTCACTTATACTTTTCTATTTTATAATTTATTATTGTGCCTTTTTTTCTTAATTGGAGTTTTTAAACATTCTTAGTCTAGGAATCTAGGAGTCTAGGAATGTTCATCACCCATTCTATCTCATTAACTTAATCTTACGTTGTTTATTAACATAGTATAACTTGAAGTTAATGTTAGAGTTTGGTATTAAATGATAAATTCAACATCTCTTGAAAAAAGAGTTCAACGTATACTTTATACTGACCCATTTGACCTACTGTCTCACTGTCTTTTTAAAATTAAACCATTTTTAAATTATTATTATTATTATACATTAAGAATGAAAGTTTACACTTAAAACAGCTTAATTAACAACATTTAATATTAAAACTATTAATACTAAAGTATAAAATAAACATTAATGTTCTACTTTTTCATATATATAATGCAAATCCATTTATTATATTGACAAGTCTAAAACTCTTGATGGATGCAATTCGTAAATCCAAACAAACATTGTTAACAAAATTCCTGGTTAAATAAAATTAAATTAAAATTGTCATAATTCGTACTATTAATGCTTTAATTCTTTTTTAAAAATCTAAGCCTTGCACTCATTATTAAAAAAATCCTATCAATATAATATTTCATTTAACGACATAAACTTATTAAATAAAATATTACAAAATTAATAAAGTAAAACAAGATAACTAAAAACATATATAACATTACAGATATTTAAAATAATATTCACAGCAATAATATATATCTACTAGACGAAATTATAGATGATGTAAGTTTTTTAAAAGATATCAAAATTTTATTCAAGTATCAGGAGTTTAAAAAACTATTATGTGACATCTTTATCTTCCACCAAAAGCGTTAATGTTAACTCAATACAAAAGATTAAATTAAACCTTTTTATAAACTAGGAATTAAATTGAATCCAAAAATAATAAAAGAATCAAATGAACCAAACCAATAAATTTAAAGAATAAATCACTAATTAAGTCTTTAAAAATTAATTAACCATCATTATTTATGTTTTCTACGTGTATCTTACAATTCTTTTTCGATGGGTTTCCTTCGTTATGGGGGTTTACGCGTCTACTTTTTCATGTTCTCTTTATTTTGTTTTTCTTCATAAAACTTGTAAGAGAAAATTGAACATTTTAATTGTATTTTTTTAATTTTTAATTTGAAATAATATATATTATTAAATTAAGACGTAAATCAGTTTTTATTCTTCGATGTCAAACTATTATTTTATTTTTTTATGGGTTTAAGGTTTTATTAAGTAAAAGTAGTGGTTCTTATGTTGAGTTGAACCTTTTTCTTTGAATTGTGTTAAATTTAGTGGTAGTTTTAGTTGTATGAAAAAAATTCTTTGACACACTTAAATATTTTACATTTCTTTGATATTATTTTTACTCACTTTTTATTTTCTTCTTTTTTAAAATAATACAAAAATTTATATCTTTTCGATAATTTTATCTTTGTAATTTGTGTAAAAATGTGTGATGGTATCATTAGTCTAGCATTGCATATTCTCCATTCCTGAAGTGGAGATGCATAGACCAAAATGCCAACTTCATTTGCATTTTGATTTGAATAATTTGAAGTCATTGACGGTGGGTATTAAAACGCGTGTCTTTACCCCATTAATTCACACTGCTTATCTTTTAAAATAATTAAGAGATATAAATATGCTGTCCATTTAAAAATTAGGAAATATATAAAATTTTATTAAAAGGAGATAGATATTTTGACACCAAGTATAAAAAAGTCATTTGAGATATTAATATTTTTGTTTGTTGTGATATATATGCTATGCAAAAAATATGAAAAATAATAAAATCATTAAATATGTATGTAGTAATTTTAATTTATTTTTTGTATTAAATTTTGATACTTTTGATTCTCAAATTTTAAAAAAAAAATATATAATTTTTTTAAGTTAATAACCTTAATTTTATTAAATTAGACTAATATTTAAATTATAATATGTTAAATAATATAAATAATTCAAACAATGATATAAATATGTTTCTTACATTAAAAAAATTTAAAACATTTAAGTTAAAAATATTATATTTATTCATATTTAAAGTTTGAAACAAGTAAATTTCAATTTTTGATCAAAATTTAATGATAAAAAATATATTTAATCCTCAGTTAAAAAATTATAAGATGTCAAATATATTATATAAAAAGTTGATAAATATATAAGCTAAATGATCCAAAACCGTAAGCTCCATAAACTAGTTAATAACTCTATATTTTATGTAGTAAATTTAGACAATCAGTTTGAGTCACTTGTTTTAAGAGTCATACACTCAACAATTTTAATTATATATATTTTTAATTTAAAGTATTAACACATTATTGTAAAGTTGATATTTCAAAAATAAGAATCACATTATTATTGTTATTACTAAAAATAAAAGGAAAGTAGATGTGTAGTTATAAACTAAAAAAAGTAGGAGAATGGGTTGACAAAATAAGTGCATATTCTTCCTTAAAGATATGGTAACCAAACATGACATATAAGTAGGCTAAACCCATAAAAGAAATAGCATAATGATGAGATGATGGTGGGTGGATTTTTCTCTTCTTGTTTCCCACATTTAAACGTCACTCTATCTCGCCCTAGGAGTTCAAAACTCCCAACCCTACCAATTTTCTTTTTCAAATAAATGCTTATATATCATTTTTAAAAATACATTCAAGTTGAAAATGCTTTAATGCAAACAATACATAAATATCAACACACAATGTATACCATACAAATAAAAAATTCACTAATTAGTTTACCTTTCAATAAATTGTAAATTTTAAATTTATTATTTAACTATGATATTTAAGATTGTAATCATTATTAGGCTTTGTTCATTTGGAGATATGATTTATGGGATAGTGAGTTGATGGATTTGAAGATAAATTTTGATATTTATTTGAGTGAAGTTAGAGGTAATTGAGAGTGAATTGTGAAGTAAAGTTTGTAAAAATTAGTAAAGGATTCGATTGATGTGATAAATAAAAAAATGTTTAATTGGTAGAAATTAAAAATTATCAAAATGTCCATAATTATTAAAGTAATATGAAATGATATTTATTAATAAATGATATTTATGATTAATATATTTTTTAGTAAAAATTATTTGAAATAGTAAAATTAAAAAAAACTAATATACAATACATTTTTAGGGATACATTTTAAAAAATAATAGAAAAATAAAATATTAAATTTTTATCCTTAGTTATAAAAGTAATTTAAAATAAAATAAAATTAGTGTTAATTATATTAAATTAATTGTGAATTATTATTATTAAATTTAAGGTTTTAATAATTAAAAAACTAAACCCAGAGTGGACTTTTCTCATAAGAGTAAAAAACTAATGCAAAATGCCACCCGTAACAGACTCACATACTATAGGCAGAGTTGCATTACCATATCTTCAATTCTATGCATATCCTTATTTTAAAAATACATAAAGGGTACTTTATAGTAAAACTAAGTGAATCTCCTCAAATCTCTTTAACTGTTAGAAGGATTCATTTTCTCTTGTAACCTCTGCAAATCCATTCTCTCAAACCATTGCAAATCTTCTAAAACAAACACAATAAATCTTGCAAATCTATGCTTCCATTTTCTTCTTAACAGTTAAATTAATCAAAGTGAACATAGTCTTAATTTTTTAAACCTACGCGGAATAGAATGTCTATTTTTTTAACTCGTTTGTAGGTGATAATAGGAAGATAAACTTTAATCATACCATCTTAAATAGCTGTATATGGTTAATAAATCACAAATCCCTATATATTTTAAAAAATAAACGTGTATAATGATTTTGGTTTTGGTATGTATATAGTTAGACAAAATTAGTTTCGTTACAAGATAGGAGGTGTTGACATTTATGTATCACACTTTTTTAAAAATATTATATATTTATATAAATATGCATGAAATATAGTAACAATTTTCAAAATGGTTGGAATTAGTTTTATGCACAAGCATTTTCCTTCAACCACTCAAAAAATCGGTTCCAAAAAACATACAATCGATTTCCTAATGCTGCAAACTCCATGGTGGTATGCACAATTCCTAGAAATGCACGAAGCATGCATAGTTCAGGGTTCTTCACCGTGAAGCTGCATCCTTACAAATTTGTGGGTTATTTACCATGAAGCATGCATAGTTCCCACACAGTCATCGCATTATAGTATAACTTACCTCAAATAGGTTTAAGCCAAAATATAACACTATTTTCAGTGAGGTTATTTTTGTAAAACCAAATATTTCACATACAAGAGGATGACATCATGGACTAATCTTGCATTCATCTATAAATCACTTTAAACAAACACAAAGAAACATAACAAATCCACGTTTTTTATTATATTTAAACAGTAAATCCTCATAAAATAACACAATTTAAACATTTTAGACATTTCATTTAACACAATCTCAACACAAATACAAATAATGATAATGATCACACATGATAATTACTTCCTACAAGTTATTTTTAGTATTGAAATATATATATGTTTTTGGAATTATATAACGAGAGTGGAAATGTAAAACTTAACAACTTTGTTTTTATATTATGAATTGTATATATCTTAATTTTCAATTGAAATTTCTTGTCATGTTAATTATATATTTGTTCTTACCATCTTTCTATGCGCCTTTTTGTCATGTTTTAATTAAGCTGAGATTAAAAATAAATAAATACTCATTTATCAATTTTATGTATCTTTTAAAAATAAAATTATGATAAAACACATATTTCAATATACCTCAAATAAAAAAGAATTAACTCTAACTATATTAATCGAAAATTTAAGATCAAAACAGTATTTTTTTAGTGTTATCTCACATATTTTAAACTTTATTTACTATATATGTATTTGAAATGAAAACTTGATAGATATTTTTCATTAACATAAATTTTAGAAAACTATTCAAAAGTCAAATTCATTCAAATAAAGTTTTAAAAATTAAGTTTATTATCCATCCCATCCAATAAATTATGTTTGGCATTAGAAAAAGATAAGGTAGAAAAATTAGATTTTAGTTAAATTTTGATATATAATAGTGTAAAATATTTTAGTAAAGTTGTGAGGGTGATATCGGAAAAGGGTGGAAGGAGCTAACGGTGAAGCGCGTGGGTCCCAATAGGACAGTTTGAGCGGATGTCGTTTTGCGTCGCGCAGGGGACAGGTTTCTTCCGCCATCTTGAGTGGGTCCCAATCCCAAAGGCGAGAGTCCACAGTAGTGTGATGTGGACGCGCATCACGTCACGTTATGTTATGGAGATGCAGGAGAAACAAGAAAGTGGGATTCAATCTAAAGTGACACAGCAAAGGAGCATGAATGAACTGGTCAAGGACAAATTCACTCATGCTTCTCCTGTTAGCTTAGCTGTCATTAAATCTTCTCTTATTTCTCTTTGTTGCTTATTATTCCATACAAAACAACTATTAATAACCTTTATTTATTCATACATCCTTTAATATATATCAGTTTCTTATAATTTTATCAAATTTATCAATTAAAGATTAAAACTAAAACATACAGTAATCATTATTAACCTATTACATCTCTCCATCGTTGATTGGCTTAAATGTTTGATAATAATAATAAAAATGTTTACTTTCTAGATTTGATATCAATAAGAGAATAGTAATTGGTATAAGAAATTATAATATTATTAAAATAGATATAGTATAGTTTTTTAAAATAAGTGAAATTAGTGACGGAGTATTACATTTTTTAAGCATTATAAGAAAACGTAATTAAATTTGAGTTGAAGAAATAATATAATTACATGGTGCAAATAAAAGAAAATGTGAGGAGTAATGTGCGGTCAGGTTTGGAAAGAAGGTGGTGGAAAGTAACGTAACGAATTTATAGCGTTTGGCGGGGACGTAGAAGTGGAACTCTGTACAGACCCATTCGCTTTCTTATGCGACCAACCATACATAAATTTCATAATTCAAATAATTAAATAAATAAATTCACTGGATTCAAGTTAATTACGCTTAAAACTACACTTAACATACGTTTAAATATATCCTAATTAATTAATATATTAATATTTTAAATATTAACACTGCAGGGTGAACAGAGAGAATCAATTCAATATCGAGGACTGGCAGAGTACGTGTCCATAGATTTAAAACCACACCACCAATAAACTCTGATACGGTTATCTGCGTTTTCAGGTATTAATAATGATAATATTATTAATTTTAAAACGAGAGGGGAAAATGGAAGTGAATAATTAAAAGAAAAATAAACAGGGAAGAGAGAATCTGGTGTGGTTTGAGCTGTGGCATAGCTGTCCCTTGGATGAATTATTTTTGAGACGTTATCTGCTCATAAAAAAGAGGCAGTGAGTTCAAAAATCCCTGGGACAAACCCTTTTCTGGCACCCTCTTCCTCTCTTCTGCCTCATGTGAGATGAAGAAGAAACAAGGACACTCCTTTAATCTCAGACTCCTCCTCGTTGGCTTCTTTCTGGCCACATGTGCCAATGCCTCCCCTCTCACGCCAACTCAATCGCGCCATCTTCTGTACTACAGAGACGAGTTTGGAGACAGAGGGGAGAATGTCACCGTAGACCCTTCCCTTGCTTTCCAAAATGACCGTCTCAGAAACGCTTACATAGCTCTGCAAGCTTGGAAGCTCGCCATTTTATCTGATCCCCGCAACCAGACAACCGACTGGGTAGGATCCGACGTTTGTAGCTACACCGGTGTATACTGTGCACAAGCGCTCGACAACCCCTCCGTCCGTACAGTCGCCGGCATTGATCTCAACCATCAGGACATTGCCGGCTATTTACCGGAGGAGCTCGGTTTGCTCGTAGATCTTGCACTCTTCCACATCAACTCCAACAGATTCTGCGGCACTGTGCCCCACACGTTCCGGAAGTTGGTACTCCTCTACGAGCTGGATCTCAGTAACAACCGCTTTGCGGGGAGGTTCCCCGAGGTGGTTCTGCGCCTTCCTTCGCTCAAGTTCTTGGATCTTAGGTTCAACGAATTCGAAGGAGCTGTGCCCCGGGAATTGTTCGACAAAGATCTCGACGCCATTTTCATCAACGACAATCGTTTCGTGTTTGACCTTCCAGACAACTTCGGCAACTCCCCCGTCTCCGTCATCGTCCTCGCCAACAACAGATTCCACGGCTGCATTCCCCACAGCCTCGGCAACATGTCCAACCTCAACGAGATCATTCTCATGAACAACGCATTCCGATCCTGCTTGCCCTCCGAGATAGGCTTGTTGAAGAATCTCACGGTGTTCGACGTCAGCTTTAACCAACTTCTCGGCCCCTTACCAAGCGCCGTTGGAAATGCCGTCAGCTTGGAGCAGCTCAACGTGGCCCACAACTTACTCTCCGGTCAAATTCCTCCCAGTATATGTATGTTGCCTCACCTTCTCAACTTCACTTACTCCTTTAACTTCTTCACCGGCGAGCCTCCTGCCTGTCTCGCCTTGCCGGCGTTTGACGATAGGATCAACTGCTTGCCGGCGAGGCCCGTTCAGAGGCCTCCGGCGCAATGTCAGGCTTTCTTGTCTAAGCCTGTGGACTGTAACTCCTTTAACTGCAAGCCATTTGTTCCTTCACCTCTTTCCCCCACAACACCTGCAACTCCTTCACCACCATCTCCTGGGACACCTTCTCCTCCATCACCTGGGACACCTTCACCAGTAACTCCTTCGCCTCCATCACCAGGGACACCTTCACCTGTAACTCCTTCACCACCATCTTCTGGGACACCACCTGTAACTCCTTCGCCTCCATCACCTGGGACACCTTCACCAGGAACTCCTTCGCCTCCATCACCTGGGACACCTTTACCTGTAACTCCTTCGCCACCATCTCCTGGGTCACCCTCACCTGTAACTCCTTCGCCTCCATCACCTGGGACACCTTCACCCGTAAATCCTTCGCCGTTACCTTCACCTACAACACCTTCGCCTCCTTCGCCTGCCGCACCTTCCCCATTACCTTCACCTACGACACCTTCACCACTACCTACACCTCCTTCGGAACCACCGGTGGTGGGACATTCCCCTCCACCCCGGCCAGTGGCACCTTCTCCACTACCACCAATTCACACTCCTCCTTCACCGGTGTATTTGCCACCACCACATTCTTCCCCTGCTCCACCTGGCTACTCTTCACAACCTCCTCCACCTTCGCAATTGCCGCCTCCATCATACACTCCGCCTTCTCCAGTGACACCTTTTCCTACTCCAACGCCACCCAATGGTGTCCACTCTCCACCGCCACCGGCTCCTACATTCTCGACACCACCACCTTCACATAATTATGGCTCATCGCCACCTCCTACACCTCATCACTCACCATCGCCTCATCCTTACCCTTATTTATCACCCCCACCACCTCCTTATCCTGTTCGTGTCCCACCTCCACCACCACCTTGTACAGAACTTCTTCCACCCCCTCCGCAATCAACACCTTCTCCCACACCTTACCTCCCACCACCATCCCCATCTCACCCACCTTATCACCCGCCACCATCCCCTTCTCCCTCTCCAACTCCACCGGTTCAATACAGTTCGCCTCCCCCGCCGCCTCCTCCACCGGCAGTTTCTCCACCGCCACCTGTTGTATACCAAAACCCACCACCTGCCCCTGTATATGAAGGGCCATTGCCACCCATAGTGGGACTCCCATACGCATCGCCTCCGCCTCCACCCTTTTATTGATTCTTTTGAGGACTTTTTCCCTCGTCGGGCAACAAGAGTCACGCTTTTTTTTATTATTGCGGCCGTTTCTTCTGTGTTGATACCCTCGAATGTCATGCGACTCTCGTCGCTTATGAAGGAAACTTCGCAGGAGACAACCACAAGATCTAGCGAAACAGCTTTTTGTTCTTTATATCTATCGACAATAGAAACAGAGAAGAGGTTGCAGCAAAACGGGGTTTATAAGAGGAGAAATTAATTCTCTTTCCTTATTGACTTGAATTATTATGAATATTGCAGTCGAGAAATAAGAATGGCAGAAAAAGAGTAGGTCGCAGAGCAAATGCATGTATAGGGATGAATGGGAGAGCATAAGTTATGGCTGCAAAGGCAGTTGCATTGCAGTTGCACTTTGTGCTGCCGCTGATGGTTACTAGTGTATCGTTATTGTCTCTATTATATCACACTACTTTTATTTATTTATTTATAAATTTTGTTTCTTTTGCTTGCTACTGGTTGGTATTATATGTTAGCATTTCGAATTGAGTTGATTTTCTAAATTCGCTTTCTCTAATCAGTGTCTTAATCTGTTGCGGTCATGAGATCATTGATTTGAATGTTTTTAGTTAGGCTGTCAATATCAATCTGCATTAATGGATAATGATAATGATGCCATTAAGTTATGAAAAATTATGCTGCTTATAAGCAAACATCTTAATGATAGGTGCTTGATATAAAATTCCTTTTTCCTCCATGACCTTTTGTGCTTCTTTCTCTATCCATCTGAGAGTGATAATCATCTAACCTGTTATTGTACATTCCAGCATTGTTAAAGAGCTTTCACTTTCAAATTCATCAGTGTTGTTGTTGTTTCAGTATATAATCCTCCATCCCTCTTCTTTGAAAAGATCTACCATAGTATACATATAGAGAAGATATTGTTCACAGGAGGCGTGTGGCATATAGCTAGAGCATGTTGTTCCTCTTTGCATGCAAAGTTCAATGGAACTTGTTTCAGGGATGTAGGGAATGGGAGCATATTGTTCTTAAGGAATGGTCCCCAATCGGCCATGGAGGCCACCATTGGAGAGCACAGGTCCCAATTCAGATTACAGTGGTGGGGCAAATAAATAGTGAATCCCAAGAACCATTAAAGAGCAGTGACTAGGGTCAATGTACTTAATGAAAGAAATCTTTGCTTAAATTTGTCTGATTAATAGAAGTATTGTCAAGGGAACACCGTCCATGTGCAAACCTTTGGTTTCGAGATTTGAATTCAAATCTGCACACCATCATCTTCAGCATCGGATCGTGAACATCAAAAACCTGTAAGCTTAACAAGTACCACAAAAACTCTTCTTTTTCTCATCCAACGCATTGGGGGGTCTGCAATGAAACCGTGTCGGTCATCAATCGTCCCTTTTAGTGTCTATTTCCTGAGTTAAAATAATAAGTTACGAACAAAAATGGTAAAATTTTCACCAACATAACTGGCTTAAGGAGAAAACAGGTAAAGCACTCTCCTTCGGACCTTCAAAAATTAAGAGTCTCAAATTTTTTTTAAAAAATAATATTCCTCTATTAAATTGGTTACAAAATTATGTTTGAGAAAAAAAACACAATTTTTTTAATTAATAATATATTTCTATAAAATTATATTAGTATTAATATATTTTTATTAAATTAATTTTAATTTAATGTTAAAAAAATTAATTAAATTATTATTGTACATTAACTTTTATTGATATTAAAAATGATATTTAATGAGTTAATTTTTTTTCAATAAATTATAATTTCGTTTAGAAAAAAATATTAGTTATTATATTATCTATAATCAAATTTTATTTTTATTTTCTTTTTTATCTCTTTGACTTCTCATCTTTTCATTACACTCCTTATCTCTTCTTAACTTTTTCTATTCTAGAGTTTAGTTTTGGCATATTTTATTTTTTGAATTTTATGCTGGTACAATCTTTTAATCTTTATTTTTGATTAGTATGTTTATCTTATGATGTTGGTTTTATTCTATTTGTTAAATGTATTTTGTTAATCTAATTTTATTTTTTGATACTTTTTTTATGGATTTTGAGAATTTTTTTGTATATAATTTGACGAGAAGTTAAAATTTTTGTTTGAATTGGATTGTAAAACTATTGAATAAATTAGGCTTCATCCTTTAGATAATAAAAGTGAAATATTTAATTAGATAAGAAATGAATCGGAGTTAAAATTAAAAATCTATGTAAAAATTAAATAAAATTAATTAAAAAAAATTTAATAAATTATTTTACATAAAAAAATAAATATTAATTAAAAGACATCATTTTTAACTCTTTTTTTATGTCTTTCAAACTTTTCAGCCGGTACTTCAATAATATACAAAGTATAAAATTAAAGTGATGCATGTATCTTGGTATAAACGCTTGGAATGTGTAAGAAATAGAAAACCCAAGCTGGGATCAGTTTTGCTTCTTGCCAAGTTCATATCCAGAGAACAAAATTAGCACATCGTCCCCCAGTTTTTACGGGAACCTTTTTCCACTTTCCATCGTGCGTTGCAGTATATCTTTCTTCCTTTGTTTTTACTTCCACCAAAGACACCAAAATCAACAGAATAAAGCAACGTTTCCTTCAAATTAGGGAAAACCAGAACTGGAATCTACCAACATTGTTTGCAAACAAAACACAACAACGTGCTTCCACTGTCGGTATCTGCGCTCTATATATATATAAAAAAAAACACATATATATAAATGAAGAATAATATTTTTACAACAGCTTTTAACAATATTTTAACATCATTTACGTGTTTCAATAATATAAGAAAATTAAATTCATTCGCTTTTTACTGTGCCTCCCAACAAGAAAGATTATTTTTCCAAATATATTTACATATAAGGAAAATTTGGTTTAAAATGTATTTAACTTGGAATTTTTAATGCACCGAATAATATTTTAATTGAATAACTTTATGATAATAGATTTTATGGTTAGGTTAGAAGGTGATAGGAGATCAATGATTGAGATTGGATTGACTGGACCATGCATTATTATATTGAACAATTAATGCATGTACCATATGATAGCTGAAACCGTGAACGCATTTAATAATCTGAATAACAAAAAATAGCATAGGAAGCAATATGAAAGTTGGAAAACTTTCTTTTAACAATTTTTCTTTTAGAATTTGTTGACAACCGTTTATGATCATGTTTATATAACAATATGTGATTAATTCAAATATACGAAATGATATATAATTTATTATTAAAAAATTATTAAAAAATTATTAAAAAAGTTGTTATGAAAGTTCCATTCAGCTTTCTGGCTTTAAACATTTTGATTGTTCCTTTGTGTTGGGATGGAGAAAACATGGAAGCATGGAGCTTTCGCATGCATTTGCTAGGTACCCTTGGATTCAAGGGAATCTGGGAAAGATAGAAGGGAAGCAGGGCATATCTTACCATCTAAGGAACTGTGACCTTTATTATGTGGGGTCCCTCCCTAGATAAATACTCACATGGCTTGAAAGGGCTCTAGACATGCAATCATGTAGTCAAAAGACTCATGTACCAATTTAATCAAAATCTTTTATAAATGAGTTTATACTAATATCATATTATTTATATTCACAAATATTCATTATTTAATATTAAAATTTAATTTATATTTTATTAAGTTAAATTTAATTAAAATTAATTTATATTTTATTAAATTAAATTTAATTAAAATTAATTTTAATTTATATTATATTATATAGTTTTTAGTATTTAAATTTTAAATATTTATAAAATATTTTTTTAAATATCCATAGATATCTATATTTTTTAAATATATTTTTTAAATGAGTACTCAAGTAACAGCTAATAGATGGATCGAATCTTTTCTCATTTCTATTCTTTAACTATTAATCACATTTTGAGGTGGGTAACGTGCTATTTTTAAGTGGGTTTCATGTTTAAGTTGAAGATCAAACTTCAAATATTAATTGATTAAGGAATCAGCGTCGAATCATAGATTAAGAAATGGAGATGGAGAATGTTTTTAAAAGTGGATTGGTAGTTGAATCAATCAAGAGATAGAATTTAAGATACAGTACAACTATTTAATGTGTGCATACCTGTATACCATAAATACCTTATTATATGATCCTCGCTGGATTCATACTAAATTTACCTAACATTTTTTAGTTCATTCTTTCTTTCTCGGCACTAAAGCAAGATAGAACAAAAAATACAGACACGCTCATTCAATTCTTACCACGTTGGCATAAGCGATAAGAAGAAAAGATGAAAAATAGAAAAAGACGACAAATTATAAAAAAGTGATAAACATAATTGTTCAACGACTATTAACCACAAAGATATGAATACATATAATTATATCATTGCTATTTCCATCTCATTCTGTCGTATTCCCATCTTATTATATGGATTTGAAAGAAGAAGAAAAAAACAATACAAAATAAAAGCATTTTAAAAGCTCGTCATTAAAACGGTGTTTACAATAAATGAATTTCACAGTCAGATTTGCGAGTGAAGAATTGAGTTGATTTGCATGTTTGTTTTAAAAAGTATGTATAGACTGATTTGAGATGATTTGCGAGATAAATAACTTTTTTATCATCCGCTAATGTGTCAAGATTAGGAGGGATTATGTTTAAAAAATCACATATGTCCTTGACTTATCTTATAATACCATGTCAAAATATACTAACGTGCAAATAACATATTCGATTCTAATGTAAAAATAACTTATTCCAAAGTGTTTGAACATGAAGAAGATGAAGAGGAGTGGTTGAAGATGAAAAAAGAACAGAGACGTATTCGATTACATAGCATTTATATTCAGTTCTCGTGATACAAACAAATACAAAGGGACCTGTATTCGGTTCCATGTGTTTGTATTCGGTTTCATTTTTTCTGTATTCGGTTCCCTAGAGTAAAAACATGGTGTATTCGATTTCATTTTTTCTGTATTCGATTCCCTCACAGTTTGGCTTTAGGTTACATGTTGTATTCCGTTCTAGAGTGGTATGTATTTGATTCTCTTGAATAATTTTGTACTGATAAGAGGGAGGTTAAGCATATGCATGACGACTAGAGAGAGTGGGTTGGTCATGTTGTTGTTGTTGTAGAGGTCGAGGACCTCTAGTCTCTCGAGGCGCGAGAGCTCTGGGGGAAGGTTTGGTTAAAGCCATTGTTGGAGAGGTTGAGGAAGAGAAGGGCAGAGAGGGAGGAGAGAGGCGGAGGGATGGGGTCGGAGAACTTATTGTCGGCGAGGGAAAGATTAGAGAGGAATGGGAGGTGAGCTACGTTGGTGGAGAGAGTCCCGGAGAGGTGGAGTCCGATGAGGTTGAGAGCGACGACGTGGCAATAGGCATCGCAAGTGACGCCGAGCTAGGAACAATAGGAGGTTGAGACATTCCAGGAAGAGAGAACGGGTGGAATGACATCGATAATGGCTGAACGAATAAAGCGAAGGGCATTGTCCTCTAAGAATAAGGGTTTGATGAAGATGACAGAAATAGAAAGAGGACACACATTGGGGTATGGAAGAGAAGAGAAGGGAAGACAAAAAAGTGTAGAAGCTGGAAAGAGAAACTCAAACATATTTGTAAGCATTATACATCTTTTCTTTACCTCCTACTTTGTTGTATGTTTATGGCTCTTTGGTCTTTGAAATTTTAATTTATATTTTCTTTCTCCTTTTAAATATTTTTTTAATTATATATAACATTAAAAATTATAATTTTATATTACTTTTATAACTAGGGGTATTTTGGTAATGTTCAATTTCTATCCATTAAACAAATTTTTTTTATTTGTCACATCAATCAAATCTTACACTAATTCTGATAAACTTTACTTCCAAATTCATTCTCAATTACCTCCAAATCTATTCAAATAAACAACAATTAATTACCTTTAAATCTCCTTAAATTCATCCACTCACTATCTTCCAATTTATCTCCTCCAAGTGAACAAATGGATCTTCTTTGGGTTGATGTCAAAGCCCATTATTTTTCATTTACTTCCTGCACCCCGACAATTTCTTCATGCATCCCCAAATTTTCAAAATACCAATTTTACTTTTCATAAAAATAATTTCTGAATTATAAGTTTCGGAAATTTCCCAGAACAAGCTCTTTGAAACTTCTGAAATAATATTTTGGAACGAAATATTCAAAATAAGCTTTCCAGAATAAATTTTTTAGAATACATAAAATACTTTTTGAAATGAGTTTTCTAAGAACGAACTTTTTTCGTTTCTATCTCTTTTTCTTTTTCTGTAACGTTGTATCTCTCTCTTCTTCTTCCCCTGCAGTGATGACAATGATTAACAGTGGTATCAGCAATGGTGATTTAATGCAGTAATGACAAATATTTTAATTTGTTATATTAGTATAGGACGCAATTAGTAATTAGAATACATAAAATACTGGATCTGAATCAAGATGGGCTTGATGGATAATTGGTGAGCAATTTAAATGTATCAGCTCCCCCATTATACATGCTAATATACAGTAAATTAATTGAACATGTATCTTAACATAATTTATTGCTATTAATAAAATGGAATTTAAATATAACTTAAGGATTTACATCCATTACTATATTTTGAGCTTATTTGTAATGGACGTAAATTATTTAATAATTAAAGTTTACATAGAAAATATTTTTTGAGACTATAAATAAAAATGTATTTTACAAATACACACACACACACACACACACATATATATATATATATATATATATATATATATATATATATATATATATATATATATATATATATATATAATTAAACAATCTCGGTTTTTTAGGTAATCACAATTACATAATCATGTGTATAAGTATATTTAGATTAACACTATTATTCTAAAATTTTGCGTGAGATGGGGTGAGAAAAAAAAACTTAAAAAGTATCATTTTCTATATGAAATGGAAGCTTTATTAATATTGTGTTTGAATTATTTATAATTATTTTTTTTAAATATTTCATTTAGTTAGCATAATTAAAATGTTTTATATTTTTTATTTAGATAAAATAATTGAATTTCGTTTTTAAGAAAATATATTTTAAAATTTTCAAAAATATTAGTTTAATCTAAATATTTAAATAATATTTAAAAACTTACTTTTTTTATAAAATTATTATTTATTTTAATTATAAAAATAAATGTAAAAAATTTCATAATTTTATTATAAATAATTATTTTAGTTAAAAAATATTAAATAAAAAATAATTAAATTTAAAAAAACGGTTACCAAAAAAGATAATATTAGTAAAATAATTATTTTAATTTATAAAACTGTTATTTAAAATTTAAAAGTGGAAAAAAATGTATATAAAGAGAGAATAGTTAATTGTAGAATTTATATTTTAGTTTTGAGTGAATTTTAAATTTTATTATTTTTTATTTAAAATATCTTCTTAAAACTTTTACATTTTAATTTTATTTTATTTTTTCAAACAACTGATCTTAAATAGCATATGGGTAGTAGCGGAAGTCCCAAAAATCATTTTTCTTCTATTGATTTTTACTAGAAAAAGCCATCAGAAATATTTAAAAAAAACATTAAAATTCTTATATTGTAGATAATATAAGAGTTTGACTCTTAATAATGTAAAAAAGTTTAAAAAATAATTCTAATATGTTATTTCAATGAATAATATATATATATATATATATATATATATATATATGGATCCTCTAATTCCTCACAATATTTAATTGTTTAACATTTGGTAATAAAATATTTCACATCTCTTAACAATTAATAAGGTTTAAACATATTTTTTGGTCGTTTAAATATAAAAAAGGAAGACTTAAAGAAATAATAAATTAGTATGTTTTCAGCAGATTTAAGTTGTGGTAGTGGTAGCGGTAGCGGTAGTGGACATTATGCATCTTGTATACAGTCTGAAGGGCTAGGATTCAAACCCTGCAAAATAATGTAAGTTAAATGGTTATTAATTCTTTCTATATGCATATAAATTTAAAATGGTATGCATATAAATTTAAAATGGTGCAGGGGTTTTATGAATATGATTTGGATGAATTAAAGGAGTTATAGGGATGGGTGTGTTAAACTGGAACTAATCCAGAATTTATAAAGATGTGAATAAAATTTTGGGTATTTTATTTTATGAATGGGATGATAAGTTTCAAATTGTGTATGATATGTTGGGTTATAAAGGGGTTCAAGAATTGACTTATATAGTTGTACTGGAAATATTGATGGTCTTGAACGTGTGGTTATGTTGATATTACTGGAAGTTGTTTTGGGTTTTGTAAATTGTAGAGTGATAGAATAGTTACTTGTTAATTTTGTTAACATAAACGTTGTTTCTTGGCAATCTGGCTATTTGAAATCCTGAAACTTATATGATATTATGTGTTGATATTGTTGTGGTCACGGTTGAGTTCATTTAGGTATCTTTGTACCTTGGGTTGCTGTTAAGTAAGTTAATTGACAAGGAACTAGAGTAGTATGAACCTTTGTTGGAATGTTATACGCAAGTTAGAACTGAGAGTATTGTTGCCATAATGTTTGACGCTGGGAATCGGCACTGCCAAGTTATAATTGGTGCCTTGGATATTGATTTTATTTGAAATGTGAATTGAAAGGAAATGCTTATAGATATTTGTTAATAGCATAAGTAACATGAAAATATAGGTTAGTTTTAGTTGTTGATATGCGTATAGATAGGTGTTATTGCTTTGATGTTGATGTTTGAATCTATTAAAGTATTGGGCAGACTATATATATGCTGTGTACAAGTTTCCAAATGGTTCATGTGATGAAAAAAAAAAATAATAATAATTATAAATGTTTTGGTTGATGCTATGTGCTATAATACTCTTGGATGTGCTTTATTGCAATTGTATCAAATTGGTGGATGTCATTGACTGCGATTTGGTTAATTAAGGTCATTACGGTTGCGTGAGATAAAGTATACCCTTTAATGCTTGTGGGCATTGATTTGGGTTGTAAAGTGGGTATGTAACCTAAAGTATTCAGGTACTCATACATGAAACTATCTATACATCGTTAAACTTGAATATGGTATTTCAATGTTTAACAAACTAACATTAATAATAATAAATCGATAAAAGAAAATATAAATTAAAGTAAACCAATTCCATGGTCATGGTCACGTGTTTAAAGCAGATAAATAAACCACACTCAACCCCAAGAAGATAGATGCATTAAATCATTTAGAAGTCATAGTATTTCAGAGATTACATAATTCTAAAGCCAGTTTATTTAGGAAAAACTTTTGTTAATATAATAACTAGCTGTGATTAATATAATACAGCATAACAAAAATAGGCAAGTATACCACCCTCTTAGAAGAACTTTTAATATTTGTGATGATTATCATTTATCGATATGAAAAAGGAAATATTACTCACAAAGTTCTTTTAGATTATTAGATTTATGGGAGACAACGGTACTTTGACCCAGAAAAACGACAAATACATTCATCTCACATGGATAAATATTATATTATCGATATTATTATTTTTAATTTAAAATCATAATTATATTATTATATTATTAAAAAACGCGTCAAATAATTATATTATTATATTTACAATGTCATCTTAATTTTTGGGTCTCCACGCATTTCATCTCAAAACTGATTTAGTTTATAAAAATTAACCATGTCAGAATGAGTGGCAATTTCTCTAGAATTAGATTCTACTCACAATGTGTTACGTGATTGCTTCACCAATCATGCTTGAATATAACACACTCTTGAAGTTTTAGCTAAAATGAAGGTACATTATTCGGCGACTTCCAATGATTATGCCATTTTGTCAGTAAAAAAGTTAAAGAACAGTAAACTTTTGACTTCAGTGCCAACTTTTTTGTTTTGAAAAGAAACATAAACGACAAATTCTTAGCAATAAATTGAAGAAGAGAAAAAGATGTGTCTTAACATGTACCCTAGAATAAAGGCATTTCTGGCCTTCAATCACTGGCTTAACAAAATATTGTTATTTTTTGTTTGCAAATTTACTTATGTTTATTTTTTTAAATTATATATATATATATATATATATATATATATATATATATATATATATATATATATATATATATTGTATTATATATTATCAAATATATATACCGATTGAAATAACACAACAAATTATCAAAACTTTAGAAAAACCAATCAATCACGAACATAATCAATTAATTATTTAGTGAATCTAAACAAATGCATAATCAGATTTAAAAGAAATTAAACTACGATTAGATTTATATTAATAAAAAATCATAAAAAAATATGATTATTTGAATTTATTGTATATTTATTATGACATTAATTATTTAACTGATTAAAAGATAAATTGATTTTAACATAGAAGCATTTTTATTACATATATATAGTATAGTGATTTTTCATTTTTATACAAGAAAAGAGGAATATTTTCTGTAATTAAAATAAAAAATACAAGTGTAAATTATTTTCACCCACCGAAATAGCTTCTTCATGTTCTCTCCTTTTCATTCACACTTAAAGGATAAAAACTCAACTTTATTATTGTTTCAGAGTTTTCTTTTCAAAATCTAGCAGGCCTAGTCAAAGTATTCTAAAAGTAAGTTTGTCCTTATTGCAGGTTTATGTCAGGGTTTTTTCATCGACTTTGCAAAATGTGAGTCACATAGTATAATATATTTTAAATTTGTAATAGATTGATTTGAGATATAAGATTTTTTTAATTATTAATTGTTTTTAAAATGTTAAAATCAATTGTATAAATAGAAAATATTAAAAAAATCATAATTGAGCGGCACAGAGCAAGATTCTACTTTAAAATTAGAAGTATTTCTACTCTATAATATGAAAAAAAAATTGTCATTGTTCTAGTTTGAAATTTAATTAAAAAATATTGAAAGATAAAAAAAATGAAAAAAAAATTGCATTTAATAAAAATCATGGATCAAACTAAAAGGAGAAGAAGACTCAGAGTACCAGGTGATAGATCTAGGTTTTCTAAAAGAAAATTATCCAAAATATAATATTAATAACCTATGAGTTTAACTCAAAATAATGATATTATCTTTAGTTCAAAATCTTTAGATAATAAATTTAGAAATTTACAATTGTTTTCATTTTTACTCTATATATAACTTAAACTTATACGTTAATTTCGAACTTCATAAACAAGAAGAGACAACTTCAACCACAGAACAAATAACAAAAAACATACTAAAAAATATCCAAACAAAGGACTATACCACTAAAAAAACAAACAAAACCAGACACAAAAATTTAACAACATTTTTAAGAAATTATGAATTAAATATATAATTAAAACAAGATAATGTAAATGTCAGAAATGTGGATATTTTATTCTATTAAACTGTGCTTATATACTCATAATGCAATATTAGCCTAATCCACGAAAACAATATTATCCTAATCCAAATCTTTGTCAAAAGCTTTTCCTTTTGACCACAGTCACCCGTCATAATCACAAAAGAAAATGTCTCATGACAGTATCGGCGTGTGTAGATAATAATTGAGGACTCTTTATTTTATTAAAATCTGATAACTATAAAGAATGTTTATTTTAATGGTAACATATTACAGTTTTTCTTTATCTCTCAGCTTAATTTTGGACATGATTGAAGAATATTCAAGATGTTTTATCAATGTTTTGTTCTTATTTGATCAAATAAAGAAACGTGAAAATAAAAGGCAAAGCCAAAACATTCAGAAAAAGAAAATGTATTTTTGGTTAAGTGGTTTGTCTTTTTATCCTCTTCTTTCTTCTTTTGTTAGAAAGTGGTCTTCCCTTTTAAATTCATATCCATCTTTTTATGAAAGGGATGGAAAAAACACTAAAAACCAAAAATAAAATAACATCTATTTGCTCTAATCACACAAAATTGGATTTTTTTTTTCACGTTTGGGTTTACATTGATAGTTAAAATATGACTCAGATTTAGTATTTTTGTTGGAATAACTTTTTATTTTATTTTATTAAAAAACTTATTTATTTATATTAATAATGTCTGATATTGTCTATTTCAATAATATATCTTTTTTTACAATTTTCTTCAGCGGCCTGTTTTTGAAATCTCACCTTCTATATATTTTACTAATTTTTACTTTTAGGTTCTTTAACGTAACACTTCTCTTTTTTTTCTTGTTAAAACTAAAGATTTTATTTCCTTTAACCGATATTTTAAAAATTACACTATCTGTTAATAATTTCCACTTTTATTACGTTTTTCTAATATTAACTAATCAACATAATAAAATTATGATGACTCGATTAATAATATTGGAGCAATCTTTCACTTTAGTTCCTACAATATAGTTTTTTTCATCATTAAACTCTTGGGAATTTATTTCAATATATCTCTCTATGTGTTTTAACGACTACATTTTTCACACATGAGTTTTTTTTTCACAAAATTAATAAACATTTAGTTTTTTAATTTTAATTGGGTGTTGTCTATGTCTTAGTATCGATGCAAAATACTAATTTGATAAGTAAATTATCGATTTTGTACAGCAATTTTATTCGTATGTTTAACGAATTTCAATTGTTTACTTATGCGGATTACGAGGATCTCAAACATAATAATGAATTTTTTTGTTTGATTTTTGGTCAAGATTAATATGAAGTGTAATAAAGTGAAGTAAAAAATAAATCTTATTTAATTCAAAGAAGGAATATAATGGTCGAACACCAGATACTATAAATAAATCAAAGTAAGATTTGTAAGAAATTAAAGAAATAAAGAAACTTGTAATATATGAATTTAGTCATTTTTTCGGCTCGCATTATCTGGATAGTTGTTATACATTAAACTTTTAGGTTAACTATTTTTTCTTCTCAATTCGTTTCTTGATCTTCATTAATTGATATTTTCAATGATCATGCTCATTTGATTAACTCGATAAAATCAACTTTAGTAACTTTCCATCAATTGCATGCCCCTCTTATGACATCCATTTCATAAAGAAACACTTGGTCACATGTTTCTGTAAAGGATAATGATACTTTGACAATCTTTTTTTTTACAATATTTTAATATCATTTACGTGTCATCTGTGATTGGTCCAAAATTACTCCACAATTAATAATAATAATTATAAACACCAACATGGATCAATCACAAAATAAAACGTAGATGATGTTAAAATGTTATCAAAGTATCATTATCATTCTGTAAAATATAATTCATTATCATTCTGTAAAATATAATTCTATTTGGTTTACAATTAACAAGGCTTAGTAGATGCGGATGATATCCAAATGGCTTTTGAAAGCAATATTAATTTTCACTAACACCTTTATTGTACTTCTAAGAGATATGAACCTTTATTTCTCTATCTTTGAAAAATTAGCTTTCAATCAATCAATCATTTGAAATTTGATAATCAATTATTCATATTATTGACCTTTAATCATATAACAACTATCTAATTTCTAAATATTTGTTTCCGATTTTTCAATACCCTTAACAATGAGTTAATGACAACTTTTACAAAATATTTCATAAATTTTATGCAATAATATTTTTTTCCCCCTACTATGTACTACGAGTATATGTGTATATTGTTAAATATACATGTATTAGTAAAATTATTTATACTACGTGTATATGTGTATACTGTTAAACATACATGTATTAGTAAAATTATTTGTTGAAATGGTTAACATGACAAAAAGTATAAGTTATTATATACTTAAATATGATATTTTATGATATCTTTTATATAGATTTTTATCGTATTTTAATTTCTTTTGAAACATTTATAATTATAGCTTATTTTGTTTTTAATTGAGGTGAGTTTTTATTTCGAATCAATTATGTTACACAACAACAAATATTTTATATAGAGTACTTATATAATTTAACTGTACAATTTTCATTGTCAATATCAAATCTGTATCACTTGTTAATTTCTTACGATAGGACTTGATACTCGTTAGTAATAAAAAACTAATAAAAGTTTTGGAAAAAAATGTTTAGCATATCTCTTATTCAAATTTTAAGTTTCAAATTCAAGTAATTAATCTGACATTCAAATAGTATATTTACGAATATCCAACAACTAGACACCCATTTTATCTATTTCCACACTACTTCCCTCACATAAAATTATATTTACAATTATCTAATTCGTTTCTATAAAATGTATCCAATATATTCCTCAACATCATTTATAATCGAATTACCAGATTCACATATTCTGTGATATATATAATTCAATTTCAATTACAAAACTGAGAATAATAATTTTAACTTACACAAAAAGTTGAATTTCATAATTTGATTTTAAATAACTTCTTAAACAAGAAAAAACGCTCTAATATCTCCTAAATTTCTAAATATATAAAAAAACTATCTTAAGAATATAAACATATAAATTAAAACTTTAGTACTGTATTAACTTTGTAGTAATTTCGATGTCCTAAGTTGATTAAAAATATAAATTCCTAAAGCTCATACATGACAAGGAAAGGAAATAAAAATAAATAGTAGGAGAACTAAAACCTTAGCCAAATTAAAATTCGCCAAATTAAAATTCTCGTTGGATGAATTTGATCTACACTATCGTAAAAGTACGGATGGCAAATAAAAACATAAAAGCAACGTAGATAATTTATAATTTAAATAATAATTTTTTTAATAAAAGATATTTTATATTTTTAAGTTTAAAATTACCCAACTCCAATAAACCTGTGAATCATCATTTCCTCAACTTGCCACATGTACTAATTATGAGTTTGCACACTTGTTGTCCTTCGAATGTCCTTCTTTCAATTGTTTTTCATATTTTTTTTTAAATAATTTGGAAAATAAGCTAGTTAAATGACAAAGTGTTTTTGTTTTTTACCTTTTTTTTTCTTCACTATTCAAATACAGTCAAGAACGTGTGCTTTTACCTGTTATATTTATGGTTTAATTGTTCATACACCGAAATGATCATCAAATGTAGTTGGAAAACAAGTCTCAAGCCTTATAAAAAAAAATATTAAATATTTTTTATCCTAAACATTAATATTAAATTAAAATTTAATATTAATTAGAATTCTTCTATTTTCTAAATTTTAATATAGCTTAGTTATCAAATTTTAAAAATAAACAAATACAGTTTTTCTAATTCAACATTGTCATATCTATTTACGTGTCAAAATCTATTTTAAGAGTTATTTATATTGTTCGAGATATTTAAATTTGAATACTAACTTATAATATCATTTATCGATTAAAAGAATTATTGATTCTTAAAGTTTGAAAAACAAAATTTCTTAACTTTTTGGAAATAAAAATAATTTTTAATTTTATGTCAAAATTTATGGATTATAAACATATTTAATTACAAAACAAATCTATTTGTCACTATCAACACACAACAAAAAAGAAAATAAACAATAAAATTCATCTATATCGAGTGTAATATAAATTATTAACTTAATTAATAATTAGTTGATATGTATATTTAGACATTTAATTAGTTTTTTTCTTTCGTATTTGTTTTTTACTCAATCAAACTCTTATTTTTACAAATACTTAATCTAATATTTTCAATTAGATTGATTAAACAAGAAAACTTTGTGTGTGAAAATCTAGAGTCTATAATGTGTCAAAATTTGAATCTTTTTAATACTTTGAAATGTTTCTGACATTAACAAATAATACCTTCTAAATAAAATATAACTCAAATTTTAAAGAATAACATTTTAAATAATCATGTTTTTTTACAACAATAATAACTCGATTAATTTTTTTCTAAAAAAATAAAACATAATTAAAAAATTATAAAAACTAAAATAAATAAATGGGCTAAATAAAAAAACAATATCACTAATTAAATCTATATTTTTCTTAAAGCTAAGAAAAACTTAAAAAGCAATCTCAACTACCGTTCAAACATGAATGGTGCCAACAATTATTTAAAGGGCATCATTGCTGAAAACCATGGTTCTAAGCATGAAACCATATCCTCTAAATATAAAAAATCTTCCCCCTAATTCAATGCATGCATGCATACATACATACGTGTCTGTGTCTCTATATATATATATATATTATTATATATATATATATATTATTGTGAAATAATTTTGAACTAATTATAAGAATGTATATATATATATATATATATATATATACGTGTCTATATATATATATTAGTGTAGAATAATTTTGAACTAATTACAAGATGATACGTAGGTGATATTAAAATGTTGTCAAAAAATATTGTTAAAGTAATATATATATATATATATATATATATATATATATATATATATATATATATATATATATATATATATATATATATATATATATATATATATATGTGACATGATTGTGAATTATGATCTTCAACCACCAAATCCCATTCATTTCTGCTCTTTTGTTTGTAATAATTGCAAAACTATAAACTATAATTATATTTAAATAATTATAATTAAAATGGCTCAACATTATTATTTTTTATAACTTGAATAGTGGTTCCCACATTTGGATCTTTCAATTTTTGTTGAAAGCTAAAGGTCAAACACCCCGCTGCTCAAATAAATTATAGCTAAACAGTGTATAAAAGATAAGGGAGCCTTTAACATTTATCCCTTGCTAATATTTTTTTTAGCACTACTTGTATTGTGACTGAATAATATAATGTTATTTCTTTTATTAAAAAATACTTTTAATTAAAGACTATAAATAAATTACAAAAAAAATCTCTTTTAACTTGATTTTAAAAATATAAAGATTCACTTATACTAAAGTTTCTCCTGTCACTTTAACTTTAAACGTATAAGGATAATTTATTTATTTTCACAAGTTAAAAAAATACTTTTACAAAAAGTGAAAATCAAAGACAAACTAACGCGACAAAAACATATTCTATACACACACACACACACACATATATATATATATATATATATATATATATATATATATATATATATATTTATTTTATCTCTACTATACCAGTGATATTTATCTAAAATAACTCATGACCTCATTAAATTTATCTCCACCTTTCATGAATATACAGTTTAATCTTAATTTATAATTACAGTTTCATGGATATGCACTAATTATAATTACAAATTAATAAAAAGCAATACTTAAAGAATGATATTGAAAAAAAAAAAAGGAAAAGAAAAGGTCAGCGTGAATTCGGCTGCATGCTCAACCCGAATTTTGAGAATCAATATCATTCTTTAAATATTGATTTTTAAGAAAAAAAAAATTCTAAATCAGTCTCATTAATCTTTCTCTCCATTTAAACTAAAAAAAGTTCATTCATTTTAAAGTAATTATTTTAGAATAAAGTTGAAAAGTACCTTACTCATTCACAAAATAAATTTGAATGAAGAATTCATATTTTTTACAAAAAATAAACAAAATTTTATATTTATGATATCGGTTGCAAAGTTAAGTGAGAAAATAGGTGACTAGAGACACTAGACCAAACAAAAAACCATATTTAAGTATATTCTTAGTGGTTATACTAGCCATACCATACTTAGTATGCAGTTTTTTCAACTATCTGTTTTCTTGAAAGTGATAGAACACCACAATCGTCAATGCTACTCGATTCCATAAGCAAAATACTTCATGATGATTCAAACGTGTCTACAACTTTCCAATCTTATATTATAATGTTAATTCGTGAAAACTAATAGATATAAGTTTTTCTATATTTCGTAAATTGTATTTTTTTATTATAAATTTGGTGTGGTTCTCATATTTTATATTTATTACTTTTTAATAAATAGTTGATAAAAATTTATGACGTCAACATATTCATAACAATGGTTAACATCTATTTATTTAAAAAACTATTATTAAAAGAAAAAAAATCACCGAATTTATTTAACTTTAAACTAACTGAATAAAGGAAACGGGTATCTAAGCATTGTGTACTTTTTCTTGATTATTTAAAATACTAAACAATTTTTATATTGATTAAACTTTATAATTTACATTATTCACGTTTTAAAATTATTTGCTCAACTAATAGTCAACACCCGTAATATTATTCTTTGTTCATCTGATACACCGTAATCGAGGAGACAGATTTATTTTCCTGGTAAATTTTGATATACTAAAGTTTTTTCAAGATTGGGTTTCGAGAAATGCGTTTGGTGATGTAATATTAAATTATAACTTTAGAAGAGTGAGTTAGAAATATATATATATAAAATAAAAAAATGAAATGAATCCTTGAAAGGAACACCAACCTGTAATCCGTTGGAGAAGGAAAGAGAAGGCTTAACGGCGGGAAAAGAAGGTAAAAGCTGCGAAAAGCAAACAAAAACTACCAAACCAAAAGCAAACTCTCTCATCTCATCTTTAGGCCATTTTTTATTTTCAGAACCAAAAGAAGAACAAGAAGAAAAGCAAAGCAAGCGCGCCATAATCTCTTTCTCATTTTTCGTTTTCTTCTTTGATTCTCTCTCAAAAGAGAGGAACCAAAAACTAAAGCAGAAATAGCGAATGAAACCGAGATTCTACAAGAAAGAGTGTTTCAGTGTTCGCTCTTGACTAGATCTGCGTCCTCTTCGTCATTCTTCTGATCTTCTTCTTCTTCTTCTCTTCTTTCAGGTACTTGCATTTCTTCCTTTCTTAGATCCTCGCTTTTGCAGTAAGCGATTTCCGGTTTCTCAGTACGAATTGCAACTTGAAAGCCTTCGATTACTTTTTCAGGATTCGATAGTTTATTCTATATGCATTATAATGTGAATGTTGCCTCTCAAGAATAGAAAACACTGTTTCTCTCGCTCTGTTTTTGTCACTTTTTTTGGCTGTGTTTTTGCTGGATTTCGTTTATGTCATGATGTCCATTTTCTTCGATCTTCTGTCTCGTATAGTTTGTAGGCATTTCTTTCCGCGTAGAATCTGCGGAATGCATATGCGTGATCGATGGTTTTGGTGTTTGTTTGCCGAGAAAATTAGGAACGACATTGAGCGAAGTTTAGACGCTTACTTCGAGGTAAAGGAAAAAAGAATCACTGCAGTGCACTCAACTGCAAATAATTGAAAAAAAACTCTAGCACTGATAATTGAGGTTCGCTTTTTCTTTTTTTTTTCTTTTAAGTTTTTAATTTCTCATCCTGACATTTAAAAAAAAAATTAAATACTTATTGTGTTTTCTCAGAACTTATACTGTTTTTTTCCTTTCTTTTTTTTCGCTTGTTTTAACATATATGTTTGCTTTTTTAGAGGATATATTCTTATAATGCGTTTTTGTTGAGATAATACTAGAACATTAAAGTCGGTTTTGAGTAATAAATTCACACGTTTGATTCGTTTTTACGCAAACGCATTATTGTCACGTTCATGATCTATGCAACTGCTAGTAATTGGGAACTTGAAATTAAATCGGGCCATCCAATTCAGTGTGGGAGCATGAGTAAGGTTAGTATTATTTTCAGGGGTGGAGAGAGAGTTATCACTACGGTTTGTTCACTTTATTATTGATAGCTATAAAGAGGTGAGGAATTATATGAAAGACATTTGAGGTACGATTTAAACTGTCGGAATTAGAATTTATTCTACGATGATTGGTAGGTAATTGTTGGCCGAAAAATGGAATGACAGGCAGGACAAGTGAAATGAAATGACTATCACTATTCACTACCAAAGAGAAAAAACAAAACCATAAGTTAAATTTGACCCAGAAAGCTACCCAAACCTCCCCCAAGACTTAAGTTCTTCTATTATTTCATTTAAGGATTAGTTAAAATAGTAATGGAGCTACAATGACAAAGGTGAGTCTTTTTCTGAAAAATAATGCAGTACAGGGAATGGAATAGATGATCATAAAGGAATGACTCCCATTTCTTCTGTGTCCCATTCATGTTCTGCTTAGCAATTTTGTGTAGAAGAGATGGAAGCTGGGGAAAGTAACAGTGGTAACGAGAGGCGTATCATATCCAAGGATTCTTCGTGGTTCAGTCAATTCAGAAATGCATCCAATCCATGGATGGCAAGATATGCCTATGCGTTGATTTTTCTTGTGTCAAATCTTCTAGCATGGGCTGCCCGGGACTATGGTCGTGGTGCTTTAACAGAAATGAAGAGTAAGATTTCTTAAATCCTCAAAGTGGTGAATTTTTGCATCCCACCGCCATAACATTTAGTTTTCTAATGCTTCTTTCAGATCCAGCATCTATGCTTAAAATTTCTATTTATTTTTAAAAATTGATTGTTTTCTTCTTTCTAATGGCTATTGGTTCCCTGAAGATTCACCATCTTAACATGTAAATCTGACATCTTGTCTGAATGCATGCATTATTTTATAAAGATCAATCAGATGATATGAAAAATATTCAGTAATGCACAATGTACTTTGGTATATATTCAATATACAACTTTTTATGATCAAAGTGGAATAAGCATTTATAAATTCAGAACAGAAAATAATACCTATTTAACTTTCTATTTAGTAAGTTGGACTTCTTAAATGTTAGCAAATCATTCAATTCAACCGAGAGAATTTTTGACACACACCTCGTGTACACTCTCGGGACTACTGAGACCGTGTTCCCTCCATTTAAAGCTGTTTACGTTTAAGCATACTATTTTCATGCGATGCTTAAAATCTAATATATTGAGCCTACAGGATTAAAAGGATGCAATGGTGGAAAAGACTGTTTGGATGCTGAAGGTGTTTTACGAGTGAGCTTAGGTTGCTTTGTATCCTTTCCAATTATACGCTTGACAATTGTCGGTAAAGGCTTTGGGTAAGGTTTGTAGAAAGGAAATCAGTAGTAATTTGATTAATCAATGATTTATGTTTGTTTATGCTAGGTGGAAAAATTAAATTAGAAATTAATGAATTGGCAAAGAGTTATGTCATAATTATGTAATTTTATCTTAGGCCAATGGAATAGTCCAATACTATTTAAAATGAACCTTAACCCGAGTTTAGATATTTTTTATCGTAATGTTTTTGTCAACTGCTCGTACTTCTAAACTGAACGATGTGAGAGATACATGGCACTCTGGATGGTGGTCGGTCAAGATTGCTCTCTGGGTCGTCATGACTATCATCCCATTTTTACTCCCTTCTGAATTTATACAGATTTACGGTTAGTAAGTTGTATTTGCATCAAGCCTCCTAGAATTAATTCATTCTCTGAAGTATCAAAAACGTAGTTATTATAAACTTGTCATTCCTCTGATAGAATACTTTTGGCAGGGGAGGTGGCTCACTTTGGTGCAGGGTACATTTTTAACCTCTTGCAAATAATTTAGTCTTGCCATTCTTTCTACAGTCATCTATGAATATTTAAAATATTGCTGTATTCCTTTTTCAGGGTTTTCCTTCTTATCCAACTAATAAGCATTATCAGCTTCATTACATGGCTGAATGAATGCTGTGAGTCCGAAAAATTTGCAGCACGATGGTAAGATTTTATCAGTTAAAGAACTAACAGAAATGCATGCATCCTGAACACGAACAATAGGCTTGAGAAAATTGCAACTGTATAAGTTTTCGTAGTTTTTTAATTTAACGATTCAGCAAGGCATGCGCATTTGTTTTCGGATATTGAATAATTGATTGTTGTGCTGATATAAAGACAAGGGAAAAAAAATCTTGATTTTCTACATCCTTATCAACTTTTAATTAGCATTAAAGGAACTCAAGAGTCTAGAGTGGGATAACCAGTTATTGTTTGATCGAGTGTGGTCTAGCTTATCTAGTTATCTTAGCAATTTAGCAACTTGTGTAGCGAGAAGTGAGAAGCGGGGCAACAACCCGAAAATCGTGCTTGTGCAATTTATCCCGTTTGGTCTTGTAAAACATTGATGTGGTTTCGAACAAGTTGATCAGTTTATTTAAGATAATATCAGGGGATTCAATATTCTGTAAATGTTTATGTGCTTAATCATCAATTACCACGCAGCCGAATTCATGTGATGTTGTTTGCGACGACTGCATATGTTGTCTGTTTGGTGGGGATAATTTTGATGTACATTTGGTATGCACCAAAGCCATCTTGCCTCCTCAACATTTTCTTCATTAGTTGGACCTTAGTACTTCTCCAACTTATGACAAGTGTGTCTCTGCACCCAAAAGTAAGATTTTCCTAGCTCAATTCACTTCATCATGCAAGATTTGATGTGGAATTTCTAACTATATCTGCAATAGGTTGATGCTGGCATTCTAACTCCAGGGCTGATGGGACTTTATGTTGTCTTCCTTTGTTGGTGCGCCATTAGAAGGCAAGCCTACCAATCTTTGCTTGATAATTTTGGATTAGCATCGATGTTGCTGTCCAAAGCATTTAGTCTCTATTGTTTTATAGTGTTATCTACCAAAGAAGGCATGCGAGTAACACGATTCATAAAGAAAAGCGTCTTAATATCCAAGTCTTTTAATTTTTATTCATTTAAGCTTATGCAACCCCTCTTAACTTCCTGTTTTTATTTCTATTGGCTTTGAGCTTTAGAATATTTTTTAATGCAGTGAACCTGCAGGAGGAAACTGCATCAGGAAGTCTGACTCTACGACAAAAACAGACTGGCTAAGCATCATTGTAATATACTTCTACTTCTATTATGTTTTTTGGAGAGTAATATATAACTATTCTTGCTTCATTGAAATTTGAAGAGTCAAATAAGTAGAATATCTCTTTAAACTATGAACTTACAAATATATATATATGTCTGTTCTATATTCGACTTCGAGTCTATAGCTAAGTTTTATGCACATTCATAATTACGTCTTTCCATTTAATTTAATAAGAGCCAGGAACAAACTAATATTATTCCCAGAAAATATTAATCACTGTTTCGTCTATTACGAAAATATTTAAACTCGTAAAGACGAAAAATATCATCATATCTTTTTTATGATGCTTGGTAATTAATTTTTAAACCGTCTGAATCTTTAACCCCGATTACTAATTATGGATTGGTTGACCTATGTCGATTGCTATTGTCGACAGAGCTTTGTTGTTGCAGTACTAGCAATCGTTATTGCGACATTTTCAACGGGCATAGACTCCAAATGCTTCCAGGTTAATTACAAACTCTTAGTTTACCTTGATTTTTTAACATTATGTTCTCAATACATATCTGACAGATCCCTGCAGCTCAAGAAGGACAATACACCACCAGCAGAGGATGATGTACCTTATGGCTATGGCTTCTTCCATTTTGTTTTTGCCACAGGAGCAATGTATTTTGCTATGCTATTGATTGGGTGGAATAGTCATCATTCTATGAGAAAGTATGGGTCTCCTCTCCTCCTTTAGTTGTTCCATATTATAATACCATAGAACACAAAAAATTTGGTCCCCGTTAAATTTTAAAGGTTTCTTATTTGCGTGTGTGTGTATATATATGAATACAAAACTTCACTTTACAAGCTGTGGTTTTATAGAATTGAATTAAGTGTAAAATTTACTTCTTAATCTATAATAATCAATCAGTCGGTGCTTAATCTATAACAATCAGTCAGTGCTCAGTCGAATATGTTTTTACTGATCGTCAAAGTTGCTCAGTTTCTCATTTTTAGTGCTATTAGCAAGTTCATACATGTTATAGCAATTTCATTAGATGTAATACCTTTATTCTTGTGCAGATGGACAATTGATGTGGGTTGGACCAGCACCTGGGTAAAAATAGTAAATGAATGGTTGGCAGTCTGCGTATACTGTAAGTATTTTTAGTAAAACCAAGTCTGGTCTGGCATCAAGATCTGAATTTTATCTAAACATAATAGAAGTCTCAAACTCATAAACGTTGTGCTATCAATAACTCTTTCGTATTATTATTGAGCAATTGATTCTCAACGAAAAATATTTGTGTCTTTTGGCAGTGTGGATGCTGATAGCCCCAATCATATGGAATATCAGACATATTGGTTCTACCTGAGAACGTCAGAAACATAAACCATTCTAGTTTTGATATATTTTTTTTCTTCTAGAATTACTATCTTCAGATAGTTCCATATCTCAGATGTACATGCAGTGAGACTCCTCCAGCTTTCAGATAGAAAAAGAATTGCAATTCCAAAACCAAGGAAATTCTCTGGCAGAAACCATTCTTTTTGAGTGGGCATTATACAGAAGCAATGGATCTGGCACCAATGCACATATGCTGCTTGGATTGGTTCAATATATATATATATATATATATTCCAAGGATGGGATTGAAATCACCACTCCCAACTTTGTTTCACTTGTTGCCCATCAATCAAATCCTGACACGTGGATTAAAATTTTTAAATATCTTTTTATTATTTTTTGTCTTACACCCTGTAACTGTAGCAATTACTCTTCTACCTTAAGTAATATTCTTCAAGTAATCAACATATTTCCCTCACAAACATTAATCAACTAAGCACTTCTCCCTAATCAATTTATTACTTCTGTTACTAACTGAATAAAAGATGTAATTACTTATTTCTTTCCAATATCATTAACAAATATTAAAAGACTATAATTTTGTTATTATGATGAAATGAAATTCGCTAAAAGTTGCAGAAAGAAATCTTGGTAGTAGAAATTCTAGATTGCATAATACTAAAATTAAATACGTAATCTAAGATACAATTTGAAAAGATTGTTCCAATTACCTAATCTATTAAAACAATAATTATACACTTCTAAAAACAACTAACCTAGATTGTATTACTGAATGAACTATTACGGAACTTGTTCGAAAACGCATCCTAAAGATTTTCAACATATTCAAAACAAGTTTTTATTTAATAGACAAAAGTATTGTAGTAAATGGTTTAAAGAAAGTATAAGACTTGAAGAAGAAAATACCTACTCAAAAGGACCCAAAAGATGGTGAGTTGTCGATCCCACCCAATTAAATTTTCATGTTTCGGCTTGACCAGAGTTGAAAATTTTTATTTCCCATTCATATTTGTATCAAAGTGACTTTTTATACATAGACCAATTCACTAAATATGTGACCTTTATCAATCATAAAATTTAAGATTACGTACTCCAGCGATAATGTAACAATTATGCAAGCATATTGTAAAAGGAAAAAAAAATAAACCACAATCACGTATAAAAAATTCAATAAACGGAGAGGCACAGAACTCAAACTTGAAAATTATTTAGCAGGGAGATTTCACGTACCTCAACGAATAGAACGACCTTACAAAAATTATGTGATTAGAAAATAATACAAGAAAATATAAAAAATAATATTAGGAGCACCTTTATCTCCAGGGCAGACTTTGCCTTCATCATTCCTGTAACAAAAAAACAAATTTACAAGGCCATGCGCAAATATTTTAATTCGAACCACGGGCTTGTGACGACCGACCATAAATCTCTCCATATGTGTTTCGTTTTGATGATCGACAAAACGACAGAAACTTCAACTATATTTGTACAGGGTGCAAAACATTGATGCATGACTAAAAAAGGGTGCAAGAAGACAAAAACTTCAGATCATCCGAAAGGGTTTCCTCCTGCCTGGAAGTTGTTTGGGGTAACAGCAGTTGATAACCTACTACCACTCAGCTGCTGATCTGAATTTGAGAAGCCAAAAGCAGTTCCCTCAGTAGTAAAATTCCCAAATCCTTGATGCCTACATATTCAGTTATAAATCTTAAGTGGAAAGGAGAAAGGAAAGTAATGGCACAGCCGATAAATTGTCTCTTTCCTAGAGTACTTCACAAATAATATTACACTCAATTCTTAGTATTCACACCAATACTCGTAGCAGCACACTCAAAACACCACAGCTGAGGCCCCGAAAATGCGATGCTAAAGTATGATAGTTTATTAATGAATACAGGATTAACTTCATTTTTCCAACATGGAACATTTTACGAATTATTTGACCCAAAAAATATTTCCAAGAGAAAAGAAATAACTACCGCACCCCATGCAAAACAGTAAATATTCAAAAGACTAAAGAACAATTAGTTACCTTGGCATTGGCATGTTAGAGACCATTTGTTGTCCCATGTATGCCCCTGAGATTTTAACATGGTTAAGGTAAGTACAGATAAAGAGCCAATTGGCCTGGGATGAAGTAGCCGATTGAGAAAATAGTAATAGAATTACCTGGTCCCATTGCGGGTGCAAGGGTTTGTGCTTGAGGAGGTGGCACTGATGCATATGATGATGAGGACGGATTCCAGGCAAGAGATGGATTACCCATGTTTGAAGAGTGCATTGTAGCTGAAGGTATTGGCAGAGCACCTTGCAGAGATGACATGGAAGGAAACTGCAACCAAGGAACACCAATCTTTCAGCATCAACCCAAACGAGTAATTAATTGGTGACTTAGCGTAATAGGCATATCAAATTTCAATTTTCCAGTATTTCCAAAGCCAGGTGATTAGAGAAAAATATAGGAAACGAATTCATGAGCACCTCAAAGAGATACAGACTAAAGTAATATAAAGATGAAAAAATACATTGAGTTAATAGCTCAATAATGGATAAATCCAACCCACGTTAAATATTAAATGTTTATTACAATACTCTAGTATGTTCTACAGAAAATAGGATCAATAGTGTATTTACTAGGAACAGGCACTAGTATATCAATGAAAGTCACATACTGTTGGGGCTTGGACTGGAGTAGGTTCGTTATGGACATCAAATGGATTTTTTGATTTTGATGCTTGTGGAAAACTTGGAATGGGCTGTAACAGAAGGAAGAAATTTATGAGATATGATTATACCACATTACTTGCCAGTAGAAAACAGTTTATGATAAAGTTGCAAACTCAAAAATTGGATCGTAATAGTACCACCGCATTATTGTATGGGATTGAAATACCCATGCTAGGTGGTAGACCCATTTGCCAACCTGGGACTGGAGCAGGGAAGGATGAATATTTAACTGTGAATAGATCCTGCAATTATCACGACTCCCCTTAGGTAAATAATAGACACACAAAATAGTCTGCATGGCATAGATGTGTAGATAACTAAGGAAAGAAATCATAATTATTAATTTGATCTAAAGAAATAAATCAAAATCATATAAATTCGATTTGGTGTAATTAGGGTCTGATTTTATTTCATTCTGCTTTTAGATTAGATACCTTTATAGGAAAGAATCCTTCCTGATATTCAATGAGATTTTTCTCAGACATTCAGGCAGATCCTTCCTTATTTTTCAGGCCTAGATTAGTGTACAGAACTAATTTCCTCTTCCTACTTATTATTCCTCTTTGTATTAATTTCATTACTCACTTTTCCGCAAGATTCATGGAGTAAAATATGAAGTGAAGAATACCTCCGGAAGTTCACTTCTTCCACTTGGCTTCATATCTACTGTAGACGATTGTAAAACAACACTGGATTTAGCCTCATTGGCAGACTTTGGGACAAGGTGCGACGGATGGGGCATTGACGTGTTTGGATGCCCTTGTATTGATGGTACCGAGGGTATAGTCCAGGGCTGCAAGAAATTTCTCAGTCAGGGTGAACAAATACCACATCTGAATAAACAGACAGAACGTTTGAGACAATTACACAATAAGACAAACCTGATTATTCAAAGCTCCACCGACTGGTGGTGTAGCTTGTTGAATAGAAGGCTGACTAGCAGCTGCGGCAAACAAAGGTTGCTGTTGCTGATACTGCAAACTAGCCCACTGTCCAGCATTATTCAGAGTCGATGCTGTCATCAATCCGGAAGATGTTACTGAAGCACCACTGTGTGGGAATGTTGAGAAGCCGCTAGCAATTGTACCTCCAGCAGCAGTAGCAGCAAGAGTTGATCCCGTCACAGATCCTGCAGGAGAAAAGAGGAGTCACTGAATAACAATTTTGTCATTAACCTCCTAGGAATAGGCATTGTAACATGGGGATCACCTTGGGCTTGGGAAACTTGAGAAGGTAAAGATACGGGTCCTGTCAATTGAGTAAGCATAGATTCAAGTGGATTAACGTTTGAAGGACCATGAGGTGTTTTTTCCTCAGGAGCAAAATCAAAAGATGCCCAATTGTTATCATTGGAATTTGCAGGCATCCCAAGTTCAGCCACAGCAGTTTGACGGGCTTGAGGAATTGATGGAGCAACAGATGGTTCAGGATCATCATCAAAATCAATAAGGCTCTTCAGAGTCTCGGGCTTAACTTCTACTGGGGTTCCATGGCTGGATGCTAAGCTACTGGATGATGCAGTTCTCTGTAATTACAATAGTCAATTATGATAATATTTTTTCCATAGAAAACCAATTTTGGGACACTTACAAGGTAAAAGGGGGAGAGGAGAGGGGGAGATCAGCCCACAAGATTCATAGTAAAAAAAGTAAATACTGAACCACATCACATAGATTTACAAGAAGATTTTGATCTAAATCAAATTCAATTCCATCATCGTATTTTATTTACGTCATAAAACCCCCTAAGGAACACCCTCTCTAGTAACTATTTATCGTAACTGCCCCGATTAACTGCCCTAACTCTAAACACTTATGGTTGAAGTAGATGGAACACCATCAATAATACCTACCTGCGTGAGTGTTGAGCCATTAGCAGCCAGACCACTGTTTGTTTTGGGCGGTTCACTTATTCGAAGAGGTACTACATTTTCTCCCAAGATCTCTCTAACAGGTCGGACAATGGGTGGGCTGGAAGAACCTGAATCCTTGGTTCGATCAGGAGAATGGCCTTCCAACTTATGATTTCCATCGGATATTTTATTATCTTCATATTTCCGTCCATCTCCAAATCTTTCTTCTCGACGCCAATCATTGATTATAGGAGGACGACCAGGACTTATCTTGTAATCACCACCATATTGCCTATTTTCTTGATCATATCCCGGACTTCTTCCACCAGGACTAGACCTGTCACTGTAACGATCCTCATAAGGAGGGCTTTTAGGTCCTCCTTGATACGTCTCTGTCCTCTTGTTTTCATAGAAATCATCCTTGTCACCCTGTATAACAATGTACTAGTTCAATCAATTAAGCAAAGACGCATACCCTACATGGCAGACTATACTATCCAAACAACAGGCGTCTGAATGTGTCAGATTCAAAAACAGAATTTTTCAGCTCCGGTATGGCTACAAAGCAGCACTAGACTAGTCATCATTATTACTAAAAACAGGTGCAACCTATCTTAAATTTCGGAGCAAATTTAAAAAAAGAGAGAGAAGATAGCTGCGTTTATTATGTATAATAAAACATTCATGTTCTCCAATCCTCTAAAAAAAGAAATTTAAAAAAGAGATTTATTTTTATTCAAACATCTCCTTTCGCTTTTGTTTTGTCAACTTGCAATTTTTATTTTGAAAACAGATACCAAATACATATAAATTGTGTGTTTTTTCTATATTTTTATGTTTTTGCTTGTTTTTTTTTTCAAAAAAGGGAATTATATTTTGTGCAATTTATTACCGGTACAGTAAACAAGTTCATAAATCTATGAACCCCTAAAAGAATATTCAATAACTTTTATCTTATTTTTAATCAAGAATTTCGTTGTTTTTGTCAGTGGGGAAGGGAAGGTACCCACACCACATATATACTCTGGTTTTCAATTCTGTGTTTATTATATATTGTTTCCTACTACTTTTAAAATTCGTATTGAACTTGAGTCATGCATCAATGTCTCATGGATTAAAATTGTATTCGGGATAGACTATTCTGTATCTGCTTAAAATGGTAAATCCAAAGAAAAACACTTAGGTACCTTGGCTCTTGGAGGTTTATCATTGGTCTTTTCACCACTGAATCTTCTATCCACATAAACATGCTTGATGAAATCCCGGAGCCTGCCAACATTGCTGGCACCAGAATGCAAGTCGGAATAATGCAGTCTGCAATTAACGAAAGAGCTAACAAGTACATGCTTACCTGCTATCAGGCAAAGAATGACGTTGTGGATCCCATTCTTTAAAATATATTTCTTTTGCACGCTGCAAATATTAGATATAATGAAAAACAACTTAAGAAATTTTAGCATGAGAGACTCAAGATATCTAGAGCAAGCTTTAGCGCACAAAAAGTTCACACCTGATTTCCACCTTCCTGAAGTGCACTAACTTCTAGTGCAGTAAATTTGGCCATTGATATTGATTTTACTCGATGTGTAAATTCTCGGCTAGAAATTAAAAGAAAAAGCAGTTGAGAAGAAAGGAAACTGAATCAACATTGTCCTATCTCTGCTACAGCAGAATATTTAAACAAATTACAATTTGTATAAAACTGCCAAAGAAAAAACAGACTTTTGTAGGCGTATAATTTATGAACAACAATCCATCAAAAACAGCATTACAGCAATACACAAAAAGAACAAGAAAAATGCGTCAAGTATATATACAGACACTCCAGCTTCATTGCTAGTGGGGTGTAGAAAAGATCATGAGGAAAACATATAGAAAGCCTGTAAACTGAAGGCACATGGAAAACTCGAGTTCATCAAATAGTATCTATTCAACAATCCTCAAAGCCAAATCATTATGACATCATTGAAATCAGAAAGGTTGTAAATACTTACTGTATTCCGCTACAGTTAGTGCATACAAACGTCCAGAAATTTGTGCACACATATTGTGGTCCCTAACAATGGAGAAAGAAAAAAGGTATCAATGAAACCACCTTTTCTCAAACATTAGCATCAAATTCAACAATTTTCAAGAAATGTCCAGAAGAATGCAATCAGAACAACAATATAAAAGTTGATAGAGATAACTCTCATATATCAAGGTCTAAAAACGATAATAAGCATGCCCAACAAAAGCATCCTATCTATCTTATAATCAGATTTATCACCATTTGAGATTCGTTTTTGCTTAGAATCCAGAGATTATCTGGTCGCATCTAATGTTTCCCCACAACATCTTTATAATAATTACAGACACATTTTGCAAAATCTTATCTATAGTCAATAATAATGAAGGCATACCGCAGAACAAGCTTGTAGATAATTTGGAAGTTTCTTGATTAATATCGAAAATCCAAAAAGGAACATATTATTACCGAATAAAGCCTCACTTGAAAATATTACAATATCTAACTGTAATACAATTTTCAATAATTGCAGTATGACAGTCAAATCAAACACTACTTCATATTGATGACATGCCATACACATCATACAATTTGTGCCATCCACTCTAGCATTTCCAAATACCATAAGAAATTGAGTCATGCATGTATCTGTTAACGGTTGGTCAGCAAAAAGCAAAAAGTTTTTTGCTATCATGTTTTCTCCACCATAACGTAAGGTGTGCAATGTTTCGTAGAGAGTCAAATGAGCCTACAACTCATTGCTCCAATGCATTCCTTCTGTCAGACCATTTTGTTTCCATTAACTAGCAATGTGATAACAGAGTCCAGGTGAATATAAAATCAATGACCTTGGGCTACTCGCCCAATTTCGCACCGAAATTCTTAGGGGTTTGAAGAGTAAGAGAAATCATTACATCACCATTGAATGTAGATCATATCAATGTCCCTCACCTTAACTATACTTTGCATAGTAAGAAAATTCACTAGCACAAAGATCACCAAACAATAACTCAATCCGGCAATAATTATCAAGAGAGCGAGGAAAAAAATCCTACCAAACTGTTACAGTTAATACATCTCCGATTCGGCGTGAGTTTGAGAAGACCTCGAATTATTCGTTCATTTTTCTCATCTTCCTTCAGTCGACTAGCCATCTTCACTTCTGTTGCACACATTACAGAACACACAACATAAACATCAATTCCTCATGAAAATAAACAAAATCCAATTAAACAAATTCAGATTCCTCCAAAAGCTACAAATCAATAAACTAAAAAACTTTCTACGCTGTCATCCAAAATCACGATCATCTGCGTTAGCTCCGCATAACCTCTAGAATGTTCCAGAACAAAAACGAAAACTATAATCTAGAACATTCCATTCCTTACGCAACAATTTTATCAGCAACAGAACGGCGAAGAGTGCAAAGAGGACACAAAAACAAACGATAATGAAAAAACAGTAGATCTGACAGTAGAGGACTAGGCTAGAAGAGTAAAGCGTTAAAGTGAGCAACCTTGTGAAGTGAAAACTGTTTGAAAACCCTAAAAGTTGAAGAAAGAGAAAGGATGCGGAGAGAAAAAGGAAATGAATGAAATGAGAAGTAGAAACCTGATTTTGCAGCAGAAGAATAATCAGTTACGAGTCTTGAACTTCAGCACCTTACAGCGCTCAAAGGAGAAAGAGACAGAGAGAGAGAGAGAGAGAGAGAGAGAGAGAGAGAGAGAGAGAGCGAGCAAGAGAAAGAGATCTTTCTGAATTGAGAAATCAGTTACAGCTTTGTACAGAGCTGAGAGAGATTTGCGAAACAGCATGAAAAGAGAAGAAGCCGAGAGAACAGAGAGGAAAAAGGAAGAATTGATCGGAAAAAAGTTTGTTATATTTTTTAAAGTTTATTTTTAATTTTTTTAGGACAGCCTCCAGCTGTGTGTGGAGGTTGAATTCATTTTACGGTTTGTTTTTAATTTGTTAGAACAGTCTTCACCCTGGTCATACTTGGCGACTCTATATTCCATTACATGCTTGACCATCACACTCCTCTCGTTTTACAAATATATATAATATGATTTTTTTTAAATAAAAAAACAAAAACAATGTATCGTGGATTTAGGAGATTTTCTTTCGACGTCATGTGATACAAACGTTGTTTCAATTTAATACATAGAAATCCTTACTGTGGTAAAATCGTGAGTAAAATTGATTTTAAAATTAAGTTACTTAGTTGCTACAAGTCAAACCTAGTATACTTTTTTTTATTTAGTGTAACAATGGTTAATTCATTATTTAAAATCAATTTCTTTATAAAAAAACTAGATATATGAATATTTATTAATTGGTATCTTTAACGTGAGTCTAAAGATTTTAACAACAAATTAAATAATTATTTTGTCTTGGTGTTTATCAACGAAAATAGGTGTAAATAATTTGAATGCATATAATATTTTGTATGAAGTGAACACGTGAAAACGCAACAATATGCGCTTTTTTATAGGCAGGTGTAGGTACACACTTAATCTCTTTACGAATGTAGTTAATAGTTATTTTCAAGATTGTAAATTAGTCCTTACATTTGAAAGAGATAGATTATGGTGATTGATGATGGGAGTAGGTACTCTCAACTTTATGTGCGAATCCTTATTATTCACTTTTAAAATATACAAAACATGTTGGTGTTATTTTAAAAATAATAATTAAACAATGTAAGATTTTACCTTTTAAAATATTACACAAAAATTACACCATTAAATTGAGTAACACACACACAATTGGACTCATAAATGATGAATTCGATTTAAGGAATGGCATAACTTGGAGACTGAGATTAGATTAAAAGAAAAATCTGGTAGTTAAAGAACATTGTTTACTATACCTGGTTCATGTAAAGGAGATAATCTAGTGCATGTCTTGAACAAATCTAAAAGAAATAGTGGTAAGTTTCAATGGTGTTGCTTTTTCAAACTAGTAACGGAAAAAATATGAGACGATAACCTTAATTTTTTAAACTATAGGGTTGCTTTTCAATCAAGGCTAACTTTTAGTAGAAGTTGATAATATCGAACTAAATTGAATCTTTGAAACAGTAGTTGGAAGGAAATGTGCATTGATCCAGGACTATTCGAATTTTCATGATTTGAGTGGATGACCGAAGTTGATGCGATCTTAATTTTAGAACGAATAGTGAAATTCGAACCGAATGAGAGATGATTCAAAAATGGAAGTCCTCAAGTAAGAGAAATGTTAAAAAGCAAAGGACTAAAGAAATTATTACAAGAAGCAAGTTAATAACTATCATTATTGAACAAATTTTAGCTACAATTAGTTGTGATTAAAATTTATTCTAGTCGTCGTTTTGATGGCATTTCGTATAATTATTACACATAACGACTACAAGACTTATAATTAGAACTACAAAGTAATCATTCTTCACGGATTTAAAACACTCATTCTGGTTAATTTTTACAAGAAGAAAGTTAGATGTTTGACTTTATATTTTTTATAAGAACCAATCTAGAATCTCTCCTGCATTAATATGGTTTCCTTTTTCAGAAAAAACACTTTTAATTGAGTATTTTTTTTTAATTTCAATCAATAATAAATGAAATACACGAATGCCTTGAAGTTTTAAAAATTTTAACTAATATAGTTAAATTAAATCGATTACATCTATTTATTTTTAAAATTTGAAAATTAAAATATTTCAAACACCATTTTATGATGCTACATCAAAATTAAAAGATTAGAAAGATATCTAACCCTTTCTAATAAATAAAAGTCAAATTTATGTTGCAACCGTAGGGATAAAACATAAGCAGTATAATGTAAACGAAAAAATCACATACAATAATTTCAATAAACAGATAGGCATAGAACTAAAACTTAACAAATTATTTAACTGGGAGATGTCACGTACCTCAACGAATAGAACGACCTTACAAAAATTATGATACAAGAAAATCTGAAAAATGATATTACAAGCACCTCTATTTCCACAAAAGTGTGCTTGTATCTTTCCTGTAACAATAAACAATTTACAAGGCCCGGTGCAAATTTTTTTATCTAACCCAGGGGCGTGTTGACTAACTTCAATATGCTTGGGTGTTTCCTTTTGACTGACAAACGACAGCAATTTCAACCATGTTTGTACAGGGTGCAACAAGTTCGTGCGTGGCTTAAAGAGTGCCAGCAGACAAACTTAAGATCATCCGAAAGGATTTCCTCCTGCCTGAAAGGTGTTTGGGGTAACAGCAGTTGACAACCTACTACTACTCAGCTTCTGATCTGGATTTGAGAAGCCAAAAGCAGTTCCCTCGGTCGCCAACCTCCCAAATCCTTGATGCCTACATATTCAGTTACAATTCTTAAGGGGAACACCAATAAATTATCCCTTGCACATATATTACTTCACAAGTAACAAATAAAACTCGATTCTCAGTAATCACACCTAACACACATAGCGGCCCACTCAAGGAACAGGAGCCGATGAAACATGATGCTATGCTATAGTATGAGGGGCTATTTTTTATATTCCAACACGCGATATTTTACGAATGATTAGAAAAGATTTTTCCAAGAGAAAATAACTAATCAACAACAGAACATGCAAAAGGTAAATATTAAAAAGACTAGAGAATAATCAGTTACCTCGGCATTGGCATGTTAATGACCATCTGCGGATTGTTAACATGTATTCCCATGTATGCCCCTAAGATTTTAACATTGTTAAGGATACAGATAAAGGGCAAAATTGCTTACAAGGAGTACCTGACTACGGAAATAGTAATAGGATTACCTGGTCCCATTGCGGGTGCAATAGTTTGTGCTTGAGGAGGCGGCACTAATGCATATGATGATGACGGATTCCAGGCAAAAGATGGATTTCCCATATCTGAAGGGTGGATTTTAGCTGAAGGCGTTACACTAGGCAGAGCACTTTGCAGAGATGACATAGAAGGAAACTGCAACCGAGGAACACCAACCAAAATGCATCACCCGCATGAGCAATTAATTGTTGAATTGACTCAATGCAAAGCCGGATGAATAGAGAAAGAAAATAAAGACAAGATATTCATATGAGGCACCTCTAAGCGAGATGCAAACTTCAGATAGTAACGTAATTAATGATAAGAAAAAAATAGTTAATAACTCAATAGAGGACAAATCCAAACCACGTGAAGTGCTCTAGAAGAGCCAATATACCAAATGAACAATGTTAAATATAATCGGTTTAATACAATACTCACATGAGAGCTACACAAAATAGGACAAATAGAATATATTGTATCACTGTGAACATTAAGCACTAGAGTATCAATCAAAGTTACATACTGTTGGGACTTGAACTGGAGTAGGTTCGTTACTGGCATCGAATGGATTTATTGACTTTGATGCTTGTGGAAAACTTGGCATGGGCTGTAACGATGGGAAGAAATTTATGAGATATGCGTCATACTATTGTACTAGCCAGTAGAAAAGGTTTAAGATAAAATTGAGAGCTAATAAATTGAATATTAACAAAATACCACTGCATTATTGTATTGAATTGGGATACCCATACTATGTGGTAGACCCGTTTGCCAACCTGGGACTGGAGCAGGGAAGTATGGATAATTTACCGTGAATAGATCCTGCACAGATCACAACTATTTCCCTAAGATAAACAGTAGATACCCAAAATCATCTGCATTATGTAGATGTTTCATGAAGTAAAAATATGAAGTGAAAAATACCTCCGGAAGCTCACTTCTTCCATTTGGTTTGATGTCAACTGCAGAAGTTTGTAAAACAACACTGGACATAGCCTCATTGGCAGGCTTTGGGACAAGATGTGATGCATGGGGTATTGATGTGCTTGGATGCCCTTGTACTGATGGTACGGTCCAGGGCTGCAAGAAATTTCCCAGAAAGGGTAAACAAATACCACATTTGAATTAATAGACAGAACATTTGAGACAATTATACAGTAAGACGAACCTGATTATTCAAAGCAGCACCAGCTGGTGGTGTGGCTCGTTGAATAGAAGGCTGACTTGCCGCAGCAGTGAACAAAGGTTGTTGTTGCTGATTCTGCAAACTAGCCCACTGTCCTGCATTATTGAAAGTTGATGTTGCTATCACTTCAAAAGATGTTACTGAAGCACTACTGGTAGGTGGGAATGTTGAGAAGCTGCTAGCAATTGTACCTCCAGCAGCAGTAGCAGTAAGAGTTGATCCAGTCAAAGGTCCTGCAGGAGAAAAGAAGAATCGTAGACTGTTAACAATGTTTTCATTAACCTCCCAGGAATAGATGTTGCAACATGCGGATCACCTTGGGCTCGGGAAACCTGAGAAGGTAAAGATACTGGTACTGTCAATTGTATCAGCACAGATTCAAGTGGATTTACGATTGAAGGACCTTGAGGTGCTTTTGCCTCAGGAGAAAAATCAAAAGAGGCCCAATTATTATCATTGGAATTTGCAGGCATCCCAAGTTCAGCAACAGTAGTTTGTTGGGCTTGAGTAATTGCTGGAGTAACAGATGGTTCAGGATCATCATCAAAATCAATAAGGCTCTTAATAGTCTCAGGCTTAACTTCTGTCCGGGTTACATGGCTGGATGCTAAGGTACTGGAAGATGAAGTCCTCTGCAATTACAATAATCTTACAATAATCAATTATGATAATTTGTTTTTGTAGAAAATCAATTTTGGCAAGCTTAAAAGGGGAGATCATTCCATAAAAATCATAGTGAAAAAATGTAAATAATGAACCACATCACATGCATATATAATAAGAGAACAAGAAAAGAATATATTGATGTTCATGCTTATTGTCACTTCCATGTTCTTTTGATGCTTACAGAGCATTGCTCATTTTTTTTATAAAAAAAAAAAGATATTGACCTAAATCAAATTCATTTCCACCCTCCTCGTATTTATTTACCTCACAACCCTTCTATCCCCTTCTACTAACTAACTATTATAACCATCCCAACCGTCTTAACTCCCAACACAAATCCTTGGAGCATACAAAAGATCATCATCAGTAATAACTTTACCTGTGCGAGTGTTGAGCCATTAGCAGCCTGTACACCGTTTGTTTTGGGTGGTTCACTTATTCGAAGAGGTACTACATTTTCTCCCAAGATTTCTCTAACAGGGGGGCTGGAAGAATCTGGATCCTTGGTATGATCAGGAGAATGGCTTTCCCCCTTGTGATTTCCATCAGATATTCTCTGATCATCATATTTTCGTCGATCCCCAAATCTTTCTACTCCATGCCAGTCATTGATTATAGGAGGACGACTAGGACTTATCTTGTAATCACCATATTGCCTATTTTCTTGATCATATCCTGGACTTCTTCCACCAGGACTAGACCTATCGCTGTAACGACCCTCATATGGAGGGCTTTTCGGTCCACCCTGATACATCTCTGTCTTCTTGTTTTCATAGAAATCATCCTTGTCACCCTGTATAACAATGTACTAGTTAAATCAATTAAGCACAGACACAACATGGGTCCATATGTTTCTTATACAAAGAAATAAATTTTCAGACCTAACAGGGCTTCAACACAGCATTACGAGACCGTTTATCATTATTACTACAAAAGGGTGGAACCTATTTTAACCTTGTAAGTAAATTTAGAGAGAGAGAGAGAGAGAGAGAAGGTAGCAGCGTTTTTGTCAGATATTACTACAACACAGCAGTACGAGATGTTTATCATTATTACTACAAAAGGGTGGAACCTGTTTTAACCTTGTACGCTAATTTAGAGAGAGAGAAGCTAGCAGTGATATTGTAAGATATTGAGCACCCAATTTAATTTTGACATACGTGTGTGTGCGCGTATGTACTGTATCCTACTACTTTTAGAACTTGGTGTTGAATTTATATCATGTATGAGTGTTTCATATGGCAAATCAAACTCACAAGTCTTGATAAACTATTTTGTATCTACTTAATATGGTAAATCCAAAGAAGAAAACAAATGCTTTAACACCTTTACTCTTGGAGGTTTATCATTGGTCTTCTCACTGCTGAATCTTCTATCGACATAAACATGCTTGATGAAATCCCGGAGCCTGTCAACATGGCTGGCACCAGAATGAAAATCAGAATAATGCAGTCTGCAATTAACACAAGAGCTAACAAGCAAATGTTTACCTGCTATCAGGAAAAGAATGACGCTGTGGGTCCCATTCCTTAAAATAGATTTCTTTTGCACGCTGCAAAAATTAGATATAATGAAAAACCACACAAGAAATTGTAACATGAGAGACTCAAGATATAAAGAGCAAGTTTTATCACAAAAACACATTCACACCTGATTTCCACCTTCTTGAAGTGCACTAACTTCTTGTGCAGTAAATTTGGCCATTGAAATTGATTTTACCCGATGTGTAAATTCTCGGCTGGAAATTAAAACAAAAAGCAGTTGTGAGGAAAAGAAACTGAATCAACAGTGTCCTACCTCTTCTACGACAGAATATTTAAACAAATTACAGTTTGGATAAAACTGCCAATGAAAAATCAGACTTTTGTAGGTGTACAATTTACAAAACTACTATCCATCAAAAACAACAATATACAGAAAGAACAAGTAACAAACATTATGTATATACAGAGATTTCCAGCTTCATTGCCACTGTAGAAGAAATATCAAGAGGAAAACATATAGAAAGTCTGTAAACTAAAGGCACATGGCAAAACACAAGTCCATTATGCCGACTAATATTAGCCATCAGTACTGTGGGTTTGCGAAGCACCTTAAACAATAGGAAAAAGTTTTTTTAACAACTTGTTTACAACTGCCTACGTGGTAGCTTGTGATTGGTTCGTTTAAAATATACAGACCAATAAAATATTGACACACATAGTCTATTATCAAAAAGTTGTTAAAATATCGTGGTCCTAAACAATATCTACTTAAAATCTTTGAAGACAACACATTTTGACAACACTGCAAGCAAAATGGTTGCAAGTACTTACTGGATTCCGCTACAGTTAGTGCATACAAAGGTCCAGAAATTCGTGCACACATATTGTGGTCCCTACCAACGGAGAAAGAAAAAAGGTTCATTGAAACCAACTTTTCTCAAATTTTAATATCAAACAAATTCTACAAGAGTAGGTCCAGAAAAATGCAAAAAAAAAAAAAAAAAAAACACTCTAAAAGTTGGTAGAGATTACAGGCTCTTAAATAAAAATCTAAAAAAACAATTCAGATGCCCAACAAAAGCATCCTATCTTATATCCAAATTTATCTATTCATCTAAGGCTACTTTCTTGCATGAAATCCAGAGAACATAGATAGGTACTGCATACTGCTATCATCCCAATAATTTTAATGGGCTACAACCATGATCTTAGAATGAAGGCATGCGGCAAAACAAGCTTATAAATTATTTGAAAGTTCCTAGGTTAATAATTGAAAATCATAAAATGAAAACATTATTACCCAAATAAAAGCTCACTTTAAACGATTAAAACATCTAACTCAACTATAATTTTCAATAATTGACGGTAGAAAGTTAAGTGAAAGACTCCTTCGTATTATTACCATTCCATACACCAGAGAAATAAAAAAACTTGGGCCATCCACTACAGCATTTTCAAATACAACTAGAAAATTGCATGGCTTGCATATATATGCTAACTGTTGTCCAGCATAAAGCAAAAATATTTTGCTCTCATTATTTCTCCACCATAATGTAAAGTGTGCAATGATTTGCAAACAGTTAAACAAACCTACAATTCATTGCTATAATGCATTCCTTCTGTCAGACCATTTTGTTTCCATTAACAAGCAATCTATTTAAAGTGACTTTCCCGCGATAACAAAGCCCAGGTCAACCTAACATTAATGACCTTGGGCCACTCATCCAATTTCAAACGTACCATAATTACACACAAACATCTTAGGTGTTTGAAGAGTAAGAAAAGTCATTACTCACATTACATTGAAGGTAAAACATATCAATGTCCCTCACCTTAACTACAATTGAATGTTTTAAACTGATGTTGTATACATTCAATGGTGTACATAGTAGGAAGACTCACTAACACAAAGAGCACCTAACAACAACTCAATCCGTAATTTCAGAACAAGTTCTATCATCAAGAGAGGGAGGAAAAAACCTACCAGACTGTTACAGTTAATACATCTCCTATTCGGCGTGAGTTTAAGAAGACCTCGAATTATTCGTTCATTTTTCTCATCTTCCTTCAGTCGACTAGCCATCTTCACTTCTGTTGTACACATGACAGCATATACAACATAAACATCAATTCCTCACGAAAATAAACAAAATCCAATTAAGTAAACTCAGACTGCTCCAAAGTCTACAAAGCAACAGACTAAACTTTTCATGCTTTCATCCAAAATGACGATCATACGCGTTAGCTCCGCATAACGCGGCTAGAATGTTCCAGAACTAAAACGAAAACAATAATCTAGAACATTCCGTTCCTTAGGCAACAATTTTCGCACCAACCGAACGGAGACGAGTGCAAAGAGGAGGCAAAAGAAACGATAATGCAAAAACAGTAGATCTGATAATGGAGGACTAGCCTAAGAAGAGCAAAGCGTTAAAGTGAGCAACCTTGTGAAGTGAAAACTGTTTGAAAACCCTAACAGTTGAAGAAAAGGAAAAGATAACGAGAGAAAAGGAAAATGAATGAAATGAGAAGTAGCAACCTGATTTTGCAGCAGAATAATCAGTTATGAGTCTTGAACTTCAGCACCTTACAGCGCTCAAAGGAGCAAGAGAGAGCGAACGAGCGAGCAAGAGAAAGAGATCTTTCTGAATTGAGAAATCAGTTACAAGTTTGTACAGAGTCGAGAGAGATTAGCGTAACAGCATGAAAAGAGAAGAAACAGAGAGAACAGGGAGGAAAGGAAGTATTGATTGGAAAAAGATGTTTACTATATTTCGCAAATCTTTTTAGTACAGCCTCCAGCTGTATATGGAGGATGATTTTATTTTACTGTCTGATTCTAATTTATTAGGACAGTCTCCAGCTTTGGTCGTACACGAGGACTCCAAATTCTATATATAGCATTCTTCACTATTTCTTTTTAAAAAAAATAGAATAAGCACTAAAAAAGAAAATAAATTAATTAACACAAGTAATATGACACAGAAAATATTTATAATTGTTTTTTCCGGCATCATCTATTACAGACGTTTCATTTGGATGGTAAAATTGATTTTGAAAGTATGTGTATTATGTGTGAATATTTTTGTGGGTGACTGAAAAGGTTCGAAATTATAGTGTTATGTATCTAATTCGTATACATACAGCTTGTGATATTCCTCGTCCAATTTTCGAAAAAATTTTAGACCCATGGGTTGTTGATTTTGAAATTCAATAGAAGACGTCCTCTGAAAAAATCAAATAGCTTGATTTTGAGTTCAACCTTTTAAAATTAGAAAGAAAAGTCTGTTTAGAAGATTTACTTTCTTTTGTGAAAAATATTTTGTTTTGACTTTGAATAAACAAACTGGTGGTATGCCTAAATTATTTGAATAAGTATCAGAGTTTCAAAATATTGGACATAACTATATATTTAAAACTAATACTTGAATTAAAATTATTTGATGTTTGAAGACGTAATTGTTTAATTTTTCTTATCTCTTATTTTTACTTACATGATAGACCAATTTCAATAATATTTTTAAGAGAAAATAACTCTTAAAAGTTAAAAGAAATAAAGCAATTAAAAAAAAAAAGAAATCTCCGCATTCTTCCATTTGTTTCCGGGACCATGTGTAATGTTCAATGCATAATATGCTTTCATTTCAGCTTTCTTTTCTTCAGCAATGAACAACAAAACTAAAGGAATTTTAATCAATAATACCATGTCTTTCTTTGTCGCATATAAATATTCAAGACAATAATAAGCTTCTTTCCTGTCGTTTATTACAGCATCACTATCGCTGTCCGTACATAACAAGAAGGCAACCATAACATGCAAACTTTATTTAAGTTATAATTATAGAATATCTTATACTTTATTTTATTTTAAGTTTCATATTAAAAATTTAATTTCAAATGGTGTTTAGTCCAATAAAAGAATTGTCTGAAATAGAAAATTATGCATCCATTTTTCATCCTTTCACATAATTAATTGAAATTCAAAAACTCATTAATCAAATGATAATTGGTCATTAGAATACATGAACATGTTCATTTAAATAAAATGATTTATCAGAACTATATAAATATGCCACATTTTACTTATAAGATATTAATATATATATATATATATATATATATTATGACATAATATGATATAAATATATAAAATATTCAATGTTACTTTTAACTTGCAACTATCTTGTACGATGTGTAATTTTAGAAAAATATAATTTGACATACATAAATTTTTTATATTTATTTAATATTATTTTTTGTTTCTTTTTTATTTTTTGAGAAAATATAAAATTATTTTATCTTATATTATGTGTCAGGTAACATAAATTTTGCAATGTAATTTCTTGTTGATTTACTACGACACTTCTTGCTTCCCGCGTCTTACTCTACAGAGTACACAACGCCGAGACACAACGAGAACAGAAATTTTCGAATTCTTTGAATGGCAGAAGCACACTGACACTAATCGAAGAACCCATACTAATAAACCCTAATCCATATTACAGACCTTCTTCTTCTTCTTCTTCTTTATTCTTTCTTTTCACTTTTCATTAGTTTTTATGTTCTGCTGTGTGCCACAGGGGACGGAGTTTCATCGCTGCGGTGCACCGTACGAAGGGTGGAAGCGAGCGATTACGATGAAGACGGGATTCCATCGGTGGAGTTCTGATGATCAAAGAAACGTAAGTGATGATGAATTGGACGGTCTTGATGAGCGCAAAGTAGGAGTTGTCATTGATGAGCAACGAGGTTTTCGTGGCTTGGTCTCTTTCGAAGTTGCCTTGCCGCTTATACCAAGTAATCCTTTCTCCATTATTTCACTTGAAAATTTATTCAAACCATTTTATTAGTCCATATTTGTCCTGTTTTCTGGATTGGAATTTTAAAAATCTTTTTTTGGTGTATGGGTTATTCACAAGCTTAAATGTTTTTCTTGTAAGAAAACTGAATATACTTCAATTTTATGATGTATTGATTATCCGTTACTGCAATTTTGGGTTTGTGAAGTGTTCTTTCTCAAACGCTGGGAGCTCTTCCTTAACAAAACGGAGTTATGCAAGTATTCAACTAGGCTTGAACGTTTGTCTTGTATTAGATCTTCCGCTCCTTTTAGTTTCTTTGTTCATGCTTCTTTTCTCACCTGTTCTTCGTCATAGCAATCGCAGAATTTATTGTTCCAAAGTGCCCGTGATTATCTATTCCTAATCCTTTCTACATTATTTTTGTTAGCTTGTAATATTCTTTTCTTCTTCTGCAACCTATCAAATCAACTTATTCATATCTTGACGACGACAAAAGAATTCCTCTACCGCCGCGCTATTGTATTGTTGAATAAAGTGTAATCACATGCACAATTCCGACTACTTTACCACTATCCAGTCAACAATTGACCTTACGTCCTGATAGTGAAGGCGTGCGTTTCTTTTTATTAGTTCCCACTTTCCTGTGCCGTTAAACTTGAATCCTTCACTCACATAATGTGGGTATCAGCTGAGCTTAATGAAAAAACAAACACTAATATCATCAATTTTTTTTCTAAATCTTTGGCAGCAAACTATGCATTTAATTTGAAATACACATCAAACTACAAACTTCATGTGCATGACTGGGTTGGAATAGGAAATGACATTTCGTGAAGCTTTTAGAGCTTCCTTTCAGCTTGGGGTCAGTCCATTTTTTTCTTGGAAATTCACCATGCCACCTCAAGTTGGTTCAACTTTAAATTTTCTTTTCATCATAGCAACTGCAACAGCTTTTGTGAGAATCGTATGGTGTCTTTACACAAATGTTCATATTTTTAATTAGTTGAACTGAAAGTCACTTATTAGACCATATTTTTGTGTTATATGAAAACCTGGTCAGATAAGTTTAAAATCATCGAACAGGTGTATCACACGCATGTGGTGACAGGTTTTCCAAAGAAAAGTTATAATTTTTCCCTGTTGATTCTTCGTTTAGTGTTACCTTATGGTGGTGTTATGATCATGCTAGCATGGCACCCGAAGGATATGCTCCTCAGTCTCAACTAGGTTCAAGAAATTGTGGGAAGGTATGTCTCCAAAACTTTTGTTTGAGTTTCTTTTGGGATCTAATTATCTGTTTTTTACCCTGTAGATGTATTTTTGACTTGTTGCACTTGGAATGTAATTTTTCCTCCGATAAATTGGAATTTGAGCAAGTATATGACAAAGTAACCAGTATCAGCAGGTAAATATTGGCCATGCCTTATTAACTAAACTAACATCTAGAACATAGAGTGCATTTGGATAAACATCTTAATCAACCATTTATCTAACAAGCTTTTATTTCATGATAGATTATTTAAAAAAATTTACCATGAAACTGAAGTGATAAGTTTAGAAGATAATGAATTATACCAAGAAAATTGTTATAATATAAGCTAAAAGCCTCATAATATGAATGTACATGACTATATATACAAGAAGGGCAATGTAAATTTATATTACAAATTTAAAAATCAAACTCAAAATTCAACATTGTTTCGGTGCAGCTAAAGCCAATATCTATGAAACATGAACACATCTTCTATTTGAAGTGTCTCGGACACCCTTTTGACATTCACTAACGCGTGCAGGGGAGTATCGTTAGCAAATAGCAACCCTCCAAAATTAAAATTTGGCAAAAATGGACTGAACATAGAGGGTAGGATCTGAACCATTTGTTACTGACAATGAAGTAAACTAGTGGGTTTCTGTTACTATTTGGTGACAGGTAATTAGTGCCAATCTCTGTAACTGAAATTATTAGAGAGAAGGAAAGGGGTAGAATAAAACTATATAAAGGGGGGAGAGGACCATAGTAGGACAGATTGTCAGAAGTTAGTAGTAAGGCTATGGTGCTCTCTAATTTTCATTCTATTTCTAGGACCTGTTATTAATCTGATTTACCCTGAGATAAAAGCGAATATCAATTTTATCGAAATAGGATCGGACTATAGAATCTTAGAGAGCTCCCTGTCAGAAAGTGAATTTTTAAACTAAACTCATTTCCACAAAACCAGCTTGTAAGATGAGGTTTACACCTCACTTATATATTATATTTTGGCCTTATCTTTAGTCGATGTGGGACTTCCAAACACCCCTTCACGCCGAGGTATAGACATCTCGTGCGTGATAGTAGAAATTGGGTAATCCGATAACGGCCCGATGGTGGGTAGAATAGAAGAATAGAATGCCCACTTAGAACTCGTTAGGATAGGCTCTAACCATGGCTCTGATATCATGTTAGAAAGTGGGTTTTTATAAAAGCAATTGTCATGAAAAAAAATTTCGGGTAGCTTAACCATGCATGAAATGCCTTTATATTGATGTCATGTTATATTCTTTCAAATTTAAGTTCCAGAAAATGAATTTTAGGGGAGGCAAGCTGTTTTTACAATCTATGATTGTGTGCTCTATGTGTCATTAACTACTTCCAATGCACATGTTCAAGATATTCGAAGACGGGATGAACCTTCAAAATAAGAAAGCTGAATTTCCATAGTTATGCAAATGAGTGCATTTATTGGCTTCTCTTCAGTGGGATTAGGCATTAATAGCATTAATCTTAGCTATATAATCTCTAAACATGTGTACAAAGAAGCTTCTATCTGATAAACGAAGAATGACATATTGATTGACCATTCTATTTAAACATAGAATCAAATAATAAATTTTTATAATTCATCAGTTACTCATTGATATGATTATAATGCAATTGCCAATCAGTTCTATGGGTTATCAGATATAAATTTTCTAGACTTAATATTTGTTTCTAAAGGGACTATTGATTAATGTTTGGTGGTTGAAATGTGTTTATAATGCAGTACAATTTTTGGCCCCCATTTCATGCTGTACTATCTGAAGGATGATTATTGCTGTACTCTCTGAAGGATGTTTATTTGTACAGAATCTGAAAGATACAAATGTTGTGTTGAAACAAACAAGCTATATTTAACGTAAGTTGCTGGTACTTCAGAAACTTTTCCGCCTTTTTCGGTAAAATGATCTTCATTACTTTGTGGTTAGTTGTGGATGGATGGTAAAACTTCACCCAGTAATAATCCCGTTTCACTCTGTAAAAGTTTAGTATTTGATAAAAAGGACAGTAATGTTTTTAATAATTTTTTTAACCTGTAGTTAATTATACTTGTATATAAATATATTTAAATATAAAGAGGATTCGTTTTTTTATACATATAATTTTTTCAATTTTACATTTAAGTAATTATTATTTTAAATTAAAATAGTTATATTATCATTTTCACCTTTTTAATTATCATTTATTTAAATTTAATTATTTTATAAATTACAATAATTATTTTACCATTTTATCTTTTTAATAATTTTCTTCATTTAAATAATTTTTATAATTAAGAATTATTTAATAAAAAAAAATATATACATTTTTGTGTCCATTTTTTTAATTTTACTTTTGAAATGAAATTTTTTAAAATTTAATCATTTTTAAAAATTAAGTAAATAAATGATTTGTTTAAATGTGATTATCTGTTTTAATTTATCTACTATATTTAATCAAATTTCTATTATTATTATTAATTTTATTTTCTTAAAACAATACATAGCCACAAAATATCTTTATATATATATATATATATATATATATATATATATATATATATATATATATATATATAATTATAATTATAATTATAATTATTTTCGAGGAGCCTAAAAGTGCAATGGATGGTGGGAGTGATATTTATCACCACCAATGTTTTATTCAAAATTCATTAATAAAAATTTAACTGAATTAAGGATGTTAGCACAGTATATTTCGATAAATTTTAAATAATTATTTATTATTAACCGAAATCTCATATTTGTTTTCGCCAAATATTTTGATTCATTAATTATAGGCTACTATGATATTTCATCAAAAGAGAAAATTAGAGATACAGATAAAATATCAAAAGAGATGTCATCTGAAAATCAAAATTCAATTAAGTCATCTATCTCAATAATTATGCCTTTTTGTTTATGGTGCTTGTCTGGAATGGAATATTGTCTTGTGGACACAAAATATAATTGTTGCATTTCCCAAATAATAGACGCGCCCTTTTAGGAAAAAAATAGTTTGATATAATATTTTACTTTATTTATAAAAAATATCAATTTCTAATTTCTTCATATTTAACTGAGTAAGAAATATTTGAAAATTAAATATATTTATGCTCTTAAAATCAAACGAATTTATTCATGTTTCAAATCTTCGTACATATGGAAGTACTTAAAACACGCAGAAACAAGTAAACACCTTTCCTTTTATAGTTCCAATAAACACATTTAATAATTTAATATTAAGACGCTGACCGTAGTAAATTATTAATTATATACAGTGATAGATTTTTTAAAACATTTTGAAAGTGTCAAAATTGTATCTATAAATATTTAATATTTTGAAGAAACCAAGTATATTATAATTAAAATAAATATTTTTATATGTAAATCTTTGTATGTATACAAAAAGTTTTCAAAAAAAATTCAATGACCAGAGTCTCTCTTTCACCATAAAACTCAACTCATACATATATATACATATTATTTATATATATATATATATATATAATACGAGTGTAATTATTTTTAATAACTATTTTAAACGATGATATTTAAAATATTTGAAAATGAATTTAACATATGAATTAGTTTATTAAAGATTGTGTATACTTAATGCGGTGTATGGTATTATAGCATTGGTGGCGTGAAGAACGGATTTTGCTTGTTGGTGTCGTTACAATCTACAATGGTGCAAGTGAGAATTTAAGAGAACTGTGTGAGTAGTGACAGACAGCTTGGGTCGGTGGCTCAGAGCAGCAAAAAACAATAGGAGAGAATATTTTTACATATCTATATTAATTTAACCACTGATTTTCATAATAAAATATTATTTAACATGCAACAAAAAATACTTCATAGTAAACTAGATTTTTTGTTATATTATAGAAAACATGGATCTTTTGTAATTATCTGAATTATGACATCAAAACACTTATAATAGAAAATCCATTTTATCCATCATAAAATGTTATTTCTGTTTAACAAAATTATTACAATCTTCACATTATAAATATACCTATGAATATAAAAGTGAGGGATACAATTGTTTATAATGATGAAATTTACAAACAAAATGACGATAAGAAGTGTTGCATTTAATATGGTAACAAGTTTCCAAAAGCAATTACCGACTACAACCTGCTCTGCTCCTTTCACGTTCAACATTCTGGCTGTTTGCTTTGCGTAGAGCCAGCATTAGGTGAAGTCTCGCTTGGGTAAGGTTTTGATGCATACATATAAAGTTTTCAGTACAGTTAAACTATAATATATTTAGAAAAGACCATGTTTCTCGTATAATTTTATTTGTACAGTTGCTTTCACATATATCGTAAAATCCGTTTGGAATCACTGAATAAAAAAAGAGAAACTACTTAGAGAAAAAACAAACTACACTATTTTCCTTTTGAGTTTTGAATTTAATGTGATGAGAAGGAAAATAACCCTGCATCTTGACGACTCCACACGAGATTCCTTTGATACATTAATAAATAAATAATGAATTAATAATATATATATATATATATATATTATATTAAAATATTGTAAGAAACTGTGTAAAAATATCTTTTTTTCATTAAGCACGACACAAATGTATAAGTCCCTCTCTGACTCTATTTTACTGTTAAAGAAGAAAAATATAAAAATAATACTTTAATACATCTAAATTTTCGTATTCATTTGATATTATTTTTTTTATTTTTTATTTTTTTTTCTTAAAAAAATACAAAAAAATTTATATTTTTGAATAATGATACCATGATACACCTTTACATTTACATAGGTTATAAGGATAAAATAATCATATAATTTTTTATATTTATTTAAAAAAAAAAGTAAAAAATTGAAAATATAGTGTCAAATAAATATAAAAAAATCAAACGTGTCAAAAATTTATTTTTCTATATTTTTATGACTATTTTTTCTTTATACTGGGTGTGAAATGAATATAAAAAATGTGTGATAGAGATATTTATTGCAAAAACAAGCTCAGCTTTGACTGACAGAGCCCCTTAAGAGTGTGTTTGCTCTTAGCTACGTAAAATTCCTCAATCTGCTGCATTTTTGAAAGGATCCACTGTCACATGGCCCAACCTGTAGAAACAAAGGACCCCTTATTTAACACAATAATTCACAGACCCATCTCAGCTCATAATGTCCAATAATGCAAGCTACGCTGTCCCATTTTGCACTATTATTATACATTCAACCTATAGACAAACACGTCAACATCTTCAGCTTCATTCATGTCTCAATCCATCACTCTCATTTATTCTATATCATTTTTCACCCTTTGCACTCCTCGATATAAAATCATCTACTCACATATTCTTCACAATCTTAATCAAGCATGCATGCCTCCCAATCAATCATACTTATTCCAATTACATAATATATATCAGTTTACAGTATAGAATGATGTCAATCAAGCACTGTGCACAGTGTTTCTATATAATGCTCAAAACTTAAAAGAATTTCCTGTTATATATATACATATGCCGTCTTGCCATGCTTTTTCTTGTCCTTAGTGTTCAACTTGCGTAACAGTTGTATTACCAAATATGCCTCCACTTTGATCCTTTATGTTTGACCTCTTTACCAAGCTTATACTTCATTAATTTGGATGTTCTATAATTGTGTATAGTATATATGCATACTCTTTTCCTAGCTTCTGCTAAGTCACATCACATTCTGATATAAAGTTTGTCACTTCCACTTCTCTTCCTTTGATCATGAATCGTGTTTCTCCTCTTTTGATATGCATTTGTTTCTTCCATGGCCTAAACAGTCAATGAGACGCTTATCAACCCATGTTTCTCCTTTTATGAAACCGAGTGGTTGGTATCTTCTGTCTTTAGTGGATTTTAGTTTGGTCAGTGTTTGGTGGTTCATCACATGACAGGTTCCAATCGCACAGTCTCTATTTTCTATTATTATTTTGGATAGAATTCGTTGGGTTCTGTGCACTTTGGTTCATTTGTTTTTTGCCTCCTCTATAAGGGATCGTAATAACAAGCTATAAGTTTTGTATTTTGTGAGCAATCGGTTGAGTCCAGATTTGAGTGTGTGATACTGATAATAGGAAAAAGTTGAAATGGGGAAACTTGGTTGGATGTTTGACAAGTTATGTCTTCCTTCTTGTTCAAATACCTGCTTCTGTGTTAATTCCATGGAATTTGAAGATGATGAGTTTGAGAGCAAGCCTTTGATTGATAGTGGCAGTGATCTCAAACTAAGACTCAAGGATGTAGTTGATGGAAAACAGACATTGGCTTTTCAATTGAAACCTAAGGTCAGCCTTCTCTTTTCTTTTACATTTTGGCAAAAAAAATTAACAGTTTTTATTACTATTATGACTATTATACAGCTTGTTGGGGCTATAATTGATATCTTGCTCTTGCTCGATGCGCAGATAGTGATACTGAGAGTGTCCATGCATTGCCATGGCTGTGCAAAAAAAGTTGAGAAGCACATCTCAAAGCTGGAAGGTGAGCACGTATAAGATGATTTTTTAATATAAATGGATGCAAATTCAATGCTACCCATCTCTGAAAAAAGTCAACTTTATGATTCTTTGATCTCGTTTTAGTAATCAGTCTGTGAGTTATGCTGTGGGCATTGAACAAAATTCTGATTCCGATTTCTAATAATGGCCTTTTTTTAACAGGAGTGAGGTCATACAAGGTAGATCTGGAAACCAAAATGGTGGTTGTAAGTGGCGACATTCTTCCTTTGGAAGTGTTGCAGAGTGTTTCCAAGGTTAAAAATGCAGAGCTTTGGAATTCTCCCTGACCAAAAATTCTGCACAAACACCATCAGCCTCGGCAGATTCTACAAAAGTCATTTTTCTCCCATATCTCACATTATGCAAATGGAAATTGGTAAAAAGTTAATGTGATTGATAATTTGATAGAAGTTTCACATGAAACACTACTAGTTACAGGAAAAGCTGAAGATCCGTTATGTACAGCTACTCTGCTAGCTTTTAAAGCAGATTAATATAGTAATTTGTTATGTGCCCTTATTATTAGCAAACAAAATAATGCCATTACCAGCACACTCAGAATTTCTATAATGCATTCATATGGATAGTAACCATTAGTCAACACAAAGTAAGATACAATAAGATAAATGTAATATTCGATACAATAAGATAAATGTAAAATAAAATAAAGAATGTGATAAATATATTATTGAATTTTAAAATTATATGAAAATTTTCTAGCTTAATGTAGTACTATACTATATATGTAAGCACGGAGAAACAACGTGTCCTTATTACTTCGTTAGCTCGATTGGAGAGCACCTTTCTAATTAAATTCAAGTTGGGCCTGAGGTCAGGCCCAAAGCTTGTGAACCCAAAAGGCAGAACAGAAAGTTGGTTTTCCCTTACATAACCGAAAAACGAAATCATTCATTTTTTTTTTCTTGGTATATACGTTAAGATAAAACTCGAAAAACACAAAATCATAAACTTTACGTATTTAAAGTAAATATTAAAAGGGATGGGTGGGACAGAACGAGTTACTAGCCCACGGCTCGTTATGAAAAGAATAAGCAAGACATTCATGTAATAGTCTCAACCACTTCATATATAACTATTAAGTTTCACGTATAGTTTCAATCACTTCGTTTTGTTAAAATTATTTAATCAAATATGAAATTTGCAAAAATTATTCAACCACTACATATAATTAAAAAAATTATAAAATATAAAATTTATCATTAATTAAATAAAAGAAAATCAATTAAACGTATGTAAGTCGACCGAGACGCACTAACCTAGTCCACATAGGTTAAGTACGAGTCTAAATTATCACTCTTAATGTTTTTTAATCAAATGAGTATAAAAATTGTTTACATATTTATATTTTGTGTATATCTTTTTTAAGAAAAATAATATTACAAGGTCAAACATTATAAATTATATTCTTTTTTAAAAAATGTTACCAACTGAAATAAGATTCATTAAAAGTTATTTATACTTTAAAAAATATATTTTTGGTTTTTATAAATAAAAGGGAAGAGTATAATATATATATATATATATATATATATATACAAATTAAGAATAGGTCAATATAAGGTGATACATTATTTCTTTATATAGTAATAGCGTTACAAATTTATTTAAGAAAAATAATAATTTATGGAAAATGATAGCATAGAAAGAAGATGTTAAAAGTGATACGAAGATTGTTTTGGTGTACGTTATAGATGATATTTGTACATCACAATCAATCATTCCTTTTTTTTCTTCACATTATTACCATAGAAAACCACTTTTTTTCAAGTAATGACGTCACGATGGTTAACATATAATAAGCTGAAGATATAATAAAGTAATACTGCATATATTATATATAGTTCATATAATAATTTGCATAATGATATTTTATTAATATATGCTCTGCTTATTATTTAAGATGTATCGTAATTATAACTCAAATAAAGTCCAAACAATTATAGGTTGTAATCACAGCCACTCAATTTTTAGTGATCGTATCCAATGGTCATTAATTGTTATGATTACATCTCATATTAGATAACTTGCAAAGGAAAAAGTGTTCAAAATTTCACTAAAACTTGAAAATAAGGTGCTATATTTTCCAAATTTGTTTTTTTTTTTACATTCATTGAATTCGTATTTAGCAAAATACAAGTGCCTCATTTTTCGATACTATTTTGACCTACCCGTTTATGCTAAAAGTTTGATTCGAATACCTTAAATATACATATAAATGGGATGTTCCTATCTAGCATATACACAGAATATTTATTTTATTTTTTTTAATTGTATTTTTAAATTACATCAGTTTAAAACCCTTTTTTTTCTATAGTACATGAAAAAAATTGACTACTGTAACTATTATAATATCATATTAACACACGAATCCCACAATATAAAAAACAAATAAATACAACAAAATCAAATATGTTTGACCATTTTAATAATAGTAAGGAAGAATAGTAAAAATATACTAACTCATCCACAAAAAATTAACTCTACGATCTGTTTTATATTACACGATCGTATATATTTGATTTAAAAATATGTATAAAATTAAAAGTTAATATAAGTATTAAAATTTAATTATTTATAATAAGGTAGCATGGCTGTTTACATAAAAGTTTGTTGATTTTTATTTAAAGTTATATCTAACATAATTTTCAAGATTTGGTTGGTTAGAGAGAATTTTAGGAAAGTGAATAAAAAAAGGTAAAAGAAATAACTGTAATCATAATTGTATGGTTATAGAGAGAATAAATAAGTTAAAGTTATATGTGTGATCTAAAAGAGAATTAAAGTGATAGTTAGTAAATGATCAATGACACTCATCAATGTCATTAATGTCAATTTGTCAATTTAATAAAAGGATTAACATTATGCTATTTTAAATGAAATTGGAACTTAATATAATATAAACTTGAATTTCACATTGAATAAAACAATAATATATAAAAAGGACTCGAACTTTTAAGATTTTAAATAAAAAATAATGTACTACCAAATCTTTCAAATATGTCATTCCTTAAAACATGTATTTCAAACAACAATTACTATTATTTGAAATGTATCCATACAATGCAACATATTCATAACTATAAACTTATATGATATTCCAAATATTTAACTAAAAAAAATAAAGATAAATTAACTCCTCGTATTAAAAATTCAGAGGATTACGAAGTACTTCTACAAAATTAAGCAGCTAAATGAATTGGATTGGACTCATATTGATTTTGCATCTGTTTACATTAGCTAAACTGATCTAATTATTTTATAACAAAGTTTTCTATGTTTGATCTGCGTAACTTTTCCCAATGAGATTAAGCTGGATGAATATACTCATTTATTTTAAAAAATAAAATAACACTTTTAAAATACAAAATTTATTTTTTGATGGAGAAAAATACAAAATTTGGTTATTGAATTTAATAAAAAAATAATTTAGATTTGAAATGTTGCATTTGTGCATGAAGGGACGAGAGTTAGAGAATTGTCAAATCAGACAAGCCACTGGGACGGCTGCGTCCAAAGTAATTCAATCCAAACCACAACAAAACGAAAAGTGGCAATGAATCAATCATCAAATCATAGTCCAAAACTACTATTACTAGTCTTTTCATATCAACTTCGTCGCTTAAATCATGTCATTATAGGAAAATTTTATACTACTATTTTTTTTATGTTTTAATTTAGTTTTTATTTTGATAAATATGATGTAATTAAGTTTTTTTTGTGTTAGTAATGGGTTACCAATTTTAAAGAAATATCACATGTTTTGTGGATTTTTTTTTTAAAATAAAAATTTGCAAATTGATATTGTATTACGAAATTGTATTAATATAATGTAATATTGTTATTGTTTTAGTCTTAATTTAGTTTTTTTATTTTTTTATTTTTAAATTTAATATTTTTTTAAAATTAAATAAATTTTTTTCTTTAAATTCAAACCAAATTTAATTTTTATATAAATGTTATATAAATATTTTTATATTCAAATTTATAAACTAAAATTATATTTAATTTTAAATTATTTATCTAGACTTATTTGAAAAATATAATTTTTTAAAAAGGAAAAATGCATTTAAACTTTTTAAAATATAGGATTTACATGTTTTATCCTAGATTTTAAAAAAATATTTATTTATCTTTTTGTTAATTATAATAAAACAACAATTAAGGGTGATTTGTCTCCATAAGTAAATTAGAACTAATAATTCAGGTTCTTTTAACAAGCGTTAATTAACGTATTCGTTTAATCTTGAGACTAAATCATAGCAGTTCACACAAAAAAAATATAAATATAGAATCACCTTAAGTAGAAAATTATCTTAAGAAATAGTAACCTATGTAACTGTATCTGTGACTTGAAAAAGATACTTGTATGCTTTCTGAATTATTATTTTATTTTGGAATTTTTTTTCGAAGAATAGTTGCCATGCATGCTAATGCAATTTTTGTGTAATTATTTTCATATTTTAATATTTTATTTAGTCAAAGTTTGCAACCGAAGAAACTATACATTCTCTAATTTCAGTGCCTAAAAATGGATATATTGTTTGTTAAATAATATTCTACAGTAAAATTAAGTTATTCTAAGAACAAATTTTAAAATATTTTCTTAAACGAATAAAAAAATGAAAAAAAATCAATTCATCGGAATAACTTATTCCTTCTCTTATCAAATATAATTATTGAATGTCACAATCAATTATGTTTGGTGTGTATTTGAAAAATTGTTCACCTTTTCTCAAAATGATTATATCATATAATCAACATGACAGGATCTAGAATCCTAAAATTTAAAATATACATTTAAAATAAAAAATAATCACCTATAAATTGAAGAAAGTTACACATTTTGGGATGCAGAAAACATCTATATAACACAGTTAAGTTTACACTGGTATTTAATATGGTCACAAGACCTACTATATAAACATTTTTTAAGAAAAAAAATACGATTTAAGTTTGGGTTAAAAATATTGGTAATTTATAAATTTAAATGTAAAATTAAAATTTTCATTTTAAACTTTGATAATATTTTAATGATGAAATTAAAAAAAATTATATTTTTAACTAATGATGTTAATATTTTATAATATGTTGAATGATATTTCAAATTGATATATAAACTAAAATATTTTAAAAAATGTAAACAACTTATATGTAAATCTGAAAAGTAATAGCTTTTATATAATGAATTTGATCTTTAAATTTCTAAAACATGTGAATTCAATTTCATGTTTTTTTATCATCGTCTGGAGTTAAAAGTAACTAAGTTTAGGTAGTCTTCAAAGTTTAAAAATTAATTTATTAACATAAAAATATAAATCTTTTTGTTATCAAATCAAAGGGGGAAAAACTTCAAGAAATAGACCTGTAGGAAAAAAACACGGATTATATATATATATATATATATATATATATATATATATATATATATATATATATATATATAATAATTCAAATTCTCACCTCTTGTAGATATTATTTTAATTTTTGTAAAATTTATAAAATTGTTCATTTAATTTTTTATCTAAGCAACATATTTTATAACAAACTTATTTTAAATTCTTTATAAAATATTAACATTCAGTCACATTATTAAGTAGTCATAAAGGTATATGCTTACTGTACCAGTAGGGACCGGACGTCAGATAGTCCGGACGTCTACAATGACCAAACACGCTACCCTTTTGTTCATCATCAAGGGATTGGGCGCTCGCGATTGTGCAACCTTGCCCTCGTCATCCGGATAAACAGTGATGAGACAGGCCGGTCATACCGCCTGCTAACCATGCCGCCTGCTAACCATGCCGCCTATAGGGATTGTCTGCTTGAAAAGCCAAACTGGGAGACCGCCCGACCATGCTGCTAATTAACCAGATTTAAGGTAAGTTGAGGTTAAAAGCTATTGGGCTGAATTTGGGCCGTGATTAACTTCTCACTAATCCCAAGCCCATAGCGAAAACTATAAATACAGATCCAGGATGAGTGGTAGATAGGTTGCATTTATTGCATATTTATTACTTTTTGATAGAAAAACGTTATTACTCTCAATTGACTTTGGCATCAGATAATCTTTCGCATGTCTCCTACCCGCGCACTAAGGAGGAAATTGAGGAGCGAGTACGGAAGACCGGACACACAGAGTACGAGAGTACGAACAGAGGAGGACGTGGAGACATTAGACGACACATCCCTTCACATTCGAAACACTTACAAAGAGAAACATAAATTATAATCTTCTATTATGTAAAAAAAAAAAAAAAGTAAAATCTTAAACCATATATCATAAATTTAACATTATATGTGTCTAATTTAGTTATTGTTATTTAACATAATATGAAGACTATTATTCATTCTCCCACTTATAGCAAAAGCAATTAATCACTGAAATTTAAATTTAAAATGTCCTGTTGATATACTAGGACAATAATATAGTGTTAGGCTTACCAGCATTAAATGCTAAATGTAGTTCTTCAATAAATCTTGCCAATTTTTTTTTTAAAAAGATATAATTTATTATTTAAATAACAAATTGAAATCAATGCATAACATTGTAGTTTAATAATAAAATAATTCTGAATTTACTGTCTTGGAATGTCTACTTGGTTAAAATGTTTTACAAATTTGAAAAAGATAGTACTAATATCAACATCTCTTGTTATAACTAAAATAAATATTTTATATTATTTAAAGAACAACCTAATTATATATTCAATCTTTTACATGTCAAGATTTTAAAGAAAAAAAAGTATATTCAAAATATCTTTTCAAAATTGGATGTTACTAGAGAGTATTTCATTTTATTTTAACCTATATTTAACAGCTAAAAATTAATTAAAGAGTTACTGATATATGATAAACGAGTTAATAAATTTGAGCCTGAAAATTTGTGGAACAATCACATAAATTAAAAAAAAAATCAACAAAATCATTTAATTAAATAAAAATTTGTTATAAAATATAACAGTTACAAAATATTCTAATAAATTAATGATTTAATAAAAAACGTGTCATAAAAATATATTAGAGTAAATTATGAATATAATTTAAAATTACACTTTTCCAATATATAATACAGTTAAAATAATAAATAATATTAACAATAAAAAATATTTTAAAAAGTTAATAAAGATTCGTCTAGATTTTGACTATCAACTGTCCCACATTTTTATTTAAACCAAAAATAAATAATAAGAATATAAATATTAACATTTTTGGATAATGTTGGTTTCACGCGCAGAAAATAAAAAGGTTAGAGCACGTACCAGTAATAGGTGGAATCACTCCTTTATGCACTTTTTTCCTGTACGCAGAAAGTAAAACCTAGCTACTCCTATGCACAATCATCAGTTTCAGTTTCTTTAGGTTGTTAAATTAATTTTACATGACAGTTTTATCCTTTGTATACTTTTATTTTTTATCACCCCATTTTGGAGAATACAGTAAAATCATTTTAATTGAATTTCTTATGTTTTATATGTTATTTTCTATAAAGAAATGCAAAACATAGGAAGAAGTTTAACAACTGACATTTTATTAAATTAAAAAATTTCCTTAATAATTACTATTTTATAACAGTCACAGTTTTATGTAAGGAAAGCTAGATTAAATATAAATAATACTATTAAATGATTTTGACAAATTAAGAACTGAGTTTGAAAATAATTATTTGTATTCATAAATTCTATGTTTGGTAAGTGTGTTAATTTAATATACCAATACTCTAATCTTAAAATTTGAAATTGTTTGAACAGAATTAGAAATAACAGATTAACTGTGTGTTAGATTGAAAAATTAGTATTAAAGGTTATATATAATATGGAAATTTTGTTTCACTGATGCAAAGTTCCAAACTATGAAAAAAGATCAAGTTTTTACTATTTAAACTAATGAGTAAATTGAATCTGGCTGTAAACAAAACTTACATAATGATTATTAAACATTTAAGATAATAAAAACAATAATATTCTTTACTATTTTTTATAACCAATACCATACTAGATAGTTAAGTATTTTTTCAAAGATGAAAAATGTAGCTGTTAGATTTTGCCAAAAGTCACTTTCTTTGATACAATGCTTAATCAAATGTACTACCCATCGAGTTTCAACCTTGACATTGTTTATAAAATGGGAAACCTAATTCTCGAGGTGAAAATAACCTAATAATTCAATCATCAAAAGATAAACGATAAATCGTGGCTATAACTATTACTTTTTATTACTTCAGTTCAGAGTATTTTTTTAATCATATTGCAGAAATCATTATTCTAAAACAAGCATGAATCATAAAAATAAAAATACCAATGCTGAAAATGACAACAAAATACAAAATAAATAAATATATACATACAAGTTTAGTTTGACTACCTATAACTTCAATAATAAATATTTTATATACTCAAGGAAAAATAAACACAGTAAATAGTAAAAAAAACTTATAATCTTGATTGAGAAGCCATTAATGTAAAAAACCAGAGAAAGAAAAATCTAATGATTCACCTATTATGAAAAAAATTCTCTTACCCCAAAAGTTTTAAGTATCTTAATTGCACTTTAATGCGTAAAAGAAAAAACTTTTTATATATCTTCTTGTTAAAGGAATAATGATACTTTGACAATATTTTTTTTATAACATTTTAATACGGTCTATGTGATTGATTTATACTGGTGTTTATGATTATTATTATTATTATTGATTGTGGAATAATTTTGGACTACGTAGACAATATTAAAATATTATCAAAGTATCATTGTACTATTAAAGTCACAGTAACATTCCCATCTCCAACTTTACATTTCCCCATCAGGAGTTTCACATAGTAATACTTAGGATGCTATCTCAATTATAAAAAAAGGTTTTCTTGAATATATTTTAATTTGTTTTTTTTATGTATGTTTGACTTAACAAATATTTAAAACAAAAGTTGAATATCAATTAGAAAAAAGTCAACAGTTAATTTTGTTATAATATAAAGGGAAAATAATTACGTTTAAAAATAATATATATATATATATATATATATATTAAATTTTCTAGTTATCATATTAAATGTATTCTATTCTAACAGACATATTAAATAGTACACTTCAATAAAATTTATTATCTCTTTAATCTAAATATATATCCATTAGAATAATATTATACATTTGAAATAAGTATTATTTCAATAAAAACATTAAAGCACTATATTAATTTTATAAATACAATTAATATTTTCAAAATCATTTAATAATCACTCATGTTATTATATTTAAAAAAATTCTAAATTTTCTTAAACTTTGCCGAAAAGTCTTTAGCAACTGATTTCTCCTAAAAATAAATCCATACTCAAAGATCATATTTAATTTTATTTATATAAATATTCTATTGTCGAGTATATTGATAAATATGGCTAACAAACATAAAATATTATAATAAATATGATAATTGAGGTCCAAATTTTTTACAAATAACTCATAAGTTTATGAGATTCATCAACCAACCTTTCATCAATAAAATTGAGAAAGATACAAATAATAAATAGATATATTATAAATAGACCGATAATTATATTATATATGTATTATCAATTGGTATTGAATATTTCAGTTTGCGAGGACATTTAGGGCCTTTCACGTGAATGTTATAAAAGGGAAAGGAAACTAAGAAAAGAAAAAGTATGTACTGTGTGTTAGCGTAAATTAATATATAATTTATAGATAGAGAAGAAAGAGAAGATGACATGAGACAGTGATGAGAGTGTGGGAGTAGATGTGTAGCGGTAACCGTGCAACTGCAGAAAACCCCAAACCATTGTTGCTTTCAAACTACTACTCTCCCCGTCCACGCGCTCCCCCGCGCGTGCCCTTCGCCGCTTTCTCTCCCTCTATAACGTGAACAACTGGGACAAGTTCCTCTCTCTCTCTCTCTCCAACAAATAACAACTAACAACGAAGATTTTTCTTCGCCTTCGATTTATTAATTCATGCTCTTCGGAGCAAAACGATTTTCACGCTCTCAACGAAAACCTCTCTTCATTCTCCCAAGGTGCGTTTTTCTGCAGATTCTGTTCTTGACTTTACCCAAATTTTCTGTTTCTCTTTTTTATTATTATATATTATATATTATTTATCATTTATCATTCTATTTTTGCCTAGTTTTTCGGCTCTATTTTCTCCGCAGATTTGTTCTTCAATATCTTCGTACGCTCTTTTTCTTTCTCCTCTATCGTTATGTTAATATCTGTAATTCTGTATTCGTTCATATTCATGTATAGGAGTTGTTTCCTTTTCTGGTAAAAAGGAAAAATTAAGAAAAACACGCTTTGATTTCACTTCTTCTCAATGCGGACTGCACAATGCGTGTGGAAGAGGCTGTTGAATCGCGATGTGTGAGGCTTTATAGAGCACTCTTCACTTCGGTGTTCGTCTTTCGTATTATTTTATAGTATACGCATGTAAAAATAAAGTAAATATTTTTGTCATATTAATCGGGTGTATGGGATGTTGTTCTAGGTTTTTATGCTATTTGCTTTATGTTCATTTTAATCTTTTTCACGAGGCATTGTGGGTTGGATAAGTTTATTTTGTTTATGCATGATTTCAATTTTTTTCCTTTAATTTTCTGTGTTTATTTTGTGTATGGAACATATTTAATTTGATTTTCCTATCCTGCATTGTTGTTCCATTTATTGCGGGTCTATTATGTTCTATTCATGAGCCACATTCTTGTATTTGAGCTTATGAATTGTCGTTGTTCCTATAAAATGTAATGGTGTTTTTGTTTGTTGAAGTTCAAGTTGAGACGAACAAGAAAAAACAAAACTTGCGTGTTAACATTGTTAGTTGTTTTTTCTTGATCCTGAGCAGCTGGAATTTTAGCTAAAGCAAGCTGCTTGTCGTGTTAAACATTTGTCAATTACCATTTATTAACTTTATTTGGTGGGTTTCGTATATCGAGACTTTACTTTGTAATTTCTTTTTCTATATATTTAACGCTGTGGAGTGGCAAGTCTTACATGACACAGTTTTGATCTTCTCACCTGTATAACAACGTAGTAATGCTATATCTCTGTATTTTTTTCAGGAAAGGGCCGCTTAATCATACTTAATGGATTTAGAAGAGAAGTTCCTGGTTAAAGGTATGGTCCTGTGCTTCTTCAGTATGCTCATTTAGAGGTTAATGTCAGTTCGTTTTTTTTTTGTGTGGTGTATGTACTTGAGTGTTTGCTTGTGTAGTTTTATTATTCTATTTTGACGTGTTAATTCATTGAAGGTAAACCTTGGGTATGGTATAGTATACGACTGAAATTTGAGTTTAGGAAAGATGAACACGTGATTAAAAGTACTATTACCTACGTTGAATGTGTGTCTAGTGTTTTGGTTACGGTACCACGTACCAGTGTTCTTCCTTTGAATGTCATGCTGCCATCTATTGCGATTATGTCTAACTATGCTGTTACTTGTGTTTCCTTTCCTGACAAAGACTATGTTTTGTACAGTTTCAGTCCAATGCATGATATAAATATAAATTTTTGAAGTGGCAACTTCACATTTAGAAGGGTTTTTGACCATATATCATTGTTTTAATTTATATATTGTTTCCTCGTGATTTATCGCATATCAATATCTTGTGCTTGCTTGATGAGGAATCTTGAAACCACAATGTTCCAACAAGATGGTGTTGAAGCTTCCTCTGCCCTTTGGGCTTATCATCTATGTGAATTTTGTTTGACCCGTGTGATAAAAATATATTGTAGTTATTGGTAAAGTAAAATATGGTTATCCAATGATCTGATGTGCCTTAGTACACATATTAGAGATTAATTCTGCTATTTTCTCAGGGTCCAGTGCCATTGGTGTTATATCAGGGATGGGCTTGTAATATCTTTTTAAAAATAAAGTATGAACACATATGTTACCGATTAGTATAGTTGTATTTCTCCCTAAATCTGAAGGATATTGTTTTGGAAGACAATTGTACCAATGGTTTGCATAAGTGGAATATCCAATAGCCTCCCCCTTCTCTTTTTTATTTTAAATTTGGAATGATGCTGTACTAAGGGAAAAAACAAAGACTGGCCTATTGTATTGAAATGTTTTACACTGTTAAACCTTTATCTTACCCTATTTATGAGAATTATAATAAAACATTAATCGTAATACTAATCAAAATGTGTTAAAAGTAACTCAAACTTTTGTGACTATATTATGGCAGGTTATTAAAATTGTTGAGAAAACCTTCTATGATTATTTTTTTCTAATGGGATATTTCTTGTTTTTCCATTTAATGATCTATAAGAGTATCCAATTATTTTCCCCTTAAACTTGGGGAGTTAAATTTGATCTTTTTTTAAACTGAGGATGGAAATAAATTGTCAGTAAATATTTTTACTACTTTGTACTGATTTTCCATTTTAACTAACTACTTGGGCATAACATGTTGTGGTTTTCATTTTACAAATCCATGAGTTATTTGCAGCTAAGAGTCCCAAAAACTGACCATTTTACCTAAGAAGTGTAATCTATTTGGCGAAGATGCATTAATGATTTATATTGACATCTCTAACAATCGTTCTCATGGGAGAACCTTTTGGGCTCGAAGCATTTACAGTTACCATGAACTGGTCCACCTACCTTGTAATGAAATTCAACTTGTTATTAAGAAATTCTGGGCAGAAAATATCAAACACTAGATCAGTTTGTCTCGAGAGTTTTTGATGTCATGGTATGAACTAACTGTTCTAAAAAATATTCAAGCAAATTACGTATGATTTGTTCATCCTTTTAATGCATACAGTCAGTAAGTTAGATAGTTGTGGTTTCGTAGAATTTCTATCTTTTTCAATGAGGCATTAGAGATGGTCTTTACTCGATGCAGAAAGACACTCCTAAGGCACTGATCTCATGTGGACCCTTTGAGTACACCGAACTGAACTGCAATTAGAAGCTGGGATTATATCTTACCATAGTGTAAATGTTTACTTAATATATTTTTGTTCATCTTAACAAGTACAATGAATTGAATGAGGTACATCATCCTTCTGCTGAAAGCTATCATGTTTGAAAAATTACGTTTCATTAATAGTGTGAGATTGATATATAATTTGTTTATACGTTTAAGGTTAGATTACAATAGTAAGAAATATCCACTTTTAATGATTATAATCACGGAGCGGTTTTTCTAACATGAGACGATGATTACTTATTAATCTATTATAGGGATTGATCAATAATTGCATTCCATATTTGTATGACATAATGTATAAAATTTCAAATTCCAATTGATGTCATTTGAGATATAATGGGATAATGAAAACAGCTTTTTGGTTTGTACTTTCAGTTGCACAGACCCCCTATTACATATTAAGGGTCATCGAATTTATTTGCCACATATTAGCTTTGGACGCTTTTCCATTAGATGCCACCATAGTAGTCAATTGGATGCTATAGCAGAGTGGAGCAGCTCTAGAACCCTACAGGACTCAAATATCAGAGCCGTTTTCAATAGGGGCCAAAATAGTGCTTTCCACATGTTATGGCAGTGATACCATGATTTAGATTTCAAAAATCTATTTCTACCACTAAAACAACACCGGTTCAAGGTTTTCTTGATAAAGCTGCGATTTCTCCCCCATTTTCTATTACATTCTTCACTTCATAGATATAGTATTTGAAAACCTTCTCTGTTGACCATTCCATGAAAAGGTGCCTTGATCCTTCTCACTTTATTTGAACTTTTTTTCCTGTCTTATGTTAGTCCCCATTCACACTGCTATTTTTTTTTCTAATAGTTTTCCATACAAAATCACGACGCTACTGAACCATCATCTTTCATTATTTCACTTTATTAATATGTTTTATTATGCCTTATTGATGCCAATTATGTGTATAAACTGTGACTAACTATTTATTGTGAGTTTCTTTAGTTTTCTTTTTCTTTGTTTGAGTATTCAGTTGTCTAATATATGAACTAGTTGTTTGTATTTAAAATGACGAACATCTTGCTATAGTTGGCAATGTTGTGCCATCTGAGATCTATGACAGTGGTTGCCACGTTGTTTCTATGAAGTTGCTTTCTTAGCCATGCCCCCCCAACCCCGCAATCAATTTTCCATGTAACCTTCCATTTACTTAAGGCATTTGATTTAATTAGTGTGGATTATCGTATCATATCAAATTATATGTAAATAGGGAAACGAATATATAACTTTTAGTTAGGGATTCTCTTATATTGTACCGTTAGTTAATTTATTCCCTGATTATAATAAAGCTGTGTGTGGAATAATACACACTTTTGGTAAACCCTATATAGAAAGCCTGTTGTTGATACTTGGTCTGCTTTACAAGTCTTCATTGTGAATATTTCTTCTGATGTGAATATCCGATCCTATTATTTGGAATTTATTAAGAAGATCACGTCATAAATTTATCCATTTTCAGGATGGCTCGAGACTTGTATCTGTCCTATTCATGATAGCTTATAATCTGGGTGTTTAGTTCAAAATCTGTGCAATCTGTCTGGAGGAACTTGATTCCAGGTCTTTCCCTTGGTAGATATTCATCTAGAAGTAGAACTGCATTAATTGTTTTGTATTTGTGTTTCTCTGGCTGGTCACCTTTAATGATTTTGCCTAATGTTGTTTGCTATTAGCATCTCCTCTTAACTTAAACCTCAATGTTTTTGCAGATTTCAAAAGCTTATAAATTTTACAATGGATTGCTTCCATTTTGTTTCTGTTGACGGAAAGGGGAATGTTTCATATAAAGAATTTTGTCCTCTAAATAGCTAGCAGATGTATTATCTTGTCAAATGGTTTTGATTCACAATAGTGTCAAAGCTGTTTAAAGTATGCAACAGTACTTGGATAACATGTAAATGTGGTCAAATTTTCTTGTGGTTTGCCCATGATGATTTGTAAATTGATCTCCTTAATTAGCGCTTTCATATGGAATTAGCTATATAATTTGGTGTTGTTAGTTCTGGTTGCCAGATGTTTGGTTTACTCAATTCTTGAGTGTATCATCCACGTACAATGGTCTAAGGCGCTTATAAGTGCCTTAAAACATGGGCAGAAGTATGACTGATTTATTTGTGGAAAGAAATTGAATCAGTTCTATTGTATTTGATCTGAAGGTTTAATCTGTCCCTACTCCTAATGGTTTAACTGTTCAAATAATCACTCTTACATGCACATTTTTTTTATGGAACCTGAAGTCAACTAATAATTTATTGCGTTCATGTTGTACTCCTACATAGTCTTAGTCTATCTCTGCTGTTTGTCTTGTCTATGCAAGTCCTAGTTTAATCATTTGAAGTTTATCTATTGCTGTTTTTCCCAAATACTACAACAATTGTTTTTCTTTTCTGTCCAGTTTCTGGTGTTCAAAGCCTTTCTTCCAGTGTGCAAAGTACTCCAGAAAAAAATGGCCATTCAGATGGTGCTTCAAAAAGTTCAGAACTCCTTCAACAGTTCCTAAAATGTGGTCTGAAGAAGGAACTTCTTCGAACGTCTTTTGATAAGGACAAAAAAAACATTTCAATTAAAAGCAGGATGACTGAAACTAAGTCAACTGGGAAGATGATTAAGAAACAAGACACAAAAAAGGTTTCTAGTTTCAGCCACCAGCCATCTAGAAAGCAGTCTCGGAAGGGTGAAAATCCCACTCGACTCATACCTCCTTCTGACCAGTCTTCTGATTTTGGCCATTCAAACACTTGGATCTGTAAAAATGCTGCTTGTAGGGCAGTTCTGTCTATAGATGACACATTCTGTAGAAGATGCTCTTGCTGTATTTGTCACCTTTTTGATGATAACAAGGATCCTAGTCTTTGGTTGGTATGCACATCTGAGTCTACTCAAGGGGACTCCTGTGGGTTGTCTTGCCATATTGAATGCGCCCTTCTACATAAGAAGGTGGGGGTTGTTGATCATGGGCAACTGATGCAACTAGATGGTGGTTATTGTTGTGCATCCTGTGGTAAAGTTACGGGGATACTCGGGTAAGTAATTTTGTTTACATGTACGGTGGATAGTATTTGTCATTCCTCCTTCCACCTTGTTATTGATATACTGAAGTATTTTGTTGTCTATAAACATGATTTTCAATAGAACACTGGCATTGTTTGATTCATCTAGCTGACACTTACCTAATGACTTGGTTGTTTTTGTTGTTGATATATGCTATACTAAGTTTTGGTGAATAACGGTTTGGGTTTATGATAGAAGAAGTTTATTTATTGGAGAAGAATAATGTTAAATCACTCACAAAATGCACATAATTTGCTGTCCTAGACTCAGACTTTTAGGAAGTAGCAGAGTTGTGTCCAAATTACTGGAAAACAATACGCATGTACCCCTTATTCTCTCCTATCATACTTGCATCAACATAACAGTTAATCTAATAATAACATAACTGCTGATGATAGTTATTATTACACCAATTTTAATATGTTTGTAAGTAAATTTCTAGATCCATTTTGGCTTGGTGATTCATGTTTATTTATTTCAGATGTTGGAAGAAGCAGCTAAATATTGCTAAGGATGCCCGACGTGTGGATGTACTCTGTTACAGGATATATTTGAGCTACAGGCTTCTGGATGGAACCACAAAATTCAAAGACTTGCATCAAACAGTACAAGAGGCGAAGGCTAAGCTGGAGACAGAAGTTGGCCCTGTGAATGGCGTTTCTGCCAAGATGGCTCGAGGCATTGTCAGCAGACTCCCTATTGCCAATGATATACAGAAACTCTGTTCACTTGCTATTGAGAAAGCTGATAGCTGGCTTGCCACTGTTCACAATGTAAATTCAGATTCTACAGGTTGGAATAATGCTCTTTAGCTTTTTTTCTTTTTTTTTTTTTTATATACTTTGGGGGAGGGGCTTAAATTTCTGACTTTTGAGTCTCATTTATTCTGGACATGATGGTATATTTATAACTCGCAGGGGGTTCACTTCCTGCTGCTTGCAAGTTTGTTTTTGAAGAGGTAACAACTTCCTCCGTGAAAATCATTTTAATTGAATTATCAAATATATGTTCTGAGGAGATTAAGGGATACAAGCTTTGGTATTACACGAGTCGGGATGAATCACCCACCAAAGATCCTGTTTCCGTGTTTCCCAAAACTCAGAGGAGGATTTTGATATCCAACCTCAAGCCTTGCACAGAATATACTTTTCGGATTATATCTTACACAGATACATGTGACCTGGGTCATTCTGAGGCTAAGTGTTTTACCAAGAGCATCGAGGTAATTAAAAACAACCCCTCTCCATCTGTCGCTATGAATCATGAAAAAGAGAACCTTCTATCTAGGGGCAATTCTTCGGGATCCAAGATGGTGCCAAATGACGCAATGGGCAACTATGGATTCAAGGTTCGAGACCTTGGGAAAATTTTGCGTCTTGCTTGGGCTCAAGAACAAGGTTACTTGGAAGAGTTTTGTTGTGCCAATACGAAAAATTGCTGTGGTCAGAGTGAACGGTTAGATAAACCAAGAATTCCAGAGGCACAGTTGCCCTCAGTTTCTAGAGGCCTTGATTTGAATGTTGTTTCAGTTCCTGATTTAAATGAAGAGCTAACACCTCCTTTTGAGTATTCTAGGGATGAAGATAATGGTTGCTCTTTGTTGCAAACTGTGGAGGGGGACGATGATGCAGCTTCTCATGATCTAGAGAAAAATGGTTTAGCAAGATCACATGGGAGTGGGGATTCTCAAACCTGGACCCATGGGCCAGCAGGAGAAGTATCTGCTGTTGATTCACGCTTAGATATGTGCAGAAAAAGGTTAGCAAGCACAATGGAAGAGACACATGATTGTGACAGCACTTTAATTAACGGTTCTCCATTACGCATATGTGATGGTTCATGTTCCTTGGATGAGAACTTTGAGTATTGTGTGAAAGTAATTCGTTGGCTAGAATGTGAGGGTCACATTAAACAGGAATTTAGGTTGAAGTTGCTAACATGGTTTAGTTTAAGGGCGACAGAGCAAGAACGCAGGGTGGTTAATACCTTCATTCAGACTCTTATGGATGATCCGAGTAGTTTGGCAGGGCAACTGGTAGATTCTTTTTATGATATTATATCAAACAAGAGGCAAAAAAATGGATTCAGTATTAAAGCCGGGGCATCAAATTAAGGGTGAACCCACCATACAAGTTTGTCATTTGCTTCAAGCTTTCCATTTTATCATTTTCTGTCCAAAAAAATCACCCTCTGATTGTTTTTCGTTGTACGGGCATTTTCTAAAATTAATCCATCTTCCAAGGGATTCATTTTTGTTGCAGACAGGTTTGTCTTGCTCAAAGGATTTTGCAATGATGATCGCAGAAACAGTAACTCATTTTTCCCAGGAGGGAGGGTTTATGGACACGAAGTTTCAGGATGTAGGGGCATTCATTTCTAAATTGCTGCAATTGATTTTGGTAATGAATTTAATTACGGAAGATGTTAGTATTGAAACTTTTCTAAATTTCTAAATTTCTAAATTTCTTCTCATGACCTTTATTTGAAAAAGGTACATGATTCATTTGCTGATTTGATTTTTATGTCATTCTTTTGACATCTTTGTTCCCCGCACTAATGAGCACTTGCTTCAACCAATTGTGATTTTCTAGATGAGCGGTTCATCTGATTACGCTTAAAATAGGTATCGGAGATCTTAACCTACTTGGATACAATAATAAACTAGGTAAATTAGTCAAATAATTTGAGGTTACGTGTGGCATCAGACTGCATGCATGCGAGGGTTCATTTCGACTATGCTGTCATTATTCATTATATTAGTCTATCTCTAGAAAAGTTCTTGTCTAGATATTTATTATTACTAAAAAGATGTAATAAAAATAATGACCTATTTAAATAAAAAAATAAATAATATCAATATATCACGTGCATTTTCAGATGTGACTTATCAATATATCAATGATAGTATTCATAATCAACTAACAATGATTTAAATGTTTGAACAACAATCTTAAAAGAATGAGTAAGAATTATATCTATCATTTGAATTTGTTATCAATGAAAATCTACACTTTCAATAACATCTTTTGTAACATTGTATTGAGGGGTAGGTTTTTGTCATTTGACAAATTGAACAACTAAATCGTGTACAGGTGAATCAAATTATATATGCAATTTTCCTTGCAGCATGCCTTAACTTAATACAAAGAAAGCAAAACCTCACCAATGTCTTAAGTTAGATTATGTAGAGATTAGTACTAATCAATTTGGCTCCGATCAATGGCTGTCAATCAATGTATATAAATCTTTATTTTCTGAAATGATTGCATGATTAGAGTTACTAATAAGGCAATGACTATTCCTATTTTTAGGGGTACTACGATTTTGATAAATGTTTTATCAAAGCATGCGTCTGCACTCGTGAAATTGAAAAGCCGCAGAGTAACTTCTCTGTTGGACGTGTGGAAAGGTATCAAATTTGTGATGCAACACCTCGTGAATCACCTATAGTGTTGTGAACTTCGCTTAGAAAAATGTTAACCAATCAATATACCTAATAATAAAACAAAGTTTTCATAATGGAAAAAGTTGTTAAAAGAACATTTTCCCTTGTAATTATTGGGGGACAAGATTTTGGTTCATTATTTGGGGTATGAAAAAGGCATATCATTTAATTCTTCTGTGCCTTTTAGCGTGAAATGCTTTTCAAAAGTCTACCATGCAAGCCTTATCCCAAACAAGAATGAACAAAAAGATGAAACACGAGCAGGGTGTTGAAGCGAAAAAGATTAATGAGAACAAACACGGCCAAAATACAGCACAAACACTCAAGTCCGGCAACAGGAGGCTCTTGCAAAAGGAATTTGTAAACTTGTTTGTAAACAGTTTTAGAAGATCAGACATTATGATGTTTGTGATTATTCAATACAAAAAAAAAAAAACTTACAGCTGCTGTTAGTGTTTCTATATGTTAAATGTTTTGATGTCGTATATGTTATTTGGGGATTATATTTCGTATCGTCTATGTACATAAGTATTCCCAAATCATGTAAATGATCATTTTAGATATAACTAGATTTTTCCTTTAAAACAAAATTAAGAAAAACACAAGTAATTTAAAATTTTATTAATTTAATCAAAAAACTATTTGAAACTGACATAAACATTGTTACAAATTATATTGACACTGACATTTTACGATTGATTTTTATGTTAACAAAAGAATTAGTCACCAACCTTCTTGTGTAAATTCCCCTCAAAATGATAGTAGAATGAAAATGTAATTATTTGTTAAATATAACTTGAACTCTCATAAATAAACGTGTTTCCCACTTACATGATGGATTACTTTTCTTTGCATAGAATTTTTGTTTTCATAATTTAATATTGTTTTTTCATAAACTAATATATAAGAGTTTTTTTCTTAACTTACCCAAATATAATTTTTAATTCATATACAAACTAATTTAAACATATAGAAAAATTATTTCATATTTTTCTGAAAATACTTATGAATAAATTTATTGAACACAATTAGCTTTTGGGTAAGTTAGAGATTGATTGAGACAGAACAAATAGTTACAAAACTAATCATTCATTGTGAGAACTCATTTGTGAGCTTGCTATTATTGCCTATGAATAATAGAAAATGGAACCCTACCATACCTGTCGTTTTAGATTTCAATAAAATTTGCGGGTTCCACCATCCTCTATGGAGGAAAATTCTTATTGATCATCATTCCTTAGTTATACTTTATTTTCTTCGTCATTAATAAAATCATTATGTCGTACTTATATGCCTTTAATAACTTTATTACTCCTTCAATTCCTAAATAAAAGACAATGACATATTTATTAATTATGGATAACGATTCTAAATTATATTAGAATAATTTTTTAGTTAAAAGAGTTAAAAAGAGCTTTTATTTGAAGAAAATGTTGTTAATGTTTCGATTCCAAATATATTAAGATAATATTAAGATTAATCATTGTATTAAAAAAATATTATATTATTTGAAGTATGAAGTTTTTTTTAAGTCGAGAGCCAAAAGAGTTTTTTGTTTTTATAAATAGAGTTAATGTTTTCATTCAAAGTCTTTTGAAATAATATTGTTAAGATTAATTATACATTCAAGAAGTAGGAGTTTATAAAATCATATTTTTAGAGTTGGTAGTATGTTTAAAATGATGAGATTTGATTATTTTATTTAAAAAGTTAAAAAATAAGTAAAAGTTTTATAAACGAGTTCTACGGTTTAAAAACACACAGTTTCTCTACAAACTTATTCTTTAGAGCTCTCATACTTCTCTCTAGGTTTTCTCACCCTATATTCATTTGTTTGAAAATCGAAGACTCTTATAGTGATCATCGTGATGAGTTCTTCACTTTTGTTCGATTAGTTTCTCCAATAAAGTAAGTTGACTTTCTATATTTTTTCTTAGTTAGCTCACATGTGGGGTTTGAGTTTTCTATAAGGGTCCTTATTGATCAATGATTCTAATAATATGCTCTGATCATGGTTGTGTTGTTCCTAGGTATAAATAGAGCATCTAGCTAGCTTGAAAGGGATTTAGTACTCTTTGAGTTGTCTCACTGGTAAGGAAAACTAATTGCACTGTGTTTAAAGTTATAGATTTATTGAAATTGTTTAATTGTATGATTGTGTTATGATTTGTTTGTGTGATTGAGTTGTGTAATGAAATATGATAGGTTGAACTGAGATTAGGTATGAATTTGGCTTACTTTGATGTGGTATGATGAGATTTGAAATGTTTGATTTGTACTGCAAATGTGATGCATGTTGTGTAATTCAAATTGGTATGTTTTGATCTCTATAAGTGTTGTTGGACTGAATTGGTAGGGTTGGAATAACATTCTGTAAAATTATGTTTTGCATAATTATGCAAACTTGCTGGATGAGGAACTATGTCGTTGGGCGAAGGCAAAGTCAAAGAGCTACTGACTTAGTGGTAGCTGGGTGAGAATATTCTCCAAGGCGACTCCAAAGTTCGAGAGTTCATTGAATTGGTGGTAGCTAAGCGAGACAAACTCGCTAGGCGACTTTTTGAGGAATCAAACTTTGTGAGTTTTAGTGCTATTTTCATTGGACGAATTATCTAATCATTGGACAAATGGGCCTTTATATGTAACATGATAGTCTTTATTGAAATTTTTTTGGGATGGATCAAGTATGTGATGTTAATTTTACTATGTTATATCCTTTTACACAATACCTTACCGTTTCTCTGTGTTGTTGTTTTGTTTTGTTTGTTAGCAATGATTACCTTAATTTGTCTGAGTAGATGGAGATGCAATTGAACCAGTTAAAAAAGAGGGAGATGCAACAATCTAGTTTAGGTTTAGTTTCTTTTGTATAAGACATTTTGAAATACTTTGATGTATCATATTTTTCATATATGATTTTCATTAGTCGTATAAACTCTTTTTGTCTTATGTTTACGATGTTATGGTTATTCATTGGACAACTGTAATAGCTTTTTATCTAAATGTTGAATTATCTGTTTTTAATTATTGACTTTGTGATGCTCTATTTTAGTAGTATTGATCTATTAAAAATATAAAATGTTTTATAAGATTAAGTAAAAAACACAAAGTCAAATTATTTTTATTCTCAACTTTTAAAAATAATGTAAGACAATTAAATGTATCTAAACACGAATCCATTAAAGATTAATAAGATCCATCATATGTATCTGGTAGAAAAGGAATTCAACGAAAAAAAAGGCTTGGTTAAAATGAAAAAGAAGAAGAATAAATTCAATGATATTGATTTTTCATATGAAATTATTTTCAACTGTTTGAAAATACTCAAAGGAGATGGTTTAATGGACAGAAGTGGCAATAAAGTCCACCAAATAATTTCAAAAGTTTGAATAATTTTCATATGCAAACAAAATGTTACTTTCTATAAAGAAAATTTGCGTGGTTCATGTGACCTCTTTCGTTATAAGCAAATTCTCCATGGAAGGTAAATATAATTAATTAGTGAAGTGATTAAAAAAATGGTTGAAAATAATAAATTATAAGTATGACTTTATTAAAGACTTTGCTTTATTAATTAAACAATTTTCATTTATGTATGAACTTCTAAACCTCTAAAATAGTATACATAAATCTCTCCGTATACTTAATGAAAAACCTTAATTCATCCTTTTCTGATTTTTTTTCACAAACATTTACAAATAAGTTTACGCAACCGGACTCTAACATCAATTGGGTTTATAAATATTTTTATAAACATAATTTAAATTATGTTATTTTTAATTAAAATAAAGAAACATATTTAATGATTTATTTAGTGTTGATAAATTAAACACAATATCTCTTTATTTTATGAACGCTTTTTTTCCTACCACATATTTAGCTTCTAAATCAATTTCAAACGAACTTATTTTTTACGTTCTAATAAAATATAAACATTTTTCTTTTGATTTTTTTCTCGCGAAAATAATATATTATTAGAAATATTTATTTTAAAAAAATACATGTATAATTTGGAACTGTTTTTAGTGATTAGTAATAATTAATACTAGTATTTGGTAGAGGAAAAGGGTTTAGTTGGAATCGCGCTATCCGCGCCGTACGGAGTCATCTAACATAATGCTGTTGGCGTCAATCGCATTGCCAATTTTTATTTATTTTCTTAAATAAAACGCATTAAACTTTAAATTTTTAACTTGTTTTCTTATAGTTTAATTAGTTTAAATATTTTCCATTAAACTCAAAGACATATTTTTGTTTAATACTGTTATTTTTAATTAAATTTAAAATATATCAATACAATAATAAATAAATAATAAATCAATAAAAAGATAACGTATATATTATAACAAAATATTATAAAAAAAAAACAATATTAAAACATCTTTTTCCTAAATTTAAACAGTATTTTCATGTGAGCCATTCATGTCTATAAAAAGGAAGTAATAAAGTATGGTGGTGTTATCAACAAGAAACTCTTCATTATTTTAAACATGGCAACAAGTAAAAAGAGTCTTTGGGAGGCTTTGAATGGCAGAAGCGAAGGATCTGGCGCTGAAACGTTGGTGTTGGCTCATGGCTACGGAATGGAGCAGTCGATGTGGGACAAAGTGGTTCCCTTGCTTGCCGAAAGCTACCGTGTTGTTACGTTTGATTGGGTTTGTGCTGGAAGTGTGAAGAATGAGAAGCTCTACGACCCTGTGAAATATTCCTCCTACGAAGCTTTTGCCGATGACTTGATCACTCTGCTGCAGGAGATGAACCTCAAAGATGTCACTTACGTCGGTAGCTCCATGTCTGGCATCATTGGTTGCATTGCTTCTGTCAAAACTCCTCAACTCTTCAAAACCCTAATTCTGGTTGGTTCTTCCCCAAGGTATCTTCTTTCTTCTCTTCTCCTCAACTCATGCTGATTTCGTTTTGCTTCATCTCTATTTTTCATATTTCACATCTTTTTAATTTCTATTCACTTATTCTGATGGTTACTGTTTCCTGTTAGTCCACCAATCAGTTAAGGATTTGAAAAGTCTATTATATTACAAGTGAATGCATTGTCGTTGCTTTTGCCTACAGTTATAAGACAGTAGGAAAAAGAAATAATGTCTAAAACATAAGATCAAAACTTATAGAGTAAATGTTAGATGATATATGATAAGGTTAAAATGGTTATAAAAGAATAAAATTTTGTATTTTTTATAAAAAGAAGTAAAAAATAAAAAAGAGTAATATTAAATGATGAATATAAAAAATTTATATATGTTAAAATATTATTTTTAAATTTTGGAAGAGGTTAATTTAAACGTTATATTAAAGCAAATTGTTTTACATGTCATTAAAGTCAATAAAATATTTTCTTTTATCCTGAATTCTAATATAAGGAAATAACTTATAATGCTTGTTAACTTAAAGTACAGTCGTAGTTTATAAATTTATTTGTAATTTTTAGATTGTAAACTGTTTGATTGAATAATAACTTCCTTAATGTAATAAAAATTAAAAGGACAAGTCCTTCTAACTTTTTGTTGGTATATATATACTATATATACATAGGTTTCTGAATTCAGATGGTTATGAGGGAGGCTTTAACAGGTCAGATATAGAACAGTTACTGTGGAACATAGAAAACAACTATGAAAGCTTTGTTTCTGCATTCGCTTCATCGATAGCAGATCCAAGCAATGAAGAAAGTGTGAAGAAATATGAAGAGGGGTTGAAGAATATGGGAGGTGAAGTTGGTCTCCCCTTAGCCAAAACCATATTCTACTCTGATTGGAGAGAGATGCTTGAGAAGGTGGAGACTCCATGCACCATCATTCAGACCAAAAAGGACGCTGCTGTTCCACACAGCGTAGCACTTTACATGCAGAACAAAATCAAAGGGAAAGTTAGGCTGGAAATCATAGACACAATTGGCCATTTTCCCCAGATAACTGCACACCTTCACTTTGTCCAAGTTCTCAAGGCTGCTCTTGGTTCATAATAATTCATGTTACCAAGAGCCATTTATGCATGGTTTTTGTCCAAACCTTTTGTGTTCTTCTTTCCATTTCTAAAAAAGTAATGCATCATCGTTTGTATTTCATTATAAACTTTAGTTTTCTTCCACTTGGAAATGTCATTAATATGAATGGCAATCTCCCCTCCAACCAGCACACCCCTGTTTTCTGCCATCCGTATAGACACTCCATTTCCTTGAAATTTCGATATTTCGTATACATCTGTAAGAGTCAACTTCACATGTTTCCTTGTACGTGATGACATATGTAAGAGTCAAAGGAGAAATCAAATTCACATGTTTTCTTGTACGTGTTTTCATTTGTAAGAGTCAAAAGGAGAAATCAAATCACATGTTTCCTTGTATGTGTTTACATCTGTAAGGGTGTGTTCTTTTGGGAGAATTTGGGGGAGATGATTTGGGGGAGATGATTTGAATGGATTTGTGTGGATTTGAGGGTAATTTTGTAGTTGTTTTTTTGAGTGGATTTGTGGGTAATTGAGAGTGGATTTAGAAGTAAAATTTATGAGAATTAGTGTAGGATTTGATTGATGTGATAGATTTTAAAAATTAGTTTAATTGGTAGAAAATGAAGATGACCAAATTGCCCCTAGTTATAAAAGTATTATAAAATGTAATTTTGTAATGTTATATTTAATTGTAAAAATGTTTATGAAGAGGAAAAAATTAGAAATAATTGTTAAAATTAATGTTTAAAAATAATAAAAGTTATAATGTAGTAATAATTTTGAGTAATAAAATGTAGTAATAATGTAGTAATAAAAGTTATAATGTAGTAATAATGTAGTAATAATAAAAATAATAAAAGTTTAAAAATATTAGCTGCCGGAAAACGTAATTTTGAGAAAATTTCGCTTCAGGAAATGCAAATGATTTTGAATTGAATCAATTTCGAATCAGATGATGAAAATTATAGAATTTCAAAGTAAATTTCCGAAAACTAATGCTAAATTCTTTCGATTCTTTGCGTTTAGGAGCTCGAACAGTTTCGAATTTGTCGAAGATGTTGCGGTTTCCGTTCTTCAACCGGTCGAACACGGTTCATTCTGAGCACTCGCAGAAACCTTACGTTCCTCAGAGCCAGCAGAGTCTGGACCGGTCCGGTTCGCTGAATTTGTGGTAAATCCTCACCTTCCTCACGCATAATGCATGGTTCACTCTGATCCCATCTAGACTCCATCCTCCACCCTCAACCATCATCCACCTTCGTCACCTTCAGCTCTTGTCTGTCAACAACAACCTGCATCCCATCCTCTGCTACGTCCAGCCTCCACCATCATCCACCATCCTCCACCTTCCTCACCTTCATGCGGGTCTGTGAAGAAGAACAACAAGCTGCAGGCCATCCGCTGTGCATCGTCCAGGCTCCGCCATGCTCCACCTTCGTCTCCTTCATTCGGCATCTAATATTACAGGACCACCAATTTTCGAATGCTGGTAACCGGTTACTCAGTGCGTAACCGATTACGTATGGCTTCGTTTTCATCCTCTTCAGCGTAACCGGTTACACCTCCAATAACCGATTACACCACCCTCGCTTTTAACTTCCTTCATCCGTAGCCACATCTCTGCACCGTATTTTACATAACCATGGTTGTCTTCTTCCTCTTCAACCGCATGGTTCATCTTCACCCAGCCATTTCCTTCCCTTCAAAACACACCACCCTTCTTCGTCTTCAACACCGGCCCTCCACCACACACATGCCTCCAACCTGCAAGAACGTTTAAAACTCTTCACACCTCACCATTACCTGATATGAACTCCTCCTCTCCTTGCACAGAACTTCAGCTCATCCTCATACAGCACACTTTGTGGTTCATGTCACTGCAGCAAGCATATGCCAAACGTGGGTAATATTTTATGTTATTATGTATACGGTATTACGGAAATGAGGCAGGGCAAATGTGTAAATGGGTAAGAATCCGCGCAAATCATCTCAATTATACGAAGATCGTTGAAACCATGCCATCCCGCAAATCCGTCCATTTCCGTCTTCGACAATCGCTTGAAACGAACACGCTCACCTCTGTCCATCGTCGCTCGCAAATCACTGTGAACAGTGAATTCCTCTCATGCGAACAGAGCCTAAGAGTTAAAGGAGAAATCAACGGGTTTTTTTTTTTTAAGAATGTAGGTAAATTTGAAAAAGAAGTTATGGATATAGGAATTTTTTTTTTGTTATAAATTATTTAGTTGAAATTATTTTATAATAAATTTAATTTAATTATAAAAATAATTAAAACCATAAAATTTATTTATTTAATAATATTAAAAAAACTTTAAATATTAATTATATATAATTTAAAATATTTTATATACATTTAAATACATTATTTAAAAATTATAAATAATTTTAAATAATAGAAAAATAAAAAAATAAAGAAGTCGGCACGAATTTTTTGAATTTTAATTATATAATTACACTAATTATAGTTATAAATTATTTAATTAAAATCATTTTACGAAATGGACGAAAGTACGAAAACACCCTCATTTGTTAGGGTAACTTGAGGAAAGTAAAGAGGGGTAAAATTGTCAATGGAGAGGAAGGTTCAGTCTGAAAAATGTGATGGAGAAAGTGTTGTATAACACTCGATCCAGCACAGCATACAACTATGGAAACGCAGCTTCACGTCCTCTCTCTCTAGACTCTGCTATAAACGCCGTCGTTTCTAGAACTCTGTTCCCTTCGCTTCTCTGTCTTCGTAACAGAAAGGGGGGAAAATAATTAAACGCCGATTTCGCAACCAATTCTTCTTCCTCGAATTGGACAACCAGAAATTGGATCTCAGGTCAATTTCCCCACCTCTTTCTCTCGATGCCGACGTAAACGAATCAATCAATTCTGTTTTTCGTTTTTCCGTTGTTTAATTTGCAGAGTCCAATTTCTTATATATTTTTAATCAATTCTTTTTCTTTCTCTTTTCAAGTTGGAGTTTGATCCAGGTTTATCTTTATTATTTGATCATGTTATTTTTGTGAGTTAAATATGTTTTTAGTCCCTAAACTATTGGTCGTTTCTGGTTTTCGTCCCTCTTCCAAAGTAAGGTACAATTTGGTCCTCATTTTTTAGAAATACGTTCGTTTTAGTCGAAAAAACGAACGTTTTGAGGACTAAAAACAAAATTTTGAGGACTAAAACGAACGTTTTTCTAAAGAATGAGGACCAAATTGTACCTTACTTTGGAAGAGGGACGAAAACCAGAAACGACCAATAGTTTAGGGACTAAAAACATATTTAACCCTATTTTTGTTTATTAATTATTTATGGGCGTCATTCTCGACCTTAGAATTGGTGGTGGATACAATACGTCTTAATCCCAAAAATATAATATAAAACTATATAATACTTCTATTTCAGAATGAGACCGAACACTTGGAGGGAGACCGAGACCGAGACGTCTTTAATTCAAACATAATCAAATTGAGAGAGTTACTCACTAGTTGTGAAAATGATCGAATACAATAATACTTCTCAGATATCAATAGAATCGAACGTTATTTTTCAAATGAGCCAATTTAATGAACTGATTCTTGAGATTTTACACCGAACACCATAAAGCCTAGATCGAGTACTAAGACTCTAGACCGAAACCAATTAAGACAGATACTGTAGGACATCAAATAATAGCACTTGACGGAATCATATGAATAAACCGAACGCCAATAAATACTTAGCTTCTTAATGAGTTAAACATCAAGGAAACCGAATGCTAGTCGAAGACCGTGCACTGTAGAGAGCGAACACTATTGATCTTATTATAAAGATAGATTACGGAAATGAGAACTAGCGCTAGGTGTAAGACCGAACACTTACTTAGTACGAGCGTTTGGTGTAAGACAGAGCACTACTTAGTACGAGCGCTTGGTGTAAGACCGAGCACTACTTAGTACGAGCACTTGGTGTAAGACCGAGTACTACTTAGTACGAGCGCTTGGTGTAAGACCGAGCACTACTTAGTACGAGCGCTTGGTGTAAGACCGAACACTACTCAACTTATAGAATAAAAGCTTGATAAATATCAGATATTATTTAACTAATGTTCAAGAACGAACGAAATATACAAATACATATACATATACGAAAGTTTATAATCAAATATCAAGGAACGAATATCCTTGGTTGAATGCTTAAGTACAAATATTACAAAACGAAACGAAGACGCTAGTCTTCAACTAGAATTCTCTCCAAATGAAAGAATCCAGTTCCAACCGAGTCCACAAGAAAACCAAACACTAATACCAAACACTTATTAAGAACGAACGCTACTGAGAACGAACGCTTGTATAATTGAATGGGCAATACTAACTCTCGATAACATCCTTACCCATTTCATGGCTTTCATTAATCATCAATACTTTTAAACAACATACCATATTTCATCATCAACCAAATCATCAAACACAATATCATTTCAGTTTCTCATCGCTTAGATTCATATACTCATACAACCAACAATGCAGTAACAACCAGATTTCATATTCATTCAGCAATCAACGAACATGCATCCATTCAAATCAACAAAATAAATCAAATTATATAAGTTTCCCTTACCTCTTAACGTGACCGAACGCTCACAGATATGGTTACTGGTTCACCACTACAAATCCTTCTACCCTCAACGCTAACAACTTCCGAAACTAAACAAAATAGAAAATCCAGAAACTCTCAGAACAAGATGATTGATTCATGCAACCCATAAACTAGGTTTGCATGTACCAGGAAACCACACGGCTGAGGGAGAAATGAACTTACCAGCTCGAAATCGAAAACTGATCGGTTCAAACGAACGCCCTCGACGCCGGGAATGCTCAGGTGTGGTCTGTTTGATGATCGGAGGAAGAAAAGAGTAAGGTTTTGTAGAGAGAAGATTAAGAAATCTTAGAGAGAAGGAGGAGAAGAATGAAGTTTCAGAAGGTTGAAAAAGATGGTTGCATGCAGAGAGTGACGTGAATTTTTTGAAAACTTGGAGTTTTACTCCCACCGTCAAAATCGAACGGCCACTCCACTGCTCACACCTGTCTTCCACTTTCTATTTTCCAGTTCCCCTTCCTCGACACTTGTCTTCCACTCAGTTGGGATTTTGGTTGGATTTTTAATGGGTTTGACAATTATCAATTTATCACTGTGCAGATCAGGTTTGTGTGGAAGTCTATTCTTTTGAGTAACATATCATTTACAAGACACAAAGTTTAATAAAAGCTTTGTCTTAAACATTTGAGATGTTAAACGCATTTATGTCACACACTGTTTGTGAGTTGTATAAAATATTATTAAGGCTCAATATAGACTATTTGTTTATATTGTTTAACATTGTTTTTATCAAACACAACCTCTAGACAACTATAAATATTATTTCATTGAATATTTGTTTATTAAATTTTAAAGCAAGAATTATTAGACGATTTTATCTCTCTAGACGATCTTATCTTTCTAAACGATCTTATCCTTATTTTTCATGTTTAATAAACACTTGATGTTAAACTAAATGAAATACTTCTTGCTAAACAAATAGATTCGAAAGCAATATTTGAAAAGAATAAACCGTGTAGATTAGAGCATTTATAAACATATAATTTAGATGTTTAAAGGATGTGAATTAAAGCGTTTATCAATTAAACAAATTTGATGAGAACGTTTAAGGATTTTAAATGTTTATAGATCATAGTATTTGTAGAACCAGTCGGTGGAAATTCCAATACCACCCTACACTGTAAACCAACCATCGGATGTTTCTTTCTTAACCCCATTTTCTCTTTCCGCAACCCCATAAAAAGGTAATTCCCAGAAAATAGGTATATTGTAAAGTATTTCCAAATTTAAAATTGTCTTTCATTTTTGGACTTTTTTTAACAGTCTAAGATAACTACTCCGGAAGATGATTCCGAAACCCATAATAATCATTCAAAATATAAATATTTTGAAGGGTATTTCTGGATTAAAAATATGAGATGCAGAAAGAAAAAAAAGGAGGTGCTCGTAGAAGCAACCCTGACCCTCTCATGGCAATCCTAACCCTCTTTTATTACATTGGAAATAATAGATTCTAGCGGGCCTTTTCTTCCTGACTCTCCATTATTATTAAATGCACTTCACTAAGAGGAAAAGATTAAAAATATCCTACCCATTGCACCATGCAACGCTGTCGTTTCCCTCATCATCCACATTTCCACTGCAGAAAAAGAAGAAAAAAATATTTTGAAAAGTTCATTCTAAAACATATTATATATGTTTCAGAAATACGAAGAAAAAAAAAATCATAACATTTTAAATAGAAAAAGTCAAAATGTTTAAGAAAAGATAAAACAAATTTCATACGAAATTGATAAATCTAAAATATAATTAAGGTATTTTTCATAACACTCAATTTCAAAATTTTACTTTCATTTTATTGATAATGTAAATGTAAAAAAAAAAAAACATTAAGAAAGATGAATAATAAAACGCGAAAAGAAGGAAAAAGACTGAACACCCGAAATAATGTAACATGGGGCATGGTTTGCAGTTTTTTGACTAATTTAACCCTGGAGAGAAGCGAGCGAAGAGTTGGGTGAGGGAGGAAATAGAAGAAAATTGAGGGGTAAAAGAGTGAGAAGGTAAAAAAAGAAATGTGTAACAAGCAGGTGGTAATAGAGGCGTATTGGTTTTCAGAGGTATATCAGAGAGAAGAATGGTAGTGGGTGGTGTCAGAGTTCACCGTTTTCTCAGTTCACTTTCTCTTTCTCGCTCTCGACCTTCAATCGCTGTCTCTACGCGACTATTTTCCGCTATGGCTGAAGAATTCGTGAAGGGAGCTGTTCATCCAAACGGCGTCGCTGTCATCACCCTCGATCGCTCCAAAGCACTCAACGCCATGAACCTAGGTTTTTTATCTTCTATTTTGTCCTCTTCGTTTCCCTAATTATGCGTCCTTTTAAGTTGAGAATTTTGTTCGGAGATTCGCTTCTGAAATCTGGACTGTTTAGTTGAGCTCGCTTTTATAGCAATACGCAATTATAGTGGAGCTCATCGATTAGTTGAAAATTAGTTATGTGATTAGTGTCATAAGGCCTTCGAAGATTGGGAGAGTGCGAAATTTGGGTTATTTGTATTGAATTTTTTGAGCGAATGACGATTCTGGGTATTGACTGTGCGACATAGAATGAGAAAAACTAGGTCTGGATCTGTTTATCTTTTGGTTTAAATCATTGGCCATTTTCAGTTGATTAATTATGAGGGCTTATTTTTTATTCATTTTTTAAAATTTTGATTTGCAACGTTTTGTGGTGCAGATATGGATGTAAAGTATAAAAGTTATCTTGATCAATGGGAATCGGACCCAAGGGTCAAATGTGTACTGGTTGATAGCACCTCGCCTCGTGCCTTTTGTGCCGGTATGATTGAGTCATCGGAGAAAATACACAATTCATTGATTTTTAATGCGATTCTTCATTGATGAATTTTTGTAGCTTAAATAAATAGATTAAAAAACGAGCTTCTTTTGCAGATATTCTTTTTTCAATTTGAGTCTTTTTGGTTGAGTGCTAGTAAGGTTTTGAGAGTCACCATTGGTGGTCAATGCAGGTATGGATATTAAAGGGGTTGTTGCTGAAATACAAAAGGACAAAAACACTCCTTTAGTGCCGAAGGTCTCATATTATTTGTTTTAATCTCAAATATGTAAATATACATTCCTATCCAGTTTCAGCTGTGATGTACTTCCTTGGATATATTGTTTGCATCTTTGTCAACATCATCTTTTCTCAATGCTATCCTAGTGGTTTATAGTTTGTTTTTCATCAAACAAAATTTTCTCTGTTCTCAATAACTTTCTTACTCGGTAACCGAGATCTTAGTTTATCCGCAGGTGGTGATGTGAAGCAGATAACAATCAAAAACAATCTATCAGATATGATTGAGGTCTAGTTGTGTTCTTTGTAATAATTATACATGCCTTCAGATTCATACCCTTTCTCTTTATTGAAACCATGTCAGTGCAAAATATATACCTATCCTATTGGAATATTTTGCACTTATTGACTAATAATGTCTATATTTCCACTATACCCTAGAGAAAGTATTTCCTACACTGTAATTTATTATATGTCATTATTCATGGCTAACTAGCTTTAATAGCTTCAACTTATAAGATAACTGGTAATGTCCAGTTCTTGAAGGATTTTTATGACCAATTAAGGAGGCTTTTGGAAGAGTTGGTTTGAGGTCACAAATGTAGTTTATAACCTTGTATGCTTTTTGAAAGCTTATTTCGATTAGCTTCATGGAGAAGTTCATCAAATAAGCTCTTTTTCTAATAACTTTAACCTAGCTTATTTGCTAAGAGCTTATGGAGTTAGTTTTTAATTAAGTTGTTCACCCAAATACATCCTAAATCAAAAATAAAATGTGCCATCTTAGTCTGTGATTGAAGAAGCTATCTATGCGACTTATTTTTTTCTATTTTTTTTGGGTAAGGCCACAATATATCCTCACTCCTGAAGGTGTGCAACCAATGCCTGTCCAGGTGTTGGTAGTATGTGTGTGGCTGTGGCCAGAATGTGCTTCCAGTTCAGGCCTATCAGTGCCCCTTCTGTCATTACAGGATTACCCTTTTGACAGTCTTTCTTTCCCTTGACACTGAACTTCCTTTGGGTGTTTTACTTTACGAGACTGCTAGAACTGCATTTGTTAAGTCTTACTAATTGCCGTCAACCAAGCAATGTAATCAAACTCAAGAATCTAAATAAATTCATGGAAGCTTCATAAACTTGTTTGAGACTCAACTCCTAAGAGTTTACCTACTGTTGGAGATCAGCGCATATCAATCAGAATCTGTTGGAGATCAGCATATATCAATCAGAATCGTCCCATTTTGATTTGTACAGCCCATAACAGGAAGGATTTAATTTAAATAAGACAGGTTTATTTCCTTATTTAGGTACAGCATTTATAGAGAGAATTATTTTCTTGATTTTAACAGATAGATTAGTGTCCAGGTTTATTCCCTTGTATTCTATTTATACCTGTTTTGTAATTTTCCCAAATCAGAAAATATACATCATATTTTCCACACCTAATATGAAATAATTTTAGAAAAGAATAATCATAACATTTTTGAAAAGATAAAATTCCAATTTCACAATTAAACAAAATGAAGTTAGAAAGTATGATAGAACAACATAAATTATACAAAAATGACCAATTTAAAAGTTAATGTGATGAATTCATCACACTCTGAAGTTGAGTGTCAAGACCACAAAATTTGCGATGATATCAAATTCGTAATTTCTCAATTCCAATTCTTAAGCCCTCAATTCCCAACTAATGCTGCAACTTTTGAGCCTAAAACAGTAAAGGAGGAGGCAAATGTGCTTGAAATGAAATGAGGTTCTGAAAAGAACCAAATAAGGGAAATAGTGGACCAAATGGTGCTTTTTTGGGGACTTTTTGGGGCCTGTTTCTGTACATAAATCAGACTTGCTAAATCAGCCTTGGAATCATTATTTTGTCCAATTTTTTAAAATCCTTGCCGAGTTCATCCAAGTTTGGCCTTGTCCAGGCTTCCTTGCAAGCTATTGCATATTCAGACCCTAATTCTAAACAATTTAACTTTGGTGTTTGATAACAATGCCATGACAATTATGCATTTTGCTGTATGTTGCATATTTGTATGACCTGTTAATCTACTACCTAATCGTAATTTCATCTTATATATTTTAGGTCTTCACTGCTGAGTATTCTCTGATATGCAAAATTTCTGATTATCGGAAGCCTTATATAAGCTTCATGGATGGTATAACAATGGGTTTTGGAATTGGTTTATCTGGTCATGGCCGCTATCGCATCATAACAGAGGTATGCTCACCTGGAGATAGTTGCCTAGTTTAATCATGAATTGTCATTATAGATCCTGCAAATGACTTTTCTTCTACTTTCTCATTACAGAGAACCATTCTTGCCATGCCAGAAAATGGAATTGGTTTGTTCCCGGATGTAGGTTTTGCTTATATAGCAGCTCAAAGTCCAGGGGAAGGATCTGTTGGTAAATATATTTTTTAAAATTAATACAACATTTTAAGTTCTTTATTGCTTTTGCAAGACTAGCTAATGTGTGGATTTGAGGTTGTTAAAGCACTGATGGTTCTCTTTCATGTTTTTTTGGTGCACGATCCTGGTGTAATCTGCATAATGAATACATGTTTGCTACACCAGTGAAGCATTCAAATATACTCTCAAGTTTCCGCTAAAATGATTTTTATTTGAAAATTTTACTAATTTCAGGCGCTTATCTTGGATTGACTGGGAAGAGGATTTCAACTCCTTCAGATGCAATATTTGTTGGTCTTGGAACACATTACGTACCATCTGGAAAATTAGGTTCATTCAAGGATGCCCTTTTGGCGACAAACTTGTATGTTACCTCTATCCTTTGACCAGCTATTAAGGCTCTATTTAAGAATATTGCCCCCATTGACTTGAGGATACACTGCTAGTTTTTCTCGTGGTTTTCTTAAATGTTTGTTGAAATAATCTTCCATTTCTATTGGCTTTGTCACGAAGTATATTATATGTAATTGCAACAATTGCATATTAACGAGCCTTCAAATCTTAAAGATATAAGGATCTTGCACAAAACTTATTGGTTATATAGTTCCCAGGATCCACATCAGGACATCAAAGTACTTTTAGCAAGATTTGAGGCCAACCCAGAGTCTGAATCACAGTTGAAATTGCTGTTACCTCAGATAGTGTCTTCATTTGGAGGAAATAAATCAGTCACTGAAATCATTAAGGAGCTAAAGAACCACCAGTCAAGCACCGACCCTAATGGTATGCTGGTTGACATGAAATGTCCCGATACTCACTGTTTTGTATATTAAAATACTGAATTACAGTTAATTGTCAGACTAGTTGTAATGTTGTATTTTGCTATTTCTAGTCGTGGAGTGGGCTAGTGAAGCTCTTGAAGGCATCAGAAAAGGTGCTCCCTTTTCCCTTTCCTTGACCAATAAGTACTTCTCTGCAGTTGCCTCTGCAGTGGGTAAGAATCACATGGAACTATCCACGGTAAGCACTCTTTTTTAAGGGCGAGGGTGGTTGATTTCCTTGTCTTCAAACTAATTTATGCGTATTCCATTTGCATTGGGAACTTCCAGCTTAATGGCGTAATGAAAACCGAGTATCGTATTGCCTTGAGGTCTTCACTGCGACATGATTTTTCAGAAGGTGTCCGAGCAGTGCTGGTGGACAAGGATCAGGTTCTCTATTTTTCTTATGTTTTGTATATTTTAATCTAGGAGACAAACTCCAATTATAGGTGTATTCTAAACCAGAAAATATAGTGTTATTACTTAAGATATTATCTGTGAAACAAAATCATGCCAAAATTATGCTTGTTCTTGGTGTTTGTATTGATGCTTTCATTCTTCCAAAGCTCGTAAAACACTTAATAATCAATTTGAAAATACGTATCTCTGTTTGATTATTTTTCAATAGTTATGTGTAAAAAAACTAAATGCATAAAATACCTACTTGGATACTTGTATTTTTATTGGTTGTTTTCGTTTTCCTTACCATTCAAGGGCTCTTCCGCTCTCATATCAAAGTACTACCACCGTTGCGCACCATCATCATTTCATTGTCTCTGCCAGCATGCTCTATTTCAAAACTATATGAAAAAAATTATCGAACATTTTGATAATTTTCCTCCGTGAGATAATTGTGTGAAATAATTTTGAAAAAGAACAATAAAATCAAATAGGCCCCATATATGTCATTTCTATGGGGGTATAAATCTACGGTTCTAACTTTTAAGTATTCAGAAATAATATCTGGTCCTTGTCTGTGCCCATATATTTTCTTCAATATATGGTCTATGTTGTTTCCAACTCCGGTGATATATTCAATAATGTTTTTCACGCAGAACCCAAAATGGAAACCATCAAGCCTGGAGGAAGTTGATCCGAAAGAAGTGGAAGCCGTCTTTCAGCCATTAGGACCAGAGGTTGGGGAGTTGAAAGTGTAAGTTTAGAAAGAAAGTGTACTCTTCTCATTTCTCAAATGCATTAAAGAAATGTTGGCCCTGCATAAAATAAACAGATCCTGTTTCATTCCAGTCCTGACCTAGCGTGACATTTATTGTTCACCATATGATAACATGAGATCCATGTTTTTGAAAGTCAAAGGACGATGTACCTATCATACCCATTTAGAAGAAACGAAGGCTCTGCTTTCCTTAATCGACATCTCTGAATGTACTAATTGAATTACACAATTTATCTTATATTGAGTATTTTCTATGATCTTTTCAATTTTATTTTTCAAATTAAATTTAATCAGTCATAATTCATCTATGTATTAGTGTAAGGATATACAGTCATTTTTAACGCACTTTTATTTAAATAGGATATACAGTCATTTTTAATGCACTTTTATTTAAATCCCTGGAAGTATTATAATATATAGAAATATATCTAAAAGTGATGTATAGAACTTTGTTTGTTCATTTAGTCTTTGAATTAGAATGTTAGATATTGTTAAAATGGTGACAAAAATTAAATTTAAAGAATAAAATTATTGTAAGTAGTTAAATCTAGGAACTAAAATGGAAGAATGTTTACTTAAGTGCAACGTTGACTTGAATGACGATTCTAATAGTAGGTCTAAAAGGGTTTTACCCTTAAATTTTAACAATTTCAAGAATCTAAATTGCAGTTAATTAGTTTTATTTTAGAACTAAAGTGATTGTTTCGTTAATTGATTTTCTTTTCACGGTTCAGTCATTTAATATTAATTTCAGTATTCTGTGTTATATTAATTGAACTTGATGAGACAAAAATAATTGAAAGTTGATTTTAACCCGCAAAAAATCTTAAAAGATAAAATTCTATTACTATAAAATATCTTTCAATCGAAATTGCTTTCAAAATTTATCGATAAACGAGTTTTTTTCTAAAAAAAAGTTATTTAATGTCACATTCATATATAAATAAATAAATAAATGTAACAGTAAAACTTAAACTTAAGATTAAACAGTTGGTTTGATAAAATTATTTTACCATATGAAGTTTGGTTACAGATGTAATTTGAACTTACATAATATAAAATTTACCTTTAGTTTTCTTTCAAATAATTTAATTAAAAAAATACATTTCAAAGTTATGATAATACCGATGCACATCGGATTAACTACTAACATACAACAACTATCTTTTTTTTCTCTGACGTCACTGTTCCATTCAGTCAGAGAATTGAGACTATTTACAATGTATTCTAACATTGTTTTTTAAGGTCTATTTCTTCCCCAAACATAAACAAAACAGGAATGAAAAAGAGATAAGATTTAATGGAGTAGATGACACAGGTCTGTAACCGGACAGGTATATACAGCTCCATCCGACAGTGTGCGAGACACAGGAAAAACTCATCACTAGGAAATAAATATGATTCACATCTTTTACCCACTTATTGAAGTGTGTCCTTTCCTTCTCGATCTTGGAGCCCTTTGATGTTTCTTTGAATTGGGCTTCACAAGCAGCAAACTTGACATAACATATGACAAAAGCTCTTCACGGTGAGAGAAGGTAAAATCCAAATGAGCATATTCAAATTCATTATATGACACATCCACACCAGCATCCTTCATCAATTTATAGTGTCTCTTTACCATTGAAGATCGTATTACCGTGTCTCTCTGACCAGCAACCAGATCAACAGGAATGTCGATGAGTCCATAATGTTCACCCAAGTCCAAAGGCTCAAGGGAACCATATATTTTCATATTATATGCACTCCCATAATCAAACATTCTAAATCTTCTAGTACGTTTCATCTGTGCAAGATGGAGAGCAACACCAAACGATACTCCTGGCATATCATTCATGTTGTAATGGGGTAATCCTAAAACCCCAACCCAATTTGAGCTGTCCCCGCCAGCAACATAAGCTACTAAAGTTTGAACCAATCCTCCAACTGCAGGTAGGTGTTGCAGGTCCCTAGCTAACTTGTTAACAAGCATACGGAAAAACCTTGTTGGTACATAGAAGGCTGGGAATATACGAGATAAAATAGGGCCCAGGAAAAACAACACATGCTCCACCGCAGAAAAGAGTACGCTTGAGTCATGATGAAAACCAGCAGGTGATAACAAAATCAATCGTGAAAGTCTATGGGGCTTTGATTTTAACCTACGCGTAACAACATACATTAACATAGAAGCTCCTCCCAAACTATGGCAAATTGCACAGAGCTTGTAAAGCTGATCGTCATTACTTTCCTCCTCAATATCAGGCTTACTAAGCCTCAATTCAGCCATTTTTACTTGATGGATTTTCTCAATCAAAGCAGGAATATCCTTCGTCCCATATTCATTGATGGAATACTTCCAGTATCTGCATTACATCAATGTCACAGGAATAAAGAATACGTGTAAGACAACACAAGACAAATGAAACTGTTTTGCTCTGAGCACTTACTCACGGGAGGAGATATTCTTGTTGACATGTTCCCTAGAAACCAGGCCACGAATATTTCCCAGAAATACGTCAAAGCCTGCTAATAAACAAACATCCATGCAATAATTCGTCAAAAACAGATATTATCTTGAGATGCACATACTATTTTGAGTGATGTAACATACCTTGATCATAGGCTGCAAAGGCGGGAGAGCCAACAACACCGTTAGATATCCAACTGAACCAAAAAAGTTTAACTTATTAGACTACCACTATTGTCATAACATCATTCTGGCATCCAAGCAACTGAAACAATAGAAAAAAAATTCACGATTCAGAGGGAGGGAATCTGGTACAGAACAGAGGAGGCAGGGTAAAATCTAAACAGAAAAGCTCTTCAGTCCTATATGTTATGCCAATATCATAACTAATAAAAGGATAGAAGATTCAGTCAACGATACACTAAAATATGATGCAACACAAATTTACCCAACCACTATTCAGGTCTCTACTTTATATTCACATGAGAAGAAATACTCTACAAATTAAACCCAGACTAGTAAAGATTGAGACGGCAACATTACTCACCCCATTGATGAATCAAAGATTCCATGCTGAAGATAAACAACTTTACGTGCATCTCGCCTGTGAAGTTAGATTTCAGACATTAGACTCTACACAAAGCAATAACAATAATCAAGTCTCCCTATTGTCATTTCTTCCAATGTTGTCATAATCATATATAATCTGAAGGATAAAATTGTGTTATAACTTTCAGAACCCTCTACCTTCACATAATAGAGTCCAGATGCCAACAGTGCAATATTTATTTCAGGAATGAGCCACAACTTTAAAAAGAATTATGACTACCAAAAAAAGCCGCAAATCAGATTCAATTCACTCCATACAACAATAGAAAAGAAGCTGAGATAAAAAGATGTCAAATGATCACGGTAAGTTCAAAATCAAAGAGGGTGGATGATTGCACTTACGGACGTCCATACTTTTCCCTAAAAAAATGTCTAACTTACCTAGGAATTCTTTCTAGAAGAAGAACGTATCCATCGGCAGTGATCACACGAATAGCTTCATATGGGTACCTGTGAGAATTAAAAGTACAAGTCATTAATTGGACAAGAAAGATCTTGAAACGAAAAGGATTGGTGCACACAACGGTCTTTACTTTACCCTAGCTCTGTTATAACATCTTGACATGTCCGGGCATCTGTGTTCAGAGACGAACGAAAACTGGTATTCCTTTCTGCAGGTGCTGAAGAAACAGAGGCATCCTCTACAACATCATTATCTGCTAAAATGGGCCTTTCATGAGATGAGAAGAACCTGAATAAAGTTCCAAGAGCTTCTGATGGGGAAAAAAGAACATGTATAGACTTGTGAATAACATCAAAAACAGCCTCTATAAATATCTCCATGGCCAAATGAAGATCCTGATTGAAAAAACAAGAAAAAAAAAACGCAAAAGTTACATACACGAGATTCGTCAGCTAAAACATATAAGGTCAGAAACACAACATAAAGTAATAAGGATAGAAATTTCTGCTCAACCTCTATGACCCCACGTCTCCTATCAGTGGCCCGATGAATAATTTGATCCTTGAGGCTTTGCACTCCATTGGGTGAATGTGGTTGTGAAGGGTGTTGACAACCAGAGATAGATCGTGGTTTTGACACCCTAGAATAAACTAATTGGAAAAGACGAAATGGAAGACCCATCAAGAACTGTAGAGGAATCAATATCCAATCCGTCTGCTGTCTACCGTAATCAGCAAAAGTAGCTCTGGGGACTCTAGAACTTTCAGACAAGGTAGTTTTAGGATATTCTTCATATTCATCGCCGTCTTCTTCTTCTTCTTCTTCTCCTTCTTCTCCAGATAAATATTCTTGGCTTGATACATCAGAATCCAAAGAAAGCTCATGAATAAACTGATTGAAAGAGGACACGCCACTAAAAGAGGCAAGGAAAACAATGTCAAGAACCGTGTACACGATTAAAGACAGGGCACATTATAAAGTCGTGAATGCTCATCCCAAATGTAATCCAATGCAAATTATAAACACAGTTAGTACAAAAGTATGTTCCACATGAAGTAAAAAAAACACTGAACACTTCTATTTCTCATACGGTAGAAATAAGATTTCACAAAGAAATATTTAACAAAACTGTAATGAAAACGAAAACAAAAAATTTACTTTTCCATCCAACGTGGAAAGCGTGGTCCACGAAAAGTTGGCCGGAGCTCCCAACCCTGAATACCTTCAAGTATATTAGCTTTCCCAGGTAGCAGTGCCAACACCAGAGCTGAGACACCGTTGATCAGTCTCACAATAATGTTCAACGACTCATAAGTAAACGTCTTCACCGACCTGCACCAAAATTTAAAGTTGGCCACTCATACAATTAAGTTGACAAAAAAAATCAGATAAAATTTGGCACAGAGAATCCCATTGTTCTAAAGCAACAATTAACATAAAAAGATTTAGATTAAGATGTGTCAAGCATTGGTCACTAAACATAATGAGAGAAAGGTGGTTACTCTTTAGTAACAGCGAGGACGTCGTCAACAAAACGTTGCATTCTGAATGGTTGGTTTGAAATAGAGAATTTGAGAATAATGGCAATGCAGCGAAGCGAAGAAGAAAGAGAAAGCGAAACAGAGAGAAAGAGAGAACCGATTCCATTCGTTTCTTGGGTTGCGAGGGAAACTTTGGAGGAGGTTAAGTCGGTGAGCGCATTAAACCGTCCCTGTCTCAGATTCCACGTGGCGCTTCTGATTGTGACTGAGTGATTCGTCTCCGTCTGTTCTCACCGGTGATCACAGCGTCGACTTTCCTAGGCGTTACACTTCCTTCCATGCAACACATCTTGTCCTTACACATGGCTTAAGGACAGGGCATCATCATCCACAAAAGAATGACAATGCAAAGAGTAATATTATTCACTCAGCTTACCTACTAAATGTTTTAAATATTAAATTATTTAATTTCAATCAATAGTTTGAACTTAATTTATAACTTCATTTCATTTCAACACAGTGCGGAATTAGAATTTTTTATTTTATTTTAATAACTCAAGTTTTGCATTTCACATGTATACATAAAAACAAAAGAATTCAAACAGATAATTTTTATTACATGTTTTTATGGATAAAATAAATCAATAATTATAAAAATATAATTTGATTTTTTAAGTATCATTGTTACTTTATTATGTAAATAATGCAAATATTTATTTTAAAATTAAATATCATTCTTTTGATCAGAATTTCTTCCAACCCACAGGAATAGAGATTCATCTCATTTATGATATATGATTATCATTTGCTTAACAAGTTTTCGCATAGTAGGATTGAACATAGATTGTCTTTACTTGGATTATCCCTATGTGTGAAAAAGTTAAATAAGATACATGTAATTCCAATGGGATTAAATCATGCATTTTTTTATACAAAGTTCTTTAAATTTGATATTTTAAAACTTTAATATTTAATTTTCATATTTTTAAGTTTAATGATTATGTTCACTTTCACCAATAATTCAATTTGTATTAAGATTTTTCGTTGCGCTTATAAACTTCAGGTTCTTATGGTACATAAGAAATTCTTCCAAGAACTTGAAATTCAAACATTATAAATTACAACCTATTTCAACAAATTTGAGCTCAGCTAGGTAAATCATTCAATGTAAACTGTAAGTAAACAAGGAAAGCAAAAACCAGTTTCCCAACAAAAACGCTGAGCTATTTTATGACTGCTGATTGTTAGGCTCTTCAATATCTACTATAGCTGGTGCTGCTGCTCCTACTGCTCCTACTGCCACTTTGTCTGTAGGTTCATTGTTTGTAACTGAGAAAGTAAATTCAGAAACCAAGGCCAAATGATCACTTCCCACCTTCTATTAATCAAGGAAAAGATTGGTCAGATGGTGAAAAATAAGTGCACTGTAGAGTGTAGAAGATGTAGTTTGACAAGATGATCCCACATAAGTACTAAGATCTACTGCACCTATTTCAATTCAAAAGCTCTACAAGATCACTAAATGTTATGAATGAAACCCTTTTTGGACAAATGGTGAGACTCTCCCAATCCGTAGAGAATGACCAATGTGAAAGCATAAAAAAATGTTGAAAAAGACCAAGCCATATCAAATTCAAGTGTGAAGACAACCACCCACAAACAAAAGTTTCAACCTTCCATTCTAATCTTCTGTTTTGTGGGATGCAAGTGGGTGGTCTAAAATACAGATAAATTTCCTCGAGCCTCTAAATTATAGGTCAACCTCTGAGCACCCTTAACATCTTAAACCTTAAATTTACTAACAATGTTTTCCATTATAATCTGGATAAAAGACAAGCACGAATACCTTGCATGGGAGGCCACCTGCCCTCAGGAGATCACTTATTGAAACGGTATCAAGAACTCTTATAGGTACAATACCGTCCGAGTACCTGCATCAACGGCAGTCAATCTTATACTTTAGTAATTGCCATCGATAAGGCCATAACAATCATATTTGTAACAACCAAAATATTTGGCAGGGTTTGATTACCATAAGTAATCTACAGAGCCAAGAAACTTTGAGTGATAGGAAGTTGCCAACGGTTCACCATTGAATCCCCGTGTACTTTTTGAACCCTGAAAAACTTTACAACATTACTATTCTGTTGGCACGGGCAAGGGGGATTAACTGTGGAAATCATATACAGTAAGAATAGGTTGGAAGGGAATAATTAGGTACATTAACTGTGGCATACGAACTTTTCAGCTTCAATGGATGCACAGCCAAATGATGCTGAGAATCTCCGGTGGCTATTTTTATCTCTTCATCTGTCCAACATTTTAACAAGCTGGAAACAGTAGATTGAGAGCATCATACTGAGATACAACAGAATAGCACAAAAAATTTCAAAAAACACGCATTCTTTGCAGTTAGCAGAAGAGAAAATGATAGCACAATTGTATTGTAGGTCAATAATATAAAACTCTACCAAGAGAAAAAAGGTCATAATGTCCAATTTATAGCACACTAAATCTGCCAAAGTGCATGTCTCGTGCAATAGTGTTAAATTCATATTTATGAAAGGTATTATAACACATCAGTAGATATGATCTGAAGAAAATAATAAAAGTGGTGAAAATGCAAAACTATTTCATCTGAAAATTGTATTCAAAGTCAGGCCTATTACACGCATACCCTGTCAGCTCGAGACTGAATAATTCTCTGATTTATAAGTATAAAATATACATGCACACATGCATTGTAGCTTTCCAATTGTAAAACTCTATTACTAGTACTTCTATAAGGCAAAAATACTTACGGAGAAGTTACACGAGGAAGTTGTTCGAAAAGAGAAATAGAAAGTAACAGCTATGCAATTAAAAGGTGTAAATCCTTAAACCACCGAATTTTCTTTCTTTTGAGTCTCCTTAAGCTCAGCCGTCTCCAGCTTTTGAAAAAGTTGAGATGCACAAGTTATTTTAAACTTATGCAAGAAATTTGATTCATTTTACCTTGTTAATTCAATTTATTTTTCTTCTCTATGTGCTTCATTTAAAAATCATCCAGAAGAAAAAGTACCCGTCTAGGGTGACAACTGGACCAACTGTTTCTTTATTCTCCCCTATTACTTGAGCAGGACGACACCGTTTCTGTCCAGATAATTCCTTTTTGTCATACAGCTTGACATTAAGCTGCAATTGCAAACCACACCCAGTTTCAAGTGAATGTCTTCAACAATACTACTTGCTTGTATTCACGGCATGAACAATCTTTTTATCATGCCACTAACAAAAACCAATATAAGGTGAATGTGATATACCTCAGATGATGACAAAAACTTATATATTCCACTCTGTTGAAAAACAATAAAAAAAGAGAATTCAGTTTGTAAAGAATGGAGAACTCAAACTAAATGAAAAATACTGTCTATTTTCTGGAATATGGCACCTGAGGAGTACTATTAAAATCACCAGCTAGCACAACAGGGGTATTACCCCATTTCTCAGAGAGATAATGTGCTCTTGACGAGAGAAAACGAATCTGCAATATTAAATATTTCAATTCCAATCCGCCAGTTTAAGGAAGGCAAATCTGACTTGACTACTGAAAAAATAGGTGAAATACCTAGTCGACTGTATTTCTTACAGATAACATAAGCACTTTTGAATTAGGTATTAGTAGTTATCTCAACTGATCTTCTAATAGTTCTTTACCAGATGAAAAATTGATAAGCTGAGAAGAGAATTCTCAATTGATAAAAAAAGAGGAAGGAACTGTGGGAAGAATACCAAAATTAACACATGCAAACAGTATGTGAGCAATTAATGCTTAAAACCCTATTCAATTGTATCAAGAATTATCTCATATTAAACATACTTCTTGAATATGTTTTTGAATTTAATAAAGAAGATTCGGCATCAATGCTAATTTCCAAAAGATTGCAAGCTATAGTAGGAAAGACATTTAACTAACATTTTCTTTGGAATGGGTGAATTAAACACTTACTTGACCTAATTTAACTTCTCCCTTGTTTGGGTTGTAAAGTACATGGATGTTACCAACTAACAGTCTTCTTGAGTAAGATTCACACATCTGCCTGTACAAGATGAAGTTAAAAATACAAATGACGACATGTAATAGGACAATATTTACAATAATAGCACTAAGACGATAAAAGATATGTACTGCTACTTGTGTCAAACTTACGTAAGATAATGTGCATTACAAAAAGAAAGGGGTTCCCAGAGGATTTGTACTTCATGAAGAGTCAATGTTCAATTGACAATAACCCCTCTCTTCTAATCTTCTTCCCATATTTATATCAAACTGACGAACAAACCAACTTATTAATAGTCTAATAATAGTCTAACTATCTTAACTAACTCCTCCTTCTCCGTATATCCTAACAATACTACCCCTCTCTCCCAAAAATAAACCTTGTCATCCAGGTTGAAATTGTGGAAGCAAGGTCCTCCCAAAAATAAAAACCTAGAAAGAAGTCGTCGGTCACTGTTGTACAGCTCAACAGGCTTATGTTGTCACTCGTCTTTCTTGCCGGAAAACAGATCCTGTCATCACACACCACATTGTCATTGTAGTTCTTCGAGCTTTATGGCATTTCACAAATATCTAGGATGCTGATCTTGCCCTTTTGCCGTGGTTATCCCTTATTTCTTGATTAGTGTCTCCACTTCTTGGATTTTTTCCATCTCAATATTCTGTTCTTTTTTAAGATCTTCAATTTTTTAAAAGGTGTGGCTACCAAAACTATCTCTGAATCTTTTGATTAGAGTTGGAGAAAATGACTCCTAATCTGAATAGGAATTCTCTTAGGACCAAGAATAGAACCAAGAAATTGCCACTCCCACCATGGCCATGAGTTTCAAGTTCAAGGAATCAGAAGAAGAATTCTTGAACCTCAAAGAATTTCTGGACTCTTACAATCCATCCAATGAGAAGACTTCTATCTCTACTAACGCTGGTCCTCCTTTAACATATCCGGTAGGTCTAATTATTAGGAACGAAGAATTGAAATAAAAAAGAAATACTAATTCTTTTGAATATGGGGAAGGAGAAGAACAACCAATAAGAGAGAAAACTTCAAGGTTCCCTTGGGAAAGAAACAGTACTCAATTTATAATGACAACAATTCTCCCTCTCCCCCTGTCATTTTTCCTCTATTTATATCTAATTCATTGACGGACTAACCAATTAATATTCTAACGGTCAAAACCAACTCTTCCTTCTCCTTATATCTCTCAGTATTTACTCACTTTTGTAAAGACGAGTAAGTTTATTATAGGACAGTCTGTCTAATAATTATAATTTAAAAACTATTATTTTATATTAAATCATTATATTTAAATATTAAAATTACTTTTGTTTATGTTACTTAAATTTAAAATTCCCTTTACTTTTCATATTTTAATTTAGAATTTGTTTTTTCAAATTGAGGCAAATTAACTCTATATAGAGTTAATTTAACACAATCTTTCTTCTCGGTTTAGCGGTCCATTTTGTCAGTCCTATGTTCCCATTGTCCTTGGTAATAGTTGGATAGAAATTTTACAGCCATTCAATCGTTTAAAAATCTAAGATATTCTTTCCAAGGAAAAATAATATATATAAGGCACATTTTAGAAGAGATTGACGGTTTTCTTTAAGACATTTTACGACATTAAAGTTCTTTTTTTTATTTGTGTGTGTTTTTTTGTAAGTGAAAAATCATACAAAGAACTTTAAAAGTCATTAACATAGAAGAAAAATTGTAGTATATTGGTAACAGTTTTTTAAAAATTCAGTAAACTCAACTAAATTATTTAATTTTATTGGTATACGTCATTGTATTAAAGTGTCTTAAGTTAGTATAATACATGAACATAGAATAAAGTTTTAAAATAGTAAAAAGGAAGGACCAACTATGGTCATATGATTAAAAGAAAGGAGCCGACATCAAAGAAGGAATACCTCAAAAACTGATAGTTGGGCAACATTATCACGAAGGCCAATGTCCTTAAATTTAATGTTCTCTCCTTCTAGTAACCGGAACCTGACAAACATAATGAAAAAGTAATCAAGTCAATGGATTAGATTCATCAATTTTTGTCTCAGAACCCAATTGGCAATCAATAGATTAATTACTTATCAGTTTTCCAAAACATGGCACATCCGTCAACTGAATCTCCCGTGCGTCTCTACAGAGCCATGCACGCAATTCTTTAGGTTCTCAATAATCACGCACCAATATATGGTGGTGCCACACTACTATGCATAGGATAATGACAAATTTCACAGTTGTATAGAGACTTCAGCATGTTTAATGATGAACGATGCAACTCAAATGAACTAATCTTTATTTTATTTTGAATGAACCAAATTTGATCAAGAAGATATCAGTCAGTCAAAACCAGAGTAGAAATCAGACTTCTGAAAGAAAATGAAAATCTACCTGATAAGATCCAGCATATCCTGCTTTAACCATAATGTCTGAAAGTTCCAAATACTTATCCACCTCCTGACAATACAATTTCGAATGTGGTATAGTTGCAGGAGATAAATACTACGTGTGCGTTTTCAGTGAGGATTCTCTTAATAGTGTCCATGGACCTTCACTTTTAGAAATCAGGTGTAAATGCAAAAAGTGGTGGTTTTTTACAACTACCAATAGTGGCGGATGGCAGCAACTTTGTTTCACGCACATTTTTTCTTCTGTTTTATTTTACTTTGGTTAAATGAACAATCTGATTTCGCTTCTACCCATGCATAATACTTTTGCTTAGGTAATTTTGGGTAAAGTCTAAGCCACACGTGAGGGAATAATATCTGTATTGCATATCGACCATCGGATTAATCCTACGAAATTTACTCCATGCGTGTCTGTAAGAATCACAATCACATCATATATACACATTTCTATACCTATATCAGACTCAGAAGCAGAATGAATGTCTTTGTACACCTAATACAAATAATTACATCTAAACAGTGGGAGTTATATAAACATGAAGTAATACGTGTATAATACCTGTGAAACTGTGAAAATCTGGTTTTGTTTAAAAACATGGATAGAATACTCCAATTAAACAGAATTTGTATACTCGAGAATTGAGATGCCCATAGATTTGAAGAGGAAGGAAAACCAAGCAAGATACTTTATATGAAGAGACATGGGGACCTAGCCATTAACATCATGATTTGTTGGTAGAATCTGACTCAAGCTAATCCAAATGTATGTTGGTAATACAGGGGACCCGCATCGGAATCTTTAGGATATTGCCTACATCTTCACCATGATTTTAGCTCTTTGTTTCTATTGTGGAGATTAATATATATTGTCCTCTTTTTTCTTCTTTCTTTTCTATATTGATGATGGTCCTCATTTCTGTACATTGTTTATTTAACATCTTACCTTCCAATATAAGTTAACTCAGCACCTTTCCCTGGGTAATTCTAACCATTTTATATCTCAACAGTTTATACTCCACACGTCAGTCTGCAATAGTGTATAATAGTTTTCTCACACTTTTGATAGAATCAGATCAAGCTATATCAGTGGATCATGTATTTACTAAATAAGTTAGATTAAATATTTTAAATAGGTATTTATATATCATACAAAAATCATTTGAAGAGAATCAAATTTATTTGCATTATTATTATGTTTTAGAATTATATACTTATTTATTTAAAAGGTTAAATCTGTTAGTCAGAAGTACATGTAAATTCAGACCACTATTGTGAGAACCCTTAAAACCCCAAGTTAGTGGAAGCCAGGTGTCAATGAAAGGGTTCTGATTTTCAGAAAGTAGAAGACAGGTGGCTGCAGGAGAGTGGACCGATCGGTTTGTGCAGGAGGTATATAAGTTGAAATTTTGGAATTCGGTCCCACTTTCTGCATGCACCATTCTTCTCCAAACTGCTGAACCCCATTTTCTCCTCCTTCTCTCTAGATTCCTCCACCTTTTCTCTAAGAATTCTCATATTTTTCTTCTTCCGATCACCAATCAGGCAACGTTTGAACTCTCTCGGCTTCAAGGGCTTTCATTTAAACTGATCAAGTTGTGGTTTTAAGCCGGTGAGTTACTCCTCTTCTTAGAACGTTCGTTTCTGTCGCATGCAAACCCAAATTCTGGTTTCATGGGTTTATCATCTCATTCTAAGCACATTTATGGTCTTTTGTTTGGTTTAGTTTCACAAATCGTGACCCGTAAGATTCTAAGATTTCTGGTGGTGAGCTATTCTGTTCAGATTGTAAACGTTTGGCTACTTTTAGAGGTAAGGGAAACTTATATAATTTGATTATGATTTTCTTGTTTTGAATGGTTGTATGTTCGTTTGATCCATGGATGAATATGAAGTGTTATTTTCAGTGCATGTTTTGTATATATGAGGGTATGAGTTACAAATGATGGGAACTGGATGATATAGGGTTTGCTCTTATGTATGTAGAATTATGTATAATCCTGTGGTTGTTACTGAAAGTCATTATTGACCGTTCGGTTTTCCTTTGAGTATTCGGTCTGTACTGGATTCTTCTTCTGTGGAGAATTTCAGTTAAGCCCGATCGGTTTTCTCTTAGTATACTTGTAGGTAAGTGTTCGGTCTAAGTATAGTTTCTCTTTATGTTTCCTAAACAGTTTAGATAATTTATTCTATAATACTTAAAGTCATAGATGTTATCTTTATCCTTCATTAAAAATAAGTGTTGTGTAATTGTGTGTGTGTGTATATATATATATATATATATATATATATATATATATATATATATATATATATATATATATATATTCCTTCATTTTTATTTAAGTTCAGTAGTGCTCGGTCTTGAATCAAGTACTCGATCTCAGTAGTGTTCGGTTTTGAACCAAGCGCTCGGTTTCAGTAGTGCTCGGTCTCAAACCAAGCGCTCGGTCTTTATAGTGCTTGGTCTTTAACCAAGCACTCGGTAATTTTATTATACCCCATTGTGTACTCTATTTGAACTAAGAGTGTTCGGTCCAAGTCAATAGTATTCGGTTAAATCTTGTAGGGTTCGGTTTAAGTTCTCAGGTTCCAGCAATAGTTATTATGATTTTCGGTTAAGTCTAAATTATATGTAATATTTAGTATTTGGTACATTCTTAGGAGTTCGGTCTAATAAAATATTGTTCTGTAGTAACTGTTGAGTAGCAAGTAAATGTCCAAATACTATCACTAGCGTTAGGCTTATGATGAGTTTTATCTAAAATGGACCGTTTGGTCCTGTACAGGGTATAAGTGGAAGATCGTTCGGTCTTACACTAAGTATTCAGCTGTGTTAGTCTAGAAAGTGTTCAAAACGTTCGGTCTTGTCCCTGGGAAATGTTATTGTTCAGTTTGGTTTCAGAATGGATCTGTTTCTATTGGTTCGGTTGGATTAAATTATGGAAATGAAAGAGTATTCCAGGGAGGAATATCTCATGAGTGGTTATTGAATGGTAGAGTATGAATGTGGTTATGCTTAGCTGGCGGTTATCCTGATATTCTGTGATTACTCATTCTCAAGTAGAGAGGAGTAAGTCATGTGTGAGAATGGCAGGAGGTCCTAGTCCATAAGGTGAACTTGGACGGAATAGACTAACCTTGGGTGGCAGCTGTTGAGGGCATCCCAGCTATTACATCACCCGGGTACAAAAACGTCGTAGCTACACAGAATTCATACAATCCGGACAGTCAGAGTAAAGTGGTCGGTTATTGCATGCTTTGACGTGAAATTTTGATTGGAAGTGCATGATTGGATGTTACATGATTGTATATTGAATTATGTTAGATTTATGTGAAGTATAGGTTTGATTAAATTAATTAAATTACATAAACTTACCCTATTTTTTGTCTTGTCTATTTTTGTGTGAACCATAGGACCGTTTGGTCATTAGAATTGTTTTATTTTGTATAACCGATCGGTATGAGCGTAGTGCTGGGAACCCATCGGTCTAGATTGTGGTTTCGTAAATCTTAAAGTTTGTAGTATTTTGTAAACGTATCCCTTTGCTTTCAGAACTAAACTGTAATATTATTAATATGTGATATCTCCTTTAGAGACTTACTAAAAAAAAGTAGTATTTATCATAAAAAATGTCATGTTCAAGCTTACAAAATTTAACTTGATTTATTTTCATCATTGTCTCTTGGTAAAAAGATAAGGACGTATGAAGCTATAAATGTTTATATTCACGTTTTCATAAATTATAGGTAAAATCATGGCATGATGCATAATTTGAAGGATTTGGACGGCTCACTAAAAACACAACACACATATGTCTGAAAGTTCCAAACACATGACCAAAACGAAACTTCTTAAACTTAAATGAATTAACTGGAAGTACAAGTGCATAGTTTTAGCCTATGAAATAAATCAAACAAAATGAAAAATATTCAAGAAAGGTGAAAAGTTGGTTACTTGTAAGCAGATAATATCAGGGTCCCATCCAAGAAGTTCATCAGAAATAACCCTCTTGCGACGATCCCATTTGATGTAACGAGAAGGAACGTTTACGTATAAATCCGAGTGTTGAGAAGCATTTCTATCCCCCAGTATGTTGTAAGAGGCCACTGTGAATCTTTCCGGAGAATCTAAAGATTCATCAGACGCTTCCACCCAATGACGTTTAATTTCGGGAGGGTGACGGAGGTTTCTTTGGGTATACGACTCTGAATGCCATTGGATTTGTGAAGCGATGGGAGCATTGAATTTGAGGCAGCTGGGTTTGTGTTTAGCGTTGGTGGATGAGAGCACGAGCCAAGACCAAGATGCACAAGAGGCCATTACTCTCTCTCTTCTCTCCCTTTGAAATTGAATGAACGACCAAACGCCCAAGTTTACAATAGCGCCACAATTCGTTATCCCATCTCAATGCATTTCCCTCCCTTTAATCTAACTGTTTATTATTTATTTTTTGTCTTTCTTTCTCTCTTTGACTAAATATATTTTAAAAAGTCTGTTTAATGCAGTGAAATGGTGTAAAAAAACTGTTTTATTCTGTTAACAATTTTCTTCACATTTAACATGAATTTTTATCCAAAATTTATTATACTTTCGATCTTTAGAAATTAAACATTTTTACATAAATTCTTCCAAAAAATGTTAAATTAATTTGAGTTCTCATGTAAATTAAAGTCTATTTGTATTGGCCTCAATTTTCTTAAAAGAAATTAAATGAGTGAAATCTTATCAAAATTAAACACAGCATCAACTACTTCTTTTTAAAAGTTTAGGATATGATGTTCTTCACATAACACGTATGTGGGAAAGATGCATTGGTAGGTGCAATTTTCTATTCTATTCCTTCACAACCACACCATAGCAACTTAGTTTTTTCTCTTTTCCCCCACAAAATTAGGTTTTTGTTTATTAAAACAACTAAATTATTATTTTATAACAATAATATTAAAAAAATATGATCAATTAAAAATAAAATCAATTTATAATATATAAATAGATATAAATATTATCTAATTTTATAAAATTCAATTAGATTTAAATTCTATTTATTAACCATCATTGATTTTATAAGATTTATACCTATTTATAAGGATTAAATAGTCAATCTACACTCATCCGTTTGCTACCCTTAGTTGCATGAGTTGTACAAAATTGAACTAAAAAATTTGCATAGGAAAACAAATTGACCTTCCAAGGTCAAAATTGTAAATGAAAAAGTGAATGAATAGTAAAACCTTGGAATGTACATAAACAGAGAATTTGGCGCTAAAATAAAGTAGTCTCATCCGAGTTGTTGACTTCCTAGTGAAATTCTTTTGAGCTAACTTCACTATCATCTCAAACATTCAACACAAAAATTTGCAATGTTAAAGTCTACTACTTTTTTTTAAGAGGTTTAGGATATGATGATCTTTACATAACACTATGTGGAGATGTATTGATAGGTGAATTTTTCTATTCTATTCCTTCACAACCACACCATAGCAACTTAACTTTGTTCCTTTTCCCTACAAAACTAGGTTTTTGTTTATTAAAACACCTAAATTATTATTTTACAATAATGATATTAAGAAAGTATGATCAATTAAAAATAAAATCAATTTATAATATATAAATATATATAAATATTATCCAATTTTATAAAATTCAATTAGATTTAAAGTTTATTTATTGGCCTGATATCATAATTGATTTTATAAAATTTATATTTATTTATAAGGATTAAATAGTCAATCCCACATTCATCAGTTGCTAACCTTAGTTGCATGAGTTGTACAAATAACATTTCTCTTTTCAAGTACCATGGATTATCTAGCAGACTTCCCATATCAACAACCTTAGAAATCTGGTCCTAACTAATGAAGACATTAATACACGTTTTTTCACATTGTAACTTGTTACATTTACATTTTCCTCCAAAAAAGTATGGTACAACTTTTTGGCTTTGTTAAAGTGCATTGCAAGTAATGTCACGGATACTACTGCATTAGCATCATCAAGTACAACGTCAATAGCATATTCATTACACAATGTGGAAAGGGGGATCAAGGCATTACACAATGTGGAAAGGGGGATCAAGGCATTACACAATGTGGAAAGGGGGATCAATGCATTACACAGTGTGGAAAGGGGGATCAAGGCATTACACAGTGTGGAAAAGGGGATCAAGGCATTACACAATGTGGAAAAGGGGATCAAGGCATTACACAATGTGGAAAAGGGGATCAACGGCGACGCAGAAAAAAGGAAATGAGGTTATGCCAGTTACAGTGTAGCTATATCAGCCTAGTTTAGAATCAACATGTATCACACCCGTTAGAAACTCAAGGGCATTTTCTTTGGATATAAGAAGCACCTTGCTCTTCATACCTATCCATAGCACACTGAATTAGCTTTGTATTTAAAAGATTACAATCATGAGTACAGAATTTTTAAGTCAGTTTTCATGGTGATCTAATTTGAATAACTGAACTCTTTCGCAATCAGCTAACACTTACTCAGACTTGGAGAACCACATCTGCTGGAAGGAGCCAAGAGAAGCCAATATACTTCCCCCTATCCAAACACTGCAAAGATATTTACCATCATGATTAAAAGGATAAATGAGCTTGATGTGTAAACAAGCTACATAATCTTAAATTGCATTGTATCATTAAAGTGAAAATAACTAATGAAGAAAGGAGGGAGAACTGGAGCAGATGTTGCAACATGAACCAACTCATCATAATATCATCACAGCCGCGTGAAATTGAGAAAAATACAGACAAGCACAGATGAACATCCCACCTGAACCTTCTTTCAGTAGCATTGCCACTGACAAATACTTTAACTCTAGCAGCTTGAGGGGACCCCTACAAACAGAAATCACATCTCAAACATCTTGTTTATATATTAATATAAAAGCAATTGCCTACAACCCAAAAAACATCATTCAAGTATACGTCTGACATGTAAATAATATCGTTTCATACTGAAATATTTTCCAACCAATTTCCACAAAACAGACAGAAGGTTGTGTTCCTCTCCTAGTTTTTTAAAGCCTTATTTTGCAATTACTAGGCCTTTTACAATCCCCGATTCTCTACAAAGCTTTTCAAGGTTTCCACAATCTTCATTGTGTTTTTATGTATGTGATAATGATGGCATATGGCAAAAGGGAAATTTATTACAACAATAGAATGAAAAGAAGGACAAAAACATTCGACATTTTAAAAGAAACCGGCCGATAAAATTTATGATAATCAGAAATTTGGCATTCAGAATGAGTACAATACATTGGATATTCTAAAGAAAACAAACCAAGAAAATTTATCATATAAAAAAATTTGACATTCATTTAATAAAATATGTGCTTGTGTAAATTTGACCTCTAGCAAGTCTTTCTCGATGCGTTCCTTCAGTTGATGCATTGAAGCTGTACCACCAGTAAGCTGTGAGATATACAAAATCAGTTTCAAATATGTCCAAGTACCCTTAAACTCAGAAAGAGGTGGAACAGGAGAGCACCAAATCAATATGAAGGTTACCAGTATGGTACTAAACAGTTCTCTACGAATGTCCACATCACACTTATTAATGCTCTCTATGATCTGCAAAAGAAACGGTAAAACAATGAGCAATGGAAGAAAGAATGTACTAAAATTTACCACAAAAGAAAATATACTATTTTTGGAAGACTGCGAAGTGAAGGAGCAATTTCTGCAATAATCTCCATGCCAGGGATTGTCTGCGATAATATTGAAGTGAATTAATAAGAGGACGTGCGGAATGGAAATTTGACTGAACTGAACCATAGAAGCACAGAGCACCGCTAAAAATCCCATTGAATAAAATTAAAACATCCAAGCCTAAAAGCCACACACCTGAACAAGAGATGGATTAAAAAGAATATCAGGAATCTTGAATCTATCAGATCCGACTTCAATAATTCTGTGACATACATGGTATCAAAGTTATATGGTTATTGCAGAAAAAGCAATTAAAATCAAAAAATATACTTGTAGATACACAGAAGATAACAGAGACAAGAACCGAAGACCATTCAAATAATTTTAAAAAAATAACCCTGAGTATTTTCAATACAAGTAATGTTGGACTCACTGGCCATCAGGAAGCTCGTATGGAGTCATAGGAATATTAGAATACGCACTCTCTGCATGGAAAAATAATTATAATGGATATCATGTCGTGTGGAATCTGATAATAATGAAATCCAATGTAAACAGAAAGGTAAAACCGTCATAGTTAAAATGAGTCCGATTATAATGTTAACTAAGAGAACTGGTTAAGGAGCAATTAATAATACACACAAGTAGATGTTTCCAATTAATTAAATAAATTAAACTATTTTTGTGTTTTAAATATAATAAATGTTTTCTTTTTCAATAAAAAATTTCATTATATCAACACATAAAAAAACCATGAGCAAGTGTCACAAACGATGTCAAAAGAAAAATCAAGCCAACATATGTATAGCTTGCGAGAGAACTGTGAAAGCTGTTTAAACCCTACAGTTGCAAGCAATCACATCAGTTTACTATTTATATAATAATTAACATAAAGCTAAATCATAAGAATCTAATAAACTCATACACTGCCCCATAGATTAAAAAATAATCATTCACGAATTATGAAATAATACGATAGTAGAGCTACAGTAAATATCAATCATTGAAGAATGGAATAAAATTTTATTTTCAAGCAATATATTACAAACATAGAGCTAATCAATGCACAACCTAACACAAATGCCACCAAAAGTAAAGCACTTTTCTGTATAAATCCCACAAAGAATACAATGAACTAGACCAAGAAGGGTCAAAAGTCAAAGCATTATGTGAAACTACAATTGGGATACAAACCATCATATGGAGAATCTGGTGTTCGGCAAACACATTCCTTGATGTCTTCAACAATAACCCTCTGTCACGATAATGAATCAGCAAGGAATGGAGATAAAGACATGAAAAGAAAATATGGGCAGAATACATACCTGGCAGTAGAGTTTGTAGCCTTCTGTTGTATGTGGAAAATCAAGGTCTACAATCTATGAATCAGAAAAAAACACAAGTCATAAAGATATGAATACGCAAGAAAGAAAAATAGATGTACATTTTTCACTCCAGCAATGTACCACAAGCAAGCGTGTCATTGTTATCAAACGTGAACAATTAATTGGTAGATAAAGTTCAAGATCAAGAGTGGGCATCAGGCTTGAAAAGATGAAAATGGAGTCCTTATTCCATTTCATGATAGTTCTACCACAAAGTTGAAGCCCTCTGGGGGCAACAATGGAATACAACACCTCAAGGTTGACACCCCGACATTGCAAACTTCAAAAACTCAAGGGAAAAAGAATTAAAAATTAAGCAAAACCACAAAAACAAGACATGCTACTGAGAAATAGTTAAAAATTCAATTATAAAATACCTGAAGATTCCCAGGACTTATTTCCTTTTTCTTGAATGAATATCGAGGTCTTGGCTAACAAAAAAATGTAAATATAAATATAGCTACTTTAATTGAGATGATCATAAAAACAATTAAAATAGCTCATCTTCGTCACTCACTGTGATACCTTTGGCTTCCAAACTCCTCGTCAAGCATTCTGTCAGAAATTGTCCTCCTATAGGAGAACTTATCACAGCCTATTGTAGACATAAATAAAGAGATAAGTAGACACAAGAAACTTACATAAACATTAAACACAAAATACAAGGCTACAATTAAAATATAATAAAAATTCCTCTAAATTATATATCAAGGAAGAAAATGTAAAACATCACCCACAGACAGATGAAGAAACATTAATATTGATAGTCATCCATGAAACTAAATGGAACTTGCATGCCAACATGTCAAAGACACCATCGGGGAACTTGCATTATTGCCTGCCGCAAATTTCATAGTTAATACTTCCTGTATTTCACAATTTAATTATGCTTTGTTTCTGTAAACATTGAATTAAGTGCTCTATCACGGTGACTGCTCTGGCACACGACAATTGGGAAGCTGTCCTAAATATTACCTCAGATATGATAAGTGTTATGAGGGCCTTTTAGCCACAACAGTGACAAAAGCAATGATTAAAGATAAGCTAAAAAGAAAGAAATCTTGAAAACCATGAATAATCATATTATTTTGACAATGCCACAATTATACTCCTTCATACAAGGGTGAATACCAAAAGCAACTCAACAATTTTCTTACATGCTAAAAATAATTGTTGTCGTGATTATACAATTGGAAAATTCCCAGTTTTCGTCACAAATTTTAAAACAGTACCTTTTACCATGTTCTTTCATAGTCAGCAAAAGAAGATCAGATAATTTATCACATCATATTAAATATCTTTAAGAAATATATCAATGACTTACTTAAAACCCAAATCCAGTAGTGATCTTAATGAAATAAGATGTTTTCAGAGCAATAATTCACACAAAGAAAAGTGTAATTAATAAAATTAGTCTTAAAATAACATTAAATACAATAATAAGCATGTAAAAATATGAACCAGGTCATCAAATATGAGTTCTATTTTTCAAGATAGCAAATAATACCTTTTGAAGAACATAACCTTCCAGTACTGGTGCAACTGTAGTTGATCCAGCACCACTAAATTTTGAAATAATGAACAAAACTACTCATCAGAAATGTAGTATTATAATGTGGCATGTCAACTACAATCAATGAATTTAAAGTAAAGTGACAACAAAAATTTAGTCACACTGAAAAATAAAAAGGAAGACAAGTGCATTGCACTATCTACTCATCAGAAATGTAGTATTATAATGTGTGTCAACTACAATCGATGAATTAAAAGTAAAGTGACAACAAAAATTTAGTCACATACTGAAAAATAAAAAGGAAAACAAGTGTATTGCACTATCTTCCGAACAGAATTCACAAGTACCCAATCTGGCCATTCTATTGAACATTATCATCAACACAGAACCAAACTATTTGTCATCAGCTTAAAAAATCTCATACCTATCAACAACTAATGAGGTAGCACGCCCTGATGCAAAAGATGTGAGAACCTGGTGTCAAGAAAGACTCCATTAACTAGTTCAAACTATATAAAATGCATTTTTTATCACTAATTTTTTTTGTTGCAACTTGCATGTAAAATTAAGATATGAACAGAGCAGTAAAAATCATACAACTTACCGCATTCTTTGCCAAAAACAATGCTGGTACTTTATATTTTTCAAACATAAGTTCTGCTGCCCTGATACAGAAAGAAAAGAATTATAAAAATGAAAATCTAAAATTCGAATAATTGAACCAAACTTTATTACCGAACATAAATAATATAATAGTGTAAAGAACTAAAAGCCTAAAAACCAAAAACTGAAATGAGAGGGGGATGGGTACTTCTATCAGAATACCTTTCTCTCTGTTCTTGAGTGTTGGAACATTGTTCGGCAAGTAGCATTGGACGCTCTTTAGGATCAACTAAGAGGCATTCCCTGAAAAAACAGTCACAGTGAATAGTAGAATAAAACATAAAAAGAGAAGAATAAATTAACAGCAATGCATTAGAGAACAATACTTGACACAGATGGAAAAACATCACGCATACAACTCGGATTGGTAAACATAAAATGAGATTAGTGTAACATGTGTCCTAGCATAAATAACGGTATATCTCAACCACACATATCCCCTTTTTACTCTCTACATACTAGACTTGAAAAATTCTTGGGACCACCACATATGATAAAAACCATCACAAGATTCCAAAGTAGAACCTTGGCAATCCACAACTGCATATGATATGTAAAGAAAATAATGATCCTGTATACTATCCAAAAGAAGAGAAGAAAATGATGATCTTTCATTCCAGATTATACAATTTTTCAGTATTCAGAAACAACCTCAAAGCATGATCCCATATGTTGTCAACAATATTCCAGTCAACAATAACTCCATTCTTCAATGGTGAGAGCAGCTGAACAGTATACCAGATAAATTACCAAAAAAGAACATAATTAGTACAAAACTGAGTTAATTAAAGCCTAATTTAGCAGATATTTCAAATACCTCCATATAGTCTCGACGGTATCCCAAGGACTGAGATCCTACATAAAGTTTGCATTTTTCCTTGGTTCTGTCAGATTCATGATTTTTTTTATTGTTTTGTAAATCCACAGCAGATCCAGATGACACTCCAGCATGAACAGGTCCATCAATGTCCATTTGATCAATTGCACCAACAACCTAAATAACCAATCACTATATGTAACTACTATAAATTTTACAGATATCCCTTACAAAAATTTGTTATGGATTCTCCAACAGTATTATTTAAGATCAAGCACCAATAGTTATCAATTCACTACATGAATGGATTTGGTTCAAATAAAGAAAATGTAAACCAGGTATTATCTAGAGAAAATCAATTATATGTCAACGCATGCATCATGATTTGTTATTCATATGCATGCATTGATTATTGATTATACCATCAACTACTGAAATTAGGTCATGTTAACTATTACAGGACAAAATTCCAGAGCAGAACTGAAAATGAATAACAGTGTAAAATTAATATAACTGCTCAAAACATGGACAACTCAATATACAATCTCATCCTCAATAGTAATGTGTGTCAACTCAATCCCCAAAAATTTTGCATATAAAAATTCAGTCTTACAAATTATACATTCTATGAAATGAATCCTTGCTAAGGTGTGTAAGGCTTGAGAAACCTTTTCCATATATAAAATCCATATTAATAAGACGCACTTAAGATTAAAAAAACACGAGAAGAATACAAGAATTTTCGGAAGTTTAGGTTAGTGAATGCTAAATAAGCTTAAAACAGATGAGCATTTAAATTTCTATTTGATGGAAAAAAGCAAGAATAGAAGGTTTGCTAAGAGTGTAGGTCACAATTAAAAGAGACACTTACAGAGGGGAAAACGGCCTTGGGAGCATCTTCGCCAGCGTAACCGGCTTTGCATGTATGCGAACCCAGGTCTATTACTATGGCTGATACTTCGTCTGTGAATTACGAACAAAAAGATTAAAATGAAAACGAAAATCAGAGATTACGAAAGCTGAAAAGGAGATAGGAAAGAAAAGAGTGAACACTGACCACCGCCATACATGACTGGTTTGAGTAAGAGAAAGTTGAGATTGAAGGGTTTAGATGAGAAAGAGTGCAAAGAAAGAGCAGTGAGAAGGAAATGAAAAAGAATGAAGAGAGGATGGCGGGTTTTCTGGGATTCAATCCATGCCACGTCTTGGGTTGGGCCCTTCAGATCTGTACAAACAAACAAACTACGTGTTTATGGCGTTATACCAAGATTTTATTTTCTTAGTGAAGTAATTGTTATCTTTATTCTTGAGAAAGTTGGAAGTGTGCACATTTTTATGATAATAAAACTAAAAGTATAATTAAAAAGTTGTTTTGATTAAATAAATTGAAAAAAATTGTTAAAGTTTGTTATAGTTATTAAACTTTATACATAAAAAAATTATAATATTATCTATACGGTCTATATCTATATATAGAATATTTATAATAATTCAACTTTTTGGGATTCATCTTCAATTTTATCTTTTAAATATTTTTTAAATTAAAATAGTTATTTAATTAAATTACCTTTTATGTGATTTTTTTTATTTAACCAGTTTTTTTAATATTTTATTCCTAAAATTTAATTATTTTTTAAACGAAAATAACTATTTATAGTAAAATCTATCTCCCAAAAAAATATACAAATAAAATTGTAAAATTTATTTATTCTTTACTTATCTATACACAAAATATGTTTTCATATTAACTAGTATTAGGTTAAAACTCCTAAACTAGGTCACACGAGTTCGAACTTAATTAGATTAAAAAAAAATTAAAATTTTGATACGGATTAATTGAGTCAAACTCATCTGAGTTTAATCTTTCGTAAGTTAGATTGACTCATAACATTACTTAACTGTGTGTTTTGATATTATTAATTAGTATTTTTTTTATTATATTCTAGACAATGATAAATAGTACTTTAGACAAGGATAAAAAAAAATGTTTCAAGAAAGTAAAATATTATGGATCCATTAGAGACTTTAATTTTATAGAGGCATAAGTAATACAAAAATTATTCATGTTTTTGTTTTTAAACTTGATTTTGGATTGTATTTAGATTATATTGTATTTTTATTTAATTATCTCTAGAGTTTAATATAATTTTAGACTAAATTTTATTTAGGTTTAAGTTAGAAAAAAATTGTTAATTTTTTTAAATTGAAAAAAACAAAAATTTATAATTAAATAAACCAACAAGTCAATTAAGTAACCAACTCGTAGACCAAACTCGTGATCCATTTTGACAACATTAATAATAAGATTTTTCTTTTTAATTTATCATTTTTATCATTTAAGTAAATGTTTATTTAAATACATATTTTAAATAAAATAATTATCTTACCATTCTACTTTTAAATAAATGTTTCTTTAAATTTAACTATTTTTAAATCAAAATAATTACCTACAATGAAATAAAAGTAGATATCCAAGTTTTTTACTAATAACTATAGAATAGGATTTGTAAACTTATAATAAGAACATGTATTAAAAATAGTTATAAAATATTTTTAACTTTTATATAAAAATTAATTATTATAATTATATAAAAAAGCTTTCAATTTTTATGAGGAAACAAATGGTAAAAGAGTAAGTTTGTTTAATTTGTACTATGAGCTTGAAAAACGGAATCAAGCATTGAAAAGTCAACACTTAGCATCTATTAGTATCTGCCAATGAAAAGACAAAATTTAAACTGAACTAATTTCTAAATTTTAAGTTATAATTTTAATTCTCAAGGATAAATTTATCTTAGTTCTATAAGACCAGATTGATTTAATTTCGAGAGAAAACCAATATCAAAATTATTTAATTTAGCTTAAATAATACGTTGGAAATAATGAGAATAGGCATTGTCGTACATATGTAAGCAGAGATTATACGCAATAACTTTGATTAAGAAACACAACTCATTGACCACATCATGCATCAGCAAGTGTTGTATAAATAGTCTTGTCAACCAATAAAAATCTTGGGAAAAACCTTCTAGTACATAGTGATAAAGAATAAAAGACAGATGTTGAGTGAATTTGAGCTATTAACTTCCTGGCAGCTAAAAATGGGATCTTTACAAACAGAGAAAGTGATCTTATGTGATCATTATTATATAAGTTACCTGCAACTGCCTAATAATAATTTCACAACATTGTACACTATATAATTCAGGGTGCTGGCAGGGCTTAAAATTGAAAAAACACAACAGAATAGTATCCGAAGATTCCAAGCTTCAGGTTCGAATTCAATGAGCAGAAACTGCCTCTTAAAGAATGGATAAATATTTGCTTGAACGAATTTACTCTTTTTTAGTATGTATCTCCTTGCTATACGATCCTTGTTTGTACTTGTCAAAAGGATATTCAATAAGCTATTCCTCAACCTGTTTGCTCTATCTTTTTGGCACTATTAACAAATGTTGCACTTTTATCAAATCCTTCCAGCAAAAGAATCCGAAGAGCTTCTATTCCATCTTGTAATGTAAAACTCAACTGAGATAATTTTATGAACGTTTAGAACTTCCATGTGTGGCAAGTCAGTTGTCAGTTCAAACTTCAAAAAGTGAACAAAATGCATACCTCTTCTCTTTCCTGTTTAGTGAACGTGCGAAGAACAAATGCTACAGGATCCATTTTACCGGGAGGTCGTCCGATGCCTAATCAGCAATAAAATAGAATCGTATTATAAATTATTGTAATACAGATGTATTATAAATTACTGAAATGGTATGAATTTACCAATTCTTAAACGAGGAAAACCAGTATTCCCTTTGAAATGATTAATAACACTCTTCATTCTGCCAAAAAACAAGGAAAATGAAAACAGTGACACTTAATTTCTCTTTCGATTTGAAAGAAACAAGGTAAATGCTTATTGCTATATCACCCAGTATAAATTATCATAATACAAATAGTTAGCCTTCTGGCATGCCTGCCCTCAGAATATACAGTTCCCCCAATGCACTCCCCAACACAAGAAATGAGTTTCTTAAACTTGCACAGTAAAAAACCACATAAATCAAATGATTTGATGCAGAGACAAGGAGGCTGATTTATCCCTACATATTATCTCAGCAGAGAAAGGGAGTTGTTCACTTTTTTTCCCTATAGTAATTTTTCTAGTTCTCTGTATGTTTGTACTGGTTGTACAACAAGGCCACTCAAACACCCTTTGCCCCAAGACTGAGCGAGGATATCATCTTGATCATTAGCCAGAATGCAAAAAATGTAACCTCATCAGATGAAAATAAATAGTTCCTTTCCAAGACAAGGCATGCGAGTCTAGCATCCCACAACCTAATAGTTTTCCTTGATCCAGATGAGCATGAAAAAAGATGATTGTGCAACAAAGTATTTTTCTAGCATTTCCCTGACCTTGTGGGTGTGACTAAAGGAAGATAAATATCACATTTCAACTTTCAGAAATACGAACAATCCCGGCCTTGCTATTCACAACAATGGACATGTTGATTTATAGATTCAAAGGTGCCAAAGCAGGCATACACCAGGTTCTGTGGCAAAAAGAGTGCGCAAATAAAGAAAATTATAATTACCCATTGTGGCCTCCATGTCCACCCTTTGGTAGAAGCCGCAATTTAGCAAAAGGTAAATCCAAGTCATCAAAGATCTGAAAAAGAAAATTATCAATGCCATATTGCTTTAAAAGTAAAAAGAACAACGTAGTCATAGCATAGATATTATACCACAAGTACTTGCTTTAGTGGAATCTTGTAGTACGAAACTATGGCCCCAACCTTCAAAATAGATCGAAACAACAACCCATAATAATCAAAATATAATATTTATTACAGTGATTTCTTAGGAAGTGAAGGTCCAACTTGGAATATAGATATATTATGACAAGGACATGGACATGTAGACATGGAATTTTTTTTAAAAACCATATAATACATGACTATATAATAAAATGTATAAATTTGACCTTAAGAAAGAGCTTTAAATTAAAAGAAATAATTGATGTCATAAGAGTAAACACGAGTCATCATAGCATAGCTACAACAAAATGTCATTGCTTTAAAACATTTGAACATTATATCCAGATAGACACATACAGATTCACCGCTAGAATTCATAAAAGTCTGTGGTTTTGCAAGTATGACTGGGACATCACCTATTAAACCTGCAACCAGAAAACAATTTCCGTCACGAATGGGAACATGCAAATACTTAAATTTTTATCCATTTGCTTTTATCACCAATATTCTGAAAGCTTGTGGAACCAGCGTCTGTCTGCAATATTTGAAAATTTAAGCAAAAACCGTAACATGGCAACTACATTAATTTGGTGATTAAATACAAATGGATTCAGGTTTGGCAAGAAACTTCTATCGCACTTAACAACAACAGAAATCCCGAACCACAACGCAATTGGGCTTATCTAAAAAGTAAAAGTTATCATCATAGCGCAGAAAACTGAATACAAAAATGATGCTAAAACAGGTAAGGATGATGAGGAGTTAGGAATTCAGAGTTCAGACATATATGTTAGAAGTATGCAAGGCATATCATATCTATCAATCCGGAATAGTGGCATAAACTAACCGACACTAAAACTGATTATATATTGGTTAAATTGTATATGTATTTTAAATCGTACAATGTACATGTAAGACAGCTCCCAAAAAATTGCCACCCGCGAGATAAACCAAAATGCTCGTAACTTTGTACAGTGAGATAACACAATGGTTAGAAGCATTGCAGAAAAAGAAAACGAGCATTATTCCTACTTGTGATATCTAGGAGCAAGAGAGAAATCATATCTTTACCAATAACCTAGACTTTGAATTTTAAAGCTGACTGACATGTCTCTATGAAAAGATAAAACCAAATTAACTGAAGAGATATATTAGAGGCAGGGTTTTGTCAAGGTCTATCTAACCTTTCCCAAATAAAGCTTTGAAGGAAACAGTGTTCATAGATATCCCTTCAGCTTCAGCTATGGCATCAACCATCTCAAAGCCCACCTGAAAATATAAAGCTCCAAAACAGGTTATAATAATATAAATGTCAAAAAATGCAACGCAAAACTGATTTTATAACTATCCAAAATGAAAAGATGGAGAGGGTATGCATAGTGTGACTGACAGACATTGTGGCGAGTGGCAGCGTACTTTTTGCCTGGATTGCCGAGGCCAACGATTAACCAAGGTAAATTTTCCTTCTTCTTCTCTTTGGACTCGGTTGATACGGAAGCAGAAGAAGTAGAAGAAGAAGAACTTTGAATGGTCATAATGCGATTGCGAGACGAAGAAGATAGAGAGAAGAAGGGCCTTGAGAATCGACACCCGTGAAAGGGGATTTTAATGGACGATACCCAAAAACTACAAATGTTCATATTTTCAAACGTCAATCAAACACAAACATAAAAGATAAACCCTAGAAAAGAAGAATCGAGGAAGCTAGGTTGGAAAGTAACAGGAAAAACAGAAATAAAACGCATGATAATAACAGAAAGCAACAGGAAAAACAGAAATAAAACGCATGATGATAACAAAAACGACGCCGTTGCCGGGGATCGAACCCGGGTCACCCGCGTGACAGGCGGGAATACTTACCACTATACTACAACGACTTGATGATATTGAAGTTTTAATTTAAATAAGTAGGTTTAATTTACCGAATTTCATGGAGGTGCTTTTAAGATAAAAAAGTTTGTTAACTGAATTCGTATGACAAACTGTAGGAATAGTCTTAGTACAGAGGCGTGTCATATTATTAGCAATAAAAAAAAATCTTATGGAATAGCTATTTGTAATTGTTACATGAGAAAATTATATATATTAATTGGATCTAACATAATATTAAACATAAAGATAAAGTGTAGTTTTTGATAAAAAATTATTAAAAGAGAAAAACATTAGGTGATGTTTTGAAATCAACGAAAATATCCTTCAAAATAAAAACTGAATACTAAGTTTTACCATAATATTTATAGGTACTGTACAATATATATATATATATATATATATATATATATATATAATATTGCCTTTTTTACATATTTTGTTTTCGATATTTCTCTCTCGATATTATTTACTGCTTATTTATAGTCATAAAAAAATATTATCATTCATAATCGTTATAATATTATTCTTTTCTTATTTTTATTTCTTCCGTATGAGTGCGACACATTTTACTTTTTATAGCATATTTAATTCGATTGTAAACTTTTAAAATTACCCAGTTTTTTATACTTCAAATTTAACTATTTACGTGGATAATATTAACCAGTTAATATTCATCACTATTTTCTGAGATATAAATCTTTCTGATACATATTCCATAAATACCCTGTAAATATAGGAATGAAGAATACTTATATATTCAATAAATAATAATTATTATAAATTAAAACCTCATATCATCAAGTCGTTGTAGTATAGTGGTGAGTATTCCCGCCTGTCACGCGGGTGACCCGGGTTCGATCCCCGGCAACGGCGTCGTTTTCTTTCCCTTTTTTATCTTTTGCTGGCTTATGGAAAAAACTACAACTTGCTAAAAGAAGGATTTGTTTTTAAATTATGTTTTTAATCAAGTATTATTTCTTAATAGGATACCATCATTGCATCAATTTTGGACCGACATTTTTAAAAGGCTAAATTAATATATAAGAATATATATATATATATATATATATATATATATATATATATATATATATATATATATATATATATAATGTGTTTTATTATCATCGATACTATATTAATATTTACTTGATTTTTATCGTCTCAAATTAATAATGGTAAATGTGTTTATTATAAAATATGTTCTTAAAATTTTGAATTAGGTCGATTTTCTAAAAATATATTTTGTTAATTCTTTAAAAAAATTGTTTTTATTATTATAACAATATTAGTTTTAATTTATTCAATTTTGAAGTTTTGAATTAATTTCACAAAAATCAAACATTCTGTTACATGACAGCTGTTGTTAATAATAATAATGTATTATTAGTAGTATTATGTTATATTATAAAAATTATCACAAACTCATCCCACTATTATTTTCATTCTCCCAACTGACTCTGATGATGAAAATAAAATAAGAATATGATAAGATGAAGTTAGAATAAATAAAAATTGATAGTGAGTCAAAAATAATTGTCAAAGACTATAATTACATAATTAAAATAATATTCTCGTTTTTGTTTAAAATTTATTTTTTTAAAATTGAATAAAATGTCAATGACTTCGTTTTTAATTTAAATTACATCAACATTTGTTTTTGCCTAGTGTACTTATTGTTCGGATGACAAAACATGCATGAATTAAAAAAAAAAACAACTATTCATTTTATACTAATGGCATCCACTTTAGATATTTCACATTTGCCACATACTTCAGCAACAATAAAAGGACAACAAATATCTATCATTATTTTCAAACACAGCAAACTCATTACGACCTGAGAAAGCAACTACATTTAAAAAACGGTTTAATGTCTCAATAAGGTCTCTATTTTTGTTCAGAATTTGAAATAGGTCTCTTTATTTTTTGGCGTCTCAATTGGGTCCTTATTTTTGTTAATTTGATGCAAATAAATCCTTTCCGTCAATTTCATCAAACAGCATGAATGTGTGACGTGGCTTGAGGACAGTATTGACACGTGTAAGGCCACGTCACACATTCATTAACGCCGTTTGATGAAATTGACGGAAAGGATTTATTTGCATCAAATTAACAAAAATAAGGACCCAATTGAGACGCCAAAAAATAAAGGAACCTATTTCAAATTCTGAACAAAAATAGGGACCTATTGAGACATTAAACCTTTAAAAAACTGTCCGGCAATAAAAATCTATTGTTTAATAAAAGATTAAAAAAATGCCCAACAATTCGACCATGACAATCACAATTCAATAATGTCAATCAGATCAAAGTCATTGTATGGTTCAACAAAAAGCAAATATAATTCCCAACAATATTTCTAGCTCTTCCACTCTATTGCTCTCTTTCTTCCTTTGCATAAAAAAGAGAAAAAAAATCGAGATCTGCAAAAAATAATCAAAACTTCAGAAAAATCTCAAATAAATTAATTTTCTTAAATAAAAAGTCCTCAAGAGAATTTTAACACCATGGTAGTTTGTCATTCTTCATTTTCCATGTCAATAACATTGGATGCAATTTTGGATGATACTTCACGTTGCAGTACATTTGATAATTAATATCCTTTCCATCATTTGTCGCATACATTGAAACAAAAATAGTATCAATAAAAATAGAATCAAGTATGAATTTACAATAAAAATAGTATCAAGTATAAATAGTATCAAGTAAACTGAAATAATTATCTTTAACAACAAATCCATGTTTCCAACTAGAAGTGTGAAGATAATTGCTTTCACATTCTTAGGCAAAAAGTGGATATTAGAATGCTTAATAGATCTTTAACCATTAAAGATAGAACAAAAAATCTTTGACTATTATTTTTCACCACTCGAAGACATCCATGTGCTCTAAAAAAAATCAAAATCTATAATTGATTCATCCTAACATGTGTCAAGTTGAGTCTTTCGAGATTTATTGTTTAATTGATAATTGCACTCTTTTAATTCCTATTATAATATAATAAGTTTTTAAAATGCATAATGAACAATTGCAACAAAAAGAAATTGTAATAGAAAATAAATAAACAATCAACTTACATAAAAAAGCTTCAATGAGAAGCGTATAAGGATGAAGATTGTCCATGTTTGCTTTAAAACATTTGATGATGTTGAGACACCCTTACTATTATATTAAGCAAGTAGTTTATACAAATTTTCCTTGATTTTTTTCCAATTTTGGTTCCCAAGTAAGTGGATCAATTTTTTTCAAAGTAAAAGGCCAATGTTTTTAATTTCATTCTTGAATCTAAAATTACTTTAAAAGTAAGCACAATATTCATTTCAATATTTTTCAAATTTGACCATCTTCAATTCAGCCATATTTTTTTTGTGACTTCATCCCTATCCTTAACATTCTCAATGAACAAACTTTGAATCTTTCAAACTTGTAAAAAATACAAATTGAAAGTAAAGTAGATTGTGTGACAAAAATTAAGGTTGTGCATCACAAAAAAGCAATAAGAACTTTTGATTTTTTTTTCAACCCTCTCCCACTCTTCCTATGAAGGAAAATATTTGTAAGATTCATCAACCAATGACAAACCCCTAGAAAGCACGTGGATATTTCAACAACTATGTTAACTTCCATAGTGTGAGGAATAGACAACCCACATAATGTATCAACATTAGTAAACTTTTAAAGATATTGTTTGAATTTTAGCATTCTAGTCTCCGAACTCTTAACATATTTGATATTATTTTTAATTTGATCCAAAACATTACTTTGTATCTTTAATCATTCTTGAGCAATCAAATTCAACATGTGTGCATAACAACGGATATGAAAGAATTTCTCCCCATATATTAAATCACTTTGTTGACTAACAGTTTGACAATGTGTATTGGTTTGTTCGAGAGTAGAGATAAATATATTGAGTTTTTTTGCATTTCTAGAAATGTAGAATTCGTTGTACTCACATATCAAACCATTTTGTAGACTAACAATTTGACCGTGTGTATGAATAGAGGTAAAATTGAGTTTTTCTGCATATCTAGAAATGTAGAATTCGTTGTACACAAAAAATCGTGGGTGTTGTTCTAAATAGTGAACATATTCTCAGCTAGCTTGCTACAGGCATATTTGATCGGGAAGTGATTTCATACAACTTTTTCTTTACAAATTATTTCTTAATCACTTAGAGGAAGATAAAAAAATTGTATGGAAATTTGTAAATAAATTGAGTTTAAATATTCTTATACTTTCATACAAGATAATCAATATGTGGATAGGTTGATTTCTCTTATATTAGAAAGTAAGATTTAATATAAATATAAATGGTAAGACAGCATACCATATAAGATAAGTCTTAATTTCTTTTATAGTAAGTTCCAACTTATTATGTTTAGAACTATATTTTATAAAATGTACTGAGAACACGTATTTATCATCAAAACCAATGAAAGTCATGCACATGTTACAGAAGTTTACATGAAACTCCGTAAACCGTTAGGTTTTCGAAGCTTAAGGTGTCATGATTGGTTTGTTTTGTACCAAATTTCCGATTAATCAGGTACCTTGAATGTTGTTATGTAGAAGCAAACATAACGTAGCGAAATCAATTCCAGCCTTAGTGACAGATATTGCTAAATCTAAACTCACAAAATTTGCTCTTCGTCGCAGTATGTAAATTCAGGGTACAACAACCACTAAACCACAAAATTACAAGTAGTCACAACTTGGACTATCATACATATCTTGCACATTACATTTACTATAAGGGAAATAAACAAAATGTTGGAGGGAATTTCACCTATAAAACTATTACAATTTACAAACGTGAACATGCATTAATCGAACAAGCTCAAATATTAATGGTTGCATCCCACAGCCTTAGAAGCCCATTGCGACCGCCGCTGCATATCCGTTTCCTTTCTAAGTCTGAAGCAACACATCTCACCTGGATGTCATAATAATACGAACAAAATCAACCCAGGAAAGCAACCAATAACAAATGGAGATAACAACCAATAAAAAATGTTGATAACAACAGGCATACAATAACATTCTCCAGCCACAGATGCACCTTAGCTAGCAAAAACACTTATCAAGTAACCGATGCCAATTAAAATAATCAACAATAATTTTCAGTAAGCCATAATTCAATAGTGAAAAGAGTTGTCACTGCATGGCAAAGTTTCATAAAGAAAAGAACAATATATTTTGAAATTTAGCCAAAAGAAATTTAAAGATTTTTAATTTTTCAATTTCCATGCTGTGTAGTTATTTATCTCGAAGAAAAAAACGAGCTTCCTTAGGCAAGTTCTCCAAAACTAATTATTTGTCTCAGATTAATAACACCTCCAAGAATTAACAGGAACGGTAGTAATGATACCGATAGAAGTTCCATGAAGGAAATTTGTGTTTAATCCAGGGAATAAAGTTTATCTTGAAGGCATAGAATATCATAACGGAACAATTATCTTGAAATTCATCACCATATAAAACAGAACTTAATATTGAACAATAAGTATTTTGGGTTCATGGAACAGCAATATATACACATATATCCTTTGAATTATATGAACAAAGAAGGTAAATAAACTATATACCATACCATAGCAACTGTTTTCTGAGGTGTTCTGTAAAGCTGCCAACCAGCCATCTTGGGCCCAGCACCAGAAAAACCACCTAGTCTTTCTTGGGGCCGATGAAAAAGCGATAAAGAATTATCAGCTGCTCCAATCCCTAACCAGTGCTCCCCAGCATTGACCGATAATATGGCAGCATTGTGAATTGTTACATTTTTTGCACAACGTATGCCTCCTGTACAGCCAATTAGTATGTTAGTAGGAAATCTCAGATGCCGTCTGACTTTGCAGAGAAGATTAGCATGGTATGATACCAACTCTGAAACATTTTGCTTTAACTTGTGCTAATATTCAGACACCACATACGTGGAGCAGAAATACAATGGCAGAATTAAACAATGAGACATTTAGTTTAATGAATGTTTGCAGAGGAAGCTACTCCAAGGAAAACTCTGACATGGTGGTGCTTCTTCGGCAATGGCAACTTTCAATAGTTTGTATTTACCCAAATCAAACAGAAGTTAAATGTCAAGAATGAAAATACATCGTAAAAATGAAGGGACTGCCATACCATCATCGTTTTCCCAAAAACGTAGCAGGCCATCAGTGGAACCTGAAATTAAATTTAACATTTTAGTAAGAACTTCTGCATAAAAGTTCAAGAAAAAATTGGGTAAGACGCACCTGTAATTATTCCTCTGTCTAAAGAGGAATATTCAACACATAATATTGGCCCTGCATGGCAAGCTAAGACAGCATCACAGGTTCCTCGGTTAACAGACCACATTCTTGCCGTCCAATCATCACTACCGGTAATCACAGTGTCACCAACCATTCTTATAGACCTGCATTTTTTTTTGTGTATAGGGTCATGAATTTAATTTGTAAAAAATATAGTAGTAGAATAGTAGGAATGCGTGTTTCTCTTGTTTACCGTATCCATTGTGTGTGTCCTGAAAGTTTATGCATCTGCCTACTAGCACGGATGTCCCATATGTTAGCAACCCTGCAGTGGAAGCAGCAGGTCAAGCATTACATAAACAATGTATGGCAAATGACTGAATTGCACAAGGAAATCCTGGACTCCAACATTGTTTTTTTTAACATACACGTCTCTTCCACCAGCAGCCAACACTCCCACATTGTCATCATATTCCATGCATAGAACAGCACTAGAGCAACGACCAACAGTTGCAACACATCTATCAGTTCTTACATCCCACATCTTCACAGTGCCATCATGGGATGCAGTTAACACCCGTTCACCTGAGAGCGTGCGCACACAGCTGACCTATATGATTGGTTGGTTGTCTGAATTAAGTTTCAACGCTCCATTTTGTATATCAATAAATAATTTACATAACATATACTGTCTGTAGTAGAACAAACTAAAATAATTTTAAATAAAAATACCGGTCCATCATGGCCATTAAGCTCTTCTAGTAGTTGAGTTGTTTGCTTATCCCACACCAAAACAGAATGATCATCAGATCCTGACACCACCTTCCCCCTGTCTGAACTTATGGCCCGGACAGTTCTACATTTAAAGACAGAAGGAACGGTGAACATTGTCACTACTTCAAAAGAAGTCGACAAAGTACACATGAAATTTAACAAGTGAGAGAGAACCTAGCATGGCCTTGTAAAGTTGCCCTGAGTTCAGAACCACGAAGACTAGGATCCCATATCTTAACCTGAAATTTGCACATGCCCAGCATATCAACTCTTCCATTTGGAAGGCAATGAAACATCTTGTCAACAAGTAATTCTATATTTCCACATCATAAATATTGAAACTTACTGAGCAATCTGTGCTTCCACTAATAAAGAAACCAGCATCCTCACGGTCACCCACCAAATCCCACACTTCTCTTTTCGTAACACAATGGAGAGCAGTAATTGCACCATTATGACCCCTAAGTGTGCGAACATTGGTTTGAAGCTTTTTTTGGCCACCACTCAACAGATCTTGTTTGCGAGGTGTCCCATTATCATTTGAAGCTAGAACTATTAAGTGGTAGAGCAAAGTGATTCTAACATCTTATTCAAGAATTAAAACTTTATGATAGTGGCAGTTCGTTAAGTACCAGAGTTGCTTCCATCAGACGTCCATTTACGAACACGACTAAATGAGCTGGATCTAATTGTTGGATTTCTGGTAAACATACTCTGCACCCAGCTTCTACCAACACCTGTTGCCTCAGTGGGTTGTTGGTTCTCATCTTTCACGTCTTTAGGATGTGGGGATGTTATTCCAAGTGATAACACAGACTGTGCCTTTGCTGAGGAGATTCCCCAGTATCCATTACGTAATTGCTGGATATGAGATAAGAACCCTCTGATTTTTATCTGAATCAATCATATAAGGAATAATTCATTACCTGAGCTCAAATTTTCAAACACATAAAATCTAGACAAATATATAAAATACAAACAAAGGAAAGAATTCACTCAAATTGGGGAGGGGGTAGATGGCAATTTCTTTGTGAAAGTCTACATTATCAAATATACAACAAACAATTTTATTGGATTTTTTCATACAACACTAATCTCCCATGACTATCGTAAAAAATTCTCAACCCACTTAAAAACAATAACAAGGGTGGTTTTTCGTATGATATGAAAGCAAACAGTTTGCTTTCATCTATTCTGTATGCCTCAACATAAGTCAATGTAATTTACTCCAGTTTAGTTCATAAAGTTTTTCTATGGTCTCAACACCCTGTAGCATGAATGTCTCACTTTTAAGATAAAAAGATTTAAAATTTCATGAAGCCTGTTATCTGTCTCTACTCCTTTCTTAAATATCACTTTAACATTTCCAAAATTATAGTGTCTTGTAATTTCATCACTTGGACTGTTCCAAACACCCAAATATCATCAACTTACAAATTGCTTGGATCCAATGCTGTTCCTTTCTGCAATTGTTTCAATCATGTACCAAGCATCGTTATCAGGAAGTCCCAGTCCAGCCTTTCATCACGCAGGGAAAAGAGGCTCAGTATTAAAAGCACCAAAAGACTTTAATGAAATTACAAAAGGTAACAAGGAAATTCAAGCACATAAATAGCCAAAACAATACCATGTGTGATGTCAACACAACAAGCTGAGCTGTCACCAAAGATGCATAGTTGGCAGACCTGGCAAAAAATGCAAATCCATAAACACCTACTTGCACAACATTAGTTTTGTTGCAATCATTGATGCTATTGTAGTATAATATCTTTGATATTATTAAGCTAAATAAACATCAATTTATATCTTAAATAAATATTTATTCACTTTCCTCCTTTAAGTTTGTTTTTGCAGCATTGTTATGGTGTTAATAAGTTGTTGTCGCTACAAGACTGAAGACTGCACTAGTAGGAGCAACTCCTTGTCATGGGAAACTTTGAAAGATTGGGGTAATCTAAAGTTGCACATGCCTCCATGTTTTCCCCCATGGCATGTTATCATATGAATGCAGCCCTTAGACGGCTTGGAGAATCCTCTCTTTGCAAGTTGATTTTGAATTAAGTTACAGTTTATGCCCAAGTTATACAAGTTGTAAATGAAGCCTACAAAATTATCCCTTAATGTATAGTCTCTTCTTGATCCTAACAATCTTTCCAGTGTCTTCTTATATCTCTAAATCAATACAATGTACAACACACACTATTCATGACAAAATTAAAAAGGTCACAACTCATATAAGTGCCTTGATGTAATCCTATCCTTATAAGGAAGTCCTTTTCTCGTCTCTTTAAGAGTTATCATACTAACAAAAGCTACCCTAGCAAAAAGATATTAGGTGGATAAAAGAAAATAGCTATTAGCACCAAAAAGATACCATAGGGTAGATGTTAGAGAGTGGAGAGTGTATGAGAGGAGGAGAAAGCATTAATTACCTAACTGCCTAACTGTTTAGAAGTTAGGTAAGGCGGGAAGGGGAACTGTGTATAAAGGGTTGAGTTCGGTTTTGTAAAGGGGTTATTGAGTATCTTTCATTTGTTAGTTGCAAGACACATTTCCCTAGGACGGGGATTAGGCTCCCTAGTTACGAGTTGTACATGTTTTCCTGAGAATTGAATACAGATACTATTCTTTTTCCTGAGTGTACCATTGATTGTTGTGTGAGTGTTGTTTTTGAGTAGGTTTCTTTCCAAGAAACCTAACAATTGGTCTAACCTGCCGGATCCAATTGGGCGTGAAGATCAGAATGGAGGGCGAGAAAGAAGGGGAACGCCTTGAAGGGCCACCCAGTTGGCGGAGAAGGGTGGAGTTACCCATTTTCGAAGGACATGACCCACTGAATTGGATAAACCGGGCGGAGAAGTTTTTTGAGATCCAGAGGGTGACAGAATCGGAGAAGGTCGAATTGGCGTATATCAGCATGGAGGGAAGTGCAGGGTATTGGTTCAAATTCTAGAAAGAAAAGGCTAGGAACCGATCTTGGGAGGGCTTGAAAGAGGCTATGGTTATCAGGTTTGGAGGCAGGAATCGGGGCGGAATTTTTGAGAGATTGGCAACGATAAAGCACATTGGAACAGTGGAGGAATATGTGCAAGATTTCGAGGTGTTGGTGGGACAAACCAAGGCGCTTTTGGACGAACAACTGTTGGGTTATTTTCTGGCTGGGTTAAGGGAGGAGCTTCTGTGCCAAATAAGACCCCACGATCTTCAAGAACTGATAGCAGCAATGAGGATCGCGCGCGATATTGAAGACGCACAACACGGGTCGAGGGCGAGTGGCTGGACAACGACCAAGAATACTCCTTCTTGGTGCGTTTGATGGGAGGAGGAGGCATGGTGACGAGAACTGAGCAGATTAGAAGCAACCCCGAGAGGATAGGTGCGACGGAGAGTGTGGGGTCGGTGAGGAGGGAAGGAAACGTGGGAAGCGGTGCGTCGAGGGGCAGAAACACGATGGACAATGATAATAGGGGGCGAAACTCGAGAAATTTGCCTTACCCAGAATTCTTGAAGCGAAGGGAGGAAGGGCGTTGTTTTAGGTGTGGGGGCCCTTTCAGACCCGAACACCATTGCCCAGAGAGGAGCTTACGAGTAGTGATACTGGTAGAGGACGAAGAGGAGGATGTTGAAGAGGAGGTGGTCGAGGTTAAACAAAAACTGATGGAATTATCAGTCTTTTCGGCCGAAGGGCTCACCCAACCAAAGACAATGAAGCTGCAGGAGAGAGTTAGGAAGAAGACCGTGCTGATACTCATAGACAGTGGCGCCAGCCACAATTTCATTAGCAGGGGATTAGTGGAGGAATTGAATTTAGGCCAGGAAGACACTCTCCCATACCAGGTGAGCCTGGGGGATGGGCAGAAGAAAAGAATGAGTGGGTGTTCTTGGGGGTGGAATGGTTGGCTAAGTCAGGGGAAGTCACTTTGAACTGGGGCGAGTTGACTATGTCGTTCAAACAAGGAGGGAAGAAGGTGGTTATTAAAGGGGATCCCACTTTGGCGAAGAGGCTGGTGGAACCCGAGGCACTACTGAAAATGAAGGAGGTGGAAACATGGGCCCTGATATGGAGTCTGGAGCAGATGGAACAGGGGCAAGTGGAAGGAGGAGAACAGGGGCTAACTGGGAAGCAAAAGGGGAACTGAAGCAAATCTTAGAGCTTCATTCAGAGGTCTTTTGTGAGCCCAAGGGATTACCGCCTGACCGGGACAAGGTGCACCAGATAACGTTGAAAGAAGGAACATATCCGATGAATGTTAGACCATATAGGTATCCTTATTTGATGAAAGGGGAAATTGAGAGGCAAGTGGCGGAAATGCTGACGACAGGAATCATTAGGCCGAGTACTAGTCCTTACTTTAGTCCAGGTATATTGATAAAGAAAAAAGATGCAAGTTGGAGGTTCTGTGTGGACTACTATTCCAGATAAGTTTCCCATTCGGTCATAAAGGAATTATTGGATGAGTTAAGGGGGGCTAAGTATTTTTCGAAAGTAGATTTGAAGGCGGGGTACCATCAAATTAGGATGGGAGATGGAGACATACACAAAACAGCATTTCGAACTCACCAAGGCCATTATGAGTTCTTGGTGATGCCCTTTGGCCTAACCAATGCCCCGACAACATTCCAGAGTGTCATGAACTGCTTACTGCAACCATTCATGAGGAGGTTTGTGTTGGTGTTTTTTAATGACATCCTCATTTACAGTCAGAATTGAGAAGATCATGTAAAGCATGTGAGTCAGATTTTGAGTGTTTTGGGAAAGAACAACTAGGTAGCCAATAAGAAGAAATGTGAGTTTGGCAGGGAAGAGATCAGATATCTAGGCCATTTAATATCAGGGAAGGGTGTGGAAATGGACCAAGAGAAAGTCAGGGCAGTCATGGAATGGGAGGAGCCCAAGACTCTTAAGGCGCTGAGAGGATTTCTAGGCCTTACGGGTTACTACCGACGTTTTGTGAGAGACTTTGGAAAAATAGCTAAACCCTTGACATATTTGTTAAAAAAGGGTCAATTTGCATGGTCAGATAGAGCTAGGGAGGCGATGGACAGATTGAAGGAGTTTATTACCACTGCTCCAGTGCTCACTTTGCCTGACTTTGAGCAGCCCTTTCATATCGAATGTGATGCTTCCGGGGGAGGAGTAGGGGTAGTCCTTACTCAAGGGAAGAGGCCCATTGCTTTTTTTCAGTAGAGCTTTTTCAGAGGGATCGTTAAATAAGTCCATCTAATGAAAGGAGCTCATGGCATTAATCATGGCGATACAACATTGGAGGCCATATCTTCTGGGACAAAAATTCTATGTTCATACTGATCAAAGAAGTCTCAAGTACTTATTGGAACAAAGGATAACTACCCAAAATCAGCAAAACTGGATAGCTAAGTTACGGGGTATGATTTCGAGATTCAGTATAAATCTAGGGCCACCAATCGAGTTGCTGATGCTTTATCCAGAAGGAGGGAAGATAGGAGGAGGAGGGGAAAGAATTAAGGGTGGTGGCGCGCCCCTATTGGCAGGATTTTGAAGAAGTGTTGAGAGAAGTAGAGGAGGATGAAGCTTTGGTAAAGATCAGGGAAGATATTAGAAAAGATCCTGATACCCACCTAGCTTACACTCTAGAGCATGACCGTCTGCATCATAAAGGAAGGCTAGTATTATCTGCGAAGTCAGCATGGATACCAAAGATCTTAGCTGAGTTTCATATGACCAACACAGGAGGGCACTCAGGGGTTTACCGCACCTATCGTAGAGTTGCCCAGTCACTCTTTTGGATAGGGATGAAGAAGGCGGTTACTGACTTTGTGGCTAGATGTTTGATATGCCAACAACACAAGTATTTGGCAACCTCTCCCCAAGGGTTGTTACAACCCTTATCCATACCTCACGCTGTTTGGGAAGAATAGAGTATGGATTTCATAGTAAAGTTGCCCAAATCACAGGGGTATGATGCGGTATTGGTAGTGGTGGACCGCCTCAGTAAGTATGGGCAGTTCTTACCATTGAAGCATCCTTATACACGCAATTGCAGAATTGTTTGTAAAGGAGGTAATAAGGTTGCATGGGGTGCCAATATCCATTGTTAGTGACCGAGATCCACTCTTCTTGAGTGTTTTTTGGAAGGAAATCTTAAGATACAGGGAACGCAGTTGAAAATGAGCACTGCTTATCATCTTGAATCAGGTGGGCAGACTGAAGTGCTAAATAGAATACTGGAAGGATACCTGAGATGCTTTTGTTTTGAGCAACCAAAAAGCTGAAGTACAGTAGTTCCTTGGGCTGAGTATTGGTACAATACTGGCTATCAAAGTGCAGCGAAGTGTACTCCTTTCGAGACGGTGTATGGTAGAGCCCCCCTCCTTAAGGAGGTTCTGACATGGGGAAACATCAGTAGCATAGGAGTTACAAACGCGTGATGAAGCTTTGCAGCAGCTAAGGTTCCATTTAACCCGAGCCCATGACATGATGGCAAAGTATGCTAATAGAAGAAGAAGATCAGGAGATATTAAGATTGATGACTGGGTCTATCTAAAAATCAGACCGCATAGGCATACTTCTATGCCTTCGAGGCTGCATCCCAAATTGGCAACAAGGTATTTTGGACCCTTTAAAGTTCTACAGCAAGTAGGGGAGGTTGCTTTCAAACTTCAATTACCGGAAACAACCAGGATCCATCCAGTGTTCCATGTGTCCTAGTTGAAAAAGGCAGTGGGTATTAGGAATGTTGAAAAGGAACTACCACCAGATCTTCAAGCAGAGGGACCAACCTTTTGGCCCCTTCGTATCTTGGATAGGAGACAGATGCAACTAGGGGAGGATGTGGTGCAGCAGATACTGGTGGAATGGTAGGAAGGAGGAAGAGATGGGGCAACATGGGAAGCTGTTTCAATGATCCAGCAGCGGGTAATGTTAGAGAGTGAAGTGTGTATGTGTTAGACCGTTATTAGTCTATGAGAGAAGAAAGAAACATAGTTAGTTGGTCTAACTGTTTGGGCAGTTAGAGGGCGCGGGGAAAAGCTTTTGAACTTGTATAAATAGTTGTGATTAGTTTGGGGAGGGATGATTTTGTTGATCAGGACTCATTGTCCTGAGGGGGAGAGGTTAAGCTCTCTGTATTCTTGCTGTTGATTGAAAGTGAATAAAAGAAGCATTTCTTTGTCAGAGAGTGTGTTTGCAGAGTAAGGAGTGAGTTTTTCCTAGGTTCTTGGATAAAGAACCTAACATTTGGTCCGACCTGCCGGATTCGAAAGAAAGAGAGAATCAGTGATGGACGGACAGTCATCGGAGGATAGGGTGGATAACCTGGAGATAACGGTGGAAGGAATTAAAGAGGAAACGGCGGCGATAAGGCGAGACATTCAACAGATGATGAGGATGATGAGCGGAGGCCCGAATAATCACGGAGGAGGGTCGGAAAAGGGAAGTACGTTCGTGAATGCCAATCACGAGCATAGCGACAGTAGGGGAGTGCATCAGAATTGGAGGAAGAGGGTGGAATTACCTGGGTTTGATGGGCAAGAGCCGCACAGTTGGATCAATCGGGCAGAGCGCTTTTTCGATATTCAGACAGTGGCAGATGATGATAAAGCTGAACTCGCATATATCAGCATGGAGGGTAGTGCAAGCTACTGGTTCAAGATTTGGAAAGACAAGGCCAAGAATCGATCGTGGACGGGATTAAAGGCATCACTGATTAATCGATTTGGAGGAGGGTTTCGGGGCACGGTGTACGAACAATTAGCAACTTTACGTCAAAAAGGTTCGGTGGAGGAATTCGCCAGGAATTTTGAGGTATTGCTGGGGCAGACGCAAGGATTAACGGAGGAGTTGACACTAGGATTTTTTTTGGCGGGATTGAAGGAAGAGGTCAAGGGCCAAGTACGCATCCAGGCCCCCAAGGAAATTGAGGAGGCGATCAGGGTTGCGAGAGATGTGGAGGACGCTATGGTACGAACGCGAGGAGGAGGTTGGAATGGCGTAAAAATGAGTGGGGGAGGATCGCGACCCACAACGACAGTGATTCGCGGAGAAATGGAGCGACCTACCGTTAATAGATCGGGAGGAGTGGAGGGAGTGTGGCGAATCGAAGAGAAGGGCCGTTGCCGGCAACGGGCCAGAGAGGCGGAAATGCTGGGGGTGGCGATAATCGGGGGAGAATGGTTCGAAACTTGCCCTATCCGGAGTTCTTGAAAAGACGAGAGGAGGGACGATGTTTCCGGTGCGGCGGCCCCTTCGCTCCAGGACATCGCTGCTCGGAGAAAAGTTTGAGAGTACTCTTGTTGGCAGAAGACGAGGAGGATGTGGTTATCGAAGGTGAATCTCCGGAGGGGGATTGCATGGAACTGTCGGCGTGCTCGGCGGAAGGGATGACGTCGCCGACAACCATGAAGCTCGCTGGGAGAATCGGAGAGAACCCAGTGATAATTCTCATTGATAGCGGGGCCAGTCATAATTTCGTGAGCCGAAGGGTGGCAGAGGAGATGAGACTTCCGGTGACCGACACAGCGCCATACGCGGTGAGTCTCGGGGACGGACGGAGGAGGATGTCAAGAGGGCGTTGTGAGGGGGTACCGATCAACATGGGGGAAAATAAGGTGGTGGCAAACCTTTACGTCTTCGAGCTGGGTGGAGTAGATGTTATACTGGGAATTGCATGGCTGGCAACGTTGGGGGAGGTGATTATAAATTGGAAGGAGATGTCTATGATATATACCATGGGAGACAAGAGGATTAGAGTGCAGGGGGACCCAGCTTTGGCCCGACAGTTGGTGGAACCCCAGGAACTGAAGAAGGTAGTGGATGCTGACTCATGGTTCCTTGTGTGGGAAGTGGGGCAGCTGAAAAAGCAGAGAGACGACACGTGTCCAGGAGAGCTCACGGGGGAACAGCAGACCGAATTGAAGGCTGTGTTACAGGCCCACTGCGGGGTGTTTAAGGAGCGAGAAGGCTTGCCTCTGAGANACTTAGAACTCGTTAGGATAGGCTCTAACCATGGCTCTGATATCATGTTAGAAAGTGGGTTTTTATAAAAGCAATTGTCATGAAAAAAAATTTCGGGTAGCTTAACCATGCATGAAATGCCTTTATATTGATGTCATGTTATATTCTTTCAAATTTAAGTTCCAGAAAATGAATTTTAGGGGAGGCAAGCTGTTTTTACAATCTATGATTGTGTGCTCTATGTGTCATTAACTACTTCCAATGCACATGTTCAAGATATTCGAAGACGGGATGAACCTTCAAAATAAGAAAGCTGAATTTCCATAGTTATGCAAATGAGTGCATTTATTGGCTTCTCTTCAGTGGGATTAGGCATTAATAGCATTAATCTTAGCTATATAATCTCTAAACATGTGTACAAAGAAGCTTCTATCTGATAAACGAAGAATGACATATTGATTGACCATTCTATTTAAACATAGAATCAAATAATAAATTTTTATAATTCATCAGTTACTCATTGATATGATTATAATGCAATTGCCAATCAGTTCTATGGGTTATCAGATATAAATTTTCTAGACTTAATATTTGTTTCTAAAGGGACTATTGATTAATGTTTGGTGGTTGAAATGTGTTTATAATGCAGTACAATTTTTGGCCCCCATTTCATGCTGTACTATCTGAAGGATGATTATTGCTGTACTCTCTGAAGGATGTTTATTTGTACAGAATCTGAAAGATACAAATGTTGTGTTGAAACAAACAAGCTATATTTAACGTAAGTTGCTGGTACTTCAGAAACTTTTCCGCCTTTTTCGGTAAAATGATCTTCATTACTTTGTGGTTAGTTGTGGATGGATGGTAAAACTTCACCCAGTAATAATCCCGTTTCACTCTGTAAAAGTTTAGTATTTGATAAAAAGGACAGTAATGTTTTTAATAATTTTTTTAACCTGTAGTTAATTATACTTGTATATAAATATATTTAAATATAAAGAGGATTCGTTTTTTTATACATATAATTTTTTCAATTTTACATTTAAGTAATTATTATTTTAAATTAAAATAGTTATATTATCATTTTCACCTTTTTAATTATCATTTATTTAAATTTAATTATTTTATAAATTACAATAATTATTTTACCATTTTATCTTTTTAATAATTTTCTTCATTTAAATAATTTTTATAATTAAGAATTATTTAATAAAAAAAAATATATACATTTTTGTGTCCATTTTTTTAATTTTACTTTTGAAATGAAATTTTTTAAAATTTAATCATTTTTAAAAATTAAGTAAATAAATGATTTGTTTAAATGTGATTATCTGTTTTAATTTATCTACTATATTTAATCAAATTTCTATTATTATTATTAATTTTATTTTCTTAAAACAATACATAGCCACAAAATATCTTTATATATATATATATATATATATATATATATATATATATATATATATATATATAATTATAATTATAATTATAATTATTTTCGAGGAGCCTAAAAGTGCAATGGATGGTGGGAGTGATATTTATCACCACCAATGTTTTATTCAAAATTCATTAATAAAAATTTAACTGAATTAAGGATGTTAGCACAGTATATTTCGATAAATTTTAAATAATTATTTATTATTAACCGAAATCTCATATTTGTTTTCGCCAAATATTTTGATTCATTAATTATAGGCTACTATGATATTTCATCAAAAGAGAAAATTAGAGATACAGATAAAATATCAAAAGAGATGTCATCTGAAAATCAAAATTCAATTAAGTCATCTATCTCAATAATTATGCCTTTTTGTTTATGGTGCTTGTCTGGAATGGAATATTGTCTTGTGGACACAAAATATAATTGTTGCATTTCCCAAATAATAGACGCGCCCTTTTAGGAAAAAAATAGTTTGATATAATATTTTACTTTATTTATAAAAAATATCAATTTCTAATTTCTTCATATTTAACTGAGTAAGAAATATTTGAAAATTAAATATATTTATGCTCTTAAAATCAAACGAATTTATTCATGTTTCAAATCTTCGTACATATGGAAGTACTTAAAACACGCAGAAACAAGTAAACACCTTTCCTTTTATAGTTCCAATAAACACATTTAATAATTTAATATTAAGACGCTGACCGTAGTAAATTATTAATTATATACAGTGATAGATTTTTTAAAACATTTTGAAAGTGTCAAAATTGTATCTATAAATATTTAATATTTTGAAGAAACCAAGTATATTATAATTAAAATAAATATTTTTATATGTAAATCTTTGTATGTATACAAAAAGTTTTCAAAAAAAATTCAATGACCAGAGTCTCTCTTTCACCATAAAACTCAACTCATACATATATATACATATTATTTATATATATATATATATATAATATACGAGTGTAATTATTTTTAATAACTATTTTAAACGATGATATTTAAAATATTTGAAAATGAATTTAACATATGAATTAGTTTATTAAAGATTGTGTATACTTAATGCGGTGTATGGTATTATAGCATTGGTGGCGTGAAGAACGGATTTTGCTTGTTGGTGTCGTTACAATCTACAATGGTGCAAGTGAGAATTTAAGAGAACTGTGTGAGTAGTGACAGACAGCTTGGGTCGGTGGCTCAGAGCAGCAAAAAACAATAGGAGAGAATATTTTTACATATCTATATTAATTTAACCACTGATTTTCATAATAAAATATTATTTAACATGCAACAAAAAATACTTCATAGTAAACTAGATTTTTTGTTATATTATAGAAAACATGGATCTTTTGTAATTATCTGAATTATGACATCAAAACACTTATAATAGAAAATCCATTTTATCCATCATAAAATGTTATTTCTGTTTAACAAAATTATTACAATCTTCACATTATAAATATACCTATGAATATAAAAGTGAGGGATACAATTGTTTATAATGATGAAATTTACAAACAAAATGACGATAAGAAGTGTTGCATTTAATATGGTAACAAGTTTCCAAAAGCAATTACCGACTACAACCTGCTCTGCTCCTTTCACGTTCAACATTCTGGCTGTTTGCTTTGCGTAGAGCCAGCATTAGGTGAAGTCTCGCTTGGGTAAGGTTTTGATGCATACATATAAAGTTTTCAGTACAGTTAAACTATAATATATTTAGAAAAGACCATGTTTCTCGTATAATTTTATTTGTACAGTTGCTTTCACATATATCGTAAAATCCGTTTGGAATCACTGAATAAAAAAAGAGAAACTACTTAGAGAAAAAACAAACTACACTATTTTCCTTTTGAGTTTTGAATTTAATGTGATGAGAAGGAAAATAACCCTGCATCTTGACGACTCCACACGAGATTCCTTTGATACATTAATAAATAAATAATGAATTAATAATATATATATATATATATATATATTATATTAAAATATTGTAAGAAACTGTGTAAAAATATCTTTTTTTCATTAAGCACGACACAAATGTATAAGTCCCTCTCTGACTCTATTTTACTGTTAAAGAAGAAAAATATAAAAATAATACTTTAATACATCTAAATTTTCGTATTCATTTGATATTATTTTTTTTATTTTTTATTTTTTTTTCTTAAAAAAATACAAAAAAATTTATATTTTTGAATAATGATACCATGATACACCTTTACATTTACATAGGTTATAAGGATAAAATAATCATATAATTTTTTATATTTATTTAAAAAAAAAGTAAAAAATTGAAAATATAGTGTCAAATAAATATAAAAAAATCAAACGTGTCAAAAATTTATTTTTCTATATTTTTATGACTATTTTTTCTTTATACTGGGTGTGAAATGAATATAAAAAATGTGTGATAGAGATATTTATTGCAAAAACAAGCTCAGCTTTGACTGACAGAGCCCCTTAAGAGTGTGTTTGCTCTTAGCTACGTAAAATTCCTCAATCTGCTGCATTTTTGAAAGGATCCACTGTCACATGGCCCAACCTGTAGAAACAAAGGACCCCTTATTTAACACAATAATTCACAGACCCATCTCAGCTCATAATGTCCAATAATGCAAGCTACGCTGTCCCATTTTGCACTATTATTATACATTCAACCTATAGACAAACACGTCAACATCTTCAGCTTCATTCATGTCTCAATCCATCACTCTCATTTATTCTATATCATTTTTCACCCTTTGCACTCCTCGATATAAAATCATCTACTCACATATTCTTCACAATCTTAATCAAGCATGCATGCCTCCCAATCAATCATACTTATTCCAATTACATAATATATATCAGTTTACAGTATAGAATGATGTCAATCAAGCACTGTGCACAGTGTTTCTATATAATGCTCAAAACTTAAAAGAATTTCCTGTTATATATATACATATGCCGTCTTGCCATGCTTTTTCTTGTCCTTAGTGTTCAACTTGCGTAACAGTTGTATTACCAAATATGCCTCCACTTTGATCCTTTATGTTTGACCTCTTTACCAAGCTTATACTTCATTAATTTGGATGTTCTATAATTGTGTATAGTATATATGCATACTCTTTTCCTAGCTTCTGCTAAGTCACATCACATTCTGATATAAAGTTTGTCACTTCCACTTCTCTTCCTTTGATCATGAATCGTGTTTCTCCTCTTTTGATATGCATTTGTTTCTTCCATGGCCTAAACAGTCAATGAGACGCTTATCAACCCATGTTTCTCCTTTTATGAAACCGAGTGGTTGGTATCTTCTGTCTTTAGTGGATTTTAGTTTGGTCAGTGTTTGGTGGTTCATCACATGACAGGTTCCAATCGCACAGTCTCTATTTTCTATTATTATTTTGGATAGAATTCGTTGGGTTCTGTGCACTTTGGTTCATTTGTTTTTTGCCTCCTCTATAAGGGATCGTAATAACAAGCTATAAGTTTTGTATTTTGTGAGCAATCGGTTGAGTCCAGATTTGAGTGTGTGATACTGATAATAGGAAAAAGTTGAAATGGGGAAACTTGGTTGGATGTTTGACAAGTTATGTCTTCCTTCTTGTTCAAATACCTGCTTCTGTGTTAATTCCATGGAATTTGAAGATGATGAGTTTGAGAGCAAGCCTTTGATTGATAGTGGCAGTGATCTCAAACTAAGACTCAAGGATGTAGTTGATGGAAAACAGACATTGGCTTTTCAATTGAAACCTAAGGTCAGCCTTCTCTTTTCTTTTACATTTTGGCAAAAAAAATTAACAGTTTTTATTACTATTATGACTATTATACAGCTTGTTGGGGCTATAATTGATATCTTGCTCTTGCTCGATGCGCAGATAGTGATACTGAGAGTGTCCATGCATTGCCATGGCTGTGCAAAAAAAGTTGAGAAGCACATCTCAAAGCTGGAAGGTGAGCACGTATAAGATGATTTTTTAATATAAATGGATGCAAATTCAATGCTACCCATCTCTGAAAAAAGTCAACTTTATGATTCTTTGATCTCGTTTTAGTAATCAGTCTGTGAGTTATGCTGTGGGCATTGAACAAAATTCTGATTCCGATTTCTAATAATGGCCTTTTTTTAACAGGAGTGAGGTCATACAAGGTAGATCTGGAAACCAAAATGGTGGTTGTAAGTGGCGACATTCTTCCTTTGGAAGTGTTGCAGAGTGTTTCCAAGGTTAAAAATGCAGAGCTTTGGAATTCTCCCTGACCAAAAATTCTGCACAAACACCATCAGCCTCGGCAGATTCTACAAAAGTCATTTTTCTCCCATATCTCACATTATGCAAATGGAAATTGGTAAAAAGTTAATGTGATTGATAATTTGATAGAAGTTTCACATGAAACACTACTAGTTACAGGAAAAGCTGAAGATCCGTTATGTACAGCTACTCTGCTAGCTTTTAAAGCAGATTAATATAGTAATTTGTTATGTGCCCTTATTATTAGCAAACAAAATAATGCCATTACCAGCACACTCAGAATTTCTATAATGCATTCATATGGATAGTAACCATTAGTCAACACAAAGTAAGATACAATAAGATAAATGTAATATTCGATACAATAAGATAAATGTAAAATAAAATAAAGAATGTGATAAATATATTATTGAATTTTAAAATTATATGAAAATTTTCTAGCTTAATGTAGTACTATACTATATATGTAAGCACGGAGAAACAACGTGTCCTTATTACTTCGTTAGCTCGATTGGAGAGCACCTTTCTAATTAAATTCAAGTTGGGCCTGAGGTCAGGCCCAAAGCTTGTGAACCCAAAAGGCAGAACAGAAAGTTGGTTTTCCCTTACATAACCGAAAAACGAAATCATTCATTTTTTTTTTCTTGGTATATACGTTAAGATAAAACTCGAAAAACACAAAATCATAAACTTTACGTATTTAAAGTAAATATTAAAAGGGATGGGTGGGACAGAACGAGTTACTAGCCCACGGCTCGTTATGAAAAGAATAAGCAAGACATTCATGTAATAGTCTCAACCACTTCATATATAACTATTAAGTTTCACGTATAGTTTCAATCACTTCGTTTTGTTAAAATTATTTAATCAAATATGAAATTTGCAAAAATTATTCAACCACTACATATAATTAAAAAAATTATAAAATATAAAATTTATCATTAATTAAATAAAAGAAAATCAATTAAACGTATGTAAGTCGACCGAGACGCACTAACCTAGTCCACATAGGTTAAGTACGAGTCTAAATTATCACTCTTAATGTTTTTTAATCAAATGAGTATAAAAATTGTTTACATATTTATATTTTGTGTATATCTTTTTTAAGAAAAATAATATTACAAGGTCAAACATTATAAATTATATTCTTTTTTAAAAAATGTTACCAACTGAAATAAGATTCATTAAAAGTTATTTATACTTTAAAAAATATATTTTTGGTTTTTATAAATAAAAGGGAAGAGTATAATATATATATATATATATATATATACAAATTAAGAATAGGTCAATATAAGGTGATACATTATTTCTTTATATAGTAATAGCGTTACAAATTTATTTAAGAAAAATAATAATTTATGGAAAATGATAGCATAGAAAGAAGATGTTAAAAGTGATACGAAGATTGTTTTGGTGTACGTTATAGATGATATTTGTACATCACAATCAATCATTCCTTTTTTTTCTTCACATTATTACCATAGAAAACCACTTTTTTTCAAGTAATGACGTCACGATGGTTAACATATAATAAGCTGAAGATATAATAAAGTAATACTGCATATATTATATATAGTTCATATAATAATTTGCATAATGATATTTTATTAATATATGCTCTGCTTATTATTTAAGATGTATCGTAATTATAACTCAAATAAAGTCCAAACAATTATAGGTTGTAATCACAGCCACTCAATTTTTAGTGATCGTATCCAATGGTCATTAATTGTTATGATTACATCTCATATTAGATAACTTGCAAAGGAAAAAGTGTTCAAAATTTCACTAAAACTTGAAAATAAGGTGCTATATTTTCCAAATTTGTTTTTTTTTTTACATTCATTGAATTCGTATTTAGCAAAATACAAGTGCCTCATTTTTCGATACTATTTTGACCTACCCGTTTATGCTAAAAGTTTGATTCGAATACCTTAAATATACATATAAATGGGATGTTCCTATCTAGCATATACACAGAATATTTATTTTATTTTTTTTAATTGTATTTTTAAATTACATCAGTTTAAAACCCTTTTTTTTCTATAGTACATGAAAAAAATTGACTACTGTAACTATTATAATATCATATTAACACACGAATCCCACAATATAAAAAACAAATAAATACAACAAAATCAAATATGTTTGACCATTTTAATAATAGTAAGGAAGAATAGTAAAAATATACTAACTCATCCACAAAAAATTAACTCTACGATCTGTTTTATATTACACGATCGTATATATTTGATTTAAAAATATGTATAAAATTAAAAGTTAATATAAGTATTAAAATTTAATTATTTATAATAAGGTAGCATGGCTGTTTACATAAAAGTTTGTTGATTTTTATTTAAAGTTATATCTAACATAATTTTCAAGATTTGGTTGGTTAGAGAGAATTTTAGGAAAGTGAATAAAAAAAGGTAAAAGAAATAACTGTAATCATAATTGTATGGTTATAGAGAGAATAAATAAGTTAAAGTTATATGTGTGATCTAAAAGAGAATTAAAGTGATAGTTAGTAAATGATCAATGACACTCATCAATGTCATTAATGTCAATTTGTCAATTTAATAAAAGGATTAACATTATGCTATTTTAAATGAAATTGGAACTTAATATAATATAAACTTGAATTTCACATTGAATAAAACAATAATATATAAAAAGGACTCGAACTTTTAAGATTTTAAATAAAAAATAATGTACTACCAAATCTTTCAAATATGTCATTCCTTAAAACATGTATTTCAAACAACAATTACTATTATTTGAAATGTATCCATACAATGCAACATATTCATAACTATAAACTTATATGATATTCCAAATATTTAACTAAAAAAAATAAAGATAAATTAACTCCTCGTATTAAAAATTCAGAGGATTACGAAGTACTTCTACAAAATTAAGCAGCTAAATGAATTGGATTGGACTCATATTGATTTTGCATCTGTTTACATTAGCTAAACTGATCTAATTATTTTATAACAAAGTTTTCTATGTTTGATCTGCGTAACTTTTCCCAATGAGATTAAGCTGGATGAATATACTCATTTATTTTAAAAAATAAAATAACACTTTTAAAATACAAAATTTATTTTTTGATGGAGAAAAATACAAAATTTGGTTATTGAATTTAATAAAAAAATAATTTAGATTTGAAATGTTGCATTTGTGCATGAAGGGACGAGAGTTAGAGAATTGTCAAATCAGACAAGCCACTGGGACGGCTGCGTCCAAAGTAATTCAATCCAAACCACAACAAAACGAAAAGTGGCAATGAATCAATCATCAAATCATAGTCCAAAACTACTATTACTAGTCTTTTCATATCAACTTCGTCGCTTAAATCATGTCATTATAGGAAAATTTTATACTACTATTTTTTTTATGTTTTAATTTAGTTTTTATTTTGATAAATATGATGTAATTAAGTTTTTTTTGTGTTAGTAATGGGTTACCAATTTTAAAGAAATATCACATGTTTTGTGGATTTTTTTTTTAAAATAAAAATTTGCAAATTGATATTGTATTACGAAATTGTATTAATATAATGTAATATTGTTATTGTTTTAGTCTTAATTTAGTTTTTTTATTTTTTTTTTTTAAATTTAATATTTTTTTAAAATTAAATAAATTTTTTTCTTTAAATTCAAACCAAATTTAATTTTTATATAAATGTTATATAAATATTTTTATATTCAAATTTATAAACTAAAATTATATTTAATTTTAAATTATTTATCTAGACTTATTTGAAAAATATAATTTTTTAAAAAGGAAAAATGCATTTAAACTTTTTAAAATATAGGATTTACATGTTTTATCCTAGATTTTAAAAAAATATTTATTTATCTTTTTGTTAATTATAATAAAACAACAATTAAGGGTGATTTGTCTCCATAAGTAAATTAGAACTAATAATTCAGGTTCTTTTAACAAGCGTTAATTAACGTATTCGTTTAATCTTGAGACTAAATCATAGCAGTTCACACAAAAAAATATAAATATAGAATCACCTTAAGTAGAAAATTATCTTAAGAAATAGTAACCTATGTAACTGTATCTGTGACTTGAAAAAGATACTTGTATGCTTTCTGAATTATTATTTTATTTTGGAATTTTTTTTCGAAGAATAGTTGCCATGCATGCTAATGCAATTTTTGTGTAATTATTTTCATATTTTAATATTTTATTTAGTCAAAGTTTGCAACCGAAGAAACTATACATTCTCTAATTTCAGTGCCTAAAAATGGATATATTGTTTGTTAAATAATATTCTACAGTAAAATTAAGTTATTCTAAGAACAAATTTTAAAATATTTTCTTAAACGAATAAAAAAATGAAAAAAAATCAATTCATCGGAATAACTTATTCCTTCTCTTATCAAATATAATTATTGAATGTCACAATCAATTATGTTTGGTGTGTATTTGAAAAATTGTTCACCTTTTCTCAAAATGATTATATCATATAATCAACATGACAGGATCTAGAATCCTAAAATTTAAAATATACATTTAAAATAAAAAATAATCACCTATAAATTGAAGAAAGTTACACATTTTGGGATGCAGAAAACATCTATATAACACAGTTAAGTTTACACTGGTATTTAATATGGTCACAAGACCTACTATATAAACATTTTTTAAGAAAAAAAATACGATTTAAGTTTGGGTTAAAAATATTGGTAATTTATAAATTTAAATGTAAAATTAAAATTTTCATTTTAAACTTTGATAATATTTTAATGATGAAATTAAAAAAAATTATATTTTTAACTAATGATGTTAATATTTTATAATATGTTGAATGATATTTCAAATTGATATATAAACTAAAATATTTTAAAAAATGTAAACAACTTATATGTAAATCTGAAAAGTAATAGCTTTTATATAATGAATTTGATCTTTAAATTTCTAAAACATGTGAATTCAATTTCATGTTTTTTTATCATCGTCTGGAGTTAAAAGTAACTAAGTTTAGGTAGTCTTCAAAGTTTAAAAATTAATTTATTAACATAAAAATATAAATCTTTTTGTTATCAAATCAAAGGGGGAAAAACTTCAAGAAATAGACCTGTAGGAAAAAAACACGGATTATATATATATATATATATATATATATAATAATTCAAATTCTCACCTCTTGTAGATATTATTTTAATTTTTGTAAAATTTATAAAATTGTTCATTTAATTTTTTATCTAAGCAACATATTTTATAACAAACTTATTTTAAATTCTTTATAAAATATTAACATTCAGTCACATTATTAAGTAGTCATAAAGGTATATGCTTACTGTACCAGTAGGGACCGGACGTCAGATAGTCCGGACGTCTACAATGACCAAACACGCTACCCTTTTGTTCATCATCAAGGGATTGGGCGCTCGCGATTGTGCAACCTTGCCCTCGTCATCCGGATAAACAGTGATGAGACAGGCCGGTCATACCGCCTGCTAACCATGCCGCCTGCTAACCATGCCGCCTATAGGGATTGTCTGCTTGAAAAGCCAAACTGGGAGACCGCCCGACCATGCTGCTAATTAACCAGATTTAAGGTAAGTTGAGGTTAAAAGCTATTGGGCTGAATTTGGGCCGTGATTAACTTCTCACTAATCCCAAGCCCATAGCGAAAACTATAAATACAGATCCAGGATGAGTGGTAGATAGGTTGCATTTATTGCATATTTATTACTTTTTGATAGAAAAACGTTATTACTCTCAATTGACTTTGGCATCAGATAATCTTTCGCATGTCTCCTACCCGCGCACTAAGGAGGAAATTGAGGAGCGAGTACGGAAGACCGGACACACAGAGTACGAGAGTACGAACAGAGGAGGACGTGGAGACATTAGACGACACATCCCTTCACATTCGAAACACTTACAAAGAGAAACATAAATTATAATCTTCTATTATGTAAAAAAAAAAAAAAGTAAAATCTTAAACCATATATCATAAATTTAACATTATATGTGTCTAATTTAGTTATTGTTATTTAACATAATATGAAGACTATTATTCATTCTCCCACTTATAGCAAAAGCAATTAATCACTGAAATTTAAATTTAAAATGTCCTGTTGATATACTAGGACAATAATATAGTGTTAGGCTTACCAGCATTAAATGCTAAATGTAGTTCTTCAATAAATCTTGCCAATTTTTTTTTTAAAAAGATATAATTTATTATTTAAATAACAAATTGAAATCAATGCATAACATTGTAGTTTAATAATAAAATAATTCTGAATTTACTGTCTTGGAATGTCTACTTGGTTAAAATGTTTTACAAATTTGAAAAAGATAGTACTAATATCAACATCTCTTGTTATAACTAAAATAAATATTTTATATTATTTAAAGAACAACCTAATTATATATTCAATCTTTTACATGTCAAGATTTTAAAGAAAAAAAAGTATATTCAAAATATCTTTTCAAAATTGGATGTTACTAGAGAGTATTTCATTTTATTTTAACCTATATTTAACAGCTAAAAATTAATTAAAGAGTTACTGATATATGATAAACGAGTTAATAAATTTGAGCCTGAAAATTTGTGGAACAATCACATAAATTAAAAAAAAAATCAACAAAATCATTTAATTAAATAAAAATTTGTTATAAAATATAACAGTTACAAAATATTCTAATAAATTAATGATTTAATAAAAAACGTGTCATAAAAATATATTAGAGTAAATTATGAATATAATTTAAAATTACACTTTTCCAATATATAATACAGTTAAAATAATAAATAATATTAACAATAAAAAATATTTTAAAAAGTTAATAAAGATTCGTCTAGATTTTGACTATCAACTGTCCCACATTTTTATTTAAACCAAAAATAAATAATAAGAATATAAATATTAACATTTTTGGATAATGTTGGTTTCACGCGCAGAAAATAAAAAGGTTAGAGCACGTACCAGTAATAGGTGGAATCACTCCTTTATGCACTTTTTTCCTGTACGCAGAAAGTAAAACCTAGCTACTCCTATGCACAATCATCAGTTTCAGTTTCTTTAGGTTGTTAAATTAATTTTACATGACAGTTTTATCCTTTGTATACTTTTATTTTTTATCACCCCATTTTGGAGAATACAGTAAAATCATTTTAATTGAATTTCTTATGTTTTATATGTTATTTTCTATAAAGAAATGCAAAACATAGGAAGAAGTTTAACAACTGACATTTTATTAAATTAAAAAATTTCCTTAATAATTACTATTTTATAACAGTCACAGTTTTATGTAAGGAAAGCTAGATTAAATATAAATAATACTATTAAATGATTTTGACAAATTAAGAACTGAGTTTGAAAATAATTATTTGTATTCATAAATTCTATGTTTGGTAAGTGTGTTAATTTAATATACCAATACTCTAATCTTAAAATTTGAAATTGTTTGAACAGAATTAGAAATAACAGATTAACTGTGTGTTAGATTGAAAAATTAGTATTAAAGGTTATATATAATATGGAAATTTTGTTTCACTGATGCAAAGTTCCAAACTATGAAAAAAGATCAAGTTTTTACTATTTAAACTAATGAGTAAATTGAATCTGGCTGTAAACAAAACTTACATAATGATTATTAAACATTTAAGATAATAAAAACAATAATATTCTTTACTATTTTTTATAACCAATACCATACTAGATAGTTAAGTATTTTTTCAAAGATGAAAAATGTAGCTGTTAGATTTTGCCAAAAGTCACTTTCTTTGATACAATGCTTAATCAAATGTACTACCCATCGAGTTTCAACCTTGACATTGTTTATAAAATGGGAAACCTAATTCTCGAGGTGAAAATAACCTAATAATTCAATCATCAAAAGATAAACGATAAATCGTGGCTATAACTATTACTTTTTATTACTTCAGTTCAGAGTATTTTTTTAATCATATTGCAGAAATCATTATTCTAAAACAAGCATGAATCATAAAAATAAAAATACCAATGCTGAAAATGACAACAAAATACAAAATAAATAAATATATACATACAAGTTTAGTTTGACTACCTATAACTTCAATAATAAATATTTTATATACTCAAGGAAAAATAAACACAGTAAATAGTAAAAAAAACTTATAATCTTGATTGAGAAGCCATTAATGTAAAAAACCAGAGAAAGAAAAATCTAATGATTCACCTATTATGAAAAAAATTCTCTTACCCCAAAAGTTTTAAGTATCTTAATTGCACTTTAATGCGTAAAAGAAAAAACTTTTTATATATCTTCTTGTTAAAGGAATAATGATACTTTGACAATATTTTTTTTATAACATTTTAATACGGTCTATGTGATTGATTTATACTGGTGTTTATGATTATTATTATTATTATTGATTGTGGAATAATTTTGGACTACGTAGACAATATTAAAATATTATCAAAGTATCATTGTACTATTAAAGTCACAGTAACATTCCCATCTCCAACTTTACATTTCCCCATCAGGAGTTTCACATAGTAATACTTAGGATGCTATCTCAATTATAAAAAAAGGTTTTCTTGAATATATTTTAATTTGTTTTTTTTATGTATGTTTGACTTAACAAATATTTAAAACAAAAGTTGAATATCAATTAGAAAAAAGTCAACAGTTAATTTTGTTATAATATAAAGGGAAAATAATTACGTTTAAAATAATATATATATATATATATATATATTAAATTTTCTAGTTATCATATTAAATGTATTCTATTCTAACAGACATATTAAATAGTACACTTCAATAAAATTTATTATCTCTTTAATCTAAATATATATCCATTAGAATAATATTATACATTTGAAATAAGTATTATTTCAATAAAAACATTAAAGCACTATATTAATTTTATAAATACAATTAATATTTTCAAAATCATTTAATAATCACTCATGTTATTATATTTAAAAAAATTCTAAATTTTCTTAAACTTTGCCGAAAAGTCTTTAGCAACTGATTTCTCCTAAAAATAAATCCATACTCAAAGATCATATTTAATTTTATTTATATAAATATTCTATTGTCGAGTATATTGATAAATATGGCTAACAAACATAAAATATTATAATAAATATGATAATTGAGGTCCAAATTTTTTACAAATAACTCATAAGTTTATGAGATTCATCAACCAACCTTTCATCAATAAAATTGAGAAAGATACAAATAATAAATAGATATATTATAAATAGACCGATAATTATATTATATATGTATTATCAATTGGTATTGAATATTTCAGTTTGCGAGGACATTTAGGGCCTTTCACGTGAATGTTATAAAAGGGAAAGGAAACTAAGAAAAGAAAAAGTATGTACTGTGTGTTAGCGTAAATTAATATATAATTTATAGATAGAGAAGAAAGAGAAGATGACATGAGACAGTGATGAGAGTGTGGGAGTAGATGTGTAGCGGTAACCGTGCAACTGCAGAAAACCCCAAACCATTGTTGCTTTCAAACTACTACTCTCCCCGTCCACGCGCTCCCCCGCGCGTGCCCTTCGCCGCTTTCTCTCCCTCTATAACGTGAACAACTGGGACAAGTTCCTCTCTCTCTCTCTCTCCAACAAATAACAACTAACAACGAAGATTTTTCTTCGCCTTCGATTTATTAATTCATGCTCTTCGGAGCAAAACGATTTTCACGCTCTCAACGAAAACCTCTCTTCATTCTCCCAAGGTGCGTTTTTCTGCAGATTCTGTTCTTGACTTTACCCAAATTTTCTGTTTCTCTTTTTTATTATTATATATTATATATTATTTATCATTTATCATTCTATTTTTGCCTAGTTTTTCGGCTCTATTTTCTCCGCAGATTTGTTCTTCAATATCTTCGTACGCTCTTTTTCTTTCTCCTCTATCGTTATGTTAATATCTGTAATTCTGTATTCGTTCATATTCATGTATAGGAGTTGTTTCCTTTTCTGGTAAAAAGGAAAAATTAAGAAAAACACGCTTTGATTTCACTTCTTCTCAATGCGGACTGCACAATGCGTGTGGAAGAGGCTGTTGAATCGCGATGTGTGAGGCTTTATAGAGCACTCTTCACTTCGGTGTTCGTCTTTCGTATTATTTTATAGTATACGCATGTAAAAATAAAGTAAATATTTTTGTCATATTAATCGGGTGTATGGGATGTTGTTCTAGGTTTTTATGCTATTTGCTTTATGTTCATTTTAATCTTTTTCACGAGGCATTGTGGGTTGGATAAGTTTATTTTGTTTATGCATGATTTCAATTTTTTTCCTTTAATTTTCTGTGTTTATTTTGTGTATGGAACATATTTAATTTGATTTTCCTATCCTGCATTGTTGTTCCATTTATTGCGGGTCTATTATGTTCTATTCATGAGCCACATTCTTGTATTTGAGCTTATGAATTGTCGTTGTTCCTATAAAATGTAATGGTGTTTTTGTTTGTTGAAGTTCAAGTTGAGACGAACAAGAAAAAACAAAACTTGCGTGTTAACATTGTTAGTTGTTTTTTCTTGATCCTGAGCAGCTGGAATTTTAGCTAAAGCAAGCTGCTTGTCGTGTTAAACATTTGTCAATTACCATTTATTAACTTTATTTGGTGGGTTTCGTATATCGAGACTTTACTTTGTAATTTCTTTTTCTATATATTTAACGCTGTGGAGTGGCAAGTCTTACATGACACAGTTTTGATCTTCTCACCTGTATAACAACGTAGTAATGCTATATCTCTGTATTTTTTTCAGGAAAGGGCCGCTTAATCATACTTAATGGATTTAGAAGAGAAGTTCCTGGTTAAAGGTATGGTCCTGTGCTTCTTCAGTATGCTCATTTAGAGGTTAATGTCAGTTCGTTTTTTTTTTGTGTGGTGTATGTACTTGAGTGTTTGCTTGTGTAGTTTTATTATTCTATTTTGACGTGTTAATTCATTGAAGGTAAACCTTGGGTATGGTATAGTATACGACTGAAATTTGAGTTTAGGAAAGATGAACACGTGATTAAAAGTACTATTACCTACGTTGAATGTGTGTCTAGTGTTTTGGTTACGGTACCACGTACCAGTGTTCTTCCTTTGAATGTCATGCTGCCATCTATTGCGATTATGTCTAACTATGCTGTTACTTGTGTTTCCTTTCCTGACAAAGACTATGTTTTGTACAGTTTCAGTCCAATGCATGATATAAATATAAATTTTTGAAGTGGCAACTTCACATTTAGAAGGGTTTTTGACCATATATCATTGTTTTAATTTATATATTGTTTCCTCGTGATTTATCGCATATCAATATCTTGTGCTTGCTTGATGAGGAATCTTGAAACCACAATGTTCCAACAAGATGGTGTTGAAGCTTCCTCTGCCCTTTGGGCTTATCATCTATGTGAATTTTGTTTGACCCGTGTGATAAAAATATATTGTAGTTATTGGTAAAGTAAAATATGGTTATCCAATGATCTGATGTGCCTTAGTACACATATTAGAGATTAATTCTGCTATTTTCTCAGGGTCCAGTGCCATTGGTGTTATATCAGGGATGGGCTTGTAATATCTTTTTAAAAATAAAGTATGAACACATATGTTACCGATTAGTATAGTTGTATTTCTCCCTAAATCTGAAGGATATTGTTTTGGAAGACAATTGTACCAATGGTTTGCATAAGTGGAATATCCAATAGCCTCCCCCTTCTCTTTTTTATTTTAAATTTGGAATGATGCTGTACTAAGGGAAAAAACAAAGACTGGCCTATTGTATTGAAATGTTTTACACTGTTAAACCTTTATCTTACCCTATTTATGAGAATTATAATAAAACATTAATCGTAATACTAATCAAAATGTGTTAAAAGTAACTCAAACTTTTGTGACTATATTATGGCAGGTTATTAAAATTGTTGAGAAAACCTTCTATGATTATTTTTTTCTAATGGGATATTTCTTGTTTTTCCATTTAATGATCTATAAGAGTATCCAATTATTTTCCCCTTAAACTTGGGGAGTTAAATTTGATCTTTTTTTAAACTGAGGATGGAAATAAATTGTCAGTAAATATTTTTACTACTTTGTACTGATTTTCCATTTTAACTAACTACTTGGGCATAACATGTTGTGGTTTTCATTTTACAAATCCATGAGTTATTTGCAGCTAAGAGTCCCAAAAACTGACCATTTTACCTAAGAAGTGTAATCTATTTGGCGAAGATGCATTAATGATTTATATTGACATCTCTAACAATCGTTCTCATGGGAGAACCTTTTGGGCTCGAAGCATTTACAGTTACCATGAACTGGTCCACCTACCTTGTAATGAAATTCAACTTGTTATTAAGAAATTCTGGGCAGAAAATATCAAACACTAGATCAGTTTGTCTCGAGAGTTTTTGATGTCATGGTATGAACTAACTGTTCTAAAAAATATTCAAGCAAATTACGTATGATTTGTTCATCCTTTTAATGCATACAGTCAGTAAGTTAGATAGTTGTGGTTTCGTAGAATTTCTATCTTTTTCAATGAGGCATTAGAGATGGTCTTTACTCGATGCAGAAAGACACTCCTAAGGCACTGATCTCATGTGGACCCTTTGAGTACACCGAACTGAACTGCAATTAGAAGCTGGGATTATATCTTACCATAGTGTAAATGTTTACTTAATATATTTTTGTTCATCTTAACAAGTACAATGAATTGAATGAGGTACATCATCCTTCTGCTGAAAGCTATCATGTTTGAAAAATTACGTTTCATTAATAGTGTGAGATTGATATATAATTTGTTTATACGTTTAAGGTTAGATTACAATAGTAAGAAATATCCACTTTTAATGATTATAATCACGGAGCGGTTTTTCTAACATGAGACGATGATTACTTATTAATCTATTATAGGGATTGATCAATAATTGCATTCCATATTTGTATGACATAATGTATAAAATTTCAAATTCCAATTGATGTCATTTGAGATATAATGGGATAATGAAAACAGCTTTTTGGTTTGTACTTTCAGTTGCACAGACCCCCTATTACATATTAAGGGTCATCGAATTTATTTGCCACATATTAGCTTTGGACGCTTTTCCATTAGATGCCACCATAGTAGTCAATTGGATGCTATAGCAGAGTGGAGCAGCTCTAGAACCCTACAGGACTCAAATATCAGAGCCGTTTTCAATAGGGGCCAAAATAGTGCTTTCCACATGTTATGGCAGTGATACCATGATTTAGATTTCAAAAATCTATTTCTACCACTAAAACAACACCGGTTCAAGGTTTTCTTGATAAAGCTGCGATTTCTCCCCCATTTTCTATTACATTCTTCACTTCATAGATATAGTATTTGAAAACCTTCTCTGTTGACCATTCCATGAAAAGGTGCCTTGATCCTTCTCACTTTATTTGAACTTTTTTTCCTGTCTTATGTTAGTCCCCATTCACACTGCTATTTTTTTTTCTAATAGTTTTCCATACAAAATCACGACGCTACTGAACCATCATCTTTCATTATTTCACTTTATTAATATGTTTTATTATGCCTTATTGATGCCAATTATGTGTATAAACTGTGACTAACTATTTATTGTGAGTTTCTTTAGTTTTCTTTTTCTTTGTTTGAGTATTCAGTTGTCTAATATATGAACTAGTTGTTTGTATTTAAAATGACGAACATCTTGCTATAGTTGGCAATGTTGTGCCATCTGAGATCTATGACAGTGGTTGCCACGTTGTTTCTATGAAGTTGCTTTCTTAGCCATGCCCCCCCAACCCCGCAATCAATTTTCCATGTAACCTTCCATTTACTTAAGGCATTTGATTTAATTAGTGTGGATTATCGTATCATATCAAATTATATGTAAATAGGGAAACGAATATATAACTTTTAGTTAGGGATTCTCTTATATTGTACCGTTAGTTAATTTATTCCCTGATTATAATAAAGCTGTGTGTGGAATAATACACACTTTTGGTAAACCCTATATAGAAAGCCTGTTGTTGATACTTGGTCTGCTTTACAAGTCTTCATTGTGAATATTTCTTCTGATGTGAATATCCGATCCTATTATTTGGAATTTATTAAGAAGATCACGTCATAAATTTATCCATTTTCAGGATGGCTCGAGACTTGTATCTGTCCTATTCATGATAGCTTATAATCTGGGTGTTTAGTTCAAAATCTGTGCAATCTGTCTGGAGGAACTTGATTCCAGGTCTTTCCCTTGGTAGATATTCATCTAGAAGTAGAACTGCATTAATTGTTTTGTATTTGTGTTTCTCTGGCTGGTCACCTTTAATGATTTTGCCTAATGTTGTTTGCTATTAGCATCTCCTCTTAACTTAAACCTCAATGTTTTTGCAGATTTCAAAAGCTTATAAATTTTACAATGGATTGCTTCCATTTTGTTTCTGTTGACGGAAAGGGGAATGTTTCATATAAAGAATTTTGTCCTCTAAATAGCTAGCAGATGTATTATCTTGTCAAATGGTTTTGATTCACAATAGTGTCAAAGCTGTTTAAAGTATGCAACAGTACTTGGATAACATGTAAATGTGGTCAAATTTTCTTGTGGTTTGCCCATGATGATTTGTAAATTGATCTCCTTAATTAGCGCTTTCATATGGAATTAGCTATATAATTTGGTGTTGTTAGTTCTGGTTGCCAGATGTTTGGTTTACTCAATTCTTGAGTGTATCATCCACGTACAATGGTCTAAGGCGCTTATAAGTGCCTTAAAACATGGGCAGAAGTATGACTGATTTATTTGTGGAAAGAAATTGAATCAGTTCTATTGTATTTGATCTGAAGGTTTAATCTGTCCCTACTCCTAATGGTTTAACTGTTCAAATAATCACTCTTACATGCACATTTTTTTTATGGAACCTGAAGTCAACTAATAATTTATTGCGTTCATGTTGTACTCCTACATAGTCTTAGTCTATCTCTGCTGTTTGTCTTGTCTATGCAAGTCCTAGTTTAATCATTTGAAGTTTATCTATTGCTGTTTTTCCCAAATACTACAACAATTGTTTTTCTTTTCTGTCCAGTTTCTGGTGTTCAAAGCCTTTCTTCCAGTGTGCAAAGTACTCCAGAAAAAAATGGCCATTCAGATGGTGCTTCAAAAAGTTCAGAACTCCTTCAACAGTTCCTAAAATGTGGTCTGAAGAAGGAACTTCTTCGAACGTCTTTTGATAAGGACAAAAAAAACATTTCAATTAAAAGCAGGATGACTGAAACTAAGTCAACTGGGAAGATGATTAAGAAACAAGACACAAAAAAGGTTTCTAGTTTCAGCCACCAGCCATCTAGAAAGCAGTCTCGGAAGGGTGAAAATCCCACTCGACTCATACCTCCTTCTGACCAGTCTTCTGATTTTGGCCATTCAAACACTTGGATCTGTAAAAATGCTGCTTGTAGGGCAGTTCTGTCTATAGATGACACATTCTGTAGAAGATGCTCTTGCTGTATTTGTCACCTTTTTGATGATAACAAGGATCCTAGTCTTTGGTTGGTATGCACATCTGAGTCTACTCAAGGGGACTCCTGTGGGTTGTCTTGCCATATTGAATGCGCCCTTCTACATAAGAAGGTGGGGGTTGTTGATCATGGGCAACTGATGCAACTAGATGGTGGTTATTGTTGTGCATCCTGTGGTAAAGTTACGGGGATACTCGGGTAAGTAATTTTGTTTACATGTACGGTGGATAGTATTTGTCATTCCTCCTTCCACCTTGTTATTGATATACTGAAGTATTTTGTTGTCTATAAACATGATTTTCAATAGAACACTGGCATTGTTTGATTCATCTAGCTGACACTTACCTAATGACTTGGTTGTTTTTGTTGTTGATATATGCTATACTAAGTTTTGGTGAATAACGGTTTGGGTTTATGATAGAAGAAGTTTATTTATTGGAGAAGAATAATGTTAAATCACTCACAAAATGCACATAATTTGCTGTCCTAGACTCAGACTTTTAGGAAGTAGCAGAGTTGTGTCCAAATTACTGGAAAACAATACGCATGTACCCCTTATTCTCTCCTATCATACTTGCATCAACATAACAGTTAATCTAATAATAACATAACTGCTGATGATAGTTATTATTACACCAATTTTAATATGTTTGTAAGTAAATTTCTAGATCCATTTTGGCTTGGTGATTCATGTTTATTTATTTCAGATGTTGGAAGAAGCAGCTAAATATTGCTAAGGATGCCCGACGTGTGGATGTACTCTGTTACAGGATATATTTGAGCTACAGGCTTCTGGATGGAACCACAAAATTCAAAGACTTGCATCAAACAGTACAAGAGGCGAAGGCTAAGCTGGAGACAGAAGTTGGCCCTGTGAATGGCGTTTCTGCCAAGATGGCTCGAGGCATTGTCAGCAGACTCCCTATTGCCAATGATATACAGAAACTCTGTTCACTTGCTATTGAGAAAGCTGATAGCTGGCTTGCCACTGTTCACAATGTAAATTCAGATTCTACAGGTTGGAATAATGCTCTTTAGCTTTTTTTCTTTTTTTTTTTTTATATACTTTGGGGGAGGGGCTTAAATTTCTGACTTTTGAGTCTCATTTATTCTGGACATGATGGTATATTTATAACTCGCAGGGGGTTCACTTCCTGCTGCTTGCAAGTTTGTTTTTGAAGAGGTAACAACTTCCTCCGTGAAAATCATTTTAATTGAATTATCAAATATATGTTCTGAGGAGATTAAGGGATACAAGCTTTGGTATTACACGAGTCGGGATGAATCACCCACCAAAGATCCTGTTTCCGTGTTTCCCAAAACTCAGAGGAGGATTTTGATATCCAACCTCAAGCCTTGCACAGAATATACTTTTCGGATTATATCTTACACAGATACATGTGACCTGGGTCATTCTGAGGCTAAGTGTTTTACCAAGAGCATCGAGGTAATTAAAAACAACCCCTCTCCATCTGTCGCTATGAATCATGAAAAAGAGAACCTTCTATCTAGGGGCAATTCTTCGGGATCCAAGATGGTGCCAAATGACGCAATGGGCAACTATGGATTCAAGGTTCGAGACCTTGGGAAAATTTTGCGTCTTGCTTGGGCTCAAGAACAAGGTTACTTGGAAGAGTTTTGTTGTGCCAATACGAAAAATTGCTGTGGTCAGAGTGAACGGTTAGATAAACCAAGAATTCCAGAGGCACAGTTGCCCTCAGTTTCTAGAGGCCTTGATTTGAATGTTGTTTCAGTTCCTGATTTAAATGAAGAGCTAACACCTCCTTTTGAGTATTCTAGGGATGAAGATAATGGTTGCTCTTTGTTGCAAACTGTGGAGGGGGACGATGATGCAGCTTCTCATGATCTAGAGAAAAATGGTTTAGCAAGATCACATGGGAGTGGGGATTCTCAAACCTGGACCCATGGGCCAGCAGGAGAAGTATCTGCTGTTGATTCACGCTTAGATATGTGCAGAAAAAGGTTAGCAAGCACAATGGAAGAGACACATGATTGTGACAGCACTTTAATTAACGGTTCTCCATTACGCATATGTGATGGTTCATGTTCCTTGGATGAGAACTTTGAGTATTGTGTGAAAGTAATTCGTTGGCTAGAATGTGAGGGTCACATTAAACAGGAATTTAGGTTGAAGTTGCTAACATGGTTTAGTTTAAGGGCGACAGAGCAAGAACGCAGGGTGGTTAATACCTTCATTCAGACTCTTATGGATGATCCGAGTAGTTTGGCAGGGCAACTGGTAGATTCTTTTTATGATATTATATCAAACAAGAGGCAAAAAAATGGATTCAGTATTAAAGCCGGGGCATCAAATTAAGGGTGAACCCACCATACAAGTTTGTCATTTGCTTCAAGCTTTCCATTTTATCATTTTCTGTCCAAAAAAATCACCCTCTGATTGTTTTTCGTTGTACGGGCATTTTCTAAAATTAATCCATCTTCCAAGGGATTCATTTTTGTTGCAGACAGGTTTGTCTTGCTCAAAGGATTTTGCAATGATGATCGCAGAAACAGTAACTCATTTTTCCCAGGAGGGAGGGTTTATGGACACGAAGTTTCAGGATGTAGGGGCATTCATTTCTAAATTGCTGCAATTGATTTTGGTAATGAATTTAATTACGGAAGATGTTAGTATTGAAACTTTTCTAAATTTCTAAATTTCTAAATTTCTTCTCATGACCTTTATTTGAAAAAGGTACATGATTCATTTGCTGATTTGATTTTTATGTCATTCTTTTGACATCTTTGTTCCCCGCACTAATGAGCACTTGCTTCAACCAATTGTGATTTTCTAGATGAGCGGTTCATCTGATTACGCTTAAAATAGGTATCGGAGATCTTAACCTACTTGGATACAATAATAAACTAGGTAAATTAGTCAAATAATTTGAGGTTACGTGTGGCATCAGACTGCATGCATGCGAGGGTTCATTTCGACTATGCTGTCATTATTCATTATATTAGTCTATCTCTAGAAAAGTTCTTGTCTAGATATTTATTATTACTAAAAAGATGTAATAAAAATAATGACCTATTTAAATAAAAAAATAAATAATATCAATATATCACGTGCATTTTCAGATGTGACTTATCAATATATCAATGATAGTATTCATAATCAACTAACAATGATTTAAATGTTTGAACAACAATCTTAAAAGAATGAGTAAGAATTATATCTATCATTTGAATTTGTTATCAATGAAAATCTACACTTTCAATAACATCTTTTGTAACATTGTATTGAGGGGTAGGTTTTTGTCATTTGACAAATTGAACAACTAAATCGTGTACAGGTGAATCAAATTATATATGCAATTTTCCTTGCAGCATGCCTTAACTTAATACAAAGAAAGCAAAACCTCACCAATGTCTTAAGTTAGATTATGTAGAGATTAGTACTAATCAATTTGGCTCCGATCAATGGCTGTCAATCAATGTATATAAATCTTTATTTTCTGAAATGATTGCATGATTAGAGTTACTAATAAGGCAATGACTATTCCTATTTTTAGGGGTACTACGATTTTGATAAATGTTTTATCAAAGCATGCGTCTGCACTCGTGAAATTGAAAAGCCGCAGAGTAACTTCTCTGTTGGACGTGTGGAAAGGTATCAAATTTGTGATGCAACACCTCGTGAATCACCTATAGTGTTGTGAACTTCGCTTAGAAAAATGTTAACCAATCAATATACCTAATAATAAAACAAAGTTTTCATAATGGAAAAAGTTGTTAAAAGAACATTTTCCCTTGTAATTATTGGGGGACAAGATTTTGGTTCATTATTTGGGGTATGAAAAAGGCATATCATTTAATTCTTCTGTGCCTTTTAGCGTGAAATGCTTTTCAAAAGTCTACCATGCAAGCCTTATCCCAAACAAGAATGAACAAAAAGATGAAACACGAGCAGGGTGTTGAAGCGAAAAAGATTAATGAGAACAAACACGGCCAAAATACAGCACAAACACTCAAGTCCGGCAACAGGAGGCTCTTGCAAAAGGAATTTGTAAACTTGTTTGTAAACAGTTTTAGAAGATCAGACATTATGATGTTTGTGATTATTCAATACAAAAAAAAAAAACTTACAGCTGCTGTTAGTGTTTCTATATGTTAAATGTTTTGATGTCGTATATGTTATTTGGGGATTATATTTCGTATCGTCTATGTACATAAGTATTCCCAAATCATGTAAATGATCATTTTAGATATAACTAGATTTTTCCTTTAAAACAAAATTAAGAAAAACACAAGTAATTTAAAATTTTATTAATTTAATCAAAAAACTATTTGAAACTGACATAAACATTGTTACAAATTATATTGACACTGACATTTTACGATTGATTTTTATGTTAACAAAAGAATTAGTCACCAACCTTCTTGTGTAAATTCCCCTCAAAATGATAGTAGAATGAAAATGTAATTATTTGTTAAATATAACTTGAACTCTCATAAATAAACGTGTTTCCCACTTACATGATGGATTACTTTTCTTTGCATAGAATTTTTGTTTTCATAATTTAATATTGTTTTTTCATAAACTAATATATAAGAGTTTTTTTCTTAACTTACCCAAATATAATTTTTAATTCATATACAAACTAATTTAAACATATAGAAAAATTATTTCATATTTTTCTGAAAATACTTATGAATAAATTTATTGAACACAATTAGCTTTTGGGTAAGTTAGAGATTGATTGAGACAGAACAAATAGTTACAAAACTAATCATTCATTGTGAGAACTCATTTGTGAGCTTGCTATTATTGCCTATGAATAATAGAAAATGGAACCCTACCATACCTGTCGTTTTAGATTTCAATAAAATTTGCGGGTTCCACCATCCTCTATGGAGGAAAATTCTTATTGATCATCATTCCTTAGTTATACTTTATTTTCTTCGTCATTAATAAAATCATTATGTCGTACTTATATGCCTTTAATAACTTTATTACTCCTTCAATTCCTAAATAAAAGACAATGACATATTTATTAATTATGGATAACGATTCTAAATTATATTAGAATAATTTTTTAGTTAAAAGAGTTAAAAAGAGCTTTTATTTGAAGAAAATGTTGTTAATGTTTCGATTCCAAATATATTAAGATAATATTAAGATTAATCATTGTATTAAAAAAATATTATATTATTTGAAGTATGAAGTTTTTTTTAAGTCGAGAGCCAAAAGAGTTTTTTGTTTTTATAAATAGAGTTAATGTTTTCATTCAAAGTCTTTTGAAATAATATTGTTAAGATTAATTATACATTCAAGAAGTAGGAGTTTATAAAATCATATTTTTAGAGTTGGTAGTATGTTTAAAATGATGAGATTTGATTATTTTATTTAAAAAGTTAAAAAATAAGTAAAAGTTTTATAAACGAGTTCTACGGTTTAAAAACACACAGTTTCTCTACAAACTTATTCTTTAGAGCTCTCATACTTCTCTCTAGGTTTTCTCACCCTATATTCATTTGTTTGAAAATCGAAGACTCTTATAGTGATCATCGTGATGAGTTCTTCACTTTTGTTCGATTAGTTTCTCCAATAAAGTAAGTTGACTTTCTATATTTTTTCTTAGTTAGCTCACATGTGGGGTTTGAGTTTTCTATAAGGGTCCTTATTGATCAATGATTCTAATAATATGCTCTGATCATGGTTGTGTTGTTCCTAGGTATAAATAGAGCATCTAGCTAGCTTGAAAGGGATTTAGTACTCTTTGAGTTGTCTCACTGGTAAGGAAAACTAATTGCACTGTGTTTAAAGTTATAGATTTATTGAAATTGTTTAATTGTATGATTGTGTTATGATTTGTTTGTGTGATTGAGTTGTGTAATGAAATATGATAGGTTGAACTGAGATTAGGTATGAATTTGGCTTACTTTGATGTGGTATGATGAGATTTGAAATGTTTGATTTGTACTGCAAATGTGATGCATGTTGTGTAATTCAAATTGGTATGTTTTGATCTCTATAAGTGTTGTTGGACTGAATTGGTAGGGTTGGAATAACATTCTGTAAAATTATGTTTTGCATAATTATGCAAACTTGCTGGATGAGGAACTATGTCGTTGGGCGAAGGCAAAGTCAAAGAGCTACTGACTTAGTGGTAGCTGGGTGAGAATATTCTCCAAGGCGACTCCAAAGTTCGAGAGTTCATTGAATTGGTGGTAGCTAAGCGAGACAAACTCGCTAGGCGACTTTTTGAGGAATCAAACTTTGTGAGTTTTAGTGCTATTTTCATTGGACGAATTATCTAATCATTGGACAAATGGGCCTTTATATGTAACATGATAGTCTTTATTGAAATTTTTTTGGGATGGATCAAGTATGTGATGTTAATTTTACTATGTTATATCCTTTTACACAATACCTTACCGTTTCTCTGTGTTGTTGTTTTGTTTTGTTTGTTAGCAATGATTACCTTAATTTGTCTGAGTAGATGGAGATGCAATTGAACCAGTTAAAAAAGAGGGAGATGCAACAATCTAGTTTAGGTTTAGTTTCTTTTGTATAAGACATTTTGAAATACTTTGATGTATCATATTTTTCATATATGATTTTCATTAGTCGTATAAACTCTTTTTGTCTTATGTTTACGATGTTATGGTTATTCATTGGACAACTGTAATAGCTTTTTATCTAAATGTTGAATTATCTGTTTTTAATTATTGACTTTGTGATGCTCTATTTTAGTAGTATTGATCTATTAAAAATATAAAATGTTTTATAAGATTAAGTAAAAAACACAAAGTCAAATTATTTTTATTCTCAACTTTTAAAAATAATGTAAGACAATTAAATGTATCTAAACACGAATCCATTAAAGATTAATAAGATCCATCATATGTATCTGGTAGAAAAGGAATTCAACGAAAAAAAAGGCTTGGTTAAAATGAAAAAGAAGAAGAATAAATTCAATGATATTGATTTTTCATATGAAATTATTTTCAACTGTTTGAAAATACTCAAAGGAGATGGTTTAATGGACAGAAGTGGCAATAAAGTCCACCAAATAATTTCAAAAGTTTGAATAATTTTCATATGCAAACAAAATGTTACTTTCTATAAAGAAAATTTGCGTGGTTCATGTGACCTCTTTCGTTATAAGCAAATTCTCCATGGAAGGTAAATATAATTAATTAGTGAAGTGATTAAAAAAATGGTTGAAAATAATAAATTATAAGTATGACTTTATTAAAGACTTTGCTTTATTAATTAAACAATTTTCATTTATGTATGAACTTCTAAACCTCTAAAATAGTATACATAAATCTCTCCGTATACTTAATGAAAAACCTTAATTCATCCTTTTCTGATTTTTTTTCACAAACATTTACAAATAAGTTTACGCAACCGGACTCTAACATCAATTGGGTTTATAAATATTTTTATAAACATAATTTAAATTATGTTATTTTTAATTAAAATAAAGAAACATATTTAATGATTTATTTAGTGTTGATAAATTAAACACAATATCTCTTTATTTTATGAACGCTTTTTTTCCTACCACATATTTAGCTTCTAAATCAATTTCAAACGAACTTATTTTTTACGTTCTAATAAAATATAAACATTTTTCTTTTGATTTTTTTCTCGCGAAAATAATATATTATTAGAAATATTTATTTTAAAAAAATACATGTATAATTTGGAACTGTTTTTAGTGATTAGTAATAATTAATACTAGTATTTGGTAGAGGAAAAGGGTTTAGTTGGAATCGCGCTATCCGCGCCGTACGGAGTCATCTAACATAATGCTGTTGGCGTCAATCGCATTGCCAATTTTTATTTATTTTCTTAAATAAAACGCATTAAACTTTAAATTTTTAACTTGTTTTCTTATAGTTTAATTAGTTTAAATATTTTCCATTAAACTCAAAGACATATTTTTGTTTAATACTGTTATTTTTAATTAAATTTAAAATATATCAATACAATAATAAATAAATAATAAATCAATAAAAAGATAACGTATATATTATAACAAAATATTATAAAAAAAAAACAATATTAAAACATCTTTTTCCTAAATTTAAACAGTATTTTCATGTGAGCCATTCATGTCTATAAAAAGGAAGTAATAAAGTATGGTGGTGTTATCAACAAGAAACTCTTCATTATTTTAAACATGGCAACAAGTAAAAAGAGTCTTTGGGAGGCTTTGAATGGCAGAAGCGAAGGATCTGGCGCTGAAACGTTGGTGTTGGCTCATGGCTACGGAATGGAGCAGTCGATGTGGGACAAAGTGGTTCCCTTGCTTGCCGAAAGCTACCGTGTTGTTACGTTTGATTGGGTTTGTGCTGGAAGTGTGAAGAATGAGAAGCTCTACGACCCTGTGAAATATTCCTCCTACGAAGCTTTTGCCGATGACTTGATCACTCTGCTGCAGGAGATGAACCTCAAAGATGTCACTTACGTCGGTAGCTCCATGTCTGGCATCATTGGTTGCATTGCTTCTGTCAAAACTCCTCAACTCTTCAAAACCCTAATTCTGGTTGGTTCTTCCCCAAGGTATCTTCTTTCTTCTCTTCTCCTCAACTCATGCTGATTTCGTTTTGCTTCATCTCTATTTTTCATATTTCACATCTTTTTAATTTCTATTCACTTATTCTGATGGTTACTGTTTCCTGTTAGTCCACCAATCAGTTAAGGATTTGAAAAGTCTATTATATTACAAGTGAATGCATTGTCGTTGCTTTTGCCTACAGTTATAAGACAGTAGGAAAAAGAAATAATGTCTAAAACATAAGATCAAAACTTATAGAGTAAATGTTAGATGATATATGATAAGGTTAAAATGGTTATAAAAGAATAAAATTTTGTATTTTTTATAAAAAGAAGTAAAAAATAAAAAAGAGTAATATTAAATGATGAATATAAAAAATTTATATATGTTAAAATATTATTTTTAAATTTTGGAAGAGGTTAATTTAAACGTTATATTAAAGCAAATTGTTTTACATGTCATTAAAGTCAATAAAATATTTTCTTTTATCCTGAATTCTAATATAAGGAAATAACTTATAATGCTTGTTAACTTAAAGTACAGTCGTAGTTTATAAATTTATTTGTAATTTTTAGATTGTAAACTGTTTGATTGAATAATAACTTCCTTAATGTAATAAAAATTAAAAGGACAAGTCCTTCTAACTTTTTGTTGGTATATATATACTATATATACATAGGTTTCTGAATTCAGATGGTTATGAGGGAGGCTTTAACAGGTCAGATATAGAACAGTTACTGTGGAACATAGAAAACAACTATGAAAGCTTTGTTTCTGCATTCGCTTCATCGATAGCAGATCCAAGCAATGAAGAAAGTGTGAAGAAATATGAAGAGGGGTTGAAGAATATGGGAGGTGAAGTTGGTCTCCCCTTAGCCAAAACCATATTCTACTCTGATTGGAGAGAGATGCTTGAGAAGGTGGAGACTCCATGCACCATCATTCAGACCAAAAAGGACGCTGCTGTTCCACACAGCGTAGCACTTTACATGCAGAACAAAATCAAAGGGAAAGTTAGGCTGGAAATCATAGACACAATTGGCCATTTTCCCCAGATAACTGCACACCTTCACTTTGTCCAAGTTCTCAAGGCTGCTCTTGGTTCATAATAATTCATGTTACCAAGAGCCATTTATGCATGGTTTTTGTCCAAACCTTTTGTGTTCTTCTTTCCATTTCTAAAAAAGTAATGCATCATCGTTTGTATTTCATTATAAACTTTAGTTTTCTTCCACTTGGAAATGTCATTAATATGAATGGCAATCTCCCCTCCAACCAGCACACCCCTGTTTTCTGCCATCCGTATAGACACTCCATTTCCTTGAAATTTCGATATTTCGTATACATCTGTAAGAGTCAACTTCACATGTTTCCTTGTACGTGATGACATATGTAAGAGTCAAAGGAGAAATCAAATTCACATGTTTTCTTGTACGTGTTTTCATTTGTAAGAGTCAAAAGGAGAAATCAAATCACATGTTTCCTTGTATGTGTTTACATCTGTAAGAGTTAAAGGAGAAATCAACGGGTTTTTTTTTTTTAAGAATGTAGGTAAATTTGAAAAAGAAGTTATGGATATAGGAATTTTTTTTTTGTTATAAATTATTTAGTTGAAATTATTTTATAATAAATTTAATTTAATTATAAAAATAATTAAAACCATAAAATTTATTTATTTAATAATATTAAAAAAACTTTAAATATTAATTATATATAATTTAAAATATTTTATATACATTTAAATACATTATTTAAAAATTATAAATAATTTTAAATAATAGAAAATAAAAAAATAAAGAAGTCGGCACGAATTTTTTGAATTTTAATTATATAATTACACTAATTATAGTTATAAATTATTTAATTAAAATCATTTTACGAAATGGACGAAAGTACGAAAACACCCTCATTTGTAGAGCTGTCAAATGAGCCCCTTTAATAAGATTTGGCCCTAGCCCATGTGGGTTGGGGCCAAAAAAGCCCATAGGGCCAAAAAAACTCTTTACTAAAAAAGCCCACAAGGCTAAAAACCCCCAAAGCCCTATAGGCCAGGGCCAGCCCATGGGCTTTCCTTTTTACAAAATTTAACGTCTAGAAACATAATATCATCATACAAGTAATCACAAATCATATGTATTTTTTATCCAGCTTTCATTTATCTTTGTTAGTAATAACTTATAACCATAATTGATTCATGTATAATTATATTTTTTTACCAATAAAATTAATTTTCTACTTCATAACTGTTTCTATATTAATTAGTTTAATAATAATGCTTTTATACAATTATTTCTTAATTTTCAAATTTTATTTTGATAATTTTTTCATCTTAATTTTGGTTTGTAAATTTGACGATTCAGAGATATCCACATAAAATAGGTTTAAAAGTTAAAAAATTTAATTTAATATGTAAAATTTTGATGGACTAACGAATTTATTTATTGATGGTAATCTATTTTGTCACTAGTTTAAATCAATATCATTCGATTAAGATTTGTGATCAAAATTACATTATTTTTAATTGGTGTGAACATGTTAAAATTTTGACTTAATAACTTTTTTAATTTTCCAAATTTAATAAAATTAATATTTATTATTTACAAATTTTTATGAAACGTATTATTTAGTCATTTACATCAATTTATATATTTTTATGTCTTTTCAATATATTTTATATTATATTTATTTGTCTTTTTTATTAGTTTCTTATTAAGAGACATTGATGTAATTTATTTATTATTATAATTATTATAATTTTTATTTATTTTATATGTTAATAATTAAATACAATAATAATTTGAATTTTAGTATTATAAATTATAACATTATATTTATTTAAAAATATTGTATCTATTATTTAATTATTTTTTATACAATCGGCTCAATTATGATAAATAATTTAATAAAAACGATCTTTGTTGGATAAAGATAAGCATGATTTTAAAATAGTAATTTAATCTAAAAGGTTAGAAAAAAATATGATTTTATAACCACTAGGATTACATCTAGATCTTGTATACTGACATATATGATATTTATAAGAATTTTGCCTAACAAGGATTTTTCACTAAAAAAGTTAGTTCTTTTTATTACGTGAAATTAATTTTAAACTTTACAAAGTTTGTGGTTTAATTTTTTAATGTATATATATATTATATTATATATATATATATTATATATATATATATATATATATATATATATATATATCTATACAAAACATTCAACAAAAGAATTTTATATGACAAACTATAAAAAATAAAAATTTTACACCGATATTAAAAATTTATCCAATCAGTAGATTTAAATTTAAAATCTATCCATAATTAATATTTCAAATATTTATATAGATATCAGAATTCGATTATTGAAAAATCGAATTTTCAACTGTGTTACTTTTATAATTTATTTTTTGAAATTTTTTATTTTCTTTTAATAAAAATAATAATAATAATTTTCTTTTTTAACTTTCCAAAATAATAAAATTATATATTTAAAATATACTTATAATTAAAAAATTATTTTAAATAAGTTTTTATAAAATCAATATTTATACATTTATATTTAATTAAAAAGATATTAAATATGATGTAAATTTTGAAAATTATTGAACTTGTAAAGTAAATAAAAGAAATAACTAAAAAAACATTAAAAGTGAATTAATTTAGTTTGGGGGCTAGCCTCATCCTAACCCTGCCCCAACCCACTTTATGTGGGGCTTTAGGGGTTGGGGCTTTTAAAAAGCCCCCTATTAAGGGGGCTAGAAAATTGGAGCTTAATTTTAGAAGGGGTTAGGGTCAACCCATGGGCCAGGGGTTGAAATGACACCTCTACTCATTTGTTAGGGTAACTTGAGGAAAGTAAAGAGGGGTAAAATTGTCAATGGAGAGGAAGGTTCAGTCTGAAAAATGTGATGGAGAAAGTGTTGTATAACACTCGATCCAGCACAGCATACAACTATGGAAACGCAGCTTCACGTCCTCTCTCTCTAGACTCTGCTATAAACGCCGTCGTTTCTAGAACTCTGTTCCCTTCGCTTCTCTGTCTTCGTAACAGAAAGGGGGGAAAATAATTAAACGCCGATTTCGCAACCAATTCTTCTTCCTCGAATTGGACAACCAGAAATTGGATCTCAGGTCAATTTCCCCACCTCTTTCTCTCGATGCCGACGTAAACGAATCAATCAATTCTGTTTTTCGTTTTTCCGTTGTTTAATTTGCAGAGTCCAATTTCTTATATATTTTTAATCAATTCTTTTTCTTTCTCTTTTCAAGTTGGAGTTTGATCCAGGTTTATCTTTATTATTTGATCATGTTATTTTTGTGAGTTAAATATGTTTTTAGTCCCTAAACTATTGGTCGTTTCTGGTTTTCGTCCCTCTTCCAAAGTAAGGTACAATTTGGTCCTCATTTTTTAGAAATACGTTCGTTTTAGTCGAAAAAACGAACGTTTTGAGGACTAAAAACAAAATTTTGAGGACTAAAACGAACGTTTTTCTAAAGAATGAGGACCAAATTGTACCTTACTTTGGAAGAGGGACGAAAACCAGAAACGACCAATAGTTTAGGGACTAAAAACATATTTAACCCTATTTTTGTTTATTAATTATTTATGGGCGTCATTCTCGACCTTAGAATTGGTGGTGGATACAATACGTCTTAATCCCAAAAATATAATATAAAACTATATAATACTTCTATTTCAGAATGAGACCGAACACTTGGAGGGAGACCGAGACCGAGACGTCTTTAATTCAAACATAATCAAATTGAGAGAGTTACTCACTAGTTGTGAAAATGATCGAATACAATAATACTTCTCAGATATCAATAGAATCGAACGTTATTTTTCAAATGAGCCAATTTAATGAACTGATTCTTGAGATTTTACACCGAACACCATAAAGCCTAGATCGAGTACTAAGACTCTAGACCGAAACCAATTAAGACAGATACTGTAGGACATCAAATAATAGCACTTGACGGAATCATATGAATAAACCGAACGCCAATAAATACTTAGCTTCTTAATGAGTTAAACATCAAGGAAACCGAATGCTAGTCGAAGACCGTGCACTGTAGAGAGCGAACACTATTGATCTTATTATAAAGATAGATTACGGAAATGAGAACTAGCGCTAGGTGTAAGACCGAACACTTACTTAGTACGAGCGTTTGGTGTAAGACAGAGCACTACTTAGTACGAGCGCTTGGTGTAAGACCGAGCACTACTTAGTACGAGCACTTGGTGTAAGACCGAGTACTACTTAGTACGAGCGCTTGGTGTAAGACCGAGCACTACTTAGTACGAGCGCTTGGTGTAAGACCGAACACTACTCAACTTATAGAATAAAAGCTTGATAAATATCAGATATTATTTAACTAATGTTCAAGAACGAACGAAATATACAAATACATATACATATACGAAAGTTTATAATCAAATATCAAGGAACGAATATCCTTGGTTGAATGCTTAAGTACAAATATTACAAAACGAAACGAAGACGCTAGTCTTCAACTAGAATTCTCTCCAAATGAAAGAATCCAGTTCCAACCGAGTCCACAAGAAAACCAAACACTAATACCAAACACTTATTAAGAACGAACGCTACTGAGAACGAACGCTTGTATAATTGAATGGGCAATACTAACTCTCGATAACATCCTTACCCATTTCATGGCTTTCATTAATCATCAATACTTTTAAACAACATACCATATTTCATCATCAACCAAATCATCAAACACAATATCATTTCAGTTTCTCATCGCTTAGATTCATATACTCATACAACCAACAATGCAGTAACAACCAGATTTCATATTCATTCAGCAATCAACGAACATGCATCCATTCAAATCAACAAAATAAATCAAATTATATAAGTTTCCCTTACCTCTTAACGTGACCGAACGCTCACAGATATGGTTACTGGTTCACCACTACAAATCCTTCTACCCTCAACGCTAACAACTTCCGAAACTAAACAAAATAGAAAATCCAGAAACTCTCAGAACAAGATGATTGATTCATGCAACCCATAAACTAGGTTTGCATGTACCAGGAAACCACACGGCTGAGGGAGAAATGAACTTACCAGCTCGAAATCGAAAACTGATCGGTTCAAACGAACGCCCTCGACGCCGGGAATGCTCAGGTGTGGTCTGTTTGATGATCGGAGGAAGAAAAGAGTAAGGTTTTGTAGAGAGAAGATTAAGAAATCTTAGAGAGAAGGAGGAGAAGAATGAAGTTTCAGAAGGTTGAAAAAGATGGTTGCATGCAGAGAGTGACGTGAATTTTTTGAAAACTTGGAGTTTTACTCCCACCGTCAAAATCGAACGGCCACTCCACTGCACACCTGTCTTCCACTTTCTATTTTCCAGTTCCCCTTCCTCGACACTTGTCTTCCACTCAGTTGGGATTTTGGTTGGATTTTTAATGGGTTTGACAATTATCAATTTATCACTGTGCAGATCAGGTTTGTGTGGAAGTCTATTCTTTTGAGTAACATATCATTTACAAGACACAAAGTTTAATAAAAGCTTTGTCTTAAACATTTGAGATGTTAAACGCATTTATGTCACACACTGTTTGTGAGTTGTATAAAATATTATTAAGGCTCAATATAGACTATTTGTTTATATTGTTTAACATTGTTTTTATCAAACACAACCTCTAGACAACTATAAATATTATTTCATTGAATATTTGTTTATTAAATTTTAAAGCAAGAATTATTAGACGATTTTATCTCTCTAGACGATCTTATCTTTCTAAACGATCTTATCCTTATTTTTCATGTTTAATAAACACTTGATGTTAAACTAAATGAAATACTTCTTGCTAAACAAATAGATTCGAAAGCAATATTTGAAAAGAATAAACCGTGTAGATTAGAGCATTTATAAACATATAATTTAGATGTTTAAAGGATGTGAATTAAAGCGTTTATCAATTAAACAAATTTGATGAGAACGTTTAAGGATTTTAAATGTTTATAGATCATAGTATTTGTAGAACCAGTCGGTGGAAATTCCAATACCACCCTACACTGTAAACCAACCATCGGATGTTTCTTTCTTAACCCCATTTTCTCTTTCCGCAACCCCATAAAAAGGTAATTCCCAGAAAATAGGTATATTGTAAAGTATTTCCAAATTTAAAATTGTCTTTCATTTTTGGACTTTTTTTAACAGTCTAAGATAACTACTCCGGAAGATGATTCCGAAACCCATAATAATCATTCAAAATATAAATATTTTGAAGGGTATTTCTGGATTAAAAATATGAGATGCAGAAAGAAAAAAAAGGAGGTGCTCGTAGAAGCAACCCTGACCCTCTCATGGCAATCCTAACCCTCTTTTATTACATTGGAAATAATAGATTCTAGCGGGCCTTTTCTTCCTGACTCTCCATTATTATTAAATGCACTTCACTAAGAGGAAAAGATTAAAAATATCCTACCCATTGCACCATGCAACGCTGTCGTTTCCCTCATCATCCACATTTCCACTGCAGAAAAAGAAGAAAAAAATATTTTGAAAAGTTCATTCTAAAACATATTATATATGTTTCAGAAATACGAAGAAAAAAAAAATCATAACATTTTAAATAGAAAAAGTCAAAATGTTTAAGAAAAGATAAAACAAATTTCATACGAAATTGATAAATCTAAAATATAATTAAGGTATTTTTCATAACACTCAATTTCAAAATTTTACTTTCATTTTATTGATAATGTAAATGTAAAAAAAAAAAACATTAAGAAAGATGAATAATAAAACGCGAAAAGAAGGAAAAAGACTGAACACCCGAAATAATGTAACATGGGGCATGGTTTGCAGTTTTTTGACTAATTTAACCCTGGAGAGAAGCGAGCGAAGAGTTGGGTGAGGGAGGAAATAGAAGAAAATTGAGGGGTAAAAGAGTGAGAAGGTAAAAAAAGAAATGTGTAACAAGCAGGTGGTAATAGAGGCGTATTGGTTTTCAGAGGTATATCAGAGAGAAGAATGGTAGTGGGTGGTGTCAGAGTTCACCGTTTTCTCAGTTCACTTTCTCTTTCTCGCTCTCGACCTTCAATCGCTGTCTCTACGCGACTATTTTCCGCTATGGCTGAAGAATTCGTGAAGGGAGCTGTTCATCCAAACGGCGTCGCTGTCATCACCCTCGATCGCTCCAAAGCACTCAACGCCATGAACCTAGGTTTTTTATCTTCTATTTTGTCCTCTTCGTTTCCCTAATTATGCGTCCTTTTAAGTTGAGAATTTTGTTCGGAGATTCGCTTCTGAAATCTGGACTGTTTAGTTGAGCTCGCTTTTATAGCAATACGCAATTATAGTGGAGCTCATCGATTAGTTGAAAATTAGTTATGTGATTAGTGTCATAAGGCCTTCGAAGATTGGGAGAGTGCGAAATTTGGGTTATTTGTATTGAATTTTTTGAGCGAATGACGATTCTGGGTATTGACTGTGCGACATAGAATGAGAAAAACTAGGTCTGGATCTGTTTATCTTTTGGTTTAAATCATTGGCCATTTTCAGTTGATTAATTATGAGGGCTTATTTTTTATTCATTTTTTAAAATTTTGATTTGCAACGTTTTGTGGTGCAGATATGGATGTAAAGTATAAAAGTTATCTTGATCAATGGGAATCGGACCCAAGGGTCAAATGTGTACTGGTTGATAGCACCTCGCCTCGTGCCTTTTGTGCCGGTATGATTGAGTCATCGGAGAAAATACACAATTCATTGATTTTTAATGCGATTCTTCATTGATGAATTTTTGTAGCTTAAATAAATAGATTAAAAAACGAGCTTCTTTTGCAGATATTCTTTTTTCAATTTGAGTCTTTTTGGTTGAGTGCTAGTAAGGTTTTGAGAGTCACCATTGGTGGTCAATGCAGGTATGGATATTAAAGGGGTTGTTGCTGAAATACAAAAGGACAAAAACACTCCTTTAGTGCCGAAGGTCTCATATTATTTGTTTTAATCTCAAATATGTAAATATACATTCCTATCCAGTTTCAGCTGTGATGTACTTCCTTGGATATATTGTTTGCATCTTTGTCAACATCATCTTTTCTCAATGCTATCCTAGTGGTTTATAGTTTGTTTTTCATCAAACAAAATTTTCTCTGTTCTCAATAACTTTCTTACTCGGTAACCGAGATCTTAGTTTATCCGCAGGTGGTGATGTGAAGCAGATAACAATCAAAAACAATCTATCAGATATGATTGAGGTCTAGTTGTGTTCTTTGTAATAATTATACATGCCTTCAGATTCATACCCTTTCTCTTTATTGAAACCATGTCAGTGCAAAATATATACCTATCCTATTGGAATATTTTGCACTTATTGACTAATAATGTCTATATTTCCACTATACCCTAGAGAAAGTATTTCCTACACTGTAATTTATTATATGTCATTATTCATGGCTAACTAGCTTTAATAGCTTCAACTTATAAGATAACTGGTAATGTCCAGTTCTTGAAGGATTTTTATGACCAATTAAGGAGGCTTTTGGAAGAGTTGGTTTGAGGTCACAAATGTAGTTTATAACCTTGTATGCTTTTTGAAAGCTTATTTCGATTAGCTTCATGGAGAAGTTCATCAAATAAGCTCTTTTTCTAATAACTTTAACCTAGCTTATTTGCTAAGAGCTTATGGAGTTAGTTTTTAATTAAGTTGTTCACCCAAATACATCCTAAATCAAAAATAAAATGTGCCATCTTAGTCTGTGATTGAAGAAGCTATCTATGCGACTTATTTTTTTCTATTTTTTTTGGGTAAGGCCACAATATATCCTCACTCCTGAAGGTGTGCAACCAATGCCTGTCCAGGTGTTGGTAGTATGTGTGTGGCTGTGGCCAGAATGTGCTTCCAGTTCAGGCCTATCAGTGCCCCTTCTGTCATTACAGGATTACCCTTTTGACAGTCTTTCTTTCCCTTGACACTGAACTTCCTTTGGGTGTTTTACTTTACGAGACTGCTAGAACTGCATTTGTTAAGTCTTACTAATTGCCGTCAACCAAGCAATGTAATCAAACTCAAGAATCTAAATAAATTCATGGAAGCTTCATAAACTTGTTTGAGACTCAACTCCTAAGAGTTTACCTACTGTTGGAGATCAGCGCATATCAATCAGAATCTGTTGGAGATCAGCATATATCAATCAGAATCGTCCCATTTTGATTTGTACAGCCCATAACAGGAAGGATTTAATTTAAATAAGACAGGTTTATTTCCTTATTTAGGTACAGCATTTATAGAGAGAATTATTTTCTTGATTTTAACAGATAGATTAGTGTCCAGGTTTATTCCCTTGTATTCTATTTATACCTGTTTTGTAATTTTCCCAAATCAGAAAATATACATCATATTTTCCACACCTAATATGAAATAATTTTAGAAAAGAATAATCATAACATTTTTGAAAAGATAAAATTCCAATTTCACAATTAAACAAAATGAAGTTAGAAAGTATGATAGAACAACATAAATTATACAAAAATGACCAATTTAAAAGTTAATGTGATGAATTCATCACACTCTGAAGTTGAGTGTCAAGACCACAAAATTTGCGATGATATCAAATTCGTAATTTCTCAATTCCAATTCTTAAGCCCTCAATTCCCAACTAATGCTGCAACTTTTGAGCCTAAAACAGTAAAGGAGGAGGCAAATGTGCTTGAAATGAAATGAGGTTCTGAAAAGAACCAAATAAGGGAAATAGTGGACCAAATGGTGCTTTTTTGGGGACTTTTTGGGGCCTGTTTCTGTACATAAATCAGACTTGCTAAATCAGCCTTGGAATCATTATTTTGTCCAATTTTTTAAAATCCTTGCCGAGTTCATCCAAGTTTGGCCTTGTCCAGGCTTCCTTGCAAGCTATTGCATATTCAGACCCTAATTCTAAACAATTTAACTTTGGTGTTTGATAACAATGCCATGACAATTATGCATTTTGCTGTATGTTGCATATTTGTATGACCTGTTAATCTACTACCTAATCGTAATTTCATCTTATATATTTTAGGTCTTCACTGCTGAGTATTCTCTGATATGCAAAATTTCTGATTATCGGAAGCCTTATATAAGCTTCATGGATGGTATAACAATGGGTTTTGGAATTGGTTTATCTGGTCATGGCCGCTATCGCATCATAACAGAGGTATGCTCACCTGGAGATAGTTGCCTAGTTTAATCATGAATTGTCATTATAGATCCTGCAAATGACTTTTCTTCTACTTTCTCATTACAGAGAACCATTCTTGCCATGCCAGAAAATGGAATTGGTTTGTTCCCGGATGTAGGTTTTGCTTATATAGCAGCTCAAAGTCCAGGGGAAGGATCTGTTGGTAAATATATTTTTTAAAATTAATACAACATTTTAAGTTCTTTATTGCTTTTGCAAGACTAGCTAATGTGTGGATTTGAGGTTGTTAAAGCACTGATGGTTCTCTTTCATGTTTTTTTGGTGCACGATCCTGGTGTAATCTGCATAATGAATACATGTTTGCTACACCAGTGAAGCATTCAAATATACTCTCAAGTTTCCGCTAAAATGATTTTTATTTGAAAATTTTACTAATTTCAGGCGCTTATCTTGGATTGACTGGGAAGAGGATTTCAACTCCTTCAGATGCAATATTTGTTGGTCTTGGAACACATTACGTACCATCTGGAAAATTAGGTTCATTCAAGGATGCCCTTTTGGCGACAAACTTGTATGTTACCTCTATCCTTTGACCAGCTATTAAGGCTCTATTTAAGAATATTGCCCCCATTGACTTGAGGATACACTGCTAGTTTTTCTCGTGGTTTTCTTAAATGTTTGTTGAAATAATCTTCCATTTCTATTGGCTTTGTCACGAAGTATATTATATGTAATTGCAACAATTGCATATTAACGAGCCTTCAAATCTTAAAGATATAAGGATCTTGCACAAAACTTATTGGTTATATAGTTCCCAGGATCCACATCAGGACATCAAAGTACTTTTAGCAAGATTTGAGGCCAACCCAGAGTCTGAATCACAGTTGAAATTGCTGTTACCTCAGATAGTGTCTTCATTTGGAGGAAATAAATCAGTCACTGAAATCATTAAGGAGCTAAAGAACCACCAGTCAAGCACCGACCCTAATGGTATGCTGGTTGACATGAAATGTCCCGATACTCACTGTTTTGTATATTAAAATACTGAATTACAGTTAATTGTCAGACTAGTTGTAATGTTGTATTTTGCTATTTCTAGTCGTGGAGTGGGCTAGTGAAGCTCTTGAAGGCATCAGAAAAGGTGCTCCCTTTTCCCTTTCCTTGACCAATAAGTACTTCTCTGCAGTTGCCTCTGCAGTGGGTAAGAATCACATGGAACTATCCACGGTAAGCACTCTTTTTTAAGGGCGAGGGTGGTTGATTTCCTTGTCTTCAAACTAATTTATGCGTATTCCATTTGCATTGGGAACTTCCAGCTTAATGGCGTAATGAAAACCGAGTATCGTATTGCCTTGAGGTCTTCACTGCGACATGATTTTTCAGAAGGTGTCCGAGCAGTGCTGGTGGACAAGGATCAGGTTCTCTATTTTTCTTATGTTTTGTATATTTTAATCTAGGAGACAAACTCCAATTATAGGTGTATTCTAAACCAGAAAATATAGTGTTATTACTTAAGATATTATCTGTGAAACAAAATCATGCCAAAATTATGCTTGTTCTTGGTGTTTGTATTGATGCTTTCATTCTTCCAAAGCTCGTAAAACACTTAATAATCAATTTGAAAATACGTATCTCTGTTTGATTATTTTTCAATAGTTATGTGTAAAAAAACTAAATGCATAAAATACCTACTTGGATACTTGTATTTTTATTGGTTGTTTTCCTTACCATTCAAGGGCTCTTCCGCTCTCATATCAAAGTACTACCACCGTTGCGCACCATCATCATTTCATTGTCTCTGCCAGCATGCTCTATTTCAAAACTATATGAAAAAAATTATCGAACATTTTGATAATTTTCCTCCGTGAGATAATTGTGTGAAATAATTTTGAAAAAGAACAATAAAATCAAATAGGCCCCATATATGTCATTTCTATGGGGGTATAAATCTACGGTTCTAACTTTTAAGTATTCAGAAATAATATCTGGTCCTTGTCTGTGCCCATATATTTTCTTCAATATATGGTCTATGTTGTTTCCAACTCCGGTGATATATTCAATAATGTTTTTCACGCAGAACCCAAAATGGAAACCATCAAGCCTGGAGGAAGTTGATCCGAAAGAAGTGGAAGCCGTCTTTCAGCCATTAGGACCAGAGGTTGGGGAGTTGAAAGTGTAAGTTTAGAAAGAAAGTGTACTCTTCTCATTTCTCAAATGCATTAAAGAAATGTTGGCCCTGCATAAAATAAACAGATCCTGTTTCATTCCAGTCCTGACCTAGCGTGACATTTATTGTTCACCATATGATAACATGAGATCCATGTTTTTGAAAGTCAAAGGACGATGTACCTATCATACCCATTTAGAAGAAACGAAGGCTCTGCTTTCCTTAATCGACATCTCTGAATGTACTAATTGAATTACACAATTTATCTTATATTGAGTATTTTCTATGATCTTTTCAATTTTATTTTTCAAATTAAATTTAATCAGTCATAATTCATCTATGTATTAGTGTAAGGATATACAGTCATTTTTAACGCACTTTTATTTAAATAGGATATACAGTCATTTTTAATGCACTTTTATTTAAATCCCTGGAAGTATTATAATATATAGAAATATATCTAAAAGTGATGTATAGAACTTTGTTTGTTCATTTAGTCTTTGAATTAGAATGTTAGATATTGTTAAAATGGTGACAAAAATTAAATTTAAAGAATAAAATTATTGTAAGTAGTTAAATCTAGGAACTAAAATGGAAGAATGTTTACTTAAGTGCAACGTTGACTTGAATGACGATTCTAATAGTAGGTCTAAAAGGGTTTTACCCTTAAATTTTAACAATTTCAAGAATCTAAATTGCAGTTAATTAGTTTTATTTTAGAACTAAAGTGATTGTTTCGTTAATTGATTTTCTTTTCACGGTTCAGTCATTTAATATTAATTTCAGTATTCTGTGTTATATTAATTGAACTTGATGAGACAAAAATAATTGAAAGTTGATTTTAACCCGCAAAAAATCTTAAAAGATAAAATTCTATTACTATAAAATATCTTTCAATCGAAATTGCTTTCAAAATTTATCGATAAACGAGTTTTTTTCTAAAAAAAAGTTATTTAATGTCACATTCATATATAAATAAATAAATAAATGTAACAGTAAAACTTAAACTTAAGATTAAACAGTTGGTTTGATAAAATTATTTTACCATATGAAGTTTGGTTACAGATGTAATTTGAACTTACATAATATAAAATTTACCTTTAGTTTTCTTTCAAATAATTTAATTAAAAAAATACATTTCAAAGTTATGATAATACCGATGCACATCGGATTAACTACTAACATACAACAACTATCTTTTTTTTCTCTGACGTCACTGTTCCATTCAGTCAGAGAATTGAGACTATTTACAATGTATTCTAACATTGTTTTTTAAGGTCTATTTCTTCCCCAAACATAAACAAAACAGGAATGAAAAAGAGATAAGATTTAATGGAGTAGATGACACAGGTCTGTAACCGGACAGGTATATACAGCTCCATCCGACAGTGTGCGAGACACAGGAAAAACTCATCACTAGGAAATAAATATGATTCACATCTTTTACCCACTTATTGAAGTGTGTCCTTTCCTTCTCGATCTTGGAGCCCTTTGATGTTTCTTTGAATTGGGCTTCACAAGCAGCAAACTTGACATAACATATGACAAAAGCTCTTCACGGTGAGAGAAGGTAAAATCCAAATGAGCATATTCAAATTCATTATATGACACATCCACACCAGCATCCTTCATCAATTTATAGTGTCTCTTTACCATTGAAGATCGTATTACCGTGTCTCTCTGACCAGCAACCAGATCAACAGGAATGTCGATGAGTCCATAATGTTCACCCAAGTCCAAAGGCTCAAGGGAACCATATATTTTCATATTATATGCACTCCCATAATCAAACATTCTAAATCTTCTAGTACGTTTCATCTGTGCAAGATGGAGAGCAACACCAAACGATACTCCTGGCATATCATTCATGTTGTAATGGGGTAATCCTAAAACCCCAACCCAATTTGAGCTGTCCCCGCCAGCAACATAAGCTACTAAAGTTTGAACCAATCCTCCAACTGCAGGTAGGTGTTGCAGGTCCCTAGCTAACTTGTTAACAAGCATACGGAAAAACCTTGTTGGTACATAGAAGGCTGGGAATATACGAGATAAAATAGGGCCCAGGAAAAACAACACATGCTCCACCGCAGAAAAGAGTACGCTTGAGTCATGATGAAAACCAGCAGGTGATAACAAAATCAATCGTGAAAGTCTATGGGGCTTTGATTTTAACCTACGCGTAACAACATACATTAACATAGAAGCTCCTCCCAAACTATGGCAAATTGCACAGAGCTTGTAAAGCTGATCGTCATTACTTTCCTCCTCAATATCAGGCTTACTAAGCCTCAATTCAGCCATTTTTACTTGATGGATTTTCTCAATCAAAGCAGGAATATCCTTCGTCCCATATTCATTGATGGAATACTTCCAGTATCTGCATTACATCAATGTCACAGGAATAAAGAATACGTGTAAGACAACACAAGACAAATGAAACTGTTTTGCTCTGAGCACTTACTCACGGGAGGAGATATTCTTGTTGACATGTTCCCTAGAAACCAGGCCACGAATATTTCCCAGAAATACGTCAAAGCCTGCTAATAAACAAACATCCATGCAATAATTCGTCAAAAACAGATATTATCTTGAGATGCACATACTATTTTGAGTGATGTAACATACCTTGATCATAGGCTGCAAAGGCGGGAGAGCCAACAACACCGTTAGATATCCAACTGAACCAAAAAAGTTTAACTTATTAGACTACCACTATTGTCATAACATCATTCTGGCATCCAAGCAACTGAAACAATAGAAAAAAAATTCACGATTCAGAGGGAGGGAATCTGGTACAGAACAGAGGAGGCAGGGTAAAATCTAAACAGAAAAGCTCTTCAGTCCTATATGTTATGCCAATATCATAACTAATAAAAGGATAGAAGATTCAGTCAACGATACACTAAAATATGATGCAACACAAATTTACCCAACCACTATTCAGGTCTCTACTTTATATTCACATGAGAAGAAATACTCTACAAATTAAACCCAGACTAGTAAAGATTGAGACGGCAACATTACTCACCCCATTGATGAATCAAAGATTCCATGCTGAAGATAAACAACTTTACGTGCATCTCGCCTGTGAAGTTAGATTTCAGACATTAGACTCTACACAAAGCAATAACAATAATCAAGTCTCCCTATTGTCATTTCTTCCAATGTTGTCATAATCATATATAATCTGAAGGATAAAATTGTGTTATAACTTTCAGAACCCTCTACCTTCACATAATAGAGTCCAGATGCCAACAGTGCAATATTTATTTCAGGAATGAGCCACAACTTTAAAAAGAATTATGACTACCAAAAAAAGCCGCAAATCAGATTCAATTCACTCCATACAACAATAGAAAAGAAGCTGAGATAAAAAGATGTCAAATGATCACGGTAAGTTCAAAATCAAAGAGGGTGGATGATTGCACTTACGGACGTCCATACTTTTCCCTAAAAAAATGTCTAACTTACCTAGGAATTCTTTCTAGAAGAAGAACGTATCCATCGGCAGTGATCACACGAATAGCTTCATATGGGTACCTGTGAGAATTAAAAGTACAAGTCATTAATTGGACAAGAAAGATCTTGAAACGAAAAGGATTGGTGCACACAACGGTCTTTACTTTACCCTAGCTCTGTTATAACATCTTGACATGTCCGGGCATCTGTGTTCAGAGACGAACGAAAACTGGTATTCCTTTCTGCAGGTGCTGAAGAAACAGAGGCATCCTCTACAACATCATTATCTGCTAAAATGGGCCTTTCATGAGATGAGAAGAACCTGAATAAAGTTCCAAGAGCTTCTGATGGGGAAAAAAGAACATGTATAGACTTGTGAATAACATCAAAAACAGCCTCTATAAATATCTCCATGGCCAAATGAAGATCCTGATTGAAAAAACAAGAAAAAAAAAACGCAAAAGTTACATACACGAGATTCGTCAGCTAAAACATATAAGGTCAGAAACACAACATAAAGTAATAAGGATAGAAATTTCTGCTCAACCTCTATGACCCCACGTCTCCTATCAGTGGCCCGATGAATAATTTGATCCTTGAGGCTTTGCACTCCATTGGGTGAATGTGGTTGTGAAGGGTGTTGACAACCAGAGATAGATCGTGGTTTTGACACCCTAGAATAAACTAATTGGAAAAGACGAAATGGAAGACCCATCAAGAACTGTAGAGGAATCAATATCCAATCCGTCTGCTGTCTACCGTAATCAGCAAAAGTAGCTCTGGGGACTCTAGAACTTTCAGACAAGGTAGTTTTAGGATATTCTTCATATTCATCGCCGTCTTCTTCTTCTCCAGATAAATATTCTTGGCTTGATACATCAGAATCCAAAGAAAGCTCATGAATAAACTGATTGAAAGAGGACACGCCACTAAAAGAGGCAAGGAAAACAATGTCAAGAACCGTGTACACGATTAAAGACAGGGCACATTATAAAGTCGTGAATGCTCATCCCAAATGTAATCCAATGCAAATTATAAACACAGTTAGTACAAAAGTATGTTCCACATGAAGTAAAAAAAACACTGAACACTTCTATTTCTCATACGGTAGAAATAAGATTTCACAAAGAAATATTTAACAAAACTGTAATGAAAACGAAAACAAAAAATTTACTTTTCCATCCAACGTGGAAAGCGTGGTCCACGAAAAGTTGGCCGGAGCTCCCAACCCTGAATACCTTCAAGTATATTAGCTTTCCCAGGTAGCAGTGCCAACACCAGAGCTGAGACACCGTTGATCAGTCTCACAATAATGTTCAACGACTCATAAGTAAACGTCTTCACCGACCTGCACCAAAATTTAAAGTTGGCCACTCATACAATTAAGTTGACAAAAAAAATCAGATAAAATTTGGCACAGAGAATCCCATTGTTCTAAAGCAACAATTAACATAAAAAGATTTAGATTAAGATGTGTCAAGCATTGGTCACTAAACATAATGAGAGAAAGGTGGTTACTCTTTAGTAACAGCGAGGACGTCGTCAACAAAACGTTGCATTCTGAATGGTTGGTTTGAAATAGAGAATTTGAGAATGATGGCAATGCAGCGAAGCGAAGAAGAAAGAGAAAGCGAAAGCGAAACAGAGAGAAAGAGAGAACCGATTCCATTCGTTTCTTGGGTTGCGAGGGAAACTTTGGAGGAGGTTAAGTCGGTGAGCGCATTAAACCGTCCCTGTCTCAGATTCCACGTGGCGCTTCTGATTGTGACTGAGTGATTCGTCTCCATCTGTTCTCACCGTAGATCACAGCGTCGACTTTCCTAGGCGTTACACTTCCTTCCATGCAACACATCTTGTCCTTACACATGGCTTAAGGACAGGGCATCATCATCCACAAAAGAATGACAATGCAAAAGTAATATTATGGCTTAATACCCTATTTTGTCCCAGTTTCGCTTGTTAAATTAGTTCATCTTTTAAAAAGTGCGTGAATTACGTCCTTACTTAATAAAATTTATATCAATGAAATCTCTCTCGTTAAATCCGTACAAACGACGTAATTGACGCCCTGTTAAAGGATGAACTAATTTGACATAATCGAGCGAAACTGAGGATAAAATAGGGTATTATGCCTAATATTATTCACTCAGCTTACCTACTAAATGTTTTAAATATTAAATTATTTAATTTCAATCAATAGTTTGAACTTAATTTATAACTTCATTTCATTTCAACACAGTGCGGAATTATAATTTTTTATTTTATTTTAATAACTCAAGTTTTGCATTTCACATGTATACATAAAAACAAAAGAATTCAAACAGATAATTTTTATTACATGTTTTTATGGATAAAATAAATCAATAATTATAAAAATATAATTTAATTTTTTAAGTATCATTGTTACTTTATTATGTAAATAATGCAAATATTTATTTTAAAATTAAATATCATTCTTTTGATCAGAATTTCTTCCAACCCACAGGAATAGAGATTCATCTCATTTATGATATATGATTATCATTTGCTTAACAAGTTTTCGCATAAGGATTGAACATAGATTGTCTTTACTTGGATTATCCCTATGTGTGAAAAAGTTAAATAAGATACATGTAAATCCAATGGGATTAAATCATACATTTTTTTATACAAAGTTCTTTAAATTTGATATTTTAAAACTTTAATATTTAATTTTCATATTTTTAAGTTTAATGATTATGTTCACTTTCACCAATAATTCAATTTGTATTAAGATTTTTCGTTGCGCTTATAAACTTAGGTTCTTATGGTACATAAGAAATTCTTCCAAGAACTTGAAATTCAAACATTATAAATTACAACCTATTTCAACAAATTTGAGCTCAGCTAGGTAAATCATTCAATGTAAACTGTAAGTAAACAAGGAAAGCAAAAACCAGTTTCCCAACAAAAACGCTGAGCTATTTTATGACTGCTGATTGTTAGGCTCTTCAATATCTACTATAGCTGGTGCTGCTGCTCCTACTGCTCCTACTGCCACTTTGTCTGTAGGTTCATTGTTTGTAACTGAGAAAGTAAATTCAGAAACCAAGGCCAAATGATCACTTCCCACCTTCTATTAATCAAGGAAAAGATTGGTCAGATGGTGAAAAATAAGTGCACTGTAGAGTGTAGAAGATGTAGTTTGACAAGATGATCCCACATAAGTACTAAGATCTACTGCACCTATTTCAATTCAAAAGCTCTACAAGATCACTAAATGTTATGAATGAAACCCTTTTTGGACAAATGGTGAGACTCTCCCAATCCGTAGAGAATGACCAATGTGAAAGCATAAAAAAATGTTGAAAAAGACCAAGCCATATCAAATTCAAGTGTGAAGACAACCACCCACAAACAAAAGTTTCAACCTTCCATTCTAATCTTCTGTTTTGTGGGATGCAAGTGGGTGGTCTAAAATACAGATAAATTTCCTCGAGCCTCTAAATTATAGGTCAACCTCTGAGCACCCTTAACATCTTAAACCTTAAATTTACTAACAATGTTTTCCATTATAATCTGGATAAAAGACAAGCACGAATACCTTGCATGGGAGGCCACCTGCCCTCAGGAGATCACTTATTGAAACGGTATCAAGAACTCTTATAGGTACAATACCGTCCGAGTACCTGCATCAACGGCAGTCAATCTTATACTTTAGTAATTGCCATCGATAAGGCCATAACAATCATATTTGTAACAACCAAAATATTTGGCAGGGTTTGATTACCATAAGTAATCTACAGAGCCAAGAAACTTTGAGTGATAGGAAGTTGCCAACGGTTCACCATTGAATCCCCGTGTACTTTTTGAACCCTGAAAAACTTTACAACATTACTATTCTGTTGGCACGGGCAAGGGGGATTAACTGTGGAAATCATATACAGTAAGAATAGGTTGGAAGGGAATAATTAGGTACATTAACTGTGGCATACGAACTTTTCAGCTTCAATGGATGCACAGCCAAATGATGCTGAGAATCTCCGGTGGCTATTTTTATCTCTTCATCTGTCCAACATTTTAACAAGCTGGAAACAGTAGATTGAGAGCATCATACTGAGATACAACAGAATAGCACAAAAAATTTCAAAAAACACGCATTCTTTGCAGTTAGCAGAAGAGAAAATGATAGCACAATTGTATTGTAGGTCAATAATATAAAACTCTACCAAGAGAAAAAAGGTCATAATGTCCAATTTATAGCACACTAAATCTGCCAAAGTGCATGTCTCGTGCAATAGTGTTAAATTCATATTTATGAAAGGTATTATAACACATCAGTAGATATGATCTGAAGAAAATAATAAAAGTGGTGAAAATGCAAAACTATTTCATCTGAAAATTGTATTCAAAGTCAGGCCTATTACACGCATACCCTGTCAGCTCGAGACTGAATAATTCTCTGATTTATAAGTATAAAATATACATGCACACATGCATTGTAGCTTTCCAATTGTAAAACTCTATTACTAGTACTTCTATAAGGCAAAAATACTTACGGAGAAGTTACACGAGGAAGTTGTTCGAAAAGAGAAATAGAAAGTAACAGCTATGCAATTAAAAGGTGTAAATCCTTAAACCACCGAATTTTCTTTCTTTTGAGTCTCCTTAAGCTCAGCCGTCTCCAGCTTTTGAAAAAGTTGAGATGCACAAGTTATTTTAAACTTATGCAAGAAATTTGATTCATTTTACCTTGTTAATTCAATTTATTTTTCTTCTCTATGTGCTTCATTTAAAAATCATCCAAGAAAAAGTACCCGTCTAGGGTGACAACTGGACCAACTGTTTCTTTATTCTCCCCTATTACTTGAGCAGGACGACACCGTTTCTGTCCAGATAATTCCTTTTTGTCATACAGCTTGACATTAAGCTGCAATTGCAAACCACACCCAGTTTCAAGTGAATGTCTTCAACAATACTACTTGCTTGTATTCACGGCATGAACAATCTTTTTATCATGCCACTAACAAAAACCAATATAAGGTGAATGTGATATACCTCAGATGATGACAAAAACTTATATATTCCACTCTGTTGAAAAACAATAAAAAAAGAGAATTCAGTTTGTAAAGAATGGAGAACTCAAACTAAATGAAAAATACTGTCTATTTTCTGGAATATGGCACCTGAGGAGTACTATTAAAATCACCAGCTAGCACAACAGGGGTATTACCCCATTTCTCAGAGAGATAATGTGCTCTTGACGAGAGAAAACGAATCTGCAATATTAAATATTTCAATTCCAATCCGCCAGTTTAAGGAAGGCAAATCTGACTTGACTACTGAAAAAATAGGTGAAATACCTAGTCGACTGTATTTCTTACAGATAACATAAGCACTTTTGAATTAGGTATTAGTAGTTATCTCAACTGATCTTCTAATAGTTCTTTACCAGATGAAAAATTGATAAGCTGAGAAGAGAATTCTCAATTGATAAAAAAAGAGGAAGGAACTGTGGGAAGAATACCAAAATTAACACATGCAAACAGTATGTGAGCAATTAATGCTTAAAACCCTATTCAATTGTATCAAGAATTATCTCATATTAAACATACTTCTTGAATATGTTTTTGAATTTAATAAAGAAGATTCGGCATCAATGCTAATTTCCAAAAGATTGCAAGCTATAGTAGGAAAGACATTTAACTAACATTTTCTTTGGAATGGGTGAATTAAACACTTACTTGACCTAATTTAACTTCTCCCTTGTTTGGGTTGTAAAGTACATGGATGTTACCAACTAACAGTCTTCTTGAGTAAGATTCACACATCTGCCTGTACAAGATGAAGTTAAAAATACAAATGACGACATGTAATAGGACAATATTTACAATAATAGCACTAAGACGATAAAAGATATGTACTGCTACTTGTGTCAAACTTACGTAAGATAATGTGCATTACAAAAAGAAAGGGGTTCCCAGAGGATTTGTACTTCATGAAGAGTCAATGTTCAATTGACAATAACCCTCTCTTCTAATCTTCTTCCCATATTTATATCAAACTGACGAACAAACCAACTTATTAATAGTCTAATAATAGTCTAACTATCTTAACTAACTCCTCCTTCTCCGTATATCCTAACAATACTACCCCTCTCTCCCAAAAATAAACCTTGTCATCCAGGTTGAAATTGTGGAAGCAAGGTCCTCCCAAAAATAAAAACCTAGAAAGAAGTCGTCGGTCACTGTTGTACAGCTCAACAGGCTTATGTTGTCACTCGTCTTTCTTGCCGGAAAACAGATCCTGTCATCACACACCACATTGTCATTGTAGTTCTTCGAGCTTTATGGCATTTCACAAATATCTAGGATGCTGATCTTGCCCTTTTGCCGTGGTTATCCCTTATTTCTTGATTAGTGTCTCCACTTCTTGGATTTTTTCCATCTCAATATTCTGTTCTTTTTTAAGATCTTCAATTTTTTAAAAGGTGTGGCTACCAAAACTATCTCTGAATCTTTTGATTAGAGTTGGAGAAAATGACTCCTAATCTGAATAGGAATTCTCTTAGGACCAAGAATAGAACCAAGAAATTGCCACTCCCACCATGGCCATGAGTTTCAAGTTCAAGGAATCAGAAGAAGAATTCTTGAACCTCAAAGAATTTCTGGACTCTTACAATCCATCCAATGAGAAGACTTCTATCTCTACTAACGCTGGTCCTCCTTTAACATATCCGGTAGGTCTAATTATTAGGAACGAAGAATTGAAATAAAAAAGAAATACTAATTCTTTTGAATATGGGGAAGGAGAAGAACAACCAATAAGAGAGAAAACTTCAAGGTTCCCTTGGGAAAGAAACAGTACTCAATTTATAATGACAAACATTCTCCCTCTCCCCGTCATTTTTCCTCTATTTATATCTAATTCATTGACGGACTAACCAATTAATATTCTAACGGTCAAAACCAACTCTTCCTTCTCCTTATATCTCTCAGTATTTACTCACTTTTGTAAAGACGAGTAAGTTTATTATAGGACAATCTGTCTAATAATTATAATTTAAAAACTATTATTTTATATTAAATCATTATATTTAAATATTAAAATTACTTTTGTTTATGTTACTTAAATTTAAAATTCCCTTTACTTTTCATATTTTAATTTAGAATTTGTTTTTTCAAATTGAGGCAAATTAACTCTATATAGAGTTAATTTAACACAATCTTTCTTCTCGGTTTAGCGGTCCATTTTGTCAGTCCTATGTTCCCATTGTCCTTGGTAATAGTTGGATAGAAATTTTACAGCCATTCAATCGTTTAAAAATCTAAGATATTCTTTCCAAGGAAAAATAATATATATAAGGCACATTTTAGAAGAGATTGACGGTTTTCTTTAAGACATTTTACGACATTAAAGTTCTTTTTTTTATTTGTGTGTGTTTTTTTGTAAGTGAAAAATCATACAAAGAACTTTAAAAGTCATTAACATAGAAGAAAAATTGTAGTATATTGGTAACAGTTTTTTAAAAATTCAGTAAACTCAACTAAATTATTTAATTTTATTGGTATACGTCATTGTAAAGTGTCTTAAGTTAGTATAATACATGAACATAGAATAAAGTTTTAAAATAGTAAAAAGGAAGGACCAACTATGGTCATATGATTAAAAGAAAGGAGCCGACATCAAAGAAGGAATACCTCAAAAACTGATAGTTGGGCAACATTATCACGAAGGCCAATGTCCTTAAATTTAATGTTCTCTCCTTCTAGTAACCGGAACCTGACAAACATAATGAAAAAGTAATCAAGTCAATGGATTAGATTCATCAATTTTTGTCTCAGAACCCAATTGGCAATCAATAGATTAATTACTTATCAGTTTTCCAAAACATGGCACATCCGTCAACTGAATCTCCCGTGCGTCTCTACAGAGCCATGCACGCAATTCTTTAGGTTCTCAATAATCACGCACCAATATATGGTGGTGCCACACTACTATGCATAGGATAATGACAAATTTCACAGTTGTATAGAGACTTCAGCATGTTTAATGATGAACGATGCAACTCAAATGAACTAATCTTTATTTTATTTTGAATGAACCAAATTTGATCAAGAAGATATCAGTCAGTCAAAACCAGAGTAGAAATCAGACTTCTGAAAGAAAATGAAAATCTACCTGATAAGATCCAGCATATCCTGCTTTAACCATAATGTCTGAAAGTTCCAAATACTTATCCACCTCCTGACAATACAATTTCGAATGTGGTATAGTTGCAGGAGATAAATACTACGTGTGCGTTTTCAGTGAGGATTCTCTTAATAGTGTCCATGGACCTTCACTTTTAGAAATCAGGTGTAAATGCAAAAAGTGGTGGTTTTTTACAACTACCAATAGTGGCGGATGGCAGCAACTTTGTTTCACGCACATTTTTTCTTCTGTTTTATTTTACTTTGGTTAAATGAACAATCTGATTTCGCTTCTACCCATGCATAATACTTTTGCTTAGGTAATTTTGGGTAAAGTCTAAGCCACACGTGAGGGAATAATATCTGTATTGCATATCGACCATCGGATTAATCCTACGAAATTTACTCCATGCGTGTCTGTAAGAATCACAATCACATCATATATACACATTTCTATACCTATATCAGACTCAGAAGCAGAATGAATGTCTTTGTACACCTAATACAAATAATTACATCTAAACAGTGGGAGTTATATAAACATGAAGTAATACGTGTATAATACCTGTGAAACTGTGAAAATCTGGTTTTGTTTAAAAACATGGATAGAATACTCCAATTAAACAGAATTTGTATACTCGAGAATTGAGATGCCCATAGATTTGAAGAGGAAGGAAAACCAAGCAAGATACTTTATATGAAGAGACATGGGGACCTAGCCATTAACATCATGATTTGTTGGTAGAATCTGACTCAAGCTAATCCAAATGTATGTTGGTAATACAGGGGACCCGCATCGGAATCTTTAGGATATTGCCTACATCTTCACCATGATTTTAGCTCTTTGTTTCTATTGTGGAGATTAATATATATTGTCCTCTTTTTTCTTCTTTCTTTTCTATATTGATGATGGTCCTCATTTCTGTACATTGTTTATTTAACATCTTACCTTCCAATATAAGTTAACTCAGCACCTTTCCCTGGGTAATTCTAACCATTTTATATCTCAACAGTTTATACTCCACACGTCAGTCTGCAATAGTGTATAATAGTTTTCTCACACTTTTGATAGAATCAGATCAAGCTATATCAGTGGATCATGTATTTACTAAATAAGTTAGATTAAATATTTTAAATAGGTATTTATATATCATACAAAAATCATTTGAAGAGAATCAAATTTATTTGCATTATTATTATGTTTTAGAATTATATACTTATTTATTTAAAAGGTTAAATCTGTTAGTCAGAAGTACATGTAAATTCAGACCACTATTGTGAGAACCCTTAAAACCCCAAGTTAGTGGAAGCCAGGTGTCAATGAAAGGGTTCTGATTTTCAGAAAGTAGAAGACAGGTGGCTGCAGGAGAGTGGACCGATCGGTTTGTGCAGGAGGTATATAAGTTGAAATTTTGGAATTCGGTCCCACTTTCTGCATGCACCATTCTTCTCCAAACTGCTGAACCCCATTTTCTCCTCCTTCTCTCTAGATTCCTCCACCTTTTCTCTAAGAATTCTCATTTTTTCTTCTTCCGATCACCAATCAGGCAACGTTTGAACTCTCTCGGCTTCAAGGGCTTTCATTTAAACTGATCAAGTTGTGGTTTTAAGCCGGTGAGTTACTCCTCTTCTTAGAACGTTCGTTTCTGTCGCATGCAAACCCAAATTCTGGTTTCATGGGTTTATCATCTCATTCTAAGCACATTTATGGTCTTTTGTTTGGTTTAGTTTCACAAATCGTGACCCGTAAGATTCTAAGATTTCTGGTGGTGAGCTATTCTGTTCAGATTGTAAACGTTTGGCTACTTTTAGAGGTAAGGGAAACTTATATAATTTGATTATGATTTTCTTGTTTTGAATGGTTGTATGTTCGTTTGATCCATGGATGAATATGAAGTGTTATTTTCAGTGCATGTTTTGTATATATGAGGGTATGAGTTACAAATGATGGGAACTGGATGATATAGGGTTTGCTCTTATGTATGTAGAATTCTGTATAATCCTGTGGTTGTTACCGAAAGTCATTATTGACCGTTCGGTTTTCCTTTGAGTATTCGGTCTGTACTGGATTCTTCTTCTGTGGAGAATTTCAGTTAAGGACCGATCGGTTTTCTCTTAGTATACTTGTAGGTAAGTGTTCGGTCTAAGTATAGTTTCTCTTTATGTTTCCTAAACAGTTTATATAATGTATTCTATAATACTTAAAGTCATAGATGTTATCTTTATCCTTCATTAAAAGTAAGTGTTGTGTAATTGTGTGTGTGTGTGTGTGTGTGTGTATATATATATATATATATATATATATTCCTTCATTTTTATTTAAGTTCAGCAGTGTTCGGTCTTGAACCAAGCGCTCGGTTTCAGTAGTGCTCGGTCTCAAACCAAGCGCTCGGTCTTTAACCAAGCACTCGGTAATTTTATTATACCCCATTGTGTACTCTATTTGAACTAAGAGTGTTCGGTCCAAGTCAATAGTATTCGGTTAAATCTTGTAGGGTTCGGTTTAAGTTCTCAGGTTCCAGCAATAGTTATTATGATTTTCGGTTAAGTCTAAATTATATGTAATATTTAGTATTCGGTACATTCTTAGGAGTTCGGTCTAATAAAATACTGTTCTGTAGTAATTGTTGAGTAGCAAGTAAACGTCCAAATAATATCACTAGCGTTAGGCTTATGATGAGTTTTATCTAAAATGGACCGTTCGGTCCTGTACGGAGTATAAGTAGAAGACCGTTCGGTCTTACACTAAGTATTCAGCTGTGTTAGTCTAGAAAGTGTTCAAAACGTTCGGTCTTGTCCCTGGGAAATGTTATTGTTCAGTTTGGTTTCAGAATGGATCTTTCTATTGGTTCGGTTGGATTAAATTATGGAAATGAAAGAGTATTCCAGGGAGGAATATCTCATGAGTGGTTATTGAATGGTAGAGTATGAATGTGGTTATGCTTAGCTGGCGGTTATCCTGATATTCTGCGATTACTCATTCTCAAGTAGAGAGGAGTAAGTCATGTGTGAAAATGGCAGGAAGTCCTAGTCCATAAGGTGAACTTGGACGAAACGGACTAACCTTGGGTGACAGCTGTTGAGGGCATCCCAGCTATTACATCACCCAGGTGCAAAAACGTCGTAGCTACACAGAATTCATACAGTCCGGACAGTCAGAGTAAAGTGGTCGGTTATTGCATGCTTTGACATGAAATTTTGATTGGAAGTGCATGATTGGATGTTACATGATTGTATATTGAATTATGTTAGATTTATGTGAAGTATAGGTTTGATTAAATTAATTAAATTACATGAGCTTACCCTATTTTCTGTCTTGTCTATTTTTGTGTGAACCATAGGACCGTTCGGTCATTAGAATTGTTTTATTTTGTATAACCGATTGGTAGTGCTGGAACCGATCGGTTTAGACTGTGGTTTTGTAAATCTTAAAGTCTGTAGTATTTTGTAAGGCCGTTCGGCCATAAACGTACCCCTTTGCTTTCAAAACTGAACTGTAATATTATTAATATGTGATATCTCCTTTAGAGACTTACTAAAAAAAGTAGTATTTATCATAAAAATGTCATGTTCAAGCTTACAAAATTTAACTTCATTTATTTTCATCATTGTCTCTTGGTAAAAAGATAAGGACGTATGAAGCTATAAATGTTTATATGCACGTTTTCATAAATTATAGGTAAAATCATGGCATGATGCATAATTTGAAGGGTTTGGACGGCTCACTGAAAACACAACACACATATGTCTGAAAGTTCCAAACACATGACCAAAACTAAACTTCTTAAACTTAAATGAATTAACTGGAAGTACAAGTGCATAGTTTTAGCCTATGAAATAAATCAAACAAAACGAAAAATATTCAAGAAAGGTGAAAAGTTGGTTACTTGTAAGCAGATAATATCAGGGTCCCATCCAAGAAGTTCATCAGAAATAACCCTCTTGCGACGATCCCATTTGATGTAACGAGAAGGAACGTTTACGTATAAATCAGAGTGTTGAGAAGCATTCCTATCCCCCAGTATGTTGTAAGAGGCCACTGTGAATCTTTCCGGAGAATCTAAAGATTCATCAGATGCTTCCACCCAATGGCGTTTAATTTCGGGCGGGTGACGGAGGTTTCTTTGGGTATACGACTCTGAATGCCATTGGATTTGTGAGGCGATGGGAGCATTGAATTTGAAGCAGCTGGGTTTGTGTTTAGCGTTGGTGGATGAGAGCACGAGCCAAGACGAAGATGCACAAGAGGCCATTACTCTCTCTCTCTTCTCTCCCTTTGAAATTGAATGAACGACCAAACGCCCAAGTTTACAATAGCGCCACAATTCGTTATCCCATCTCAATGCATTTCCCTCCCTTTAATCTAACTGTTTATTATTTATTTTTTGTCTTTCTTTCTCTCTTTGACTAAATATATTTTAAAAAGTCTGTTTAATGCAGTGAAATGGTGTAAAAAAACTGTTTTATTCTGTTAACAATTTTCTTCACATTTAACATGAATTTTTATCCAAAATTTATTATACTTTCGATCTTTAGAAATTAAACATTTTTACATAAATTCTTCCAAAAAATGTTAAATTAATTTGAGTTCTCATGTAAATTAAAGTCTATTTGTATTGGCCTCAATTTTCTTAAAAGAAATTAAATGAGTGAAATCTTATCAAAATTAAACACAGCATCAACTACTTTTTTTTAAAAGTTTAGGATATGATGTTTTTCACATAACACGTATGTGGGAAAGATGCATTGGTAGGTGCAATTTTCTATTCTATTCCTTCACAACCACACCATAGCAACTTAGTTTTTTCTCTTTTCCCCCACAAAATTAGGTTTTTGTTTATTAAAACAACTAAATTATTATTTTATAACAATAATATTAAGAAAATATGACAATTAAAAATAAAATCAATTTATAATATATAAATAGATATAAATATTATCTAATTTTACAAAATTCAATTAGATTTAAATTCTATTTATTAACCTGATATGATCATTGATTTTATAAGATTTATACCTATTTATAAGGATTAAATATCAATCTACACTCATCCGTTGCTACCCTTAGTTGCATGAGTTGTACAAAATTGAACTAAAAAATTTGCATAGAAAAACAAATTGACCTTCCAAGGTCAAAATTGTAAATGAAAAAGTGAATGAATAGGAAAACCTTGGAATGTAAATAAACAGAGAATTTGGCGCTAAAATAAAGTAGTCTCATCCGAGTTGTTGACTTCCTAGTGAAATTCTTTTGAGCTAACTTCACTATCATCTCAAACATTCAACACAAAAATTTGCAATGTTAAAGTCTACTACTTTTTTTTAAGAGGTTTAGGATATGATGATCTTTACATAACACTATGTGGAGATGTATTGATAGGTGAATTTTTCTATTCTATTCCTTCACAACCACACCATAGCAACTTAACTTTGTTCCTTTTCCCTACAAAACTAGGTTTTTGTTTATTAAAACACCTAAATTATTATTTTACAATAATGATATTAATAAAGTATGATCAATTAAAAATAAAATCAATTTATAATATATAAATATTATCCAATTTTATAAAATCCAATTAGATTTAAAGTTTATTTATTGGCCTGATATCATAATTGATTTTATAAAATTTATATTTATTTATAAGGATTAAATAGTCAATCCCACATTCATCAATTGCTAACCTTAGTTGCATGAGTTGTACAAATAACATTTCTCTTTTCAAGTACCATGACTTCCCATATCAACAACCTTAGAAATCTGGTCCTAACTAATGAAGACATTAATACACGTTTTTTCACATTGTAACTTGTTACATTTACATTTTCCTCCAAAAAAGTATGGTACAACTTTTTGGCTTTGTTAAAGTGCATTGCAAGTAATGTCACGGATACTACTGCATTAGCATCATCAAGTACAACGTCAATAGCATATTCATTACACAATGTGGAAAGGGGGATCAAGGCATTACACAATGTGGAAAGGGGGATCAAGGCATTACACAGTGTGGAAAGGGGGATCAAGGCATTACACAGTGTGGAAAGGGGGATCAAGGCATTACACAGTGTGGAAAGGGGGATCAAGGCATTACACAGTGTGGAAAGGGGGATCAAGACATTACACAGTGTGGAAAGGGGGATCAAGGCATTACACAACGTGGAAAAGGGGATCAAGGCATTACACAACGTGGAAAAGGGGATCAACCGCGACACAGAAAAAAGGAAATGAGGTTATGCCAGTTACAGTGTAGCTATATCAGCCTAGTTTAGAATCAACATGTATCACACCCGTTAGAAACTCAAGGGCATTTTCTTTGGATATAAGAAGCACCTTGCTCTTCATACCTATCCATAGCACACTGAATTAGCTTTGTATTTAAAAGATTACAATCATGAGTACAGAATTTTTAAGTCAGTTTTCATGGTGATCTAATTTGAATAACTGAACTCTTTCGCAGTCAGTTAACACTTACTCAGACTTGGAGAACCACATCTGCTGGAAGGAGCCAAGAGAAGCCAATATACTTCCCCCTATCCAAACACTGCAAAGATATTTACCATCATGATTAAAAGGATAAATGAGCTTGATGTGTAAACAAGCTACATCATCTTAAATTGCATTTATCATTAAAGTGAAACGTTGCAACATGAACCAACTCATCATAATATCATCACAGCCGCGTGAAATTGAGAAAAATACAGACAAGCACAGATGAACATCCCACCTGAACCTTCTTTCAGTAGCATTGCCACTGACAAATACTTTAACTCTAGCAGCTTGAGGGGACCCCTACAAATAGAAATCACATCTCAAAGATCTTGTTTATATATTAATATAAAAGCAATTGCCTACAACCCAAAAAACATCATTCAAGTATACGTCTGACATGTAAATAATATCGTTTCATACTGAAATATTTTCCAACCAATTTCCACAAAACAGACAGAAGGTTGTGTTCCTCTCCTAGTTTTTTAAAGCCTTATTTTGCAATTACTAGGCTTTTTACAATCCCCGATTCTCTACAAAGCTTTTCAAGGTTTCCACAATCTTCAGTGTGTGGATTGTGTTTTTATGTATGTGATAATGATGGCATATGGCAAAAGGGAAATTTATTACAACAATAGAATGAAAAGAAGGACAAAAACATTCGACATTTTAAAAGAAACCGGCCGATAAAATTTATGATAATCAGAAATTTGGCATTCAGAATGAGTACAATACATTGGATATTCTAAAGAAAACAAACCAATAAAATTTATCATATAAAAAAAATTTGACATTCATTTAATAAAATATGTGCTTGTGTAAATTTGACCTCTAGCAAGTCTTTCTCGATGCGTTCCTTCAGTTGATGCATTGAAGCTGTACCACCAGTAAGCTGTGAGATATACAAAATCAGTTTCAAATATGTCCAAGTACCCTTAAACTCAGAAAGAGGTGGAACAGGAGAGCACCAAATCAATATGAAGGTTACCAGTATGGTACTAAACAGTTCTCTACGAATGTCCACATCACACTTATTAATGCTCTCTATGATCTGCAAAAGAAACGATAAAACAATGAGCAATGGAAGAAAGAATGTACTAAAATTTACCACAAAAGAAAATATACTATTTTTGGAAGACTGCGAAGTGAAGGAGCAATTTCTGCAATAATCTCCATGCCAGGGATTGTCTGCGATAATATTGAAGAAGTGAATTAATAAGAGGACGTGCGGAATGGAAATTTGACTGAACTGAACCATAGAAGCACAGAACACCGCTAAAAATCCCATTGAATAAAATTAAAACATCCAAGCCTAAAAGCCACACACCTGAACAAGAGATGGATTAAAAAGAATATCAGGAATCTTGAATCTATCAGATCCGACTTCAATAATTCTGTGACATACATGGTATCAAAGTTATATGGTTATTGCAGAAAAAGCAATTAAAATCAACAAATATACTTGTAGATACACAGAAGATAACAGAGACAAGGGACCGAAGACCATTCAAATAATTTTAAAAAAAAAACCCTGAGTATTTTCAATACAAGTAATGTTGGACTCACTGGCCATCAGGAAGCTCGTATGGAGTCATAGGAATATTAGAATACGCACTCTCTGCATGGAAAAATAATTATAATGGATATCATGTCGTGTGGAATCTGATAATAATGAAATCCAATGTAAACAGAAAGGTAAAACCGTCATAGTTAAAATGAGTCCGATTATAATGTTAACTAAGAGAACTGGTTAAGGAGCAATTAATAATACACACAAGTAGATGTTTCCAATTAATTAAATAAATTAAACTATTTTTGTGTTTTAAATATAATAAATGTTTTCTTTTTCAATAAAAAATTTCATTATATCAACACATAAAAAAACCATGAGCAAGTGTCACAAACGATGTCAAAAGAAAAATCAAGCCAACATATTATAGCTTGCGAGAGAACTGTGAAAGCTGTTTAAACCCTACAGTTGCAAGCAATCACATCAGTTTACTATTTATATAATAATTAACATAAAGCTAAATCATAAGAATCTTATAAACTCATACACTGCCCCATAGATTAAAAAATAATCATTCACGAATTATGAAATAATACGATAGTAGAGCTACAGTTAATATCAATCATTGAAGAATGGAATAAAATTTTATTTTCAAGCAATATATTACAAACATAGAGCTAATCAATGCACAACCTAACACAAATGCCACCAAAAGTAAAGCACTTTTCTGTATAAATCCCACAAAGAATACAATGAACTAGACCAAGAAGGGTCAAAAGTCAAAGCATTATGTGAAACTACAATTGGGATACAAACCATCATATGGAGAATCTGGCGTGCGGCAAACACATTCCTTGATGTCTTCAACAATAACCCTCTGTCACGATAATGAATCAGCAAGGAATGGAGATAAAGACATGAAAAGAAAATATGGGCAGAATACATACCTGGCAGTAGAGTTTGTAGCCTTCTGTTGTATGTGGAAAATCAAGGTCTACAATCTATGAATCAGAAAAAACACAAGTCATAAAGATATGAATACGCAAGTACAAAAAATAGATGTACATTTTTCACTCCAGCAATGTACCACAAGCAAGCGTGTCATTGTTATCAAACTTGAACAATTAATTGGTAGATAAAGTTCAAGATCAAGAGTGGGCATCAGGCTTGAAAAGATGAAAATGGAGTCCTTATTCCATTTCATGATAGTTCTACCACAAAGTTGAAGCCCTCTGGGGGCAACAATGGAATACAACACCTCAAGGTTGACACCCCAACATTGCAAACTTCAAAAACTCAAGGGAAAAAGAATTAAAAATTAAGCAAAACCACAAAAACAAGACATGCTACTGAGAAATAGTTAAAAATTCAATTATAAAATACCTGAAGATTCCCAGGACTTATTTCCTTTTTCTTGAATGAATATCGAGGTCTTGGCTAACAAAAAAATGTAAATATAAATATAGCTACTTTAATTGAGATGATCATAAAAACAATTAAAATAGCTCATCTTCGTCACTCACTGTGATACCTTTGGCTTCCAAACTCTCGTCAAGCATTCTGTCAGAAATTGTCCTCCTATAGGAGAACTTATCACAGCCTATTGTAGACATAAATAAAGAGATAAGTAGACACAAGAAACTTATAAACATTAAACACAAAATACAAGGCTACAATTAAAATATAATAAAAATTCCTCTAAATTATATATCAAGGAAGAAAATGTAAAACATCACCCACAGACAGATGAAGAAACATTAATATTGATAGTCATCCATGAAACTAAATGGAACTTGCATGCCAACATGTCAAAGACACCATCGGGGAACTTGCATTATTGCCTGCCGCAAATTTCATAGTTAATACTTCCTGTATTTCACAATTTAATTATGCTTTGTTTCTGTAAACATTGAATTAAGTGCTCTATCACGGTGACTGCTCTGGCACACGACAATTGGGAAGCTGTCCTAAATATAACCTCAGATATGATAATTGTTATGAGGGCCTTTTAGCCACAACAGTGACAAAAGCAATGATTAAAGATAAGCTAAAAAGAAAGAAATCTTGAAAACCATGAATAATCATATTATTTTGACAATGCCACAATTATACTCCTTCATACAAGGGTGAATACCAAAAGCAACTCAACAATTTTCTTAGATGCTAAAAATAATTGTTGTCGTGATTATACAATTGGAAAATTCCCAGTTTTCGTCACAAATTTTAAAACAGTACCTTTTACCATGTTCTTTCATAGTCAGCAAAAGAAGATCAGATAATTTATCACATCATATTAAATATCTTTAAGAAATATATCAATGACTTACTTAAAACCCAAATCCAGTAGTGATCTTCTTAATGAAATAAGATGTTTTCAGAGCAATAATTCACACAAAGAAAAGTGTAATTAATAAAATTAGTCTTAAAATAACATTAAATACAATAATAAGCATGTAAAAATATGACCAGGTCATCAAATATGAGTTCTATTTTTCAAGATAGCAAATAATACCTTTTGAAGAACATAACCTTCCAGTACTGGTGCAACTGTAGTTGATCCAGCACCACTAAATTTTGAAATAATGAACAAAACTACTCATCAGAAATGTAGTATTATAATGTGGCATGTCAACTACAATCAATGAATTTAAAGTAAAGTGACAACAAAAATTTAGTCACATACTGAAAAATAAAAAGGAAGACAAGTGCATTGCACTATCTACTCATCAGAAATGTAGTATTATAAATTGTGTCAACTACAACCAATGAATTAAAAGTAAAGTGACAACAAAAATTTAGTCACATACTGAAAAATAAAAAGGAAAACAAGTGTATTGCACTATCTTCCGAACAGAATTCACAAGTACCCAATCTGGCCATTCTATTGAACATTATCATCAACACAGAACCAAACTATTTGTCATCAGCTTAAAAAATCTCATACCTATCAACAACTAATGAGGTAGCACGCCCTGATGCAAAAGATGTGAGAACCTGGTGTCAAGAAAGACTCCATTAACTAGTTCAAACTATATAAAATGCATTTTGTATCACTAATTTTTTTTGTTGCAACTTGCATGTAAAATTAAGATATGAACAGAGCAGTAAAAATCATACAACTTACCGCATTCTTCGCCAAAAACAATGCTGGTACTTTATATTTTTCAAACATAAGTTCTGCTGCCCTGATACAGAAAGAAAAGAATTATAAAAATGAAAATCTAAAATTCGAATAATTGAACCAAACTTTATTACCGAACATAAATAATATAATAGTGTAAAGAACTAAAAGCCTAAAAACCAAAAACTGAAATGAGAGGGGGATGGGTACTTCTATCAGAATACCTTTCTCTCTGTTCTTGAGTGTTGGAACATTGTTCGGCAAGTAGCATTGGACGCTCTTTAGGATCAACTAAGAGGCATTCCCTGAAAAAACAGTCACAGTGAATAGTAGAATAAAACATAAAAAGAGAAGAATAAGTTAACAGCAATGCATTAGAGAACAATACTTGACACAGATGGAAAAACATCACGCATACAACTCGGATTGGTAAACATAAAATGAGATTAGTGTAACATGTGTCCTAGCATAAATAACGGTATATCTCAACCACACATATCCCCTTTTTACTCTCTACATACTAGACTTGAAAAATTCTTGGGACCACCACATATGATAAAAACCATCACAAGATTCCAAAGTAAGAACCTTGGCAATCCACAACTGCATATGATATGTAAAGAAAATAATGATCCTGTATACCATCCAAAAGAAGAGAAGAAAATGATGATCTTTCATTCCAGATTATACAATTTTTCAGTATTCAGAAACAACCTCAAAGCATGATCCCATATGTTGTCAACAATATTCCAGTCAACAATAACTCCATTCTTCAATGGTGAGAGCAGCTGAACAGTATACCAGATAAATTACCAAAAAAGAACATAATTAGTACAAAACTGAGTTAATTAAAGCCTAATTTAGCAGATATTTCAAATACCTCCATATAGTCTCGACGGTATCCCAAGGACTGAGATCCTACATAAAGTTTGCATTTTTCCTTGGTTCTGTCAGATTCATGATTTTTTTTATTGTTTTGTAAATCCACAGCAGAGCCAGATGACACTCCAGCATTAACAGGTCCATCAATGTCCATTTGATCAATTGCACCAACAACCTAAATAACCAATCACTATATGTAACTACTATAAATTTTACAGATATCCCTTACAAAAATTTGTTATGGATTCTCCAACAGTATTATTTAAGATCAAGCACCAATAGTTATCAATTCACTACATGAATGGATTTGGTTCAAATAAAGAAAATGTAAACCAGGTATTATCTAGAGAAAATCAATTATATGTCAACGCATGCATCATGATTTGTTATTCATATGCATGCATTGATTATTGATTATACGATCAACTACTGAAATTAGGTCATGTTAACTATTACAGGACAAAATTCCAGAGCAGAACTGAAAATGAATAACAGTGTAAAATTAATATAACTGCTCAAAACATGGACAACTCAATATACAATCTCATCCTCAATAGTAATGTGTGTCAACTCAATCCCCAAAAATTTTGCATATAAAAATTCAGTCTTACAAATTATACATTCTATGAAATGAATCCTTGCTAAGGTGTGTAAGGCTTGAGAAACCTTTTCCATATATAAAATCCATATTAATAAGACGCACTTAAGATTAAAAAAACACGAGAAGAATACAAGAATTTTCGGAAGTTTAGGTTAGTGAATGCTAAATAAGCTTAAAACAGATGAGCATTTAAATTTCTATTTGATGGAAAAAAGCAAGAATAGAAGGTTTGCTAAGAGTGTAGGTCACAGTTAAAAGAGACACTTACAGAGGGGAAAACGGCCTTGGGAGCATCTTCGCCAGCGTAACCGGCTTTGCATGTATGCGAACCCAGGTCTATTACTATGGCTGATACTTCGTCTGTGAATTACGAACAAAAAGATTAAAATGAAAACGAAAATCAGAGATTATGAAAGCTGAAAAGGAGATAGGAAAGAAAAGAGTGAACACTGACCACCGCCATACATGACTGGTTTGAGTAAGAGAAAGTTGAGATTGAAGGGTTTAGATGAGAAAGAGTGCAAAGAAAGAGCAGTGAGAAGGAAATGAAAAAGAATGAAGAGAGGATGGCGGGTTTTCTGGGATTCAATCCATGCCACGTCTTGGGTTGGGCCCTTCAGATCTGTACAAACAAACAAACTACGTGTTCATGGTGTTATACCAAGATTTTATTTTCTTAGTGAAGTAATTGTTATCTTTATTCTTGAGAAAGTTGGAAGTGTGCACATTTTTATGATAATAAAACTAAAAGTATAATTAAAAAGTTGTTTTGATTAAATAAATTGAAAAAAATTGTTAAAGTTTGTTATAGTTATTAAACTTTATACATAAAAGAATTATAATATTATCTATACGGTCTATATCTATATATAGAATATTTATAATAATTCAACTTTTTGGGATTCATCTTCAATTTTATCTTTTAAATATTTTTTAAATTAAAATAGTTATTTAATTAAATTACCTTTTATGTGATTTTTTTTATTTAACCAGTTTTTTTAATATTTTATTCCTAAAATTTAATTATTTTTTAAACGAAAATAACTATTTATAGTAAAATCTATCTCCCAAAAAAATATACAAATAAAATTGTAAAATTTATTTATTCTTTACGGGTTAAATATGTTTTTAGTCCCTAAACTATCAAGCGATTTTGGTTTTAGTCCCTACTCAAAACATTGATGGCATTTAGTCCTTGTAGTATTAAAACATGTAAAAATAGTCCTTAAAAATGGACGGCGTTAACTTTTGGTTGATCTGGCAAACGGTAATGCCACGTCCTCCGCCAGCTTCCCTGTTCTCTATCTGCCACGTTGCTTATATCGTGAAAACCCTATGTTCATCTTCCTCTGAGAGAAATGCCTAACCTAATAAATCCTCCGAGAGACGGAAATTTTTAGATTGAATTCAGGGGAGGCACAATCCACTCAAAATGAACACAACTGAATACAATTATTAAAAACACAAGCCAAATGTACTCGGTTCTAACCAAAAATCAAGCTATAAGCATACATGAAAAATTACTACCCTCCTTATAAAGCAAAACATTAAATCCCTAAATAAGATTATAACTGCATTTCTTTCTCCACGAAAAATTGCCCCAAAATCTTTACTTCATAAACAACAAACTTAGAATCCTAAACCAAGATGCAGTTCCCAGGTTTCCTTCTATTTCTCACAGAATAAAAAACAAAACCAAACATTCCACCCAAACAACCAAAACCGAAAACAGAGCACACATTCATTATTTCTATTTTCGAAACAAAATACCCCAAATCCATGGCAGGTGCAGAGCACATTGAAGGAAGAAACGTGGAGAGAGAAAAGCAAATGTACCGCGTCGAACGATGGTGAAATTAGACGAATTGGAGAAAGAAAGCGAAAATAAAAGGCATGGATTGAAGGAAAATGAGATATGCAAGGTGAGAGGGAAGAAAGGGAAAGTGAAACTTTGAATCGGAGTGTTCTGCTTAGAAAACGCCGCGTGGCAGATAGAGAACAGGAAGCTGGCGGAGGACGTGACATTGCCGTTTGCCAGATCAACCAAAAGTTAACGCCGTCCATTTTTAAGGACTATTTTTACATGTTTTAATACTACGAGGACTAAATGCCATCAATGTTTTGAGTAGGGACTAAAACCAAAATCGCTTAATAGTTAAGGGACTAAAAACATATTTAACCCATTCTTTACTTATCTATACACAAAATATGTTTTTATATTAACTAGTATTAGGTTAAAACTCCTAAACTAGGTCACACTAGTTCGAACTTAATTAGATTAAAAAAAATTAAAATTTTGATACGGATTAATTTTGAGTCAAACTCATCTGAGTTTAATCTTTCGTGAGTTAGATTGACTCATAACATTACTTAACTTTGTGTTTCGATATTATTAATTAGTATTTTTTTATTATATTCTAGACAATGATAAATAGTACTTTAGACAAGAATAAAAAAGAAAATGTTTCAAGAAAGTAAAATATTATGGATCCATTAGAGACTTTAATTTTATAGAGGCATAAGTAATACAAAAATTATTCATGTTTTTGTTTTTAAACTTGATTTTGGATTGTATTTAGATTATATTGTATTTTTTTTAATTATCTCTAGAGTTTAATATAATTTTAGACTAAATTTTATTTAGGTTTAAGCTAGAAAAAAATGTTAATTTTTTTAAATTGAAAAAAACAAAAATTTATAATTAAGTAAACCAACAAGTCAATTAAGTAACCAACTCGTAGACCAAACTCGTGATCCATTTTGACAACATTAATAATAAGATTTTTCTTTTTAATTTATCATTTAAGTAAATGTTTATTTAAATACATTTTTAAATAAAATAATTATCTTACCATTCTACTTTTAAATAAATGTTTCTTTAAATTTAACTATTTTTAAATCAAAATAATTACCTACAATGAAATAAAAGTAGATATCCAAGTTTTTTACTAATAACTATAGAATAGGATTTGTAAACTTATAATAAAACATGTATTAAAAATAGTTATAAAATATTTTTAACTTTTATATAAAAATTAATTATTATAATTATATAAAAAAGCTTTCAATTTTTATGAGGAAACAAATGGTAAAAGAGTAAGTTTGTTTAATTTGTACTATGAGCTTGAAAAACGGAATCAAGCATTGAAAAGTCAACACTTAGCATCTATTAGTATCTGCCAATGAAAAGACAAAATTTAAACTGAACTAATTTCTAAATTTTAAGTTATAATTTTAATTCTCAAGGATAAATTTATCTTAGTTCTATAAGACCAGATTGATTTAATTTCGAGAGAAAACCAATATCAAAATTATTTAATTTAGCTTAAATAATACGTTGGAAATAATGAGAATAGGCATTGTCGTACATATGTAAGCAGAGATTATACGCAATAACTTTGATTAAGAAACACAACTCATTGACCACATCATGCATCAGCAAGTGTTGTATAAATAGTCTTGTCAACCAATAAAAATCTTGGGAAAAACCTTCTAGTACATAGTGATAAAGAATAAAAGACAGATGTTGAGTGAATTTGAGCTATTAACTTCCTGGCAGCTAAAAATGGGATCTTTACAAACAGAGAAAGTGATCTTATGTGATCATTATTATATAAGTTACCTGCAACTGCCTAATAATAATTTCACAACATTGTACACTATATAATTCAGGGTGCTGGCAGGGCTTAAAATTGAAAAAACACAACAGAATAGTATCCGAAGATTCCAAGCTTCAGGTTCGAATTCAATGAGCAGAAACTGCCTCTTAAAGAATGGATAAATATTTGCTTGAACGAATTTACTCTTTTTTAGTATGTATCTCCTTGCTATACGATCCTTGTTTGTACTTGTCAAAAGGATATTCAATAAGCTATTCCTCAACCTGTTTGCTCTATCTTTTTGGCACTATTAACAAATGTTGCACTTTTATCAAATCCTTCCAGCAAAAGAATCCGAAGAGCTTCTATTCCATCTTGTAATGTAAAACTCAACTGAGATAATTTTATGAACGTTTAGAACTTCCATGTGTGGCAAGTCAGTTGTCAGTTCAAACTTCAAAAAGTGAACAAAATGCATACCTCTTCTCTTTCCTGTTTAGTGAACGTGCGAAGAACAAATGCTACAGGATCCATTTTACCGGGAGGTCGTCCGATGCCTAATCAGCAATAAAATAGAATCGTATTATAAATTATTGTAATACAGATGTATTATAAATTACTGAAATGGTATGAATTTACCAATTCTTAAACGAGGAAAACCAGTATTCCCTTTGAAATGATTAATAACACTCTTCATTCTGCCAAAAAACAAGGAAAATGAAAACAGTGACACTTAATTTCTCTTTCGATTTGAAAGAAACAAGGTAAATGCTTATTGCTATATCACCCAGTATAAATTATCATAATACAAATAGTTAGCCTTCTGGCATGCCTGCCCTCAGAATATACAGTTCCCCCAATGCACTCCCCAACACAAGAAATGAGTTTCTTAAACTTGCACAGTAAAAAACCACATAAATCAAATGATTTGATGCAGAGACAAGGAGGCTGATTTATCCCTACATATTATCTCAGCAGAGAAAGGGAGTTGTTCACTTTTTTTCCCTATAGTAATTTTTCTAGTTCTCTGTATGTTTGTACTGGTTGTACAACAAGGCCACTCAAACACCCTTTGCCCCAAGACTGAGCGAGGATATCATCTTGATCATTAGCCAGAATGCAAAAAATGTAACCTCATCAGATGAAAATAAATAGTTCCTTTCCAAGACAAGGCATGCGAGTCTAGCATCCCACAACCTAATAGTTTTCCTTGATCCAGATGAGCATGAAAAAAGATGATTGTGCAACAAAGTATTTTTCTAGCATTTCCCTGACCTTGTGGGTGTGACTAAAGGAAGATAAATATCACATTTCAACTTTCAGAAATACGAACAATCCCGGCCTTGCTATTCACAACAATGGACATGTTGATTTATAGATTCAAAGGTGCCAAAGCAGGCATACACCAGGTTCTGTGGCAAAAAGAGTGCGCAAATAAAGAAAATTATAATTACCCATTGTGGCCTCCATGTCCACCCTTTGGTAGAAGCCGCAATTTAGCAAAAGGTAAATCCAAGTCATCAAAGATCTGAAAAAGAAAATTATCAATGCCATATTGCTTTAAAAGTAAAAAGAACAACGTAGTCATAGCATAGATATTATACCACAAGTACTTGCTTTAGTGGAATCTTGTAGTACGAAACTATGGCCCCAACCTTCAAAATAGATCGAAACAACAACCCATAATAATCAAAATATAATATTTATTACAGTGATTTCTTAGGAAGTGAAGGTCCAACTTGGAATATAGATATATTATGACAAGGACATGGACATGTAGACATGGAATTTTTTTTAAAAACCATATAATACATGACTATATAATAAAATGTATAAATTTGACCTTAAGAAAGAGCTTTAAATTAAAAGAAATAATTGATGTCATAAGAGTAAACACGAGTCATCATAGCATAGCTACAACAAAATGTCATTGCTTTAAAACATTTGAACATTATATCCAGATAGACACATACAGATTCACCGCTAGAATTCATAAAAGTCTGTGGTTTTGCAAGTATGACTGGGACATCACCTATTAAACCTGCAACCAGAAAACAATTTCCGTCACGAATGGGAACATGCAAATACTTAAATTTTTATCCATTTGCTTTTATCACCAATATTCTGAAAGCTTGTGGAACCAGCGTCTGTCTGCAATATTTGAAAATTTAAGCAAAAACCGTAACATGGCAACTACATTAATTTGGTGATTAAATACAAATGGATTCAGGTTTGGCAAGAAACTTCTATCGCACTTAACAACAACAGAAATCCCGAACCACAACGCAATTGGGCTTATCTAAAAAGTAAAAGTTATCATCATAGCGCAGAAAACTGAATACAAAAATGATGCTAAAACAGGTAAGGATGATGAGGAGTTAGGAATTCAGAGTTCAGACATATATGTTAGAAGTATGCAAGGCATATCATATCTATCAATCCGGAATAGTGGCATAAACTAACCGACACTAAAACTGATTATATATTGGTTAAATTGTATATGTATTTTAAATCGTACAATGTACATGTAAGACAGCTCCCAAAAAATTGCCACCCGCGAGATAAACCAAAATGCTCGTAACTTTGTACAGTGAGATAACACAATGGTTAGAAGCATTGCAGAAAAAGAAAACGAGCATTATTCCTACTTGTGATATCTAGGAGCAAGAGAGAAATCATATCTTTACCAATAACCTAGACTTTGAATTTTAAAGCTGACTGACATGTCTCTATGAAAAGATAAAACCAAATTAACTGAAGAGATATATTAGAGGCAGGGTTTTGTCAAGGTCTATCTAACCTTTCCCAAATAAAGCTTTGAAGGAAACAGTGTTCATAGATATCCCTTCAGCTTCAGCTATGGCATCAACCATCTCAAAGCCCACCTGAAAATATAAAGCTCCAAAACAGGTTATAATAATATAAATGTCAAAAAATGCAACGCAAAACTGATTTTATAACTATCCAAAATGAAAAGATGGAGAGGGTATGCATAGTGTGACTGACAGACATTGTGGCGAGTGGCAGCGTACTTTTTGCCTGGATTGCCGAGGCCAACGATTAACCAAGGTAAATTTTCCTTCTTCTTCTCTTTGGACTCGGTTGATACGGAAGCAGAAGAAGTAGAAGAAGAAGAACTTTGAATGGTCATAATGCGATTGCGAGACGAAGAAGATAGAGAGAAGAAGGGCCTTGAGAATCGACACCCGTGAAAGGGGATTTTAATGGACGATACCCAAAAACTACAAATGTTCATATTTTCAAACGTCAATCAAACACAAACATAAAAGATAAACCCTAGAAAAGAAGAATCGAGGAAGCTAGGTTGGAAAGTAACAGGAAAAACAGAAATAAAACGCATGATAATAACAGAAAGCAACAGGAAAAACAGAAATAAAACGCATGATGATAACAAAAACGACGCCGTTGCCGGGGATCGAACCCGGGTCACCCGCGTGACAGGCGGGAATACTTACCACTATACTACAACGACTTGATGATATTGAAGTTTTAATTTAAATAAGTAGGTTTAATTTACCGAATTTCATGGAGGTGCTTTTAAGATAAAAAAGTTTGTTAACTGAATTCGTATGACAAACTGTAGGAATAGTCTTAGTACAGAGGCGTGTCATATTATTAGCAATAAAAAAAAATCTTATGGAATAGCTATTTGTAATTGTTACATGAGAAAATTATATATATTAATTGGATCTAACATAATATTAAACATAAAGATAAAGTGTAGTTTTTGATAAAAAATTATTAAAAGAGAAAAACATTAGGTGATGTTTTGAAATCAACGAAAATATCCTTCAAAATAAAAACTGAATACTAAGTTTTACCATAATATTTATAGGTACTGTACATATATATATATATATATATATATATATATATATATATATATATAATATTGCCTTTTTTACATATTTTGTTTTCGATATTTCTCTCTCGATATTATTTACTGCTTATTTATAGTCATAAAAAAATATTATCATTCATAATCGTTATAATATTATTCTTTTCTTATTTTTATTTCTTCCGTATGAGTGCGACACATTTTACTTTTTATAGCATATTTAATTCGATTGTAAACTTTTAAAATTACCCAGTTTTTTATACTTCAAATTTAACTATTTACGTGGATAATATTAACCAGTTAATATTCATCACTATTTTCTGAGATATAAATCTTTCTGATACATATTCCATAAATACCCTGTAAATATAGGAATGAAGAATACTTATATATTCAATAAATAATAATTATTATAAATTAAAACCTCATATCATCAAGTCGTTGTAGTATAGTGGTGAGTATTCCCGCCTGTCACGCGGGTGACCCGGGTTCGATCCCCGGCAACGGCGTCGTTTTCTTTCCTTTTTTATCTTTTGCTGGCTTATGGAAAAAACTACAACTTGCTAAAAGAAGGATTTGTTTTTAAATTATGTTTTTAATCAAGTATTATTTCTTAATAGGATACCATCATTGCATCAATTTTGGACCGACATTTTTAAAAGGCTAAATTAATATATAAGAATATATATATATATATATATATATATATATATATATATATATATATATATATATATAATGTGTTTTATTATCATCGATACTATATTAATATTTACTTGATTTTTATCGTCTCAAATTAATAATGTAAATGTGTTTATTATAAAATATGTTCTTAAAATTTTGAATTAGGTCGATTTTCTAAAAATATATTTTGTTAATTCTTTAAAAAAATTGTTTTTATTATTATAACAATATTAGTTTTAATTTATTCAATTTTGAAGTTTTGAATTAATTTCACAAAAATCAAACATTCTGTTACATGACAGCTGTTGTTAATAATAATAATGTATTATTAGTAGTATTATGTTATATTATAAAAATTATCACAAACTCATCCCACTATTATTTTCATTCTCCCAACTGACTCTGATGATGAAAATAAAATAAGAATATGATAAGATGAAGTTAGAATAAATAAAAATTGATAGTGAGTCAAAAATAATTGTCAAAGACTATAATTACATAATTAAAATAATATTCTCGTTTTTGTTTAAAATTTTTTTTTTAAAATTGAATAAAATGTCAATGACTTCGTTTTTAATTTAAATTACATCAACATTTGTTTTTGCCTAGTGTACTTATTGTTCGGATGACAAAACATGCATGAATTAAAAAAAAAAACAACTATTCATTTTATACTAATGGCATCCACTTTAGATATTTCACATTTGCCACATACTTCAGCAACAATAAAAGGACAACAAATATCTATCATTATTTTCAAACACAGCAAACTCATTACGACCAGAGAAAGCAACTACATTTAAAAAACGGTTTAATGTCTCAATTGGGTCCTTATTTTTGTTAATTTGATGCAAATAAATCCTTTCCGTCAATTTCATCAAACAGCATGAATGTGTGACGTGGCTTGAGGACAGTATTGACACGTGTAAGGCCACGTCACACATTCATTAACGCCGTTTGATGAAATTGACGGAAAGGATTTATTTGCATCAAATTAACAAAAATAAGGACCCAATTGAGACGCCAAAAAATAAAGGAACCTATTTCAAATTCTGAACAAAAATAGGGACCTATTGAGACATTAAACCTTTAAAAAACTGTCCGGCAATAAAAATCTATTGTTTAATAAAAGATTAAAAAAATGCCCAACAATTCGACCATGACAATCACAATTCAATAATGTCAATCAGATCAAAGTCATTGTATGGTTCAACAAAAAGCAAATATAATTCCCAACAATATTTCTAGCTCTTCCACTCTATTGCTCTCTTTCTTCCTTTGCATAAAAAAGAGAAAAAAAATCGAGATCTGCAGAAAATAATCAAAACTTCAGAAAAATCTCAAATAAATTAATTTTCTTAAATAAAAAGTCCTCAAGAGAATTTTAACACCATGGTAGTTTGTCATTCTTCATTTTCCATGTCAATAACATTGGATGCAATTTTGGATGATACTTCACGTTGCAGTACATTTGATAATTAATATCCTTTCCATCATTTGTCGCATACATTGAAACAAAAATAGTATCAATAAAAATAGAATCAAGTATGAATTTACAATAAAAATAGTATCAAGTAAACTGAAATAATTATCTTTAACAACAAATCCATGTTTCCAACTAGAAGTGTGAAGATAATTGCTTTCACATTCTTAGGCAAAAAGTGGATATTAGAATGCTTAATAGATCTTTAACCATTAAAGATAGAACAAAAAATCTTTGACTATTATTTTTCACCACTCGAAGACATCCATGTGCTCTAAAAAAAATCAAAATCTATAATTGATTCATCCTAACATGTGTCAAGTTGAGTCTTTCGAGATTTATTGTTTAATTGATAATTGCACTCTTTTAATTCCTATTATAATATAATAAGTTTTTAAAATGCATAATGAACAATTGCAACAAAAAGAAATTGTAATAGAAAATAAATAAACAATCAACTTACATAAAAAAGCTTCAATGAGAAGCGTATAAGGATGAAGATTGTCCATGTTTGCTTTAAAACATTTGATGATGTTGAGACACCCTTACTATTATATTAAGCAAGTAGTTTATACAAATTTTCCTTGATTTTTTTCCAATTTTGGTTCCCAAGTAAGTGGATCAATTTTTTTCAAAGTAAAAGGCCAATGTTTTTAATTTCATTCTTGAATCTAAAATTACTTTAAAAGTAAGCACAATATTCATTTCAATATTTTTCAAATTTGACCATCTTCAATTCAGCCATATTTTTTTTGTGACTTCATCCCTATCCTTAACATTCTCAATGAACAAACTTTGAATCTTTCAAACTTGTAAAAAATACAAATTGAAAGTAAAGTAGATTGTGTGACAAAAATTAAGGTTGTGCATCACAAAAAAGCAATAAGAACTTTTGATTTTTTTTTCAACCCTCTCCCACTCTTCCTATGAAGGAAAATATTTGTAAGATTCATCAACCAATGACAAACCCCTAGAAAGCACGTGGATATTTCAACAACTATGTTAACTTCCATAGTGTGAGGAATAGACAACCCACATAATGTATCAACATTAGTAAACTTTTAAAGATATTGTTTGAATTTTAGCATTCTAGTCTCCGAACTCTTAACATATTTGATATTATTTTTAATTTGATCCAAAACATTACTTTGTATCTTTAATCATTCTTGAGCAATCAAATTCAACATGTGTGCATAACAACGGATATGAAAGAATTTCTCCCCATATATTAAATCACTTTGTTGACTAACAGTTTGACAATGTGTATTGGTTTGTTCGAGAGTAGAGATAAATATATTGAGTTTTTTTGCATTTCTAGAAATGTAGAATTCGTTGTACTCACATATCAAACCATTTTGTAGACTAACAATTTGACCGTGTGTATGAATAGAGGTAAAATTGAGTTTTTCTGCATATCTAGAAATGTAGAATTCGTTGTACACAAAAAATCGTGGGTGTTGTTCTAAATAGTGAACATATTCTCAGCTAGCTTGCTACAGGCATATTTGATCGGGAAGTGATTTCATACAACTTTTTCTTTACAAATTATTTCTTAATCACTTAGAGGAAGATAAAAAAATTGTATGGAAATTTGTAAATAAATTGAGTTTAAATATTCTTATACTTTCATACAAGATAATCAATATGTGGATAGGTTGATTTCTCTTATATTAGAAAGTAAGATTTAATATAAATATAAATGGTAAGACAGCATACCATATAAGATAAGTCTTAATTTCTTTTATAGTAAGTTCCAACTTATTATGTTTAGAACTATATTTTATAAAATGTACTGAGAACACGTATTTATCATCAAAACCAATGAAAGTCATGCACATGTTACAGAAGTTTACATGAAACTCCGTAAACCGTTAGGTTTTCGAAGCTTAAGGTGTCATGATTGGTTTGTTTTGTACCAAATTTCCGATTAATCAGGTACCTTGAATGTTGTTATGTAGAAGCAAACATAACGTAGCGAAATCAATTCCAGCCTTAGTGACAGATATTGCTAAATCTAAACTCACAAAATTTGCTCTTCGTCGCAGTATGTAAATTCAGGGTACAACAACCACTAAACCACAAAATTACAAGTAGTCACAACTTGGACTATCATACATATCTTGCACATTACATTTACTATAAGGGAAATAAACAAAATGTTGGAGGGAATTTCACCTATAAAACTATTACAATTTACAAACGTGAACATGCATTAATCGAACAAGCTCAAATATTAATGGTTGCATCCCACAGCCTTAGAAGCCCATTGCGACCGCCGCTGCATATCCGTTTCCTTTCTAAGTCTGAAGCAACACATCTCACCTGGATGTCATAATAATACGAACAAAATCAACCCAGGAAAGCAACCAATAACAAATGGAGATAACAACCAATAAAAAATGTTGATAACAACAGGCATACAATAACATTCTCCAGCCACAGATGCACCTTAGCTAGCAAAAACACTTATCAAGTAACCGATGCCAATTAAAATAATCAACAATAATTTTCAGTAAGCCATAATTCAATAGTGAAAAGAGTTGTCACTGCATGGCAAAGTTTCATAAAGAAAAGAACAATATATTTTGAAATTTAGCCAAAAGAAATTTAAAGATTTTTAATTTTTCAATTTCCATGCTGTGTAGTTATTTATCTCGAAAAAAAACGAGCTTCCTTAGGCAAGTTCTCCAAAACTAATTATTTGTCTCAGATTAATAACACCTCCAAGAATTAACAGGAACGGTAGTAATGATACCGATAGAAGTTCCATGAAGGAAATTTGTGTTTAATCCAGGGAATAAAGTTTATCTTGAAGGCATAGAATATCATAACGGAACAATTATCTTGAAATTCATCACCATATAAAACAGAACTTAATATTGAACAATAAGTATTTTGGGTTCATGGAACAGCAATATATACACATATATCCTTTGAATTATATGAACAAAGAAGGTAAATAAACTATATACCATACCATAGCAACTGTTTTCTGAGGTGTTCTGTAAAGCTGCCAACCAGCCATCTTGGGCCCAGCACCAGAAAAACCACCTAGTCTTTCTTGGGGCCGATGAAAAAGCGATAAAGAATTATCAGCTGCTCCAATCCCTAACCAGTGCTCCCCAGCATTGACCGATAATATGGCAGCATTGTGAATTGTTACATTTTTTGCACAACGTATGCCTCCTGTACAGCCAATTAGTATGTTAGTAGGAAATCTCAGATGCCGTCTGACTTTGCAGAGAAGATTAGCATGGTATGATACCAACTCTGAAACATTTTGCTTTAACTTGTGCTAATATTCAGACACCACATACGTGGAGCAGAAATACAATGGCAGAATTAAACAATGAGACATTTAGTTTAATGAATGTTTGCAGAGGAAGCTACTCCAAGGAAAACTCTGACATGGTGGTGCTTCTTCGGCAATGGCAACTTTCAATAGTTTGTATTTACCCAAATCAAACAGAAGTTAAATGTCAAGAATGAAAATACATCGTAAAAATGAAGGGACTGCCATACCATCATCGTTTTCCCAAAAACGTAGCAGGCCATCAGTGGAACCTGAAATTAAATTTAACATTTTAGTAAGAACTTCTGCATAAAAGTTCAAGAAAAAATTGGGTAAGACGCACCTGTAATTATTCCTCTGTCTAAAGAGGAATATTCAACACATAATATTGGCCCTGCATGGCAAGCTAAGACAGCATCACAGGTTCCTCGGTTAACAGACCACATTCTTGCCGTCCAATCATCACTACCGGTAATCACAGTGTCACCAACCATTCTTATAGACCTGCATTTTTTTTTTGTGTATAGGGTCATGAATTTAATTTGTAAAAAATATAGTAGTAGAATAGTAGGAATGCGTGTTTCTCTTGTTTACCGTATCCATTGTGTGTGTCCTGAAAGTTTATGCATCTGCCTACTAGCACGGATGTCCCATATGTTAGCAACCCTGCAGTGGAAGCAGCAGGTCAAGCATTACATAAACAATGTATGGCAAATGACTGAATTGCACAAGGAAATCCTGGACTCCAACATTGTTTTTTTTAACATACACGTCTCTTCCACCAGCAGCCAACACTCCCACATTGTCATCATATTCCATGCATAGAACAGCACTAGAGCAACGACCAACAGTTGCAACACATCTATCAGTTCTTACATCCCACATCTTCACAGTGCCATCATGGGATGCAGTTAACACCCGTTCACCTGAGAGCGTGCGCACACAGCTGACCTATATGATTGGTTGGTTGTCTGAATTAAGTTTCAACGCTCCATTTTGTATATCAATAAATAATTTACATAACATATACTGTCTGTAGTAGAACAAACTAAAATAATTTTAAATAAAAATACCGGTCCATCATGGCCATTAAGCTCTTCTAGTAGTTGAGTTGTTTGCTTATCCCACACCAAAACAGAATGATCATCAGATCCTGACACCACCTTCCCCCTGTCTGAACTTATGGCCCGGACAGTTCTACATTTAAAGACAGAAGGAACGGTGAACATTGTCACTACTTCAAAAGAAGTCGACAAAGTACACATGAAATTTAACAAGTGAGAGAGAACCTAGCATGGCCTTGTAAAGTTGCCCTGAGTTCAGAACCACGAAGACTAGGATCCCATATCTTAACCTGAAATTTGCACATGCCCAGCATATCAACTCTTCCATTTGGAAGGCAATGAAACATCTTGTCAACAAGTAATTCTATATTTCCACATCATAAATATTGAAACTTACTGAGCAATCTGTGCTTCCACTAATAAAGAAACCAGCATCCTCACGGTCACCCACCAAATCCCACACTTCTCTTTTCGTAACACAATGGAGAGCAGTAATTGCACCATTATGACCCCTAAGTGTGCGAACATTGGTTTGAAGCTTTTTTTGGCCACCACTCAACAGATCTTGTTTGCGAGGTGTCCCATTATCATTTGAAGCTAGAACTATTAAGTGGTAGAGCAAAGTGATTCTAACATCTTATTCAAGAATTAAAACTTTATGATAGTGGCAGTTCGTTAAGTACCAGAGTTGCTTCCATCAGACGTCCATTTACGAACACGACTAAATGAGCTGGATCTAATTGTTGGATTTCTGGTAAACATACTCTGCACCCAGCTTCTACCAACACCTGTTGCCTCAGTGGGTTGTTGGTTCTCATCTTTCACGTCTTTAGGATGTGGGGATGTTATTCCAAGTGATAACACAGACTGTGCCTTTGCTGAGGAGATTCCCCAGTATCCATTACGTAATTGCTGGATATGAGATAAGAACCCTCTGATTTTTATCTGAATCAATCATATAAGGAATAATTCATTACCTGAGCTCAAATTTTCAAACACATAAAATCTAGACAAATATATAAAATACAAACAAAGGAAAGAATTCACTCAAATTGGGGAGGGGGTAGATGGCAATTTCTTTGTGAAAGTCTACATTATCAAATATACAACAAACAATTTTATTGGATTTTTTCATACAACACTAATCTCCCATGACTATCGTAAAAAATTCTCAACCCACTTAAAAACAATAACAAGGGTGGTTTTTCGTATGATATGAAAGCAAACAGTTTGCTTTCATCTATTCTGTATGCCTCAACATAAGTCAATGTAATTTACTCCAGTTTAGTTCATAAAGTTTTTCTATGGTCTCAACACCCTGTAGCATGAATGTCTCACTTTTAAGATAAAAAGATTTAAAATTTCCTGAAGCCTGTTATCTGTCTCTACTCCTTTCTTAAATATCACTTTAACATTTCCAAAATTATAGTGTCTTGTAATTTCATCACTTGGACTGTTCCAAACACCCAAATATCATCAACTTACAAATTGCTTGGATCCAATGCTGTTCCTTTCTGCAATTGTTTCAATCATGTACCAAGCATCGTTATCAGGAAGTCCCAGTCCAGCCTTTCATCACGCAGGGAAAAGAGGCTCAGTATTAAAAGCACCAAAAGACTTTAATGAAATTACAAAAGGTAACAAGGAAATTCAAGCACATAAATAGCCAAAACAATACCATGTGTGATGTCAACACAACAAGCTGAGCTGTCACCAAAGATGCATAGTTGGCAGACCTGGCAAAAAATGCAAATCCATAAACACCTACTTGCACAACATTAGTTTTGTTGCAATCATTGATGCTATTGTAGTATAATATCTTTGATATTATTAAGCTAAATAAACATCAATTTATATCTTAAATAAATATTTATTCACTTTCCTCCTTTAAGTTTGTTTTTGCAGCATTGTTATGGTGTTAATAAGTTGTTGTCGCTACAAGACTGAAGACTGCACTAGTAGGAGCAACTCCTTGTCATGGGAAACTTTGAAAGATTGGGGTAATCTAAAGTTGCACATGCCTCCATGTTTTCCCCCATGGCATGTTATCATATGAATGCAGCCCTTAGACGGCTTGGAGAATCCTCTCTTTGCAAGTTGATTTTGAATTAAGTTACAGTTTATGCCCAAGTTATACAAGTTGTAAATGAAGCCTACAAAATTATCCCTTAATGTATAGTCTCTTCTTGATCCTAACAATCTTTCCAGTGTCTTCTTATATCTCTAAATCAATACAATGTACAACACACACTATTCATGACAAAATTAAAAAGGTCACAACTCATATAAGTGCCTTGATGTAATCCTATCCTTATAAGGAAGTCCTTTTCTCGTCTCTTTAAGAGTTATCATACTAACAAAAGCTACCCTAGCAAAAAGATATTAGGTGGATAAAAGAAAATAGCTATTAGCACCAAAAAGATACCATAGGGTAGATGTTAGAGAGTGGAGAGTGTATGAGAGGAGGAGAAAGCATTAATTACCTAACTGCCTAACTGTTTAGAAGTTAGGTAAGGCGGGAAGGGGAACTGTGTATAAAGGGTTGAGTTCGGTTTTGTAAAGGGGTTATTGAGTATCTTTCATTTGTTAGTTGCAAGACACATTTCCCTAGGACGGGGATTAGGCTCCCTAGTTACGAGTTGTACATGTTTTCCTGAGAATTGAATACAGATACTATTCTTTTTCCTGAGTGTACCATTGATTGTTGTGTGAGTGTTGTTTTTGAGTAGGTTTCTTTCCAAGAAACCTAACAATTGGTCTAACCTGCCGGATCCAATTGGGCGTGAAGATCAGAATGGAGGGCGAGAAAGAAGGGGAACGCCTTGAAGGGCCACCCAGTTGGCGGAGAAGGGTGGAGTTACCCATTTTCGAAGGACATGACCCACTGAATTGGATAAACCGGGCGGAGAAGTTTTTTGAGATCCAGAGGGTGACAGAATCGGAGAAGGTCGAATTGGCGTATATCAGCATGGAGGGAAGTGCAGGGTATTGGTTCAAATTCTAGAAAGAAAAGGCTAGGAACCGATCTTGGGAGGGCTTGAAAGAGGCTATGGTTATCAGGTTTGGAGGCAGGAATCGGGGCGGAATTTTTGAGAGATTGGCAACGATAAAGCACATTGGAACAGTGGAGGAATATGTGCAAGATTTCGAGGTGTTGGTGGGACAAACCAAGGCGCTTTTGGACGAACAACTGTTGGGTTATTTTCTGGCTGGGTTAAGGGAGGAGCTTCTGTGCCAAATAAGACCCCACGATCTTCAAGAACTGATAGCAGCAATGAGGATCGCGCGCGATATTGAAGACGCACAACACGGGTCGAGGGCGAGTGGCTGGACAACGACCAAGAATACTCCTTCTTGGGGCGTTTGACGGGAGGAGGAGGCATGGTGACGAGAACTGAGCAGATTAGAAGCAACCCCGAGAGGATAGGTGCGACGGAGAGTGTGGGGTCGGTGAGGAGGGAAGGAAACGTGGGAAGCGGTGCGTCGAGGGGCAGAAACACGATGGACAATGATAATAGGGGGCGAAACTCGAGAAATTTGCCTTACCCAGAATTCTTGAAGCGAAGGGAGGAAGGGCGTTGTTTTAGGTGTGGGGGCCCTTTCAGACCCGAACACCATTGCCCAGAGAGGAGCTTACGAGTAGTGATACTGGTAGAGGACGAAGAGGAGGATGTTGAAGAGGAGGTGGTCGAGGTTAAACAAAAACTGATGGAATTATCAGTCTTTTCGGCCGAAGGGCTCACCCAACCAAAGACAATGAAGCTGCAGGAGAGAGTTAGGAAGAAGACCGTGCTGATACTCATAGACAGTGGCGCCAGCCACAATTTCATTAGCAGGGGATTAGTGGAGGAATTGAATTTAGGCCAGGAAGACACTCTCCCATACCAGGTGAGCCTGGGGGATGGGCAGAAGAAAAGAATGAGTGGGTGTTCTTGGGGGTGGAATGGTTGGCTAAGTCAGGGGAAGTCACTTTGAACTGGGGCGAGTTGACTATGTCGTTCAAACAAGGAGGGAAGAAGGTGGTTATTAAAGGGGATCCCACTTTGGCGAAGAGGCTGGTGGAACCCGAGGCACTACTGAAAATGAAGGAGGTGGAAACATGGGCCCTGATATGGAGTCTGGAGCAGATGGAACAGGGGCAAGTGGAAGGAGGAGAACAGGGGCTAACTGGGAAGCAAAAGGGGAACTGAAGCAAATCTTAGAGCTTCATTCAGAGGTCTTTTGTGAGCCCAAGGGATTACCGCCTGACCGGGACAAGGTGCACCAGATAACGTTGAAAGAAGGAACATATCCTATGAATGTTAGACCATATAGGTATCCTTATTTGATGAAAGGGGAAATTGAGAGGCAAGTGGCGGAAATGCTGACGACAGGAATCATTAGGCCGAGTACTAGTCCTTACTTTAGTCCAGGTATATTGATAAAGAAAAAAGATGCAAGTTGGAGGTTCTGTGTGGACTACTATTCCAGATAAGTTTCCCATTCGGTCATAAAGGAATTATTGGATGAGTTAAGGGGGGCTAAGTATTTTTCGAAAGTAGATTTGAAGGCGGGGTACCATCAAATTAGGATGGGAGATGGAGACATACACAAAACAGCATTTCGAACTCACCAAGGCCATTATGAGTTCTTGGTGATGCCCTTTGGCCTAACCAATGCCCCGACAACATTCCAGAGTGTCATGAACTGCTTACTGCAACCATTCATGAGGAGGTTTGTGTTGGTGTTTTTTAATGACATCCTCATTTACAGTCAGAATTGAGAAGATCATGTAAAGCATGTGAGTCAGATTTTGAGTGTTTTGGGAAAGAACAACTAGGTAGCCAATAAGAAGAAATGTGAGTTTGGCAGGGAAGAGATCAGATATCTAGGCCATTTAATATCAGGGAAGGGTGTGGAAATGGACCAAGAGAAAGTCAGGGCAGTCATGGAATGGGAGGAGCCCAAGACTCTTAAGGCGCTGAGAGGATTTCTAGGCCTTACGGGTTACTACCGACGTTTTGTGAGAGACTTTGGAAAAATAGCTAAACCCTTGACATATTTGTTAAAAAAGGGTCAATTTGCATGGTCAGATAGAGCTAGGGAGGCGATGGACAGATTGAAGGAGTTTATTACCACTGCTCCAGTGCTCACTTTGCCTGACTTTGAGCAGCCCTTTCATATCGAATGTGATGCTTCCGGGGGAGGAGTAGGGGTAGTCCTTACTCAAGGGAAGAGGCCCATTGCTCTTTTTCAGTAGAGCTTTTTCAGAGGGATCGTTAAATAAGTCCATCTAATGAAAGGAGCTCATGGCATTAATCATGGCGATACAACATTGGAGGCCATATCTTCTGGGACAAAAATTCTATGTTCATACTGATCAAAGAAGTCTCAAGTACTTATTGGAACAAAGGATAACTACCCAAAATCAGCAAAACTGGATAGCTAAGTTACGGGGTATGATTTCGAGATTCAGTATAAATCTAGGGCCACCAATCGAGTTGCTGATGCTTTATCCAGAAGGAGGGAAGATAGGAGGAGGAGGGGAAAGAATTAAGGGTGGTGGCGCGCCCCTATTGGCAGGATTTTGAAGAAGTGTTGAGAGAAGTAGAGGAGGATGAAGCTTTGGTAAAGATCAGGGAAGATATTAGAAAAGATCCTGATACCCACCTAGCTTACACTCTAGAGCATGACCGTCTGCATCATAAAGGAAGGCTAGTATTATCTGCGAAGTCAGCATGGATACCAAAGATCTTAGCTGAGTTTCATATGACCAACACAGGAGGGCACTCAGGGGTTTACCGCACCTATCGTAGAGTTGCCCAGTCACTCTTTTGGATAGGGATGAAGAAGGCGGTTACTGACTTTGTGGCTAGATGTTTGATATGCCAACAACACAAGTATTTGGCAACCTCTCCCCAAGGGTTGTTACAACCCTTATCCATACCTCACGCTGTTTGGGAAGAATAGAGTATGGATTTCATAGTAAAGTTGCCCAAATCACAGGGGTATGATGCGGTATTGGTAGTGGTGGACCGCCTCAGTAAGTATGGGCAGTTCTTACCATTGAAGCATCCTTATACACGCAATTGCAGAATTGTTTGTAAAGGAGGTAATAAGGTTGCATGGGGTGCCAATATCCATTGTTAGTGACCGAGATCCACTCTTCTTGAGTGTTTTTTGGAAGGAAATCTTAAGATACAGGGAACGCAGTTGAAAATGAGCACTGCTTATCATCTTGAATCAGGTGGGCAGACTGAAGTGCTAAATAGAATACTGGAAGGATACCTGAGATGCTTTTGTTTTGAGCAACCAAAAAGCTGAAGTACAGTACTTCCTTGGGCTGAGTATTGGTACAATACTGGCTATCAAAGTGCAGCGAAGTGTACTCCTTTCGAGACGGTGTATGGTAGAGCCCCCCTCCTTAAGGAGGTTCTGACATGGGGAAACATCAGTAGCATAGGAGTTACAAACGCGTGATGAAGCTTTGCAGCAGCTAAGGTTCCATTTAACCCGAGCCCATGACATGATGGCAAAGTATGCTAATAGAAGAAGAAGATCAGGAGATATTAAGATTGATGACTGGGTCTATCTAAAAATCAGACCGCATAGGCATACTTCTATGCCTTCGAGGCTGCATCCCAAATTGGCAACAAGGTATTTTGGACCCTTTAAAGTTCTACAGCAAGTAGGGGAGGTTGCTTTCAAACTTCAATTACCGGAAACAACCAGGATCCATCCAGTGTTCCATGTGTCCTAGTTGAAAAAGGCAGTGGGTATTAGGAATGTTGAAAAGGAACTACCACCAGATCTTCAAGCAGAGGGACCAACCTTTTGGCCCCTTCGTATCTTGGATAGGAGACAGATGCAACTAGGGGAGGATGTGGTGCAGCAGATACTGGTGGAATGGTAGGAAGGAGGAAGAGATGGGGCAACATGGGAAGCTGTTTCAATGATCCAAGATCAATATCCAGATTTCAACCTTGAGGGCAAGGTTGCACATCCAGCAGCGGGTAATGTTAGAGAGTGAAGTGTGTATGTGTTAGACCGTTATTAGTCTATGAGAGAAGAAAGAAACATAGTTAGTTGGTCTAACTGTTTGGGCAGTTAGAGGGCGCGGGGAAAAGCTTTTGAACTTGTATAAATAGTTGTGATTAGTTTGGGGAGGGATGATTTTGTTGATCAGGACTCATTGTCCTGAGGGGGAGAGGTTAAGCTCTCTGTATTCTTGCTGTTGATTGAAAGTGAATAAAAGAAGCATTTCTTTGTCAGAGAGTGTGTTTGCAGAGTAAGGAGTGAGTTTTTCCTAGGTTCTTGGATAAAGAACCTAACATTTGGTCCGACCTGCCGGATTCGAAAGAAAGAGAGAATCAGTGATGGACGGACAGTCATCGGAGGATAGGGTGGATAACCTGGAGATAACGGTGGAAGGAATTAAAGAGGAAACGGCGGCGATAAGGCGAGACATTCAACAGATGATGAGGATGATGAGCGGAGGCCCGAATAATCACGGAGGAGGGTCGGAAAAGGGAAGTACGTTCGTGAATGCCAATCACGAGCATAGCGACAGTAGGGGAGTGCATCAGAATTGGAGGAAGAGGGTGGAATTACCTGGGTTTGATGGGCAAGAGCCGCACAGTTGGATCAATCGGGCAGAGCGCTTTTTCGATATTCAGACAGTGGCAGATGATGATAAAGCTGAACTCGCATATATCAGCATGGAGGGTAGTGCAAGCTACTGGTTCAAGATTTGGAAAGACAAGGCCAAGAATCGATCGTGGACGGGATTAAAGGCATCACTGATTAATCGATTTGGAGGAGGGTTTCGGGGCACGGTGTACGAACAATTAGCAACTTTACGTCAAAAAGGTTCGGTGGAGGAATTCGCCAGGAATTTTGAGGTATTGCTGGGGCAGACGCAAGGATTAACGGAGGAGTTGACACTAGGATTTTTTTTGGCGGGATTGAAGGAAGAGGTCAAGGGCCAAGTACGCATCCAGGCCCCCAAGGAAATTGAGGAGGCGATCAGGGTTGCGAGAGATGTGGAGGACGCTATGGTACGAACGCGAGGAGGAGGTTGGAATGGCGTAAAAATGAGTGGGGGAGGATCGCGACCCACAACGACAGTGATTCGCGGAGAAATGGAGCGACCTACCGTTAATAGATCGGGAGGAGTGGAGGGAGTGTGGCGAATCGAAGAGAAGGGCCGTTGCCGGCAACGGGCCAGAGAGGCGGAAATGCTGGGGGTGGCGATAATCGGGGGAGAATGGTTCGAAACTTGCCCTATCCGGAGTTCTTGAAAAGACGAGAGGAGGGACGATGTTTCCGGTGCGGCGGCCCCTTCGCTCCAGGACATCGCTGCTCGGAGAAAAGTTTGAGAGTACTCTTGTTGGCAGAAGACGAGGAGGATGTGGTTATCGAAGGTGAATCTCCGGAGGGGGATTGCATGGAACTGTCGGCGTGCTCGGCGGAAGGGATGACGTCGCCGACAACCATGAAGCTCGCTGGGAGAATCGGAGAGAACCCAGTGATAATTCTCATTGATAGCGGGGCCAGTCATAATTTCGTGAGCCGAAGGGTGGCAGAGGAGATGAGACTTCCGGTGACCGACACAGCGCCATACGCGGTGAGTCTCGGGGACGGACGGAGGAGGATGTCAAGAGGGCGTTGTGAGGGGGTACCGATCAACATGGGGGAAAATAAGGTGGTGGCAAACCTTTACGTCTTCGAGCTGGGTGGAGTAGATGTTATACTGGGAATTGCATGGCTGGCAACGTTGGGGGAGGTGATTATAAATTGGAAGGAGATGTCTATGATATATACCATGGGAGACAAGAGGATTAGAGTGCAGGGGGACCCAGCTTTGGCCCGACAGTTGGTGGAACCCCAGGAACTGAAGAAGGTAGTGGATGCTGACTCATGGTTCCTTGTGTGGGAAGTGGGGCAGCTGAAAAAGCAGAGAGACGACACGTGTCCAGGAGAGCTCACGGGGGAACAGCAGACCGAATTGAAGGCTGTGTTACAGGCCCACTGCGGGGTGTTTAAGGAGCGAGAAGGCTTGCCTCTGAGACGTGATTTGGAGCATCGGATTGTCCTTAAGAAGGGTGAGGATCCCGTCAACGTGAGGCCATACAAATATTCTTATTTTGTGAAGGAGGAGATAGAGAAGCAAGTGGCAGATATGTTGAAGGTGGGAATTATTCGTCCCAGCAGAAGCCCATACTCCAGTCCAGTCATTCTAGTGAAAAAGAAGAATGGTAGCTGGCGATTCTGCATCGATTACCGAGCACTTAACAAGGCAACTGCCCCTGATCAGTACCCCATTCCTGTGATAGAGGAGTTGTTGGACGAGCTGCATGGCGCCAAATACTTTTCTAAGATAGATTTGAAGGTCGGGTATCATCAAATCCGAATGGGAGAGGAAGATATCCCGAAAACGGCGTTCCGCACCCATCAGGGTCACTTCGAATTTTTGGTGATGCCCTTCGGGCTCACCAACGCCCCAGCAACTTTCCAGAACGCCATGAACAACCTGCTGCAGCCCTTCCTCAGGCGATTTGTACTAGTTTTTTTCGATGATATCCTCGTGTATAGTCGGACATGGGGAGATCACCTTGAACAGCTGGGCTCGGTGTTGCAGTTACTGGGACAACAGAAGTGGGTAGCCAACCAAAGTAAATGCGAGTTCGGGAAGCAACAAATTGGCTACTTAGGACACGTAATATCGGAAAGAGGAGTGGAGATGGACACGGAGAAGGTGCAGGCGGTGTTAGGGTGGGGAGAACCAAGGAATTTAAAGGCTTTGAGGGGGTTTCTAGGCCTCACGGGTTATTATCGCCGATTTGTGAAGGGATATGGGAGGATGGCCAAACCTCTGACAGACTTGCTAAAAAAGGGGAGTTTTGAGTGGTCACCAGCCGCACAGACAGCCATGGAGAATTTGAAAACAACCATAACCACGGCACCAGTTTTGACTCTTCCAGATTTTAACCAAGAGTTTCATCTGGAATGTGATGCCTCAGGAATAGGTGTGGGAGCAGTACTCATGCAGAATAAAAAACCTATTGCTTTCTTCAGTAAAGCGTTATCGGTGGGATCTTTGAGTAAGTCAGTATATGAAAAGGAACTTATGGCTTTGGTAATGGCCATTCAACACTGGAGGCCCTACTTATTGGGACGGCGGTTTGTGGTATATACCGATCAACGCAGTTTGAAATACCTGGTGGAACAACGAATCACAACCCACAGCCAGCAGAATTGGATAGCTAAGCTCATGGGTTATGATTTTGACATCGTATACAAGGTGGGAAGCTCAAACAAAGTGGCTGATGCCCTCTCAAGGAAAGGGGAAGAAGTTACGGAGGATATGGAGTTGCAAGCCATCTCACGGCCTTATTGGTATGATTTCAGTGAGGTGTTAAAAGAAGTTGTGGAAGATGAAGCACTACAAAAGGTGGTTCAGGAGATTAAGGAGGACCCAAATAGTCACACCCCATATACTCTGGAGAATGGACGACTCCATTATAGAGGAAGGTTGGTGCTATCCACTACATCTAGTTGGATTCCCAAATTATTGGCCGAATTCCATGTGACCAGCACAGGCGGACATTCAGATGTGTTCAGGACGTATAGGAGGCTGGCGCAGTCCTTATACTGGGGGAATGAAGAAAACAGTGACAGACTTCGTTGCTAGATGCGTAATATGCCAGCAACATAAATATATGGCAGCATCACCGCAGGGTCTACTTCAACCTCTGCCTATCCCTCAGGCAGTGTGGGAAGAGGTGAGCATCGATTTCATTGTCAAATTACCAAAATCTCACAATTACGATGCAATTTTAGTGGTGGTGGACAGATTGAGTAAGTATGGACATTTTATGGCATTAAAACATCCCTATTCAGCAAGAACAGTGGCAGAGGTTTTTGTTCAAGAGGTGGTTAGATTGCACGGGATTTCGGTGTCGATTGTGAGCGACAGGGACCCCCTGTTCCTTAGTACATTCTGGAAAGAATTGTTTAAGATGCAAGGAACACAATTGAAGATGAGTACGGCATATCATCCAGAGACTGATGGACAAACGGAGGTTTTGAACCGCATTGTAGAAGGATATTTGAGGTGTTTCTGCTCTGAGCAGCCCAAAAACTGGAGAATGATGTTACCATGGGCTGAATACTGGTACAACACCAGTTACCAGGGCGCTGCCAAGTGCTCTCCCTTCGAGATTGTTTATGGCAGGGCACCCCCATCATTGAGCAGGTTTATTCCGGGGGAGACAGCGGTGGAAACAGTGGCTCAGGACTTAATAACCCGAGATGAGGCTCTGCGACAATTAAAATTCCATTTAAGCAGGGCACAGGATATGATGGTGGGCCAGGCAAATAAAAAAAGGAGAGAGGTAGACATTCAAGTGGGGGATTGGGTCTACTTAAAAATCAGACCGCAAGGCAATCGTCTATGCCTGTAAGATTACATCCAAAACTTGCAGCTAGGTACTATGGACCATTCCAGGTGATTCAGCAAATTGGGAAGGTCGCCTATCGTTTACAGTTACCGGAAACAGCCAAGATACACCCTGTTTTTCATGTTTCCCAGTTAAAAAAGGCGGTGGGAGAGAAAAAAATAGAAGGGGAGCTGCCTGCAGAGTTACAGGCGGATGGACCCAGCTATTGGCCAGTGGAAGTCCTAGAAAGGAGAACCAGACAGCAGGGTGGTGAGCCTATACACCAAGTATTAGTGCAGTGGCATGAAGGAGGAAGAGATGGAGCAACTTGGGAAGACGTGGAAACGATGCAGGACCAATATCCAGAATATCCAGAATTCAACCTTGGGGACAAGGTTGCTGAAGGAGGGGGGAGTAATGTTAGACCGTTATTAGTCTATGAGAGAAGAAAGAAACATAGTTAGTTGGTCTAACTGTTTGGGCAGTTAGAGGGCGCGGGGAAAAGCTTTTGAACTTGTATAAATAGTTGTGATTAGTTGGGGGAGGGATCTTTTTGGCCTTAGTGATTTTGTTGATTAGGACTCATTGTCCTGAGGGGGAGAGGTTAAGCTCTCTGTATTCTTGCTGTTGATTGAAAGTGAATAAAAGAAGCATTTCTTTGTCAGAGAGTGTGTTTGCAGAGTAAGGAGTGAGTTTTTCCTAGATTCTTGGATAAAGAACCTAACAGTATGAGAGGAGGAGAAAGCATTAATTACCTAACTGCCTAACTGTTTAGCAATTAGGTAAGGCGGGAAGGGGAACTATGTATAAAGGGTTGAGTTCGGTTTTGTAAAGGGGTTGTTGAGTATCTTTCATTTGTTAGTTGCAGGACACATTGTCCTGGGAGGGGGATTAGGCTCCCTAGTTACGAGTTGTACATGTTTTCCTGAGAATTGAATACAAATACTATTCTTTTTCCTGAGTGTTCCATTGATTGTTGTGTGTGAATGTTGTTTTTGAGTAGGTTTCTTTCCAAGAAACCTAACAGTAGAGGGTGAGAATATGTTTATAAAGAGAAAGTGCAGAAAATCAAAGGAAAACTAAATCCAAGAAAACCTAATCCTTACTTGTTTGAAGATTGCTCCATTAAATAGTCAAAATATCCTTCCCAAAATCTGCAGGGGACGTGCATGAACCAAGTTGAACATAAAAAATTCCAGATAATGAAATCATGAAGAAATAATACATGTAATACATACCGTAATTCCTCCCATATAGGTAAAGAGATAAGGTGACGTTGGCAATAGTCTGGCACATTGTTATTATCTTTCTTATACATATCAGATGAAACTTCAAGAGCATCTCTAATCGTCAACAGGTCATTTCTTGATGTTGCTCGATTGATAGCTGTTTTAAGCTGAAATAAACAAATTCAAAAAGAGACAAGAAAGTTAAACTTTTACTCTAAAAGAGAACTTTTACTCAAATAGAAGTTAAGGGAAATATTATATATGTAAAAAATAAGATTTGATCATAGTAATTAGGGAAATTTGTACAAGTGATAATTCTGATTATTCTCCATTATTAGTCATTATTAGATTTTCCTATGAATGATTAAAAATAAAGAATTTATATGTGTTTCAACATACAATTCCCAACAACAGAGAAACTCTCTATATACTATATATGGTGTGTGTATATACACATATATGTAAGTAGAGAGAAAGGACCGAGTTATTCCTAGAAAAACATTCAGAGTTACTCCTTAGTCTCGCCGTTCATTTTCTCTTAATTTAATGCTTCTAACGAGAGGAAATGAACAATAATCTTTCTAAGGTAAGATTACTTTCCCCATTAAAAAGTTGGCTGACATATTTATCAAGTCTTTAAAAAGATCAAGGATCAATTATCTTTACAGCAAATTGGGCACATGTGCCTAATATGCTCCAATTTGAGGGACGGTATTATAATTATAGAAATATTATGCAGATCCTATATAATCAAGAATATCTAGATTATATATGTAATATCATGAACGTTTTTATTTATTCTCATATCACACCTTTACTTGAAGATATCAAATGTCCTCTATTTATTGTATTGATTCTTTTTTCTCAATATAAATAAAATAAAGTATTTATGTTGTCTTAGAAGCACATGGTTTGGACTCAATACCTTTCTTTATCCTATAGTTTAACATGTCCCACAAAACTAACTTCTAAAATGAGGATTGCTCTAGATTTGCAAGCTCTATTTAAATGAGGCTAAACCACCACCCTTGAGGTTGCAGCTGTTAGAATATTTATCTTATTTATCATGATTATATTGTGTCTAGGGTTATCCTATTTATAATGATTATATTGTGTCTAGGTTACCCTATTTATCATGATTATATTGTGTCTGGGGTTACCCTATTTATCATCATTATATTGTGTCTAGGTTACCCTATTTATCATGATTATATTGTGTTTAGGTTACCCTATTTATCATGTATTCTTTATCAAATTATTTTTATAAATAGAAGATTATAAGAGGATCAAAAAAGCCCTTTAGAATTATTTTACAGTTTAATTCTCAAGTGCAGCTAATGCAGGTTAGGAGTGACCACAATTAAGCCAACTCTCCAACAATCCCTCTCACTCCCAAGGCTATTGCCCTAGAGTGTGGCAAATGTAGGTGGCCAACACTGGATCTAGGATAGGCTTAAGTGAGTGTGGGACAAAGCACACACCATACCTTACCCACCATTACCATTTATATTTGTTAAAGTCTCACCAATGCTGGTTCTAAATTGTTTAGTAAAAGTGTTTCTCTTTGTTGACTCTCAAGTCACCACTTAAGTAAACATAGTCACTCCATTACAGAAGGGGAGATAAGAAAAATGAAAGACAAATGTCACCACCACACCCCAAAACACAAAAAAAGAGAGAGAACTCTAAGGGTGTTGGCAAGGGACAGTAGAAGTCTTGGGAGTTGGCTGTTATTATTCATACTTTTTTCTTCAATGTTCACTGCTTCTCACTCTAAAACGGTCAGTTGGTAACCTCTCCCCATGAGATCAATTTATCACTCAGGTTTTGATAAGTTCCTATTTTATATGTCCTAAGAATCTTGATCTTGTTTATGTCTGTTTGGCTGTATTTGTAATGGAAAAATCATTTTTAATGTGCTTTGGTGAAAGAGGCGATTATTTGTCCACTGTGAAGGCACAAATTTTTGTAGCCTCAATATTTCCATGGTGACCAATTGGTTTTTGCAGTGATTCAACAAAACCAATGGTACATTCTGAATGCAAGGTTTTATAGAACTGATTTAAAAGAGTTGGAAATTGGTCCTAGGGAAAACTTTAACCCCTCAAGACTAGTTTCCAAGGTGAGGACTGTCAAAACTTGATAGATCATATTTCCAATCAATGTGAAACTAACCATCACACTTAAAGCTGCAATTAAGGTTGCTGCCAAAGGTTGCAACTAAGACAGCTTACAGGGTAATAAAGGCAGCTTTCCAAGTGGTCCAACTCAATACACTATATCTTTGTGGGAGATAACCTTATATCATGGAAGAGTAAAAAGCAAAATGTTGTTGCCACACTGAGTCGGTAGAATATCAGGCAACAGGTTGGTTATGTTAATCGAGAAGGTTGGTATGCCAGTCACCTCAAGTTTGCTTGGCAGCATATCAAGATTGCTACACCAGCAAATGTCACTTGTAGATTCAATAAATTCAAAATATATCTTCTCAACAAGTGTAAACACATGGCAGATTAAAAAGTTAAATACAAAAATGAATAACATCTTTTACCAATTCTTTCACTGCAATAAACTGTTCTTCAGTGAGATGACAGTCCCAACCCTGGTAAAAAGATCCAGCATAAGATTTAATGTACCAGATTCCAGAATTATAAATAACTATCAGTGTGGGCTAAATAAAGCTTCTAACCGAATGTATATGCTCCCTTATACATTCAACAAATCCACTACCACCAATCCCTTCTGCATCAGATTCAATCAAAGCTGCAAAACCAACCACACAATCACTTTTTGGCAGGCTCTCCAGATGTCCAATAGTCATTTGTCTGTCAACAAACAACATATTCTCTCTACAAGTATTAACAAGAAATAGATGTGTCATAACATAATACCAAGTATTGTTCCATATTCAAAAGATGAGAGAGGATCATCTGTCGCTCCCAGTTTAAGAAGCCGCAGCCATAAACCCTGTGTTATGCAAAAGACAATGAAGAGAAATAGAATGCCCTTTTTTTATGACATGATAGAATTAAAACAAAATATAAATGGTACAAAATAGAAATGAACATCATATATGAAGCATTACCCAACAAGCCCCCTCCTCTCCCACCCCATTGTGAGCTAGAGATAGCAGATAGGGGCACAATTCACAGTCCGTAGGATTGCGTACAAACACTTACTCACCCCCAACTATATAACTGGATTTCTAAGTAATAGCTGGTATTACAAATAATTAGGTACTTATCTATTTACTCTTGTATAGCAGCTTCCTTTTATTTCCATTATCAGAACACACACAAAGGAATGAATATAAAAGGATCAAAGAGGCTACCTGCAGCTTAACCTTAATATCTAGCACCATGCGGTCCCTTTCAGCCTGAAACAAATAAATCAATAATTTTAGGAACCACTTAAATCTGTATGTTAACACACAAGAAGCAGTAATGTCCTATTGGTTTTAACTTACAGCTCTCTCAAGTGGACTAAGAGTATCTGCTAAAGGATCCTTACTGGTCAACACAGAAAGGAATAGTAAGATAGAGAAAAAAGCAGAGAAAGAAGAAAAGCTAAACCATACAAGCAAGCCTGACAATCAGTTTATTCAATATAAATAGATATATAAAATAAAGCAGAAAGTATTGCATGTCAAAACCAAATTCCATCCCACCCAATTACCAAATAACAATATGCATCACCACTCACCACATTAGTCCTTCACAAAATTCTTGGAACTAAATTAGCCTTTCAAAGATTTAAATCAACACTCATCTTATTAGCCCATCAAAATTGTCACCCAAAACAATTGATAACCACATCAATCCCTCACACATAAAAATGACATTATATTTGTTATTAAGAGGGCCTAAAGTGGGGACACAAAATAAAGACTTATTGGAGCTTTTCAAGGACTAATGTGGTGACTATGGCTTTGGAGGACCAAATTGAGGGCTCTAAAATATTTCTAATACATTTGTGAATTTTACTAGGATGTAAGTTTTTTGAATTTTTTAAGTGTAGGGCACTTTCTAGAACGTAAGCTATTATTTAACCTATGGACTATGACTGGAGAGGGACACCAGATTGTTCAAGCCATTACCTCTTTGGTGGGATAAAATGGTCTTAGTTACTCATATTTACACAATTATAATACATAGTAATTAGTACAGGCTAGTTACATATATTTCACTATTGGACATGAAAAGAGACAGCCAAATTTCACTTAGTTGAAGAGATTTTCTAGTTTATGAATTATGCTATGTTGGCTTCTAGAAAGATAAAGCATCCTCCTACTCCAAACTTTTTCCTCTGCAAACATTGTTCGTTTATCAAAAAATAATGATGTAAAAAGAGCCAAAAACTTTTGGCACTACAATTTATGCCAAAATTGATTTGGCTGACACCCATAAAAATTGAGGCGATCTATATAAATAAACTCCCAAGCTTCCTTGCCTTTATGAAACATAAGGTAATACATATACCTTTATGAAATTTGTCGTATGGATAAGGGATCCTTATGTGTATGCAAACATTTGGCATATTGGCAGATGTTCCATTTAGAAAAGACTTTTTGAAATGACTGAAAAGGATGTGCAGTCCTGGCACTGATATAGAAATATGATAAACTTAAAACATCCTTTACCCGTTTCATAATTGCTTGCATTTACCTTGGAGCATGTCTTCCTGAGTACTCAAAAGCGTTACTAACTGCTGCAAGAGTCTGTTTCCTCTTTTCTTCTTGGTCATCTGTTCTGATATTTACAGGGAATTTATCATAAGTGTATTTGGCCCCAGATCCTGAAGAAACAAAAAGTTATGACCATATGAAGTTTAGCAGGTATTCACAACAAAATCATTTAGCAAGAACCTTGTTTATAAGTCAGTCATTTCACCTGATATTCCAATATCAGAATCTGATACTGTTAAAACCTCGGTTTCTATTGGGGGTGAAGGAAGAATTGACATAGGATTTTGACCCCTTCCAATTGCATCTTGCAGCTTGTCAAGCAGATTATTGTTGTTTTCATCAGAACCTACTCCTCTTTCCAAATAATCCAAGAAGCCATGAGAGTCAAGGAACTGAGCTATCTGTAAAAATCAAATTTGGAATTACTATAAAGGAAGAGAAAGTCTACACTGATATGACAAATAAATTAGCATTCCAGTCATAATTCAGGAAAAGAGAATCTATCTGCTACATGGTGGAATTGTTAATATTACATCTATCGTAATGCATGGAAAAAGCATTGGATGCTTCCAAACATGGGTTGGATGCTTTTAAACATGATTATGAAAACACAAATTATATTCCATCTTAAAATCAATTGGCATTAGCATAGTTGCTAAACCCAAGGAGGTAGGTGATGTGGGACCTCTGAATAATATTTGCAAAAAATGTAAAAAAAAATGGTATCATCTGCACTATGTTGAGAATATCATACTAAGATTTAGTGTTTTACTAAGAACACACCCTTTATATTAAATTTTCCAAACATGGGTCATCTCACTTTCAACCAAAATTAATTTAACAAAATCAAGACCATCCACGCTCAAGTTGGCAAATGCTCAATGCAATACATCATGAGACTATATCAAACTATCATAATCAGTAAAGAATTCTAATCAAAATTAGGATCATTTAAGCCATTGTTACTCGCCATTACTGCTAATTGGAGAACATAATCCAAAATTTACCATGGGCTCTGGTGGTTGGTTAGTAGATCGAGAACGCTTCTTCAAAAAAGCTTGAGTGTTGAAGACTTGAGTGGCACTATTTTCCTGATATCAAACAAATTCAAAGCTCATAACAATGTTGTGCTATGGTAGATTATTGAAAAAATAAATATCTGAAGCAGCAAAGAAAAAGTCATACTAAGAAATTGCGATATCCGCTTAAAAGTGTTGCAAAAAACTTAAGGAATATCATCCTGTACAACACACAAGGACAAAAAATACACGTCAGACAAGAGATCAATTATGTGCAACCAACATGTCTAGTGCGCTATCAAATGTATTGCCCACAGAAAAACTTATTAGTTACGTTCATAATTGTTGAAGGCTATTTTAAGGATGGATTTCATTTAGAGGATTAGCCACATTGAATTCAATAGAAGGCACAAATCAACCATCAATTTATTAGTTCAGTTGCATCTTTTTGCTGAATTACAAAAATTCAAAGCTTAATTGTATATTTGATTCTCTACTATCACTGAAATTTGAATTTAATCCTGCCATTCTTTTTTTAAGAAAAAAGAATTTGATCACCCGCTATTTTAATTTTGAAATTTTGAGCTGTCCATTAAAACAGTGTTCAATATTTAACACAGATACTGATATGAAAGTGCAGTAGAGTGCAAAGTCAGCATTTCCATTAAAATTTGAATGTTAAGTTTACATAAAAACATTTGAGACCAAATTTGAATTTCAACAAAAACAGAGTAACAAAAGGTTCAATTAAGCCTAAATTCAAAGATATGGCAAGGATAATAAATATGCAACTCATGAAAAATAGTAAATACTCTAGCATCAAAACATCACCTTAGCTGAAGGTCATGGTCCTCTCCCCATAGCTTACCCCTAAGTTTAGAATCATGCTCAGATAGACGGTATATTCCAGACTTCATCTCATCAATTCCAATTACATTGGGATATATTAGCTTCATTATTTCACCACGCAAAATACTGAATTCTGGCTCAGGAATAGGAGGAATTTCTTCTGAGGTAGTAATGAGATTATACTCAAGATCCACAACAACAACCTACAAAAGGTTAAAATACAACGTTATTGTTAGATATTATTAAAATATCATTAGATATTATTAGTTACAATATTATGTATATTTGGGCTTAGCCCATATTTCCCTGTATGGTTCTTCATTATAATTAAATTACCTTATGTGTATTTTCTACACAAGGAGAATTAATCTTATCCCTAATTTTTCACTATTTTCACAATTATTATCAAAGCTAAACATTCATTTGAAACAAATGGAATACTTCACATGCATTCTGACCTCTAAATTAACAAAACAAAGCCACAAATAAAATAAAATAAGAAGTTGCACTTTTAAGTAACACCTTACATCAATTGAGAAGCTATCAGAGTAAGTTGTTACTTGGCAGGCCAACTTAAAAAATACTTACCAACTATATAAAGAAGCAAGAGTCGGGATCATAAGCAAGATCAAGAATATGATACTGTTTTAATGTGTCCTTTGCATGGCAGCCCACGGCCTGATTGCTTCGGAAAAATCCAACAAACCACCAGTAGGGGGTTCACATGGTGGCCAGATTGTTACAGGTTGATAGTAGGATATTAGGTTTACTACTAGAAGCCGTTAGAAGCTCTTAATTCTTACAATATCATGAGATATGTTACAAACACACTCTAATTCACTTCCTATTACAGACTATCTTAGAATGGACTTAGACTTAACCCAACTTTATAATAAGAGCATGTAAGATAAGAACTGTCCCCACCTGTATACTCTTTTCAAGCTCTACCTTTATCCAATGTTGAACTTGGGTTTTCCAAGTATCATCATCCCCAACTTTATCTAGTAAAGTTAAACTTTAGAGCATTAAATATGATGTATCATAAAGTAGCCCCAAATAAGAATTAGCAACCTAAAAAACGATAATGGTTCTTTTTTTCTGAAAACAAGAATTCATCTAACTTTTACTCTTAAAATATTCTTCAAACTCATCAGTTCACAATACAAAATAGCAAATCATTAGTTATGACAGTATACCTTTGATCAAATGAAGAATCAAAAGATTTCAACAAGTGGTCAAAAACTAAATGATATTCACAAGACTCAATACAAGGTGAACTTGGCTACAAACTGGAATTCTGAAAAATAAGTGATCGCGATGACTAGGAACAAGATAAGGAATGACTTACCCCATCCATTGCCAGAGCAGAAATATCAACACCCGAATGGAGCCCCATCATATATGGTGTAGGAGCATCAATATAATCTACTCCACTGAAAAACAGCAACGGAATGTATACATGCTTGAGGAAAGAAAAAAAAAAGACCCAAGAAAGAGGGATTAGAAGTGAGTCAACATCAATATTTTAAGAATTAGCAAGAGAAGTTATTAAATATGGTATGCACACAGGCAGAACAATAAATTTTCCAGCGGGGATGCTAAATATACAGAAGAAAGGGGGGGTTTATCACATGATAATCAAAATCAACAATGACTAGCAATTTTACTATTAATAATCGTATAAGATTTAGTTTTGAAAAATATTACACTTCTTAGGTAATTAAATATACTAGTAAATCATTTCATCAAGTTTATGAGTTTGTGGTGAAATTTCTCAAGTTTATGATGAGTTTTGAAAAGTATTACATGACTTAGGTAATTAAAGATACTGGTGTAAATCATTTCATCAAGTTTGAATTTGTGGTGAAATTTCTCAAGTTTATTACACAAAAGTACGGTAAAATTGGTCAAAATCATTACCTTCCTTTTTCTTAAAGGATGAACAAAGCTGAGTTGTCATACTTCAACTATTTGTATAAGAATTAATTATCCACCAAAATCCAAATATTATAAATCCTTACTTTACAATGAAAAAAATTATCTATAAAAATATTAAAAGCAATTCAAAACAAAATTACTGCCTAAAGTCTATCTAAACAAGCAACCAAATTCTTCCTAACATATATCTATAATGTATGAGAAATAAAAAAAAAATTATAATGTATATCTTAACAAAAACGGACTGCTTTATAAAACAAATTAAAAGCATTCCAAATCTAAAACAGAGGCATTCTTTCTATTGATAAAATTACTTACTATCAATTAAAAGCAAAATTAAATCCTATAATGAAAAAAAATCCTAATATGTATTTTATTTATTTCTATTAATTGTTGTAGATATGTCAGACAGAGTTGTATATTAGTTAGGTAGCTAGTGGACAGTTGACTCATTGCTTATAATAGTTCTATTAATAGCAATGATGTACTGTGATACATGTGTATGAAATGTAAAATTTCAGATTCAGTCACCATATCCCTTGTTCTCTTTTCCTTTTCCTCTGTGTTCTTATGAGTCAGTTTAGTGTGTACTCTAACATTATAACTATTTTTACGGTTCAATTTTACTTATAAAACAAAATAAAAACAAAACTGAATCTCTATAATAGTGTTTGAAATATGACACAATGTGACAAAATGACAAATTTAATTATCTTATGGCGTTTTAAAGTTTAGCTTTAATAGATGAAACTCACAATTATTGTATAAAATTTGTAAACATAACTGTGTACCAGTAAGGATGGAGGGGGTGCGGTGGAAGAAGGGGATAAGGTGGGAATTTAAAAAAATAGACACAAATATATTATATTTGCATACAAGTCTACATGGTTAGAATATTTTGTATACAAGGGGGTAACTCCCCCAGTTTAACATGGTTTCGTCCCGAAGGGTGGTGCATAACTAATTGAATATAGTGATTAAAGAAGAAAATAAATGTTGTTTGGAGGTATCACCCCTTATATCCATACTCTTTGTTCCATATGGAATATATTGTTTGAAGTTTTGCTTGGCTTCCGTCGAACTGGACCTATAGGGGAATATATTGAGTCGTTTGAACAATAAGCAAGTTCATGAAAGGAATGCAACAAGATTACTTGGTGGACATATTCTTGAATGGGCTGAATGAAGACATAAAGGCGGAGGTTAAACTTTATGAATCTCATGATCTTGCTGAGTTAATGATTAAGGCTCAAATGGTGAGGAAAAGGTTAGAGTCACCACAAAGAGGGACTCTCTCACTGTGCAACTTCAAATGGGTTCATGCAACATGTTTGGCAGAAATCTTCTAACCACTGCATCTTTGAAGGTTTCCTATGTTGGATGCGGATGGCAGGTTTCCCACCATTGAAGCCAAAGCTTTCCCCTCCAATGCCATCATAACAGCCTTCAATCACTAACCCCTTTCAAACGGAAATACCATTCTAATCTATTGGTCCACCCATAAGCTTCGTCCCTTGCAAACACAGTAATGTCCAACTTCTTCCATGTGGTAGAAATCCCAGTAGAACTTCCTCCTTCATTATCCCATTATCCTCACGGTCATCCATGGCAATAGCATCCATGGCAATAGCATCCAAGTTCCTCCTTCATTATCCCATTACCCTCACGGTCATCCATGGCAATAGCATCCAAGTTCTACTGGGATTTCTACCACATGGAGGAAGTTGGACATTACTGTGTTTGCAGGGGACGAAGCTTATGGGTGGACCAATAGATTAGAATGGTATTTCCGTTTGAAAGGGGTTAGTGAATGAAGGCTGTTATTATGGCATTGGAGGGGAAAGCTTTGGCTTCAATGGTGGGAAACCTGCCATCCGCATCCAACATAGGAAACCTTCAAAGATGCAGTGGTTAGAAGATTTCTGCCAACAATGTTGCAGAACCCATTTGAAGTTTTGCTTGGATTTCGTCAAACTGGACCTATAGGGGAATATATTGAGTCGTTTGAACAATAAGCAAGTTCATGAAAGGAATGCAACAAGATTACTTGGTGGACATATTCTTGAATGGGTTGAATGAAGACATATAGGCGGAGGTTAAACTTTATGAATCTCATGATCTTGCTAAGTTAATGATTAAGGCTCAAATGGTGAGGAAAAGGTTAGAGTCACCACAAAGAGGGACTCTCTCACTGTGCAACTTCAAATGGGTTCATGCAACATTGTTGGCAGAAATCTTCTAACCACTGCATCTTTGAAGGTTTCCTATGTTGGATGCGGATGGCAGGTTTCCCACCGTTGAAGCCAAAGCTTTCCCCTCCAATGCCATCATAACACCCTTCATTCACTAACCCCTTTCAAACGGAAATACCATTCTAATCTATTGGTCCACCCATAAGCTTCGTCCCTTGCAAACACAGTAATGTCCAACTTCTTCCATGTGGTAGAAATCCCAGTAGAACTTCCTCCTTCATTATCCCATTATCCTCACGGTCATCCATGGCAATAGCATCCAAGTTCCTCCTTCATTATCCCATTATCCTCACGGTCATCCATGGCAATAGCATCCAAGTTCTACTGGGATTTCTACCACATGGAGGAAGTTGGACATTACTGTGTTTGCAGGGGACGAAGCTTATGGGTGGACCAATATATTAGAATGGTATTTCCGTTTGAAAGGGGTTAGTGAATGAAGGCTGTTATGATGGCATTGGAGGGGAAAGCTTTGGCTTCAATGGTGGGAAACCTGCCATCCGCATCCAACATAGGAAACCTTCAAAGATGCAGTGGTTAGAAGATTTCTGCCAACAATGTTGCAGAACCCATTTGAAGTTTTGCTTGGCTTTCGTCAAACTGGACCTATAGGGGAATATATTGAGTCGTTTGAACAATAAGCAAATTCATGAAAGGAATGCAACAAGATTACTTGGTGGACATATTCTTGAATGGGCTGAATGAAGACATAAAGGCGGAGGTTAAACTTTGTGAATCTCATGATCTTGCTGAGTTAATAATTAAGGCTCAAATGGTGAGGAAAAGGTTAGAGTCACCAAAAGAGGGACTCTCTCACTGTGCAACTTCAAATGGGTTCATGCAACATGTTTGGCAGAAATCTTCTAACCACTGCATCTTTGAAGGTTTCCTATGTTGGATGCGGATGGCAGGTTTCCCACCATTGAAGCCAAAGCTTTCCCCTCCAATGCCATCATAACAGCCTTCATTCACTAACCCCTTTCAAACAGAAATACCATTCTAATCTATTGGTCCACCCATAAGCTTCGTCCCTTGCAAACACAATAATGTCCAACTTCTTCCATGTGGTAGAAATCCCAGTAGAACTTCCTCCTTCATTATCCCATTATCCTCACGGTCATCCATGGCAATAGCATCCAAGTTCCTCCTTCATTATCCCATTATCCTCACGGTCATCCATGGCAATAGCATCCAAGTTCTACTGGGATTTCTACCACATGGAGGAAGTTGGACATTACTGTGTTTGCAGGGGACGAAGCTTATGGGTGGACCAATAGATTAGAATGGTATTTCCGTTTGAAAGGGGTTAGTGAATGAAGGTTGTTATGATGGCATTGGAGGGGAAAGCTTTGGCTTCAATGGTGGGAAACCTGCCATCCGCATCCAACATAGGAAACCTTCAAAGATGCAGTGGTTAGAAGATTTCTGCCAACAATGTTGCAGAACCCATTTGAAGTTTTGCTTGGCTTTTGTCAAACTGGACCTATAGGGGAATATATTGAGTCGTTTGAACAATAAGCAAATTCATGAAAGGAATGCAACAAGATTACTTGGTGGACATATTCTTGAATGGGCTGAATGAAGACATAAAGGCGGAGGTTAAACTTTGTGAATCTCATGATCTTGCTGAGTTAATAATTAAGGCTCAAATGGTGAGGAAAAGGTTAGAGTCACCAAAAAGAGGGACTCTCTCACTGTGCAACTTCAAATGGGTTCATGCAACATGTTTGGCAGAAATCTTCTAACCACTGCATCTTTGAAGGTTTCCTATGTTGGATGCGGATGGCAGGTTTCCCACCATTGAAGCCAAAGCTTTCCCCTCCAATGCCATCATAACAGCCTTCATTCACTAACCCCTTTCAAACAGAAATACCATTCTAATCTATTGGTCCACCCATAAGCTTCGTCCCTTGCAAACACAATAATGTCCAACTTCTTCCATGTGGTAGAAATCCCAGTAGAACTTCCTCCTTCATTATCCCATTATCCTCACGGTCATCCATGGCAATAGCATCCAAGTTCCTCCTTCATTATCCCATTATCCTCACGGTCATCCATGGCAATAGCATCCAAGTTCTACTGGGATTTCTACCACATGGAGGAAGTTGGACATTACTGTGTTTGCAGGGGACGAAGCTTATGGGTGGACCAATAGATTAGAATGGTATTTCCGTTTGAAAGGGGTTAGTGAATGAAGGTTGTTATGATGGCATTGGAGGGGAAAGCTTTGGCTTCAATGGTGGGAAACCTGCCATCCGCATCCAACATAGGAAACCTTCAAAGATGCAGTGGTTAGAAGATTTCTGCCAACAATGTTGCAGAACCCATTTGAAGTTTTGCTTGGCTTTTGTCAAACTGGACCTATAGGGGAATATATTGAGTCGTTTGAACAATAAGCAAGTTCATGAAAGGAATGCAACAAGATTACTTGGTGGACATATTCTTGAATGTGCTGAATGAAGACATAAAGGCGGAGGTTAAACTTTATGAATCTCATGATCTTTCTGAGTTAATGATTAAGGCTCAAATGGTGAGGAAAAGGTTAGAGTCACCACAAAGAGGGACTCTCTCACTGTGCAACTTCAAAATAACACCTATAGATAATTGTCACTTACTTGCAATTACTCACAGGAAGGGAGACATTCAGTGGGTTTTACCCACTCCAACAAAGGAAGTGGAGAGAACAGTGGTTGTGTGAGCACCATCAATCTCAACAAGGAGGGACACCATTTAGAAAATTGTCCCGAAAAGAATTGCAAGATAAGATTAAAAAAGGCTTATGCTTTAGGTGTGATGAAAAGTTTGGGCCTAATGATACTTGCAAAAATAAACAGCTCCATATGCTGCTTATTTCAGAGGAGGGAATTCAAGAATTAGGAGAATATGTTGCCTGCATTCATAAAGAATTTCCAGAATTTCACCCTGAGGATAAGGTGCACCTTCATGGAGGGAGTGTGATAGGTTTGATACAGTTTACAAAATAAGGAAAAAAGAAGGTAGTTCGTCCACTTGAAAACACCTCTCACCCATTGAAAACAGCTAGGAAGATGCATCAATAAGGAGTTTTCTACTTTTCACCTTAAGGACAAGGTGAAACTTCATGGAGGGGTATTGATAAGTTCAAGGGAAATATTTATATTAAGAGAAATAAAAGGGACAGACAGTTATAACTGTCTGTGGGTAGGTATTATTGTCTCAGAATTTTATAAAGTGTGTAGGTAGTTGTTTTTAGCAGTTTTTCATTGTTTTTGTACATTCTGAAAAGAATAGGAAGAATGGAATGGAGAGTTTGGTTCTCTCGAATAACCAGAAATTGTATGTGTTGGGTTTCTCCACATTGAGAAAACTTGGTATGTTGTTAGAATAAAGATCTGCAGGTTAGCACTCCAACCTGTACCAATCATATCCAACATTCTTAATCACTAGATGATATTTACTAATATGCATGTTACTTAGTTCAATTAACACAATTTCATCTATTGTTTATAGATTATATTTATTTCCTGTCTATAACTGTACTTATGTCATAATTGATGACTCTTATTATGATATCAGTACCTACAAAACAATGTTTGATCAGGCTTGCTGGTATGTTTAATACGTATAATGCTCGTGTCGGGATTTTTTATAGACTACATTCATATTCATCCAGGATTACATACCTAGACAATGCCTTATCACATGTATGTATCAATCTAAAATATCAAATGTGCTTCTACTCAATGTTTTGTTGTTATGCCATATTTATCAAAATCCACATTATTTCTTATTGTAATCTAACTATCTATCATACAATATTCACATTGTTGAATTAAAAAAGGCATAAGCAATAATTTCACTCGTGTGTAGAAATATCAGTACTGAACTGGTTTAAGTGAAAATAATGGAGTACATAAATATAGGAAAAACTAATGCCAAGTCTGAAGTAAATCTCACCTGCCATCGGAAAGGGTAAATTAAGTGACAAATCGCCTCTGATACAAGTGTAAGAAGTGAATACCTGCCAAAGTAAAATACAGACTAAACAATCATTTTACAAACTGAGTATAAAATCTAAATGACAAATTACCAGACAACTAAGATATAAACGAGGGAGAATTATGATCAACCTGCAGCAAATGGTCCTTCCTTATCATATTTCCCTAAAATACTCATGCTAAAAATTGATAAAGTAAACATCAAAATGGATCTTTTTGACACCATTACATCAAATGAACCTGCCAGACTGCTCACCTTGTCAAAAATATAAAAGATTTGATATCCGGAGGGAAAAAAATGTAAATTGTATTATCAATATGAAGCATAGCAAACAAAGGTAGAAATTGTAAATATGTGGTAAAATTCCCCATAGGCTTCATAGTGAATGCTGTTATTAATATGAAATTTATGGTAGTTTAGATGAAAGTCAAAGAGCAGACACATTGCCGCCATAGAGGCCAATCTTGACCAAAAAAGTAACAGACTTCAATAGTCTTAGAAAGATAAATACTTGTTAGCTCGAAACAAAATCCTTCTCTCAAGCAACACTGCTGTAAAAAGTCTCACTAAGTTGTCAACATCCAAGCACTGCACTATAGGCAGAAATGATATCTGTGCCACAAAATTTAGGACAGTTGTCAGCTAAGGAAGTTATGAAGCTGAAGCACACAGCAAACAAACCCAAGAAAAAGGACTTAGGAGATTGTACATCAGCATGGGGGAGCCAATCATTCGGTGGAGCCTCCACAGAAAGCAAACAACTATCAATAGCAAACAGAACTCGTTCCTTCCCAGGAGTTGGCAATGGCACACTGGACACCATATGTGCTATAACATCCCATAGTGGCTTGCTGAAATTATTGTAGAGATGGGACATTAAAACCAACAGAAACAGAACATGATGCATTTTCACATTTAATCTTGGGAAAAACCTCAGTCACATTCATGAAGCCCAACTATAGCAAAGCTAACAGTTACATGTTCATTTAAAAAGAGAGAAAATGATTAAACTGAGTTATGTGCTGATTTTCAAAAAAAAGTGAAAATGGCTATACTTTGTACTGTACAGAACATAGACAAAGGTCGTTACATTGTCAACTGCTGGATCCATAACAAAGCAGGAGAAGTTATTGCAACTATGGCATACATACCTACTTCCTTTTGAGGAAAAACAGAGAGCAAATATTTCCTCCAGAGCACTTCTTAATATGCTGAAACTTGGCAAGCGTGAAACCAGACAGATGCATTTGTCAGCATATGAGTTTGCCTGTATCCGGTAGGCCTCTACAATATCCTCACAAACTAGATCCCGGAAAGAAATGCAGCTGACATAGATTTTTGATCCATCACCCTCTGTATCAAATTTTTAAGTTAAATATGGTATTGGAAAATAATACCCATGGAGAGAGTTAACAATGATCCAAACAAAAAATATATACAAATTAAGTGAAATATTAACTCATAATATACAATGTTAGAATTGTGAAAGCAACAAAAGAAGGAGTAAAGGTAAATGTAAACCGAAATGTTAAAATATTTTGCAGATTTGAGGTCAAAACTAGGGGCTAGTTTATTACTACACGTTATAAGATGGCTGCTTGCAGTTGGAACAATTGTTACAGTGTGATAGATGAATATTGGGTTTATCATATGTACCCATTACTTTGGAACAATTTCGCTCCGTTTGCTTTGTTAAACCATAATGCCTACATTTTAAGAACCTCTACTTGCCCCCGGATTAGATTTGCTCATGCCTCTGTTCACAAATTCTCTCTGGTGCCCAGAATGTGGCTTCTTTCTCAATACACAGATATTGGGGGAGCCTTACTGCATTCCATATTCTATACTTTCCTTCTATAATCTCCAAAAAATTTTATCCGTAACAACACACTCCATCGCCAATCGCTTCTGCATACGTACATTGTGACATTTCCTTAATTAATAGAGCATCACAAGTAATACCTCAGTCTGGAGTACTAAAACAATGTAGTGTAAGCACAGTCTCTAATCTCATTTTTAAGATTCACCGTGACCACATTCCTCGTGCTCACCTGGTAGTCTTAGTGAACCACCTCGGGAAGAAGCTTCAAGAAACAGTGTCTAACTTCCTCAAACACTTCCACAGAAACTAAAACAACAACTAAGGTAAATTAAAGATTTAACAGCGCACGCACACAACCATACCGGTCAAAACAATCGGATAGCTCCGAGGAAACGAGGAAGGATCGTTGGAATCGAATCCTGACGAGTAGAATTCAACGCCGGCGGGTAAAACACACTGAAAGCAGCAACGACACGCATCAGGTCAAACTGAAAACAATACAATTCAACAACGCGATAATAACACGTAAAGAAGACTTCCAAATCGTTGTAAGCGAAGGATGCTATCTCTGTCGTTCGTTACTTACTGTGGAAAGCTGAGGCGGCGGAGGAGGATAGAGAGCGTGATTTGGAGGAGGATACTGATCGAGAAGAGAAGGAAGGTACATGCAACCAGGGCCATAATAGCCTTTGCTTCCGTCGATGGTTCGAATCTCTGGTCCGATCCCGCACACCACGAAGTACTCGAAGATTCGAGACATTTCTTCTGGCGATCTTTTGTGGTTACTTCCCCTTTCCCCTCTCAGAAACGCGAGAGAGAAGGGGCGCTTCGAGATCTGGTTATCTTGGTCTCGCCGATTCAAGAAATTGAATTTGAATGTGAATGTGAAATGCGAGTTTTAACTTGGATTTCTGAAATGAGGAAGTTTATTAATTGTATCCTTTGTAGATAAATGTAAACCAGGTGCTGCAGCGTTCAAAATGCATGTTTTTGGTTCAGTTCTGGGATTGCTTGGGTTGACAAAGAAAGCCAAAGAAGAAAGAAACGAGAAGAGAAAACTGTTAGAATTATTGATTGCTGTAAATTGCTGTAAATAAATATCGTTGTGATAATGTTACCGAAGTAAAGAATTACAAAAAATACGTGAACACAAAAATTTAAAAAAAAAAATACGTATACAATCTTTTAATAGTATTTTTTTATCATTTTTCTTTATTTTTCCTCACGCATTCATACATACAAAAATATAACTCTTTATCACATGTTTAGAGATTAATTTAAAAAATAAATAAATTGTTTTAAAACAAATATTCAATTAGACCCAAATGCTCGTTATTTATTAAATATACGTTTTATTATTCATGGTCAGACATTAATAATAAAAATGTATATTTTAATAAATAAAGTGTACTTAACTTTAGTTAATTTATTTAAAATAAAACTATTATTTAAGAAAAAAAATTGTTTAAAGATAAAATTATATACTATTACATAGTTAGCATGCTGTGTTCTTTTTTTTTTTTTTCTTATCGTATATCTTTACCAATTATAATTTTTAAAAACTTTTTAAAAATGTTTCTTAATAAAAATATGTGGTTTCAATATAATCTTCAGTTCTTTGATTAAGCATTTTTTTTCTAACAGTGTAATTTTTAAACGGTTCAACTTAGTTTATTTAATCATCATTTGTTTTGGCTAGTTTACTATATTTAATAAAATGTGATATCGTAACACACATTAATACATATCACATAGAATTTACAAATGAAAATAATGAACAAATGCATGGGCTACATGTCACATTAACATATGATCACATCATCAATAATAACATTTATAAGTACGAATAAATGTTTAAATTATGTATAAATGTAATACCAAACAAAACCTAACTAACAAGAAAAAATTGTTTTTATCATTAACACGTTATATTATTTATTTTATCATCATTATAGATGAAAGCAAAACAGAGCAAATATGTAACTACTAGAGGATCTACGACTTGTCAAAGGTAATACTAATGTGACTTATTAGTTAAAAAATGTCACTATTAAGCTTTTTGGAAAACCTTAAAATAAAATAACAAGGTATATTTAAAAGACAAAAAAATATATTAGGTGTTTTATGTCCTCTTACTCAATCAAATATATTTTTTTATTAATAATAAATTTTATTGAAATTTTTTTATATTAACGAGATGTTGAAAGTTTCATATCAATTAAAAATAAGATCAATCCATGATATATAAGTAGGTGTAAACCTTATGTTACAAGTTGATTTTGTGAAGTTAGTAAACTTAAAGTTATTGTTTCATCTTCTATCTATAAAGTCAATTTATAATATATAATTTGATGCAAACCTCACTTTACAGGTTGATTTTCTTGATATAATATAAAATTAGTAAAAATTTAACACCATGTTATATTATTTTTGTCATCCATTACAATAATTTTTGCAAGTATAAATAAACTTTTGTGACAAAAATAAATTTGTCAGTAAATCTAAGTTTATTGTTGGATTCTAGAATTTAAATTACCGATAAATATTGTTATCAAAAATGGATCTGTCAATAAAAACATTAATAAGTAAATTATAATTTATACTATCCATGAATATTTTCATCATTAATATATTTGATGACGAATGTTGTTAATAATTTATAATTTCTATTAGCGATGAATTTTCTATTGATAAATTTGTCACTAAAATGAGTAACAAATTTTTTTTCATAAATCAAGGTGGAATGAGTACAAGTTTTGTCTTATAAATAAATAAATAAGATATGAGTATAATGAATCATAAATCCATTATCTCGAGGATTTGGAATGAAAAGTGGTGTTTTAGTCTTTGGTATAAATTTGTTCATGGGTCATTGATATAAAAATTCTCTATCTCCCCTTAAAGAAATCTAACCATAACTTGAGTTTATTAAGGAATTATCAACAATCCAAAGATCATTGATAAAATGATTGTAAAAATTTTTTTTGAAGGAGAAACTTGTCGATAATTATCAATGACTACAAATTCGTCGATAAATATTTATTGTAATTATCGACGGATTTTGACCATCAATAAATATCATGATTTGATATATATATATATATATATATATATATATATATATATATCCCTCATTAAGTATTAAGTGTGGAAGTTTTCTGTATTGAAAAAAGATAAAAATATAAGTGATAAGTCATAAGAACTATTGTTACATATCATCTTAGATGAAAATTGAAATTCTTATATAACACAACTTAAAAACAAACTCAAAGATAAAATTGAATTGTTATTTTTTTTTATAAAACTTATGTATATCAATATCTAATGAATGAGGAAAAATCCTCCTAATTCCATATTAATTATCACTGACTAATATTTAATTCTTACTAATATTATAATACATTCACATAAAACACTTGAAAAATATTAATCAATAAGAATAATTTGAATTTGAAGTAAATTCTTTTAAATACAAGGTTTTGATTAAGACATTATTTTAGCACAATCCTAGTATGCTAAGGATATGCAAAAGTTAGAATGTTTCTCCACTTTCTTTTGGGCTGCGTTTTCATCCGTTGGCCGTTCTAATTCCATTTCCCCATCTGTCACGTCTCTTTCATTCCCTTCTCCGGCATTTTCATTCACATTTGCCCTTGTCTCATTTCGTTCGCTCCGCACTTCTTGTTTCTTTTTCTCGTGAAATATTGCAGCTGGTTGTATCCAAATCCAAAAGTATTAGCTTTTGCCAAGAACGGTGAGAGCAGTTTAAAGTCAACGCTGCACCGCGCTTAAGCAGAAGCAGCCTCATTTTCTCCTCATCATATCATCAATCAACCAACCATGTATGCTTCAATCCCTCTTCTCCTCCTTTTCACCTTCTTAATTTCATCCATTCTCTCCTTCATCTTTCTGCGTCGAAATCACACCCAAGATCACCGGAGACACCCGCCGGGCCCACCACCATTCCCGATCATCGGTAACCTCCACTTGCTGGGGAAGCTCCCGCACCGCACGCTCCAGGCCCTGGCCCAACAATACGGGCCCATCATGTCCCTTCGCCTGGGTCAGGTCCCAACCGTGGTCGTCTCCTCCTCCGAGTCCGTCCAACACTTCCTCAAATCACACGACGTCGTTTTCGCTAGCCGTCCAATACTCGAAGCGTCCAAGTACTTCGGCTACGGCTCCAAGGGACTAGTGTTCTCGGAGTACGGCCCGTACTGGCGGCACATGAGGAAAGTGTGCACGCTCCAACTTCTGAGCGCGTCGAAGGTGGAGTCTTTCGCGCCGTTGAGGAAGCGGGAGCTGGAGCTGGCAGTGAAGTCGGTGCAGGAGCGCGCCGCAAGAGGGGAGGTGTTGGACCTTAGCATGGTGGTGCACGACGTTGTGGAGGATATCGTGTACAAAATGGTGCTGGGATGTAGCAAGCACGATGAGTTTGATTTGAAGGGGTTGATCCAGAACGGGATGAACCTTACCGGTGCGTTTAATTTAGCGGATTATGTGCCTTGGCTTGGTTCTTTGGATCTTCAGGTATATATACGCAACCGTAATCTTTTTTTTTCCTCACACAGTAACTTTATGTCACAGTAGCAAAAACAGTAAGGAAGATAAACATTTATAGGAAGCATAACTAAATTTACTTGTTATCAGGGATTGAATCGAAGTTACAAGAAAATTAGTACAGCACTTGACCAAGTGTTGGAAAAGATAATAAAGGAGCATGAAGACGGTTCAAATGCACAAAATGAGCAGCAACATAAGGACTTCGTAGACATATTACTCTCGCTGATGTACCAACCCATGGATCCTTATGATGAACAAAGCCATGTCATTGATCGAACTAACATCAAGGCTATACTTTTAGATATGATTTCTGGGGCATTTGAAACTTCTGCAACTGTGGTGGAGTGGACGCTATCCGAACTCCTAAGGCATCCAAGAGTGATGAAAAAGCTTCAAGATGAGCTAGATAATGTGGTTGGAAGGAACAAATTAGTGGAGGAAAATGATTTGGTAAAGTTAAATTACTTGGATATTGTGATCAAGGAGACATTGAGACTATATCCTCCTGGACCATTAGTTCCCCGAGAGTCAACAGAGGATGCTATAGTTCAGGGTTATTTCATAAAGAAAAAATCAAGAATCATAATAAACTTATGGGCCATGGGAAGAAATTCTACGATATGGTCTGATAATGCTGAAGTATTTTATCCAGAGAGATTCATCGATAACAATTTAGACTTCAGAGGATATGACTTTAAGTATATACCATTTGGTTTTGGTCGAAGGGGCTGCCCAGGAATAAACCTGGGCTTAGCAACAGTTAAACTTGTTGTGGCTCAATGAGTACATTGTTTTAGTTGGGAACTTCCAGGAGGTATGACCCCAGATGAGTTGGATATGAATGAGAAATTTGGCCTCTCAATACCAAGAGTCAAGCACTTGTTTGCTGTACCCAGGAATCGTTTTCACAGAGAATCTTGCAAAGAATAAAAATTATTTTAGTTTGGCATAAAGGATGATATAGTTTCGGACTATAATTTAGTTGTCCTACTTTTTTCTTCTGTAACTCTTGCTATAACACTATATATGACGCCTGTAGAATATATTTTTGTTGCTTACAATATATATGGATGAAATATTCTGCTACCATAAACCACCGCTTTCATTACTCCTACTGTACGATTGAAGATTTTCCTGCCAAATCCAGGCAACTCAGGTTTTTACTTGGGTTAGTGATGTTGTATGTTTCTACTTTCGGATTCATTTTGTGCGTTTTCTACTTGTTTCTTTGGATGCTTGAATATTCATTGCTTTTGTGGGTTCATCGCTGATTTACTTGAATTGTTATTGATTACAATTCCTACACATTTTCATACTAGTAGTTTTCTCTGCCGGAATTTCTTCGTCTATAACAAAATATAAAATTGATGATTTTTACCATAATTCAAACTTCATTTCCCCATTCGAATCTCATTCATTCCCTCATTTACATAGAACAAAATCAACAAAGTCCTCGAAAAAGCAGATTCTGTAGAAGATGACGCTTGACACGAGGCAGTGCATGTTTCAGTTGTGGAATGTTAAGCAGTTACGCAACCTGCTCCAAAAACCAGGTGATGCTACCAGCGGTGGTGGTTGGTCGAGTGGGTCAGAAAAGTTTGCTGTTTCACCCAATTCCTCGAATGAATCTACCAGGTTTTGAAGCCTTGCCACAAATTCAATGAGAAGCGATGTAAACGTGGTTAGAGACAGTGATGTAGCACTTTGGTAGGTTTTTGATTCTTGACCCTCTTTGGGCACTGGTTTTGATTTCTGGTAAATCTGATCGGGCCAAGTTAACTCTTTCCTAAACATGTTTGGAGAGGCATCAATTGCAGGGTTTCCTTCCCAAGAAGGTGGAACTTGAAGCGTTCTCAGATCAAGCACTGCTTCACTGAGAGATTTGCATTCCAGAAATTTTCTTTCTTCATCGGTGTGAAAGAGGCCCTGTTGAGGATGAGTCTCCTCGTCGTCTCTTGCGCGGTTTCCAATTTCCCAGCTCTCTGAATTCACAAGAAGATATGATTTTTTATCAATTTTCCGTTGCAATTCCTCTGCTGCTACATGAACTTCGAACAGCAAGTCTCCAGGACCTAGTTTCTCCATCTTTTTAACCTTGCTTCCAAGTTCACGCAACACTCTTGCCCCTTCAATACCCACCCTTTGAACCTCACTGCGGAAAACTAGTCTCTTCTCAGCTGGGGCCTATTTATCATAACAACAACAAATATTCTTCTTTGAAATAATTAAAAAAAAAAGTGAACTTTTATATTTTTAAAATAAAATAAAAAGTTAAAAATAATAATAAATAAATATAAAAAATTTATATATCAAAATATCATCTCTGTTCTTTTATTATAACTTTACATGAACTACTTCTGATAATAAACTCAATGTAGGTCTTATTTATTAATTTACTATTATATAAATATCTATATATAAAATTAACTTCCATAATAAAAAGAAAATATGGTTAAGCTATTTTTACGTAAGCTAAACTTGTTTTTGTAAGTTATCTCAAAAAACTTGTCTAAACATGCTTAAAAAAGCTTATAAATATAAAGTAAGGAGAGAAAAAGAATATTTAGATACAATTTACGTTCATTTAACACATTACTCTTTATTTTCTCATTACAAAAATCATGTCAAATATGTCATTTATCATTATCTTACAGGAAATTATACTTATAATTTCTTTAAAATATTTATACAAACATTTATATCATAAAGATATATTACATTATACATAAACTCTTCCAAATAGCCTTCACCTTATTTGTGTTTTTTTTTTTCAAAAAAAAGTTAATTAGCTTGAGGTTGTTGTACTTACACATGAACCACTCCTTTGATTTATACTACATAAAACCCCATACTTTTGTGACCCGTGATAATTGCATCACTAGATTTATATAACATCCCAAAAATTGCAAAGCATAATTAAATAAAGTTTGTGTTAATTATCTTGATTGAATATGTTTGTTATATCAATTTTGGCGGACAAAAATCAAATTAATCAATTATACGCAACAATTTGAGTTTTAACTATTTTGATGCATGGAAAATGCGTGGCAGAAAAACCAAAGTCAATAGAAAGTTAGTTTTATACCAATTTAGTTAATTATTAACAGGATAAGTTTAGAGTGGAAAATTAGTAATTGTGTAAAGATAAATTAATTACATATTTTCCTAAGTTGTGTCAAAGAAAATAAAATATATTCTAACTAAAATTCTAAAATGACACACGCTGAATATAAGACGCTTGCGAAAATAAAGTAAAAGTGAATTCCCACGACCGTTGAACACTCTTCATAATGAAAAACAAAAGGTTGGGAGGTTTTGTAACAATTACTATGAAACAGTCGACAAAGAAGAAGTACCTGAATTTCAGAAAGTATGCATCCATGCATAGCCATAACCATAAATGCGCAGTGCCTAAGAGCTCCACTTAATTTTACATAATTCTTCCATGGATATCTGAACTTGTTGTAACGACCATGTGGTGGTTCCCAAACAGCAAATCCCATCTACAATCACCAGCACGTTACAGTTAGTGAAAATGATGATAAACATCTATATATTCATGATCCAGAGAAAACTGAAGCAAACAAACAATACCAATGAATCTTCTTTACTTGTAGATTCAACAGCCGATCTGTAGCCATTGTAAACTGGGTCATCAGCAGCTTGGTATGTAAGAATTTTAGATGGTACCTTTTTATATTCAACACACTGAAGGTAGTGATTGACAACGCCTGAAAAACACGACAGTTATACAACCTAGTAAGAAACAAGTTTGAGAGTAACTCAGAATAAGTGAGAATACCTTCCAAAGATGTTGCAACACCGATGAAGTTTTTCGTGACAAGATTATGCAGATCCTCACCAGCCCAGATAGGGTATATGCAGATATTTACTCCCAAAGATACAGCAGCCCCAAGTGCAATAAGTAAAAATCTGTTTATAGCTGTATCTAGAAACTCTCCTGTTCGATATCCAGAAACAGTAATGAAGCAATACGTGATCAAGAACACGCGGAACCCATATTCATAAGTCTTAAAAGTAGGGTATATTTTTGCATAGGTGGCACAGAGTCCTATCAGATCAATCACACAGCTAGTCAGAAAACCAGACATAAATATGTCAGAAATGCACATTTTTGGATACAACATATTTTCACAAACAAAACATGAAAGGAAAGTGATTGTGACAGTGAAACCATACCCACGGTGAAGATGTTTACAACAATCATAAGCCGCTGCCAGTCTCCAGCCAATTTTGATAACTCTGCTATCCCCAGAGAAAGTCCTGCAGCCGACAAAGTTCCCAATCCTCTGTTAAACCCTTTGCTCAGAGTTGCCCCTGCACTAAGCATCATCTTTTATTATAATTTCCCCCTTGATCCAATGCAAATCATGAAAAGGATTTATGATGAAACTATTGAAGCTTAAGGAATCCATGAATTCATTCTAGACAGTAACAGTTACGGATTTATGTTAACGTCTACTTCTGACTGAGAAAAGGACTAAACGAATAATTGAAATCAAGTGCCCCCACCAAGGAAAGAAAACATACAGTATTGGAAGCATATTACATATTATTATTATATTGGGAGCAGTTACAGAGTTATAGTTACAATAATACCTATGCTGAATTCAAAGACTACGACGACAGTTAGAATAGCCCAGACGGAGTAGCTATCATATCCTTGAAGGGTTCTTTGAGGTAAATCAAAAACGACATAAGGGTCAGAGCAAGACCCATTTTTGCAGAGAAAACAACCTTCCTGGGATCAGAGCGACCCATCTCCCATGCCTTCTCAGCCACCTTCTTAGCCGTGTTCCACCGCTTCACCATCCACGATTGTTCTTCCTCTTCCATCATCGCCACGCCAATCCCCATCTGTGAAATATTACCAAAACTCTTCTCCGATAGAAGCCTCTCCTTCTTCTCCGCCAAACCGTGACGAAACGATCCCGATTTCACCAATTTCGGAGCCATTCGAATAGAGATAAGATGAGTGGTAAGGTAATGAATGTTATTCAGTTCTTCTCGTTCCACTACTGAAGAGTGTACTCGTGAAGTGTTGGAGGGTGAGTGAGTACCTATCTATTAGCGAAGCTGTGTTTTAGTTCATAAATACAAACAAAAAATGGAGTCACGTTTTGGTTTCGATTGTACTGCTTTATTTCCATCCTCACAAAAATGGTTTTTGCAAAAACAAAAAAAAAATCAGTCTTATTTTTGTGGTGACCTGACTTTCTTGTGTTTCTTACGGAAACCAGGAACCAAAGCGCGAGGGTCTTGAACATGACATACTTGGGAGCATGAGTTCTTGGTCGTTTAAGACTGGACACCTCACAAGATGGGCCCAAATTCCAAGAGTAACATTTGTTTCCAATCGGCCACATTTTCTTTGTCAGGTTAGGAGAAAGGTATGGATATTTATTAACTCTTATCAATAAAAACAGTTATATTGATTCCATAGTTCAACTTTCCCATAATTGATTTTTTTTATTTAAACTTCTGTTAATTTTCTTTTATATTGCATACTTGGAATTTTTATATTTTTCAATTAAATGTATGACATGAGTATTATTTTATTTTTTATGTTGTTTATTTATCAGGACATATTAAGAAATATAAAATTTTGTAATTAATATAAAATAATATTGTAAATATATTCTTATGAAATGGGTTCAGTATCAAGAGATTGATACCGTTACCTACATTAGTGACAACAAAAATTCCTTATTTATTGTAGACATGACATAAAAATTATTGGTAGTATAACAATCCTATTATCAAAAAGCAATATAAGTCAATTACTATTTTTTGCGCTAATTGTAATATTATTTTTATTAATCACAAATTTTCATATTTTTAATACAACTATTTAGATGTAAGATTATAATTTATATATATTTTAAATTTTAATATATTTTAAGCTTTAAATTTTAAAAATAAATATAAATATATTTTACAATTAACTGTTCATCTATTTTATATTTTTGAGATTCTTTTTAATAATTTAATTTAAAATTATATATATATATATTTTTTTTTTATTTATTTAAAGTGAAGCTTTTAGATGAAACTACACACACTTCTGTATCCTCTTCCCCATCTTGCGATATTTTGCCATCTCTAATTTTGCAAGATGTTGATGGAATGCAGGGAGATTGTGGTTGCAAAGTAGTGTGATGAAAATCATATATAAAACTAAGTATCCACCTTCTTCAAATGGATGATAGTGACGATCAAGCAGAAGTTTACTACTAGATGAGTTACATCACATTAGTAAATTCTCTAATAATTATGTTCTTCTCACACACGCACCATCCTCGTTTAGCAACCTTGGAAAGTAATTTAGAATCAGAATCAGAATGAGGTTAGCAACCTTGTAAGGTAATTTAGAAACAGCTATTGACACGACCAGCTCCAAGCTTCAGTCCTTCAATTTCAAATTGTCATAAGGAATATCGTATTTCAGTCCTTAAATTACGAGCAGTTAAACAACCTGGTCCAAAAGCCATGAGATTTTAATGGCTCTCGTTGCTCAAGAGGGTCAGAAAAGTTTGCTGTTTCACCTAGTTCTTCAAATGAATCCACCAAGTTTTGAAGCCTTGCCACAAATTCAATCAGAAGCGATGAAAATGTTGTTAGAGATAGGGCACTAGCACTTTCGAAAGTTTTCAGTTGTTGACCCTCTTTGATCTCGGCATTTGATTTTTGATGATATATATGAGCAGGCAAAGATGTCTGTTTCCTGGACATGTTTTGAGAGGCATCGGTCGCAGGCACAACATGGTTATTGCCCAGAGTTAAATTTCCATCCCACGAATGTGCAACTTCAACTGTTCTCAGGTCAAGCACTGCTTCACTTCGAGACTTGTGCTCAAGAATTTCTCCTTCTTCGCCTGTGTCCTCGATTGGTCGGTTTCCAATTTCCCAGCTCTCTGAATTCACAAGAAGGTATGATTTTTTATCAATCTTCTTTTGCAGTTCCTCTGCTGCGTCGTGCACTTCATCCAGCAAGTCTTCCCGGTCTAGTTTCTCCATCTTTTGAACTTTGTTTCCAAGTTCACGTAACACTTTCGCCCCTTCACAACCTACCCTTTGAAGCTCGCCACGGAAAACCTGTCTCTTCTCAGCTGGGGCCTATGTATCACAGAACGAAGTTAACAAGAAGACAACAGACCATTATCAGAAAGTTCACAGACAAGAACCTGTATTTCAGAAAGTATGCATCCATGCATAGCCATGACCATAAATGCGCAATGCCTTAGAGACCCGCTTAATTTCACATAATTCTTCCATGGATATTTATGCATTTTGTAATGACCATGTGGTGGTTCCCACACAGCAAAACCCATCTTCAATCACCAGCACATGAGAACGAGTCAAAATGATGTCAAACATATATTCATGAACCAGAGAAAACTGAAGTGTATTGTACCAATGTATCTTCTTTACTTGTCGATTCAACAACCGATCTGTACCCATTGTAAATTGGATCCTCAGCAGCTTGGTAAGTAAGAATTTTAGATGGCACCTTCTTATATTCAACACAATGAAGGTAGCTACTGACAACACCTGGTGAACAGAGACAAACAAGCTCAACAGAGTCATACTGTTGGGGTAAATACGAGACTAAGATTCTATCTATTATAAAATTTACCAAATGTTTGAGAAGCAGCAAACCAAATGGTATTAACTGGAAGTGAAATGTGACGATGAAGATGACATTGTGCATACCTTCCAAAGATGTTGCAAGATCCATGAAATTTTTTATGACAAGATTATGCAGATCCTCTCCAGCCCAGATAGGGTATATACAGATATTTACTACCAAAGAGACAGCAGCACCGAGTGCAATGAGGACAAATCTATTTATAGCAGTATCAACAAATTCCCCTGTTTGATAACCGGATACAGTAATGAAACAGTACGTGATCAAGAACACGCGGAACCCGTATTCATAAGGCTTGAAAGAAGGGTATAGTTTTGTGTATGTGGCAGAAAACCCTAGCAGATCAATCACACAGCTAGTCAGAAGACAGATTCATCAGCAAAAAGACAAACTCATGTGGATCATAAAAAAAGAGTTTTTTTTTTTTTCACAAACAAGAAATGAAATGAAATGAAAGTGAATGTGAAACCAGACCTACAATGAAGATGCATATAATGATTATTAGCTGCTCCCATTTTCCAGCCAATGTTGATAACTCTGCCATTCCCAATGAAAGTGCTCCAGCCAACAAGGTCCCCAATCCACCATTTAAGCTCTTGCTCAGAGTTGCCCCTGCACTAGTGCATTATGTTTGATCAAAACTTATTAACATTCGACTGATGCGAAGATTAGACAGATAGACCACCCTTGACCCAATGAAAAACATGAAAAGGAATCGAAGCTTAGAACAGGATCAACATCACCTACAGTTTCACAATTTATTGTATAAAATAAAAAAAACATGATTAAAATTGCATTCTAGTTAGGTAACGTATACCTATGCTGAATTCGAAGACTACGACGACAGTAAGAATGGCCCAGACACAGTAAAGACTCATGTCCTTGAAGGGTTCTTTGAGGAAAATCAAAAATGAAAGAAGGGTCAAAGCAAGACCCGTTTTTGCAGAAAAGATGATCTTTCTTGGATCAGACCGACCCATTTCCAATGCTTTCCCAGTTACACGCTTAACCGTGCTCCACCACTTCAACATCCTCGATTGCTCTTCCTCTTGCATCACCATGCCAATCCCTATCTGAGAGATATCACTACTACTCTTCCCCGAGAGAAGCCTCTCCTTCTTCTCCGCCAAACCGTGACGGAACGACCCCGATTTCACCAATTTCGGAGCCATTTTTGTAACCAGAGAAACTGGGAACTAAGCCAATTGATGTAAATCCGATTCTGTTTCAAGAACTTAACGTTGACATGTGTTTTAGTGATAGACAAATGGTCTGCTGCATTAATCTCACCCTCACAAAAACCTTTTCCCGCAGATTATTATATTATCTTGCTTAATATTTTTGGAACTGCTCTATTTTTTTTGTGAACTTGAATTACTACACCTTTAGGGGAATATTAGTGGTGTTTGGTTTTTGCTTTGTTTTGTCGTGGTTGGGAAAAGAAGCTGGTAGAAGACATGACATCACTGTGACAAGGAAGAGAGCAGAATGTGATGCTTGGAATAATCTGAGTTTAAAATTCAAGAAGATAAGCCCCAAATCCCCTGAAGAACAAGAATTCCATTTTATACGGAATGCGTGTTTTCCTTTTCCCCAGAAGAGCATTGGATCATTTATTAAGAGATAAGTTTCCTAAATTTTACAATATTACTAAAAAGATATATCAATATCATTTTATAATCATCAAACTCAATTAGTTAATCTTAATTAATTTTGATCACATTACCTATAATGATGCGACTTTTTGGTATAATGGTTAAGCGTGCAATGAATTATGGAGGTGGCTTTCATAGCTTACCTTTTGAGTGACAAACTCTACATGCTCTGCATCAAGACATTAGACAGAATAGCAAATAATGTGTGAATTTTTTAATCACTTCGACATATCCATCAATGTTTTTTTTTCTCAGCAACGATGTACTAGAATTCCGTGTGCCACAAGACGTGTCTAAACTTTTTAACCCCGTTCAACAAAAAAAAAAACATCAATGGCTATATAGTGTAAAATTTATATTTTGGAGAAATATGTAAAATGCCCTTTGAACTGAAACATGGCAAATGAAGATTTCTTTAATTAAAGCATGGTTCACTGTAAAATAGAAGAAGAAAATTTGGTAAGTTAGTATTGACATTTGGAGTTGTTCTTTTCTTAAATTTGATATATATTATGAAATAAGTGTTAGTGAAATAATATCATCGTGGAGTCTATTTGCTTACTTTTTTATTTTTTATTTTTGTATCAAGTACATATTTACCTTTTATCTATATATGATTTGGAATTGCTATCTTATATATCTTAAGAAACAATAGATAACTTTAGGATGATGAATCTTCAGGCCATGAATTATTTGTTGAATTATTTGTTCTTGGGCCCATTCGCGTTAAATTGCATGGTTATCACTAGACAAAGTAGTTATGTACATTTATAATTTTTTTCTTAAATTCTTACATAAAAATTAATTGTTACCTAGCTCAACCGAACATAATAAAAACAAGTAACTTTAATTCAGAAGTTTTAATGGCTTATCATAAGTGCTCATCACCTCCACGTTCAACACGTGCGTCATTTCCCTTCTCTTCCTAACTTTCCTGAAATGCCAATCACAATCTTCTTTATTTCCTGGTTTCTAAATTCGACAATTATATAGCTGTTCCGAAAGTAAAAGGAAAATCGTATCATTTAAATTAAAAAATAATATTTTTATATATATAAATTTTTTACATTCATTTAATATTATTTTTAATATATTTTTTTTGAAATACATATTTTTTTTTCTTTATAATTATTTTGCATTATATTAAATAAATATAAGGGCTAAATATGTTTTTAGTCCCTAAACTATTGACCGTTTTTGGTTTTCGTCCCTATTTCAAAGTAAGGTACAATTTGGTCCTTATTATTTTCAAAAACGCTCGTTTTAGTCCTCGAAAACTAACACCGTTTAAAAAGTTGGTCTTCATTTAGCAACAAAATGAGGACTAAAACCAAAGTTCCGAGGACTAAAACGAACGTTTCGAAAAGAATGAGGACCAAATTGTACCTTACTTTGAAAGAGGGACGAAAACCAGAAACGGCGAATAGTTTAGGGACTAAAAACATATTTAACCCTAAATATAAATACATGCCACTTTATCACTATTCTTTAAATTATAAGTGTGGCCACCCGACGTTTAAAGCCCAGCAATCCTGGCAACAACAGACATATATGGGTGCTATAACTTCAAATTATGAAACTATTTTAAGGACACGTTTTATCAGAGTTTCTTTTATCATATTACAATGTTCATTTATGGACATTTAAAATTTCAAACTATCATCACCCTTCTCATTCATCTTTGTATCTCCTTTTAGGTTTAGGAATAAAGATAATTTTACAGCATTGCAAATCTCTTGTTTATAAAGTTTAGGATTAAAATCTATATTTTAATATGATATTAAAATTATTTAAAGTTTATTTTAATAAAATATATTATTTATTAGACATATTTATAAATTAATATAAATTATATTATACGTTGTAAAATTAGATCAGACTTGCATCTCTAAATAATGTATTTTGGATGTAATAAAAAGAAGCACAAGTAAGTATCTTGTTCTTCATCGTTTCTACGTCGTGAGATATAAGATAATTGTAGTTCCAGTTTTCCTAATTTCTCATATGACTATTATTAACACCAAAAATGGTTGAAGAGACGTAAGAATTTAGAACTGTGCAGAAGCCAACAAAATGTCCATTTTATTGGAGTGGTCATTATCAAAAATTAGATGTGATTCTGGTGAAAACACGACAAAACATTTTCAAACCGATAATCTTTCAAAAAATTATGGAACTTGATTTCTTTCTCTTCGCGTTTTGTGTACGTAAATTCATGAATATATGCAGGTTTTATTGTGTAGGTTTACTTACCTCTAGATCTCCACACTAATAAGGTATTATTAGAAAGTGGGTTTTAAGCCTAACTTAAAACCACAAAACCGGCTTGTAAGGTGAGGTTTGCACCCAATTATAAACTATGAATTGACCTTATCTCTAGTCGATGTGAGACTTCCAACATGTATATAAATTCATGTTTATTTCTTATTTTATCCGATGTAAGACTTTGTAGTCAACAAATATCATACTTTTTGGTGAAAGAGAAAGAGAAAGCCATAAGAATTTAACCAAAATTGAAAACCATCAATTCAAAAACCACACATATTTTTATCTTTTTTCCTTTTGTTAAAGCAAAAATGTAACTTTTTGAGAACAAAAAAAAGGTTTACACTTTGATGGTAAGGTGGCCTTTTTCAGTAATAAGATATACAACGATTCTCCACTTTATGTATAAGCCATCCACTTGGGTGAGAATAAATCTTTTTGAATGAAAAGTTTGGATGATAAAATTATTTATAATTTGTGCCCATTTCATATTTAATATACATTAAACCAATTAAAGGTTAAATATATTTTTGATTTTTTAAATTTTACTTAAAATTTGAATTAATTTTTTTTAAAATTTAGAATAATTTAGTCACTCATACTTAAAATAACATAAATTTAAATCTTTTAATCAGATTTTGTTAAGTTTATTTTGAAGTTTTTTAATTAATATTAAAAAAAATTATCAAATAAGTATAAACAATTTAAATATTTTTATAAAATACGTTTGAATAGTTAATTAAATTTAATAAAATTTGATTAAATTTATATATTTTTATAGTTGAGAGACTAAATTAGATTAAAATTTCAAACAAAAACTAATTTCAAATTTTATGGAGAGTTAAGAAATAAAAACATATTTAATCTAAAAATTGAAAATGTAAAATTATAACTTATTCCAAAATTTTACAACTAGATGTCTTATTTAAAGTTATTCCAGAACCGTAAAAGGAAAATTCTAGTTTGGAAGAGATTTGTGAGATTCATTTTTTTTTCTTGGTAGAAATAGATTTAACAATGAAACAGCATTGTCCATCACTGATGCAAAATCCTCCGGCCCATTAGTGCAACGCTTCAGCCCATTCTTTAACAATAATTTCGGTATGCAAAATAAAATGAATAAATAGTGTATGCATTCTATCTCTCATTTAAGATGAAATAAAAGGAATATTTTTTAAGTGAAATTAAATATAAAAAATTAAAAAATAAATAAATTTCACGAAATTCTTACTTTCATTCATTTTTCCTCTTTAACTTACATCTATACCGTTTATTTAATACCAACCATATGTTGTAAGTTTGCTGATTTTCACATAATTATATTAATAATAGTTTTTTTGTTAATTTAAATATTTTAGTGATTTTTATATTAAGATATGACATCATCTTAAAAATCAAGTAAAACAAAGTATAGATATAATGGTAAATAATATAGCAATTTTTTTTTCAAAGATGGTCTCATAATCTCTTAACTTAATTTGATAAAAGAGATTTACAGATCGCCTAACTGAAAATGGAAGGTTACCACATGGGTTGGTTTTAATTAAGACAGAAACCTAACTTAGTACTCGTGTCATACATAGAAAAAAACGTCAAATTTATAATTTATTTTTCTTTGTAATATATATATATATATATATATATATATATATATATATATATATATATATATATATATATATATAAAGCTTTAAACTAAATTTAAAGAATGCAAGTTAAATATTACTCAGACCATTGATCAGAGTTTTGTAAATAATATTATAAAATTATAAACCGAAGAGGTTAAAGCTATTTATATTATGCATTAAAGTTGTAAATCAATAACAATTCAGTTTACATAAATTTTAGAAGATGACTATTGAAAATATATTTATGGTAGTTTAAATAAATCATAGACACGATTTACAATTTAGGTTTCATTTCAATTTATACTATTACTTTGATTATATCAGTCATATATTGCAAGCAATATACTTCATTTATTAACAATCATAACCATTATTTATATCATTCCCTTTTTTGTATATAAATGCATATCAACATCACAAAAAAATGAGAAATTCTTTACATATATGAATAATATGAAATTGAAGAGACTATCATTAATTCTCCTTAAGATAAGGTCCTAACAATTATTTTTTTTACCTTCATAAAGTATACCCAGATTTGCAGTAAATTTCTAGTACTAAATTTCACATAAAAAGCATCTCACATCTACAAAATATGTCAAAAGAATACAAATAATAATAATAATAGTAATAATAACATATTTACTTAAATAAAAAATTTGAGTCGTAAATTTTGATTCTGTCTCAGTACCTTCTCTGTATTGTAGAATTCCAGTTATTCTCTAGATTTAGAGAAAAATTTATAACAAATCTCTAATAATTTTAAAATATAAATATTTATTACCTATTTAGAGTTTTGTTTTTTATCCATTTAAAATTTTATTTTACTAAATCTCAAAGTCTTACCCATAAAATACAATCAAGATAAATAAAATAGGTATATGAAGTTGTTCCTATTACACATCAAACGACAATTATTATTACGTATGCCAAAGTGGATATTAATTATAAAGCCTTGAAAAGAAAATATAAAATAAAAATGGTTAAACATGAAACATTCGAGATACAAAAAGAAAATGACAACATAAAAAATAAATAAACAGATAATGCGCTTGATACCACCACAATGATTAAACATATTCAGAAATACTCCAGAATTTTCCAGAATTGCATAGTTTCAATATTCTGACAAATATCGCATAAGATAACATTTTATATATTAATTTTTTAATAAAGTCAATAAATCTATACATTTCGTATCCCACCCACCTCAAATGATTCTATTGTTTATCTCTTTTTTTGTACACACTTGAATTGTTTTCAAACGAATTAATTAAAATACACAAATAATATTAAAGATGAGTAAACTATACAATTGTTTATAATTAAACCTCACTGGAAGAAAAAATAAAATAATTTACATTTAATTCACATCATAATCGGTCATAATCGGAATCTTTAAATAATAGATGTGAAAAAAAATTACATACGAACTAAAATATGGAAACATGTTATCTTCTTCCTAAAAATTGTAACATCCCAAAAATACAGTAATAAAACTATATAATAGAATTAATTACAGTTAATAATATATCAGTCCAGTCTTAACTAAACAACGAAGGGTTACGATCGAAGGGTTACGACCGAACGGTCTTACATAAGTTACAAACTTAATCTGTTCCAGGTGAAAGAAAAAATGACCGAACCGTTTACAAAAAATCAAATACCGTACAGTCACGTAGAAATAAAAGAGAGTAGGTGACTGAATGATCACCTCACATCAAAACTACTACAAACTAGCCGAACGCTTCTGCGGATGATCATTGCAATGATCAGACGGACGTACAAAGACGAGACAACACAATAAATACTAATTTAAAAATTAAACGTGTTTAACTTTTCTTCTTATTTTAGCATATAATTTAACGTGATTGAAATACTTATTTCCTTATTTTACCATCGCAACATAATAATAAATACGTAATTTATTTTAGTCCTCATCAGATATTTCGTAAAAATAAACAATGTAAAACTAAAATAGGTAAATGCAAATAAAACCGCAAAAGAAAAAAAGACGATTTCAGAAAGAAATCATACGTAACCCTTATGACATTTTAAGCTGAAAGTGACGGATAACCCAACCCAACAGAAACTAAAAATCGTGGAGAAAACTTAAAATGGTTAAATCCAGTTAAACACCAACCTCATCAATCTGGGGCATTTGCTTTTTCGCCAATAACAACATCGATTTCAACCTTAACCATGTCTAACTACATAATTTCACATTTTAAAGAACATTTTACAGAAGATATTAAAAAACATGTCTGGGGTCAAGGCCTATTTGTTTGTTTCAGTCCAATAGAACAAACCAAAACAACAAATTTTTACAATCCTAACACAATCATTTCACATCTAACTAACCACCTACGTTGTTACTTTTGGCGCCTAACATCTCTTTACACCTTCCAAATTTCCCATTAGCTTAATTAACTAACTAATTAATTAATTAATTAATTAATCTCCAAAAACCATCCCCTACATCGCCTGCAGCGACTCCGACCGCCACAAAATATCGGCGCCAGGTTCCGCATGATCAAACAACCCATCTATAGTCACGTAACCGCCACCGTTATCATCCACGGCATCGTACCCAAGGAAACCAAAACCTTCGTAGCTCCCAATATCATCCTCAAACCCTAAAAATCCCGTCAGATCCACTCCCTCGGGTCCAACCCGACCCGAATCAAGGAGTTCGTGTTTTGACTCGTCCTCGAAAGGCGCAACCGTGGGCGGCAACCCTAGCTCGTCGTCGGATGCTTCCAGTAAGTAACCCAGGTTCGGTTTAAAGACCTCCGGTTCAGGTGACGTTGGGGTTGGAAGGCGGAGCGAGTATTTCCTCTTCGAAACTCTTGATGAAAGAGTCGAGGTGCTCAACCTCGACGGCGGGGTCACGCTCCGTCACATTCTCCGCATCGTTCAGCATGCTGAAGAGGTCCGGGTCGACTCGGGCGAGCTCGAACTCGGCGGAGTCAACTCGGTGAGACTCGGAGGAGCTGGTATCAACTCGGGGCAGTTTGGGGGCGGGGAGCGAGTCGGAGTCATCCCGAACTCGTTTCCTCTTGTCGGTGTTGTTGGGTTTGGGTTGGTCCATTTGAGAAGGAGGGTTTAGTGTCATGGACAAGAGAGTGTAGAGAGAGAAAATGAAAATGTTTGGGTGGAGTGAGAAACATAGGGTGAAGGGTATATATAGTGGTGAGAAAAGTGAGATAGATAGGATTACTTTACTTTAATTCATTCATTAACGGCAGATAGAGACAGGCGCGTGCGTAGCAGAAAAACCCGCATTCTGCTTTCTTTTTCCTTTTTCATTAAATTCGTTTTATATTTTTAATAAAGAAATAAATTAAAAGAAAAAAGGATTATGAAATTTGCGTGTGGGATCCGTTGGTCATTATTGCGGGGTAAGAGGAGGATATTTTTTTGTTTCATTTATGGCACTTTAACTATATTTGAATGCTGTGTGAAGTCCGTGGGTGCGGGCCCACCGACATCGGGGAATCATGTGGTTGGTTTTGTTTTTTTTATTTTTATTTTTTTACTTTTAGGGTTTGGAATTTTGGAGTGGTCACTGGTCTCGGCCTACCCCACCGCTGGAGGAGCGCTGTTGTTGGATTCTGGGATTTTTGTTTTCTTTTTTCGTTTTTATTATTTTCAGAAATAAATAAATAGGCTTATCAATTTTTTAATTTTGACAAATTCATGCTGATTTTTCAAGGAAAGAAGTTTCTGAGCCTTCAAACATACGCTGTTGATGTTGTTAATGTTGTTGGCGCCAATTGTCTGACGTTCGTTACGATTGAGTCTCGTCTCGTCGTGTTGGCGGTTTTCTCCTTTTGATTTTCTCGGTTTGACTATTTTTTTTTCTTTTTATTTTCTCCAAAACCTAAGACCATATCCACAGGCTTTTATTATTATCTACTACTTTTCCGCGACAATTATCAAAAGGTAAAGTGATATTTCACGAAAAGAATATTACTACGAATTTTATTCCTGACTGGCCAAACGAGTCAATTGCCGAAGAATATAAATAGAATATATTTTTTTTCATTTTTTTACGCAATAATTTTTATTCTTCTTTCAAACTTTAGCCCAAAAAGTTATCTACATGGTGCCAATGGTTTCTTCCATGCAATTACCAAGAATCAGTCGACACCAGTAATCGTGAATTTAAAACATTTTTTCTTAATTTTGCAGCGTTCTATTATTTATCACACTTTTTTTTTTATTTACTTTTGTCGGCCTTCCCTTTCATTTCTCGTTGATCAAATATCTCTCTGCCTTTCATTAATTGATTTTCAATTGAAAATTCAATCTTCACCATGCAAAGGGACATACTGACGATGTCTTATCTGCTATGCTTATCAAAATCAACAGTGCCACAGAAAATTGTTTTTCTGATTTCGAATATGTGTGAACGAAACATTATTGTAAGCGCGAATGTTAGCAATTTATGTCGGGATATACTTAAATATTAAAATAAATAATAAATGAATACATGGATGAAATCGAACCATAAATATCGTAATATAAAAGTCTACGCCCAATTAAATCATGAACAGACCTGTTTCTGATTAAAGTTCACTCAATATGGTTTTAAGGTCAATCCAAAATAAAATAAAATAAAATTGATAATAAGTTTTTCTAGATCTGACACTTTCTTTAAATTGGAGAGTAAAGGAGCATAGTTGGATGGATAAATAAACACACTATTTTTCGCTTTCTTTTTCTTTCTTTTTTATTCCCAAAAAAACACTAAAAAAAGGAAATGAAATTTTGTTAACATAAATATATATAATAAAAATAATTTAAATAATTATAAAAATGTCGATAATTAAAAACAAAACACTATTAGTTATGCATAAATATTTAAATATTTATCACGGGCATAATTTAAAAATATTGTCTCTTTATTCGATAACTATTAGAATAATTCATACGAATTATTTGACGGTATCCATGGTCCCATCCCGTGAGTGCTTTTAAATAATTCATATATTTATTTTTTTATAAATTTTAAAGGATACTATTTTAAAATTATTGTTATATATATATATATATATATATATGTGTGTGTGTGTGTGTGTGTGTGTGTATGTATGTGTATAGATAGAAAAAAATTTGATTTTTAACATAATTGAAAAAAATAATATAATAAAATTATAACAAAGAAATATTACTCTGTTTAAATATATTCATTTACGTGGTTATATTTAGTTTTTCAGGATTATTGGATGAGATCATAAGTTTTCTTATACGATATGCGGTAGCTAAAATTAAGTGGGTAATGTTGTAATTGTGCACGAATTGTAGTTGTGAAGGAAAGGCAGCATAATAAATTATTATATGTGAGACGGACTTTGTAACACAATCTAGCATACTAAACAAAAATGTGATGAAATTTCTCCATAAATTAACCTTTTATAGTAGAAAATAATGGAGAGTCTGACCTATTTTAAGTCTATATTTTATGTATCATATTGTGCTTTTATATGTTCATATATTTAAATAAACTTATTTTATCAGTATTTCGATTAATTCAAATAATTCTCAAAATTAAACCTTATATATAATTTGTCTTTTATAAACGATCATTTGTTAAAATAAATTGATTTAATTTTTTGACAAAAATGTTGGAATCTCCATAAAATTGCAAGGGACAAAACATTAAAATGTGTATTTCAAGTTTCATAGAGTCTCTACTCAGTAAGAAAGAGAAGGCCAAAAGGAAAGAAAAAGTTTTTATTGATATGAGAAAAAAGTGCAGATACAAGTGAAAAGAGCAGTATATAAAGAGAAGGAATGGTAGAAACAACACATATGTTATCAGCCCGCCTCAAGCTGGGCGTAAATATTTTGGAGACCCAGCTTGGAACGAAGAAGTTGAAAGGAAGGAGGTGGTAGTGGCTTAGTTAATATGTCGGCGATTTGCATAGTTGTGGATATGGGAAAGAGCTTGATTAAACCAGCGGTAACCTTTTCACGAACAATGTGGCAGTCAATGTCAATGTGTTTGGTACGTTCATGGAAAACTTGGTTTGAAGAAATTTGGATGGCGGATTGGTTATCACAATAGACGAGGGCGGGAGACGTGTAAGGAACGTGGAGATCCTGAAGCAGATATGTGAGCCACTGTATTTCACAGACCGTGCTGGCTAATGAACGATATTCAGCTTCAGAAGAACTACGGGAGACGGTCGGTTGTTTCTTTGAGCGCCGTGAGATGAGAGAGTTGCCAAGGTAGACAGTGAAACCAGTGACCGAACGGCGAGTGTCAGGACATGTTGCCCAATCGGAGTCGCAAAAAGCTTTCAGTTGAATAGTAGAGGTGTTAGGTAGATGAACGCCAGCTCCAGGAGTGCCTTTGATATAACGTAGGATGCGTTGTGTCGCTTGTTGATGAGCAGTTGTAGGGGCAGACATGTACTGACTGAGGTGGTTGACGGCAAAAGTGATATCCGGGCGAGTTGTCGTCAAATAAATGAGTTTTCCAATGAGACGACGATAGGAGGCAGCGGCATCGTCGTCAAGAGACCGGACGGTATTTGTAGTAATGTGTTTGGGAACCATGGGAGTAGGGACAGGAGAGCTATCGAGTAGTCCAGTTTCAGCTAGTAAATCCAAGACATACTTACGTTGGCTAAGATATATTCCTTTAGAGTTGCGGGCAATCTCCAGGCCGAGAAAGTAAGTCAAGTCACCCAGATTTTTTATGCGGAAAGTTGAATGAAGAAGATCGGTGATGTGTTTAACCTCTCCATTGTTGTTGCCGGTTATGAGGATGTCGTCAACATAGATAAGTAACGCCGTAGTGTAGTTGCCATCATGTTTTAGAAAGAGAGAGTTGTCAGAGAGTGAACAGTTATAACCATTAGATAGTAAAAAATGATGTAGTTTAGCATACCATTGCCGACCGGCTTGTTTAAGACCATATAGAGAACGTTGGAGTTTACATACCTGATTTTTGTGGGCTGTGGTAAGACCAGGAGGAATTTTCATATAAACGTCTTCATGAAGATCACCATGTAAGAAGGCGTTGTTGACATCAAGTTGTTTGAGTGACCAACTCTTAGAAGCAGCTATAGCAAGAAGAAGCCGGATGGTAGTGAGTTTGGCAACTGGTGCGAAGGTGTCCAAATAATCCAATCCTTCAATCTGGTTGTATCCTTTGGCAACCAGCCGCGCCTTATAGCGTTCGATGGAACCATCAGATTTATATTTGATTTTGTATACCCAACGACAGCCAATGGCGGTTTTGTTTGGTGGTAGGGTGGTAAGTTCCCAAGTGTTATTAGCTTGCAGAGCATCTAGTTCAGCATGCATGGCAGTGACCCATTGGGGGTGTTTTGAGGCGGCAGAGTAGCATGCCGGTTCAGTATTAGAAGAAATAGATAGAATGGTATGCTTGAAAGAAGAAGAAATGCGGTTGTAGTTAAGGTAATTCCCAATGGGATATCGAACAACACTATTAGTTTGGAAATCTTGTAAATAAGTAGGGAATTTTCGTGTCCTAGAGGATTTTCTTATGCTAGTGGAAGTATTAGTTTCATTGCCATTGTTTTGAGTTATTTCGGTGGATGTATTGTGAATAGTGTCAGTGGTGCAAGAAGTAAGGGGTAAAGCGTTAGCATCAGAAAAACCGGACGGTAAGAGGTCATCATAATTATTTGTGTAGTGTTGTGGCAGTGGTAGAGATAAAGAGTTGTCAGTGTTGGGAGTATTATTATAAGGAAAAACATTTTCATGAAAAACAACATTACGAGATATTTCTACCTTGTGATTTTTGAGGTTTAGAAAACGATAACCTTTTGTATGCTTTTGAAAACCTAAGAAAATGCCAGGAACAGCACGGGCATCAAACTTCTTCCTATGAGCAGTGATGGTGTTGGCGTAGCAGAGACAACCAAAGACGCGTAACATGGAAAGATCACAAAGAGATCCATGTAGACGTTCATGAGGTGTTGAATTCTGTAGGACCGGCGTGGGCATTTGATTGATTAAGAAGACGGCGTGCTGAGCTGCATAACACCAGAAAGCAAGTGGTAGATGTGAGTGAAAAAGAAGGGCACGAGTAGTATTTAATATATGTTGATGTTTACGTTCAACCACTCCATTTTGTTCAGGAGTTTCAACACAAGTAGTTTGGTGAATAATGCCTTTACTTGAAAATATGGCATGCATAATAAATTCAACACCATTGTCAGTGCGGATAGTTTTAACTTTCTTATTAAAATGGTTTTCTATATAGCAGAGGAAATGGAGGATGTGATTTTTTACAGAAGATTTGTCTACCATAGGAATAATCCAAGTATAACGAGAGTAATCATCAACAATGGTTAGTAAGTATTTAAAACCATTCATGGAAACAGTAGTAGGACCCCATATATCGATATGCAATAGTTCAAAAGAAGATAGAGAACTAGAAGTGCTAGCAGTGTAAGGAAGTTTCTTTTGTTTAGCCCGATGACAGGCATCACAAGTACTCTGATTATCATTAGTATTGATGTAAGCATGTTTGTTTTGTAAAAGCTGTAACCGAGTATGTGAGAGATGTCCAAGGCGAGCGTGCCATAGATTGGGATGTTGAACAGAACAGATAACAGGAGAAAAATTATTGTCAGTGTTACACGTAGAGTAATCAAAGAAATATAAGCCATGGTGATGTTTAATCAGACCAATCTTCTCTTGTGTCTGTATGTCCTGTATAATGCAACCAGAAGGAGAAAAGATTAGTTGACATTTATGGTTAGCTATGAGTTGGGAAACCGAGATGAGGTTGAACGAAAAATCAGGGACATATAGCACATTAGATAGAGAAAGTTTACTATTGAGTTGAATTGTTCCCTTATAATGGGCATGTATGATTTTGCCATTGGGTAAGCATATAGGAATAGGTTTAATCTTTTGATAAGCAGTAAAAAATTTTAAAGATATACAAACGTGATCAGTAGCACCAGAGTCAAGAAGCCAGATATTACAAGATTGCATTTGGAAAATTGAAACAATATTACCTATAGTATTGTGTGTAGAAACAGTGCCAACTTGGTTGATGTGTGCATTGGAGGTGGACTGTTTAAACAACGTAGCAAGAATTTGGTATTGTTGGGGAGTAAGTTGGACGGTTTCAGGAGAGGAGCAATCTTGACCCATGCTTTTCAATTGAGTATCAGCATCAGTGGATGAAATGGTACTGTGAACCTGACTGGGTTTGTGGGAGAATTTGTGACCGGGTGGATAACCGTGTTTCTTGAAACATACGTCTATGGTATGACCATTTTTGTGGCAATAAGTGCAGATCTTGCGAGGATTGATAGTGTTGGTTTTAACAGACCGGTGTTCTTGGTTGGGGAAGCCGTGTTTTTTGAAACAGGTATTTTCTTGGTGACCAGTTTTGTTGCAATAATTGCAAGTAATGGGGGTGGGTGATATTGAAGAAGTAGTGTTGATAGCGGCAGTAATGTGTTCATGCATTATTTGGCGTTCTTGTTGAAGAACAAGGGAAAAGATTTTTGAAATGGGAGGAATAGGATCAAGAAGAAGGATATGAGATTGTATGTTGCTATAGTGATCATTCAAACCCCGTAGGAGTTGCATGGCACGGTCTTCATTTTTACGTTGAGAAATGATAACAGAAACAGTGCAAGAACACTTTGGCTTACAGATACAGACAGGGTCCGGGCGGAAGCTGTCGAGCTCATCCCAAATAACCCGGAGTTTTGTGAAGAAGTCAGTGACGGAGAGTTCGCCTTGGGATAAAGTGGAGGCTTCCATTTTGAGGGTGGAGATTCTGGCAAGATCGCCTTGGGCAAAACGGTGTTTCAGATCATTCCAAATGTCGATGGCAAGATCCATCCATATGATACTTTCACGAATGGACGGAGAGACCGAATGCAGAAGCCAAGAAACAACCATACTGTTGCAGCGGAACCAGGCTGGAAAAGAAGCATCAGTCTTGGAGGGCCGGACGGCTGATCCAAGAATAAATTCAACCTTGTCCTTAGCAGAGAGAGCCGTGATGAATGATCGGCTCCAGGAATGATAGTTGGTGGCATTTAGAACCGGTGAGACGAGGGATATGGCAGGGTTTTCATTGGGGTGGAGGTAAAGGTACGAAGGTGTGGGGTCTTGAGAAGCCATGAAAGGAAAAAGGAAAAAGGAAAAGACAAGAACAAGAAAGAAAAGAAAGAAAAATCAATGTGCAGCAGCAGAAAGAACATCTGATACCATCATAGAGTCTCTACTCAGTAAGAAAGAGAAGGCCAAAAAGAAAGAAAAAGTTTTTATTGATATGAGAAAAAAGTGCAGATACAAGTGAAAAGAGCAGTATATAAAGAGAAGGAATGGTAGAAACAACACATATGTTATCAAAGTTCTTCAAATGGTTCTTCCATGATAATTATTAAATATTGCTATCAAGAAAAAAAAAATAAAGACACAAAATGTATGCACATAACATCAATCCCAAACATTTTTTATCATCTTCTATCAACTACTCACAAACACACGGGAATTGAAAAAAAAAATCACAATTTAATCATTACTTAGGATGAGATTGAATTGGAGGATTGATTTGAGAAAATGAAAATAAGTGGATTTGAGGGGAAAAAGAGATAAAAATTATGTTGTTTGAATTAATGGTGTATTTGTTTTCAAAAAGAAATGATTTCAATGAATTTGAGAGAAAAAATAGATGAAAACAAGGTTATTTAAAATAAGGATAAGATAGTAAAAAATGAAAGAATTTGGGAGAAAAATATGTGAAAATTTGTGAATGATACAATGATTTTGATAGATTGATTAAATGTTTTAATTATTAAAATTTGAGAACCATTGTTTTATCCTTGCTTATAAAAATAAGTTAAAATAAAATATAATAAATGTGTATTATGTTAAAATAAAATGTGAGTTATTATTTAAAATAAAAAAAAATCAAAATGAAAATTATATTGAAATAAAATGCGATTGGTAAAAATTAAGTTTAAATAAATTGCGGTTGAGGTTTAAATGAAAATATTATTATTATTATTATAAAATGTTAGTAATTATTCAAACATAGCTGAAATGACATTCTCTTATAATATTTTCACTCATTGGAAGGACGAAGTGTAATTTTTGTTCGTTTTTTCCAATTTATAGCATCAGTTTTCGAAATATCATTTTAGCAATCTTTTTTCGAGAGTGAATATTTTTTCCATATGATACATTCTCCTCAGTTGTATGATGATATTTATTTATATTTTTGTTGTTATAGTTATAACAGTCTAAGTTGTCATATTTATGCCTTTTTATTATGACTATGATGTTTTTGTTGTGGTTGTTATGTTATAGAAAAAAAAAAGTTCACTAGGAGATATTATCTCTATGTTGGATATTAAATATAATTTTGATTGAATATAAATATAAAATCAACTAAAACTTTGTTTTTAAATGGCCAATTACTTGTTGATTTGGATGTTTAAAAAAGGTTGTGGTTATGTCAGAATAAGGTAGAGCCTTTCTCTCATTGTTGTAATATTATGCAGTTACAAAAATAATTGTAGAACTTTTTTAAGTTTTGGAATTTGACTCCTTGGATTTAGGAAGCGTAATAGAATGTTGTCAATTGTAGTTAAATTCATACTCTTAAGAGTGTGAGTGTAGGTAAAAGAATTTGAAAGTATTTTCTATGTGTTATACAAATTTCATATATTGTTATCTTTTTATTCTCTTTAAACAACGACAATTACTTTTTATACAAATTATATATATATATATATATATATATATATTATTTCATGAGTTATTATATGTTTAACATATTTTTACTTTAATATCATATAAAATGTGTTTGACATATAAAGAAATAAATATGATTTAGTTAAAAGTTTATATATTTTTTAAAATTTAAATATTAAAATATATCTTGAATCAAGATAAATATTAATTTTATGTCAAAATTTATGATTTAACTTTTTATTTTATATTAAAATTTAAATATTAAAATATATCTTGAATCAAGATAAAAATATGTAAAATAATATTATATTTAACTTTTTATTTTATATATGATTTAACCTTTTCTCGTACATATGATTGAAAACTCAAGAAATAAAAACCTTTTGATACATTATTCTTACACTTTTTTCTATTTATGCTTTGGTAGTTGTGACATAATTAAATTAAATAAACCGTGTTTCTTTCTAAAAGCAAATGTATCAGTATAAAATACTTCGTGTGGCTCTCACATAACTATTAGTTTGGGGATATTTATGAAATTTGCATCGGTGCTCTGAGTATAAAAATATATTAATATTGTTTACATATCGATTTGAATTAATCACAAACTTACAATGTTATAAAAAAAATGTGTGAAATTATCGTTATTATAAAACCGTGTAGTAAAATGTTTTAAATCATTAATTGATTTGGTTTTCTTTTTCTAGATTTTGGAATGATTAAAGAGAATTGCATTGTATAGTGTGCAGTGTACTGCGTTCACCAAACAAAACAGCTTTTGGTTAAGGTGAGAGAGAAGTGAATCCAAAATAGCTGTTTACGAGGCCACTTTTTGGTTGTTCTGTAATTGTCCATTTGTCCAATTCTCCTGTCCCTCTGATACTATCGCTTTGGGCCATTCAATTTTAATAAAATCATCCTCTACTCACTGCCCCAGGATCTCTTTCGCTGCTCCTCACTTTTCTACTCTTCAATATAAAATCATACTTCTTTTGTCTTCTCAAATCCAAGCCAAACATCTCCCACTTCTCTTATATAATTAAATTAAACTGTGTTTTAAGTCTTTCAAATTTCTGTAAAAATCATTTTTTTTCTTTATATTTTTTCTTAATTTCTAATGCTCATAATCATTTTTATATATATTATTAGTTTTATCATCCGTCATTATGTTCCTATTGTTTTCATGTGTAATGTGATAATTACATGATTTTTTATGTGATTCCTATTTTTTGTTGTCATCTCTTGATTATTTATTTTATTAGTTAAAAAATGTTGATTGTCAATTTTTATTTGTGAAATAAATTGCGAGATTGTTATTGTGAATTAACGTAATAAATATTTTATATTGTTATCTTTTTTATGTAATAAAAAATAAGATAATGATATTTTAACAATACTTTTTGATAATATTTTAATACTATTTATGTATAATGATTGGTTATATTAGTATTTATGATTATTATTATTCACTGTGAACAAATTTTGGACCAATTACAAAATGACACATAAAAGATGTTAAAATATTATTAAAAAATATTGTCAAATTATGGTTATCCTAAAAAAATATCTAGATCAAATAAAAAATAATAATTTATTCATTTAAATATCTTGGTCAACTTTTCTTACTTTCTTTCTCAAAATTGAGGGAACGTACAATTGCTCTCTATTAAGCTAAGTAGCCAATTATGGAAACAACCTTTTTTTATGTTTTCATATTTTCCCTCCCTCTTTCCATTAAGTTGGTATGTTTTTTATTTTCTTGTGTTTTTATTTCCCAGATAACATGATAGTTTCAGGGGGTGAACAGAACTATAATATTAAATTTTATTTTTTAATATTTTTATTATATATATATATATAAATAAATATAAGAATATTTAATTCTTAATTTAAGTTTTTAATAACATAAATTTTTTATTTATTAGATAATATAAAAAAATTACTTTTTTTATTATTCGATTATTAATTTTTGTTTCATTTGAAAACTCAATTATTTTGCTAAAATGACTTTTGTTATCTCTTAACCATTCAATTATGTTAATATTTGAAATTTTTTTAAATACCTAAGGTATATTTTGTCGTATATAAGCTGACAATAGAAAACAAAGATCACAAACATTGTCCTTAGCACCCTAGGATACAAAAAGAATTTCTGATAATCTTAAAACTAACAAGAATCTCTTAAAAAGAGAATAAAAAAAACTTATAATCTTTTTAGGAAAAGAAGAAAAGAGAAAGAATGAAAACAGAGAAAAAAGGATGAGAGATAAATAACTTCTGATGATGTTCTTTTTGAGTGAAGTAAGTACTCTATTTATAGAGTTAGTGAAGCAGGTCCATGATCCAAAAGATCCAAAATATCTAGCAAAATATCTTCTGAGAAAAGAATTTTTTTAATAATATGAAGGTTGCAAAAAAAAAGAACGTTGACAACAATGAAACACAAAACTTTGGGTAATATCACAATGTTAAAATAATAACGTTCATCCACAAAAATAGAAAATATATTTCGCAATACTTTATCCTACATGTACAACATATTTTATGTTATCATACATTTATTTTATTTTTGGGATTTATTAATGATTTATTTAATTGTTTTAAAACACACTTCTAATATTCTTTTTTCTTATTTATTTTCATCATGCAACATATTGTTTTTTTCTATTTTTTATATAATTATTTTTAGTTTCTAACTCATTATCATTATCATAGCGTAATTTTATTATTATATTTGTATAAATAAATTTTATTTACTATAATAAAATAATATAAAATAATTATCATATTGAAATTTAAGAAATAAAAAATATATGTTAAATTTAAATTATTATTAATTTAATATTTATTTTTGGTGTAATTTTAATTAAGTGATATGTTATCATTTTTATTAGTATATAAAAAAGAGTATTCATTATAATTTAAAAATTTTAAGTTGAAGTAAAGAGACATTTTTTAATTTTAATATTTATTTTCTGTTATACTTTTAAAAATATTTTTTATTTTATTAACTAGGTTTTATTAACGTTTACAAATTTAATAAATATTTTAATTCTTATGAAAAATTTTGTATTCTTTAATTTAAAAATATACAATTATAATTTCTTTATAAATATTTATATTAACGAAACAAAAATACTCTATATATATATATATATATATATATATATATATATATATATATATATATATATATATATATATATATATATATATATATATATATATATATATATATATATATAGTAACTTGCTTTGTTTTGTCTCTCTAGTTCCAAATTAATGATTCACTTCTCATATCTGAAACCAAACAAGTTGTAAAGTAACTAAGAAAAGGATGTAAACTTATAATAACATATCGTTCTATTTTAAGAAATAAAACTTGATTTATACGATGAATTTTTCTTTTCTTTATCTAAAACTTAATGATAATTATGAAATTAAGTTGCGTAATTGATTGGCACAGATATTTTTGTTGTTGTTTATGTAATTAACGAATTGGTTGGACGTTTGGAATCGTCCAAGTTGGTGGGACCACTTGTGCCCATAGCAGTAACTAGTTGCATGAAAAGTACGAGTACTACTACCAAAGCCAGAAAAAGAGAGGGAAAGATAACGTTACCACACCACACCACCAATTTTAAATAACCGGTTGTTGGTTCGTGTGAATATGACACGTGCGATGACGTATCCGATCATGACCCCTCACATGCGGCTGCTATAATTGACATTGTTGGGTAAAGCAAAACCATCCATCATCACATCATCCTCTTTCTTTCCTATCATGTGAAATTACGTATCTGTCCTCTCTTACCCTTTTATATTTCTTCCAACCCCTTCACTCACAATCTTTCCATTTTAGACTTGGAAATTACTGTTCCTTATATTTTACTTTTTATATGGGTTTATTTATAGCTTTGTGGGATCTCCACAAATTCAGAAAAATATTAAAAAATTCAGCAAACTTATTTTACAATTTTCTTGAAGCTATTTACTGCATTTTATTTTGTCAATACCAAGCTTTATATTAAAATAAATCTTATATAAATTATACACAAAACTGAATTAATTATAATTGTAAAATATAAAGTGAAAATTTAGAAGAATTACAAATTTCGTGTTTTTTCTAGGCTGAAATACTAATGGAAGGGATTGAGTGGAACATCTCCTTCTATGTATAATCTAAAAACATACGTATAATGAATATATATATATTAACTCTCATAGTATATTATACACATGTATAAAAAAAACTGATAATGATTCGAAAACGTTTTAAAAATGATATAAAAACATAGATTTATTTTAAATCACATGAAACAACCTGTGCATGCATTCAAAACTTTTAAAAATTGACTAAAAAGAAATTATAATAATTAACTTATTTGAGATAAAATTTAATTAATTATGATTGTTTTGCTATATGTCAGAATATGGTAATCACAAATTTAGAAAGAAATAGAAAAAAATAATGATCTTCACGAAACTTAAATACTTAATTTTTCTATTTATAAACTTGACACTTTAATAAGAAAATATTAAAACTCCACTTACTAATATATTTTTTATCGTATAAAATTAATTAAATTAATGACAGAAATTTTATTCATTTTTTTTTATTTTCATTATTCATCTTAACCGGTGGAAATATACATATTAAGTAAATCTATTACCTTTCTTTTATAATAAAATTAAAAAAAATAATAGTTATTAAACTTTAAAATATAATTAAGTATAACAAGATCATCAAAATTAATTATAAAAATAAATATAAATCAATTTTATAATTTATTATAGATAGTTTTTTTATGATAACTATTTTTAGTATATATAGTTATTTTAGTTTTCCTAAAGAAAATATTGGTATAATCTCTTTATTAATGTTATAAATTAATTTTGTTCTTTTTATCTTTTTTTTTCTTTCTTAGGTTTTCGTTTATTCTTTTACTGAGTATATTATTGGAATAATAATTATATTAAATTTAAATTTTTTTGGTCCGTGAATTTATAGGTTTGTTTTTGTTGGGTACGTCAGTTGGTCTCCAAATATTATTTTGCACAATATATATGCTAAAAAAAGAAAAAATATTTGATGAAAAAGTAAAGTAAATTTTCGTTTTACATCCGGCACTGACGAGGGCAGGGAGTGATCGCCGGTGCAAGAGGCATGGTGCAAGGGGCATTGACAAGGAACGGCTCTTGGTAAGCTTCCAATGAAAGGGACACATGGACGAATCGAACATACACCGGAATGAAATGGATCTAAGGACGGTAAAGGTATGTGACTATACAGTTGAAGGATAGCTTAAAAATTGTTATTCATAATCAACATAAAAATAGTTAATTAAAAGTAGTTTTTTTTGGATAAATAAGAAACACGGGGACGACTAATAAAATATGAAAAATTTATTATCATTTTAATTTATTTTTGAATTAGAAGGCTTCAAATGGACTCAGATGCATCATGTTTTCTACCGACAGAATCCATGTTTTATGTTGAGTTTGTTTACAAATGAATAAATATTATGTTATTTTTAATCATTATTAAAGTGAGTTTTGTTACAACTATAACTATAAAAGATTTTTACATCTATAAAGAATTAAATTGAACATTTATTGTTTAATTAATAGAATATTTCAAAAATTAAGATATTTTTAAGTTGATTAAACAGTGAGAAAATATATATAATAGTTAAAAGTATGTAAAATAAGTAATTTTTTTAAAGTACAGAAAGAAGAACTGTAAGTTGTTTGAATTTTTATTTCCATTAACATCTTTTATTGCTAATGAAATAAAATTATATATAAAGTGTGTATGAGGGTTAGTGAGAGATATTTCCATATATATACGATATCATGCATGTGAACCATATAATACGTTAAAGTACCAACATTATTCTGAAAGTCGGTAATGTCTGTACAAAAATAAAATATTTCTCTTTATAACTTTAAAAGTTGGGAAAATAGTTCTTTTTGTAATTTTTGTATATCGAAACATATAAAGAAACCTTAGAGTGAAATAAATCATGCAATAAAACTAAATTTATTTAAAATATATTAGGGTGTAAACTTTTTTTTATTATAGGTTTTGAAGTTTGATGAATTTATTAGCATTTTTTATAATTATTTTAAGTGCAAGAAAATTTTATTCTTAGGTTTAATTAATTCATCGTAAATATTTAAGTGTATTATTGATTTGTGTTCTTATATATTTTTTTATTGATCAATTGTATTTTTAATCAGAGTTAGTGACTTTTGTCAGTGTTAAAAGTTTGTAAGTTTTGCATGTTAGGATCTCAGTTATTATTTTTTCTTCTTTTAATCCTCCATATTTTTTTTTCTATTCTTCATTTTTCATCACCTTCCATAGTTTTTTTCTCCTTTTCTTTCTCTCTTTTCCAATAGTTTTTTTTTTCTTCTCCTTCTTCTTTTTCTTAGTTTGTGTTTGATAAATTTAAAGAAGAACAAAAATGAATAAATTTGAGAAAAAAAAATAACTGATGATAAACTGTTTAGATTAGAAAAGATATATTAAAAATATAAAAATAATTTGTAAAAATTTAGGAATGGATTAATATAATAAATCTTAACTAATTATTAAAAAAATCATAAATTAATTTAACTAAATAATACATCATAATATTATTATTATCATTTAAAAAATATATTTTTTTGTTACGTTAATTTTACTTATTATTTATAGTACTTCTAACACATTTTTTACGTTATATATATATATTATCATTTTTTTGTAAAATTATTTAACCGCCAGTGTTTTTATTTTTTTTTCAGTTGGGACTACTGTAGCATGACAGATAAAATGTTGGAGTGAGAAAAAATGTTAAGAAGAATGAAGCAGGTGAACAAGGGTTTGGGTTTTTTTAGTTTTGATAATGAAAATTATTAAAATACTCTTAACCTTAAAACTTATAATCCATAATATATAAGAATATTTTTGTTTACTAAAACCTGAAACACGTCGTATACCAACTGAAAAACAAATGTACGCGTGTTAACAAACCTCATATATATATATAATATATATATATATATATATATATATATATATATATATATATATATATTGTAGTTTATTTTGTTTTTATTATAATATATTCATTGTATGTTTCCATCATACTTGAATTTAAGAGTTAAAAATAGTTATACTTTTATGATATTATTGGCCTATTCAACATTATATAATTTCAGAATAAATTAGTGGGACCTTAAATATTATTTATTAACTTTTCACATATACTAGAATATGATCACATCAATCATTATCTACAACAATGTTAAGATTTTTTGGTAAATAAATTTGATGTGGCTACCCTAACATGTTATAAATATCTTAAATAACTTTCTTTTTTGGAAATGTGCTAGTCGAATAAGTTATCTCGAACATGTGAAAACTCTAAACCCAAGACATGAAAAACTTGAAAGTAATACATCTCGCAATTGACACAGTAATATTCCAAAGATTAAAGATGAATAAGACCTAGCAACATGCTTCCACGTTTCCAAATTGTATAAAACCAGATATCCAATCACATTTAACTTTTTATCACATGTTTACCCTGTAATGTCTTAATTATGATTCATCAGTATTCAATTGAGATAAAATACAGTAAGAGTCCAAATATTATTTTCAAGTTAATGTGTAATATTTTCAAGTTAATGTGTAATAATTATATTTTGAGATAGTTTATCGAATACGATTTCTAGCATAAAATATATTCTGATATTATGGTGTGAAAGTCATCTTATTCTAATATTTTAAAAACTGAATGATTATAAACATTCAGTGTTGATTGTTTGTCTAATAAAATATCACTTAATTGGGAGTATATATTTATATTGGGAAAATTGAATTAGCTAGGGATAACTTGCCAATTCATAAAATATTTTAATATAATATATTTTTAAGACTATTCTAGGGCATATTTTAATTTAAGAGCTATAAATAAGTGTATTTTTTAGAATTCCATGAATTGATTATTAAACATGATTTATAGACAGTTTTTTGGGACGAGTTCAAGTATATGAACAAGAATTTAGCTCCACAATATTCTTTCATTCTTATATTTTGTTTATCACTCTTTTTGAAGATTCCTTTTTCTCTACTTTTATTTTTACTTTTCTTTATGATATACATGATAATCTAAAAAGAACTATTGCAAATCGCTTTAGAAATTTGAAAGAAGTGAAATTCTGATTAGACTATGTGTGTTTAATATCTTCTTATAAATTGAAATATTGATTAAATAAATTAACAACCAAAACTATAAAAGATGTATTACGCTTTCTAAAGTCTAATTTATAACTAGATATTCTATATTTTTTTCAAGAAAGACCTAAACTATATGGTCACATCCTTGTAGATAGCCGAAAGGTACAATTATTAATGAAGGTGGTTTTCAAGATTGAATGTGAAAGTGGAATATTTGAATATATTAAAGTTTTGACATTTGGACATATTATAATTGGACTAAGGTGGGTGAATAGTTTTTTGATAGTACATAGAAAAGGAAATACCAAAGCATCCATACTTAAAATATATATATATATATATATATATGTGTGTATATATATGTATGTATATATATTATCTATATATATATATATATATATATATATATATATATATGTGTGTGTATATATATGTATATATATGTATGTATATATATATATATATATATATATATATATATATATATACATATATATATATATACACATACATATATATACATATATATATATATATATATATATATATATATATAGGATTAATTATACCCTGAAATTAAACTTATTCCATTTAAGTGGTTAGCAATTAATCCTTCATCTTTTCCCCTTTTATCTTGTCCTTAGAATATTTAAAAGTAAGTTTCATGCTTTGGTTCCACATTCGTGGTTTAGAGAGCCATGCCAACTTTTTCCTAGTCATTACTTTTGTTGTTTTTTGTTCGAGATTTAAGTTTACACGAATAGTGCTAATGGTAAGAAATTTTTTTTTTAATATAACCGTGAAAAAAAATAATTTAAACTCATAATTACATTTTGATTTTAATTTATTAATTACGTATTTAAGGTATTCATGAGATATACATCGATTACTTTTACACTTCGTAGAACAATGGATAGTTTTCTTTTGCTCGTTCGCATTTGATGTTTGAAAATTGTTAAATAATATGAGATATGATATAAATGGACGTGCAATAATAGGAAAAAGTTAAAGTTAAACATTTAAATGTACATTAATTTTAGCTTAAATAAAAATAAAGTTTTTGTTTTTAGTTTTTTCTGCTAAAAACAATCTTAAAAAGAACTATAGAAACGACCTTGTGTGTGCATCTAGAAGTATATGTACCTGGTTTTGGCACTATTGACGTGAAAACAAAGACAAGCGAAAACAGTGAGAAAAATAATGTTTGGTGACTTTACAAAGGACTATTAGTTGGGTTGGGGCATGTGACACTGCCAATGCAATAAATGACTTTTTAATGTTTTTTATAACTAAGATATTTATGCAATCAGAAGGTACCAAAATTAATATCTTCAAATTGTGAAGCAAATGCATTCAAAGGGATTTATAGCCCTAGTCAATATCGTATATTATTTTCTTTAAATTTCTACAACTTTTCTTCTTCTTTTCCCTCCAACCACCATTTTTTTTTCACTTTTCATAATATTTTCTCCACCATTTTCTACTTCTATATAGAACTATCTTTGTTTCCATTATTTTAATTATTACTAAAAACCTTCTAATCTTTCACATATTCAAATTTCAAGTAAATAATAATTAAGACATACTCAATAAACATATCTAATTTTAATCAAAGTTCGAATGATGGTTTATAAATAATAAATATGTTAGAAGTTTCACGTTATACTCAATGATAGGATATTTATATATATATATATATATATATATATTATATATATATATATATATATATATATATATAAATTTTATTTTATAATTTTTTTTATAAGATTGAGCCAATCTCACAATTTATTTATAAGAATCATGAGTTAGAATTTATATTATTGAGATTTGTTATTTTTTTTAATTTATTATTGTGTTGTCTATTATCAAAAGATTTATTATTTGTAAGATTTATTTTCTTATCGGTTATTATTTTACTGCTATTTGATTACTTATTTAAAATATTTGAAATATATATATATATATATATATATATATATATATATATATATATATATATATATGGGTTTGTTAACGTTTTTTAGTACATTTTAGTAATGTGTATCGGATTTTAGTAAGCAAAATATCCTATATATAATGGATTATAAGTTTTAAGGTTAACGATATTTTAATAATTTTCATTTTCAAAACTAAAAAAAAAGAAACTTCCCCAATAAAAATTATTAAAATACCCTTAACCTTAAAAATCCATGATATATAAGAGTATTTTTGTCTGTGAAAAACAGGCGTTACCAAACCCTTATATATATATATATATATATATATATATATATTAAAAATATAAGTTATAAAAACATTATAAGATAATGAATGCATCCAACCTCGACCTAACTTCGGTTTGTCTCATGTATATACTATGAAGGATAATGATACTTGAACAACCATTTTTGACAACATTTAGACACGCGCACACGTGTCAAAATCTGAGTGGTCCAGTTGTAAAAATTAAATGAAAATGGACCACTCAGATTTTGACACGTGTGCGCGTGTCTAAATGTTGTCAAAAATGGTTGTTCAAGTGTCATTTTCCTACTATGAATAATATAAAGAATGGTAGAACAATGCACTCTCATTTATTAACACATATCAATACAATCACGTAACCACGAGAAGTAATCTATGTGTGAGCTAGTTCGTATAGGAAACATGTAATATAATATGAAATAACGTAAAAAAGTTAAACAAATTATCTTCTTATGACATTCATTGTTTACTAAACCATACAAATCTTATAAGATTTTATGACTTTTTCGAAATAAATGTCATAAGTTTAAACATTTATTTAATACTAAAACCTACTATACAAATGTTCTGGGTGGTTCATTATGTTAGAACGGCTAAGACCTATTCATTATGTTATCAACTTTAAGCCTATTTGAGAAGAAATATTAGACAGTATCAACATCAATAACTCGTCATCAAATAAATTTATATAGGAGACGATAATGTCTCTCATGCAAGACTTTAACTTGTCAGTTTTTCTTTTTATACCTTCATTATATTTTATTACATCTTTTCGTATTTTAGCTATCAACTTACTCTTTAAGTTTACCTATTTTATAATTACGTTGATACGTTACATAAACTAACTAATCGCACCTTAAATACAACTTTTAATCAAATTTATTAGTAAGTCACACATATTAAGTTTTGAACCATGATTATAACTTTGTTAATAGTGTTTAATTTGAAATTTATAAATATAAATCAAAGATAAAAAATAGGTAATTGTATTGATTGTGATTTTAAGATTTTAGTATAATCTTCGATTGATTAGATTACAGATTTGAACATCAAAATATCTTTTAATCCACTCTAATGTTTTGGAATTCAGACATTAAAAAAGTGAAAGAAAATTAACTAAGAATGTTCTAGATAACCTAAAATAATCCGAAAAAAGTATGAAAAAGATGTTTTACGTTCTATCTTACACAACAATAAAAAAAATTAACATGAATTTTTGAAATTGCCAAACTAATGATATAAGATCAATGAATTACGAAGGTTCCAAAACTAATGATATAAGATCAATGAATTACGAAGGTTCCAACAGCAACAATTTAGTGTTTTATATGACATTTTTAATCTATTTATAAAATAACATACTGCTTAAATTTTTATATATGTTTTTAGTGCCTCTAAGGCCTCTGTCATTATCCCTCTTACCTAATTGCAGAAGAGAGTGTATTTTTTTGACATATTTCCACCATTGTTTTGAACAAGATGAGTTTTTAATGCATTAATAATTTTGAAGTAATGTAGTAAATTGAAACAGAAGAAGACGACGCCGTCAACGATAATATAATTATATAACCTTCAGATTCAGGAATTAATCAATTATTGACTGTATTGGCGTGCAGAAGTGGCTCAGCGTTTCTGGCCGTTAGTAAAAGTATGTGAAACTGAAAACGATGCCTCCCACTGTCACAAACCCCAGTTTTTTAAGCTTATGTTTCAGTTTAGAAGAAAATGAGTGTTCAAGATTTTTTTGATATGTATTTTGTATTGAATATTATAATTGGATTTAGGTATGATAACAAGCCTTACGTGTCTGATTCAAACACTAGTGAAAAGAAGATTTTTTTATGACGATTTATTATAATAGATTAAATTATGTTTCGATAAAAAAAAGTTATTTCTTAAAGAAAAGTATTCAGATAGATTTAGTAGTAAAAAGTATTTTATTTTATATTTATTTAATTTTTTTATTTTCAGTTTGAAAATATAAAGACAAAAAAAGTATTAATAAATAAATTGTTTTAAAATATATCACCAATATTTGTAATATATTTATATTATCATTATTTCAGTCTACAAATATATTTAATTAGACGAGTAAGACAAATATAATAAAAAATATATATAAGTTTCATAACAGACCTATTAAACAAATTTCTACCTATACTAATTAAATAAATATAATAAAAATAGTTTGATCAGTCTAATAATATAAAATAAAAGAGTCTCTTTATACAATTTGTTAAATAAATATAGCAACAAAATATTAGATAGATTATTCCATATATTCATTAAATAAGTTTAAAATTTTTTACTAAATAAGTATGTTGATAATTTCATTTTTTTTCTATCCTTAGATGAAAATTTCATAATATCCCGTAGAATTTATAAAGATATTAATTTTCCATTAAATATACAAAGATAAGTTTAATTGTATCTTCACCACAAACAAAAACAAAGAATTTATCCACAATAGAAATGAAAAAAAATTATAAATAAAATCTTTCAACAAAGAATTCAATTTTGAGATTTCAGAAATTTTAATTCATCATATCTGAATTTCTAATCTGTCATATCTCATCAATGACTGAGTCAGGGCTAGCTCTACCTCATATATTTGTCAAAATTTACAATTTTCTTCTTCTTTTTCTTATTATGTTGAGTAATATACAAGTATTTTTAGAAACCTTTGCTTATTATATTTTAAAAACTACTCTTATATATTTTATTGTTTAAAACCATGGGTCAAGGAAAAAAACATATACCTCATGATTTATGCAACATCTCATTTCAGCCTGTCTAATCTGTCATACATGTGATCAGCGTGTCACTCAGCTTGAAATAAATGTAATAACAAAAACGTTTATTATATTGGTAAATAAAGCTCATTTTAAAATATATTTTTTGAATTATAGACATAATTAAAAGTATATTTAAACAGTTATCTTGATTATAATTTCAATTTTTGTTAATTCATGCAAAAATGATCAACTGTTTTCTTATAGATATAAAAAATTTGATTATGACAGTAAAACAAAGGAACCCCAAGATTATAGAGAATTTTACAAGTGGAAAAAAATATGACAGAGGTGGTCCTTCAAAAATAAAAGATAACCAAAATTGATAAATTAGTGAGTTGATTTAATAATTTAAAAAACCAAACGTATATTGAGATAGATATAGATGTTATTTATTATTTAAAATCTCTAATAAAGTTAATAGATAATAAAAAATAGCCTGTGGTGGCAAATCTTCATCACAAATAACACACAATTATACTACTATTTCATTGTTTATAAGCCACACACAACGTTAATTTTGCTGATAACATTTTGTCTGGAGTGAAATTACATAAAAGAAGATGTGTTTGCCCGTTTCTTATGGAAAATTATCATGAAAATAGTATATAGAATAATGGTGGTGGAGATTTATTGCATTTTTTAGTAACAATATCTTCCTTAAAAATTACCAAACATCAATAAAACGTATTAAAAAACACTTTTTAGTCTCTCTAATTTGAAAAAAAAAATTTTTTATCCTAAAAGAATTTGTAATTTTTTATATAATTTCTAAGTTTTTTCCCCAACTTGTGTGTAAGTTAATTTATTTTTAAATTTTATCTCTTAGAATTTTGTATGAAGATGCTTGTCCAATTTTGTTCTTACTATAAAATACATGTTTAATTATGTTTTTAATCACTAAATTTTGAAAAAAAAAATCGCACCAATTGACTGTTTTTAGCCTTCCAAATTAAGAAAAATTGATTTAAACCATAAATAATAAATTTGAGAGACTAAAAACGATTTTAAAAAAAATATTTTACTTTTTCAAATTTAATATTTACAAACTAATGTAAAAAAATTCTTTTATTTCAATTACGAAAAGCTATAATAAACCTTTTAAAATATGGGTTTGAAGTCAGTGTCATCCTTAATTTAAATAAATAAAAGCGCATTTGAGCATTGAATTGAAAAAAAAATGTTTCTATCTGATTAGCTTCACTATGCATTTTTCTCTACCAGAGATAAAAGGCAGTAGGCACTGGGCCGGTAGCCCATAGAAAGTTCAGTTGTATGTTCAGCCCATATAAATTTCAGCCTATTACTTCCTGCATCTCACCAGATTTCTTTCTGCACCCCAACAATTACGATAATGGATTTTTTTTTTTGGAAAGTAATCATCCTCTTCTGTTACGGATAAAAGTTCTCTTCCTGTTTTGATAAAAAGTCACGAATAATACGGTGAGAAAGAAAGTTATGCAGAAAATAATAGAAAGAGAACGATAAACCTGTTTCTAATACTCCAAACTTCGATTATTGTAGCGTTCAGAGAGCCAGTAAGCAATTAAGTACGTCAAAGAAATAGATGAAATTGAGTTTAAGCTACAGGTAGTTAATTCAGAGAAGGAAAAAAATAATAATAATGCAGAAATTGTTTTCTTCGTCCACACAAAACTAGGTGTCGGCGGCCTCAGGAGCGACGGCGTTGAGATCAAAACGATCGGCGGCGTTGTTTTCGACGGGAGGGTGACGGAAGGTGAGGTGAGTTTCCTCGAGTGTCTCCCTCCAGTGGTTGGCGGCGTTTGGTTTGCGGTGGAAGTGAACGAGAGCGAGCTTCATCCGGCGGAGTATGGCGAAGAAGTGGTCGACCTCCTCCTGGGTGGGGCCCTCCTGATCAAGCTTCTGCTTCTGCGCCGTCTCTCTCTCTTCCTCCCCCCTAACCCTAACGCCCACCACCCTCTTCTTCTTACCCTTCTCCACACCGTCCATCACTGCCCTCATTCAAAGGCAACACAAATTATTACGCTCTGTATATATTATGTTCATATGTGGGTGTTCTCAAACTCTTCTCTACGTGTTCAGATATTGCGTCATCCAATATTCTCCACTATCTCTGTAAATGTCGTCAGAGGTTCATTTCCTTCCTTTTCTGTTTCATTTTTAGACCTTTTTCTGGTTGGACGAAAAATGAGGAACCAAACAAAATATAAACAAAATTTCCATCACATTTATTCGTAGAAATGTTATCATGTTGGCCAAAAGAATAGATATTAGTGTATCATGGAACATCGCACCTTGGGTTAGTGGCTTATGATATATAACGTGTTGTGTTGGCCGAGGTAAAGCTTCATCCCACTCAAACACCACTTTCTACATTTGCCATTGTTCACACCTAGATAATATTGTTCCAAAAGAGGAAAGATAAATGGCGGAAGATATTCTTATATTTGATTCGTGAAGACAACGGGTAAGAGAGTTTTTGATATTCAAAGTTTAGATTTGCTACTTTGTTCATGATTTTGTTTGCTACTTTATGTCAAATCCAAGGTTTTCACGTCTCTCTTTGCACCTATTAGCGTTATATTATATCTCTTGTTTATGAAAATTTGATACTTTGTTGTTGTTTTACCTTATTTGTGCATAAAAAGGTAAATTAAGCATAGATGTTTCGAAGTATATCTTATTGTAGAGTTTTTACCCATAAGGTAATGACAAGGTATGAATTTAATAATATAGCCAAGATATACGGGATATAATAAAGAAATTTCTATGTAAAAAATACAATTGCATTCACTTATCAAAGTACACTAATAACATTATTGAATTGATACAAAATAAATAAATTAAAAAAGACATAAAGATAGAAATAATTATGACCATATGGCCCGGACGGTCTCCATTGACCACAAGAAAGACATGACTGAACGGCTAGTAACAGGACAATTTGACCGGTCTGGACGGCCGGCCTCATAAGCGTAAATGATTAATGATTAGGGAGATTAAGGTAAATCATGATTAAGCTTACTGGACTACAATTGGGTCGAGATTAAAACATCACTAATCCCGGGCCCATGCCAGAAAACTATAAATGTAAGTCAAAGGTAACCGGTAGAAGAAGACATTTTACTGTGCATTTATTACTGTCATTGTCGTATTAGATAACCGGACGGTTCAACTACTGGCTTTGACATCAAAGTATCTTTAACAGGTACACACCGACCGACCAGGGACTCAAGGAGCAAGACCGGACAGCGAGGAAGGACAAATTGTGAAGGTGTTTAGTGACTCAGTCCCATAACCGAAACAAATTAATTAACTATATTATATATTTAGTAAAGTAATTATTAAGTTATTTCCCCCACCATACACGTTTTTAAGCATTACTCAACATTCTCTTTATCATCAACGACATTAGATTTAAATTAAGGTTTAATTGATTCGGAGGTCCCTATTTGTGCAGTTTTGCGTCAAGTAGGTCCCTGTATTTTGAAATAGCTCAATTTGGTCCCCAATTTTAAAAATTGAAACAATAAAGTTCGTGCCATTAAATTCTGTGAACGACGTCTAAATTGTTGCCTGGTGGCTAGGTGAGGTGGCATTTGAAAACACGTGACACATAAATAGTTTATTAGGTGGAGTTAAATTATTTTTTAGTTTCAGAAGCATGTGGTTTAAATTAAGCTAAACGTTATAAAATTGGGGAAATTGGGGAAATCAAATTAAAAGGTATTAGGTTGAGATATTGGGTGTGTGCGAAATTGGGGAAATAGGGTTCGTGGGTTGGTTGTTCTGGTCCCAAGTTGTTTGAAGTTCTTCATGCGTCCCAAGTTGGGGACAAGTTTGTAGTTTGATCTTGACAAATATGAATGTACATGCAGGAAATGGGCTATCACAAGCATTCCATGTTGCCATGCGTTGGCTGCTATGAAGTTTCTCAATTTAGATGCAGAGGACTTCATACCTGGTTGGTTTAGGAAGGCAACATATCAAGAGATATACTCTTCAATTGTGTATCCAATCAATGGTAAAGAGATGTGGCAGATTACACCAAGTAATGATGTCTTCCCTCCAACAAAGAGAGTATTATCAAGGAGACCAAAGAAGAAAAGGAGGTTGGCAGAATGGGAGTTGATAAGGGACGATACAAGAATGAGGAAGGGTGGTCTACATAAAAGATGTGGCCTTTGTAGGGAAATGGGTCACAATAAGACTTCTTGCCAGATGAACCAAACACAACAAAGTAACCCAACAAATGAACCAATCCTGGCATCAACAAATGAGGGTGAAGCATAGGAGGAGATTACTTAATGTTTATCATACTTCAGTGAACCATTGTAAAAGAGGATGAAGCATATTTCAACACTTTAATATTTTGTCTTGTGAACCATTTACAATTCTGAAGACTTTTGTAACCTTTGTGACTTACTGTATTGAATGCAATGGTATTTTGAGCCTTACTCATGTGAACCATTTACAATTTCAGCACTTTAATATTTACTCGTGTGGACCCTTTGTTAGGAGTTGAGGGGGTCCGAACGGTAGGGGGGGTCTGAACGATAGGAGGAAGAGGAGTACCGAACGGTATGGGGGGGGGGGGTCCGAACGAAAGGTTATGGGGGTCCGAACGAAAGGTTATGGGGGTCCGAACGGTATCTATAATAATACTGAACAGAGGCGGTAAGGGAGAGAGAGAAGGACCGAATGGTAGGGTGTTGTTAAATTATCTTGATTGGAAGGGACGCCATATGTTAGATTAAGTTTAATATGGATACTTCATTCACATGCTGTATATTTGGAGAAAAGACAAATTCTCATTTAACAAAGTTTTCATATTAAAGAGAACAATTTTCATTCACTCTTATCAATACATTTGTTCTCATCTCATACACTTTCATCCCATTCTCAACAACATTGAAACTAAAATAATCTCTATGACACATAAAACACAAACCAACAATATCAACAACTTCATCCACTTTTGAACAATTAACAGTGATTTCTGTATCTTAACTAGATTTTCCTAGTACTCTCCATTTCTTCACTGTTGACCAAAGTTTCTTTGTTCGCTTCCCTCTTCACGTAACTACCACTTTCGTCACTTCCAACATCTGTGCACCATTTGAAGAAGTTGCAACCAGCGTCTTCAACACCATTCTGCAAACACAACTGCCAATTACAATGCTGTGTTCTCAGAAACACTACCACAAATTAATTAGGTTCAATCTAACATACCTTATACTTGGAGCATCCCCAAAATTTCTTGTCTCGATTCTTCATAGTTTTGGCAGTTCTCATCACAGATCTCTGTCCACAGTAGCAAATCGGTGAAGAAACTATAGGGTTTTCCTTCCGCCTGCATGTCGACGAAGAGTAAGAGTACTCCTTCGACATCCTCTTCCAAGAAGAACGACTACAACCTTGATCACCACCAGACCCACCCCCCTCGCAAATAATACTGAACCAACACCCTTCGAAGAAGAACGAGTACAAAGATCCTTTTCGAACCCTTTTCAATTAGGGATTTTGAGCTTCAGCTGAGGGATTTAATGAAATCCAAACAAACTTTGTCTCAGATGCTTCTGAAACTAAAAAATAATTTAATTCCACCTAGTAAACTATTTATGTGCCACGTGTTTTCAAATGTCACCTCACCTAGTCACCAATTTAGATGCCGTTCACAGCATTTAACGGCACAGACTTTATTGTTTCAATTTTTCAAAATTAGGGACCAAATTGAGTTACTTCAAAATACAGGGACCTACTTGATGAAAAACAATTAAACCTTAAATTAAAAGTCACTTACCGTAACATTAGTGGTAATAATTAAATTAGTTTTTATAAATGAACAGTCCTTCACCTAACAGTTTTGGTCCAATTAATTTAGACTTGTGAGTATGGAATGGAAGGAATAGCAGTCATCTAAAATCCTTCTATTTCTACTTTCCTGGTCTGAATCTGCATACCAAAAAATGAGAAACTATCAGCAGTTTGTTTGGCCTCAGATCTTGTGTTTGATGTTACTGAGTTTTGAATATGAAGTTGAAACAAAGTCCACCATTGAAGCATGCAATTCCTCAGACTCATGCCCCTCTCTCCTCTCTTATTTCTTGCCATGGGACTCCAAAGTATCAGAAATCGCGACTCGTTTCCACGTAAACGCCTCTGATATCTTGGCGTCGAACTCTCTCTTCCCCATAACATCATCAAGTGCACACCAAATCCTGAGGGCCAAAACGTTTGTCAAAATACCCATCTTCTGCTCTTGTGTGGATGGCATCCGAAGGTCCATGTCAACCATTTACACTGTTCGTGCAGCAGACACAGCTGCGTCCATATCAGAAGGTTATGGTGGGTTGGTCAGTGGTGAACAAATCAAGATTCTGAACAGCATCAATGGCAGCAACCCCTTGAGGAATGGAGGCACCCTTGTTATTCCACTGCCATGCACATGTTTTAACAACGTTAACAATGGGGGAACCGCTGTTTACATGTCATATGTTGTGCAGATAAGAGAGAGCCTGAGCAGCATAGCAGCGAAGTTTGGTACAACTATTTCGGACTTGAAAGCTGTCAATGGCTTTTCGGAACCTACAGTAGATCCTGGAGACATTATATCTCTTCCCATTGCAGGTTCCTATCCACTTCTCACAAAACCTCTAAATTCGAAACCATAGCCTTACACATCTTAATGTACAATCAGTTTAAAATGTCTCTTGAAATCATTTTTTACATCAAAAAGGTTTTGAATTATGTAATTTGGTAGGTGCTTTTAACTAATGAATTATAACTTAAGTCATTATTTTTGGATTAAAAGAATTTTTGTATAAAGTTATTTTTTACTTTAAGATCAATTTGAAAGTCATTTTCATCTTTCGAATTACACATTTTAAAAGTTACTTTTTCATGAAAAAAAATTATAAAAAAACTTTCAAATTTGTAAATATTTCTATGTTTTCAAATTATATAATCCGGAAATCATTATTTATTGAGGATAATATGTGATATGTTACTTCCTTCTTGTAAGAGGTAAAAAAAGTAAAACTTGATTAAGACACAATTAGATATCAGAAAAGGACAGAAAGAACCAACAACTACAGCGAAAAAGAAAATGGTAAAATAATGAGAATATTTTTGTCTTTTATGCAAAAAGAAACCAGGAACAACCTTTTCTCTCTTCAATATATTTGAGGAAAAAAAAATATACACATATATTATATAAATAACAACTTTATACCAAATGAAAATACAGCTAGCTACTTTGTGTCATTTTAAAAGGAATTAAATATTAAAACTACTGGTATTCCTAAGGCCCAATAATACGACAGTTTGAGACATTTTCATAACAATGCCATTACATGTTTTAACTCTTTTTTATATTATATATAGGAAAATATTTTTTTACACTAGATGCTTCCACTTCTAAGGATATTTTAGTCATTGAAAAATTATTTTTTGTATTTATAAAGAAAGATAAAGGTTGAAAAATAAAGTAATAAATATAAAGTGTGTAAAAATCTATTGTGTCAAAATAATACTACCCTTATATATATACAACGTCATTTAAAAATAAATTAGTTTTCCATTTAGCTTCACTTGGGTATAATTTACCAATGATAAGAAATATATTAAAAAGGTGTATTGTAGTAAAAATTGGTAACACTAATTTTCTTATTATGTAGTAAATGAAATTAACCATTATTCCTCTTGCTAAAAGAAGACACGTATTAAACGGCACCGATTTTATCTATTCATTCACGTAGGTTTTACTAAATTCTTCATAAAACTTAGGATTCTGTGAGTGTGTGTGTTAGGAATGTTTTCTTAGTCATTAATATTCTGTAGACAATTGTACTGTCTTTTGCAGCATGTTCATCAGCAACCTTGAAATGGTACGATGAGAGTATGATAGTCCCAAATGGCTCATATACATTAACTGCCAGCAACTGCATCAAATGCAGTTGCCAACCAATGGATATTACGTAAGATCTATTATATACACTCAATCTTGCTAAAAATTCAAATTTTAGTTTTAGTCTGAATTTAGTATTTCAATCAATTTTGGCAGGATGCGATGCGTTCCTTCTGGGCTAGCTGTTCCCTGCTATAACTTACGTTGCAAACAATCCAATCTTATTATTGGCAGTGAATGTGTGGAGCATTCAGAAACAGCTTGCAATCTGATCCAATGTGTTTACCGTGGCCACAGGGGTGGAAAAATTCTGAGTAGGTAAGCAAATTGAATGCTCATAACAACTGAATATTAATTTCAACTACAGTATTATTCGATTTGCTTGCCTTAAAGAATGAATTGTGGCAAAACTTTAAAATGGGGTTTTAATTTCTGTTAAACCCTGTTAGCATTTTAACAAATATATGGTATGCTCTTTTTGCAGTATGAAGAACTCTTCTTACCTCCAGTGCCCTGGTAATTATCTCTATATTATACCAAAGCAAGATATGCACAAGTTTCAGATTGCTGATTTGGTTTTCAGTCTAATATCTTCGTTTTATGCAGATAATGTCTGTCATAGACGAGCATCATGTTGGTCTTTCTCATCATCTGAAGACCCATTTGGTATGTCTCCGAAGACATCCTCCTCCTTGCCATTGCCAGTTTCTAAAGCTTCTCAAAAGACCAGTGCCTTCAATGGAAGGCTTGCTCGATTTTTAATCAATCTGCTGCAAATATTCTTATTTTTAAAGTTTATCCTTTATTTTCTGATTTGAGCACATCTTGTATTCAATTCTACCTTACCCTTGTATAAGAAAAGAAAGATTTCACTGGTTTTTTGGGTGTACAAAGCCATTGTTTTTACTGTGTTTTTTTTCATCCTTGATAAACTTTGTCGCTTTGTTTGGTTTGGGGACTTACTTGAGAACATTTTTCTGCTCATTTGATATAGCAAAATTCCGTTTATTGTTCTTGAAGAACTGCAAGTGGAGCAACTAGTCAGTTGTCATTATCACTGTCCCTCGTTAGAAGCTACATATATCACAGGTAACATTTCTAGAGCTAAGTTTTTGCAAATTTGAACTTATTCGAATTAATATCTGGGAGGTAATTAAGAAGCTCAAAATTATTCCGAAAATTCGTTATTAAATGCATGCATTTCTGACAGTTTATTGAAAAACCTTCACAAATAACCTGGTTTAATAGATTCTGAAACAATGCTCCATTTCCGAATTTGGTTATACATTCAGTTTTAGCCTTCCTTTCCATAAAAGGTGTAGATGACAAGATTATTAGTAGTAGTAAAAGAATTTCAAGGCAAAAACGCTGACATTGATGAGCAAAACGATATCTTCTCAGTTATGTCTATTTTTACCAATTAGCAGCGACATGTTTTTGCACGAATACCTTTCCTCCAGTTTCTGCGAACAATATCTGATCGATCAGTTCCATTCATGTTGACGTTGAATGAAAACAGGTGCCATAAAATAACTTTCTATCATTGTTCCATCAATTATCAAGATTTTGAAAAACCGCAATCACACATTGAAATTAACGTTATACTGAAATTCCTCGATATTTCAGCCTTTTATCCACACATGCCACGCGTTATTATAATACTGTACAACATAAAGTTTGTTTTGTACATGCTTGTGTCCCCCCACTTTCCCCAGTTAACTTAATTACATGATAGAATAGAGTGTATGTGAATGTTAATGTCAGAGTGTGCTTAAGATTGGAATTCGAACCATGATCTGTCTTTTCGTGAAAACTAGTCCATTCTATAACACTAAACTTCCATTGGTTGTAATTTATGGCCTCGGTATGAAGAAAATTTACTGGCCCCAGAAAAATATATATAATTCTAAGGTGAACTGTTCTTTGGACTGATTCTTAAAATGTCAACACTCGGCCTTCAAATATCTGTTACATCAAAATTGGCCTTTCTTGCAGTGAAGTTAAGAAGATTACTTACTCAAATAAAACTGCTTGGTAAAATTGACAATATAATTAAACTAACCATAGTTTAAATTTGAACTTGGTAGATAAGATATCAGTTTCTCCACTGGTGGGATCAGGTTATACAGTAATCTCTCTTCCTATACATAAGATTAGTGTTTACATTTGAAACAGAGAAAAAAATGATTAGACATGACAAATTAAAATTAATGGGTTTGTTGCTGAAAAAAAGGTCTGTCACTGATGTAAGACAAGTGGGAACAAGCAAGACAGAGTTCCTTGTTACTAAATTTGACTATATGTTTACAAACCATGCTTTAATTTATGGTTTAGATTTTCTGAAGCAGAAGTAGCAGCTCTAAAACTAAAAGTTAGTACAAAAATTAGTAACCAGAATGACAGATAAATTATTCAGACACCACTCAGCTTCTCTAATGGTTGTAAATGCACTGTGACTAAGACAAGAAATGGGTAGAAGGCAACCTCTGGTGAGGAGAAAGCAACATCGAGGTGGGGACCACAAATTGAAAATTTAATGTTCTACCAGGAATTATTGAATTATAAAAGCAAGACAACAAAAAGGGTCACGATCAAATTTTAATACAAAACTCACACTAACCCCAGTAGAGTAGTAGACCCAAAACCAAATGGGTCCATGAGAAATCCCATAATCAGAAAGGGAACCAATGGGAATTCAGAGAACAAGATGAACATCAAATCTCCAGCCAATAAACACTGGGATGAGGCCAGATGGTAGGGCCAAAATCCCCCACTAGTAAATTACCAAAAGTGCATGGCCAGAGAGGGAGAGCACCCTATCGAGTAAGAGAAAGTTTGATGTAACATGGTTAACAGATAATTTGTCTTTTAATCATTTGATGAGAAGTTTAATCTTTAAGTTTGTATATATATACAGGAACATTTATAAGAAAGATAACCTTTTTTCTAAAAAAAAACCAGTCTCTTAAATAAATCCTTCTACATTAAAAGACTGCGTTTTTTTTCTAAAATACCTCAGACAAAACGAAAATAGACAGACCCCACTGCCACACCACGCTGTCAAGTCTGAACACACACTAACAATAATTGAACCATTTTCCTATCTGATTCTGAGCAAATAAATATATGAAAAGCATCTCAACATTCCATTGTTACTTTCATTTCAAACTTCACAAACCAAAAAATAGCAACGATTTTCCACGATGAGAGACATGAAAGATGCAGGTGCCTTGGGAGCCAAGACAGCACGAGCCTGCGATAGCTGCATAAGCAGAAGAGCAAGGTGGTTCTGTGCGGCTGATAATGCTTTTCTCTGCCATGGCTGCGACACTTTGGTTCATTCCGCCAACCAGTTAGCTAGCAGGCACGAAAGGGTTCGGCTTCAAACTGCATCCTCCAAGGTAACCACCACCACCACGCACGCATGGCACAGTGGATTCACACGCAAGGCAAGAACCCCACGTCACAACAACAACAAACACTTTGCACTGCAACAACGTCTCAAAGAAGAAGTTCTCTTCAACAACAGCAGTGTTCTTCCCCTGGTTCCGGAGCTGGGAAGGGAAGAACAAGAACCTGTGGTTGTGGATAATGACGAGACGGAGGAACAGATGCTATGTCGCGTGCCCGTGTTCGACAATTATGATGTGAGAACAGATGACTTGGACAGTTTTTCCGACATGGATTTCGCGGAGTTTGCTGCTGATGTTGAAAACCTACTTGATAAAGAAGACGATGAAATAAGTGAGCGTGTGGGAGGGGGAGTTCAGGGTGCAATGGCGAAGGTTAAGGATGAAGAGGATGTTGATGGTGATGTAGCGTGTTATCTGGAGTCAGTTTTTGACATGACGAACGATGATGCCTTTCATTGGAATAGCATTGAGTCCGTGTTGTCAGATGCACGGGAAAAGGAGTGTGTGGTGGCGAGTGACGGTGCTGTTGGTGAAGAAGGAGGAACAAAGAGAGACATATTTTTGAGACTGAACTACGATGAGGTTATAACTGCATGGTCTAGCCAAGGTTCTTCTCCCTGGACAACTTCAAACCCACCTAAGTTCAACTCTGGCTATGACTTCTGCTTGGTACTACCTCTACTTCTTGTTAATTTTCATCTTTTACATGAATTACGTTTGTATGTTCAGATTAAAATTTGAAAAGTTAAGTTTGAATTAATGTTATTTTGGAAACGGGGTTTGCAAATTTTGCTTTTTGAAAGGGTGTTGTAGGACTCTCAAATGAAAACCAAACGTTCCTTTCATCTCTTTGAGTAAAATGCTAGCAATTATGCTCTTTACATCTTGCATGTGTGAGCTGTGGTTGAGATGTGATTATTTATTATTTTTCAGGGTCTGAGTGGTGTAGATGGGGACGTAAGAGCCTTAAGGGGTGACCTAGACGGAGGAAGAGAGGCAAGAGTGTCGAGGTACAGAGAGAAGAGAAGGACTCGTTTGTTTGCAAAGAAAATAAGATATGAAGTGAGAAAGTTGAACGCAGAAAAAAGGCCCAGAATGAAAGGTCGTTTTGTGAAGAGAACATGCTTTGTGGGGGCGAATGCTTTTCCTGCTTACCAATGACATCTATCAGTTAACGGATCCATCTTTGCTATTTCTGCAAATTTGGATCAATACTTGGTTTGGCTATACATATATAGCCTGTATTATATTAAACAAGTAATAATATTACTGGGCAGTCTTAATTTTACTAGACTTGTTGCTTGGGATATTTCTGTTTATATATATCTCCGGCAGGTTTAATTAGTAATTAGTACTAATTGACCATCTTCCTTCTCAGCAAAACTTATTGGGTAATCCAATTTTTGAAGCCTTTTTGTTGTTTCCTATTAAAAATTCAATTATTCAATGCCGATGCTGTTATTTTAGGTATTTTAGGTTGCTGATTAAAATTACTGGTATTGGCTTTTATATTTTTCTCTGGTGTCCACGGTTCCTTGTTTTATGTACATGAAGAACAAATTAAACACGAGGATGGTACCCAGAATGCATTACCAATTTGAACAAATTCATAAATAACCAATCTTCTCAAGCTATGTACTGCATGATGGGAATAACTCTTTTCAAACTTAGCCCTACATTTGAAATCAATTAAAAGCTCTGTGGTTCAAGTTAAGAAGATGTTATTTTCTTTCATAACTTCGTCATTTACTATGTGAAGGCTCGATATTGTTATATACAAGAGAATTTACAACAATTTATACCATGCATTTTGTACTCCACCTCCATCTTTTTCTCTTTGAAAAACAAAGTTGTATAAAACTGATATAAATGAATTTCTCGATAAAAAAAGAAGAATATGATAAGTGGATAACTTTTTATAACAACAGCTTGTCTCCCCAATCTATGTATTGGCTTCGATGTCTTCTCATCAGTTAACTTACTTTGGAACCAAACCAACTTTAGGTGTTGAACGTCTGATCTTCATAATAAACACTTTTGTTGAAGTGTTACGGACATAAGTAAAAGTGAGAAATCACATCAAAGGCAATTTTTTTTTTATGGTTTGCTATCTGTTGTTCCTATGCGTGGAGGTCTGTCCCAACACAAAGAACATTGGAATTGAAATAGTTCTCCTATCAAGAACCACATGATCATGAGTCATGACTTGTTGTATATAAGGGCAAATATTATATTGATTTATTGAGGATAGACACATCAAGATGTGCTAGTTGCGTATATGAGTAAATAAAATTATAAGTGATATATGTAAGTTGTAAATTGTCTTTCTGATAACTCAAGAGCTACATAAGCGCAGTAGATGACACCCAGTGACATGCAAGTTTTGTTGTATCCCATATGAACAATGAGTGGTCCATAAAATTGTGGTCACTGGGCCAGATTTAGTGAAAGTGAAACAACAGAAACTTCAAAAGGGTAGTGGCGTAGGACAGAAAATATAAAGCCAATGGGTCAGCACAATCATCATCATGTCTCAATTTATAAGCTTCTGCTCATGAGAGACTACTCATGCAATCCCTAGCTTTTCTTTATGAATCACTTTCCATTCTTTGGGTCCCTTTTCTGCAATTGGCTTGCCTAATACGAACAAGAAGCATTGCACTGTATTGCATGGTCCTTTCCAAATTTGAGAGCAAATTTTGTCAAAGATTTTCAAATCTTTGCTCATTCATATCATTTCCTAATTGCCTCAAATACTTCTTTTCTTTTTTTCTCTCACGAGTCCTTAGTTCAATTTCGCCAGCAATTTTAAGTTCATGCCTTTGGCTTGGCTTTTCTATCCTACTCAAAGTTCATAACTTTTCTCAGCCACCAAAATAGTTTTTCCTTTTCCAAGGAATCTTAATATACATTAGCAAGACGGTTTTCCTTCTCCTACAAAATGTTTAGGATGTGTTTGTTATTAATTAAACTTTATTAACAAAAATATATTTTGTGAATCTCATTTCACATTTAATAAGTTTCATTTATATATAGTTTTATTTTCTTTAATAAAATGGTACATTATTAGCAATCAACTTCACCCTAAATGTTATCTAGGTTGCTCATGCACTAGTATTACAATTAGTTATATGTCGATATTTTTCTTTAAAATATAATAACATTTTCATTAATACTAATAATAAATATAAATAAACATAATATTCTCATAAAAAAAGTTAATATTGTTTCCTAAAAAAATAAAATCTCAACATAATCAATATATTGATATTTCTAAGAAGGTTGAGTTGATTCTAGAAAGATAAAATAGTTACGGACTTTACAAAAATGTCTATATATGTGTATTGAAGGGAAAAATAGTTTAAACTTAAAAGTAAAATATATATAGTGACAATGGGTAAACAAATATATATTTTATACAAATCAAATAGTAAAATTAATTTAAATGTAAAAGTTTAAACTTGAAAAGATAATATTTGGTGACAGATAAAATACAACTAATGAAGTAATAGAATTGCTTTGAACTTATTCTTGGACTAACCTTTCCAATATATATATATATATATATATATATATATATATATATTACCATTATATTTTAATAATTTGTTTTAATAACTTTTTGAAAATGAATTATGTGTGTGGTTCTAAAAAAGTTTTCAAAAAAAAAATTATTAAAAAACATTTTTCATATATATATATATAATATATATATATATATATATATATATATATATATATATATATATAAGTACATTGGTGTCCCAGATAATAAGCTTTTGCAGCCTAGTTGTGTTGATGCACGTGCAAATGCATGCATGATCAATGGTGACGCAGAGAGTCTTACTCTCCTTCTTTCTCGGTATACTCTTTATCATCTTTTTCATTTTTACACTTCTAAAGGAACATACATTACCAGCACTAGTCGTCACATCATTTTTTTTAAATCTTTATAATATATATTTTTATTCAAAATTAAATTTATTCAAAGGATTTTTCTCTCTCTCAGTCTCCTCATATTCAATATCAAGAACCATCTTTGATTCAACGTGAACGTCTCACTGTATTCTCTGTTACAATGCATCATCAATAATCTACTTTTCTAACTTTTTACATTCTTCTTCCGTTTTTTTTTTCTTTCTTTTATTCTGCTGTTCTCCGGAGCTGCAGTTTTACAGATTTTCCCATTCTTGAAGGGTCAACAATCTCGATCATTTCAGACGGAAATGTTTGACTTATATTAGAATTTAGAGGGTTCTGATAACCATTATGCATGGATTGAATTGTCATTATTCTTGGTATTCTTTTTATTCTTGGAATGTTATTTTGAAAATATGTTCAATTTGGAATACAATCTTGAATTGTAGGATATGGAAAAGTTGTTCTTTTTGACTTCCTCCATTGGATTTTTCTTTTGTCTGTAAAGAAGAGAGTGCATATGGAGATTGTGCCTTTTTCTGTTCTGAAGGGAGTAAATGGCTTTAGCTAGTGAATGGAATTGGAATCATGATTTTTTTTTTCATTGCGTTGTATTTGTGCAATTTGATCAGACCACCTTGATGCTAACTTTTACTTTTTGTGGTGGATTGGGTATTATTTTCAGGCTGAGTTTTTTCTATAATGAATTGATAAAATGGGGGTTTCGTTGAAACATGTCTCCATGGAAATGTGAAGTTGCTTTGTCCCTCGAGGAACATAGTGATGAATTTCCCCTCAGAAACACAGAATTGGGCTGCCCAATTGATAGTTCCTTTGAAAATGGGAGTTTTCAATCCCACAATGTTGAGTTGGAAGGTAATGGAATAGGACTTACTTAGTTCCTTACCACGCCTATTGCCAATTTGCCTGTTGTATGTATTCATTCATGTGGTAATCTCCTCCCATAATTGGAATATTTTCAGCCAAAAATCGATTGCTTTTGGTTCAGTGGTTATCTAGCCTTATTCCTTCATTGAAATTTCCACCAAATGTCACGGATGGTGAATTAAGAGCATGCTTGAGTAATGGTACTGTTTTGTGCCAGATACTGAACAAGCTACGACCTGGTATTGTGAATGTGGTAACACTTTTTAACCTTTTAACTAGCTCTAAATTTGCAAGTGATTTGAGATATATCTTTTAGTCTGGATTCTCTTGTGTAGGTTAGTGAACCTGATAATGTTCTGCCATCACAATCAGAAAATGTTAAATCCTTTCTGAAAGTTTTGGATCTAACGGGATTGCTCCGGTTTGAAATCTCAGACCTAGAAAAGGTACGAAGCCTACTTTGTGTCGTGCATAAACTTAGTTTAACGGGAGTTACACAATTGTAACCAATCAGGCTTTAAGTATTACATGAATTTAACTTTGATACAAACTTATTTCTGTCAACTGATGACAGGAACATTATCAGTAAAATCTTTATCTTTGAATTATAGTAAAAACCTTATGTATCTTCATGTATAGCATTAGTTTTGTTTTGATGCATGAGTTTTTCATGAGCTTGGTTCATGTTCCCTCTTGGGTTACCATGTTCTTTTGTTGTGTAGGGGTCTATGAAAGCTGTTGTGGAATGTCTTTTAACACTCAGAAAAAAAAGTTTGCAGCATGGTTTTGGAGATAATCTTCCTAGTTCCATCACAGTCAGCCCTCGTGTGAATTCACCATTCCATCATCATCATTGTTCTACAACATTTGGTGGAGAGCAAAAGAAGTTTTCAATTTCGTCAAAGTTGCAGCGTGTTATGAGTTCCCCATCTGTGCAGGGTTCGGTGAATTTAAACTCGGACTTCGTTTTTTGTGTTTGTTTAAGCATACCACTTTCTGAACATGGTGCCAAGGTTATGTTAACAATCAAGAAAATTTACCTGTATCTTGAATTTCCTTAACAGCAAAATTTAAGTACGACCTTGTACTATTAAAAAGCTAAGGATAAATTATTAGTTTTACTGAGATGAAATGCCGATTTTAACTAGAGAAACAGTGTCAAGAGAACTTACGACATTATACACTTGTCCTAAATTTAAATCTTAACTTTTGTGTGGAAGGCAATTTCCTTGTAATTTCTTGCTAAAATACTACTAATACTTTTTTATCATCACCAGTTTCCAAATAGACTGTGTTCTCCGTGTTTAAGTAGTCAGTTTTACTCATTTGTATATTCGACAGAGCAATCAGCCTCATTAATACACCATGCTGGTCATAATTTCCATGAGGTGTTTCAACTGAAACCAGGAAGTTACATAGATCTTCCACCTGAAAAAATATCAGAAATGATGAAATCAAACAATATAGATGTAAGTTCTTAAAGTTTACTTCCATATACACTTTAATGCATGTTTATAGATGAACATGGTTTTTCTGTTTGATACATGACTGATATGTTTCAGAGTCTAATTTTGCAGAATGCTCCCACTCAGTCGCTTCTGAGTGTTGTGAATGGTATTCTTGAAGAAAGTGTTGAAAGAAGAAATGGGGAAATACCTCATGTATGGCCTTGGAGACTTTGGTTTGGTGTTACATAAACTCATTCATTAAACTACATGTATATAATCCATGCAATTGGTTTACACGTATACAATCAACGCAATTGGTTTGCAGCACAAACAAATATACCGCATACAGTTTCATAAACATGGTTTATTATCTTTGTTTCTCAGCGTGTGGCTTGCTTATTGAGAAAGGTTGCGCAAGAGATTGAACGGCGCATGTCAACTCAAGCAGAACATTTACGAACTGTATGTCATGTTCATTACATTATTTTCAAAAGCTAGTTAGTTAGTTTGTTACTTTTGATTTCTTAGTCATTTTTCAAATCACTTTATTGTCCTGTCACTTCAGCAAAACAATCTTTTCAAGGCTCGAGAAGAAAAATACCAGTCCAGAATAAGAGTACTCGAGACACTTGCATCCGAAACTAAAGATGAGAATGAGGTATCACAGATAGTTTTGAGTTATCATTCTATGAGAATTTAGAAGTAGATCAATTTTATATCTGTAAAACTATCATATTGGTATGAATTTTCTACATAAATCAGCAGTTAATGATAATGGTTTCATGCTTTGTACAATAAACAATATATTGATACACTTTTAATTAAATTATTTTTTTTTGTTGTTTGGATTTTGGGCTCTTTGTCCCTTCGATAAAGCGTGAGAGGATCAAAGAGGAAGAAAATAAGGTTGATGAGACAGAAGTTGGTAGGTTGATAAAAGAGCAGCAGGACAAAATATTGGAAATTTCAGCTTTGAAGATAGAACTGGAAACGGCCAAAAGAACATCTATAGTGCAATTTGCACGGTTGGAAGCAGAAGCTGAGGGTGCTAAAGCAGAACTGACACATATGGTTCAAGAATATAAACAACAAATAGAAGAAGTAAGAAATAAGGTAAGGTTTCTCTCTTTACTCGATAAGCAATGTATTATTGCTACACAACACTAGAAGAGAAATCAGGACAAGACCAAGAAGTTTTAGTTATTAGACAAAACTCAAATACTGTTTCACACATACTTATGATGTTATTCTTTGTTCAGAAATTCAAAATCAAATTTTTAGCTTGGTAACGTATACTGAAACTCTTTATTACTTGTAGTCTTGAGATGAGATAATACTCTAATTTTTGTTTGAAAACTACACAAACCATCTAAAGAACTGCATTTAAGTTTTATCCTTTGATAAATTATTTTCATACTATTAGTATTTTGAGATCTTTGGACCTTCAATACAGGCTGAAAATATGAAAGATGAATTAGTTAGGTTGATGAAAGAACAGGAGGACAAAAGAATGGAAATTTCAGCTTTGAAGAGCGAACTGGGAACAGCCAAAAGAACATATGAAGCACAATTCTCTCAACTTGAAGAAGAAGCAAAAGGTGCTAAGGCATGGACAGAAAAGGCCCAAGAATATGAATACCAATTGAAAGTATTACAAAATAAGGTATCGGTTTCTTACTTTACACGCAAAACAATATATTAGTACATTTAGAGGGACAAGACAAGACCAGGAGGTTTTAGTTTAAAGACAAATTTAGATGTAATTTCTAACTTTTATCACAAGGATTTTTGAGATAGAACAATAAATTGTTTAGTAGAAAATTTAAAAACAAATCCAAGTTTTATTCTTTGATAAATTATTTTCATGTTATTTGTATTTTTATGTGCTCTTTGGCCCTTAAATGCAGGTTGAAAAGTTTCAAGAAGAGGTTAAGACAGCAAATGATGAGGAAATTGCTAGGTCGATGAAAGAACGGGAGCACAAAGATTCAGAAATTTTAGCTTTGAAGCAAGCGCTAGAAACAACTAAAACAGCATTTGAAGTACAGCGGTCCCAGTTGGAAAAGGATGTCAAATCAGAATTGGAACAAAAGTGTGAAGAATATGAGCATCAATTAAAAGAGTTAAGAAATAAGGTTAAGGAACTTGAGGTTTCTTCGGATTCAAAAGATCAGAAGTGGAACATGAAAATGAACCGATTTCTGACTGTCATAACATTTCAATTCAGTTCACTACAGGTACACTTACAAATGTGTTAATGTCAATGTTATCTTGGTGATGTCAAACATTACAATTTTGTACTGAATTTGATATCATCCAGAAAATGAAGTTATCTTTGGAATCCACTAAGCAAAATGTAATAAAAAGCAAACGGTTTATGCAGGGGAGTTGGATCTATTGGGTAGGTCTTGTTATTAGAATGTTACTCTACTGTTGCCTCTTTCCTTCTTTGAAGATAACTCTGACCATTTGATTGTAAATTATCTGTTCAGGTGTAAAACTTAAACCACTTCTACAGGCAGCTGAAAACTACCACGTTGTTATGGCTGAAAATAAAAAACTGTTCAATGAGATTCAAGAACTAAAAGGTGGCATTATATTGTCTTTTCTACTGGGTTATTGATGTGTAAGTGTACTATGAACTCAGTTTTTTTATTATGATACAGGAAATATCAGAGTATATTGTCGAATTCGACCATCGGCAATAGGAAAATTGGAAAAAGAGTCTATTGTTGAACACGTTGGTGAAAATGATTTGGTTGTGGCAAATCCATCCAAAGAAGGAAAAGATACTCTTCGATCATTTAAATTTAACAGGGTTTTCAACCCTGCCGCAACTCAAGGTTTAATAACATAAACGCACCATTTTTTATGATTACTTCGAAATTACAGTTTCTCCCTTTTTTTTTTGTTTACATTCTAGTGTTGTACTAATGATAGTAATCTGAACAATGCAGCGGAGGTATACTCCGACATCCAAGACTTCACTAGATCAGTTCTAGATGGGTATAATGTGTGTATATTTGCTTATGGTCAAACTGGTTCAGGGAAAACTTATACAATGGTATGGACCTTCTCGATATGTTGATTTTCATCTCATACATCATTTATTGAAGGAATTCTTTATTCTATAAGATGCCAACTTTTCTCAGACTGGTCCAAATGGGGCAACAAGCGAGACTATCGGTGTTAACTATCGAGCTCTAAATGACCTCTTCAGGATTTCCACAAGTAGACAAAATATAGTGGAATATGAGATCGGAGTTCAAATGGTTGAGATATATAACGAGCAAGTCCGTGACTTGTTAACAACATATGCTTCTCCAAAAAGATATCCTTTTTTCAGTAACTTTGAACATGTCAATCTTTGCATGGATTTTCTTCTTCTACATTTTGTGTCTCTGATTTCCTTAAATGCACACACTTGGGATATTGACTCAATCTCGACCAAATGGCTTAGTAGTCCCAGATGCTAGCTTGTTCCCAGTGAAATTACCTTCAGATGTTATTAAGCTAATGGAAATTGGACTTAAAAATAGAGCCATTGCTGCAACTGCTATGAATGAACGAAGTAGTCGTTCTCACAGGTTGCACCGGTTTTTTTGTCCTTACCTTTTTTATCATTCAACATTGAAATGAAAGATTTTCATTGTGATGACATCATGCAAACTTATGTACACAGTGTTGTCTCAGTTCACGTTACCGGGAAGGACTTAAAGACTGGTTGCACTATGGCTGGTAATCTTCATTTGGTAGATTTGGCTGGAAGTGAAAGAGTAGATCGTTCTGAAGTAATTGGGGATAGGCTCAAAGAAGCACAGCATATAAACAGATCACTAGCTGCCCTTGGAGATGTTATTTTTTCCCTTTCTCAAAAGAGCTCTCATGTACCATACAGAAACAGCAAGCTTACTCAACTTCTACAAACTTCTCTTGGTAAATCTTTATTAACCAACCTTGAATCTTTTCAAGGTAGACTTTCTTCTGATCTTTGAATCTTGCCTTTGATCTTACCACATAGGTGGTCAAGCAAAGACGCTCATGTTCGTCCAAATCAATTCAGACGTAAGTTCATATTCTGAAACTCTGAGCACTTTAAAGTTTGCTGAGAGGGTTTCTGGAGTTGAATTAGGAGCTGCACGAAGTAACAAAGAGGGCAAAGACTTTAGAGAAATGATGGAACAGGTACCCAATTGATTATGTTGGCATGACTGTTTTCATGTTTGTGAATGAGCCAGATGAGTAATCATCCCCTCCTTTGGTTGACTTTCTAGGTGTCTTCTTTGAAGAGCTCTATTTTGGCAAAAGATGAGGAGATTGAGAGGCTTCAAGCCATGAAAGGTTTAGCTGGTAGCAGAGTTAAGCGAAATATAATTCCACGAAGTAGAAGTAGTATCCAGTTACAATCTGCTAGCCCCCAACCAATTGATGATCATGCACAACAAAATGATTTTGTTGCAACTGCAGAAACTTCAGGATGTACAGATTCTGATTTGACGGAAGATCAAGTGATTTTTCTGACGGTGGTGTTGCTGCAGGCACAGAAACTGATGGTTCTGAAAATTCCAGTCTCACTGAAGTCCCAAAACCACCATCAGAGAAGATGTGAGTAGTGCTTATTAAATCTTTACATCAGAAAGGAAATTAACAGAACACCACCTGCATCATTTAGTGGTCATACTTAAAATTTATTCGTTTCTTTTTTTTGCAGGTCTAAAGGACTTCGCAGAACTGTTCAAGCGATGAGGAAATTTGGCCGAACTTCATCAAACACAATCCCTACAATCCCCACCGCCGGCCCAGTAAAGGAACCAGTGAAGAAGTCATCAAGTGTGTATACGCATACTACGTTAACACTCTTCTTAACATCTATGCTCATTCAACTTTTCAACTTTGTTTCACAAATTTGATTTCAGGTATTAAAAAAAGCATGAGTATAGGCACCCTTAAGCCTCCAAAACTGTGGAAGTAAAGTAGGAAGCAGAAGCGACAATTCATATTTCACTTTCACTCTTTGACCACCGTGTAAATATTTCATTGGTATGCAATAGTTTACTTTTTTTTAGTCATGTTGGTGACACTTTTGAGGGTATTTGCATCCAACTCATCACTACAAAAGAAAAACATAGAAAATGTGCCAGTTTATGTATAAGCTTAGCATAGGACCTAAACACCATCAGTTTCAAATAAAATAGAAGGATTTATAGCATTCCAAGTTTATGTATAAGCTTAGCATAGTATCATTTTTTTTTGTTAAAAATGACTCACCACACTAACAAAATACATTATATTAAAAGAAGAATATTACAACAGTGTAAGGCTTATAATTTAACAAATTAAACACATTTAGAAATATTGTATCTCTGTGGACAAAATTATGTGTCGTCATCTTTTCAATATTGTTCTTAAATGTTCATTTTTTTTATAGCAAAACCATTAATATAGACAGTATTAAATAAATGTTACGTTATAAAAAATATATTCACATCTATATCTAATTGATACAACACTCTTTTCCACAACATCTTTCACGTTACCTTAAAATAAAAAACAGTATTGAATAAATGATACGTTAAACAAATGAAATTTTAATCACATATCTATATCTAATTGATATCACACTCTTTTTCACAACATCCTTAAAATCAAATCAGAATTGAATAAATGTTACGTCAAAAAAACTGAAATTTTAATCACATCACCTTAAAAAACAAATGAAATTTTAATCACATCACCTTAAAAAACACATGAAATTTTAATCACATATCTATATCTAATTGATATCACACTCTTTTTCACAACATCCTTAAAATCAAAAGAATTGAATAAATGTTACGTTAAAAAAAATGAAATTTTAATCACATCACCTTTTTAATCACATCACCTTAAAATAAATCAAAACAGTATTGAATAAATGTTATGTTTACAAAAATGAAATTTTAATCACATCACCGCAAATACTAAAAAAACTAAATTTTAATCACTTATCTATATCTAATTGATACGGAACTCCTTTTCACAACATTCTCACATTACAACAAATACTAAACCTGCCTGTTCCAACAACCTATCAAAAGTGGTCCATAATTGAAACACAAGCAGCCCCTCAAATCTGACCATAAATAGCTCTTTGTTCCTAAGATACTCTTAATCCAAAAATCAATAGTTTTTTCTTCATATGTCTCTCTCTTCAAAGAACCAAATCATCGGGGCGAGGTGCGTTGAATACACAGATTCTTAGAGATTAATATAACATCATATCAAATAGGCAACACCCAAAAGGGCACCCACAAAATATTAATAAAAAAAACTAATGTACAAAATTCCAAAAAGACTAGTTTTTCTCAATCTCCTCCAAATTACAATTACAACGGGAGGATCTGAGTGACAGACACAACAAATTGTAAGACTCTACGAACCTAACAAGAGAGATGTCCATTTTTTTTCAACGCCAAGTCCTTTTTTTATTGATCACAAGGAATAACAACAGAAAAGCCACCCTTCCCCCATCTTAAATGTTGCATGACACCAAACTCTGAAAACAAACTTCCATAGATCACTTGTATATACAGATAGTACTCTAACAGCATGATTAGCCCCTCTTTCCAAACAAAAATAAGTCACCAGCTATTTGACCTTCATTGACTTTTAGTCCTCTACCATCTTTTCTCTGCTTCTGTATTAGTTTTCTCTCTTTTCTTTTATTTTTTCTTTTGTGCAAAAATGGATTATGCCACAGCAGAGATGCTGCAGCTGCTCCTATCTCTGTTAAGACAGTCAAAACCTTCTATCCTCACAGCAGCTTGAGTCTGACCAAATTTCATTGGAACACAGCCTCGAGCTGAGGAAGAGACAGAAGAGGATGTCTCGGTAAATGGACTAAAACTCCCATTACCAAATGGACTAAAATTCCCATTACCAAATTGCTCATCTTGAATTACAGGATTCGAGGCCCTGGTTGGAGGAGATCCACAGAAAAACGGTGGTGATGATGCTACCACTTGCCCTCCGGATCTTGCCAGATAGCAGCTTTCCTGACAAAAACAAATCAGAGAATAAGTTTGGTTAGGTTACATCATTTCCACAAGTCCCAGAAATTGATCACAAAGATGCCATCATACATAAGTCCTCATCATGAATCATTATCACTACAAATTGACTCAATGCTTATTTACTCGGACTCAATTCCTCACACTTGCTCACATTCCAATGGAAATGTCTGTGGTCCAAATTAATTTGTTCAAAAATCCCAAATGACATTCAATAGGTTAAAATAAAATTCTGTTTTATTCAACTGCAAAAATAAATGTAACTTTGAAGTATTCTAAGAAGTCAACTTTAATAATGCAAGTTTTTTTTTTCTGTTTCCGAGGGAAAAACTTAGCTCTACAGAAATCAACACTGATTCGAGGGGCATCAGGAGAAAACATTTTTTATCATAGAAAACCTTTTTTTTATCATATATAATAACAGCTGTTTCTCAGAGAAATACTTGTAAAAGGAAAAAAATGTTATTATTTTTTCCTCTAAAAAAATAGACAAATTTCCTACCATTTCCGTACTCTAAGTTATGTTTCCTAGTACATAACAAAATAACAAAAGATTAATATAGAAAAGAACCTTGGGGAGGATGATGTCCAAAAGCTCTGCCCCAACTCCTGAATCTTCCACCTCGGATTGATAGCTGCATTTTTTTAACAACAAAAAAAAGTCAGAATTTTTATGACAAAATTGGCTTCAAACCACAAATAAAAATGGCTAAAAAGGAAAAGGAAGAGAGAATTACCTGATGGGGTGTCTAAAGGGTCTGATGTGTGTGTTGATGGAAGAGTGGTTCATGAGACCTAATCGTCTAGGTTTGGGGCAAATCACTGATTCCATCCTCATCTCCTCACAGCTTGTGAAGGTGTTCTTCTCTTGGTAGCCGTAATAGTTGTAGCTATTCATCTTTTCACAGATCTTGACAAGGAACACCTGCAACCACATCAAACAACAAATTAAAAAATTTATTTTCTAATCACAGGTTGCTTTGGTTTCAGAAGCAGGGGATAAATTGAACTAAACCAAACCAAGCAGTAAAAAGAAAAACTGAAAGAAAGAAAGTGATAAAACTGTTATCAGAAAGAAACCCGTTTTCACAATTTCCTAAATCCACCAGCCCGTGAAAAATAGTGACACTTGAATGAAAGAAGACATGAAAAACACCGACCGTCTTCTCAAACTTTCTTTATTTTCAGCAGATGAATAATCTCAAAAGACTTTAAATTTTGAGACTTCACCAACACAAAAACAAAGATAACTTTGCCAGTAACTTTTTTTGTGAACAAAAGACACAAAGAAGGGTGTGTATATATAGAGAGAGTGGAAGAGAGAGAGAGAGAGAGAGAGTACCTGAGCTGCCTATCACAGAGTGAGAGGGGCAGACTGAGAGGAGAAGAGGAAGGCGGAGCAGAAGAAGAGAAATGAGTGCAAGAGGGAAGGATAAGAAGGGATTAAGGATTTTATACAGTAGGTGAAGTGCAGCGGTAAGATGTGAGACCTCACTTGTGGAACATCGATGAATGATTGAGATCTGGGATTCTGTCTAATGTGATATGTCTGTTTTGTGAGTGGTGACGCGATGTCATCCACACGTGGCCATGATTCTCTCGTTACTTTTTTTTTTTTTTTTCTCATTAGCCTTGTGTTGACAACGTGTACGCATTTATTGTTGTTCGGTCGGAAACGGTACTGTTATTTGTTATATACATATACGTATATGTGTGAGCTTTATTTATTTACCAAAATAATGATTTTAATTTCTTATAAATTAATATTTAGCTTATAGATGTTGGCTTTCTTATGCTAATTTATTAACTGAAATATGAATAAAATTAATCCATCCATTCAACTTGATTTTAGGCACATGAAATAATTTAAATTGATTGGCTAGCATCAATATTTTTTTTCAAAGTTATGTATTTATTTAAAGAGTAAAGATTGTTTCCAAATCAAATCATAATATGTTCAGATGATAAAAATAAGAAAAAAAAATGATAGGATAAAAATAAAATAAATATTAATATATTCAATCTTGTTAAATGTGAAAGACAAGATATAAATAGGTGATGAGTGTATTGATAGTAAAAGTAATAGCCATGCATTGTAACAATGATGGATAATAAAAACAATAAAATGATAACATTAATATAAATAATAATAATAGGAACACAAATTATAATCACGATAATAAAAATAATAAGTTAATATTAACATAATTAGAGTAATGAAGTTGTCTTCTTTGTTATAATGATGGTGTTATATTAATAGTAAATTTATATTAGATAGGACAAGTAGGTGATAATAATGATTAAAATAATAAGATTTAATTATGTTTTAAATTATTTGGTTATTTTAAATTGAGTTTTTTTTTTAAAAAAATATTTATGGAGTATTCAATTAAGTTCTCATCTTTTGTTACTTTGTTGGAGATTGCGAAACAGAGGTTTTCTCAATCAAAATCTAAAGTTAAATAATATAATAAGAATAACAGGAGTGAAAATCAAATGATAATAACAAACGACAGTAAAAGTAAAATCCAAAGTTTTAATAAAATGGTTAAATTGATTATAATAGTATAATTAAAACAATATGATGTTGTGGTGTGAAAGTAAATATTGTGATTTTTATAATATACAATAGAATTAGTTATACTATTAGATAGAGACAATATATATATATATATATATATATATATATATATATATATATATATATATATATATATATATATATATATATATATATATAAATAATTATGAGAGTAATAAAAATGGTGATCACAGTAACGATGTCAAGAATTATAATTAAAATAATTGTAGTTTTAACGAAGTTGAATGGCTTGAAATTGAAAAAATTGTCAACTAATATATTATAGTAAACTTAATTCCTAAATAAGACATATATTGCACATAACGAGATAGATAATAGAATAAAAAATACTGTAATATATTTATTGTTATTTTTAATGTATGCGAAAATAGTAATTGATAGAATAAGTCATTTTTATTTCAAAATGACTACATTTTTAACCAATTGAAAAAAATTCAAATTGAGTGATATTTTCATCTGTGAAAGAAGCATGTCTCATTTTTGCTAACATGTCATCAAATTTATAGTTTTCGTCGTAGTCAAAATATTACATTTATAAACATTGAGACTGTTTTAGTAAAATTGTTTCAAAAAAGTTATGCATTAATTGTTGTTCTTAACATGAATGAAATAACCTTAAATGTTAATATATACTAAGGTAGTATCTAATTTCACTAGTTAGGATGGTTCATTAAATTCATTTAATATTGGCTTAAATTCACTTTTTGATATGTAGATATGCACTTTTGATCCTTATAAAATTTTAATTATATATTATCTCAATTTTCTAATATTAAACAAATGAGTGGCAATTTTTTTTATAGACAAAATATATATATATATATATATATATATATATATGTGGAAAAAAATATTTAGGTAAAAAAATGAATCCAAAATATTTTTTAAAATATAATATAAATAAATATTTATTATTAATTACTAAAAGTAATTTTTAATTATATATAATTATTATAACCTATATTAGTATAATAGTACACTGAAAAAAAGAACATCATAATTAAGATATTAAACACAATCATTTAGAACTTCTAAGTTATATTTGAAACTCCAAATGTTCAAAATAAATTTAAGGTCTATCCTTCAAAATGAAATATTTACAATGACGATAGGAGTGCATTAATACACATCTAGATATATATTTAAAATAAAAAAATTAAGCTTTAAACTATCTAGTAGAAGTCTCTTTATTTTTCATTGCTCTTACATGTACCATATTCAGTTTAAGTATAATATATATCATAATATATAAGTAAATCACAAATCAGAAACAATGTAAGTTAGTGTAATTAATAATTTATATGAATTTCAATCCATAATGAATTTCATTTATATGAATTACTGATGACAATAATTAAATGTTAACAAGACATGCGTACTCATGGTCCACAATACTTAAATATTTGACTTTACTTTCAAAAGATACATATATTGAGTAGACTCAAAGATTTTGCATCTAGCATGTCATCTTATACTTCCAAGGAGCACGCTCTCACAGAGCAATAAGTTAGAAACAATGTCCTCTTCAAGTATGACCAGATAAATTCCTTATACCTACGTGGTTTAGTCTTGTTCCATATTGAAACATCCGACTGTAGAAACATTTATCGACTCTCAACACTAGATATCTTCCTCTATATAAGTTAGATACTAATAGAGTCAATATAATATCATCAAATTTTACAACTCAATACGCCTTAAAATCAATATCAATGTAACACTTTGCCTTATTTATAGACCATTTTCACACTTTGAAACAATTATTTCCATTTTTCTCATATCTTTTTCATCTAGTGGATATAGTGACAAGACATTTTCACTACCTTGTCAATTGTTGTGTCTGTCATAATGATGTATTTCAATCCCTACCTATCTACATTCCTTGAGATTGGAGGCTAGTGTGCTAGGTAATGTCATAGGCAACATGTTAGATAAAAAAGGAACTTTTCTTGTATCCACGGTATTATGCAGACATTATCTCGGCATGTAACCAAAATAGACTCTTCTAAGATGCAACTACAAGTTTAAGATGATAATGTACAACATATAACTGAGATCATGGTACATTATATGTGATAATGTCATGCTAAGTTAGCCAACATCACCACAACTTGCATTTAAGGCTCATAATGTATCAATGTAACATTATGATATGAAATTTAATATGATATCCACATATTACATATTCCTAAAATAGAGATGGAATAGTTAAGTTAGGCTTATTCAAGTAACGATACATATGAAAAGATATATAAATAAAGTCACCTGGTAAGACAATTATTTTGAGAATACATATACATAACATCTCATACCACTTGTTGACTTGAGTATCAAAGTCTTTGCAGGTACTCAACCTCAAGTTAAATATATAAACAAGGAGAGAACATCTTAAGTAGCAAGGCAAGAGAAGTTAGGATCTTATGAGGACATCTCTATCACACACAAAAACAAGTATAAATTAAATTTAAGATTGCAATTTAAAGAACAAGTGCAATTCTAATATATATGTATGATATAACGTTAGGGAATCACATAAACTCTTTTAATCAAATTTGTTGAGAAAAATGTTCTTTCCACAATCAATTTCTCTTATAAACTAATCAACTTAATCATTTTAGCAAGTGTGCCAAATAACACATGTAGAACAAAGTATATTATATAATAATTACTATTAGTCAAATTAAATACAATACACTAAAATTTAGAGCATAAAAAATACATATAAGTAATCAATTTTCTTCATAAATTTCATAAGAAAAATCATAATAAATTTAATACATAAATTGTAAACTACATTTAAGATTATTCAATTCTATTAATCCAACTAAAGTCATATTCTAGTTGATGTGGTACTTTCAACATCTCTCTCACGCCTAGATATATACATCTGGAGCGTGAGACAGACACAATGGGTGGTCGGGTAGTGAGTGAAACAATGTATCCAACAAACTTTATTGGGATAGACTTTGACTCATGACTCTAATATTAAAAGTAGCTTTTAAGTCTAACTCAACCTTGTAAAATTGGCTTGTAAGTGAGGTTTGCATTATTTATATTTTAAATTTTACTTTATATCTAGTCATATCAGACTTCCAATACACTCCATCACACTAAGGCATAAACATCTTATGGGTGTGAGACTAGACATTAATAGCTGGTCTGATAGTGACCCAATGTATATGTCTCGGTTTGAGAAGGGACTGTTAGAAGTTCCATATCAACTAAAAATAATGTCAATTTACAGTATAAAAATAAGTGTAAATCTCGCCTTATAAATTAATTTTGTAGAATTAATTTAAGTTTTAAATTCACTTTTTAATATATTATTAAAATAGTATATTAGAGTTTATCCTAATAAAATTTATTATTTTTTGAGTTTATAAAATTAAAATAAACTTAAAGTGTATCTCAATATTTTAAATCAATTAGAATCTAGCATTCCTTGAGTGTAAATATATTTCAAAATGTTGCCTCCAATAAAAACCTTTTTGAATCAAAAATCTTCAAAGTAATTCACTTGTCATAATTATTATTTTTATAATAAATATATATTAATTAAAAAAAGTTATATATCATAAATTTGCTAATTAGAAGATAATAATTATAGGATAAGAATTCTCAGAAATGAGAAGCGGTTGGAGGACTGAATTGAGAGCGATAACATCGGTAATATCACATCGCGTGGGAGACGTTATGAATATTAAATATAAATAATAAAGACGAAGCGGTGTGTCATAAATGCTACCGGTGTTTGTGGGCATAAGAAACAAGGTGCAGAATGGACCAGACACAGCTTCCCATCTCATTCCTGCTGTGTCTATCTCTCTCCATCTCACCTTAGACAAAACCAAAGATGCCACAAAAAATATTATACATTCTTCATAAAGAAATAATTATATAACTTTTTTATACCTCACCCACCCGACCAAGAATATTTTTTTTTTCTAGATCTCTAAAATTTTGTCAAACTCACTAAGCAACTTTATTAGCTCAGTACATGAACTGACCATGCATGATATTTTATTTTAAAAGACATAATTATATATTAATTTTATTCTGCTTGTTATTAAGTATAATTTTATTGTTAATATATTTTAATATACAATAATTCACATCCTTAGTTTACTAGCTAATTGACATAAATCTAATTCACAAAAAAAAAATAGGTATTACTAAAAAAAAAAGACTTCCACCCAATATTTCCAAGATGTGCTAAATTTTCATACACATGGTGGAATTCCTATATACTCCAGAATTCCTATCATTATCCTATGTCAATATCTCCCAGAGCTCCTATTATACTTGATATAAATTATTTTTATTCATATTTAAGAAAAAAATAATTCATAGACATCCAAAACATGGATCAATACTTATTACAAACCTAGAGGAAATATAAGTTATAAATTTATAAGATATATAATGTAATAAAAAATTAATTTGTAATAAGTATATATAAAATTAAAGTGTATATATATATCATTATTTTTATAAGTTACTCATATTCAACAATGTGCTGCAGTAAAGAGCATATTGTCCTCCTTGAAAGAACCATAACTTTCCTTCCTTTAACCATCCAACTTTTTCTCTCTGAGCATTTTCCCAATGCTTTGTTCATTTGCAAATGGTTTTCATGTCCTTCAGTTTTCTCTCAAACCCCAGAAAAATATCATATTATATTCTTAACCTTTGTCATGTGTGAAAATTTATCAAAGTCTTACATAATTGGTTTTTTTTTTATCTCTTGTTATTTTATATGCACAAATTTGCATAAATTAAAGTATTGATTATATATATATATATATAATATTATCAAATATTTTCTTCCATTTACAGATAAAATAAAAAAAGTTATACACTTGCCTGTTTGAAAATGTTCACATTGTAACACAAATAACACTGACAACATAACTCATTGATGAGGTTAATTTGAAAAGTCAGTTCTTTCATTATTATATATATTTTGTTTGAATAGTGTTAGTGAACAAGTGGTCCTAAATACTTGAACTTTCATTATAATTTGATTCAAGACAGTAAATAGTTTTATAGTTTTGATGATGTTCATTTTATTTTACATGAGATAACTAATATAAAAAAACTAAGTATATTTAGATATCGTTCAAATTATATTTTCAATTGAAATTAAAGTCATTTTGGTGATTATCATTAAAATTTATTATACAATAGAAGTTATAGAAGAATAATAACTTTGATTTTAGTTTAATATTGATTTTAAGATTGGAAAGAGAAAAATATTTTTCATGTGACAGGTTACTTTGTCTCGTTAATGTTTTTAGGTTTGGGATCCTTTTCAGCACATTCATATCCAAGTGGACAACCATCATAATATAATCAATTTTGTAATAAAAAAAAACCTGAGTTCAATATTATTATTTTTTTTGGAGAATTGGAATAATGTCAATGAAGAAGTGGTGTTGTCCTTTATATGTTCCTGCATAGTAGGGTAGTTGTGGTGTATATATTCAGCTTATAACAGCCATTAGTTTATTTCAATAATATATATTAAAAAGTAAATTCTACTAGATGTATACACATCAACTAATCAATGCTTATAAATAAAAAAAAAAACTATTATACTTAATCCTTTAATTATAGTTTCAAGCTTGATTGCAATTTAAATAAGTAGTCACAATTAGAAGAAAAAATAAAAAAGATAGTGTACCTACCAAAAAAACAAAAATATCTCTAAATTAGGTAAAAATAAATAATAAAAATATTTGTATACTAGAAAGAAAAAATAAATATTTTGTTAAGAATCTGTATTGAGGAGGATAATATCTGAGTTGTTGCTATAACTGAGAATATTTTACAAAGAGATATGATTTATTGTATTTTTGAAGTCAAACTGGAATATGTCAATATACAATGATGAATATATCCTTCTAAAAATTCTTATTGTTAACTTCTTACAAGATAATGTATGCTGCCGTAAATTCAATAAATATCTCATAACCTGTAGACAGTTTCTGCATTATTTTCTCTATTTATTTCTCTCTAAGACTATGTATGGTTTTATTCAACTTCATCTGTGACAGCCTTGTTCATTCTTATTTGGATTCAACACTTTGTCTCTGACCTTCTTCTACCTTCAAAATGCATAATAACATAAACATTTTCTGAATTTGGACACCACAATCCATGTTTCCACATGTTTTGTTGAAAGACTCCATTTTCTTTAATCTAACATTATAGAGTGTCATGCATATTCCTTCTGTGCAATTATAACTATACTAACAATGGAATCACCAAACAAAACCATCTGGTGAGTCAATGTGAGGGGAAGAAAAGTGGTGTGGAATAATCTCTCTGAAGTTTCCCTTCCATGATTCTCACTTTGCTCATCTTCTCTTCACACCAGTGCAACTGCTCTTCACTCAATTCACTCATTCTTAAAACCCTTGACACAACTTTTAGGTCTGTCAGAGCCATCAAAATATCCATATCCTTTTCCACCTTTAACTTTCTCTTCCTCAAGCATTTCCCTGCATGGTTAAGATCTTTAACCTTCACCCTCTTCTGTAGATTAGGTGGACACAAAAACATGTGTCAGAAAACTGAATTAAAAACAAATGTTGAAGAACAACTGCTTTGAAATTTGAATCTTGCCTTTTGGTTAACCTTCTTCATTAGTCCCAGTAGTGTTGGATCAACTGTGCCTCTTTGGTTTCTCCTGAAGTAGGCTGCAAGGATCTGACAGGGTTTTTCTTTGTCATTCTTTAGAAAATTCATGAATGTTTTGATCCCATCCTCCATTATCTTCAGAAATGAAGCTGATGATATTTTGCATTGAAAACCACCATCCTTTTGATCTTCCTCTAATTTTTTTAAAGAAAATTAACAAAAGTACATAATTATTTCACCTTGTGACATGAGATGTGCTACTATTAGAGGAATGAAAACTAATATTCCTACCTTGATATTCTGGCACTAGAAGCAATTTGGGTGCCAGAAGTCTCATTCTAGCATAGATTTCAGGTCTCCTACCGTGCTCATAAGGCTCATTCTCAATGTATCTCTGTAACAAAACCCGAAACTGCTGGAATTGTTGAGCAACTGTGGCAGAACAACCCGTGTCATTGTCCTGGCGTGAGGCATGTTTGGAACGAAAATTTTTGTAGTTCCAACTAAGGGCTTCCCATGTCAAGCAAATTTGTGCTACGTATGCAGCCTCTAGTTCACGATATGGGTTGTGACCAACATCAACAGATTTTTTATTTATAGTCTGAAACTTGTACACAATACGCTCTGACATTGATCTTGGAGACATTTGGATGGACCTTAATGACTCTGAAATATTGGATTAATAATTTTTCTTATAAGTAATGCACTTGGAATTAGAAAAAAGATTGTTACCTGTTTCATGAAGTTTCTGTGCACTAATTCTGTCTAGGATTGCCATTTCTTCATCATATTTTTGGAACAATGTGTACGATTCCCACTTGGGGCAACTTCTTCTGGATGAAGAAGAAAATGCATCCTCCTCAGTCTCGGAATCCCTGCAATTGATGGAGCTCTTCCATTTAGAGGACTCATCATCCTTCTCTTCAACCATCAACTTCTTACTCTGCAACTGGGTAGAAGCAAAAACAAAGAATCTCTCATCCCTTGCAGCGTTTGGCTCTTGCACCTTCTTGTTTCTGATAATTTCAACGCTAACGTGATCGTCTGCATAAAGTAACTAACATCAGAAACTTTACCTTGTAGAAATGGAGCATGTAAGAGTATCACCACAACTATAATCTTAAATTTTGGATTTAGGCCTAACTCAACCAAAAACTAGTTCATAAGGTTTACACTTACCATTGAATATCTCAAATTTAAACTTTGCATGATTAATAGCAAGTCATCTGATAAGCTTGAAAAAGTTAGAATTGGAGTTTAACTAAATCCAAAAATTATATACATAATACGGTTTTTACACTACCATAACACTAATATAAAATGGTGATACATAAGGTATAACGTAAGGAGATACCGTCATGGTGTTTTTTTCCTTTGTACGCGTTGAGGTTGAAGGGGGAGGTGTTCCTGCTTTCAACTTTGGTAACTTTGGTAGATTTTGGAACAGAATCAGAATCTCTTGCTGTAAAGTCTTCTTCGACCGTTTCTGCCTCTTCATTGTCGAAGTCAGAAACTTGCGGAGACTTATGGAGAGACAACGTTTCAGAATAATGGTTTTCTTCTGACTCTTCATTCAAGCTCTCTCTGGGGCTTACGAATTCTTCCGAATAAGAATGAGTCCTTTGATGCCTCTCATTGTGCACAAACACAGGAACTCCTTTCCCACAAGTGATGTTTTCTCCCTCGGTAGAATCAACACAAGAATACCCTTCTTGAGTATCTTCTTCTTCTTCATCCTCGGTGTACACATATTCATATTCTTGATCCCTGCTACACACAAAGAAAAAAGGTACAAGTGAGAGTGTGGAGGCAGAAGAAAACGTGTAATGAAGAGATAGAGAAATGGAGAAGACCTTTGGATGAAGGGGTATCTGCCTGAGAAGGTGAAGAAGGTGAGAAGGAAAACGGCAGAGGAGAAGAGAAGGAGAAAGAGAAGGTGAAGAGGGCTTGAGACATTGTAGAATAGTTTAAGAAGTGCATCTTCTTTGGGACATAGCAGCATTTTCTTTATTAAGTGGCCTTGCGTTGCTTTCGTAATATGTATCCTTCTTGGTCAAATCTGAAATGTCAAAATCTCTAATATCCCTCAAATGCTGCATGGCCCTGGTTATAAGCCCTAAGCACCATGGACAAACCTGTCGTGAACTTCACATGGTTTAGAATGTCTTCTTTCTTACAACAAGATCTACGAGTCTTCTAGTAGGAGCATAGCATGCAAATTTTAATATTATTTTATCAGAGAAAGACACTAAGCCTTCGTTTTCTGCATTTCACAGAAATGATCTTTCACTCGTAAGAGGTATCCACACACATTTTTATAACATTTTTTTTGGCTTTTCATTTGATCATCCAAATTTAGTTCACAAAATAGGGTCCCTCATGATCATGATATAATTAAATACTACCTCCACTCCTAGTTATAATAAGACATACATATCTTAAAACAAGTTGTTATAATCTTTTTACTAAACATTGTACAGTTTTCATATAATATTACGAGAGTTTAATTGTAATGTGCAAGCCATTATTATGGGAATTAAATAACGCAAGGGGTATAATATTTATTCTGCTTTTAATGAAAAAAGTACGCAGGTAACGTTTTGTAGTGTGTATTTGAAGTAGAAAATCCAGTGTAAGAGAGGGTTCTTTTTCCTAGAAGAACAAAAAGCAAAAGAAGAGACCAAAACCGAGACACACGCATAGGTAGACAAACATGAAGTGCACTTTATTAAAGAATTACGTCACAAGACAATCTTGGAGGAGAAGTGCTTCGAATTCATACATTGTTTAACTCAATAGATACTGTTTCTGAGTTCTGATTCTTCCTATTCCAAAACAGGAAATAGTTTTTTTTTGTTTAATATTATTCCTTACCTATTGATTGAATAAAGATCCATTTGAGAAAAGATAGTAGAGTTGGGTGTGTCACTTGCGAATTCTTGTGCCAACACTCTCTTTATTGATCCTTGTCTTTAACGTGGTTACTAAGATTGCAGGCTCAGGAGGAAAAAGTGATATTAATTGTATGATTATTATTTAGAGTTTAGCCAACCTGATAATGAAGGTAAAAAGAATGAATAAGCTAAATGGTATAATAATTGATAAATATGTTTGGGACGTAGGGTCGGGTATAGTCATAAACATCTTCACACCTTTTTTTTTCAACTTAGCTCAGGTAATTTTGAATATTTTTAGTTTAAATTCTTCCTTGCACTCAAAATACTTGTCAAAAACAAATATTTAAATTTATGGTAAATCTAATTACCTATCTTCTTCTTGTGACTTCTTTTTATAGTTTTATGGATGAGTTTGTGATTAGTAAAACTCTAATCACGACTCAATCATGACTCGTTACTTACTAAGTAACACTTAACAGTAATTTTAATTTGAGATAGTGCTTGAAAATGTTTATTGCCGGAAACGTCCGTTCGGTCTCTAATTATTTTCGACCATTCGCTATTTATACTACTTATCTTGATTCTCTAAGTTTAAACATACACCGATCATCTCTGAAATGGACTTATTCATATGGACATATAATACACATACTATGATTATTTAGACACATTTACTCATTATATAAGTTATTATGTTTTGTTACTGCATTTTTCTTTTATATGTAGAAGTTAAACTATTAGCATCTTAATGAGATTACGAGATTTGGGTTGACGTTGTTAATATCTCACAATGTATAAAATCATCACCATCAAGATCTTTATTTATAGATATACACACATTAACCAAAAGTTTGAGCTTCGTGGTGGACGTTACGTGTAGCATATTAGATTAAAGTCTTGATTGGTCCACCGTTCATAATAATGAATTTAGCAACACACCACGGAAGAAAAGATTATTAATAAGTATGAAGAACTTAAGTTGCAACATTCAACATCCTCACGAATCAAAAGAATTTCAATTGTTATACTTTTTGCATTTATTTTGTTGTTTAAATTTCTCAAAGATATTATGACCAATTAATTTATTGCCGGTAGTTTTCAATGTTAATCAATTTTTGTTGACAATATATAGATCATATTTTCGTTTACCTATAATCTTTCTTCATGCGTACAAGTAAAAAAATAAGTATTTGTTCATAAAATAAATAATTTTACAGTAAGCTTGGAGATAATGTATTTTAAAAATTTATATTATTTTAAAACTCGAATATTTAATATTTGTCTTAATTAAAAAAACTATAACTGTAAGATAAAACAATAATAAGAAAACTAGTTTACATTAGTGGAGAATTTCTAATTGATACATTGTAGTAATTGTAATTTGAATTTACGATAGTTAAAAAGTATTGGTATATCATTATATATGATTTAGTTAATATACCTTTTCTGTTTACTTATATATAAGTTAGTTAATACCTTTTCGTCTCAAAAATAATGTAGCTTTAATCTTTTAAAAAATAATTCAAAATAATTGATATTTTCAGTATTCAATGACGCATTAATTTTTTATTTTTAAGTTGTTCCTAAATTAATTACTTATCTGTTTAAACAAAAGCAAAAACAAAATTATTTTAGTAATATCATTTATAAAAAGTAATAGTATGATAGCTACTTTATGTTTTAATTATAATCATAATTTGTATTAGTTATTATACATCTCCAATTAAACATTATAACTAATACAAAATTTTAATTTATTTTAAAAAGTATCTCACTTTTAAGGTTTTTCGGTTTATTTTTTATTTAACTTAATAATATATAATACTACAAGAATTTTGTTTACTACTAATGGAAAATTACTCACGATCAATAATTTGTTAATAAACTTTAATTTAGTGACAAATATTTCTAACGAAGTTCAAATTTAAATTTATTGACGGATACTTTTGTTTGAAAAGAATGAGTTTGTAAAGTCTGTTGGAAAAATTGTTAAATGAAAGCTTGTCATGAAGGTCACAAAGTGATGTAGAGATTGGTAGCTGACATAGAGGTTTGTCGGTAACACACACTAGTAATGTCATTAATTGTCAGGAACGTTGATGGTGGTGGTGGTCTGAGTTAAAGAAATAGGTGAGGAAGAAGAAGTTGAGGAAGAGGAAGACAAATATAGAAGGAGAAGGTCTATGAGGATGAAAATGACCTAGACTGGTTGTGGTGGAAGAGGAAAAATAAATAAACAAAAGTGAAAGGGGGAGTGAGGAGGATACTCCTTCACGCATTTTAATAACAAATATAATTGATGTATTTGAGGTCATTTGTACTTACGGACGAATAATAAACTTTTTTGACAATCACTTTATTAATTAATTTATTGGTCGATAATCCGTTGATAAATATGATTTACCAACATATTTTTGTTATTATTGATAGATGGTAATTATTAGAAAAAATTTTTTTTTTAATGTAATATATAATATTAAACTATTTTATTTCAATTTTATTTTTAAAAACTATGTTTAACTCAAAATAATGAAAAAAAAAAGTCATTTGACTACTAACTCCCTAACTTATTTTTTTCAAGAATAGTAATGTTTCAATTAGCTTATCAATCAAACTATTTAACATAACATCCAAATATATTAACATTAAATAATATTCAATCAATTTTGTAAAATTATATTAACATTAAAATTCAGAAGTACCTAAATAAAATATATGATTAAATATGTTTTTTGTTCTTTATTTTGGATAAAAATTAAAATTAGTCAAAATTTCAAATCCAATTCAACTTTAGAAATATGTGGATTTAATTATTTTAACTAAATTTTAGTAAGTTTATTTGATGTTTTAAATGCATTTCATAATAACACTTGCTTACACTTTAAAATGTTAAGTAGAAACACATTTGAAACCATCTTAAATAAATTTAACAAAATTTTAAAAAATTAAATCCACACATTTTATAAGTTGAAAAACTAAATTAATTCAAAATTTCAAAAAAAAACTAATTTTAATTTTCACTAAGAAAAAAAAATTTAACCTAATTGGTTACAAATATCATATAACAATATCTATATTAGCATTTAACAGTGCAATTACTTAATTATTACGAGTAAAACTCAAATACAATTATAATTATTGTAGGAAGACCAATTAATTTTTTTATTGTACTAAAGATTAAAAATTGATTGTACGTTATATAAAAAAATGATATTTTACTAAAACAAAACAAGATATATAAATTTTTTATTTATAAATATTAAATACAAATATTAAACGTTTATATATCAAGTCAATTACAACTAATTTAGATCGGCTTAGTAGATATTGTGATTAATATTACTGCAGTTAGGTGCAAACACAGGGTCAGTGTAAACTGTTAATTAACTTTAAAGGAGATTTAATCATATATGAATTGGAAAAAAAAAATAACATAGAACAACAAGGAAGGTGGTTTTGAATATTTACGGTAGGATTAGACGAGTTAAAAAAAATTAAACCTCAACTAATCAAAATAGCTTAAATATCTAAAGATGTTATTGCAATCCAATGCCAAACATGACTTATTAGATTTATTCTAAATTAATTAATGAATTAAAAAAAATCTTTGAATTTAATTCAACAAGAAGAATTTTATTAATTATAATTAATATTCATTGATATAATCAGTTAAATGCTAAAAAAATAACACGGTTAGTTAAATGAATGGGAAAAAAGGTTACTTGTCTCATAATATTATTCAAACCTAATAGGGTTATTGGTTGGTTAACTTAGAAAAGAAAAAATTGTAAAGATAATTTTTATAACAATGGTTGCAACTGAAAATTGTTGTGTCATTAAAGTTGACTCCGGATCTTAAATCGTGATGGCGGTCTTATCTGTCTTGCTTTAGTCTCCACTAAGTAATTACAATTATAAAACCCTAATTCTAATATATTAAATTGAATTAATCATATTTCTTTTTCATAAGCTAAACAATTCATCGATCAAGTACAACTCAATTATCGCATTACTGCCTTCTTTTATCTTTCATTTGCTTTCACCGCTGTACCATAACACATGCAAAAGGAGATGATTATATTGAACATAACATAATTAAAAATAAAACGAATTTATGCTATGAAAGCATAAACCTCAACCTCAGCTTATAAAATTAAGTTAATTTAAAGTTACTAACTTAGATTTAAAGTTTATTTTTTAAATATAATATCAATTATCTAAAAGAATATTTTTTATAATAATTTCAGAATCATCATAAATGCATTTAACATAAAAAAATTTATATTTTTATGACGGTTGAAGAATTGTCATAAAAGAATCACTTCTATATCGATTGGAAATGAATAATCATATAGAAAAAAGCATTAAAAATGTCATGTCCATCAAAGAAAACTTCGTATGATGATGATTAGAGTTTTAATCTTCATAAAATGTGGTCCTATGACGATGATTATAGTTTTAATCTTCGTAGAATATGATACTAATGATTAGTGTTACATATGTCATAAGAAATGATACATGACGTGTTTAACCTTAACCATTATAGAAAGTATATGTTTTTTTTTCATGATTATTCCTTCTGTATTTATATAATAAATACCCTGTAAAATAATATAATTTTCAATCATAAACTTCTAAATAAAATCTCTATGATCTAATATAATACATGATCATAATAAATACCTTACATAATAATCATAGTTCCCAAACACAAATTCTCAATTAAAATGTTAATAATCTAGTATAATATGTAATCATTTACATAACAAATACCACGTTCTATAAGAGAGGTGTACAACTCTAAGAAAGGGAGAGGTGTGTGGTTCTAAGAGAGGCAATCATATTCAAGCATCATGTGGAGGTCTTTATAATTAGTGTCAAAGATGAGGGTGTCGAGATCTTCATTAAGGAGTTAATACTTGCGAAAGTTTGCATTTGTGATTTATGTATTTGAGTTTTATTTTAAGTTTTTTTAGAATTTCTTAAACTTATGTATTTGTATATAGAGATATAAAAAAGTAAAGTAAAATTTGAGTCTTGTCATATGTGAAAGAATTCTCTTGATTCTTAAATTAAAACTCAGATTCTTATAAAAAATTAATATTTTTATGATAAATTTTCATTTAACTATATGTTAGATTGTGATGTCAGTTATTTCTGTCTTATTCTGTATGTTTGTCTAATTTATTTTTGTTGTGTCTCGAATTTAGAAAGGATCATATTTTTTTTTCTAGAAAAATCTTATGAGAGACACATGAAGTTGGGAAGAAAATAATATTCATTCTATAATTATTTGGCTTAATAAGAACAATGAGCTTGTGCTCACTTAGATTGGTTGTTGCCATCCCTATGTATAACGAATGAAAAAGTGAGTAAAACAACGCTGGTTCTAGAATCCCGATCGATGTTCCTAAAAAACGCAGAAAATGAGGGATTCGCAAAGTTTTGGGTAGGATTGAAATTTGGGATGCCTTGAAGATTAGCCATGAAATACGATTGAAAAGGTCCAACGGAAACGTTTACCCTATAGCCAAAGGTTGGTGACCATTTTAACCACTCATAGTAATACTAGTCGACGTAAACACTAACCAAAATAAATAATAATATGTCAATAGTCCACACAAACACCCCTTGCTAACAGTCATTAATCAATGTAAGAGCTGCTAATGTACACATGAAACTTCGTTTTGGTTAAACAAGATCATTTAATTAGCGTACTGAGAGTAATTTTGTTAGAATTTTGAGGAATAACGGTAGGTATTGGGCACTGTTTGATACATGTGTACCTACAGCATCTACAATGAGAGAGAATGTGGTTTGAATTAAGCACACGTTCTGATTGGACTATAGCAGAAGTTTGGCAAAGGTTTTGGTGGGTAGAAATGGGTGAAGGTAGTTGAAGAGGATCATAGTAGACGAAAATCTATATCCCAATTAGGGTGTAACATAGACTCAACCCCCTCGTGCACAAATAATTGCAACTAGCCTTCCTAATAAATACTACACATTTTCCCATCCCTTTATACTAATTGATTATGACACTTTTTGGCTGGATTATTGACTATAACACAAAACGCACAATATTGGACTATTCAAGCTCATATTTACTCTTGGTTTGAGTGAGTAAATACGCGTAAAACAAAGTGGTAGTATTGGAATTAATTCACGATATACGTAACCGAAGCTTGATATATATAGTTATTTAAAATTAATATACAGGAAGAAAAAAACTACATGGTTTTGGGAGAGTTCATGTTTGTCAAAGAGTTAGCTGTGCATGTATTTATTAAAAATAATATGTGGATGCAAGTTGTGAAAAGCGGAGAAGCCATTTATAAGAGCTGTTCATGGTGATGAAAAAGAGCTTATAAATTTTGGATGATCTATTTTCCGTACTATAGTTCTGAAGAAGGTTTTTCAGTTTTGGCAAGGAATCCGTTAATTAATTGGGCTGACAGTTAAGAAGATGGAAGAAAACCTACCTCCTGGGTTCAGGTTCCATCCTACAGATGAAGAACTCATCACATATTATTTATTAAGGAAAGTGTCTGACGTTAGCTTCACATCCAAGGTTGTCGCAGTTGTTGATCTCAATAAATCTGAACCTTGGGACCTCCCAGGTACACTTTTACACATCTTCCTCATCATCTCTCTTTATTATATACCTGCTTTTCACTCTCTTCAATTCCAAAACCTACACCTATATATATATATACCTTCTTTTTATTAATATCCTTTTGCATGACCTTGTACTTATGTTCTTTGATTTGCGGTTATTTGCAAGATATTTTACATGTTCAAGTCAGAAAAACAGAAAATATACCTTTTCTGTCTGTTAATTTTCATCATCAGAAGCGTAATTAAATGAGTAAACGAACTTGGTATATGTATATGTCTTGTTCTTCAGACCAATTTCCTCATTTATTTGTAGTGTTATTCAAGAAAATTTGACATTCCTTCTGAATTTTTTGGTGTTGTCTTCTGGAGCATTAATAATATACTAACGTTAGAACTTTAAAGATCATTTTAATATGTTTTAAAACGTTAAAATCTGCAAGTATAATTTTGAGATGCATGCATGTAGGAATAAGTGAGAGATTTGATGTTTGTGATATGAAATAGGTAAGGCTTCGATGGGGGAGAAGGAATGGTATTTCTTCAGCCTGAAAGATCGGAAATATCCGACGGGGCTTCGGACGAACCGAGCGACGGAATCAGGGTATTGGAAAACCACCGGAAAAGATAAGGAGATATTTGGCGGTGGAGTTTTGATAGGGATGAAGAAAACTTTGGTGTTTTATATGGGTAGAGCTCCAAGGGGTGAGAAAAGTAACTGGGTTATGCATGAATATAGACTTCAAAACAAGCAGCCCTATAGATCTTCTAAGGTAAGTAAATCAATGCATTATATATGCATTCACATATATATATATATATATATATATATATATATATATATATATATATATACTATCAATAAATATCATATTCATTTTATAAATACAACAGACATCAATTCTCAAAAATATTCATTTAATTCATAGCAGAATGTTTCATTCATAATAAAATTATAAAATTATTGGAGTTAAAAGCTTTCAATAATTTAATTGTACCAATAATGTTCAGATATCTTATTATGCTTAATGTTGACAGAGAAAATTAATTATTAATTAAACCTTTTTCTTTAAAGATATTAATTGAAAAAAGGCACGTATATATAGCTATTTAAAATAAAATAAATAAATGTATTTTTTTGCTTATCAAAATCACTCTTAAATTTATTACGTGAATTGGATTGGATGCATCAAGAATATATATATACCATTTTCTTGAAATATTCTAATGCATATGTCGAGAAAGCACATGCAATAACTGAGTTTGAAAAATGTTTAAACTTATTTTGAAAATTCAACACATATATATCTTTTACAACAACATAATCAGCTTTTAAACATCATTAAATAAATGTATCAATATAATTATGGTCTTCTTGAAATATCACACGCAAACACAGATTCGTGGTAATTTTGGTTGTTTCTTGGTAATAACTTGGTGTACTTAAATATTCATATATAGAGTCATATATAACTGAAATAAAGTACAATCTATTTACTTTAAATGGAAAAGTGTATTTTATAAGATAAAGCACAGTTATAGTTTATAGGCATTTATTAAAAAATAACAAGTTGAATTAAAACGAAAGTTATCTATCATGCATAGTTTTTTATCTGAGATGGTTTTGTTAACTTCTGCAGGAAGAATGGGTGATTTGCAGAGTCTTCCAGAAGAGCTCAGCACCAAAGAAAGCGCAGCAGACATCATCCTCTCAACCATCTCAAGAGTCTCCTACCTCAATGGCGAATGAATTTGGTGATGCAGACCTACCAAATCTGAATAGCATTGCAAATTCATCTAGTGTTGCAGCACAAATTTACAACAGCACTGGTGATCCCAGCAATGTCAGCACAAACATGAACTCGACCATGAATTGGCCTTCTGCAACTGAGCTTCCATCTCTTCCATGGCCTTCTGGGTTGATGCTGAATCCAAACCTTTCTGTCAATTCATTGCTTCTCAGGGCATTGCAGCTTAGGAGTACATATCAACAAAGAGAAGCTGCAACTGGTGATCACTTTGCAACGTACGTTCCTCAAACATTTCCTCACAATAATATTGGAACTGATAATCTCACTCCAAATCTCAGTGTCTCAGCTTCTTCCAGAGCTTTAGAACTGCAGGAGCAACCATTCAATATGGACTCCATTTGGTGAAGTGCCTGTGTAAATCGTGTAAACCTAGCTTGTGAATTATTGTGCTGTAGATGAAAATGGTTCCATTTCTAAGTTCAATAATGGAATCACTTTCTTTAAGGTTGTTAATTACTACCTTTTCAAGAGAAAACCAGACTCAACTCTTGATGTTGTAAACATTACTCGTGCATTGTTGTAATCTGTCAAAGTTTATTGGACTGCTTCTCGGTGGTTGTAGCAACAGAATTAACTTGGATGAGAAATGTGAAGGAAAAATCCTTACAGAACAGTTGCATCCAAGACTTTACTATATTTCCACTAATATGTACAATGAAGTTTAGTTAATTATTATTTTTAAATTCGGAAGCTAGATTATATGTGTTTCATACTGTTTGATATTCATTTTCTCTCTTGCTGAAATAATGAAACTTTCTATAATAGAGAATAAACTTTTTAGATTTCTACAAAAAAGCTTAAAACATTAGTTAGAACAAGTAGAAAGATGAAAAAAAAAATGAAATGAAAAAGAGAACACAATTGACACGGTAAACTATGTTATATATATTGTGTTTCATTTTTATACCTATTGTTGAGACATGAATTTTGTACTAATATATGTAATTTTCTGTATACTACATTAATTTACTTTGAAATAAGCTAAATTCATATTTAATGTGATGTGTGAGATTTGATAGGGAAGTTATAAATGAGTAATCAATGATTATTTTAATTCTACTTAGCCACAAACCTCTAAAGCTAAGTAGGAGAATTTTAAATAACATACTTTTCATTATAATAAAATTTTGAATGAAAAAGATTTGTGAAAAAAAGAATCATAATTAATAATAAAATATTTAGCACATAATAAATTATATTGAAAGTATAGTTACTTATGTTGGTAATAATTTTTATTATTATATATGATTATTATAATAATAAATATTCTTACAATTAATTACTCAATTTTTAGTTTACGTGTTCCTTATAGATGAAAAATTTAGACAAGGTATCTGTCGGCAATGACACATGGAATATACAATTTATAATATTTTATTATGGTTTGTAAAATCGGTTATTAGTTTTATTGTTTATTTTTTCACAAAATGTGAAAATTTTAAATATAATAACTTCGTAATATTTAATATTAATATAAAAGAAACATGACATTCGGATATGCAGAAATCATCCAACCTATGTTCTATGTTGATAAAGATACGTTGAAGAAATGCGAGTTCAAGTTAGGAAATATACATAGTTGCTTCTAAATATAAATATCAACCTGGACTTCAAATATGAATTTTTGGAATAAATTAAGTGATGCATTTCTAAAATAAATTTTAGAATGTACATAGAATTTTAATGAGTGCATCTCAAAGTGATTTGTAAGCAAACTTAACATCCCACAGATATGTATAAATAAAACTCTCACCACCTAAACTCTATTTTTTATAATTCATGAGTTTAATAGAGTTAGGCTGACTTCTTATCCAATACATATTCAAACTCATATATAATGAAACAATTCTCTATAAAATTACTCTCATTCATACCACAAATAAACAAGAAAATCTTTATAAATCATAAAACACCCTTAATTTCCAATGTTAGAACATTTTACATAGCACATTTATGCTAAGTGTCAGCACTAATGCTCAAAATCAGCCTAAACAAGCTAATGCCCAACGTCAAGACCACTAGAATTGTATATCAAGTAAGCATCCAACAATGGTTAGTGTCCCAAACCCCACTTGCACTATTCACAAACATGTTAATACTTGAACAAAATAATAATAATAAACTTTCCTTTTCTTTACAAAACTATTCTTTGACTAAAAAAATGTTTTCTTTATTCCTCGCATAATGATCTAAATATACAAACAAACTTTAATTAAAAATTTAAGCATATTTTACAAACAAGAAGAAATTCACATTTGAGTTATTTTAAGTCATATATATATTAAACTTCAAATCTCATTAAACTCAAAACACTCGTTGACATAAAAAAACAAAAATTATTCTTACTCCAATTGAATGAATAAAATTCTCTATCAGAATTAATTCTATAATATTTAATTTTTTAAATAATGAAGGTGTTACAATTTTAAATAGAAGATAAAGGAGAATTTTAGAAAAATTATAAAAAAATTATAACTTTTATAAAATAAAACTCAATTAATAGAAATTCTATTTATAATCTTCACCTTTTATTAATAAAATAATAAATATTTGTTTTTTAAAAATCACTCCTACTCCTAAATTATTTTCTAGATTCTTAGATGAATAACACTCAACATTTCATATTTCTAAATATAATTAGATTTTATGCAACTTAATTATTTTAAATAAAATTCAAAAATATATAATTATATGTTTAGCATATGAAATATAAAATTTTGATTTTAATATAAAAATGTTTTAGTTCTTCAAAATTTATATATATATATATATATATATATATATATATATTCTTCATCTTTAATATTAAAATTCAAGTTTAGATGAGATTTTCAAAACTATTCTTAAAATTTATTATTAAAAATTAAAATTTAATATTTCATTATATTTAAAGAACTAAAAGCAGTTAATTTTTTTTTATTTATCCAACTTATATTCAAATAAAATTCTATTTGTTAATAAATTTTAACGTAATTCATATAAAATATACAATTTAATCTCATAATTATAAAATACTTTCTAAACGAAAATGAAAATCATTGTCACTGAATATTTTTTTGTAGATAATAAAGTTGTCTTTCTAATCAGTGTCTGTGTAATATTGGTTAAAATATCGATAACGCTTTAATTAAAAGTAACACATCGATTAAAAATCACAGTAAAATTAGTCATAACACTTTTACTAAAATATTCTTATCTTTAATTTCTTAACTCGAACACAGAAACAGTTATCAACTTTGACCTAAATAAAATTGATATATTATGAGTTAGCAATGTCATGTGTGAGCACGATTCATTTACAAAGACAAGCCTGATAAGATGTTTAACTTTATTTATTAGGTTAAACAAGCATGCATTTAATAATTTACAAATATATAAGCTTATCTAGTTATATTTGAGGTTATACCTAGCACTAAGAAGAATGAAAAGCATCCGTAAGGATGGGGTCAGAATGTACAAGAAAACATAGCTTATCCATGCCTCAAGAACTTTGAAGGAATAGGACTCCAGATATTCTATTCTTAACTGCAGACAGACGATCCATTCAAACTGCTGTCAGTAAACCTGCCTCTTCATAAGCCAAGGATACTATGCTGGCAATTAAAAGGAAAAGACTATGTCGTGTTTATAAAACCAAAAAAAATAAGCCTCAAGAAAATTTTAGATCAATTTTTTAAAATTCAGTATATGAAAATCACAATTATGAACCTACAAGCGATCGAAAGCAGAGTTTATATATACCTAGCTGGCTGCAGGCAATGGCAGAAGTCACTCAGGAGGAACTAACTTCATTGCAAAATGTAAACCTGCCTTCATAGATTTGAAACCCATCCTTTTCAAAGTACTAAAATTCAGAATTCTTATCATTGTAATCACTGTATTCCTCGCCATTGAAATCACCATAATTGTCATCTCCGTCAGAGAATCCATCCTCACTCTGCAGAACAACCCCACCAGTAGATAGTTAATTTTCACTCTGATCAAAAACTAATTTGCATTTTAGTTTCTTTTCGTCAATCGTTCACATCTTAAGCCTCTCTCATATGATAATAAATTTAATTATAAAATCTCACTGGACTCTATACGTTTTCCATATAAGATCCCAAAGTTGGTATCCAGACCTTTTATAAGAAACTGAATTACAATTACAAGAAAATACTACATGCAGGTGTTATTGTTTCGCGTTAAAATGAAATTACTAAGAATATCATAAGCGAATACTTTACATGCGACCAACTAATCCATTTAGGTAAATATAAATAATGAAATTATGATAAGTGAGTACTTACAAGTTCTTTTTTCATTTTTTCTATTTTTTCCCCCAATTCAGTTACATGTTGACTCAGAGCCTGCACAAGTTATTCAAGATTAAACGATACACCACAGATACAAAAATGAGAAAAATAGATATGTAACTTAAAAATAAAATAAAATAAAATTGGAACCTCGTGCCGTTGCATGGCTATTGACCGCTGCAATGCCTTTGCCTTTGTTAGAAGGTTTCTAGGCCTTAGAGTCATAGGTCGCCTATAATTCTTTCCACGATAGTAAATAAGAGAAAATCCTTTAGGAATTTCATCTATTGCTACTAGTATTCCACCACTCTCATATTCCAGTAACCTAGCCGTGTCTTCAACAAAAGCAAGGGTCTTTTGTTTTGTTATTAATTTAACAAGTTCTCGATGCCTCCAGTGCAGATGCATGTTCTCAATGACACCATCGAAAACACCACGTATACCTGCAGATTATCATTAACAGCTGTTCATACTGTGCATCATTGTAATAAAGAAACTTTTATACAGCCACATGTTACTCACCAAGAGGCAAGTATGCCTTCATTCTTAAACCAACTGAACGGAACATAACACGTTCTTCATCTGTGATTGTTTCCTTGTCATAATCAGGACCAACTGGAACCAAAGATACTTCTATTTTCGCTAATAGCTTTTCTGCTCTAAGCCTTTTGGCTTGGGCCTGTTCATGCATTTAGAGTTTTAAATATTAATTTAGCAAATTAAAGTTAAACATGAACTTTATAAAACTGAAAGAAGACAAGCATGTACCCCAGTTAGTAAAATGATAAGTTGAAACTTGAAGGATTTACATTGACACTAATCCAGAATTCCAACCTAGGGCTATCTCTAAGTCTTATCAATATTTATGCCCCTTTTAGTGCCACTTCTCATGTCACGGTTCCATTAAAGGATCAGATGCTGAGTTTTACTAAAGACTAATGCACGCAATAAAGTTACCACATTTCTAAGATTCAAAAGCCCCTCATGCCAAGCTGAACTTTATAGACTGAGTACCAAGGGTCGTTAAATATTTTTTTCTACACCAAATTATTGAAAGGTCCATTCCAAAGCTTTCATCACTGAAATATAACCCCTAAAAGGCAAACATAACATCCTAAATTTTTGGAAACCTAAAAGTAGGTTACAGTATTTAACTCCAAGAAGTCAAGATCTTGCAACGAAAGGAGATCCAACGAAAATTATGACATCTCAATAGTTCCACTGATAATGACCCAACAACAACCTAATGGTAATCTGCAGAATATTCCAACAAGCCTCTTCACAGTGAAAGTATGACTACTCCAGTTTGATTCCAACAAGCAAGGCACTATCAATATAACACGATTACTTTCCCAAGCATATATAATATAACCTTCACAAAACCAGTAGATACTTACAACAGCTAGTTTACATTCAATTTTTTTGGCAAGCTTAGCATTCTTGGCTTTGGCAACCTCTTGCCTCATCCTCTCACGTTCTTCAGTAGATATATCCCTTCCCCAGCATGCCTGAGCCTCATAGAACTCAGCCAATGATCCTGCTTGGGATTTTGATTCATCTTCCCTTGAAGGAGCTATGTCATGAACTTTGCACCGCACCTTCTCCTCAACATCCTGCACATGTTTTGTCATTTCCTGTCTTTCAGCAATAACAGCAGCCACACTGGTTGGAACAAAGTCCTTCCCACGATATATTACAATGTAATATTTGTTCCGCAGGAGTAAAGTACCTCCTGTTAATTTCTGCACCATGAAAGAAAAACAAACTAGTCGATGAGCATGAATTAGCAACAAAAGAATGCACCATTTGACTATGTAAATAAAATTTAGCATTTACACACAGACTCAATGCAGAAAAACAGATTAGCATCTTCAATATAATATTCATTTGTATGAGAAAATAAAAATAGTTCAACACTACCTAGTGAATGATATTTTGACAACAACAATTGGAGAAAATGGATTAGCTCAAGTATATAAAAAAAAATTCATTACTCTTCGCTTTCTTATTTGCTAACTGAAACAGTTGATGGAACAGGCAAACTGACTAATTCTCAAAGATAAAATCATAAAGCAATTGTAAATTTTGCTGGTGACTATTAGTTATTATATCTCAATTAACCAAAACTATAGCCAACAGCTTCAGAAAAAGAATCAAGGATACTTAATTCTAACAAATACCATATTTGGTGTGCACCATTGAAGACTTAAGGGGCCTTTGACATATTAACAGCACCATTAATTCTAATAATTCAATCGTTCAGATTTTCCATTTTATTAGGCTCAGCAACCCATTACACATTCTCAATTGCACAAGCAACTAACACCAAATATGAAATTACAGAGCACAAACCTTCAGCTCCTGAGCCATCAGTTCATTGTTTGTATTCACAATACCACGCTTGACTCCAATCTTTGCAACTAAACTTTTCTCCCACAGCCTGAGAATAGCAGATGCCAGACCTTGAAGATTTCTATTTCTCCCTACATAAAAATCAGCACAAAATTCATATTAGTAAAAGGAACAAAAATTCAACAAAACAGCATAGCAGCCAAACATTACCCAAGGCAAAGTGACAAGGAAGAGATTTAGCAAGTTTCCGCATATTCGTGAGTTCATCATTAGTCAGTCGTGGATGCATTCCAGCAGGAAGAAGCCTAAGAGGCGTCTTGTAACCAGGAACTGTGGGGGGAAGTAAATCAGCATCAATTGGAAGTATTCCAGTGCCCCACCATTCAACAAAACGAGGACCAAACCCATCAAGCATCCTGTTAAACTCCACTTCTTCTGGAGTCATGTTCTCCTCCTTCCAAAAAACTGCCTCACTCTTTGCCAGCATCAGCGCCGCGTCCCCGGCTGCTGGCACAGGAATTCGATCATCTCCTTCCTTTTCAATCGGTTGCATCGGCCCTTGGTAATTTCTACCTCGGTACACCCACATATAACTCCCCGACCTCCATATAACTAACCCTCTAGTTCTACACTGCGAAAGGTCACAACAATTCAGTTCACAAATTATTCAACACTCAACACAACATGATATATCCTTTCCCACACCAAGCCTAAGTAGGTGCAAGGATTCAAATTGAATCATTCAAAAATCATATTGACTAAAGTAATTTTAAGTAAATGTTCATATGTTTGGTTTCATGTAGAGAATTTGATTTCGAAACTAAAATTAAGTTTTAAGTTAAAAAAACTGTAGGTGACTTGCATTGCATTAAATAAAAAATCTTATTCAGAATGTTGAATTTTACTACTAACTTGCTACTACAATAAAATATCAAAATGTAAATCACCAATTTTAACAAAACTAAATTTCGCAATCAGTTCCATTTAAGATCAATTTTGCAAATGCTCATCACTCAAACACAAGAACATTAGTTATTAACACAAATAGGGATTGCATTGTTAAGGAAAAAACCTCGACAATTTGATGAGCCAACTTCATGTTCTGAGCAAGAAGCTCGTGAAACTTGAGTCTCACCAACTCGCAGTTGCTCCACTGCCGGTGAATCTTGTCGAGCACGGCTCGCGTCAGGCCAGCTTTGGGGATAGTGACCTTCTCCTTAAGACTCATTCTCAGCGTTCGCAACCGCCGCAGCTCCTCCTCCTCCAGCGTTTTCTCCGCCAGCGTCACTGCATTAACACTCTTCTTCTTTAGTTTCTCCTTCTGCTGTTCCTCGTGCTCCTCGCACTCTTCCCCCTCTCGCTTGTCCCACGGCAAAAGCACCTCATCGGGACGAAGCCATTCGCGACGCAGGAAATCGTCGTCATCGTTGTCGGCGTGGTCGGCGGAGGCTAACCCTAAGTTGCGCAAACGTAGGGCGATTCTCTCGATGGCGTTGGTGGTTTTGTCAGCGTGGCGGGGAGTGGGAATAGGGGCGAACAAATCATCGTTGTCATCGTGGCAAGTAGTTGGGAGAGAGGAGAAGGTGTTGAGAGCACGAACGCGAATGCAAATTCCTACTGGGAATGTGAATTTGAATTTGGAAGAGGCGAAGAGAACGTAGGAAGAGGGTATAGCGAGTGGAAGTGATGATAGTAAAGCATTTGTGACGTTCAAACGCATTTTCAGTTACAGCAATCAATTTTCATTTTCACTTTCTTCCAATGGAAAGAATCAAAACTCAAGACAGCGAGAGAAAGATTAGACTACAAGGCTGCACCAATTCCTGTGGGTTATGTCTAGATTCGCTACTCTGTAGGAACTGAACCTGTACAACACATTCTAGATATTTTATACCGTTAAGTTAATATCTCTTTGAATAAAAACAAAGTTTAATACGTTTTGAACTTAGTATAAAATATTTTACATCGTCGACTAATAAAAAAAAATATTATTATAACTGGCATAATACAATTAGTATGACTGTGTTAACATATTTATTAAAATAAATAAAAATTGAATACATACAATAATTTTAATTTTATATACATTTCAAAATCAAATTATTTATATTTTAAAATTTAAAATTCAACGCATAAGGTAATATCATAACAGTGTAGAACTTTACACGGAAGGAAAAGGGATTTATGTTTTATAATTTGACAAACTGTAGAGGAACATAAACTTATTGCAAATTCTTGATCAATTACACATGTGAACCGTTGCTGTGTAGCGGGGAACTACACAAGAATTCTTTGATAAATGTGTACGGAGTTTGTACGTAATGATTCCCATAAGCAATATATTACAAGAGAATGATAAAAGAATCTAATGTTAATGATAACCTTAGAGAGATGATGCTACGAGGATCAATTAATTTCCATTTTGAGAAGGACTGCTAGAGAGGGAAGAAGAAGAATTGAGGATCTCTTGACCCAGTTCATTTATTTTGCTGAGAAGAAGCATTTGCTCGGTCTCCAGCTGTGCTACGTACCCTTCCATTGTATCCTCTAGACTTTCTAACTCGCTCAAAGTTGATGTCAGTCCTTCAAGATTTCCATCCTCTATTAATGATCGAAACTTTTTCAACATCTCTCTCATCTGATAAAGAGTTCAATTTCAATAGTTTGTCAGAATTGCAGAGTAAAGATTTCCAATTAACAAGCCAAGCAATAACATAAAGATCGACCAACAATAGACAAATGAAACTAAACCATAGACACGTTTTTACTCACTGAATATGGACAAAAGAGAGTTTGATTGTGAAATCGTAATAGATATGCATTGCCTTTCAAGGCAACCATTAGTTCATTCTCAGAGCAGAAAAAGTAATATTACATATTGTATATGTACAAATAAGTGTTTTCTAGCATGCAGGATGAACTCACCTGGGTAGGAATTTGATGTGATTTACTTAAAGAAGATGGTTGAGAGTCTAGGGAACTTTTTGTTTGCATTTCTGGAACTTTTCTGGTAATTTGGATGTGTATCTCGCCACTTTTAACCCCTTGGAGAGGTATCCATTTGTCAGACATCTGGTTTGGAGGTAACCTTTGATATTCTACAACACATTCCCCTATACTTGATGTGGGTAGTAAAGCATTATGGTCCCTAACATGCAGTGTCAGGGGACTACCATCGTCAAGGAACTCTAAGGTTTGGTTCCAACGAGGATTGAGTGTTTTGTGTATAACCTGCCACACAGTGCCACACGCAGAAAAAAAAAATCAAGGCTTGCAAGAGTGAAACATCAAGAACATGCAAATGCAACTGAAATTGAACTTGTGAAAATAACTGTCGTAACAAATGAATGGAAAGGTACAACAAAAAAACATCTGAATGAGAAGACCAGAGATTCCCCTCTGGAGAGTATTCTAAAAAATTGAGATGGTATATGTTTGCCCTTATTATTAGTCTTTTACCACATATATAATCATCAATTAATGGCAGCCCAATGAAAATGCAAAAAGACAAGATTAGCAATTTATAATCACAAATGTGCCATAACCATCGGTATCATGCAGAAGAAACTACAGTCATAATCATCTTTAGAGTTCTAACCTTTGTCCTCCGCTTCAAGTTCCCATAGTTCACCCTCACATAAGGATCACTTGTCCCTCGAAGATCGGCAGCAATAAGGTCTCTTGCTTCAATCACAACAAGTTCTATCCAACCATTGGCTGAATTCTGTGTATATTAAAGGATTAGTACATGCTAGAGCTTGCAAAGAAAATACGGCCAGAGAAAACTCCGCATGGGTAAATAATTGAAGTGATAATAGACTTAGTATTAGCTTTGTACATCATTTTGCTTTATAACTTGTTTAAAAGAATTGCTAATTTCCTGTTGAAAAAACTTACCCTTGATCCTTCTTGGTCCTCAACCCTAACTACTTCAATTTTAAGTCTTAATTCACCAGAACTCACTCCTTCAAGTGGGATCCATTCATCCTTGATTGACCCGTCCCCCAGTCCTTCCAAATTTACATTTGCAGTACCAATATTTTCATCTCCAAAAATTTCTTCACTGAAGCATTTTACATTTAGGTATTCATCACCATCATTCTCATCAAAATCAAATGATTCATTCCAGGAAGGATTTGTAGTAGTAGGAGGAGCAACCTTTGTTCTCTTACCAACCTGAAAAGATTATAACAACAGAATAAGATAGTGTTGTTATGAACATTCATTGCGTAGGTTATCTTTATGTGGCAGAGATCTCACTTAATCAATTAATACTAAAGCATTCAGAATCCAGTAGAGAAAACCAGTGTCACTGACCTTTCCATATTGCAATTTGACGTATGGACTAACTTTTCCAGATCTGTCTTTCGTAACGAGATCCCTTGCTTCTACAATTGTTATCTTAAGTTTCCTTCCAGTTTTTGACAGAAGAGTTGATGATCCAATAAGTGATCGTTGAGAATTAGCACGGAGGTTGTTCAAGCTATGTGAACCATCAGAAAACTGCCACTCTTTTACTACAATCTTCACCTTTAACTGAAAAATGGATTAAAGAGTTAACATGAATAAAATTTTCATTTACTAACAATTTTATTGTGATTCAGAAATGTAAAACAACTTTCNATATATATATATATATATATATATATATATATATATATATATATATATATATATATATATATATATATATATATAAAATAATTATGAGAGTAATAAAAATGGTGATCACAGTAACGATGTCAAGAATTATAATTAAAATAATTGTAGTTTTAACGAAGTTGAATGGCTTGAAATTGAAAAAATTGTCAACTAATATATTATAGTAAACTTAATTCCTAAATAAGACATATATTGCACATAACGAGATAGATAATAGAATAAAAAATACTGTAATATATTTATTGTTATTTTTAATGTATGCGAAAATAGTAATTGATAGAATAAGTCATTTTTATTTCAAAATGACTACATTTTTAACCAATTGAAAAAAATTCAAATTGAGTGATATTTTCATCTGTGAAAGAAGCATGTCTCATTTTTGCTAACATGTCATCAAATTTATAGTTTTCGTCGTAGTCAAAATATTACATTTATAAACATTGAGACTGTTTTAGTAAAATTGTTTCAAAAAAGTTATGCATTAATTGTTGTTCTTAACATGAATGAAATAACCTTAAATGTTAATATATACTAAGGTAGTATCTAATTTCACTAGTTAGGATGGTTCATTAAATTCATTTAATATTGGCTTAAATTCACTTTTTGATATGTAGATATGCACTTTTGATCCTTATAAAATTTTAATTATATATTATCTCAATTTTCTAATATTAAACAAATGAGTGGCAATTTTTTTTATAGACAAAATATATATATATATATATATATATATATATATATGTGGAAAAAAATATTTAGGTAAAAAAACATGAATCCAAAATATTTTTTAAAATATAATATAAATAAATATTTATTATTAATTACTAAAAGTAATTTTTAATTATATATAATTATTATAACCTATATTAGTATAATAGTACACTGAAAAAAAGAACATCATAATTAAGATATTAAACACAATCATTTAGAACTTCTAAGTTATATTTGAAACTCCAAATGTTCAAAATAAATTTAAGGTCTATCCTTCAAAATGAAATATTTACAATGACGATAGGAGTGCATTAATACACATCTAGATATATATTTAAAATAAAAAAATTAAGCTTTAAACTATCTAGTAGAAGTCTCTTTATTTTTCATTGCTCTTACATGTACCATATTCAGTTTAAGTATAATATATATCATAATATATAAGTAAATCACAAATCAGAAACAATGTAAGTTAGTGTAATTAATAATTTATATGAATTTCAATCCATAATGAATTTCATTTATATGAATTACTGATGACAATAATTAAATGTTAACAAGACATGCGTACTCATGGTCCACAATACTTAAATATTTGACTTTACTTTCAAAAGATACATATATTGAGTAGACTCAAAGATTTTGCATCTAGCATGTCATCTTATACTTCCAAGGAGCACGCTCTCACAGAGCAATAAGTTAGAAACAATGTCCTCTTCAAGTATGACCAGATAAATTCCTTATACCTACGTGGTTTAGTCTTGTTCCATATTGAAACATCCGACTGTAGAAACATTTATCGACTCTCAACACTAGATATCTTCCTCTATATAAGTTAGATACTAATAGAGTCAATATAATATCATCAAATTTTACAACTCAATACGCCTTAAAATCAATATCAATGTAACACTTTGCCTTATTTATAGACCATTTTCACACTTTGAAACAATTATTTCCATTTTTCTCATATCTTTTTCATCTAGTGGATATAGTGACAAGACATTTTCACTACCTTGTCAATTGTTGTGTCTGTCATAATGATGTATTTCAATCCCTACCTATCTACATTCCTTGAGATTGGAGGCTAGTGTGCTAGGTAATGTCATAGGCAACATGTTAGATAAAAAAGGAACTTTTCTTGTATCCACGGTATTATGCAGACATTATCTCGGCATGTAACCAAAATAGACTCTTCTAAGATGCAACTACAAGTTTAAGATGATAATGTACAACATATAACTGAGATCATGGTACATTATATGTGATAATGTCATGCTAAGTTAGCCAACATCACCACAACTTGCATTTAAGGCTCATAATGTATCAATGTAACATTATGATATGAAATTTAATATGATATCCACATATTACATATTCCTAAAATAGAGATGGAATAGTTAAGTTAGGCTTATTCAAGTAACGATACATATGAAAAGATATATAAATAAAGTCACCTGGTAAGACAATTATTTTGAGAATACATATACATAACATCTCATACCACTTGTTGACTTGAGTATCAAAGTCTTTGCAGGTACTCAACCTCAAGTTAAATATATAAACAAGGAGAGAACATCTTAAGTAGCAAGGCAAGAGAAGTTAGGATCTTATGAGGACATCTCTATCACACACAAAAACAAGTATAAATTAAATTTAAGATTGCAATTTAAAGAACAAGTGCAATTCTAATATATATGTATGATATAACGTTAGGGAATCACATAAACTCTTTTAATCAAATTTGTTGAGAAAAATGTTCTTTCCACAATCAATTTCTCTTATAAACTAATCAACTTAATCATTTTAGCAAGTGTGCCAAATAACACATGTAGAACAAAGTATATTATATAATAATTACTATTAGTCAAATTAAATACAATACACTAAAATTTAGAGCATAAAAAATACATATAAGTAATCAATTTTCTTCATAAATTTCATAAGAAAAATCATAATAAATTTAATACATAAATTGTAAACTACATTTAAGATTATTCAATTCTATTAATCCAACTAAAGTCATATTCTAGTTGATGTGGTACTTTCAACATCTCTCTCACGCCTAGATATATACATCTGGAGCGTGAGACAGACACAATGGGTGGTCGGGTAGTGAGTGAAACAATGTATCCAACAAACTTTATTGGGATAGACTTTGACTCATGACTCTAATATTAAAAGTAGCTTTTAAGTCTAACTCAACCTTGTAAAATTGGCTTGTAAGTGAGGTTTGCATTATTTATATTTTAAATTTTACTTTATATCTAGTCATATCAGACTTCCAATACACTCCATCACACTAAGGCATAAACATCTTATGGGTGTGAGACTAGACATTAATAGCTGGTCTGATAGTGACCCAATGTATATGTCTCGGTTTGAGAAGGGACTGTTAGAAGTTCCATATCAACTAAAAATAATGTCAATTTACAGTATAAAAATAAGTGTAAATCTCGCCTTATAAATTAATTTTGTAGAATTAATTTAAGTTTTAAATTCACTTTTTAATATATTATTAAAATAGTATATTAGAGTTTATCCTAATAAAATTTATTATTTTTTGAGTTTATAAAATTAAAATAAACTTAAAGTGTATCTCAATATTTTAAATCAATTAGAATCTAGCATTCCTTGAGTGTAAATATATTTCAAAATGTTGCCTCCAATAAAAACCTTTTTGAATCAAAAATCTTCAAAGTAATTCACTTGTCATAATTATTATTTTTATAATAAATATATATTAATTAAAAAAAGTTATATATCATAAATTTGCTAATTAGAAGATAATAATTATAGGATAAGAATTCTCAGAAATGAGAAGCGGTTGGAGGACTGAATTGAGAGCGATAACATCGGTAATATCACATCGCGTGGGAGACGTTATGAATATTAAATATAAATAATAAAGACGAAGCGGTGTGTCATAAATGCTACCGGTGTTTGTGGGCATAAGAAACAAGGTGCAGAATGGACCAGACACAGCTTCCCATCTCATTCCTGCTGTGTCTATCTCTCTCCATCTCACCTTAGACAAAACCAAAGATGCCACAAAAAATATTATACATTCTTCATAAAGAAATAATTATATAACTTTTTTATACCTCACCCACCCGACCAAGAATATTTTTTTTTTCTAGATCTCTAAAATTTTGTCAAACTCACTAAGCAACTTTATTAGCTCAGTACATGAACTGACCATGCATGATATTTTATTTTAAAAGACATAATTATATATTAATTTTATTCTGCTTGTTATTAAGTATAATTTTATTGTTAATATATTTTAATATACAATAATTCACATCCTTAGTTTACTAGCTAATTGACATAAATCTAATTCACAAAAAAAAAATAGGTATTACTAAAAAAAAAAGACTTCCACCCAATATTTCCAAGATGTGCTAAATTTTCATACACATGGTGGAATTCCTATATACTCCAGAATTCCTATCATTATCCTATGTCAATATCTCCCAGAGCTCCTATTATACTTGATATAAATTATTTTTATTCATATTTAAGAAAAAAATAATTCATAGACATCCAAAACATGGATCAATACTTATTACAAACCTAGAGGAAATATAAGTTATAAATTTATAAGATATATAATGTAATAAAAAATTAATTTGTAATAAGTATATATAAAATTAAAGTGTATATATATATCATTATTTTTATAAGTTACTCATATTCAACAATGTGCTGCAGTAAAGAGCATATTGTCCTCCTTGAAAGAACCATAACTTTCCTTCCTTTAACCATCCAACTTTTTCTCTCTGAGCATTTTCCCAATGCTTTGTTCATTTGCAAATGGTTTTCATGTCCTTCAGTTTTCTCTCAAACCCCAGAAAAATATCATATTATATTCTTAACCTTTGTCATGTGTGAAAATTTATCAAAGTCTTACATAATTGGTTTTTTTTTTATCTCTTGTTATTTTATATGCACAAATTTGCATAAATTAAAGTATTGATTATATATATATATATATAATATTATCAAATATTTTCTTCCATTTACAGATAAAATAAAAAAAGTTATACACTTGCCTGTTTGAAAATGTTCACATTGTAACACAAATAACACTGACAACATAACTCATTGATGAGGTTAATTTGAAAAGTCAGTTCTTTCATTATTATATATATTTTGTTTGAATAGTGTTAGTGAACAAGTGGTCCTAAATACTTGAACTTTCATTATAATTTGATTCAAGACAGTAAATAGTTTTATAGTTTTGATGATGTTCATTTTATTTTACATGAGATAACTAATATAAAAAAACTAAGTATATTTAGATATCGTTCAAATTATATTTTCAATTGAAATTAAAGTCATTTTGGTGATTATCATTAAAATTTATTATACAATAGAAGTTATAGAAGAATAATAACTTTGATTTTAGTTTAATATTGATTTTAAGATTGGAAAGAGAAAAATATTTTTCATGTGACAGGTTACTTTGTCTCGTTAATGTTTTTAGGTTTGGGATCCTTTTCAGCACATTCATATCCAAGTGGACAACCATCATAATATAATCAATTTTGTAATAAAAAAAAACCTGAGTTCAATATTATTATTTTTTTTGGAGAATTGGAATAATGTCAATGAAGAAGTGGTGTTGTCCTTTATATGTTCCTGCATAGTAGGGTAGTTGTGGTGTATATATTCAGCTTATAACAGCCATTAGTTTATTTCAATAATATATATTAAAAAGTAAATTCTACTAGATGTATACACATCAACTAATCAATGCTTATAAATAAAAAAAAAAACTATTATACTTAATCCTTTAATTATAGTTTCAAGCTTGATTGCAATTTAAATAAGTAGTCACAATTAGAAGAAAAAATAAAAAAGATAGTGTACCTACCAAAAAAACAAAAATATCTCTAAATTAGGTAAAAATAAATAATAAAAATATTTGTATACTAGAAAGAAAAAATAAATATTTTGTTAAGAATCTGTATTGAGGAGGATAATATCTGAGTTGTTGCTATAACTGAGAATATTTTACAAAGAGATATGATTTATTGTATTTTTGAAGTCAAACTGGAATATGTCAATATACAATGATGAATATATCCTTCTAAAAATTCTTATTGTTAACTTCTTACAAGATAATGTATGCTGCCGTAAATTCAATAAATATCTCATAACCTGTAGACAGTTTCTGCATTATTTTCTCTATTTATTTCTCTCTAAGACTATGTATGGTTTTATTCAACTTCATCTGTGACAGCCTTGTTCATTCTTATTTGGATTCAACACTTTGTCTCTGACCTTCTTCTACCTTCAAAATGCATAATAACATAAACATTTTCTGAATTTGGACACCACAATCCATGTTTCCACATGTTTTGTTGAAAGACTCCATTTTCTTTAATCTAACATTATAGAGTGTCATGCATATTCCTTCTGTGCAATTATAACTATACTAACAATGGAATCACCAAACAAAACCATCTGGTGAGTCAATGTGAGGGGAAGAAAAGTGGTGTGGAATAATCTCTCTGAAGTTTCCCTTCCATGATTCTCACTTTGCTCATCTTCTCTTCACACCAGTGCAACTGCTCTTCACTCAATTCACTCATTCTTAAAACCCTTGACACAACTTTTAGGTCTGTCAGAGCCATCAAAATATCCATATCCTTTTCCACCTTTAACTTTCTCTTCCTCAAGCATTTCCCTGCATGGTTAAGATCTTTAACCTTCACCCTCTTCTGTAGATTAGGTGGACACAAAAACATGTGTCAGAAAACTGAATTAAAAACAAATGTTGAAGAACAACTGCTTTGAAATTTGAATCTTGCCTTTTGGTTAACCTTCTTCATTAGTCCCAGTAGTGTTGGATCAACTGTGCCTCTTTGGTTTCTCCTGAAGTAGGCTGCAAGGATCTGACAGGGTTTTTCTTTGTCATTCTTTAGAAAATTCATGAATGTTTTGATCCCATCCTCCATTATCTTCAGAAATGAAGCTGATGATATTTTGCATTGAAAACCACCATCCTTTTGATCTTCCTCTAATTTTTTTAAAGAAAATTAACAAAAGTACATAATTATTTCACCTTGTGACATGAGATGTGCTACTATTAGAGGAATGAAAACTAATATTCCTACCTTGATATTCTGGCACTAGAAGCAATTTGGGTGCCAGAAGTCTCATTCTAGCATAGATTTCAGGTCTCCTACCGTGCTCATAAGGCTCATTCTCAATGTATCTCTGTAACAAAACCCGAAACTGCTGGAATTGTTGAGCAACTGTGGCAGAACAACCCGTGTCATTGTCCTGGCGTGAGGCATGTTTGGAACGAAAATTTTTGTAGTTCCAACTAAGGGCTTCCCATGTCAAGCAAATTTGTGCTACGTATGCAGCCTCTAGTTCACGATATGGGTTGTGACCAACATCAACAGATTTTTTATTTATAGTCTGAAACTTGTACACAATACGCTCTGACATTGATCTTGGAGACATTTGGATGGACCTTAATGACTCTGAAATATTGGATTAATAATTTTTCTTATAAGTAATGCACTTGGAATTAGAAAAAAGATTGTTACCTGTTTCATGAAGTTTCTGTGCACTAATTCTGTCTAGGATTGCCATTTCTTCATCATATTTTTGGAACAATGTGTACGATTCCCACTTGGGGCAACTTCTTCTGGATGAAGAAGAAAATGCATCCTCCTCAGTCTCGGAATCCCTGCAATTGATGGAGCTCTTCCATTTAGAGGACTCATCATCCTTCTCTTCAACCATCAACTTCTTACTCTGCAACTGGGTAGAAGCAAAAACAAAGAATCTCTCATCCCTTGCAGCGTTTGGCTCTTGCACCTTCTTGTTTCTGATAATTTCAACGCTAACGTGATCGTCTGCATAAAGTAACTAACATCAGAAACTTTACCTTGTAGAAATGGAGCATGTAAGAGTATCACCACAACTATAATCTTAAATTTTGGATTTAGGCCTAACTCAACCAAAAACTAGTTCATAAGGTTTACACTTACCATTGAATATCTCAAATTTAAACTTTGCATGATTAATAGCAAGTCATCTGATAAGCTTGAAAAAGTTAGAATTGGAGTTTAACTAAATCCAAAAATTATATACATAATACGGTTTTTACACTACCATAACACTAATATAAAATGGTGATACATAAGGTATAACGTAAGGAGATACCGTCATGGTGTTTTTTTCCTTTGTACGCGTTGAGGTTGAAGGGGGAGGTGTTCCTGCTTTCAACTTTGGTAACTTTGGTAGATTTTGGAACAGAATCAGAATCTCTTGCTGTAAAGTCTTCTTCGACCGTTTCTGCCTCTTCATTGTCGAAGTCAGAAACTTGCGGAGACTTATGGAGAGACAACGTTTCAGAATAATGGTTTTCTTCTGACTCTTCATTCAAGCTCTCTCTGGGGCTTACGAATTCTTCCGAATAAGAATGAGTCCTTTGATGCCTCTCATTGTGCACAAACACAGGAACTCCTTTCCCACAAGTGATGTTTTCTCCCTCGGTAGAATCAACACAAGAATACCCTTCTTGAGTATCTTCTTCTTCTTCATCCTCGGTGTACACATATTCATATTCTTGATCCCTGCTACACACAAAGAAAAAAGGTACAAGTGAGAGTGTGGAGGCAGAAGAAAACGTGTAATGAAGAGATAGAGAAATGGAGAAGACCTTTGGATGAAGGGGTATCTGCCTGAGAAGGTGAAGAAGGTGAGAAGGAAAACGGCAGAGGAGAAGAGAAGGAGAAAGAGAAGGTGAAGAGGGCTTGAGACATTGTAGAATAGTTTAAGAAGTGCATCTTCTTTGGGACATAGCAGCATTTTCTTTATTAAGTGGCCTTGCGTTGCTTTCGTAATATGTATCCTTCTTGGTCAAATCTGAAATGTCAAAATCTCTAATATCCCTCAAATGCTGCATGGCCCTGGTTATAAGCCCTAAGCACCATGGACAAACCTGTCGTGAACTTCACATGGTTTAGAATGTCTTCTTTCTTACAACAAGATCTACGAGTCTTCTAGTAGGAGCATAGCATGCAAATTTTAATATTATTTTATCAGAGAAAGACACTAAGCCTTCGTTTTCTGCATTTCACAGAAATGATCTTTCACTCGTAAGAGGTATCCACACACATTTTTATAACATTTTTTTTGGCTTTTCATTTGATCATCCAAATTTAGTTCACAAAATAGGGTCCCTCATGATCATGATATAATTAAATACTACCTCCACTCCTAGTTATAATAAGACATACATATCTTAAAACAAGTTGTTATAATCTTTTTACTAAACATTGTACAGTTTTCATATAATATTACGAGAGTTTAATTGTAATGTGCAAGCCATTATTATGGGAATTAAATAACGCAAGGGGTATAATATTTATTCTGCTTTTAATGAAAAAAGTACGCAGGTAACGTTTTGTAGTGTGTATTTGAAGTAGAAAATCCAGTGTAAGAGAGGGTTCTTTTTCCTAGAAGAACAAAAAGCAAAAGAAGAGACCAAAACCGAGACACACGCATAGGTAGACAAACATGAAGTGCACTTTATTAAAGAATTACGTCACAAGACAATCTTGGAGGAGAAGTGCTTCGAATTCATACATTGTTTAACTCAATAGATACTGTTTCTGAGTTCTGATTCTTCCTATTCCAAAACAGGAAATAGTTTTTTTTTTTGTTTAATATTATTCCTTACCTATTGATTGAATAAAGATCCATTTGAGAAAAGATAGTAGAGTTGGGTGTGTCACTTGCGAATTCTTGTGCCAACACTCTCTTTATTGATCCTTGTCTTTAACGTGGTTACTAAGATTGCAGGCTCAGGAGGAAAAAGTGATATTAATTGTATGATTATTATTTAGAGTTTAGCCAACCTGATAATGAAGGTAAAAAGAATGAATAAGCTAAATGGTATAATAATTGATAAATATGTTTGGGACGTAGGGTCGGGTATAGTCATAAACATCTTCACACCTTTTTTTTTCAACTTAGCTCAGGTAATTTTGAATATTTTTAGTTTAAATTCTTCCTTGCACTCAAAATACTTGTCAAAAACAAATATTTAAATTTATGGTAAATCTAATTACCTATCTTCTTCTTGTGACTTCTTTTTATAGTTTTATGGATGAGTTTGTGATTAGTAAAACTCTAATCACGACTCAATCATGACTCGTTACTTACTAAGTAACACTTAACAGTAATTTTAATTTGAGATAGTGCTTGAAAATGTTTATTGCCGGAAACGTCCGTTCGGTCTCTAATTATTTTCGACCATTCGCTATTTATACTACTTATCTTGATTCTCTAAGTTTAAACATACACCGATCATCTCTGAAATGGACTTATTCATATGGACATATAATACACATACTATGATTATTTAGACACATTTACTCATTATATAAGTTATTATGTTTTGTTACTGCATTTTTCTTTTATATGTAGAAGTTAAACTATTAGCATCTTAATGAGATTACGAGATTTGGGTTGACGTTGTTAATATCTCACAATGTATAAAATCATCACCATCAAGATCTTTATTTATAGATATACACACATTAACCAAAAGTTTGAGCTTCGTGGTGGACGTTACGTGTAGCATATTAGATTAAAGTCTTGATTGGTCCACCGTTCATAATAATGAATTTAGCAACACACCACGGAAGAAAAGATTATTAATAAGTATGAAGAACTTAAGTTGCAACATTCAACATCCTCACGAATCAAAAGAATTTCAATTGTTATACTTTTTGCATTTATTTTGTTGTTTAAATTTCTCAAAGATATTATGACCAATTAATTTATTGCCGGTAGTTTTCAATGTTAATCAATTTTTGTTGACAATATATAGATCATATTTTCGTTTACCTATAATCTTTCTTCATGCGTACAAGTAAAAAAATAAGTATTTGTTCATAAAATAAATAATTTTACAGTAAGCTTGGAGATAATGTATTTTAAAAATTTATATTATTTTAAAACTCGAATATTTAATATTTGTCTTAATTAAAAAAACTATAACTGTAAGATAAAACAATAATAAGAAAACTAGTTTACATTAGTGGAGAATTTCTAATTGATACATTGTAGTAATTGTAATTTGAATTTACGATAGTTAAAAAGTATTGGTATATCATTATATATGATTTAGTTAATATACCTTTTCTGTTTACTTATATATAAGTTAGTTAATACCTTTTCGTCTCAAAAATAATGTAGCTTTAATCTTTTAAAAAATAATTCAAAATAATTGATATTTTCAGTATTCAATGACGCATTAATTTTTTATTTTTAAGTTGTTCCTAAATTAATTACTTATCTGTTTAAACAAAAGCAAAAACAAAATTATTTTAGTAATATCATTTATAAAAAGTAATAGTATGATAGCTACTTTATGTTTTAATTATAATCATAATTTGTATTAGTTATTATACATCTCCAATTAAACATTATAACTAATACAAAATTTTAATTTATTTTAAAAAGTATCTCACTTTTAAGGTTTTTCGGTTTATTTTTTATTTAACTTAATAATATATAATACTACAAGAATTTTGTTTACTACTAATGGAAAATTACTCACGATCAATAATTTGTTAATAAACTTTAATTTAGTGACAAATATTTCTAACGAAGTTCAAATTTAAATTTATTGACGGATACTTTTGTTTGAAAAGAATGAGTTTGTAAAGTCTGTTGGAAAAATTGTTAAATGAAAGCTTGTCATGAAGGTCACAAAGTGATGTAGAGATTGGTAGCTGACATAGAGGTTTGTCGGTAACACACACTAGTAATGTCATTAATTGTCAGGAACGTTGATGGTGGTGGTGGTCTGAGTTAAAGAAATAGGTGAGGAAGAAGAAGTTGAGGAAGAGGAAGACAAATATAGAAGGAGAAGGTCTATGAGGATGAAAATGACCTAGACTGGTTGTGGTGGAAGAGGAAAAATAAATAAACAAAAGTGAAAGGGGGAGTGAGGAGGATACTCCTTCACGCATTTTAATAACAAATATAATTGATGTATTTGAGGTCATTTGTACTTACGGACGAATAATAAACTTTTTTGACAATCACTTTATTAATTAATTTATTGGTCGATAATCCGTTGATAAATATGATTTACCAACATATTTTTGTTATTATTGATAGATGGTAATTATTAGAAAAAATTTATTTTTTTAATGTAATATATAATATTAAACTATTTTATTTCAATTTTATTTTTAAAAACTATGTTTAACTCAAAATAATGAAAAAAAAAAGTCATTTGACTACTAACTCCCTAACTTATTTTTTTCAAGAATAGTAATGTTTCAATTAGCTTATCAATCAAACTATTTAACATAACATCCAAATATATTAACATTAAATAATATTCAATCAATTTTGTAAAATTATATTAACATTAAAATTCAGAAGTACCTAAATAAAATATATGATTAAATATGTTTTTTGTTCTTTATTTTGGATAAAAATTAAAATTAGTCAAAATTTCAAATCCAATTCAACTTTAGAAATATGTGGATTTAATTATTTTAACTAAATTTTAGTAAGTTTATTTGATGTTTTAAATGCATTTCATAATAACACTTGCTTACACTTTAAAATGTTAAGTAGAAACACATTTGAAACCATCTTAAATAAATTTAACAAAATTTTAAAAAATTAAATCCACACATTTTATAAGTTGAAAAACTAAATTAATTCAAAATTTCAAAAAAAAACTAATTTTAATTTTCACTAAGAAAAAAAAATTTAACCTAATTGGTTACAAATATCATATAACAATATCTATATTAGCATTTAACAGTGCAATTACTTAATTATTACGAGTAAAACTCAAATACAATTATAATTATTGTAGGAAGACCAATTAATTTTTTTATTGTACTAAAGATTAAAAATTGATTGTACGTTATATAAAAAAATGATATTTTACTAAAACAAAACAAGATATATAAATTTTTTATTTATAAATATTAAATACAAATATTAAACGTTTATATATCAAGTCAATTACAACTAATTTAGATCGGCTTAGTAGATATTGTGATTAATATTACTGCAGTTAGGTGTAAACACAGGGTCAGTGTAAACTGTTAATTAACTTTAAAGGAGATTTAATCATATATGAATTGGAAAAAAAAAATAACATAGAACAACAAGGAAGGTGGTTTTGAATATTTACGGTAGGATTAGACGAGTTAAAAAAAATTAAACCTCAACTAATCAAAATAGCTTAAATATCTAAAGATGTTATTGCAATCCAATGCCAAACATGACTTATTAGATTTATTCTAAATTAATTAATGAATTAAAAAAAATCTTTGAATTTAATTCAACAAGAAGAATTTTATTAATTATAATTAATATTCATTGATATAATCAGTTAAATGCTAAAAAAATAACACGGTTAGTTAAATGAATGGGAAAAAAGGTTACTTGTCTCATAATATTATTCAAACCTAATAGGGTTATTGGTTGGTTAACTTAGAAAAGAAAAAATTGTAAAGATAATTTTTATAACAATGGTTGCAACTGAAAATTGTTGTGTCATTAAAGTTGACTCCGGATCTTAAATCGTGATGGCGGTCTTATCTGTCTTGCTTTAGTCTCCACTAAGTAATTACAATTATAAAACCCTAATTCTAATATATTAAATTGAATTAATCATATTTCTTTTTCATAAGCTAAACAATTCATCGATCAAGTACAACTCAATTATCGCATTACTGCCTTCTTTTATCTTTCATTTGCTTTCACCGCTGTACCATAACACATGCAAAAGGAGATGATTATATTGAACATAACATAATTAAAAATAAAACGAATTTATGCTATGAAAGCATAAACCTCAACCTCAGCTTATAAAATTAAGTTAATTTAAAGTTACTAACTTAGATTTAAAGTTTATTTTTTAAATATAATATCAATTATCTAAAAGAATATTTTTTATAATAATTTCAGAATCATCATAAATGCATTTAACATAAAAAAATTTATATTTTTATGACGGTTGAAGAATTGTCATAAAAGAATCACTTCTATATCGATTGGAAATGAATAATCATATAGAAAAAAGCATTAAAAATGTCATGTCCATCAAAGAAAACTTCGTATGATGATGATTAGAGTTTTAATCTTCATAAAATGTGGTCCTATGACGATGATTATAGTTTTAATCTTCGTAGAATATGATACTAATGATTAGTGTTACATATGTCATAAGAAATGATACATGACGTGTTTAACCTTAACCATTATAGAAAGTATATGTTTTTTTTTCATGATTATTCCTTCTGTATTTATATAATAAATACCCTGTAAAATAATATAATTTTCAATCATAAACTTCTAAATAAAATCTCTATGATCTAATATAATACATGATCATAATAAATACCTTACATAATAATCATAGTTCCCAAACACAAATTCTCAATTAAAATGTTAATAATCTAGTATAATATGTAATCATTTACATAACAAATACCACGTTCTATAAGAGAGGTGTACAACTCTAAGAAAGGGAGAGGTGTGTGGTTCTAAGAGAGGCAATCATATTCAAGCATCATGTGGAGGTCTTTATAATTAGTGTCAAAGATGAGGGTGTCGAGATCTTCATTAAGGAGTTAATACTTGCGAAAGTTTGCATTTGTGATTTATGTATTTGAGTTTTATTTTAAGTTTTTTTAGAATTTCTTAAACTTATGTATTTGTATATAGAGATATAAAAAAGTAAAGTAAAATTTGAGTCTTGTCATATGTGAAAGAATTCTCTTGATTCTTAAATTAAAACTCAGATTCTTATAAAAAATTAATATTTTTATGATAAATTTTCATTTAACTATATGTTAGATTGTGATGTCAGTTATTTCTGTCTTATTCTGTATGTTTGTCTAATTTATTTTTGTTGTGTCTCGAATTTAGAAAGGATCATATTTTTTTTTCTAGAAAAATCTTATGAGAGACACATGAAGTTGGGAAGAAAATAATATTCATTCTATAATTATTTGGCTTAATAAGAACAATGAGCTTGTGCTCACTTAGATTGGTTGTTGCCATCCCTATGTATAACGAATGAAAAAGTGAGTAAAACAACGCTGGTTCTAGAATCCCGATCGATGTTCCTAAAAAACGCAGAAAATGAGGGATTCGCAAAGTTTTGGGTAGGATTGAAATTTGGGATGCCTTGAAGATTAGCCATGAAATACGATTGAAAAGGTCCAACGGAAACGTTTACCCTATAGCCAAAGGTTGGTGACCATTTTAACCACTCATAGTAATACTAGTCGACGTAAACACTAACCAAAATAAATAATAATATGTCAATAGTCCACACAAACACCCCTTGCTAACAGTCATTAATCAATGTAAGAGCTGCTAATGTACACATGAAACTTCGTTTTGGTTAAACAAGATCATTTAATTAGCGTACTGAGAGTAATTTTGTTAGAATTTTGAGGAATAACGGTAGGTATTGGGCACTGTTTGATACATGTGTACCTACAGCATCTACAATGAGAGAGAATGTGGTTTGAATTAAGCACACGTTCTGATTGGACTATAGCAGAAGTTTGGCAAAGGTTTTGGTGGGTAGAAATGGGTGAAGGTAGTTGAAGAGGATCATAGTAGACGAAAATCTATATCCCAATTAGGGTGTAACATAGACTCAACCCCCTCGTGCACAAATAATTGCAACTAGCCTTCCTAATAAATACTACACATTTTCCCATCCCTTTATACTAATTGATTATGACACTTTTTGGCTGGATTATTGACTATAACACAAAACGCACAATATTGGACTATTCAAGCTCATATTTACTCTTGGTTTGAGTGAGTAAATACGCGTAAAACAAAGTGGTAGTATTGGAATTAATTCACGATATACGTAACCGAAGCTTGATATATATAGTTATTTAAAATTAATATACAGGAAGAAAAAAACTACATGGTTTTGGGAGAGTTCATGTTTGTCAAAGAGTTAGCTGTGCATGTATTTATTAAAAATAATATGTGGATGCAAGTTGTGAAAAGCGGAGAAGCCATTTATAAGAGCTGTTCATGGTGATGAAAAAGAGCTTATAAATTTTGGATGATCTATTTTCCGTACTATAGTTCTGAAGAAGGTTTTTCAGTTTTGGCAAGGAATCCGTTAATTAATTGGGCTGACAGTTAAGAAGATGGAAGAAAACCTACCTCCTGGGTTCAGGTTCCATCCTACAGATGAAGAACTCATCACATATTATTTATTAAGGAAAGTGTCTGACGTTAGCTTCACATCCAAGGTTGTCGCAGTTGTTGATCTCAATAAATCTGAACCTTGGGACCTCCCAGGTACACTTTTACACATCTTCCTCATCATCTCTCTTTATTATATACCTGCTTTTCACTCTCTTCAATTCCAAAACCTACACCTATATATATATATATACCTTCTTTTTATTAATATCCTTTTGCATGACCTTGTACTTATGTTCTTTGATTTGCGGTTATTTGCAAGATATTTTACATGTTCAAGTCAGAAAAACAGAAAATATACCTTTTCTGTCTGTTAATTTTCATCATCAGAAGCGTAATTAAATGAGTAAACGAACTTGGTATATGTATATGTCTTGTTCTTCAGACCAATTTCCTCATTTATTTGTAGTGTTATTCAAGAAAATTTGACATTCCTTCTGAATTTTTTGGTGTTGTCTTCTGGAGCATTAATAATATACTAACGTTAGAACTTTAAAGATCATTTTAATATGTTTTAAAACGTTAAAATCTGCAAGTATAATTTTGAGATGCATGCATGTAGGAATAAGTGAGAGATTTGATGTTTGTGATATGAAATAGGTAAGGCTTCGATGGGGGAGAAGGAATGGTATTTCTTCAGCCTGAAAGATCGGAAATATCCGACGGGGCTTCGGACGAACCGAGCGACGGAATCAGGGTATTGGAAAACCACCGGAAAAGATAAGGAGATATTTGGCGGTGGAGTTTTGATAGGGATGAAGAAAACTTTGGTGTTTTATATGGGTAGAGCTCCAAGGGGTGAGAAAAGTAACTGGGTTATGCATGAATATAGACTTCAAAACAAGCAGCCCTATAGATCTTCTAAGGTAAGTAAATCAATGCATTATATATGCATTCACATATATATATATATATATATATATATATATATATATATATATATATATATACTATCAATAAATATCATATTCATTTTATAAATACAACAGACATCAATTCTCAAAAATATTCATTTAATTCATAGCAGAATGTTTCATTCATAATAAAATTATAAAATTATTGGAGTTAAAAGCTTTCAATAATTTAATTGTACCAATAATGTTCAGATATCTTATTATGCTTAATGTTGACAGAGAAAATTAATTATTAATTAAACCTTTTTCTTTAAAGATATTAATTGAAAAAAGGCACGTATATATAGCTATTTAAAATAAAATAAATAAATGTATTTTTTTGCTTATCAAAATCACTCTTAAATTTATTACGTGAATTGGATTGGATGCATCAAGAATATATATATACCATTTTCTTGAAATATTCTAATGCATATGTCGAGAAAGCACATGCAATAACTGAGTTTGAAAAATGTTTAAACTTATTTTGAAAATTCAACACATATATATCTTTTACAACAACATAATCAGCTTTTAAACATCATTAAATAAATGTATCAATATAATTATGGTCTTCTTGAAATATCACACGCAAACACAGATTCGTGGTAATTTTGGTTGTTTCTTGGTAATAACTTGGTGTACTTAAATATTCATATATAGAGTCATATATAACTGAAATAAAGTACAATCTATTTACTTTAAATGGAAAAGTGTATTTTATAAGATAAAGCACAGTTATAGTTTATAGGCATTTATTAAAAAATAACAAGTTGAATTAAAACGAAAGTTATCTATCATGCATAGTTTTTTATCTGAGATGGTTTTGTTAACTTCTGCAGGAAGAATGGGTGATTTGCAGAGTCTTCCAGAAGAGCTCAGCACCAAAGAAAGCGCAGCAGACATCATCCTCTCAACCATCTCAAGAGTCTCCTACCTCAATGGCGAATGAATTTGGTGATGCAGACCTACCAAATCTGAATAGCATTGCAAATTCATCTAGTGTTGCAGCACAAATTTACAACAGCACTGGTGATCCCAGCAATGTCAGCACAAACATGAACTCGACCATGAATTGGCCTTCTGCAACTGAGCTTCCATCTCTTCCATGGCCTTCTGGGTTGATGCTGAATCCAAACCTTTCTGTCAATTCATTGCTTCTCAGGGCATTGCAGCTTAGGAGTACATATCAACAAAGAGAAGCTGCAACTGGTGATCACTTTGCAACGTACGTTCCTCAAACATTTCCTCACAATAATATTGGAACTGATAATCTCACTCCAAATCTCAGTGTCTCAGCTTCTTCCAGAGCTTTAGAACTGCAGGAGCAACCATTCAATATGGACTCCATTTGGTGAAGTGCCTGTGTAAATCGTGTAAACCTAGCTTGTGAATTATTGTGCTGTAGATGAAAATGGTTCCATTTCTAAGTTCAATAATGGAATCACTTTCTTTAAGGTTGTTAATTACTACCTTTTCAAGAGAAAACCAGACTCAACTCTTGATGTTGTAAACATTACTCGTGCATTGTTGTAATCTGTCAAAGTTTATTGGACTGCTTCTCGGTGGTTGTAGCAACAGAATTAACTTGGATGAGAAATGTGAAGGAAAAATCCTTACAGAACAGTTGCATCCAAGACTTTACTATATTTCCACTAATATGTACAATGAAGTTTAGTTAATTATTATTTTTAAATTCGGAAGCTAGATTATATGTGTTTCATACTGTTTGATATTCATTTTCTCTCTTGCTGAAATAATGAAACTTTCTATAATAGAGAATAAACTTTTTAGATTTCTACAAAAAAGCTTAAAACATTAGTTAGAACAAGTAGAAAGATGAAAAAAAAAATGAAATGAAAAAGAGAACACAATTGACACGGTAAACTATGTTATATATATTGTGTTTCATTTTTATACCTATTGTTGAGACATGAATTTTGTACTAATATATGTAATTTTCTGTATACTACATTAATTTACTTTGAAATAAGCTAAATTCATATTTAATGTGATGTGTGAGATTTGATAGGGAAGTTATAAATGAGTAATCAATGATTATTTTAATTCTACTTAGCCACAAACCTCTAAAGCTAAGTAGGAGAATTTTAAATAACATACTTTTCATTATAATAAAATTTTGAATGAAAAAGATTTGTGAAAAAAAGAATCATAATTAATAATAAAATATTTAGCACATAATAAATTATATTGAAAGTATAGTTACTTATGTTGGTAATAATTTTTATTATTATATATGATTATTATAATAATAAATATTCTTACAATTAATTACTCAATTTTTAGTTTACGTGTTCCTTATAGATGAAAAATTTAGACAAGGTATCTGTCGGCAATGACACATGGAATATACAATTTATAATATTTTATTATGGTTTGTAAAATCGGTTATTAGTTTTATTGTTTATTTTTTCACAAAATGTGAAAATTTTAAATATAATAACTTCGTAATATTTAATATTAATATAAAAGAAACATGACATTCGGATATGCAGAAATCATCCAACCTATGTTCTATGTTGATAAAGATACGTTGAAGAAATGCGAGTTCAAGTTAGGAAATATACATAGTTGCTTCTAAATATAAATATCAACCTGGACTTCAAATATGAATTTTTGGAATAAATTAAGTGATGCATTTCTAAAATAAATTTTAGAATGTACATAGAATTTTAATGAGTGCATCTCAAAGTGATTTGTAAGCAAACTTAACATCCCACAGATATGTATAAATAAAACTCTCACCACCTAAACTCTATTTTTTATAATTCATGAGTTTAATAGAGTTAGGCTGACTTCTTATCCAATACATATTCAAACTCATATATAATGAAACAATTCTCTATAAAATTACTCTCATTCATACCACAAATAAACAAGAAAATCTTTATAAATCATAAAACACCCTTAATTTCCAATGTTAGAACATTTTACATAGCACATTTATGCTAAGTGTCAGCACTAATGCTCAAAATCAGCCTAAACAAGCTAATGCCCAACGTCAAGACCACTAGAATTGTATATCAAGTAAGCATCCAACAATGGTTAGTGTCCCAAACCCCACTTGCACTATTCACAAACATGTTAATACTTGAACAAAATAATAATAATAAACTTTCCTTTTCTTTACAAAACTATTCTTTGACTAAAAAAATGTTTTCTTTATTCCTCGCATAATGATCTAAATATACAAACAAACTTTAATTAAAAATTTAAGCATATTTTACAAACAAGAAGAAATTCACATTTGAGTTATTTTAAGTCATATATATATTAAACTTCAAATCTCATTAAACTCAAAACACTCGTTGACATAAAAAAACAAAAATTATTCTTACTCCAATTGAATGAATAAAATTCTCTATCAGAATTAATTCTATAATATTTAATTTTTTAAATAATGAAGGTGTTACAATTTTAAATAGAAGATAAAGGAGAATTTTAGAAAAATTATAAAAAAATTATAACTTTTATAAAATAAAACTCAATTAATAGAAATTCTATTTATAATCTTCACCTTTTATTAATAAAATAATAAATATTTGTTTTTTAAAAATCACTCCTACTCCTAAATTATTTTCTAGATTCTTAGATGAATAACACTCAACATTTCATATTTCTAAATATAATTAGATTTTATGCAACTTAATTATTTTAAATAAAATTCAAAAATATATAATTATATGTTTAGCATATGAAATATAAAATTTTGATTTTAATATAAAAATGTTTTAGTTCTTCAAAATTTATATATATATATATATATATATATATATATATATATTCTTCATCTTTAATATTAAAATTCAAGTTTAGATGAGATTTTCAAAACTATTCTTAAAATTTATTATTAAAAATTAAAATTTAATATTTCATTATATTTAAAGAACTAAAAGCAGTTAATTTTTTTTTATTTATCCAACTTATATTCAAATAAAATTCTATTTGTTAATAAATTTTAACGTAATTCATATAAAATATACAATTTAATCTCATAATTATAAAATACTTTCTAAACGAAAATGAAAATCATTGTCACTGAATATTTTTTTGTAGATAATAAAGTTGTCTTTCTAATCAGTGTCTGTGTAATATTGGTTAAAATATCGATAACGCTTTAATTAAAAGTAACACATCGATTAAAAATCACAGTAAAATTAGTCATAACACTTTTACTAAAATATTCTTATCTTTAATTTCTTAACTCGAACACAGAAACAGTTATCAACTTTGACCTAAATAAAATTGATATATTATGAGTTAGCAATGTCATGTGTGAGCACGATTCATTTACAAAGACAAGCCTGATAAGATGTTTAACTTTATTTATTAGGTTAAACAAGCATGCATTTAATAATTTACAAATATATAAGCTTATCTAGTTATATTTGAGGTTATACCTAGCACTAAGAAGAATGAAAAGCATCCGTAAGGATGGGGTCAGAATGTACAAGAAAACATAGCTTATCCATGCCTCAAGAACTTTGAAGGAATAGGACTCCAGATATTCTATTCTTAACTGCAGACAGACGATCCATTCAAACTGCTGTCAGTAAACCTGCCTCTTCATAAGCCAAGGATACTATGCTGGCAATTAAAAGGAAAAGACTATGTCGTGTTTATAAAACCAAAAAAAATAAGCCTCAAGAAAATTTTAGATCAATTTTTTAAAATTCAGTATATGAAAATCACAATTATGAACCTACAAGCGATCGAAAGCAGAGTTTATATATACCTAGCTGGCTGCAGGCAATGGCAGAAGTCACTCAGGAGGAACTAACTTCATTGCAAAATGTAAACCTGCCTTCATAGATTTGAAACCCATCCTTTTCAAAGTACTAAAATTCAGAATTCTTATCATTGTAATCACTGTATTCCTCGCCATTGAAATCACCATAATTGTCATCTCCGTCAGAGAATCCATCCTCACTCTGCAGAACAACCCCACCAGTAGATAGTTAATTTTCACTCTGATCAAAAACTAATTTGCATTTTAGTTTCTTTTCGTCAATCGTTCACATCTTAAGCCTCTCTCATATGATAATAAATTTAATTATAAAATCTCACTGGACTCTATACGTTTTCCATATAAGATCCCAAAGTTGGTATCCAGACCTTTTATAAGAAACTGAATTACAATTACAAGAAAATACTACATGCAGGTGTTATTGTTTCGCGTTAAAATGAAATTACTAAGAATATCATAAGCGAATACTTTACATGCGACCAACTAATCCATTTAGGTAAATATAAATAATGAAATTATGATAAGTGAGTACTTACAAGTTCTTTTTTCATTTTTTCTATTTTTTCCCCCAATTCAGTTACATGTTGACTCAGAGCCTGCACAAGTTATTCAAGATTAAACGATACACCACAGATACAAAAATGAGAAAAATAGATATGTAACTTAAAAATAAAATAAAATAAAATTGGAACCTCGTGCCGTTGCATGGCTATTGACCGCTGCAATGCCTTTGCCTTTGTTAGAAGGTTTCTAGGCCTTAGAGTCATAGGTCGCCTATAATTCTTTCCACGATAGTAAATAAGAGAAAATCCTTTAGGAATTTCATCTATTGCTACTAGTATTCCACCACTCTCATATTCCAGTAACCTAGCCGTGTCTTCAACAAAAGCAAGGGTCTTTTGTTTTGTTATTAATTTAACAAGTTCTCGATGCCTCCAGTGCAGATGCATGTTCTCAATGACACCATCGAAAACACCACGTATACCTGCAGATTATCATTAACAGCTGTTCATACTGTGCATCATTGTAATAAAGAAACTTTTATACAGCCACATGTTACTCACCAAGAGGCAAGTATGCCTTCATTCTTAAACCAACTGAACGGAACATAACACGTTCTTCATCTGTGATTGTTTCCTTGTCATAATCAGGACCAACTGGAACCAAAGATACTTCTATTTTCGCTAATAGCTTTTCTGCTCTAAGCCTTTTGGCTTGGGCCTGTTCATGCATTTAGAGTTTTAAATATTAATTTAGCAAATTAAAGTTAAACATGAACTTTATAAAACTGAAAGAAGACAAGCATGTACCCCAGTTAGTAAAATGATAAGTTGAAACTTGAAGGATTTACATTGACACTAATCCAGAATTCCAACCTAGGGCTATCTCTAAGTCTTATCAATATTTATGCCCCTTTTAGTGCCACTTCTCATGTCACGGTTCCATTAAAGGATCAGATGCTGAGTTTTACTAAAGACTAATGCACGCAATAAAGTTACCACATTTCTAAGATTCAAAAGCCCCTCATGCCAAGCTGAACTTTATAGACTGAGTACCAAGGGTCGTTAAATATTTTTTTCTACACCAAATTATTGAAAGGTCCATTCCAAAGCTTTCATCACTGAAATATAACCCCTAAAAGGCAAACATAACATCCTAAATTTTTGGAAACCTAAAAGTAGGTTACAGTATTTAACTCCAAGAAGTCAAGATCTTGCAACGAAAGGAGATCCAACGAAAATTATGACATCTCAATAGTTCCACTGATAATGACCCAACAACAACCTAATGGTAATCTGCAGAATATTCCAACAAGCCTCTTCACAGTGAAAGTATGACTACTCCAGTTTGATTCCAACAAGCAAGGCACTATCAATATAACACGATTACTTTCCCAAGCATATATAATATAACCTTCACAAAACCAGTAGATACTTACAACAGCTAGTTTACATTCAATTTTTTTGGCAAGCTTAGCATTCTTGGCTTTGGCAACCTCTTGCCTCATCCTCTCACGTTCTTCAGTAGATATATCCCTTCCCCAGCATGCCTGAGCCTCATAGAACTCAGCCAATGATCCTGCTTGGGATTTTGATTCATCTTCCCTTGAAGGAGCTATGTCATGAACTTTGCACCGCACCTTCTCCTCAACATCCTGCACATGTTTTGTCATTTCCTGTCTTTCAGCAATAACAGCAGCCACACTGGTTGGAACAAAGTCCTTCCCACGATATATTACAATGTAATATTTGTTCCGCAGGAGTAAAGTACCTCCTGTTAATTTCTGCACCATGAAAGAAAAACAAACTAGTCGATGAGCATGAATTAGCAACAAAAGAATGCACCATTTGACTATGTAAATAAAATTTAGCATTTACACACAGACTCAATGCAGAAAAACAGATTAGCATCTTCAATATAATATTCATTTGTATGAGAAAATAAAAATAGTTCAACACTACCTAGTGAATGATATTTTGACAACAACAATTGGAGAAAATGGATTAGCTCAAGTATATAAAAAAAAATTCATTACTCTTCGCTTTCTTATTTGCTAACTGAAACAGTTGATGGAACAGGCAAACTGACTAATTCTCAAAGATAAAATCATAAAGCAATTGTAAATTTTGCTGGTGACTATTAGTTATTATATCTCAATTAACCAAAACTATAGCCAACAGCTTCAGAAAAAGAATCAAGGATACTTAATTCTAACAAATACCATATTTGGTGTGCACCATTGAAGACTTAAGGGGCCTTTGACATATTAACAGCACCATTAATTCTAATAATTCAATCGTTCAGATTTTCCATTTTATTAGGCTCAGCAACCCATTACACATTCTCAATTGCACAAGCAACTAACACCAAATATGAAATTACAGAGCACAAACCTTCAGCTCCTGAGCCATCAGTTCATTGTTTGTATTCACAATACCACGCTTGACTCCAATCTTTGCAACTAAACTTTTCTCCCACAGCCTGAGAATAGCAGATGCCAGACCTTGAAGATTTCTATTTCTCCCTACATAAAAATCAGCACAAAATTCATATTAGTAAAAGGAACAAAAATTCAACAAAACAGCATAGCAGCCAAACATTACCCAAGGCAAAGTGACAAGGAAGAGATTTAGCAAGTTTCCGCATATTCGTGAGTTCATCATTAGTCAGTCGTGGATGCATTCCAGCAGGAAGAAGCCTAAGAGGCGTCTTGTAACCAGGAACTGTGGGGGGAAGTAAATCAGCATCAATTGGAAGTATTCCAGTGCCCCACCATTCAACAAAACGAGGACCAAACCCATCAAGCATCCTGTTAAACTCCACTTCTTCTGGAGTCATGTTCTCCTCCTTCCAAAAAACTGCCTCACTCTTTGCCAGCATCAGCGCCGCGTCCCCGGCTGCTGGCACAGGAATTCGATCATCTCCTTCCTTTTCAATCGGTTGCATCGGCCCTTGGTAATTTCTACCTCGGTACACCCACATATAACTCCCCGACCTCCATATAACTAACCCTCTAGTTCTACACTGCGAAAGGTCACAACAATTCAGTTCACAAATTATTCAACACTCAACACAACATGATATATCCTTTCCCACACCAAGCCTAAGTAGGTGCAAGGATTCAAATTGAATCATTCAAAAATCATATTGACTAAAGTAATTTTAAGTAAATGTTCATATGTTTGGTTTCATGTAGAGAATTTGATTTCGAAACTAAAATTAAGTTTTAAGTTAAAAAAACTGTAGGTGACTTGCATTGCATTAAATAAAAAATCTTATTCAGAATGTTGAATTTTACTACTAACTTGCTACTACAATAAAATATCAAAATGTAAATCACCAATTTTAACAAAACTAAATTTCGCAATCAGTTCCATTTAAGATCAATTTTGCAAATGCTCATCACTCAAACACAAGAACATTAGTTATTAACACAAATAGGGATTGCATTGTTAAGGAAAAAACCTCGACAATTTGATGAGCCAACTTCATGTTCTGAGCAAGAAGCTCGTGAAACTTGAGTCTCACCAACTCGCAGTTGCTCCACTGCCGGTGAATCTTGTCGAGCACGGCTCGCGTCAGGCCAGCTTTGGGGATAGTGACCTTCTCCTTAAGACTCATTCTCAGCGTTCGCAACCGCCGCAGCTCCTCCTCCTCCAGCGTTTTCTCCGCCAGCGTCACTGCATTAACACTCTTCTTCTTTAGTTTCTCCTTCTGCTGTTCCTCGTGCTCCTCGCACTCTTCCCCCTCTCGCTTGTCCCACGGCAAAAGCACCTCATCGGGACGAAGCCATTCGCGACGCAGGAAATCGTCGTCATCGTTGTCGGCGTGGTCGGCGGAGGCTAACCCTAAGTTGCGCAAACGTAGGGCGATTCTCTCGATGGCGTTGGTGGTTTTGTCAGCGTGGCGGGGAGTGGGAATAGGGGCGAACAAATCATCGTTGTCATCGTGGCAAGTAGTTGGGAGAGAGGAGAAGGTGTTGAGAGCACGAACGCGAATGCAAATTCCTACTGGGAATGTGAATTTGAATTTGGAAGAGGCGAAGAGAACGTAGGAAGAGGGTATAGCGAGTGGAAGTGATGATAGTAAAGCATTTGTGACGTTCAAACGCATTTTCAGTTACAGCAATCAATTTTCATTTTCACTTTCTTCCAATGGAAAGAATCAAAACTCAAGACAGCGAGAGAAAGATTAGACTACAAGGCTGCACCAATTCCTGTGGGTTATGTCTAGATTCGCTACTCTGTAGGAACTGAACCTGTACAACACATTCTAGATATTTTATACCGTTAAGTTAATATCTCTTTGAATAAAAACAAAGTTTAATACGTTTTGAACTTAGTATAAAATATTTTACATCGTCGACTAATAAAAAAAAATATTATTATAACTGGCATAATACAATTAGTATGACTGTGTTAACATATTTATTAAAATAAATAAAAATTGAATACATACAATAATTTTAATTTTATATACATTTCAAAATCAAATTATTTATATTTTAAAATTTAAAATTCAACGCATAAGGTAATATCATAACAGTGTAGAACTTTACACGGAAGGAAAAGGGATTTATGTTTTATAATTTGACAAACTGTAGAGGAACATAAACTTATTGCAAATTCTTGATCAATTACACATGTGAACCGTTGCTGTGTAGCGGGGAACTACACAAGAATTCTTTGATAAATGTGTACGGAGTTTGTACGTAATGATTCCCATAAGCAATATATTACAAGAGAATGATAAAAGAATCTAATGTTAATGATAACCTTAGAGAGATGATGCTACGAGGATCAATTAATTTCCATTTTGAGAAGGACTGCTAGAGAGGGAAGAAGAAGAATTGAGGATCTCTTGACCCAGTTCATTTATTTTGCTGAGAAGAAGCATTTGCTCGGTCTCCAGCTGTGCTACGTACCCTTCCATTGTATCCTCTAGACTTTCTAACTCGCTCAAAGTTGATGTCAGTCCTTCAAGATTTCCATCCTCTATTAATGATCGAAACTTTTTCAACATCTCTCTCATCTGATAAAGAGTTCAATTTCAATAGTTTGTCAGAATTGCAGAGTAAAGATTTCCAATTAACAAGCCAAGCAATAACATAAAGATCGACCAACAATAGACAAATGAAACTAAACCATAGACACGTTTTTACTCACTGAATATGGACAAAAGAGAGTTTGATTGTGAAATCGTAATAGATATGCATTGCCTTTCAAGGCAACCATTAGTTCATTCTCAGAGCAGAAAAAGTAATATTACATATTGTATATGTACAAATAAGTGTTTTCTAGCATGCAGGATGAACTCACCTGGGTAGGAATTTGATGTGATTTACTTAAAGAAGATGGTTGAGAGTCTAGGGAACTTTTTGTTTGCATTTCTGGAACTTTTCTGGTAATTTGGATGTGTATCTCGCCACTTTTAACCCCTTGGAGAGGTATCCATTTGTCAGACATCTGGTTTGGAGGTAACCTTTGATATTCTACAACACATTCCCCTATACTTGATGTGGGTAGTAAAGCATTATGGTCCCTAACATGCAGTGTCAGGGGACTACCATCGTCAAGGAACTCTAAGGTTTGGTTCCAACGAGGATTGAGTGTTTTGTGTATAACCTGCCACACAGTGCCACACGCAGAAAAAAAAAATCAAGGCTTGCAAGAGTGAAACATCAAGAACATGCAAATGCAACTGAAATTGAACTTGTGAAAATAACTGTCGTAACAAATGAATGGAAAGGTACAACAAAAAAACATCTGAATGAGAAGACCAGAGATTCCCCTCTGGAGAGTATTCTAAAAAATTGAGATGGTATATGTTTGCCCTTATTATTAGTCTTTTACCACATATATAATCATCAATTAATGGCAGCCCAATGAAAATGCAAAAAGACAAGATTAGCAATTTATAATCACAAATGTGCCATAACCATCGGTATCATGCAGAAGAAACTACAGTCATAATCATCTTTAGAGTTCTAACCTTTGTCCTCCGCTTCAAGTTCCCATAGTTCACCCTCACATAAGGATCACTTGTCCCTCGAAGATCGGCAGCAATAAGGTCTCTTGCTTCAATCACAACAAGTTCTATCCAACCATTGGCTGAATTCTGTGTATATTAAAGGATTAGTACATGCTAGAGCTTGCAAAGAAAATACGGCCAGAGAAAACTCCGCATGGGTAAATAATTGAAGTGATAATAGACTTAGTATTAGCTTTGTACATCATTTTGCTTTATAACTTGTTTAAAAGAATTGCTAATTTCCTGTTGAAAAAACTTACCCTTGATCCTTCTTGGTCCTCAACCCTAACTACTTCAATTTTAAGTCTTAATTCACCAGAACTCACTCCTTCAAGTGGGATCCATTCATCCTTGATTGACCCGTCCCCCAGTCCTTCCAAATTTACATTTGCAGTACCAATATTTTCATCTCCAAAAATTTCTTCACTGAAGCATTTTACATTTAGGTATTCATCACCATCATTCTCATCAAAATCAAATGATTCATTCCAGGAAGGATTTGTAGTAGTAGGAGGAGCAACCTTTGTTCTCTTACCAACCTGAAAAGATTATAACAACAGAATAAGATAGTGTTGTTATGAACATTCATTGCGTAGGTTATCTTTATGTGGCAGAGATCTCACTTAATCAATTAATACTAAAGCATTCAGAATCCAGTAGAGAAAACCAGTGTCACTGACCTTTCCATATTGCAATTTGACGTATGGACTAACTTTTCCAGATCTGTCTTTCGTAACGAGATCCCTTGCTTCTACAATTGTTATCTTAAGTTTCCTTCCAGTTTTTGACAGAAGAGTTGATGATCCAATAAGTGATCGTTGAGAATTAGCACGGAGGTTGTTCAAGCTATGTGAACCATCAGAAAACTGCCACTCTTTTACTACAATCTTCACCTTTAACTGAAAAATGGATTAAAGAGTTAACATGAATAAAATTTTCATTTACTAACAATTTTATTGTGATTCAGAAATGTAAAACAACTTTCATTTTAAGTGCAACAATGTAGTTATAAGGACATTTTGATGGTAGCTCTTTCATGAAGATATCAGTGAGATAATATGAACTTGATACAACAAACCCAATCAACATAAGATGAAAAGAATTCTAAATCAACTGCAAGTTCTACTCCATAAGAACTGTCAATATGAAACTTTACCCCTTCGTGCATACAATGATCTGGACTAACGATAATTGCGAGATACAAACAATTCTTGAGCTTTTTAACCTAATTAGGCTGGCCTTTTAATAAATTGGTAATTGACATGATACCAGAGTCTCTATAACCAAGGAGCTTAATCATGTTGCTTAAATGTGATTACATAAATAAATAAAGAAGAGTTAAGTCATTCACTCAGATTAATTTCTTAGTACTTAAACAGCAAATAGATATTTTAATTAGTAAAGGAGAATGGCTTTGTACGCTTTGGCTAGATGAAAATCAAACACTGATAATGTAATATAACCAAATTGAGTCTATCATAAAATAAAGAGTTTGACAGAAGACAAGGAACTAATTATTACACGGGTCATAAATATTGTACCTCTGCTGAGTTGGTACCCTCAAATGGGACAACCATTTCAACTTCATCTCCACAAAACTTCGCATGTTTTGCTATTGCACTATAATCAGGTCCTATTGCCCACATTATTGTTGAATCATCTTCACAATGCCTCATCTTAAAGACCAAAAAAAAGTTAGCCTAGAATTGTAGATGATAATTTCCACAGAGATTAAAGAAAAAGGCTAGTAATAAATAAATATATAATTAATATACGGCTGCCTCAAAAGCGAGCATATAAGATAGTACCTTGATTTCACAACTTGCTAGGTGGTCACACTTTACACCGCTAGAAGGACGCTCATAAAGGTTGAAGCGAACAATTCCTGTATTATCATGTAAAACCATATTAAATGTAGTATCCCACGTTGGATTTGAACCATGACTCAGACCCGTCCTCCTTGTCAATTCCTCCACTTCTACCTCTACAAATGTCTGTAGGTCCTTGTCATCCAGGTTGCTTTCTGAACATCCATTGATTGTGCTATTCTGTTGCCTCAAAGATCGGCTACTCTTGAAGCAACTCCAAGAAAGTTTGTCTGCTGAAATCACTGACACGTATATAACGCCTCCAACAGCAGTTTTCCCCAAATTAACCACAGGCAAACTGAAACAACGACGTCGAGGTTCCACCATGGTTTTAACCAACGTATCAGTAAAAAGTTTATCCTGTAAAGATTTAGAAAAAGAAACTCAAATTCTCCAAGAATGTTCTGAAGAAACTTAACATGTGAGGCAAACCATGAGATTTCATTTCCTACTCAGCTATAGAGACAGATACAATAAGCTTTTACTAAACATTTTCACAAATTAGATTCTCTGGAACACACCAGCCATGGAGAAACCCCAGGCAACTCAGTGGCTGATTGGCTTGCTCCGCTTCCAAAGGCAATTCCTATTCTCACCTCAGGTGTAGACGAAAATGAATACAAAAGTGCCTTTCCATCTAGAATTGGAGTCACCAAAAGCTGCCAAAAAATGTGATTATCAATCAGCTCCGAAAAGAAAAGTGACCAATTCTAACCTAGTAATTCACTTCGATATCCGCTGCTTAAATTTCTACAGTTTTTTTCGTTTCATGACAGAGAAGCTTAACCAATAGGAAGTTATTTTTACATACCTCACCCTTTATATGAAGATTGTTAATCACAATTCTGGCTGTTCCAACGGAAAGCTTAGCAAGCATCAAAATGCTCATCTCGCTTGTGTCCCAATCAAAACTCAATTTCAGGACTCGCTGTCAAAATCAAATACCAACAGAATTCCGCATTGAAATCTCACATGTGGGCACACATCGACATTTATAGTCATAGTACAGCAGGAACCGTAAACTGGAACTTAAATCAACAAAACATGTGCAATAGAAATAGGGATTTCACATATAGTTACTTAGTTGGCCTTTTTCTCTGCCGCATTTTTAAAGATTTATATTGTCAACTTCTTAGACAACATGCGTCGTAAGAAGGGAGGTTCCAAGTTAAACATAAAAACAAGGTTCAAAGTCCTAGTACTATGATAATTTAATATTTTTCTTGTACATAAGTTGAGCATATTAGAGACCACACAACAGAAGCAGTTCAACAAGAAGACTACCAAGAGTAACAAAGATTGTAGTAGAAGTAGTGGTGGTGATCCAAGGAGTAAAATCATAAGAACGATAAAAAGGATATTTCCAGGAACCTATTTAATTAAATTGTGAAAAATCTGTATAGAAGTGATATCTGAAATCTGATGCAAACTGAAACCTGATCACCCGAGGTTGACCATCGCATCCCTTGAAGACCCAAACTTGGAGGGCATGATCCAAGTGAAAACTCTTGCACCTCAACTTTTTCCTGAAGGAAGGATTATTTTAGTTTAGTGCACATCTTCCAAGTTGAAACTCTTCCATAGATGAAAATGATTGTTACTTACTATAAATCTTGGTTTTCGAAGCTTTAAACGTTTCTGAGACTCAAAAGAAAGACAAAAGTCAATAAATTAATTCCAAGACAACAGTAACATTGCAGATCTCCAATATAGTACTCTGTAAGCATAATTGCAGATCTTATGGTGCAGATTCCAATGCAATAGACTTCTATAGGCAGAATTACAGATCTTAAGGATAATAAGCGATTTACTCATACGCCAAAAAATAAAAATGAAGCAGAATATAATCATCTAAGTGATGGAAGAAAATATATGCAGTTCTATCTAAATGTGGGAAAGCTTACTATAAAATTTAAAAGTTAAATAAAAATGTTAATTACATCAATGCATTGATTGGGAGGTGAGGAAATTTTACTTCAACTATGGCGGATAACCTTCTTGAGAACTTGGGGTTAAAATAGTTGGACCATATTTGTGTCAACAGCAGATTCAACCAGTCGCAGTGTTCCAATGGTGTCACTGGCTACAAGTACAGGAAGTTAAAGTAAGCTTCATGAAGCTCGTTGAGAATGTGAAAGGGAGAATTGGAATGAAGAAAGTACCGAGGTTTGGAGTAGGATTCGATTCCATTTCTTATTCAAGTCTTCCTCCAGCAGTTTGCGCTGATACTTCCCATACTGCAAATAAATGAAGTATTGTAATTGGTACCGTAATAGCAAAGGAGAACATGGCATTGATGTTTGGCAAGGAATATTCTTTGTCGAGGTAACCACAGAACTAAGACTAATTGCTTCAATGACTTTTCAAATTCAACAAAACCCCGACAAATACACAATAGATGACTATGCTTAGTATAGCTTACAGGGTAATATAACGTTAACTGTTACAATCTACTGATCTTCTTATTAACTCGTTGATTTGGTATATTTTTTGTGCTTTTCTCATAGGCAATAACACGGTGAAATACTAAACGTGAATAACTCTTTTGAGAAGAATTCGAACAATTGTGAGTGACTAGCTCCTTCTATTAAGCTCAACCCTCATTTGTACTTGATCTAATTTTAAATTAGCTTTGAAAGGCTTGGTTTAACAACTCAAAAGGGAATGACTGTGACACATTGCTACAAGCAAAAAAAACATTAATGAAATTCAAAGCAGTGATTGAAAAGGATGAAAAAAGAGAGAGAAGAATCGCCTACTTGCATAGATGCCCACAGAGCAAGAGCAAGGGAAAGCCAATTGGAGAAAGAAAATAGCCATCTGTGAATAGCCCAAGCAATGAATATGAGAGGAAGGAGGAGTGAAATCAAGCCCATCTTCTCCTTCACCTTCACCACATGGTTTAACAAGTCCATTGCAGCATCTTCAAGATGAATAGGATTGAACTTTTTCTTACTACCGGTATTACTCATGGCAGTGAGGGAAATGAAACCAACTTTCTGATTTTCTGAAGATGATCTTAGCAGCTATGTATGGTAGTTCTGGGATACTCTGATGTGAAGAGGGTAACAGGAAATGAAAGAAAAGAAAAAGGAAAGACAGCATAGCAAGAAATGCATATCCCTGGAGGATGAGGAATGGAACATTTTGGGAGAAAACGGAGGCATCTAACAAAACTAACCAAAGGAACTAGCACTTTATAGAAGAAAACTGTAAATCAGAAAACAAAGTCAATCTCAATTCTCACAACAAAGTCACACCACAATAAAAATCATCATTCTTCACCTTTTTGCAAGATAATATGTGGTTGGAGATGTTGTTTTTATAGCAGACGCATTTATATAAATCAAAATATTATTTACCTAATCAATTTTTATTAGTTTTAATCTAGATATGTGTAAATTTTATTAACCGTTATATTATATATATATACTTCATAGTTTATATACTATTTATAATCTTAACAAAATAATATTTTATCACAACAAAAGACAACATATTGATAAAGTTGATGTAGTTGAATAAAATAACTCTTTCTTTTATATTTTAAGTAAAACAAAAAATATCATTTTGTAATAATATGACAAAAATACTGGCAGACAAAAGCATGTGACATAATTGCGAATGATATCTCAACCTAACTACCCAACTTTTTATATATATAGATAGATATATATCACTTTAAATTTATTTGATATCAATAAATTAAAATAAAGCCTTTAAAAGTTGTATAGCATATATATTACTTTTAAGGTTAAAACTTACCCACATCCCTATTAAAATTACAATTCGATTTTGAAAGTGTCAATTGTCTTAAACTTTTTAAAATATGTAATAAATAAGTCTTTTCTATTAAATCGATAAAAACAGCGTTAAAATATATTGATGTAACATAAATGATGTGATTGAGATTTTCATCCGCGATTTGAAGAGAACAAAGAAACAATCGCATTTCAAAAAACTTAGGACAGGATAATTAAGGTGAGTTTCATTTCTTTGGTATTTAGGTATTTTGTTTATGATTTAGGGATAGAAAATGGGTTTTATGTATAAAATTTGTGGTACCCTATGACCCCTTTTTATGATAAACTATTTGCCCTTAACATATAAATGAAACTCTAACATTCTTCATGTTCTTCAAATATTATCGTTGAGTTGAAGCATGTCTTGTTCTTCTTCATCTATACAATGGCGTATAAAACTAGATAACATAGTCAACAAAGGTAATAGTTAACAAACCAAATCCATGTACAATTGCGTACAAAATTAAAATTATTGTCCAACAAATATAATTAACTATTACATCAAAATCAAGGTGTTGATAGTGAAGAAAATAGAAGTACAAATATTGTCCACATATTTCACATTGGAAGTGCATGGTCATTACATCACATGATATTATTTCTCAGAGGGTGAATTACATTAGTAGGTGTCACTCTTTTGTGTTTGTAGTCGTTGTGAGTAAGATTTTTTTTGCATACACCATATGTTTTTTTAATCATCTTTTTCTCAATTCATCATCATTCTTAAGGTCATTTTTGTCTAAATACCAAATTAATTCAACATAATAAACTCAGTCACGTGACCTACGTTACATCAGCATATCTTAAGGTCATTTTTGTCCATTTAACGGAAATGACATATTTATTACACATTTTAAAAAATTAGGATCCATTTGACACAACTTAAAACTTAAGGATTTTAGTACAAACATAAGATCATCCAAAAGTTTTAACCTATTTTCAAGTAAGAGGGCCAGGTAATTAATCATTTTATCTTGAATGAAAACTAATAAACAAACTACTAACTTTTTTTTTTCTTTTGTTTTCAAAAATGGTTATTAGTATCAATTTGATCTAATTATGGATTAATCTTTTATAAAATTAATCTAATTCGGTTCACTTATTAATTAATTGAAAAAAAATTGAATCCAATCTAACTTACTATAGGTTAAACATTTACTTAATTATATTTTTTTTCAATTGTAAAAAAAATAATTTTTTTCTAATTTAAATCTAAATAAATTTTAATTCAAAATAATATTAAACTTAAAAAATCATTCAAAATTGAAAAGTATAATATAATTTAAAATCATCTTAAACTTTAAATATAATTTAAAAATATGCATAAAAAAAATAAAATTATGTATGATAATGATTTAAATCAACTCATCATAAGTTCTTATAAATTATGATTTATTTTTTCAATTCAATCCTAATAAACCAAAGTCACCAATATACAGTATTAACTCTTCTTTTCCTGCATGAAAAAAAAACCGAATCATCTTGATCAACTTGGCAATACGGAAAAAGTATCTGTTTAATCTAAAAAACAACTCAAGTTACATCACATAAAAATGACAAGCATTAGCATTTATCTGCACGTTTTCTTTGAATTTAAATATTTTTAAATTAGAATTTTAGTTTAGGTAACTAAGACAAACATCAATTTTTATTTTTGTGTAATTAAATTAAAATATTTAATAATACATTTTTGGGTAAATAATTATTATATTTTAAATACATAATAACAAATATTTGTTTAATATGCAGGTCACATATAACATGTGGGAGTGTTTGGTTTACGCGTTCCATTTAATATAAAATAATTCGAAATTATAATTCTAATGTGAATAAAACTAATATTTATTGAGAACAAGACTGATATAGTAACTGAATATGTGAAGTGTTGCATATTTAGTTTTTCAAATAAAGAAAATTTTAGTTTAGTTTAAAAAAAATCAAATTAATTTGTTGTTATAGTTTAATAATAAAACTATTTGTAATTCATTATTATTTTCTTAAAAAAATGTTTCTTAACACAAAACTTAAGCTTTCTACATAATAAAATAAGTATATTATTTTTTAAGGGCTAAATTAGCAAGATTTCATTTATATGAATAACTGAAATTTATAATGAATATTTTAATATATAAGATATAGGTTAAGTTTATAATAAATCATTTATATTGTGTATATTTTTATTTATTGGTATTTTTAAAATATGTTACATTTATTTAGAAATAAAGTAAGTTAAGAAAGACAAAGTTCAATTAATAAAGACAAGAAAATAACTGTTTGAAATAGAAAAAAATTTCAACACTCGAATTCAGTTAATATATAGTCTAAACGAATGAAGTCCAATCTAAAAATTTGAGTCTGGACTAGAAGATGGAGATAATGTATGAAAGTCGATGTGAGTGTCATGTATTTTTAGCGAACTTAACCCAAAAAGTTAAGTAAATAAGTCATGGAAAATAAATTTCAGTTCAGAAATTGGATTCAAGTCTTCGATCAGAAGTTTTGATTTATTAATTCCCTATAAAATATTTTAACAAACGATAAAGAAAACTATATATCATTTTATCTTTAAAGGGTTAGATAAGTATGATTTGAAGTCCTTGAAACTATAAATAAAAAGACATGCTAGACATTTGAATTATTTGATTTAAAACAGTATTATCTTTAGAACAAATTATATCAAAACAATAACATAATAACTTAACTAAATAAAAAACGAACTTAACATAAATAAAATAGACAATGTGTAATTTTACTAAAATAAATAAAATTATAATATTTTTCTTACTTTCTAAAAAATAACTTTTTACTTAGAGATTTAAAGTTGTGACAGTTAGATAAACTTTTTACGTTGGTGAAAAAGATTTTGAAAAACTTAGTGATAACTTTCACCAAAATGACTATTGGATGATTGAGTACTGTTGGTATTATTAGGAGTTATTAATCTTTTGTGGAATTAAATAAGATATTTTTTAAACCTAAATTATCTTCGTGATTTCTTGTTTGTGCTTTTCTCTCCATTGATATAAGGTTACATATAAAATTAATTTTGCAAATATATTTTCCTATTTTTTTATTTATCTATTATTATTTTCAAAGGAATTAAGTTTAATTGTAAAGACAATTTATAAAAAGATTTAAAAAAAATACAATTTTATTAAACAAACCAATTCATTTTGATTTTTTCCAAACGCCATGTTACAGAATTCTAACAAAAATATAAAGAATGTGAAAAACATACAAAAATATATATTAAATTATTTAACTTAGAAAAGGTACATTTTATATTTACTTTTAGCAAATTTTAACTAAATTATACTTTTAAACTTTTATTCATTTTTTTGTATTTAATTTGGTATTTCATATTTTTTTTAATATTTTAAATAAATCAAAGTTGTCTCTATGTTTATTTAGAGTAAACCTCATTAACAATATAAACATGGTTGAAATACTTGTGTTCAAATTAATAAAAAGCGCATATCTTTACTTTTAATTTAAAAATTTGTTATAATAGGCATTCGTACGGATGTTTGTCTTTATTTTCTTTCTATTTTAATATCAAATAATTAATTTTTATAAAAAAAAAGTATACTTTTAAACTTTTATTCATTTCTTTGTATTTAATTTGGTATTTCATATTTTTTTAATTTAATTTAATATTTTAAATAACTCAAAGTTGTCCCTATGTTTATTTAGAGGAAACCTCATTAATAATGTAAACATTGTTGAAATACTTGTATTTAAATTAATAAAAAGCGCATATCTTTACTTTTAATTTAAAAATTCATTGTCAGTTAAGAAAACATCAACTTAGTTTCTTAAATTATTAAATTATATTTTTGTTTTCTGAAATTTAGAATAATTCAGATTTTAGTTTTAACATTTAAAATTTTTGTTTAGTTTCTTAAATTAAATATTATGATTTTGAGAAGTTTCAAAACTATTTTAAAATTTAATTTGTCAGGTATTAATCTAACATCCCAAAAAAAATACAGTATAAAACTATATAATAGAATAATCACATCTTATAATATTATAGATCAGTCTTACAAAAATATACAACGTATGATTTTGGCCGAACGGCCTTACAAAACGAAAAGAAAATTAAAACTATACAATATAAGCAATCTCGACCGAACGGTTTACAAAAGGCTTATACCGGACGGTCATACAAAAGAAAAGGGAAAAGATGATCGAACGATCATCTTACAACTAAAATAATATGTTGATCGAACGGTTCTACTGTTCGGTCTTAACTTCTACCTCAACCAAATTTTCTTCTTCCAACGCTTCTTCCAGCAGCTCGTCTCCTTCTGCTCACATCCACATGGATAATCATTGCAACAGAAAGACAACCGAACGTACGAAACAGACAAGACAAGAAATATAGGGTAAGCTTATGTAATTCAATTTCAAATATCAACATAGATTTCACACAATTAAAAATAAAAGATATAGTCATTCACTTTTACACACAAAGCCTAATACTAGACTCTGACTGTCCGGACTGTATGAACTTTGTGTAGCTACGACGTTCGTGCACCCGGGTGATGTAGTAACTAGGATACCCTCAACAGCTGCCACCCGAGGTTAGTCCTATCTGTCCAAATTAACCATAAGGACTAGGACCTCCTGCCATTCCCACGCATGACTTACCCTTCTCTAAGTGAGAAGGAGTAATCATGGAATATCAGGATGAACCGCCAACTTAGCATGCCCACATTCATACTTTACCAATTCCATTATTCATTCATGAGATATTCCTCCCCGGAATACTCTTTCAAAATCAAATATGTTTCATCCATAACATACTTCATCATTTTTCATTTTTTTAGACCTCAATTTGAAGAAGATCCCTAAGATACAAAATAGTGAACGTACATCTTCCACTCCGAGCAAGATCGAACACTTGGAGTGAGACCGAGAGGTTTCCAGTTCCAAAACGGATCAAAACCGAGAGAGTGAATATCGGGTTGGGAAAGAGACCGATTACAATAATATTTCTCAAGACTAAAAGAATCGAACGTTATTTACAAGGTGAGCCAATTTAATGAACTGACCATGAGCGTTTAGACTAATCACCGTAAAGCCTAGGCCGAGTACTAAGACTCTAGGCCGAAACCAATGGAGGCAGACATTACAAAACATTCAAAGAATAGTACTTAAAAGAATCATATGAAGAAACCGAACGCTATAAATACTTAGCTTATTTATGAGTTTAACACAAAAAAAAAACGAATGTCAGTCAAAGACCGAGCACAGTAGAGGGTGAACATTATTGAGTTTGGACGAACGCTCTTATTATCAAGATAGATTACAGAAAAGAGAACGAGCGCTTGGTGTAAGACCTAACATTAAATCGTACGAGCGCTTGGTGTAAGACCTAACATTAAATCGTACGAGCGCTTGGTGTAAGACCTAACATTAAATAGTACGAGTGCTTGGTAAAAGACCTAGCACTAAATCGTAAGAGCGCTTGGTGAAAGACCTAGCACTAAATCGTAAGAGCGCTTGGTGAAAGACCTAGCACTAAATCGTAAGAGCGCTTGGTGAAAGACCTAGCACTAAATCGTAAGAGCGCTTGGTGAAAGACCTAGCATGAAATAGTACGAGCATTTGGTGTAAGACCGAGCACAACTTAATTTATAGAATAAAGCGATAATTATACGATATCAATTAACCAATGTTCAAGAACGAACCAACATACTACTACATATAGATATACTTAAATTTATATCAGAATGCCAAGGAACGATTATCCTTGGTGGAACGCCTATACACAAATTTTACTAGACAAAGACGCTCGGTCCTCAACAGGAATTCCTTCCAAATGAAAGATTCCAGTTCTAAACGAGTCCCCGAGAAAAACTGAACGGTCAAAGATCATTCAGTAACGAACATACATTATCATAGGGAATTTCATACTTAGAATTATTTATCTCAATTCATTTCTCAACATTTATCTTTATAATTTCATACATCCATATCATAGTAAATTTTCATACTTCATACAGTCAAAACATAGCAACAATCATATTTCATATTAATTGAGCAACTCAACGAACATACATACAATCCAAACAAACATACAAATCAAATTATATAAGCTTCCCTTACCTCTGAGGGTGACCGAACGTTCACAGAGATAGAATACGGTTTCACCACTACAAGTCTTTCTACCCTCAACGCTCAACAATTTTCAAACTAAACCAAGTAAAACCAAAACACTATCAGAACCTATCATTTTTAGAAGAGTGATCAACACATGAAACCAGAACTTGGTTTGCATGTCCAAGAAAACACACGACTAAGTGAAGAGAAAAACTTACCAGCTCAACTTCACAAATCGATCTGCTCAAACTGAAGCTCTTGACACCGGAGGAGTGAAAATGGTGCTTGAGTGATGATCGGAGAAAGAAACCGTGAGGATTTCTTAGAGAGAAGATGAAGGAGATGTAGAGAGAAGAGGAGAGAATGGAGTTTTTCAGAAATTTGGGGAAGAAGGGTGCATGCAGAGAGTGGTGTGAAATTCTGAAAATCAAAGTTTTCCTTTCAAGGTCAAAACAAACGTCCACTCAGCTGCTCACACCTGCCTTCCTCCATCTGAGTGTCAGACCCCCTTCTTGACACATGTAATCCACTAAGACAGTACTTGAGTGGATTTTAATGGTTCTCACAATTAAAATTATATTTTACTTAATTTGAAATATCTAAGTTTTTTTTATTTTAATTTGAAGAACACAAAACAAATTACATTAAGTCTCCTTTAATCATGATCTTAATTCACTATTGTGCTTACCAGATTTTGATCAAACGGTCTTAGGTGAAATTGATCTCCAAGATCAAGTTGTTATTCTTGATTGACGTTGGACCGAGCTTCTTGGTAGAAACCGAGGAATATACACCTTCAAAATTCTCAAATAAAACGGAGGAATATACACCTATAAAACTCTCTAATAAATAGTATTAAATATGAAGTATTGAGAATGAGATATTTACAAATAATAACTAAGATATATTTATTTAATCAACAACCTAATAACAAAATAACAATACATCTTTTCAATATTAAAAAGATTATTATTATAATGGATTTTTATTATTGGAAACTTAAATGATATTAGGTTTTTTTAATTAAGAAAATATTTTAAATATTAAAGTTTCTAAGACTCTTCATTTAGTGAATTAATAAAAAGAATCTGATTTGAAAATAAGTTAGAACAAATTTTACATCATAAATCAAATTGACATCCCTAAATATTTTGAGTATTCCTACATGATGCTTAGTATAAAAAAATATTCAGTTTATTATATACTTTTTTCGCGTCAGTTAACTGATAGAGATGTTGATACTGGATTTAATTTCAATAATCGACTATTTATCCTAGTATTTGCGTGGTGATAAGTACAACGTTTTGAAAATAATAAAATGTATTCATTTTTATTGTTATTGTTTTATTTAAAAAATTATTTTCTCAGTATTAATAGAGAAAAAGTATATTAAAATTAATGTAAAATAATTTATTAATATATAAATATATATTAGATCTTATAACTGAATTTAATAGTTTGAAATAATTTTGTAAATCAATTAAACTTCCAAACCGTAGAAGTTAGGTTTAACGGGGTTAGCAGATCAAAACAGACAAAGGAACCTTTAGAATGTTCTGGGATCTGATTGGTTAGGAATATCTGTCAGCAATTAACAATTTATGGAAACAGAAAAAAAAAATTAAAAAAAAAATTGTTGCTAGGTAAGATTAGAGCTGAACTCGCAGGTACTTACACGTGGACCCTTTGGCTGCGGTAAAAAAGACACCTACGACACACGTGGCATGCTTGTTCTCCTTTTTCTCAACTAACACTTCCCACGTATATGTACACGTGCATATTTTTTTAAATTTCTTCCAAATTTAGCTCCAATTATTTAATAATTAATAAGAATTTCAACTATATATATATATATATATATATATATATATATAATTACCACAATCGTAAATCTAAATTAATTTAACTATCCATGAATCCAAAGACGGGGAAGGTACTACGTGCCTTGAAAATCAACAAGCAATCTCAAACGATAAAGAAATCATCAGTGAGCAGGGTACAGCATAAGGAACCAGTGATCATATACACGCAATCACCGAGGATCATTCAGACGCACCCGCGTCACTTCAGGGAGCTCGTGCAGAAGCTCACGGGAATTTGTCGCTCCGATCTCGACGACGATACTGCCATTGGCGACGCCGACGCCTTTAAACCGGCTACTCCACCGTTAAAGAGAGAGTTAAAGGGAGAGCCGGAAGAGAACGAGGCGACTGCGTCGGTGAGCACGGACGAAGAAGACGGCTGCAACATGGGCGGCGAGGTGAAATCCAATTACAACAATTTTTCGATGTTGGAATCTGATTTCTTGAATGACAGTTCACATACGCCATTGTTGCACTTCGCCGATTTGTATGGATCCTTATGAACAAGTTAGTTTCTTTATCACTTTATTATGTGTTTAAAGTATTAATAAGCACATATGTCTGATAGATTTGTAAGATGTATATTGATTTGTTGTATAGAGGGCTTCGGAATAACACCATGGAGTTTTTTCTTTCTACTGATGCAGGATGACAAAGAAATATGTTTCTCGAGAATAAATATCTTTCTTGGGACTGAAGGAGATTTTATTTCCATTGCATTTGATTTTTAATCCTTTTTTTTTCTCCATTTTAATTTTAAATATTTGGTTCTCTGCCGTAATGTTTATAAATTATACAACATTTCTAAAGTCAGGTGAAAAACACAATAAATAGGAAATATAAAAAATGAGTATTTATTTTCTTTTAATGAAATGATAAAAATTTCAAATAAAAAGATGATAGTAAAGTTCTATACATGTATTATATTTATTCTTTTTCGTTACTATATTTTTAGGATTATTTTTTTTCTAGAAACCCGAATCAGTGTTTAGTAGCTTTTCTCATTTATCATATATTTTTTTTACCATTTTTCTATTTTGAAAACGTCAATCTGCTCACTGTAGATTTTCCCATCCCTTCGAAATTTTAGATTTGCTGCAATATGATGCAACTAAGGGTTTTACTTCTTTTAATGGAATTTGTTTTTCTTATCTTGATTTTGTATCTATTCTTTTATCACATATATTTTTCTGTATGATTTTTCTACATGTGTTTATTCATACTTTTACTTTTTATATTAACTTTGAATTGCCTTACGTGCATCCTATTTAAATAATTTTTTTCTAATTAAATTCGGGATGCCTATTAATTCAAATCTTTACCAATATAAATTGCTCGTTCATATTTCATCTTTCACCTCCTCCATGTTTATAATTAAGCTGGGATTATCTCAAGTTAATAATTTTTTGCTTAATAATTTTGCTAACTATTATGCATAAGCTTGATAATTTTCTGAAATATTATATATATATACTTAACAAATTTTGTGAAGTATTAAGCATAAGCTTAATCATTTTGTGTAGTGTTAAGCACAAGCTTAATCATTTTGTGAAGTATTAAACATAAACTTAATCATTTTAGGAAGTGTTAAGCATAAGCTTAATAATTCTTGTGAAGTATATTAAGCATTAGCTTACCAACTCTGGTGAAGTGTTAAGTATATCAGCTTACTATAACTCTGGTGAAGTATTAAGTATATCAGCTTACTAATTCTTGTGAAGCGTTAAGTATAAGCTTAATAGTTCTTATAAGTATTAAGGATAAGCTTAATAATTCTTGTGAAGTATTAAGGATAAGTTTAGCAATTTCTGTGAAGTGTTAAAGATAAACTTAACCATTTTTGTGAGGTATTAAGCATAAGCTTAATAATTTCTGTGAAGCATTGAGCATAACTAAGACTAATATTTTTTTGTGAAGTATTGACTATAAGCTTAATAATTTTTGTGAAGTATTTGAGCATAACTTTAATAAATTTCTAAAACATAATAATTTATTATTGAAATCTTAAGCATAAGTGTAATAATTTTTTAAGCAAATATACTTTTTAAGTATTTATACCTATATATAAAGGAGATTTTCCTTTTTTGTGTTGATGTTTTTTTTTTCTTCTAAAATTACCATTTAAATAATTTTTTTAAACTAAATTAATTATTTTATCGATTTTGTTGTTTTTTTTTTTAAATTTAACCGTTTCTTTTTTCAATTTGATAGTTTTTTTTAATTTAAATATTTTTTTAATTAAAACTACTTATAAAATCAATATATTTACAACAAAGTTATTAAAAAATATATTTAATTTCATAATAATAATAATTTTATTATTTTTATCATCATAAAAAAATGAACACAGTGTTTGTACTGATTAAGCATAATTTAAATAACTTTTTTAATCTTAATAATTTTTTTGAAGTATTAAGCATAAGCTTAATAATTTTTGTTAGGATTAAGCATAAGCTTAATAATTGATTTAATTTTAATAATTTTTCTGAAGTATTATGCGTAGGCTTAATAATTTTTTTAAGCTTGATAATTCTTTTTGAAGTATCAAGCATAAGCTTGGTAAGTATTTTTTGAAGTAACAAGCATAAACTTGAGGATTATTTTTTGAAGTACGAATCATAAGTTTGATAATTATTTTTTGAAGTACCAACCATAAGCTTGATAATTATGTTGTGAAGTATTAAGGATAATAAGCTTAACAATTTTTGTGAAGTATATTAAAGATAAGCTTAATAATTTTTGTGGGGTATTGAGCATAAGCTTAATAACTTTTTGTGAAGTATTAAGCTTAAGCTTAATCACTTTTGGGGGTATTAACCATAAGCTTAATAATTTTTGTGAAGTATTAAGCACAACTTCTTCTTTTTTAAGTATTAAGCATAATCTTAATAATTCATTAAGCTTAATAACTTTTTTTAAGCATTGTGCAAGGGCTTAATAATTTTTTTAAGCATTATACAAGGGCTTAATAATTTTTTTAAGCTTGATAAGTATTTTTTGAAGTACCGAGCATAAACTTGACAATTATTTTTTGAATCACTTTTGACAATTTTTTTTTGACGTACCAAGCATATGCTTGATAATTATTTGTTGGAGGTGCTTGATAATTATTTGTTGAAGTACCAAGGATGAGCTTAATAATTATTTTTTAAGTACCAAGCATAAGCTTAATAATTATTTGAAGTATCAAGATACTTTAAAAAAAAATTAAACATAAGCTTAATAATTTTTTTTATCACTTTTCTATTTTTCTCTTTCTTTATGTCTAGAATAAAAAAGTAGATAATTTTGTAATTAATTATTCATAAAATAAATAATTTTTTTTTGTAATTTGTCCATATTTCATGTCTAGAATTAAAAAATAGATAGTTTTGTATGACTTTTTTTATATTTCATATTCTCTGTAGAATTAATATATATATATATATATATATATATATATATATATATATATATATATATATATATATATTATTACTTTCCTATATTTCATCTTCCAGCATATCTAAATTAAAATATTTTTTTTCTATTTTCATCCTACTACAAAAAATGAAGTAATAGATAAATTTTTTATTATTTTTCTATATTTCATCTTCCATTCTAGAATTAAAAATTAAAAGTATATTAGTTTTTATTATTTTCCATATTTCATCAAAAATTAAAATATAGATAATTTTTTTTATTACTTCCTCCGTTTCTAGAATTAAAAGCAGATAGTTTTTTTATTTTATTTTTCTATATTTCAACTTCATCATTTTTAGAATTAAAAAAATATTCTTTTTTATTATTTTTTCATTTCATCTTCCTCCATATCTAGAATTGAAAAATAGATTTTTATTTCCATATTTCATATTCCTCCATATCTAGAATTGAAAAATAGATTTTCTATTGCTTCTTCAAATTTCATCTTCCTCCAAATCCGTACTTAACAATAAATAAATTTTCTATTACTTTCCACATTTAATCTTTTTCCATATAAATCATTTCTCTATTACTAAAATTTTTATCACCATGATTCATCATTTGTTAAAATAAAATAAAATAAAAATTAACATAAATTACTTTCTTTAAATTAAAACAAAATTAATTCTAATACTTGAAAACATAATAAGATAATAAATAAGATGTCATTAAATTTTAAGATTCACATTACATCATACAAAAAAATACTAATCATGCACAATTAATTAAAAGAAAAGATTCTATATATAAAAAAAGAAAACATATTTAAGTATGATTTAATAGTCTTAAAATCATGCATGAACCTATTAGCTGTTGTATATTAGTTTCTTTATTTATGTAATATTTTTACTTTTACAGCTCTTGAAGAGTTTATTTCATGAAAAGAAAAACAAGGTCGGAGTCAACAAGCTGATGCAAATTCTTTTCAAGAGAACCACTAAACCCTGGTTTCATCCATCTCTGTACTTTATAATAAATAAATTTTCTATTACTTTCAATATTTATTATTTCTCAACATCTGTAAGAATAAATAAACTTTCCATTATTTCACCTTGTTTCATATGTGTACCTAAATAAATTTTTTATTTATTTTTCATATTTCATCTTCCTATATTTTTATAATTAATGTTTTATCTCTTTTTGGTGTCTTTAACTAATATTGAACTTCAATTACAAAATAAATATATTTTTCAATAAATCAAAACTAGTATTTAGAATAATTATTTTAATAAATTAAAACCAATGTGTACGTTTGATGAGCAAATTTTCAATTTGAAAATTCACCAAAAAAAAATCATAATTTTGTTATTAAAAATGGATAAAAAAAAATTAAAATAAAAATAGTAAACACCAATTTTGATTAATTGCTATAAATATTTTTCCCGATTAAATTTGAGATTAACTCTTTAATTGTGGGTGGTATATTAAAAACAATTATTATACACAGTTTCTATCTATATTTCTAAATAGATTGTAATCAATATGTATAACAATATATACTATTTTATATTTATATTTAATTATTACGAAGTAATTTGAATATAATTTTCTTAAAATAAATGTATAATTGTACATGTCATTTTATATTTAATGATTTAAAACTAATTTATGTAATAAGATTTTAACTAAACATTTTCTTATAAATACGATTCATATGAAAATCTAATCATAATTTAAATTATATTAAGTACTACGTAGTTTATTTAAAAATATAATATTAAAATGTATTAAAAATTAAAAATTAAAAATACTAATTCTTAAAAAACTATAAAATATTTTAAAAAAATAATTAAACATTTTATATATTTTTTATTTTAAAAAATAATGAGTATACTTAGATATAGAAGAATTTAATTCAAATTGTGTAAACTAAAATAAATTAAAAGCAAGGTTCAATTATTCTATATTTAGTTAATCCAAAAACTTGCTTAAGTAAGCTGTGTGCATATGAAATGCATATAATGTATGATATTTGAGTGTGTAAATGTTGAAATTATGACTCAAGATGTTATTGAATTTGTAACACAATAAACTTCTACATCTTCAATAGACAAGAGTTAATGATAGTAGAAATTCAGCTAATTACTTTACTCGGGCCTTGGCCCAAATGTTTGAAATGGACTTGTCTATAAAAAACTAGGGAGTTGCTCCCTCCACCCCCACACATCTCTTCCTCCACCTCCCCTTTACTTTTTTGCCCCTTCCTTCACCTTTCCTTTACTATTTTGCCCCTCAGTAAAATTTTATTTTTAAAATTATTGTTTTTTAATTTTATTTATTTATAACATATTTCACTGATAACCTACGTAGTTCCTTGTATGAGTAAAATATTTTTCTGCAAAGCTTGGTGATCGTGAAAAGAATTATCAAGCAATCTTCCTCTTGTTCTCGGTACAGTAGGTGGTGCATTGCGTTTATGGTGTAGTGTCCTTGTCGTGGTTCCTCTCCACGTACGTAGTCATAATCCTTCCTATAATCCTAAACCCTAAACTCTTCCCATACTTCCAATAATCCTTTTAATATCCAAGCCTATAATATTTGGATGAGCCATAAAATAAAAACGAAACAAAAAAGCAACGTTGTCTCTATATGGATGACATCCTTCAACGGATGTCAACATCCGTTTAAGGCGAAACGGATGTCGACATCCGTTTTTTAATCTATACCACACTAAATATAAAGAGACAGTGAAATTGGAGAGATTTATGAAAAGGGGGAATGCATATGCATGGTGGTGATTGGATGGGAAAAGAAAAGGCAAAAGAGGATAATGAGATGACATAATCAACAAAAGCATTGAAATGAAATAATGGATAAATCATGTGTTGTGTGGCAAAATACTGTTGACAAATATTACAAATTCTTTTGCTGTGATGTATATATAATAATGATGATTATAATGTTGATGATTTCACGTGTGTGATCTTGTTGAAATTAAACAGATATACTCTGAATTCAAGTTTCCCAAAAAACAGGTTGAGTCAAAGATTCTTTATTTAATATCTGTGGCAGTTGTCTGTTTTGCAACTGAAACCAAACAGTGGACTACATGGTTGTTTGTTGTCAAATCCGAACTGTACTTTAAAATCTATTGTTCCCACAAAGAACAATGATAATAGGTCAAATTATTACAAGTACTTCTGTTTATTTTCAACTTGTTGCTTGGTTTTTTCCAACGTTTTTTCTTCTTCATAAAACAGTGTGACATCACAAAACGGATGTCGACATCCGTTTCGCCTTAAACGGATGTCGACATCCGTTTCGCCTTAAACGGATGTTGACATCCGTTGAAGGATGTCATCCGTCCAGAGGCAGCGTTGCTTTTTCGTTTCGTTTTTATTTTATTTGTTTATTTTATTTACAGTAATTTATATTTAAATTTATAATTTTAAATATTATATATGAACGGCCTCCACCGCACCAATCACCAACGGCCCGCAAATGCTCATTCGGAAAATGAAGAAGAAAGAAATGGAGAAATAGAAGTGAAAGGTTGATGAGGCTTGAAGAGAAAATGATAAACGGAAATGGAGAAATGGAGAAGAAGCTTTACAGAAGAGAGAAAGGTGAACGGAAATGGAAGAGAGGAAGAGGTGCAGAGAAGTAAATCAGAAGTTTTAAATAAATTAAAATATTAAAATAATAAAAATTAAAAAATTTTAACTTTTGAGGATATAATTGTCATTTTAGAAGGATATAATTGGCATTTTAGAAAATTGGGGAGGTGGAGGAAGAGATGTGTGGGGGTGGAGGGAGCAACTCCCAAAAAACTATCATACTTGGCCCAAATGTTTTAAAAAACTACGAAACACCTTATTACAATATTAAAGAAGGAAAGAAGTTTTAAAATTACGAGAATAGGAAGAAAATTATGTTAGTGAATAGTTTCAATGCTTTATAATTTGAATGTTTCGGTACTATATTTCATATAAAGTATTGTAACATTTGAAATAAAAATTATCGAATTATAAAAACAACTTGTAAATTTTTCTCTTTTCTTAAACGAAACAAAAATTCTAACCTAAAACCAAACTAGAACACAAAAGTAATATTACTTTAAAAGTGAAAATAAAAAATACTTTAAACAAACCATATATAATCATAAAATAGTAGTTTGCATCTTGTAAGAAAAAAACAAAAAAAATCGAACTTTCTTGTCTAAATTTTTATATATGAAAATTAATGTTGTCAAAGTGGACACGGTCTCACGAGGTCTATGATTCCGGTTAGAGCAAACATTAAAATAGTGTTTCTTCTTACATTCCCATAACTTCCATCTACATCCCATAAAATTTAAAAGATCTACATTATCCCTCAATGCACATCATTTGTTGAGAAATGTGAAAAGCTTAAAGAGGAGGTAGAAGTGTAACGAGACACATTTAATCTTGTAGTGCAATCCAAAAACTAATTTTGACTTTTAGAATTTAGGTTTATTTAATATCTTAGTGTTTATATTTAGATATTTGATTATTTTGGTAATTATATTGATTTTATGTTCTCTCTATTTTTGTAAAATGATTTAATGTAATATTTTTCGTTAAGTTTATTTTTATTTTTTAATTTTAACACATCACATCTTTAAAGTAGAATATAATTCTAATTTTGACACGTAACAAAGTGAATTTAATAAAATAACCACACTGAATCTTTAAAAAAATAAAAAATCATTGAGTCTTTTTTTTTTTAAAAAAAAATAAGGGTGCTATGGTTGTGATAGAGAAACAGTTGAATGAATTTGAAAAACATTAAACATAATAGTGGTGGGAAGTTAAGATGTTGCTTTTGAGAAGATATTGACAAAATGGGGTGACAGTGTCTGAATTCTTTCTTTGAAAAGCTTGATAGTCCTTGAACTTGGCCCAGATAATTATTACCTTCCCTTCAACCACTGCCCCCTAAATATGTCTCAAAATCTAAATCAATATTTGGAAGGTATGATATGCCCTCTATCAACTTAACTTTGGGACCCTTAAGCTCTTTCTTCCTCCTTATTCATGTATGCTACTTGACAAAGGAAGACCTGAGTCAAAAGTGGTCAAATTAAAATAAAATGGGTTGTTGTGAAGAAGAGCTAAAGTGGGTTTAAAAGGTTCGAGTCTGATCATTTTCGACAACTTACAAGCCCACGTTGCCCATCCTCTTTTCATCATGCCATGCCCCATTCAAACTGTCCTCTTCTCCTAGTTTCATGGATGCATTGCATCCAACCCCTTTCACTTTCCATTAAACAACGACAACAAATATGTTGTAATCTTATGAATATTTCCCCTCTCAATCATTAACTTCCTCATTTTCCCAAGATTCTTCCACTTTATTAGTTTAAGTGCGTCCCCATGGCTCCCTTCTACACTTGGATTTTGCTTGTAGTTGCCTTGTATCTTAAATTTGCTTCCACTCCCACACACACTTCTTTTTCTTCGGTGATCAATTTATTGGATTTATCAAGGAGAAAGTTTATTGGTGAAATACAAACATTAATAAGATCTGAGTCAAATCACTTAAGAAATTGACACCACTTTTTACTTAAAACTTTAAGGCAATGATGTTTACTTAGAAGCTTTCGTCAGGAAGACTTTTGATACAGGAATCATTGTACTCGTCTGAACCGATTACCACTATGAATAATTGAATATAATATAATATTGTTGCCTTTATCGAGGAGGAAATTTACTGAAGAGATACAAACACGAATAATATTTGAGTCCAATCATATAAGGGATTATAACACTCTTTTATCCAAAATCTTAAATACAATGGATTAATGAATCTTCAACCTTATATAATGTTCTATTTTCTCAATGTAACTTGGACTTACACTTATATTTTTAACACAATTCTCAATCAATAACTAGAATGTGTTTTATAATAGATTTTAAAATATAATGAAATATCAATGAGGGTGTGAAGAGTGGAGCGAGGAGATAGTATACAATTGTGAGAAAGTAAAATTAGAAGTAATTTGTTGAAAGTGAGAGATGATGTTTATGTAAGAACGAGAGAGATTAATTACACCGTCAAAATGGATAACGAGTTATCATTTGCGAAAAGTAGGTTGAGAAGATTGTGGTTGCTGGCGTGGGTCCCACAAGACATGGACCTCCGAGTTGGTCCATGACCCCACCAATGACTCTGCCTCCATGTGTGGAACTCAGTAGAACAAACGCAATCACGTGAACAGATTTCTATGTTAAGTATTTCCCAAGATTTCTAACAAGATCATGGCAAAAATAATGTAGGGTTTATGCTAGATTTTTCAATCTCAACTACAAAATATATGCCACCCGATCTTCAAATTTAATACTCACCAACAATAAAGTAAACTCAGAAAGACAAATAATCATCAAACCGCCAACAATAATGCAGAAAATATAATAACTGACTTCACTTTCTATTTGGTTCAATCTTCGTATCTTGTTCTTCCTATTTTTTATTTGATTTGCGAATTCATTATGTACATAATCATTTGTTGTGTGCATGAACCGTTTGTGTGACCCTATTTTCTTTTTCTCTTTATTTTGTTGTTAGTTAGATTCGTTATATAACATGGTTACGTATAAAATCATTGTCGTAATGACAATTTTAAACTATTACAAAAAAAAAACTATAATTAATGATTAAATCAATCGCAAGAATGGTGAATAAAAGAAGTTTCTAAGTTAAAATTGTTTTTTCTTTTTTGGAGCGTCATCTTTTTCTATTTTTCAAATAATCATTTTCCAAATCCATGATATTTCAATTGTGATTTTTCACGTCCACAAAATCTAATGCATGTCAACATTAATTACCACACTAAACTTGTACATAATACTGAAACGTGTATCTGTAGCACAGCAACTGGAAAATAAATGCAACGTAGGTTTATTTAAAACTGGCATTTCATATTTTCATTTGTTTGATGGGATTGTACAAACGAGAATAATGTCTACTTGTGCTTATACAAAGTGATCCTTTAAAACTGTAGAAACTAAGTAAGAAGAAGAGGCATGTTCTTGAATTGATATGTGATGTGTGGTTTGAGTTAAAACATCGAAAACCCAAGTTACAGGTACCATGGCCATGTTGCTTCAAAGCAAGAAACTCCTTCATCACTTCCTTCTCTCACATACTTCCCTATCTCTTTCGCCTCGGATGCCTTTCTTCTCTGCCACAATAAATAAACAAAATTTAGTATTCTTCTACTTTTCACAATCAACTATTCATTCAACCCTTCACGTTGCTTCCTATAATATTATAATATATTACTTTAGTCTTATATTTGCAAAATGTGACAAAATTTCATTTCATTTAGTCCATACAATATTTTATAGAGTCGGGACAATAGTGGAGATGTACAGAATCTCATAAAGTGGAAAGGCTACTCTTAATAATGTTATCCTTAACCACAAGAACCACCAAATGTTTGCTAACCACACAGAACGAACAACACTAAAACATGCGTATAAGGCTGATCAAGAAATATTTAGCAGTAGGCACCTGCATTGTTTCTAAAGCATCTGACTCTGAATTGAAGTCGTAATAGCTACTTGCTGCACTCAGCTTCATTGAGAGGAACTTCATGTAAAACAAACATAGATATTAATCGTTAGTACCATATATAAAGCAAATTTATTACATACAAGCGAGTCTAAACCTGTTCATTTTTATCGATTTTGTGAGACTGAGTTATACTTAAAATTTACTTTTTTAACGTTAATATTATGTTTCAAGTTTTCTTCTTCTATAGATAACTGATCCAATGCTACTTTTTATTTCAATCAATTACCTCTACTTGATGCTGCAAGGACTGCACATAGTTTATGATCTCGTCCAACATTATCGCCATACCCATGGTCTGCAAAATCAGAGGTTAACTATTTAAGCAAGACGGATACGAATTCGGTATAGTAAAAAAGATGTCCTTACCTTGTAACATCCTGGGACAATGTTCTGCAAGCACCTAAGTTTTTCATTGATTTTCCCTCTTCTAACCTGAATAACAATAAATTGAAAATATATTTACATCTTAATCAAAGAAAAGAAAGCAGAATATTTTTTAATATCATGATGTAATAGTCAATTCTTACAGTTTGTTAATTTTATAATAATTATTTTAAAAACTATATACCCTCTCTGCTAAACTGTGACTATCTGTAGCTTGACCTCTTTTGGCTCTGACATGAACTACTTGGTTTGGTTTCTTGTCTTCTACCGCATTCCTTTTCACTCTCTTGCCTCTTCCACAAATCTGAAGACAACAAATAAATCACGAATATCTATCTTGCATATGAGTAAACAAAATGGTGAATGAGAATACAATAAAACGAACAAAGCCGAAGAAAGTTTACATTTTTTGTCTTGCTTCCACTCTCAGAAATATCAGGAGTTGAGTTACCAGAACTGGGATCACCCATATCAGTTGCTTCCCTCTTTTTACCTTCATGAACTTCATTTAACGCTGGAACTGCATTGTGATCCACGCATTGAAAAAGACCCGGAAAATTCTCTTCCAAGTTTCCTGGAAATTCAGGTTCTGTAGAGCCCAATAAGCTGTCAAAGGGCACCAAGTTTTGAATTTCCATGTTATCGATATCCAAGAAAGGAAAGGAGGGTCTAAAGCTTTGCAAATCTGCAGTGAATTCTGCCATGTGATTTATAAGAGAGGTTTTGAAAGGTTTTAAGTGGTATCTGGATAATGTGCCTGAGACAGGTATTTATAATGTAGGATTAGTCTAACTAACCCACGTGGCAGCTCGAGGTTCTGCAGGTTGGCCCCACATACAGGAGAAATGTCCAATTATAACATGGGCCCATGCTTTGTGAGACAAGCACTGTAATATGGGTCAATGCCTTTGTGAGAAAAGCAGGGTCTATTCTTTGGAGCTTTTGGAACTTTTAATTTAATGACAAAAAAAGAAACCTTTAATTGGGATGCCTATCTTTCAGATCTTTCATCAAAGTTTTAACTGTAGTGGGAAAAGGGTAGTTTTCTGTAGGAGCACATAGTTTAGGTTCAAACTCTTCCCATATATCAACGTTATGTTTTTCTAGAGTGGAACTTAATCTTCCTGCTTTTACTGCTGGAAGATTTACTCCCTTCTTTCTGCAATTATTTCAACAGACATTTTCGAAAGCAATACCCTATTTCCTAAACTTTTACATCTAGATTCTTACTCAACTAACGCTGCTGATAAAAGCCTTTTCCTATGGGTGAACTCAACTAGATGGATTACACATCATTCGAGTAAGCTAGAGATTATATTTAGTGTCAAAGTTTCAAATCACTCTTTCTAATTCTTAATGTTCTTATAAGAACTTTTGTAACGGTACTGGTTTACCATTGGATTAGATTAATTGTTGGACAGTGTGTTCCAGACTTATGGTTCTTCATTTTTATCGTTTGAAAACAGTTTCGTATCAGCAGCTCTGTTTTGAAGAATTTTCATCTTCTTTGTTCTCATTTGTAAACATTTATACTTAATTAACTTAACTGATTTAAAACACCATTTAGGGTTTTATTAGAGACTCTTTTGTACCCTATTATTGATCATAGTGGATTTATATTTGGTTTGAATAACTCGTTATCTTTATCCTTACATTAAAAGATTTTTCACGTTAAAATTGTTGATGTTTCTTTGTGCTTTGAATTTTATTTTTACTCTTATTATTGCTCCTTGCACATCCTTATAAAGAGGATCGAATTTTTCGTTGTACTATTAGTGTTTGTTAAGTTATAATTTTTGGCTTTTTTTTTCATCATAGTGGTATGTTGAATGCAGAATTTAAAAACTGAGCATGCACTTTGTAGAAAAAGGGGCTGCAGGATTTCTTGGAAAGCAAGTTTTCTTTATTTTATTGAGCTATTGAAAGAAATGAGGCAGTTGATTTTGTTGTTTGGTGAATTGGCTCTGATTGGGACTGGCATTTGAGAAATGAATGAACCAAACTTTAGAACAGAAGTGGGGTTGTGACATGTGGAGTGTATATCTGGCGTATGACACTTGATTCAATTCTCATTAATAAAATAAAATAATGAGTTGAATTCTGATACAAGTGGTAGATTCCTAGGCCTCCATAAGGCGAAATAGCAATAGTTGTTGGTTACCCTATACACCCAATTGTGGTTGTAGGTCTTACAAAAGTGGAGATGGTTTGAACATCTGTAAGAAGCATTGGGGATTGGTATTCAAAGACAAAGTGTTAACTTTGGGACAACCTTCCCTATAGAAGTAAGGCCTCGCTGCCCCTTTTCAAAGCCATATAGCAGGCACTGCCTAATTTGAGAACTTGAATGTAAGACCTTAGCAGATCAGAAGAAATTTTCTCATGTTATAAACGTGGGAAGAAGTTGCCCATGCACTTGTATTTAATCTTTAGCATATAATAAGGTACTACAGCCAAACAAGTTGGAGTTTAGATGAGGCTACCATTTACAAACATGGCCTATGGATGGCTACTAATTAGGTTTGATTCACCTAACACATAACTGAATTTGACCTTTGCTACAACCTTTTCTACTTTCTCCACCTTGCTCCCCATTCTCCTTCTTTTTCTTCTTTTATTTTTCTTTAGGTCAAAATTCAATTTAATTTTATCCCATGTTAAATAAAAATAAAAATCATTCAGTGAGATATAAGAATATAAACATGAATAATGATACCGTAAAACATTTTACAGTTCATTTGACACAGGTTACAAAAGTAGAATGATTAAGAGAGTATAAACTTTTATATTCTTTCAATAACAAAAAGAATAAAAAGTAAATAACAATAATGTCAAATGAACATAAAATATTTATACTTGTAAAAAAGATTTTACTCTATAAATATATATGTCTTTAATTCAACTTATCTCTCTTTTTCACAATACTGGCATATAACTTTATTATAAAAGTCTTTATGCAATCATACACGCTTTACTTGTATGGTATCACGTTGGAAAATGATAAAACAGGGCATGAATCTATCAACTTTTGGACCAAAATATCATTTCATATATGGTGCCCACTGATTTAGGTAGACCTATGGTGCTGTAAATTCATCCTTCACTTCAAGGAGAGTTTTATAACTGACCTTGTATTATAAGATGGGCAATTTCTTCCTCAACCTCCATGGTCTATACCTTCAAAATTCTGTGTATTAATAGATAGAATCTAAGAGTTGAAAATTCCATATTTAATATAAATAACAAAGTTTTGAGTGACATATAAAAAATAAAATTTTATAAACATTGAAACTTGTGGTTTTATGTCAAAAGTTATATAAAATCTTTTTTATGAACAATTCATAATTTAGAAGTGGTCAATCTTCTTAATTTATCCTGATAAAAAGTTTTTAACAGTTATATTAGAATTGATCATTTTCTTTTGTATTTGAAAATGCATTTTTTATTTTTTATTTTAAATATAATATAAAAATTTATGAGGGTGCAAGTTGAAATTACGGAGGTTGAAGAAGAAATGGCTTATAAGATGTTATCTATCTTTGATCCATTCAAACTTTTATTGGACCAAAAATATTTTCAACTGGGCTTTACTATTTTCACCAGGCTTCTGCTAAGTGAACAAAAATATTCTATTTTTTTTTTATCAAAATACTATTTACAAAAATATACTTTTGTTATTAAAATACAAAAAAAAAATTATGCCAAAAACAAGTTTTTCATCCATGAACAAAAAAAATCTGTCCATAACATTTTTTAAAGATAACTAACTAGGTGAAGTTTTTGTTTAGTTAAAGTAATTTTAAAATAGAACGATGATATCTTTACAATTTTTATTTCGTATAAATAGTTATAACAAAATAATAATATAAACTAAAATTAATGAAATAAATTTTCAATTTTTATATTATTAGAATATTTTTTTCTAGTAATTATAAATGAAATAAGGGTAATCAAAATATCAACATTTTTAGGAATATATAGGTACATGTGTTTTTGCTGTTGTTTGGTTTGTAAAATACTTTAACTGGTATTTTAAACTAAGATAATTCTACTTTTTCAGAAAGATAATTAATCAAATAATATATTAATTGTTTAATTTATAAATAATTATACGTGTTATTTTACTTTCGGACTGATTTCCAATATACATTTTTATTTAAAATAATTCTGTTTTTCCCTAGATTGCTTATACGTTGATTTCAAAATTCCAATATTGAATTGTTATATATATTTTAACATACACACTAGTTTTAAATTTTGTAATGTAAAAAAATAAAAACATTTTTAACATTACATATAACTTCAACGTATTTAATTAGTAATTATTAAAAATAAACATATTTGAATAGTTTTGTATTCGGATACAGTGGGATTTAAGTTTTTATGTGTAATTATTTAGCCTTTATTGTGAGGATTGTATTTTATTCTATTAACCGATTAGGTATGATGGTAATGAGTTTAAAAATGGGTATAAATGTGTGGATATGTGTCTTTAATAAATAAAGACATGCCTCTTCTACTTCGCAAACAATAAATTAAAAAATATCAAGAATTTAAAGTTAATCAATATCTTTGCTGAAATGAAATACTAAAAAAAATCAAATATGTAAATGAATTAAAAATATTTAAATCTTAAAATTAATATACAAGTAATGTCTGAATATGAGAAATACCATGTCTGTTTTTATAGTAGAGAAACTTTACACTTTGAGTAATTAATGGTTAAAGAATGTAAAAGACAGTGAGAATGAAGATGTAGGAGACATTGTGATAATTCATGCCGATGTGGTACTAAATATTAAATGTGTATGGGCCCATCTGTTATCAAAGTTCAACTCTCTTCTCCATTCCATTGGTTGTGTTTTTTGCTAAATACTTGTACAACTTTGTCACTCAACCTATCTTGTCTATTGTCTCTTCCAGATCTACAACAATTGCAAATCTAATCCAAAACGTTAACATGCATAGAAGTTCACAAAATAAAAATTAATTTAAAATCTTCCTTTTAACATAATATAGAATCAGTTAAAGTTTATCCAAAGTTTATTGAATATATTATGTTAGCTGTTATCAGATTATTTTTTAACATATATATAGTCTTAAATTTTTATTAATGTAGACATATTGAAAGACTTACATCGATATAAAATAAATAGATGAATATAAATTTTACTCTATAAATCGATTTTATAAAATTAAATTAAACTTAAAATTTATTTTTAACAAAAATGTCATGTATTTACTCTCTTAACATAGTACCAAAATTTCTTAAATCATCCGCCTCAAATCACTTAGGCTGTGTTCTTTTGGGTAGATTTTGGAGAGATGATTTGGGGGAGATGATTTGAATGGATTTGAGTGGATTTGAGTGGATTTGAGGGTAATTTTTTAGTTGTTTTTTTGAGTGGATTTGTGGGTAATTGAGAGTGGATTTGGAAGTAAAGTTTGTGAGAACTAGTGTAGGATTTGATTGATGTGATAGATTTTAAAAATTAGTTTAATTGGTAGAAATTAAAGATTACCAAAATGCCCCTAGTTATAAAAGTAATATAAAATTTTATATTTAATTATAAAAATGTTTATAAAGAAAAAAAAATTATGAATAATTTATAAAATTAATGTTTAAAAATTATAAAAATTAAATAATCAACTTATTTTTAATAAATTAGAAAATATAATATACCTAATTTTATTAAAATGTACATTTTTTAAATTATAATATTAAAATAATTATTAAAAAAACTGAAAAAATATATATTGCGTAACGGTTACGCGGGTGCAAGCAAAATTCATTCTTCTCTGTAGCCGGTTACACTCTGCTGGTTATTTTTGGTTGATGTATGGAAGCAAAGATGGGTATATACGTCTTTCCCTCGTAAATCATCGCAAATCCTCTCACATTTGCGAGATGAGCTGAACAGTAGAATCGCGCAAATCAGCGGATATCCATCTTACCAAATCTGTGCAAATCCATCAAAACAAACGACCTTGCTTTTGGAAATCCATTCGCAATAATTCACGTGAATAGTGTTTTCCCTCTAAACGAACACATTCTTATACAAGTGCATGAATTTAATAATTTCTTCTAAATATTTACATGATCGGTATATTGGGACTACCACTTGTGACAACCATTACCAGTGGTAAATGATTGATTTAATGCAACCAAACAAAATCCCGATGATATTCATCACGTATGTGCTGAAATAATTTGGTTATTTTCAAATATGAAAAGAACCCATCATTGACAAACATATCCCATTGAATTTGAATAGAAGGAGACAGATTAACCATTGGCTCTCCTACAGTTTTCTTGACCAAGTTTTTGTCATCAATTCTCATCAATCCTCAATTTTTAATTATAATAACTAATATATCTGCTGGCCACTCAACCCCACCTCCTACACCGCTCTCGGTGGCTGTTTTCAACTGAATAATCAACAACAGAAAATACAGGCAAATTAAAAAAACAAGGACATTTTATCCTGTAATTTATAAAAATAGAATATTTAACTTTCTATTTACATGTTTAAAATAAATCGTTACGAGTCTGGATAACTTTTAAATTAAAATCGTTGACTTTTCAATTGAAATTGTCATAAATCCGAACCACTTCTGTCAAATTTTGAAAAGATAAAGTTATAATGATTTTCAATTTGAACAAAAAGACTCGTGCTGATTTTCGATTTATAATAAACTAAGGTTTTTATAACTTATGAAGACTTCAATTGTATTAAGTTTTTTTCTGAAATTTTTAGTATTTTTTAGACATAACTAAGTGTGAAATAATTTTTAAATTTAGGTGATATTAAAAATATGAACATGCAGATTAAAAATAATGATAATGATTAAAAGTTAATATTACATGGTTGAAGATAGAATATTTTGATTAATATAATAAAAATTATAAAACGTGGATAATATAACATAATATGATAAAAAAAAACTAATAACCTAATCAACTTATTCAACAATCTCTTCCAAGATCTTCCTTCATTATACACATTCCTCTATCGGTGTCTTTTCAACCATCACAAATACTTATACAACATCCTTATATTTCGCAAAATTAACAGAATGATGAAGATAACAACCATAATAACAAATAAGAAGACCAAGAAGAAGAGATCTTTACGTGGCACTGGAGGTCACAGATAGATGAATTCAAACATGTTTATATTTTTAACACCACTTAAGTTTAAAAGTTATTCCACACTTGATTTGTTTAAAAAATATCAAAATATTTGGAAGTCGTCGTGAGTTTTGACGTTTAAAAGTTTACAAAGAATTTATGACAATTTCATATTTCAAAAATTTTATAAAGAAATGGCTAAGACCATAACAACTTCGTTTAAGAAGGTTTCGGATTAATGATAACTTACCTTAAGTCTAAAAAAATTAACTATTATTTTTATAAATTACGGGATAAACTATTCCATTTTTTTAAATTTGCCAAAAATGCAGAAATATAAATCATGTGCACAAGTCAAGGATAGCAGCAGTGAAAAATCGTAGCAAACTTTTCAATTTTCTCATGCAATTTTCATCATTTTTGTGGAGAAGAGGAATGAAAAATTAAGGACTAACGGGAACCACGTATTGAAGGCAAATCTTATAAGCGAAGGCCGACATCATGCGACAGGTGACAACCAATAAACGTAGAAAGTGGTCCTGTTCTAAGATCTCTAGCAGGCTTTCCATGCCGCCCCTTATGATGCCAACACCAATTATCACACGTTTTGAGTAAGTTTATTATTAATTTTTCTTATGTTCGGTCAAGCACGTTTCTGTCACTGTTATTACGACCAATCAGCGATTACTTCGTCTCATTTCAATGCCTTTCATCTCATATCATTTCTCATCACAATAATGGCTTCCTCAGATAAGGCTGCAGAAAGTGTTTCTCACATTGTAAATATCGATTCTGAAGTGAACCAGTTTTGCATATACATGTAATGTTATTCACGTTTGCCCTCTTGGCCGGTCTGTGTTTGATTCAGCAGATCAATCGTGTCAAAACTATAATTATTCTTCTTGTTAAACTGTCAAATCCTGTGTTAAACTGAGATAGTTTAACAACATTTTTTTATAACATTTTAATATATACGTGTGTTATTTTATGATTGATTCATATTAACGTTTATGATTATTACTGTTATTATTGATTGTGAATAATTTTGGATCAATGATACATAAAAAATGTTAAAATGTTGTTAAAGTTTCAATGTAAATATGATCTCCTTAAATTTTGAGTTTACTGTGTTGTAAAGTGTATTTATATAATCTGTTTGTAATATGTAATCTATAGATGGAAAAATCTTTCATTTATATTCTCAACAGTTACGTGAACAGGTAAAAGAAATATAGAAAGAAAGAAAAAAAATCAGCTTTTAGCTCTTTTATGTGAGAAAATATTACCTTTTCTTTTCATTAGTTTTACCTTTTTTCAGTGTTTTTCAAACAGAAAACTGGTTGGGTTTTGAAGTTTTTTAACCGACATGCACTCAATCATTGAGTTCTTCTGAAGTCTTAACACGTTTTTCTTGTACTAACTCTACAGAGAAAAGAAATTAGCTAACTTTAATGTGTTTATTTCTCTCGTTTATTTTAGATCTTTAGTCGGCCATGAATTGTAAGTAATTTTATTTTCAAACGATTTTTAATCAGTAGACAAGAAGCACGTTTAGAGTGTACAAAGTTTAGTCATATCCAATCATGTTTGAACTCAGTAGGATTGATTGATGAAACTTGAGAACACAGAAAATCACTGACAAGTGAAAGGTGAATGTTGAAATCACTGCTGCAACACGAACCTCGATCCCACTGGCAATTAAATAACAAAGAATGCGACGTAACACGCATTTTCCATTCCTTTATACAATTGTGGGGACTTTTACATGGGAAGTTGAGTGGTAAATTTGGAATACGATTCATCTCAGTCTGTTCTTTGACTGAGAACAATTTAATGTAGCTAGTCCTAAGCTTGCAGCGTTAATCTCGTAGCTATATGTCTAGTGTGATTGCTATAGACCAGAAATTGAAAATAAAAATAAAAATAAACTGTCGTTTTGTCAAGAAATAAAAGCAAGATGCCAAGCAATGAACCTATCCACCTTTCGATGTTTCCTGTGGCAAAGACTACGGAAGGTGAATGGAAGGTGTCGTAAGGAATTTAGAGCATGAGCATGCTCTTTCTTTTGGAAAAGTATTAAAGTGTATAGTAATTCACTTTGACCTGAATTCAACTCCCAAAATGGGATACAGACATACAGTGTATAGTGATAGTATATTATACACTATGCATCTTGCGTATAACAATTTGCTTTGTAATTCTGGTTTTTCCCTTGACCCTTTTAAAATCCTTCTGCATATATATGCTCACATAGTGTTTATAGTTTTAGTGGGTGAGAATAGCCATGTCTACTTCAAAGAGCGTCAGCAGTTCTAGCGAAGATGACAATGAACTTAGAAGAGGGCCCTGGACTCTTGAAGAGGATAATTTGCTCTCCCAATACATTTCTGATCACGGGGAAGGCCGATGGAACTTGCTGGCTAAACGTTCAGGTAACTTGATAACAGCATAATTAGAAGTTAAATGCATGAAAGAAACACCACCCTGCTATTTTTTATCAATTTCCTTTCCTTTATATGACACAGGATTAAAGAGAACTGGAAAAAGTTGCAGATTAAGGTGGCTAAATTATCTAAAACCAGATGTGAAACGAGGAAATTTAACCCCACAAGAGCAACTTTTAATTCTTGAACTCCACTCAAAGTGGGGAAACAGGTATCTATCTATCTTCTGCGTCTGATTCTTTGGCTTATGATTGCGGTTATGGTCATTATTTTATTGTGAAAAACTGTTCACAAATTTGTCAATGCAATCTCCCCTGCATTTGTGTTATGGTACAAAAAATCTAGTTGCGAAATTACAATCATAAATTTTTTTTAGAACTCGCCTCTAACAGTAGAAGCAAAGGAAATATTGCCACTATCAGATGCTTGTCTGCTACATTTATCTGGATTTCTATTTCTTTAATGACTGTAGGTGGTCAAAAATTGCACAGCATTTGCCCGGAAGAACAGACAACGAGATCAAGAACTATTGGAGAACAAGGATTCAGAAACAAGCCAGACATTTGAAAATTGAGACTGACAGCAGAGAATTTCAAGAGCTTGTAAGGCGTTTTTGGATGCCAAGATTGCTTCAGAAGGTAAAAGAGTCATCGTCTTCTTCGGCCATGTCGATTCAGAATCAGGCAATTCCTTTGGTTCTTGATGATGGTGTTTCTCAACAGTCAACTATTGGGACCATACCATGGCAGGGAGCTTGCGTGAGTATGAATGGAGGTAGTCCCACTTATATGGACCAACATGAGCAGAACTCAGACTCTGAACACAACAGTGGTTCATGCATCTCCTTTTCTGAGTCAGCAAATATGCCAAAAGTGGCTCATCATTTTGGACACACCATGGACCAATTCCATTCCCTAAGCAACAATGACTTTGGCACTTACTCATTTGATCCTTATCATGTAAATGACAATGCATATGAGATGGAGACCTTCAAAGCAGCAACTGCAAAGGTGGCTCAGGATGTGCAATACCCAATTGCTGACTGTCAACCGGCAGGAACCGATTGGCTAAGCAACGATTTTGCATGTACCATTTGGAACATCGATGAACTGTGGCAGTTTAGCAAGTTACAAAAATAAGATTTTTAGGGTTTCTCATTTTTGGAATAACCCAAACACTGTCTTTGATGATGTTATTGTGGATTAGCTACCAAATTAATCAATTCAGAGACGGTGATTGTTTTCTGTACATCTGTCATGTCATGAATTCCTCTGTTTAGATGATAGTGCTTTCTAATTTGTATTCATTGAGATTGAATCCCTGATTAGAGAAAGGTCAATAGTCAATAGCTAGTGAAAACAAAATAGTTAATTAACGCTAACAAAGAATTCGTGAATATACAGAAGTAACCACTTTTAGGAACTTTGGTGTATTTTTAGTGGAAATCATTATTACATTTAAATGAGAGATGATCCATGATAGTGAGGATTAATCAGAGAAGAAAACAGAAAGCTTAAAATTACTACAAAAATTGTAATTCTTTTGGGAAAAAAAATGATGATCCTAGTTTTTAAAACAAATAGTGGTAAGAGTTCTTTTTGTTTGACAGAGAATGTGATTTTTTCTTTCTTGAATACTGATTTTGGAAAAGTAGCTTCATGACAATCAAATTCATATATAGGAATGTTGTCTAATACATTTTGTAAATGTTACTGTATGTTAGTCTATACTCATTACAAAAATCATTAGCTATTATATTAATTATTATTTAGTTAGTTTGTATGATCGAGAATAAATTCTATTTATTAATTGGCTGGAGATGAATCGTGATGGTAATTTTAGAGAAACTGTTTGAGCTTTTTTAAAGGTACATATTTTTATTTATATTGAATTTACGAAGTCATTTATGATTTGAAACATGGAGGAAGAATTTTCAGATTCTTTGGTTGAAAAGTTATTTTTTTTTTTAATTTATCATGATTTTTTAGATTAACAAATAATTTCCTAAAATCTTATATTAATAAGTAATTCATTCTTGATTTTATCCCATCCAGGGTAAGTAAAAATTGATTAAATTGATTCTTATACATGTAAGATAAACTATCTAGTAAAAAAAATCTCACTGCCAATTCTCATTATTTGCAAAAAATAATTTGTCATAGTATCATTATATTTTAATTTGGTTAAAATAATTTAATTGGATCTTACAAAGTAAAAAGGGCCAAATTAAGAATTTATAAATAGCTAGTGTATGCACGGAATTCATTTAATAAGTTTTTATCACATATTTTACTTATAAATATCCGTATATACATATTTTTTTGTCATATCTACATTGAATGACACTTTAGTTTCAAACGGAGAAATTAATTACGGTTTTTTGTAATTTATTAAATTAATCAAGATGATAGAAAATTTAAATGTAAGTTGAAATTCAAAATTATTATGTTGTGATAAAAGGAACTTAGCAGTCTATAAAATAAAAACTTACAAAATTATTATTTTAATATTTTAAATTAAAATTAATGTCAATCTCTTGTAAATTTAAACCATATCTCATTATTTATAATGATAGATTATTATATTGCATTTGTGACGGTGAATTTTCAATACTCAAATCCCCAAATTCCGTTAGTGTTACTGTCTTTACGACTGTGTATTTGAGAACTTGTCCAACGAAAGTGCCTTTGGTTCAGTGTCTTGAATTATCAAATATGGTGATACATAAGTGTTCTTGGTTGTTCTAGATAACAACAAATTTGTCATAACGGAGTTACAGAATTTTCCATTTAAGGTATATTAAACAAGGGGCTAAGGTAAGTTGGGTTTCACCCACGTGAAGCGACTTTATATATGAATTGATTTGCCTCCACTCACTATATATAATATGGAAAATATTAGTTTGCTTTTGCTCACTACGACTTAAATATAGTAAATTCACTTGAAATTTAAAATAATTATTTTAAAAATAAAAAATGTTATACTTCATATTTATATATTTAATAAAAAATAAATAAAATCTAAAGTTCCATGGTCAAAGGTAATATATTATTCATAATAAATTAAAATATTAATAATATTAAATGTATTAATCTCTAAAGTTTGATATATATCTAGGCAGTCCGACGTGCTTGTTGATATATCTTCCTGTCGAAGTATTCTATAATCCTGAGACTCAACTGATTCTGCATCTCCATTGCAATATTTGCGCCTACTAGATTCTTGTCTCGAATAATAAGAGTATCCATCAGTTTCTTCTGTCATATGTTGGGTTGACCTTCTTCGGTTTATTTGAGTCTAGCGTCGGTCAGAGTTGGAGTGGCAAAATGTCCATGGATTCCTTCTATTTTATGATGGGCCAATATGCATCGGTCTCCTTAAGCCCAACATTGAAGAGAGCTCCCACGCGAACCTCACCAAGTTGGCGGGCTACGATCTTTGCTCCTTCGTGAACCTTAACAAGTTGGTGGGATGTGGTCTTGGCTCCTATGCAAACCTCATCGGGCTGGTTGTGCCTCTTCTTGGAATTGTAGGGCCCTCTTCCCAGGAGTTAGGTCGAGGTTGAAAGATGATCTCTCATTCTCCAAGTTAGTCAGCCTTGAAGTTATTGGAGCTTGTGCAGGTTGGCTTGTTGTTGAGTGCGTAGGGCCTCAAGTGATTTTGTATTGTTTGCTATACTATTGTATGAGCGTTTGCATTTGCTAGTGGAGGATCGTCACTTGGTTGACTTCCATCTCGTAAGAGATTTGGACAGATCTTCGGGTGGTGACTATAGGAAAGTGAGGTAAGGAAAACATTTTACCAAGACTCCACAATTGTCATCAAATGATCTTACGATAGCCAAAAGTGAATCCCTTATTGTTCATAAAGGAATCCAAATGCAAAAGTCAGAGAGTTTGTATTTTTATGAATATGATAAGTATGAATTATTATTAAGTGAGTATTCTTTAAAAAATATTAGTTCAATATATGAATCATAAAATTATGTTATTACCTCGATTATATATTAATAAAATAGTTAATAATAATATAATGATATCTTATATAAACAATAACCTTAATATTAAGATATTGAAATATTAATTATGGTATTTTATTTTGTTTTTTCTATTTTACTGTGTCATGTCTAAAATAATAAAAACTATAGATAACTAAAATGAAAATTAAAATATTAAAATTATATAAAATAAAATCCAAACTATAAAAATTATAGGAAACAAAAAATATAAAATTTATAATAAAGCTTCGATTAAAAGTGAACACATATTTTTTTATCATCGATACAATTTTGTTTTGCATTTCATTCTGCCATATTTTTCGTATATGTCTTTTACATCTAGCACTCTCTTTCTCTATAATTGTTTCCCTTTCTTCTCCTTTTCTTGTTAAAATAAATTTTATTTAACTTTATAAAAAATAAATAGTAAATTATGTGATATCCATATAATTGCTTATAAAGTTTGTTTCGAGATATAAATACATTATCTAATAAAGCTTAAAATTATGTCATTTCCATAACTACTATTTTTGTCAAAGATGTTGTTCTCATTCCAACCAATAAATACTGACACTCCTTGGCTTATAGGGAGAACTCGTGTTAAATATGCGAATACTGTCAAAATTTGTGAAGAATGTGAAAACACGATTGGCCAGTTAACTATATGAGTTAGACTAAATTTGTGAAAGATGATTTTGTTGACTCCACCAACCATAAAGATGGAGATATCTATTCAAATTCCAGCCAGAAATATTCATTCAAAAGAAAATATTAAATTATTTCTAAAAACATATTTAATTTTAAAAAAATTGAATAATCATATCATATGATAATAAACTTTACGATTTTTAAGAATTTAAATACATTTAATTTAGCTTATTTGTATTTTAATATTTCATTCGAATAAAACAATTCAATTTATCAAATTTATTTATTTTTATTTAGAAAGAATATCTCAACGACCGCAAAATATCAAATCACAACTTCAACCTTTCAAGGTATTTGCAAAAACTAATCATCATATACTTTAACCTAAAGTTTAGTTACAATTTAAAAAATTAAATATTAATTGGAAAAAATTCAATGAGTAACTATAATCTGTATTAATAACTTACATTATAATTGATATTGGTAAAAAATAAACCTGACTAATTTAAACTAAAATATTATTTGATATTATAACTTAAACAATGATGTTCGATATTAATAAAATAAAGTGTCGATTTTGATACAAAAGTGTTTAAGTAACCCTACGCTGATTGTAATCACTAAATAATAATGATTAACTTTAATTTAAAAGAAACCTTTACTGATATTAATTGTAAAAGCAATGTTGAGTTACATATTGGTGTTGATCGAGTTAACAAATTCAGGGAAGAGTGGACAAATGACGCAAGAAATCCAATCTAAATTCATATTATTTTAAGATTTTTCACAAATTTAAATTCATATATGTACTTTTTTAATTTTAAAATCAATCCATTTAATTTAATTTGGATCAATTTTATATTTGAACTATCTTTTGAATCAATTTTATATTTAAACTATCTTTTGAATCTTGAAAATAAAAAATAAAGGTGTGTGTCCAAGTCAATCTACATTGAGTAAGCCGGATCAAAAGTTGTACAAGTTGCTTAGATAAAAAATCATGCTGAATTGATTTCAATCAAAAGTCTAGTTAGTCATCTTCATTCAAAAATTGAGTCAAGTAGTCCTGAGTTAATGGTTAAGCCAAATCGAATATTGAGTTGATTCGATTTAGGTCAAGGTTAAATCGAGACGATTTGGATCGAAAATTGAGCAGAGTTGATCTAAACTGAAGGTCGAGTCAAATAAACTGAACCTAGATCAACACATATCAAACTAGGTTCAATTCGAGTTAAATTAGTTTGATACATGTCTAATAGCTTAATAAACAAAATTAAATATTCAAAATGTAATTAATACAAACAAATTTAATAAATATAGATTATATATTCAATCTATATTGAATATTTATAAATTCAATTATGTCCACCATTAATATTAATATGAAATAAAATCAAAATGATAATATCTAAATTCAAAATGGATTTAGAGAAAATATAAACAAAATATAAATGAATTTAAGAAATGGTAATGTGAGATTTTTTTCCAAATTCATATTTTTTTAAATGGAATTTAAAATTCTTTAATTTAAAGTGATTAAGCTACTCTATTAATTCATAAATTCAATTACTTTTTAAAACTTTGTTTATATAAGTAACATATTTTATAATAAAGTATTTCATTTTAAAAATAAATTATATTTTAAATTTTTTTTTGTAAAATAATAGATAAATTGAGGAAATATAAAAGTCAAAAGTGAACTTAAATCTTTTAATTTACAACAACTTATACTTATAATATTTAAAGAAAAAATTACTTTCGTATAAATCATTAACTTTTAAAATAGTATCAATTAATATTAAAATAAAAAATTATGTTTAGCATTAATCAAGATAATTATTAATGTTGACAAAAAATTCTTAATTAACATTTGAGAAACTTGGCATTAATGCATATAAATCATAATCTTGAAAATGACAATTAATAAATATTTATAATAGACTTTAACTTGAATTTTTTTTATAAATATATCATTAGGTTTTTTAATATTTTAGATTTGTCAAACTGAGTTTTTATTGAGATTGCTTTTAATAAGTTTGTCTATTGAATAATTATTAGTCAGTAAATCAAAATATTAGAACTATTTAACTTGTAAATTATGCATTTTGGTTAACAAATTATATGTTTGTCCAACAAATTTGTATCATTATGCAGGTCAATTTCATTTAGTAGTGTACACCTGACCTATTTATCTAAGCTTTTAAATTATCTTTACTTGAAACATGTATACTTTTGCTTATCAAACAACTCAAACAAATGAAATAATATTAAACATATTATTCTAAACATATTTCACACATCCAATTCATCACAAATCAATATTACATAACTTGCAATTCATTATCTTATTTAGTGAAGAAAATACAATGATCTCAAATATTTTTCAGAGTTATAATTTTTACAAGATGTTATAACTATTTACACAAATATCATATTTGAGTATATTATTATGATCACAATTAAACAAAAGTTTAATTTGAGCTATTATGAATTATATGCATGTATCTTAAAATCACGTATATCTTAAAATACTAAGCTAACTAAAAAACAAAGTAAAAAATGAATTTACTATGTTTGAAATTTTGATCGATCAAAAGTGTAAATTTCTTTATCATGATTTCATTAATGGTCTTTAATCGGTAAACAAAACTATAAATTCAAAAAATTAAGAAAAGAGAAAAAGTTCTATAAAAAAAATTTAAAAGAATGATCGCTTTTATAAACTAAACTCAATTAACACTAAACTTTTCTATAAATTTTTTTATAAATAAAATAATTGAATGTTATTAAAATGAACATTACTATCAAATTATTTTTTAGGCCTTTAAAAAAAAATTAAGAATAGGAAACTGTTAAACAACCTTTATTCCTTATCTTTGAAATAAATAAATAAATTAAAAGAACTATTATAACCTTCAACTTGCTTGGAGCAGAAAAGCACAGTGAAGAGGAGGAGAAAGAAAATAAAATTTATAGATGGAAAAATATAATCAAATCTGCATGAGCTTACAAATAAACAGGCTTAAGTTGCTATGCAAATCTGCAGTCCAAAGTCATTTGACAATTTCTTTCTCTACCCCTATAACTACAGCCTACACTCCTATATACTTTTGTATTTGATCCAGTGGGATTGCAGTTGGGTTTTTTCCATCACTTGGAAACATTCTCATTCCACACATAACAAAGTTGGATTTTGATTTTATAAGATTCCTAATTTAATTTTGCATTTGTTTGGAAAAATATAGTAGTTTGTTCTCTAAAATAATGCACTAACTTTTAATTTCAAATAAAACACATGTTTTCTTTTTTAACACATTTTTATTATCAATAGTTTTCTTCTGCGTAATTATTACTTTTATATTCAAATAAAGTGCAAAAGATTTTTAAATAATACTTTATCTGTATCTCATATCTTCCTCTAACTGCACTCTCACCTTAATTTTCTCATCTAACCAACAGCTCGTACATCTCACATCTTAAAATCTGGACCACAGAAGAAAAAAAAATCTTTATTTTTTTTTCATTGGCCATTGTTATGTGGAGAGAAAGCTGCAACTTGGTGCATTTCCCATAACAATATTCAGTACTTTTTAGAACATTAATAGTAATAAACAGGGTTAGATAAATTATACAAAAATAAATTATCCTACATGGAGATAATTCTGTGACTTATTTTCATGGAAACTGAAAAGCTTGATAAGAAAAGACAGAGAATTTGAATTTGTGGAAGGAAATGGATGTGGCTTCTCTGCAGAGCTTCAATCCATCGCCACTCCTTTCCTCCTCAAACTCCGTCTCCATCCATCGCCCCGCCGTCATTCTGCCTGGCTTAGGGAACAATTCCGGTGACTACCAGAGCTTGAAGCAAACGCTGAACGACAAGTACGGCGTTTCCGCCGTGGTGGCCAAAGTGTCCAGGCTGGATTGGCTCCGCAACGCCGCCGGTCTGGTGGACCCCAATTACTGGCGTGGCAGTCTTCAACCAAGGCCAGTCCTGGATTGGTATTTGAAGAGAATAGAGGAAGCTGTTGAAGAAGCAAAGGGAACTGCAAATGGATCTGAAAATGTTTCGCTGATCGGACACTCTGCAGGAGGATGGCTTGCTCGCGTGTACATGGAAGAATTTGGAAGTTCCGACGTATCCCTGTTATTGACTCTCGGAACCCCTCATCTTCCACCTCCAAAAGGCGTGCAAGGGGTTATCGATCAAACAAGGGGTCTCCTTCACTATGTTCAAGACAACTGCTCCAAAGCTGTTTACACTCCTCAGCTGAAGTATGTATGTGTAGCAGGAAGGTTCATCAAAGGTTGTCGATTTTTCGGCAATTCAGATACTGAGCTTGCAGTTTCCTCTGTGGACAGTAATCAGACTGTGTCTGAAAGTTCTGTCAGTGGCGGCACCTCTGCACCTAATGCGACGACGTTGCGTGCTCGGTTTGTTGGGCAGGGATACAAGCAAGTTTGTGGGGAAGCAGATGTATGGGGTGATGGTGTTGTGCCGGAAATATCAGCTCATCTGGAGGGTGCGCTTAACATTTTCTTGGATGGAGTTTATCACTCACCTGTTGGTGCAGATGATGCTACCAGACCATGGTATGGTTCGCCGCAGGTGTTGGAACAATGGGTACAACATCTCCTTAACTGACTTCATCCGAGGAATGCCATTCCATTCCTAAATGTCTTTCTTCTATTTCAGACATTTAAGTTCGTTACTGTTTAATCTACCAGGAACACGTTTTCACATTATCTATTGTGTTTATGTATCTGTTGCTTCTTTTCTCCCAGTTTCACCTTATTAACGGTGTGTTTGTTAGAATGGGAATATCTGCAAAACTGAAAGAAATAGAAAAATATGACTGACTTCATAGAGTGAAATTGTTTCGAACAAGATGTGGAGAATACCCTTTTTTGGAAAAAATTTAAGAGATGAGAAGAGTTAAAAAAAAAAAACTAAATGAATGTAATATATGTCAAAATATTTTTTTTTTGAGTAAAGATATTTTAATACGTAATAAAATTTAATATTTAATTGATATTATTTTTAATTATTTTTTAAATACAAGACTTTATTTATTTTTTATTATTTTATTTTTTAATATATTATATAAATTTAAGCTGTGTCAAAATATCATATTTTTATAAAAAATGAGATGTAAAAAATGAGATGATTTTTTGAATTAAGAAAAAATAATTGAAAGTCAATAAGAATAAAACAGATATGTCTAAAATGAGATGAGGTGGGTTGGTTCCTTAATGGACTGAAAAATTCTAACCCATTCCTATAGAGGATAGTTTGATCTGCCAACATTTTCAATTTTTTATTTTAAAAATTTATTATATAATATATATATATATATATTAAAAACACATTATAAATATGATTAAATCTTAATTATTTAATTAATATCTTTAATCAAACAAGTTAATTACTACATTATATAATTATTATGTCATCGTATAATATAATAATAATAGTAAAATTTAATATATATTGTCATCCTTAAAAACAAGAGAAATTCTATAAAATTTTATATATAGAGATACACAAAATAATATCAAATGAAGATTTATTTATAATGTATATTAAGAAATGGTAAGAAAATCCGGTAGAAATAATAAGGATTGGAAAACTTATTTTTTATGTAATTTGTAAAATTATTTTGCTGAGATATTTAATAGAAACAAATAATTTATTAAAATGAATGATTAAAGCATCAAGGATATTTTAGTCAATAAACAAAGTTCTAGTGAAAGGACTTTTAATAGCAAACTGAGGTTGTAATTAATAAATATTTAAAAAATAACAAGACAGTGAGGCCCAATAATAAAACAGTTGACAATATGGACCGTCCACGTGTACATAAAATCCATCACAGTCGTTCATTCAGTCCTTATAAACAGTTTCATCTCAAACCCTAGGGTTTTCGTTCACTGCGAAATCAGCACGGACTCGCATTCTTAGTCTTAGCCGCAGATCTCTGAGGGTTTGCATCTTCTCCTGGTAAGGTACGTGTCTGGAAATCCATTTGCCTCCTTTACGTATTCTGTATATCGATTAACAGAGTCACTGAAAAGCAGAGCAAAATTTTTCTTTTTTATTTTAGTGTAATGGTTTAATCCAAATGGCTGTTTGCATTTTTACTGATTGGGGCTGGGTTTGTATCTTGAAATCTTTATGATTGGGGTTAGGTTTGTTTCTACACCTATTATGTTTTATCTAGACTTTTTATACTTTGTATGAAATTTCAAGTCATGTACAACAATTTGTAGTTTATGTGAAAGTGAACGATCCTTAATTTTGTTTAGCCACATTAAAATTTTGTTGTTTTGTATAGTTTTGAAGATGTATACATCAAGGAAGAAAATCCACAAGGATAAGGATGCCGAGCCAACTGAGTTTGAAGAATCAGTTGGGCAGGTAACACATTAATCGTTATACAATGTTGCTGTTTGATGACACTTATTTCTAATCGTGTTAACTTGTTGTTTTGCAGGCACTGTTTGATTTGGAAAACACCAACCAGGAGCTTAAAAGTGATCTTAAGGATCTATACATTAATTCAGCCATGTAAGCATGCCTATTATATGTCTGTGTTTGTTGGCAAGGTTGATTGGTTTTCCCTCTGACTTGTAAATGCCGTTTAAATATCTGCAGCCAAATTGATGTTTCTGGGAACCGCAAGGCTGTTGTCATTCATGTTCCATACAGATTAAGGAAAGGTTTCCGCAAGATTCATGTTAGACTTGTTAGGGAGCTCGAGAAGAAGTTTAGTGGGAAGGTATATAGCAAAATTTTGCTTTCGCATGATTTTTGGTATTTTAGATTTAGAATACGTTTGGTATCCTTTTTATTCTCTTTACTAAATCATTCTATTCCGTTGATTGTGCAAGAGGAGAATTAATTTTTTAAAATGTGTCTCAGAACTCGTGATGACTAATTGTTTTTGCCATGCTAACGAAATAAGAAAAAAGTTGCTGTCCCACCTTACGAGATTGATTAACCTGTGTTAGAGTTGATCATGTTCTCCTCAGCATTTAATCATCCCTCGGAATTGAGTGCAATTTGGCTAATTTTTTCTGTGTAATAGTCTTAAACATTCCTTTGTGGAATGCTTGTTGTATATCATTTTTTTTTTCTATTTTTGTATCATGTTATTTATATTTTTTTTATTGATCCTCTTTAATTTGATTATAACTTGAAGGATGTTATCTTGGTTGCCACCCGAAGGATATTGAGGCCACCAAAGAAGGGTTCTGCTGTTCAGCGACCACGCAGCCGAACTCTTACTGCTGTTCATGAAGCAATGCTGGAGGATGTTGTATTGCCTGCTGAGATTGTTGGGAAGCGTGTGAGGTTTAGAATTGATGGATCCAAGATCATGAAGGTATAAATAGCTCTTATTGCCACTTCTCCAAGATACTTTGTCTATTGGAATAGAATTGTAAAAGGTTTCTATAAAAGTGTTTTGTTAGTGATGGGATTGAGTACCTATTTTCTAACTTTTATTGTTGCCTGCTAAATTTGTATGATTCAATGATTTTGTAGGTTTTCTTGGACCCGAAGGAGAGAAACAACACTGAGTACAAGTTGGAGACATTTGCTGCAGTGTACAGGAAGCTTTCGGGCAAAGATGTTGTGTTTGATTATCCTGTCTCAGAGGCTTAGTTTTATTAATTGCATATGGAGTATGCTGGTTAAAATTTTGGTTACAATTTGACTTTCGATTTGGGATTTTTCAAAGTACTATTTCTGGTTTCATCGATGTAGTTTTGAGCTTTATTATAATTATAAATCTGAAGTTCATTTGATTCGAAACCTTCAATTATGGTTAATATTTTTCATTCAGTTTATTGGCAGAAAAACAGGATTTAATTTTTGAGAAGGGGATTTGTGGTACGTGGCCGTAATTTCATAAAAATAACCAGTTCTGTGTCAAAATGTTTGCTAAAATGACGTTTTGTCTATTTGAATTGTGTGCAAAATATTATCTTTAATTCGAATTGCATTGGTTGCATTTCTAGTTGTCGAATTCAAGTTTAAAATTTAAGTTTACGTTGAATTAACACTTCCTGATATGATTAAATATTTTTTAGGTACAATTTAGAATTCTTTCGAATTTGTTTGTTAGTAGAATTATGTTATGTTGACGGTAAATGAATGTATTGTTTTGTGCTCCTCTTTGCTATACTTTAGTTCTGTTAGAAAACAACCTCAAAATATACAATGTAAATAACCCACTTGCTTCTTAAAGGTCAAGATAGGAATCCACTGGTCAATCTTTATAAGTAAGATTGAGCTAAAAAAAAAATTTAACATTTTTTAATTTGGATCAAATTATATTTAATTTATTTAATTCAAGAGTTTTAGAAGAAATTCGATTGGAGGTATTTTTATTATAATTATTTGTTGTTCTTAATCTTATATATCTTGATACTTTAGTTTATGTAGTATTAAGATATTGTTATTTAAATAATTTGAATAATTAATTAACTAATTTAATATCGTAAATTTTTATTTTGATTTACACTTTTATAAATACCTAGGTTGAATAAATGCGATTTGATTATATTGCAATATATACATTATATTCATATAGCGAATTAAGTTGATTGCATTAACCGTGGAGTGAATTAGGTTGATGACAACACCTAATGATTAAAATTTGGCAAAACTTCTGGCACTCAAATTTCAGTTAATTTATCTATATATTCAATATTGTTAAATTTCTTCTTGTTAAATTGTGATGCATAGATTATTTTATGAAATACTTATGCATCGTTAATTGTTAGTTAAAACGAGGAATTATTATCTTTTCTTTGTAACCCAATCTATGAATTAGTTTTGGGAAATGGGACCCATACCATCGTTAATTTTTGCACGCTAATAATTTATCAAAATTGGTGCACTATATATATATATATATATATATATATATATATATATATATATTTTAACATTAATAAAATTGATAGATTTATAAGAGTCATTATGTAATAAGAAGAGAGATAAGAATAAAAAATAAATATGGAATAGATATAAATGGAATCACATTTCAGTGGTAATAGAACGTTTCTTGCTGCACTTGCACAAAAAATAAAAAATCCAAAAAGGATTAGAATGGAAGGCATTACTCATAAACTAATGACAAGTGCAGGATAAAGCTACATTGTGAATTATGACAAGATCACAGCACCCAGATACACTGCTCCGCAAAGAAAGATAAAAGATATCAAACCCCTGCAGAAAGAGTTTAGAATTGGTCAAATAAACTAGTGAGTTCAATAACCTTTAGCATAAACAACACAGTAAACTCTCTGTAATAAGATATACTCACCAAATAACACCCCATCCAACACCAGTACAAGGACAAGGGCACACTTCTGCAAATTTTTCTGCATCACTAGAATTTACTCTTCGGGAGATCAGATCATCGTATATGTCTGCAATCTCATATTGAAGGGGTCTTAATATTTCATACAAAAAGTATATGTAACACCAAGCCACCTCAATTCTTTATTTCCAAAAAACATACCGTATACTGAAAACAAGCTATTCATCACTCCTGCATTTCAATGAAAATAAGTTATGTTTTCAATGAAAATGATCAAAGTAACCTTAACCTTCATCTTTAACCTGGATAAGGAATTGGATAGGGATTCTCTTAAGACAAACCCCTTGCCCAAACTAGGCTATAATATCTCAATAGAGACACCAAATAATTTTCAAAAGAAAAGGTTGTTACTGTATTTACCTATGAACAAAATAATGTACCGCAAGATTCGAACTTTGGTTGTCTCTTGCAAAATCCATATCACCCCAAGGAACACTATAAATCCTGAGACATCAATATCCAAACATAAAATATGTTGAAAAAAAGATGATACATTCATTATTTGTAAGTCATAAAACTATAGTATGAAAACACAACTCACCAATACAAAGTCCCCGAAGAGTCCACTGCATGTAGAATTGAAGATCAAGAATAATATAAGGCAGAGATAGCAAAATGGATCAAAATCTCTCTCTATCTCAGAAAATAGTTTCACTTTCACACAATGACACAGAAATGCAAGTATTTTATTACTGAATTTTATAGCAATAATCCAAAATCATAATTCATTTTATCAACAGGTTTGAATCTTCATAGTGATACGGATGCTTGAAACTGTTCAATCTGTTTCTAAATTTTCATATTCTGAATAGACATTGTAGCACGAAAGGAGAAAGATCAAGGTTAAAATTAAGTGGCCAGTGTCCATCACCTACGTTTTTGGCAACGAAGAGAACAATAAGAAGAGCAGCAATAAAACAACCAGCAGCTATTCTGGCAGTAAGAAGTTTTGTCGATGCAAGTATCAATACCATGCCCCAGAAAGATGAACCAATATCTGAATCAACAATACAAGGATAAAAAAACAAATAAGATGAAATGAAACCAGATATTTACAGAAACTAATAGCAATGATGACAGTATTCTACGAAAGTTATAAGCAGGATATACACATTAACTGCTACGCTGTATATGATAAGCAATAAGAACAGAAATGATCACATTTATCAGAATAGATTTGATAATTTAGACTGCTATGTTTATCTGTTGCGTGAGAGCTGTAAATTAAATTAACATGTCAAGGTAAAAAAACTAAAATGTATAAGAAAAAATTGTTGACAATACATCCAGCTGGCAAGATCAACCAATATACGCCTCCACGTGTTTGGGTTGTTCCACCTTCATCTGCATGAACCTGTATTCCTTCTACCTGCAATTAAATGTCGTGTCAAGGGTATATTCTGTACTGAAAGCGATATACTTTTTCTGATTTTCAGAAGCAAAAGAAGATTACACAGGTATAGAATATCCATAATTAGTATTTTTTATGCCAAACACTACAACAAAATGTGAGTATAAGTTATTGCGAAGTGATGGTAATATGGCATACTCATTTGATTAGCAAATAAGGAAAATTGAAAGAGAGGAAGAACCTCGGAACCAGGATATACCTGTCTTAAATCGCTTAAAAAACCAAAGAACTTGTAACCAAAAGATACACTTGGGAAAAATGAAAATAAAAACTAGTTATAGATGAGCTGCAGGAGTAAAAACAACCAGTTAACCTTAACTGACGTAAAATCCTATCTGTGAAATTGATATTTTTGGCACTAAGCAGATGAGTTTAGCCATTCAAACAAACATTTCAGATTTAAGCCACCTTCCATAAATAAGAAGAATTATCCTGCCCTTTTTTGTTTTGTGATTTTCAAGTTAAATGATAGAGTAAAGATTAAGAATACAAGTTCGGCACTGTGTTATAAGCAAAGTGTGGTAACATCAGACGAGGGAAAACAGAAATCTTAAAAACAAGAGATATTTGAGACAGATAGATCAAAATATACACTAAAAATCTGGTCAAATGATAAGCCAAAACAAAAGTTATGTTCTCTTTCAATACTTAATCAACACAGAAATGTTAATCGAACAAACAAAAGCACCAATATTAAGCTCTTACATGACCGCAAGTGAGTTTACAAGCAATTGCATGGCTTGCCTCGTGAAGAAATACGGTAACAAGCTTAAAGGGTCTGAGTAACACTGTTCTCCATAGCTGAAAAATGTAGGAATTACAAAAAAGGTGGGTTTACAACGAAAATATAGGTAACATACTATTATTCAACGCATTTATAACAATACTAACATACCAGGAGTTTTGATACAATTACAAAATCCATCCAATAAATGTAGAATACTTGAGTGAACATTAAATTAATAAAACCACATAAACCATTCAGATTCAGGCATTGCAATAGCTATTAACATGCAGAATTAGGAGAGTTTATCCATAACCGATCTTAATTATGCTTAACTGAAGCAATTTAGGGTAGTAAGGAAAAAGAACATTCTTGGTAAGCTTGAATCGTTGACTTTGGAAATAGCAATTCAAATTTAGAAAGGTAGCACCAGAATATACCCATTTACAAAAAGGCATTTCATTTTGTTTCAAAGCAGCACAATGTCCCAAAAGATCTTACCTAAAAGAAAAAAGTTCCCAACTTGGGTCTTACCAGGAGTGGGGTATGTTTAATGGATCCAATGCAAAAAGTAAAAGAAAGGTGGCAGAGGAGAAGGGTACATACCGCAAGTATAACGACAGTGCAGACACCGACAGTGACCAGAAACACCACCTGTTCGTGGTTGCAGCAGTTGTTGAGCTCCCAGTTCGGTTTCATCAAGTAAAATTGCAAGAAAGAAAGAATGAATGAATAAATGAAAGTTGATTCTTATACTTCTTGGGATCTGCAAAAGGGTAATGCAGTCATAAAAGAGATGATTGATTTGTTTGCTTCAATCTTCCCAATGAAGTTGGTGACAGCTGAATGAGGCTGGATTTGGATCAAAATTAGAAATTTTTAACACTCTGAATCAACAACGTTGCTCTTCTTCTCTGCTCAAGTATGGGTGGATAGCAGAGATAGCTAGCAGTGTACAATAGACTCTGTCAAACCTTTTGTGTCAGACTTCTTTCATTTTTTTCAGCACAAGTTCACTTTTCTTTCTTAAATAGATCAACATTTCTTATTGTTTTTAGCTAGCACTTATATAACACATATTCAAATTTTTAATTTAATAAAAATAATTGATTATATCTAATTATATTTTATGAGAATAATGGTTATACTTGGTTATTTTTCATAATTAAAAATATATGTTTGCATTATAATATATGCATATATATATATATATATGTGTACGTGTGTGTACCGTATTAATTAATTAATTTGTTATTAGTATTGAATATTAAAAATAAAAACTTTAATTTGAGCAAGTTTCAACGGGTTGATAATGTTGACTGGTCAATGGACTATAATTGTTTTATAAACTTTTAAGTTTATAATTAATACTGTTGTTATTATATACTTAAAATACTTATTTAATAATTTGATGATTTAATTATAAAATAAAATTTCAAATAAGCAAATTGCAAACCTATATTTATTATTGACACCATATTTTCCCTAGAGTAAATAAGTTGCCATCGACTTGTACTGCTGTGATATAATATATTTTTCAGTTTAAAAATAAGGACATTTTTATTTTATTTAGGAAACAGATTGCAATTTAATATTTATTTGTATTTATTTAAAAATTTATGGTTTGTTCAGATTTCATTTTTAATTACAATTCGAATATGTTTGCAATGACTTTTACCAAAAAAAAAAATTAAATGAAATATTTATAATAAAAAAAATAAAAAAACAACGTATTTTGCGCATACTATCACATGGAATTTTGATCTTAACTAAAAGGAGTCATAATATTTTGATAACCTTATATTATAATAATAGTAATATAATGATATGATATTTTTAAAAAATTTCTTATCGATTTATATATTCATTTTTTTCATAATTACTCGTCAATTGTAAATGAAATAACGGTTGTAAAAATATTTTTATTAAAGTAAAAATAATATAAAAAATTTCTTGATGATAAAATTACACTTATAATAATATGTTAAAAAATAAAAATAAAATTATAATAAAAGTCATCAAAACAGTATTTTACGTTATAAAAATATTAAACTGTAAAATAATTCATTTTTATTCGAATTAGCAATTAAAAGACTCAAAACAAAAATAAATGAGTAATATTGAAAACCAAAGCAGTAAATATCTAAACCGTGCTATTTATGGGTAATATATGTGTAGAGTGAAGAAAGGAAAACACTGCAATTAACGGATGTAAAAACGCGTTATGAAACTTAATGAATATGATGAAGGGAAACTTCAAAGAAATAACACGAATTACGCGTAATTTATAACCAGTAACATAGTTTTGATGATAATAATTCCCATATAAATTACCCGTGATGATCACATTGTTGCTTCGTCTTCAGATCCTTGAATCTCACTGAGAGTTTTGACAGAATCTCAGTACTTTTTTTCCTGTCACATCAGATATAGTACTGGTTTTTTCTTGTTTGACAAGAGTCTTTTGAGCATGGTCAAACCCTACACGTCCTCCATGACATGCAAGAAGAGGTGGAGAATGGCTTTGAATGCCATCTCTTTCGTTCTTCATGTCTCCAACAAAGCTTTCAAATTTCAAACTCCAAGGCTCTTGCGCTCATTCTCGTATCTGGCCATTGATGTTGAACAAGACCACGAGCATACCCCACATGAGAAACCCTTCGACGTTGATCCCGATCTTCTCAGTCACATGGTAAGGGACAAGACGCTCGAGTCTCTCACCCAGTTTGGAGGCGTCAAGGAACTCGCTTCACTTCTTGAAACCGATGTAAAGGGTGGCGTAAGCGACAGCAAGGATGATCTTGATCACCGAAGACGTGTCTTCGGTGTCAACATGTTCACCAAACCTCCATCTAAAGGTTTTTTTTCTTTTGTTCTTGAATCTTTTAAGGACACCACTATTATCATCCTTTTGGCTTGTGCTCTGCTTTCTCTTGGCTTTGGGATCAAGCAGCATGGATGGAAGGAGGGCTGGTACGATGGAGGAAGCATCATATTGGCGGTTATTCTCGTCATTGTTGTCTCTTCCGTGAGCAACTTCAATCAATCTAGACAGTTCCAGAAGCTTTCTGCGAAGAGTGAGAACATTGGAGTCGAAGTAGTACGAGGTGGTCGACGCCGAAGCGTGTCAATCTTTGATGTGGTGGTTGGTGACATTGCGTACCTGAAGATCGGTGATCAGGTTCCAGCTGATGGAGTGCTTTTGGAAGGGTATTCGTTGAAGGTGGACGAATCTAGCATGACGGGGGAGAGTGATCACGTTCACGTGAACGCTGACACAAACCCTTTCTTGTTATCTGGCACAAAGATCAGTGATGGTTTTGCATACATGCTTGTCACTTCTGTGGGCGTGAACACTGCCTGGGGTGAAATGATGGGTTCGATAGCGAGAGAGGTTAATGAGGAGACACCTTTGCAAGTGCGTCTTAATAAATTGACTTCTGCTATAGGCAAGGTTGGGCTGTTGGTGGCTGCGCTTGTTTTGGTGGTATCTATGATACGTTACTTCACAGGAAGTACCAGAGATGATTTTGGTAACCGAGAATTCGTTGGGAGGAAGACAAAGTTTGATGATGTTATGAATGCGGTTGTGGGGATTGTTGCTGCGGCTGTGACAATTGTGGTGGTGGCTATTCCAGAAGGGTTGCCTCTGGCTGTTACTTTGACTTTGGCTTATTCCATGAAGAAAATGATGCGGGATAATGCTATGGTTAGGAGAATCTCTGCTTGTGAGACAATGGGGTCAGCAACAACAATCTGCACTGATAAAACTGGTACTCTTACGATGAATGAGATGCAGGTGACCGAGGTTTGGGTGGGAAAAGAGGAAATAGCAGAAGGTGCGTATTTGGCACCGAGTTTAGTACAATTATTGAAAGAAGGAATTGGGTTGAATACCGCAGGAAGTGTTTACCAGACCCAACAAACGTCTCCGCCCGAAATTTCAGGTAGTCCAACTGAGAAAGCATTGCTTTCTTGGGCTGTTGTGGATTTGGGGATGGACATTGATGCTGTGAAGCAGCATTGTGAAATCATTCATGTGGAGACGTTTAACTCTGAGAAAAAGAGAAGTGGGATTTTGATGAGGGAGAAGAGAGAGAGCAACAGGATCGTTACACATTGGAAGGGTGCTGCTGAGATGATATTGGCTATGTGTTCAAGTTATTATGGCCGGTCAGGGGAAATCATGATCTTTAATGATGAAGAAAGGGTTCAGATTGAGAACATTGTGAAGGGCATGGCTACCAAAAGTTTGCGATGCATTGCCTTTGCCCAAAAGAGCTCCAACGGGCAGGTCTGTGAAAAGCTTGAAGAGACAGAACTAACACTGTTGGGAATACTTGGATTGAAAGACCCTTGTAGGCCAGGAGTTGAAGCAGCAGTTGAATCATGTAGGAATGCTGGAGTGAAGATCAAGATGATCACCGGAGATAATGTGCACACAGCGAAGGCCATAGCCTCTGAATGCGGGATTCTTGATCCCAGTGAAGAATTGGATGAAGATGCTGTGGTTGAAGGGTTTCAATTCAGAAATTACTCGCATGAGGAAAGAATGGATAAGATTGACAGAATCAGGGTCATGGCCAGATCATCTCCATTTGACAAGCTTCTGATGGTTCAATGTTTAAAGCAGAAGGGTAATGTGGTGGCAGTCACAGGTGATGGCACAAATGACGCACCTGCTCTAAAAGAAGCAGATATTGGACTTTCCATGGGAATAGAAGGCACTGAAGTGGCAAAGGAGAGCTCAGATATTGTTATCCTTGACGACAATTTCTCTTCTGTGGTTACAGTAATCAGATGGGGAAGATGTGTGTACAAAAACATTCAGAAGTTCATTCAGTTTCAGCTCACAGTTAATGTTGCTGCACTGGTCATAAACTTTGTAGCTGCAGTTTCTTCTGGTAAGGTGCCTCTTACAGCAGTCCAGCTTTTGTGGGTAAACCTGATAATGGATACCCTTGGAGCTTTGGCTTTAGCCACCGAGGAACCTACTAATGATCTCATGAAGATGCCACCTGTAGGTAGAGTTGAGCCACTGATAACTAGAGTTATGTGGAGGAACCTGATTTCACAGGCATTGTACCAGGTTATGGTGTTGCTGGTTTTAGAATTCAGAGGAAGATCAATCTTTGATGTTACTGAGAAGGTGAAGAACACCGTTATCTTCAATTCTTTTGTCCTCTGCCAAGTGTTCAATGAGTTCAATGCAAGGGAACTGGAGAAGAAGAACATATTTAAGGGACTTGGTAAGAATAGGTTGTTCATTGTAATTGTGAGCCTAACTGTTGTTCTTCAGCTAGTGATGGTTGAGTTTCTGAAAAAGTTTGCCAATACTGAGAGATTGACTTGGGAGCAATGGGGTGTTTGTGTTAGCATTGGAGCTTTGTCTTGGCCAATTGGTGTGCTGGTGAAGTGTATCCCAGTTGTTCGCAAGAAGTAGTAGGCCAAGCCAGTACGTTATTTTTTATTTCATATACATATTTTTTCCTTTTGCAGTGCTATTTTATAGTCTTTTTTTACTTCTTTATTTTGTATACAGTGATCTAAAAATTAAAGGGCCTACCTGTGGAAAAATTATAGCATTGTCATTCATGCAAGTGGATTTTGCTATTATTGGATTTGGATTAACGAAACGCATTAATTTCATCCTAAACTTATCTTTATTAGTTTGTTTTATAATATTTCAGAATGTTTACTCAAATGAGTAGTTCACAAATGATGATAGAGGTTGACTGTTCTTTCAAAGACGGATAGGAATGAGGTAACTTAGAAAGGGCATGACTGTTGAAGAGTTTTTACATTTTGTAAAAAGTAACTTGTAAAGCAGGTCAAAATTTAAGCCACAAATATTTACAGTGGAAGTTAGAAAAAGGAAAATATTATCTGAAACACCTAAATTTTTTAATTTATTTTGATACTGTTCTTATTTATTTTTTATTTTCCTTTTTAAAAAAAAAATACAAAATTTTACGTTTTCTAGACCATTTTATCCTTGTACCATATGAAATGAAGATAAAAGTATCTCATGCTACCATTTCTCATCAAAAAAATGTGAGATCTAACAAATAATTTTTCTTTTGATATTTTCTCCTCATCTTTTCTTCATTCCTTCATGTTATCTATTCATGTTTTATTTATGAGAAATAATATTTTATATACACTCTTTTTTATATTTATTTAATATTATCTCCTTTTTTTTAAGCTTTTATTCTTTTTTTTTGGTTATTTTCTCTTTATCTTTTCTTCATTTCCTTCCTCTTACTTACTAGTATTCATATTTTATTTATGAGAAATAATATTTTATATACATAATTTTTTTATATAACTCGATGAAATAGGAATCTAAATAATATTTTATATACATAATTTTTATATTTATTTAATATTATCTCTTTTTTTTTCAAGTTTTTACTCTCTTCTTAAGAATTATAAAAGTTTATTATTTTATGATATTTTATCTTTATTAAATATGTCTAAATGCATAATATTTTAGATTTAAAAAAGTGAATAAATAAATATATAATTTTTATTTAAATATATGTTATAATGAAATATATATATATGGAAAGAAATTTTTAATTGAATAAAACAAAATTCTTTTATAATATTGCATAAATTTCATATTAATAATTAGTAACTTACTTTGTTACTTATTTTTTTTAGTGTTGGTATGCTCTGTTTTATTATAATAATTATTAGTAAAAATATAGAATTTAAATTTACATTATTCTAGAAAAAATTTCTTATGAAACTAATAATATATGTAATAATTACTTATTTATTTTATATTTATTAATAATTAAGCGTATTTTGTGTTTTTTAATAAAAAAATAGAATTTAAATCGGATATGATTATTTTATAGAAAAGTGAAATATCAAATGATGATTAATAGTGACATGCTTTAGATCAAGCATTTTATGAATATTCTAAAAAATAACCTTCAAATGATTAGCTACATGCTTTAAATCAAGCATTTTATGAATATTCTAAAAAATAACCTTCAAATGATTAGCTACATGCTTTAAATCAAGCATTTTATGAATAGTTGCGGGTTTAGCATCTAAAAAACCATTAGAAAAAGCAAATATTGATGAAGAATAAATATAATACATACTTTCTAATTCTATAATCCTGTAACCTCAACCGCTTCCAGAAATAATTCCTTTTGTCCATATGCTTGCTATGTACTCAGTTATGAGGTCACTTAGCCTAATGTCAGGAATAGGTTTGTGCCAATAGTTCATGCTCCCATCTTATAAGCCTCAAATTGAGAAGTTTCCCTGTAGACATTAGTGCACATATAAAAAGTTTAAGTTTAAGTGGTTATTGCAAAATTTTTAAATTATTTATCAATTACAAAAGGTAAAAAAGAAAATACTTACTTACGGAATATTAATATTGTTTTTAAGTTATTATCATCCATTAAAGTTTAAAATTTAATATTTTGTCCATGTTAGAAATGACAGAGAATATAATGCAGAGTTTCTAATTTTAAAATATTTGGAAGAAACCAAACATTTTATTCATTCACGTTCGTGGATATACTTAATATAACTAATTGATTTGATTATGAAATTTTAATAAAGAAAATAGCAAAACAGTGAAAAAATTGTTAATTGCTAACTTTAAAACGAGGTTGGTGCGAGGTCGTCAAATCAAACAAACTAACAAAAAAAACAACAGAATAATAACTAAAATTACCATTTTTGTCCTCGCGAGAAACCAAAATAACATGACATCCGCTGATCTGCTATTGTGTTCCGAAGCCGCCATTGGCGACGACTCGGCGAAGCTAAACTGAGAGTTGAACTGCATCCGCAGTAAAACGCATAGCACAGAAACAATATATTCAATTCTTATTCTGCGGAAGGAAAAGGGAGATGTTGTCTTCGGAGACCATCAATATCGCAGCAAGTACGCAGAAACTCGATGTTGACAATCGACTTGCTCTGCGATTCTACTACAGAATCGCCGATAATATCCTCAAACAGGTATTTCTCCTTTACACCGGGTATGATGTGAACACCACCGAATTTGTTAACATTTTATTTGCTTTTGTAAGAATATACGGGAGGAGGACGAGGCAGATAGGGTTCACTGATATATTGCAATTCATTTTTGAATTTTCATTTATGATATATTATTACATTTAAATTTATAAGAATGTTAGGTTATATTCTTGACACTCAACATCATGTTTTTGCAGTTATTTATTTATAGAAAGTGATGTGGCCACAAATCGTAGAGCCCAAATTAGAGGAGAGGGGTTTCATAGTAGAAGCTCATTGTTATTATTGATTTAATTGACTGAAAATATTTTTTATACAAGAGATTCAACTTGCATTAATAAGATAGAGAGTGATAGGGGAAGATAGAAAGTTACAAGAGAAGCATAGAACTAATAGATTTAAGCCTACATTCTTCCTAGTCGGTGCCTAAGTTACAACTAACTATCCAATATGCATTGTGATGTTACATGTGTGCATAGCTAAGCTGATAAACTGTTTGTTGGAGAAGCTAACATACCCCAGTGCTCAAAGGCTCATTTTTGAACGAAGATAACTGAGAGTATCACTATACACTATCTCCCCCTTCATATTATTGTTTTCGGATTCAAACCTAGCACCAACTGCTCACAAACAAAGGACAACTATAATGTTGTGCAAGTGCTCCCCTTTGCATAAAAATGACAATTGAAAATATTTGTATTTACCCTTTTTTATACATTTTTTTAATATAGAAGTGTTAGATAGTAAGTTAAGATCTTAATTAAGAGTGACATGAAAAATTGCATGTATGGATTTCACTATTCAACTATTATGCTATTATGTTCGATTTTTACTTCCAGTCATGTCGAGTCATATATACAGCATTGCAACTAATAATTTCAGTGTTTGACTATACATATTTTTTCTTTTAATGCTAATTGCTTGTACTGACATTTTAGATTTTATTCTCCCCTTCCGAATTAATTGTTTTGCTTTAATACCTTTCAATATCTGGGAATAATAATGTGGTACTGTTTTTATTTTTAGGATAATTTTTTCAATACTTGCTTTGCATGACCTCTCAGCTCTTTTGTTTTGATATTGCAGGCTGATATCTTTCGTGCAGAGAACAATATCGTCGATCTATATGTCATGCTCCTAAGATTTTCTAGGTAATATTGATGCCCCCGGTATATTATTTGACTCATAAGTGACTTCTACTGTCTTTTGAGATCATTTGGTTTAGAGTAGTTGACTTCTATTTTTTTATATTTGTCATCAAACTGAGTTGAGGTTTTTGCCCTTGGTTGGTGTTAGTTTGGTCTCTGAGACGATACCACGTCACCGAGATTATAGATCATCTCCACAAATCAAGAAAGAAATTTTGAGAAAGGTTGGCTTTCATCTTGTCTTCGATCTATAAAGTGTTGCACATTCTTGGATGTAATTTAATTTTGAGGTTCTTGTTATAGAAATTGTTAAATTCATTGAATGAGCTGGAGAAATTGAAACCAAAGGTGCAACAGAAGATCAATGAGTTTAATAACAGCAGGCGAGCATACCACCATCACAATGGGCTGAAAAATTGTTATTCAAATAATTTGATGGTTTCTCCAGTGAAAAAGCAATCTTTGGCTAGTTATGGTCGAACAAAGGTATAATTTTCCTGAAATTTTTTTCATTCTTTTGCCTGTGAATTTGCTTTGAAGGTTGTAGCTTATCAATGGCAATCATTCCTCACAATTATATCTATTCTTTTGGGTGAATGCTTTTTAGCTATTTGTATGCTCTCCAACTCCCCTTTCAAAGACTTTTCTGTATCCATGTGCTTTGTATGTGACCAGGCAATCGTGCCAACTACAGGAGAGTTTGTTTATCAAGGATCAAGGGGCCAGCAGTTTTCTAGTGTAAGGCCTGTGGAAGAAAATATGAGAAGACTGTAAGTTTTGAACATTTGGACTTTTCCTACGTATATGTTTTGCCTTCTGACGGTGATCAGCGCTGCATAAAATTATTCCCACTTTCTCTGCACGCATGAAGTTGTGTGGGAGTTTTATAATCTGTTTAGTTACTGCAATTGTCATACTATACTTTGCATATAAAAGTGGATAGTGCTAGATGATTTTGTTTTGTTTGACAACCAACCCTGTGATTATGCTTGCTTTCTACAGATCTCTAAATCTCCTACGTCCAAAGGAGGAAACTCTCTCCAGACATTCTATTCTAGGTCCCAATGGACTGAAAGGACAGTGGCGACCACCTGCAAGTGATCAAGGGGTATGCTTAGAATTTAGTTGTTTTCCAGTTCTGTTCAAAGATCATTCTGAATGTTCCATCTGGATGTAGGTCAGGTATCCAACCATCATAGATTTGTCTCCGGTTGAAATTCCAAGGTTATGGCCTATTTTAAGTTTCTGCAATTTTTTTTTTATGTTGTTGGTCTTTCTAAATAATGGTACTTTATTTAGATAATTTATTCAAAAAAGGGGTTTGATTTGATGATTGGTGAAATGCTTCTCAAGTTACCATCCTTGATGTCCCTTGAGTTAGTTCAGTTGTTCAAGCAATGGGACATCACCCTTTTTCCTGTTCCCATATCCCCTCCCTCTTGATCTTGTAAGGCCTACTTTGAGCCCCACTTTGGATCATAAGAGAAATGTTTTTGCCCATGATGCACCTTGAGCTTGTTTATCTATTTACTTTTTATATAAACTAAATCCATCCTGTTGGATTGTCTTCCTGAACAAACAGCCTTCAACAACCCTTGGAAGATGGATCTCTGAGTGAAAAAGATAATACCGTTTCAGAACAACAAAGATCAGATGTAGAATCATTTCTTACCCTGAGTGACAACTTCCAGGAAAAGCTTGCTGATGAAGCTCCTTCTCTTATCTCTTTTGAAGCAACAGAAATCCCTACTCAAATAGAAGTTATCAGACAGCCTTCTCCTCCACCTGTACTTGCTGAAGTACAGGATTTGATTCCAGCAGTGTCACCTCATGTTATTGAGGAAGGATGTATGAAAGAAATTCCATCATCAGATAGTATTGTTCGTGCTGAGTCTCCTCTACAACTACACATTGTAAGAACTAATAACATTCTTTGATGCTTTCTTCTTGTTTTCTAATTTAATTGTGATATGGAAGGTACATATTGTATAATTATGCTACTACTAACTATCTTCCTGTAGTTATGCTATTCTTACGACTTTTTATCTCATGATTGGGATGTTTTCGTCCATTATTGACTACAAAATCCTCAGGATATATTATACATCATAAGAGATATCATCTTATTAAAGAGAAGATCTTGTTGGGAGAATCACTACTAGCTTTGTCAATTCAAATGATTATCTGGTGAATGTTTACCTAGTCATTGAAAAGTCAATTAGCCAGTTTTATGAGTAGCAATCTTCATACCTAGGATTATATTCTTCAACATAAAGGGGAGTGTTAGAAAAATGTTATTATAATAATATTGTAAATAGGGTGGATTACATGTTACGTAATTTTGTTGAGAGAAACTATATGTTCTTGTATCTATAACCCTTAATTTAAATATATGCTTTGATGTAATTTAACACAGAATTCAGCACATGCCATTTTCTCTCTCAACACTTTTTTGGGTACATTTCTGGGGAGGAATAACTATTCTCAGTTGTAGTATATTCCCTATTTTCCTGACAATTGTTTCTATATGCAGTCAACTTCTATGATGAAGAGTTTTATGGAGCTTGCCAAATCAAATACTGACAAAAATTTAGAGACTTGTGGCATTCTTGCAGGTTTGCTTGTAAGTGATTTCACATATTTTTTGGAACTTGAAGCAACAAGCAAGGACAGATCCAAGATTAGCTTGGCACCTATCAACTCCATATTATTTTCCATTTGTATTAAATGCTGTTCATCTGAGAAATTAAATTAACCTGTTGTTGGATTCCTAGCAACCAAAAATAAACTTAAACTTGTGTTATAATTTTGTGTTGAGTCCATAGCAACAACAATTTGTGGACCTTGTCTTTAGTCATGCGTGTTTGGGCATCCACACTACACAAATTTTTTTTCTATGCTAGGTTTTTGTAAAATTTTCACCCATGTGGTTGGGTTTTAACTTTGGATCTATCTGCCAGCTGAAATTGTGAGATATTGATTAATATTTTGCTAATACAACTGATCTGCAGAAAAACAGGAAATTTTATATTACAGCTCTAATAATCCCAAAGCAGGAGGCAACAGCTAGTTCTGTAAGAAATATTCATCTCAAGCCTTTTGAGTAATATCTTTTTACAATTATTTGTTTTAAATTTGTTACATTTGGAGCAGTGCCAAGCTACAAATGAAGAGGAGATATTTGAAGTACAGGATAAGCAATCTCTTTTCCCCCTAGGATGGATCCACGTGAGTTCAGTTTTCTATACATATTGATCGCTTAACTTAATTTGCTTCTTTTCCCATGTTGCAAACACTGATATATAATTTTGCATTGCCAGACACATCCCACACAATCTTGTTTCATGTCATCAATTGATGTACATACCCATTACTCGTATCAGGTGAGTTCAAGAGAGCTTTCTTAAATTTTAGTTGAGAAATGTTTGCCTTAGTCTTCGAAATATATTTCTGCTTTTTGCAAATGAGGAAATGGTTTATACGCTACCCAGACTAAATTTCCTGTAGAAATTGATACATGAAGACTTGCAACTACTCATTCTAGATTCAGTTTTACATTATCTAACATATATTTGACTGTAAACCTATATTATTTCATATACAGTGTATAATTTACAATATACCTGACAAATCTGTTTCTAGCGAATCTTGCTTTGATATCGATCTCAGAGAAATTTGGTGATTTTGCTAAAATTTATTCTAAAAATGTTTTCTGTTAAACACGGAACTATTTGTAGTGCTCCAGAGGCCTGTGTCTCTCACACATATTTGTTGTGCTTTCAATTACTAATCAAGCTGAGTACATTTTATTTTTGTGTGTTTTCTTTATATTCTTTCTTTGCATCTTATGCAAATCCTTGTCTCTATAGATTATGCTGCCAGAAGCTGTTGCAATAGTCATGGCACCAACAGACAGTTCAAGGTAACATCGTGTCTCAAAATGTCTGTCTTCATGTGGGAAAAGGGCAAGGAAGGAATCCAATTAAAAATTTTGAGACGAATTTAATATATAACTACCAAGCATAACACTGCCTAGTTAAGAGTAATCCTATTTGTACTAGGAAGTTATCTTTTTACTTATAATAACTGCATGACTTGGCTTCAAATCCTAGTATCTCTCATTGTTAAGTGATCGGCCCAAAGTTTCAAAGATGTTATGTACTTGATGATTCTTCTTGGTTTCCTTTCAGAAGACTTAAAGTCATACAATCCACCCTACTATCCTCGTTGGTCAAACCACCTTAATTGATTTTCTGTCATATTTTCCTCCATTGATGTTACACCAATCTCTTGATGTCCACAATCAATTTGTATAAGTATAAAGTCTCGTGTAATCAGGCATCCGTTTTAACATCCTCATTTCTTCTACTCCTGCATTTTTCTTGTCCATCATTCACTATCATAGGCTTTGAATTTGGTAGGTACGTTGTGATGATAAATAATTCTTAAAGCCATTTTCCACTTTAGCTGTCAAGAAAAATATATAAAAAGATAAAAATTTAACAATAATACGATGGTTTCCCTCTTGGCTGTGCTTCTTCTACGTCAGCTGTTTATTATTCTTGCCCAACTATAAGGAATAAGTTGGAATCTTTTCAGATTTACATAAGAAAGGTACTGAATTTCGGTGCCCGAAAGATTGTCTATTTTGAAATGACTCTTATCTGTTTACATGTACAGAAGCCATGGCATTTTTCGGTTAACAACCCCAGGTGGAATGTCGGTCATAAGACAATGCCAGCAACGTGGCTTTCATTCACACAATCAGCCTCCTGATGGTGGTCCCATTTACGATACTTGCACAGATGTTTACATGAACCCAGATTTAAAATTTGATGTCATTGATCTTCGATGACAAAGAGTATGTTTTTCTTGATGGCTGAACTACAATAGTCATCTAATTGTTCATATTACCATAACTTCACATGATAAGAACACCAGCCGTGGACATTATAATGCATTCATGCTGCATGTGCCTGTAAAAAGATTGGAACTATTCACCAATGGATGCCTGCACGGTCATTATTTTGTTATATCTTGCATTTAGGATATTTGTGACTGTTACCCTCTCATACTGTATTATATCGGCATCAATCAAATGTACCTAATATAGGGGTGAATCAACTATAAATCCTCAGCTTCCAAGTGTTGAGTCTGTTTGTGTGTAGTACGTATGACTATTTAGCAATATCAGATATTAAACTTATTTTTTCATATTAAATCATCTTAACTGAAAATCAACTATACTGAATAAGTTTTCAACACTCCCCTAGTAATTAGAAGATTTTATCTTTCGTTTGTGTAGACCAAAATTATTCGATAACTAATTGGAATAGATCAAAATTAATATGCTATCTACATTTCCAAATTTTCTTAACAAATTTAATCTTTTCATTACTATTTTATTGTTGTATAATTTTGACAATATGACCCCAAATCAAGGTCATGTAAAGTTCCAATTCAATGAATAAATCGATAGGTTTTCAAATTTTGATAGAATAATAATTGACGAAATTTACAAAAAATCTGAAATTCCTTTTTGTTTTAAAAATTGATCCAAAATTATTTTGAAATTAATTTAAAATCAATTTTGCTCCGTTTTACTATCTGGGAATGTTTTTAGAGAAGGTTGTCTTCTTCTCTTATGCAGCAGCTTCATCTAACTGCAATTTCCAAACTTGTTGAAAGAATGTGATAACAAGGAGACGGTGTATTCCAATAATTTGGTACGTTTTTCTTGGATCACTGTTTCCATTTTCGAAATGGAGAATTGGATGACCTATATTTCTTTTACTTTTAGAAACAACATTTTGAAATAAATTTTAAACCTTCCTGAAAATATTATTTAATTTCCTGAAAATTTGGGATTCAGAAATTATGTTTTTCACAATTAGTTTGTCTTTTCAAAGATAAATATCAAATGAGTATAACTTTTTTTTTTCGGATCAAAGTATAGTTACTCTTTTCAAAATTTTTCATAGTGATAGATTTGATTTTGATATGAATTGGGTATTGTACAAACGAGTCTAAATTATTAAAAATTACTATTCTATTCTTATCTAATAATTTAAGGTGGTAACAAATTATTAATTTTAATATAAGTAACATATTATTTATAAGTTATTTAAATAATTTAATATTTTATCTCAATATATTTGTTTAGATATTTTTTCATAATATATATAATTTGTTTATGTTTCATAGAATATAATTTTTAACATAAATTTGATGTAATCTTTTATACTTTGTTTTTTTATAATAATTTTTTATATAATGATTAATGATTGATAAGCTTTGAAACACTGCAATAAAAATGTCAAAATTCATAAAAATAACAGTAATCTTGTTTAAAAGTTTCTATGACTTGAGTATCTTTTTACTTCTTCCTCTTCCATCCTATGCCACCAGTTCCAATCAATACATTGTAAAATCTCAAATTGAAAAATTATTCATGATTAAAAAAACATTGATTTATTTATTTTTATGATAATTAAAGTTGACTAATAAGCTGAAACGTACTAGTTTGGGATTGTTTTATCTTCTTGACAGATGAAGAGGCAGCATCAGCAGGAAATATATATAATTGGTGCTGTGATGATATTTTACTTTCTGTTTGGTCCACTCAAGCATTCACGCCATTTATTAATCAAATGAAGACCAGTCACACTCTCATATATATGTGTACAGAAATTGTTAACATTTGTTGGGATGAACAAAGTGTACGTCATTTATGATTTTTGTTACATCTTTTCCTGTCCCAAACAATGGCTTCTGTTATGACTAATTTAGGGTTCATAGATGCTCTGTCTGCTCCTTCAAACAGTGTTGGTAAGTGGGTCCCATGCTGTGCCAACCCCAGCATTCTGCAAACAAGGACTCTCAAATTACTCACATGCCATCTTTCACTAAAATGGAACATCATTCATTTCTATCCTCCATTCTCAAAACTTTATTTATCTTTTCTTTTATAATATATAAATAATCAAACAATATTGTTTCTAATCTTTACTTTTTTAAAAAAAGAATTTCTTTATCTTCAAGAGTAAATTTTGTGGTATTAACATTTAATGGGAGTCTTTATTATGAAAATGATGAGTAAAATTGTGATTTTGATCAGAGATGAACACCGAAGGACATTAGAAGGAAGGATTGAATATTTCTATTTGCAACCATGGTGGTGTCATACAAGTAATGTTGGGTAGTAAAGAAAGATTGAGTCAGTATCATTCATTAATTTGACTAAGTTTTTATAGCAGATATGGTTGCGTAAGTAAAGTTACAATACGTAACAATTTCTTTAGAATACGAATCATTCATATTTTAACAAGTCTTTATGTTTTGAAAACATTTTCTGGTGAAAAGAAGGAAGTGGTAAATGAAATAAATAAATAATAAAAGAAAGAAAGAAGAAGGGTAGTGTACTTGATTGAATTAAAAGAAAAAAGAAAATGGAAAGTGTAACTATTTAAATGCATCCATAATATTGAAATGTTGCTAAGAAAAACAAATTGTGATACAGAGGCTTCTAAGTCAGTGGTTGGGGGAAGATTCTTTCTTCATAATTAAAAAATTAAGAAAACGTATTTAGTATACATTTCAAAGTATGGGGTGATTAACCCATAAAGACTGCAGTATGGTCCATCCACGTGTAATTTGATAATTGAAATCAGTATTAAGAAATGATCCTCAGACACAAGAAGAAGAGATAATTACAGAGCTAGAGCAAACCTAATTTATAAATGTTAATTTGAGACTGGTTCATCATCCAGATGATTTTCTTAAAACATATAAAATAAACTGTGATTGTTTACACTTTATGTTATAGAAGAGACAATGTTCCTCCCACCTTATTAAAATTATATATATATAAAGATGACGGTGGAAAAGAATATGGGAGTTGATCAATGGTTTGAGATAAGAACAAGCAAAGTCTACATCTTATGCTGGCTGCCTATTTTGCAGACCAAAACTCCAAACATTATTCCTTCATTTCAGCAGAATTAGATCTTGGTTTCAGCCACATACCTTTAACCTTCACACACAACATTTTCTCCTTTTTTAAGTCATTTTCTCTGTCATCCTCTTTTGTTTCTATTAACCACAATCATAGACAAAAAAAATCCCTTGTAAGAGAAGAGCATTGAATCTCCTTTGATCTTCCAATTTTCACACAATATCTCTATCCCTTGAAAACAAAATGCTTCCTTTTGTACACTGTATCTGGATGCCTTCTGTTTCCTTCTACTTCTCATATTTTCAAATTCTACCCCTTTAAATCTCTTTCCCCTTGTTTCGCTTTTTAATTTGAATTCTTTTCCTCACTTTTCTCTCCTAACTCACATCCAACCTTAAAAAGTCCACCTTGTTTGGCTTTCGTTTTTGTTCTGTTTCACACTTCAACTTTGGTGGCAACAAAGAACAGCGTGATTATGTGTTCTGAAATAGTTCCCCCTCGTTTCTCTTTTTCCCATGATGTCTCTGAGCAACCAAAGAAACAAGATGCGTCACGCAAAGACACTATGCTTCTCGGGTCAAATCATGACTTTGAGTTCAGCACCGGGAGAAGAAGCCTCGAGTTTGAATCATCTTCTGCCGACGAACTTTTCTCTAATGGGGTGATGCTTCCCGTTCAGATGCAACAGAAGAGAAACACAACTCGGAAACACACCCTCTATGGGGAAGCTCCGTACACGAGACTTCCTCCACTTCCATGTTCCCCTATTATGAAGAAAGATAGCATTAGAGAAGTTGTCAATGAGAATGGTGGTTGTTGTGAGAAGAAAAGTCAGTCCAACTCTTTCTGGGGGTTCGGCAGAAGCAAAAGTCTTAGTTGTGATGGAAAGAAAAGCTTCATGTCTTATTCACCTCCTTTGTCAAGAAGCAATTCAACTGGTTCGGTGCCACTTCCAAAGAGAGTTAGTTCGAGCAGGCAGCATTCAGCTGCCAAGCCACTGTCATCTTCGACTTCTTCAACCTTAAATTTGTATCCTGTGCAAAGGTCTCGTTCTGGTAAGAGTTATTACGGTGGATCTTATGCCAATGGTCTTTGGATCAGTCCTGTTTTGAACCTACCAACTCCTTGCATTTCGAAAGCAAGTGCTGGTCTCTTTGGGTTGGGTTCTTTTCTACGTGTTGGGAGGGCAAAGAAAAGCAAGAAGTAATTTAATTTGTTCATATTAGGTGATGTGATTAGTTATGCTAATTAGCATGAAGTTTATTATATATGGCTAGCTAATGATTTGGAGAGAAAAAAGAAGAAATGTATGATGAGGATGCAGTTAAAAGGGTACTACAGGGTCGGGAGACAGAAGAACGGGAATCTGTCGGTCTTGTATTGTTTTCTGTGTATAATAAATGGAAGGTTTCGTGGTTAGTGGTTCCTTAGATTACCACTTGCTTATTTGTCAGAAATGCTGTTTTGTTGAACAAACATTTTGTCTTTAATTGCAAAACATATGACATGACATGTAGTGGTGGCAGCTTTGGAACTTTCACCTCATCAAACTTTTACTTTTTGGAAAGTTTTGTTGTCAGTGTTCATTACTTACTCAGGTGATCATGGAACCTGATTTATCCAGTGGCATGTTTAGGCTTCGCATCGTAAAAAAATTACTTTTCAGGATCGCAAGTTTATTTGGTTGGATTTTTGCATTATGAATTTATACTAAATTCAATTCTTTTAATAAAAAATTATTTTATCTTAAGCAAATAAGATAAATATAGTGAATCTTTGACTTAAAAAAGATGTCATGTATAATTTTAATAATAATTATTATGATGAAATTTGATTATATGTAAATTATTATTAAATTTTAACAAAATAATATCATATTAAAATAAAATTTTAAATTTTAAATATATTTATAAATTTATAAATATTAAAATATAAATTTGAGTTGAGTCAGATATTCATGTAATTTTATATTTATAAGTTTTAATATGTAGTTTGAATTCGACAGTAGCTTTTCATTTTATTTATTCAATATTATCCAATCTGATAAATTATTTCAGTTTCTTTAGATTTATTTGATAAGGTTTTCTTTTTCTCATCTAAAAAACAAGATTTTGTCAAAATGAAATTAAAAACAAGAGAGAACATGAATATAAATTTGTTAGATTATTTAATAAATTATTTGTATTTTAATAATTTTTAAAAAATTATTACTCATATTCATATCAATTTAAAAATCATATTAAATTCAGATAATACCTCTATAAATCATCTCCACTGCATACAAAATTGGATTCTTATCAGTACACGCCATTGTTTAAGGGAGTTTGAACTTTTTTCAATTAATATTGTTTCACAGCATTAATCGAGTAAGTTAGTTAAGATATATTGATACATTGATTTAATCTTCTGGTACAAGTCTAAATAAGGAATAAAATACATTACGTCCTATCATCTACATAAGTGAGAATAATATAAATATGTATAATATATAAAAATATATATAAGATTTCAAAAAAATTTAATGATCATTTATAACCTTTATTAACTAAGTCATCTTATTTTTAATGGAACTTCGTTTTTCTATTCAAATGTGAGGAACGAGAAACTATTTCTTAATTTAATGTAATGGAGAACTTAATCATGCATTGTATTTTTTAATCTACTAAATTGTTTTTTAAATAATCAAATTAATATTTTTTATTAAGCTCGTATCAAATATTATGTTCGTGATCTAATAAACTCATTAAATTAAACTATTTATATCGACAGATTATAGTTTACCGTCAGGACTTTAATTACAAATATGTCAGACCTCTTGATATGCTTCTAGTTGTACTGATTAACTGTATTGAATCATATTTGAAGACAATTGAATTTTGTTTTCTATAATAATTATAACTAAATTAAGAAATTAAAAATAAATATCACACTTTAAATAATGAACGTAAATATGATTCAAAATAATAAACAATATTCATGTTTCATGCAACAATCTCGAACATCAACAATGGTAAAACACTAATTATAGTAATCATTGTTTGGTCTTATATATATGTAACATCTATACGTGTATCTCTTATAGACATTATATACAATTACGTTTGAATTTCATTACGAAGAACTTCATTCTCATTTGGACATATATATCGAACGAACATATAACTTTATCATTTAAAATGACGTTAAAAAAACCAAAAATATATAATAACTGACAAAGAATCATATTAATTTGTATACCTTTTTTATTAAAAATCAAATTTGTTAAACCTCTACAATGGGGGCTATCATGTCAGCATTTATTATAAATAGATTACAAATATTAATGTGATTAAGCCATAATTATAACTTTTTCCAGCACATAAAAATCACTTTTATCTCCCTTTGAAATAAAAGACATTTTTTTTAATTAAGTTACATTTAGCTTTCTTGATCACTCAGTTAATATTATTAATCTTATAAAACCTTTTCTTATGTTGATGCGAAAAAATAATTAAGTATTTTAAAATTATGTCTTATGATCAACGAGTCTTTCAAGGATACATTTTATTATAAAGATATAACATTAGACATTAATATAATTCACATAAAATATTAACATTATCTTTAACTCAAAAATTAATGACAATCCATGTTGTTCAATTTTGTCATATTTATTTATTGTGAAACTTAGATTTATAAGTGAATTCCCAACAATTTTGACATACGTTTACTTCTCATGTTGCCATTTTGTAGACTTTATTTTATCTTGGTGTAATATTTATTCTTCATTCAACTTAGTAAAATCTAAAAGCATTACCTATTCCGAACATGTCTTCACATATGAAGATGTTGAAAAAAAAACAACAACGCCGGTTTAGAAGAAAAAAAATCAAGTTATTGAATTCAATCAAACTGCAATTAAACAATTTTGAAGTAGAGACTTTACGGAATGACCAAATATTTTTCATGAACACAAGTTTGGAACGTATAAAAGAAAAGTTAAAAGATTCGCACAAAACAATAAAACCTATCAGGAATCATATAGAAACTATAAAATCATAAGAATGAAAGAGAAGAAGAGGAGAGTTTGGAGGGTTTTGAATTTTTTGGTATAATATATCAAATAAACTTGAAATAAATAAAAACAACATGAAATGAAAAATCTTGGCGGTAGCTTAGAATCCTGATGGACTTGCATGAAAAATAATTTTCTGACCACAAATCACTACAATTGGATTATTTTAGTGTGTTTTTTTGGACCAGAGAATGGGTTGTGTCTGTGTGTGGCCTTCTTCACCAAATGAAAAAAATATAAAATTCCAGAGAAAGACATTGAAAGGACATCACTTCAATTAATTGGATGGTATTGTGTCTATTATCTTTACATGCACATTAATGGTGCTGACTGTGACCTGTGCTATGTTCTTAGCTTTAAATTACAGAAGATTGATAGATTTTTTTTTTTATGATGGTTAAAATATTGAAATGAGAAAGTAACAGATAGAAATACCTAGATTCGAGAATAGAAGAGAAAGTAAAGTATGCTTTCTTGCTGTTCTTTCTCAGCAAACAGAGGTTTTCTATAGCAGTTGCATCAGATTTACATCACTGCAATTAGTTCTTGAATGACAACAACTACAGCAGATATACCGAATGAATTTCACGCTATATACAAATTTTCCATAAACAACTTCTTAGTACCAAAGAGGACAAGATTACACTCTCAGATTCCAAGCAAAAAAGCGATTGAACGATTAAAACTGCTGCATCCAGTAATTCGGCTTCTACCAAATTCATAAAATAAAAGTGAACCACAGATGTTTAATCAGAAGCAGTGATAATATTAACATACAGAATGTACAAACTGCTACATCTCGGATATTCAGATGCAGAATTCCACAACATTCACTAGTATTGAATCAAGTATTCTACTAACATGGTTGATTTGGCAATTACCATCATTTATATCACAAGGTGAAAAAGTTAGAAGTTAGGAATCACCCCTAATTGGTCTCATTCGGGAACTTCAGGCACTTCGTAAGATTCTGCAGTAACCTCGGAGAGCCACAAACCAGGAAAAAGTGTCTGCAGAAACGAAACAAAACCAAGCCAAAAATTAAACAAGATTACGAGAAAGAAAGCATGAATATAGTTGATAATCCATGGGGTTAATGGTATTATTACATCCAAATTCTTCTGGATGATTCTGGGCCTCTTCTTGGGCCTCCTGGGAGGCCTGGTTCCGAGCAGGGCCCAGAAATCGTGTTCCACCTCCTCCTTCGTGAGTGAAACGGAAAACTTAGTTTTTTCTTCAATCTTCGTCGTCTTCTTCTTCTTCATCTCTTGGGTGAGGGAATTGAGCTGGTTGGTGTGATGCGGTGCCTTGCAGGCGGCTCTTCGTGTTCGCAAATTCCAGGGTTTGGAATTGGGTTCTTGGAAGATGGAAACTTTGAGGTTGTCGGCGGCGACTCTGAGATCGAGTATGAGCTTCCTGCGAACGGCGGCGATATCGTCATGATCGTCGGCGACTTTGACGCACCTGAGGAATCTCTGGTTGCCCCATTTGAGACAGGGCATGGGGAAGTTGTGGAGAGGTTTGGATCTTTCCGGGCCCATAGCCATGATCGTGGTTTTGGTGCTCGATGATCACCTTCTCCTGTACCTCGTACTCTGTTTAACGAGTAGTTGTTGTCTCAGGAAATTGGAGGCAGAGAAGCCAAATTAATATGAAACAAAAACAAAATAAAACGATGGTGGTGGCGTTCCGTTCGAGTTGGAGTTGCCAAACTGCAACTTTTCTATTCCTAACGTTGTTCTTTTATAATTTCCTAACATTCTTTTTATTGTCGCAATATTTCTTTTATTTAACTGATTTTTATTGTTTTAAAATGTAAACACTCAAGTCCCATGAGATTATATTGTTAAATGATTTTTTAATCCAATGACGCCATCTGAAATTTATCCATCAGTGTCAAACTCCACTTTCGAAGGGCCTTCTGTATAATTTTAATTTTTTTAATAATTCAAGCACAATTTACCTTAAAAAGAATTATTGATCAATAAAATAAAGACCATATAAATGTGACTAAATTATTTGAATAAAATAAACTATTGTTGCTAAACTTCTAGAATTTTTTTTCTTCATTGTTCAACAAATTATTCATAGGTGTAGACAAAAAAATCCACTTTTCGTCAATTTGATCCATTTGTTCCAATAGATTCTATTTAAAATTTATTTTTATTAAAGATTCATTTCATTTAAAATCCATTTTATTTAATCTATTATCTATATTTTATAACTCTTTTAAATTGAATATTCATTCTTTGAATCCAAATTTTTAAATATAAAAAAGTCAAAGATTAAGATGAACTAACCCAAAAAAAAAGTTGAGATGAACTAATGTGAATTGAAAGTCGAGACAAGTTGATTTAGATGCAAGATCGAGCTAAGACAATAAGACGAAAGGTCGGCCTAAACTGACGCAAACTAAAAGTCAAGATGAGTTGACCTAGATTGAAGGTCGAAATTACCCTGCTCAAGTTGAAGGTTGACATGATCTAACCATATTCAAAGGTCAAGACGGACCAAATAAATGAAGTTGACTTGAATTGGCCTGAGTCGAAGGTCGAAAGGGACCGACGCTAGCTAAAGGTCGAAAGGGACCGACGCTAGCTAAAGGTCGAAAGGAGTTGACGTCAACTGAAAGTCAAGACTGACCAACTTAGACTGAAGATCAAAATGGACTAGTTTAACCCGATGATGGTCGAAATGACACATTTGAAGGTCGACTGAGACAATCTCTTGACTGAAATTCAACTAAGTCAACATTTACCAAAATTTGACTGAATTTGATCAAATCAACCCTAACTAATAACAAAACAAGTAAAAGTCGAATTTCTATTATAAATTAAATAATGAATAAACATTATTCGTACGTGACCAATTGTACCATTCCAACATAACTTTTTTTCTTGAAACTGTTCTTCAAAATGTTGAAGAATTAGAAAAACTAAGGTATGAACATTCTTGGATCTGGGCAGCTTAAGATGAATATTGAGAGGCCTTGAATCAGAAGAATTTTGTATTTGTCTAGCTGTCACTAGGGAGACAACAAAACTACAAGAACCAAAAGAGGATATAATGCATTTCATTGCGTCTTCATGCGTAGTTGTCTATATATAACTAAATGTTTTTATTTTCCTTTACAGATATTTTCAGCTTAAAAATATGTATTCAACTACGAAGGAAAAAAAAGATACTCTAACTTCTTTTTCTCACTTCTAGTCGCATAGACGAATTCAGATATTGTGATGTAAAAATACATTTTAAACAAAAACGCAAACTTGATAGATGGAGTCTTGACATCGATCATAAGGTTTTCTTTCGCAATCCATTACTTATTGTACTAGCCAGAAGATATAAACTAAAATCAGAACATTAAATTAGCTTTTAAAAAATTATCAATAAGTTATTTATTTAATATTTTTTTATCATTAGCTTAGAACTAATGAAGTAATAATTAAAATAACTGTTTCTCTAGAACAAAAAGTTGGGACAAAACCGCCCAAAATTTTTAGGGTTTTTAAAAAATAGGGGATACAATAAGTAAAATTAATTTGTGAGCTAAAAATTTTCATAAAAGTAAAAGTTTAAGCTTAAAAAATACAAGGAAAAAGTTGACTGCTTATTAGTGATATATATATATATATATATATATATATATATATATATATATATATATATATATATATATATATATATATATATATTGATTTATCTGATTTTATAACTGATTAATATCAATAGCTTCCTGCACTCTATCAAGTGTTGAAAATGTTCTGAAACATATTTTTCAGAACATATTTTGGAAATAAACTTTTCAGAATGTATATAATATTTTTCGAAATAAAATTTTCAAACTCCTCCTACGTCATGCAGTGATTCTCACAATCAAACACCAAAACTTGAGCTGATCTTATTTTTAAAAATAAAGTTCTAAATTATTTATGATTATTATTATTTTGGTAAATATCTAATTAAAGAAATAAACAAAAAAAATGAATAATTATAAAATTGAATCTCCATATTAGCACATAACTCTCGGCAACCCTATTTATTATTTGTTATTTACTATAATCTATAAAAAGCTACAAATTGATTTGATATACTTTACTCCTACTTCTCTCTCTCAATCTCTCTCTCTCTTTTCAATTATCACTTCCGAAATTGTTAGATTTCCACAAATGGGACTGGATGATATAGCAGAAAATATAACAGAACAAAAAGGTAGGAATATTACTCTGGTGAGAATATCATTTGAGCTTGCATACGATGAACTCGCATCAGTCAGAAGCCACCTCTAGCCAGTAGCTGGGAATTTGGAGATAAATTACTCAGCGTGATCGCGGTGAAGTCAGGGTGCACTTAAACGAAGATAAAGAAATGAATATGGACAGCAACAATATCCCTTGCAGAAACAAAAAGTTAGGAAGAAACTTGATCTGTACACAATTGCTATAGAACTGATTAGGGGCTTCTGTTTATACTAATAAAGAGGTCACTAAATTCGTCATGCGTCCGCATTATATATACGACGAAAAAAATAAGAGGGCTCCTAGTTGTGGCAAAATTTGAATTCCTATTTTGCTATGAAGTATTTACAAACTATCTACCTCCCATCAAAAGAAGCACACTAAGAGCAGCTGGAGTTTGACGTCTCACACTTGATAACCCGGGTATTGTAAGAGCCACAAAATTCACATTTGTGGTACAACCAGTGGAAGCGTGAAGAGCCCTTTCGATCGCAGTCATGGCAGAGTATGTCCTGCATTTTGTTATTACATAACAGGCTCAACAGACAATCATCTTACAAATTCTTTGCTCGTCAACTAAAATGCCAAAATTCTTTTTCTTTTTCCATAAAATCCACATTAGCTTCCGAAAGGAACTGCGTGAAGAGTAAAATGCAAGACACACAAAAAAGTATTCACCTGACAGCGTTCCCTGTACTCTTCAGGAAGCTCCTCAGCAGCCAATAGGGCATCAAGCATACCAAAGTAAACCTAGGTAGGTAAAGAAAAAATAAGTATACCGAGTACCTCTTTAAGAACTACAATTGATTAGACACAAATTTTCTAATTATATCCCTCATTTTTTCAACGATTTTTTATTATCAAAAGGAAGCTTACACTCTTTACTTATCTTAAATTCCTAATCTATAAGCAGGAACAATGTACCAAAAATTAGTTAAAGATCAGTAAACATATACCATTGAAGTTTTAATTTTTCCAAACTTTTACATTTAACTGAAATATATGAAAGACTCAACTTGAGAACTCACAAGTACATGTTCGAAAGATACTAGAACATTATTAAACTGTGGCCCTGTTTGGTTTTCCTTTCATTACTTTTGTGCATCTATAATTTTTTTCTTTTTTTTTTTTTTATGGGGAATAATAAAGGTGGAGAATAAGGCTTAGTTGAGTGTAAAAGAAAAGATTAATGGAAGAAAATTATCTTACCGCCATATCTCCCAATGACTTGCTGCAGATTGGACAAGTGTAGTGACTGCAAGTGTATGCCTAACGTAATATACCAAAATATTAGATTAAACCCACAACCCTTGAGAATATGTTACCACCCCCTGGTTTGGGGATAGCATTGAAACCTAAAACCGAAAACAGCTGTGAAATAGACCTGGAAGCAAGCAGAATGCATATAGTGGCCGCAAGGTAGAGCTCTGACCGTAGCACTTGAAGTGAACAAGTCATCGCAACAAATTGGACAGTTCATTTCTAAACCTTTCTCGAGACATTTATGAGATGTTGACTTAATCCCCAAGCAACAATTGCATTTCATGCAATGAAAATAATCGATCCCAAGCCCTTGTCCAACACGGCATAAATTGCAAAATGGGCAATGATATACGTTCCTGAAAATAGTAAAATACGATGGTGTAAATACGAAAATATCGTATAGCTTCACTTTAGGATAACGTTATTTTTCTTTCCTTTCCTTATAATATGGAATTGGATCATTACTTTTGCTATTCCTTATAAATAAAGAATCATGAGTGTGATCATAACAAAGAATCCCTGGAAATCTTTTATATGGTTTTAGATGATCAGTGTTTGATTCCCTCGACAAATTTTTCATCTTTTTCCTGGAATCATGCGTAAACAGCACTGCTCCTCTCTCTGCCAGTGTTTGGCAGCCTTCCCAATCATCTTTCACCAACGCCAAACCCTGACCATTGTAGCCCAACTCCAGCAAACCCACAATAGACCTTGCTTCAAGCACTCCCCCTCTATGAGACATTTATTGATAAAACATTCATATAGACAGACTAAATTTTAACTATATATTGTTTTGAGCGGTACAGATTTGTCCAGCTCAAGCATCAATAGTTTGAATTGATACATTTCAAAAGAATCAGATATTATTCCAACTCTTTTAAAGAAGTTGATTTTGCCCCAAGATAATATTGAACATGCATTTGGTTCTATAGTCAATAGATGTCCTATTTTTCCCGAGACTAAAAGTTGAATTAGTTTACAGAATAATTGTCTCCAACAAATCGGTAACACCTACCCCACCCACCACCACACGGGAAAAGGAAGGTAATAGCAGTTTTAATACCATATTTAGGATTCCAACGAACAAAAAGATACCTTTCATCATCAAAAAATTTGCATATATTGCAATAGTACTTCGCCATCGAAAATCCATTACATGAAGGTGTCATGCACATAGGCCCGATAGGCTGTATATTCAGGCAGCGCATACACATCATTTCCAATGTTGCTTTTCTGTAATGATCAAGCAGATGATTAGAACTAAACACTATTATAAAACACAAGAAATCCCATGAGAAATTTACCTATCCATCGTGTGATCACTGACATTGTCATGACAAAATCTGCAAGTAAATAACTTGCCACAACATTCAGCCCGAAGCTTGCAATTTCTCTTATAGTGATCACACCCAAATACAAGTTTCTCTGGGTCTCGAAATGATGGTGAGAGTCCTACTATTTCTACACTGTTAGATGATCCTTCCGAAAGTGCTTTAGGTGATTGCTGCTGGGCAGCTATCCATCGACTAGTCAAAGGCAAAAACCCAATCAACGGTTGGAGTTTGATGTCAATGAAGGCTAAAGCACTATCGGACAAATAAACAGAAAATGTTGGTCCTGTAAAAGAACACTAAAGGTATGATCATTGGAACCAACCTTGTCAATAGATTCTGCACAAGATATGCCTTTCTCCTTGGATCAAGTGTTGAGTCTCGATATACCTTCCGGATCTCTGACTCAAGTTCATTCTGATTCATTCGAAATATGTCTTTCCAACCTGGCTTGAACATCGGATCATTGTGGCCCAAGCTTTCTCGACCTTCAGCACCTAGGGAAAAAACAAGTTAATAACACATTATGATATTAAATATCAGAATCCACAATTTCCACAAAAAGATGAAAGAAACAAAAATCACATTAAATACCTCTCGGAGAAGTGCTATGATCTGATGCTTCTTCCTGTGCTATAGACACTGGACTCTCTTTCCAGCATTCACTAAGCCATTCATTGAACATAGTGTTCTTTGTTGCTTGTTTCCATGTATCCATCATTCTGTTCTGTTCATCCTGAGTAAGGGCAGATGTTACCCATGGTAACATTGATTGGAGAACTTCAGCACCCGTCGTTCCAATTATCCGACCCACTATCTTGTCTTGTTCTTCCACAGTAAAATGTCTCCCAAACAATGGCCACAGTTCACATTCTTCTCTGAAGAGATGCTGATCAAGGGTCACTCTTATGGATTTGCACATCCCCTGAAGCTTAGTAGCAAGTTCATTATATTTTTTTATGACATCACTAGTATTATTGCCATCAGAGGTTTCAAAATTACTTTCACTTAAACTCTCAGCCATGTGGGTCATCTGCAAGGATTCATGAATGACAGAAAACTCTGAAAGAACACAGGAAATGTCTTCAAACAATTTTTCTTCCTGCTTATGGTCTAGCATGTATGAATGACTCACATTATGAAGCGCCTCTTTGGATTCCAAAGCTGGAAATACTATATCATCTTCAGCATTACTATGAGCTCTATATAAACCCCACAAGAGTCGAAATCTTCCATTAAATTGCCGAATAATTGTCTCATCACCATCTCGCAGCTTTCCTGATTCAACATCAAGATACTCCAAGTCTTTGCGTATGGCTTTATGGAATTTAAAGATTGTATCAATTGGTCTTTGTGTCCATCCCACATTGCAAGACCCTCTCTCTGTTTCCCATACGAACAGACTGGAATTAATAGATGGGGCAAAAGAGCTGAAAGACAAGGAGCGTAAGGACTTGGCTGTAGAGAGAGAGCTCAACCCTAAATTGTTACTATTTACTCCCAAACCTGGCACACAACAAGACCGTGGACTACAACATTGTTTCTCAATGCTTTCAGTCTCCGAAGTTTCTGGCAAATCTTCATTTTTGTGCAACTTCAACATGTTTCGTTTGACTTCTCTTTTGTTCTCTCCTGATTCTGTTAATACTGAGCAATGTCTATTAGATAATGTAGATGAACAAGCACAGGATAGTGGATCAATGTATTCTTCAATGTCAGAAAGTTTATGTGCAGGACAGCAACCTGATGCACCTGAAGACAAACACTGACCTCCACTACGAGCCTTGCAACCCCATCCACAGAAGAGTGTAACTAGAGCAGAATCTGTTGCTGGAGCTGAAACAGATTAAGAAGTTGTCAAATATAGATTAAACAAATAAAATTATCAGAGATATAATTATTTTAAGGTCGCAATTGAAGAGACATAGGACCTACCTGCCAACTGCATATTTCTCTGAAACATCTTTGCTTCATCTTCAGTAAAAGATCCTACCAACCATGGCAGGACACGCTCAATTAATTTCAAAGGCATCATACATAAGCTTTGATACAAAAGTTCACATTGCCTTCTAAAGCTAAAGTGCTTTCTTGCCAGAGGAAGAACCTACACATGAGAGGGATGAAGAACACTTTAATAGATTAACAGATTAACAGAGAGCTTAATAAAAAATTCCTTATAAAGAACTTTGGATTTATCAACTTCTACATATATGGCATTGAAATCCCAGCAATAGATTAATTACTCTCATTGCAATTAACAATGCATTTGCATCTCACACTCTTATCTCACAGTAGTAACTCAAAGATTATCACATGACCAATGGTGAATCACCTGAACTTCTTCATTGTGGAAATGCCTCTGTATGGTTTCCATTATATGATCAGCATGTGTGCATAACTTGGAGTAAAATTCAACATCTGAATTGGATGATGCTCCTTCACTTTGAATATTTTCAATCAAACTTCGGAAGTCATTAAATTGGCTTTCTTCTTCAGCATGCTCCTGAAAGAAAGAAAACTCTCCATCGACCGCCGGAAAAATAACCTTGTCCTCAGCAATACTACATTTATGAAAAAAGTAAATAGTCAATATTTCAGATAATAGAGTTTCCCTTAAGATAAATTATCAAACTGCTTACAGAAGAAAGGTATGGTACTCGCAAAAGACAAACATTGATCAAACTAAATCAATCTGATACCTGTGAAATATGCAAACATCGGCTATGAATTGAAATCTTTCATTAAAAGCAGACAGATTTGTAAAATCTCCAGAGTGTTGTATCTTTCTGGCCTCCACTGCTATCTCACTTAACTCTTTTTTTATTGCATTATGCCAAAGTAATATTTCATCTATAGGATGTGCTCCAGTTGTATCAGAAACGTCTATCATAGATCCAGAATATTTCCTTTTTCCACATGTTGTAGATTCACAGGCACAGTTTACTTTCTCAACCTGATTGGGTAATGACCTAGAACTGCATAAAACTTGAGAATGATCTACACAACTTTCAACTGAGTTAGCCCTATCTCTCCCTTCCATCCAGGTGAAAACAACCTTCAATAAGCAAGAATATGATAATATATAATACAGTTACATGTCAAATGAACTTAAATAATAGAACTGGACCAGAATATGAGAAACGAGTAATGTTTATTCCAAACAAACAATCTCTGCAATAGTGTCAATGTGGAACAGAACAGAGATGGACAACACAATTATTTGTGAAATAAAGATTTGAGAGACCTGGTCTCTTCTCTCTTTTTCTCAGAAACAATTCATGCACCTCCATTCCTCTCCCTAACTGCTTTATAGCTTCTCTCTGTATTGTAACCAACCAAAGAGTTACAACAAATATTCCATTATTTCTATAAATGATAGCTTCTGCTATTTTGATAAATATCAGATTAAACCACTATTTCCCTTAACTCCCTCTCTTATTCTTCTTAGTGGAGAAGCTCCTTATTGACCGTCAGTAATAATGAATGGCATCATCATCATCAATGCATAAAAAAACACTGGCAAATAAAAGGAAATAACAATGTTCTATTAGCATTTGAAAACCATACCTTTTGAAGAAGCTTCTCCTGTGGCACTATCTTGATTAAGCAATTTCGCAAATCCTGAGATTCATCAGGTGATATAGATGTTGAAAGCCACGGTAGAAAATCGACCATCATATTCACAGGAATACTGCACAGGAACTGCCAAACTAAGGATGCCTGTTCCTCCAGAGAAAACTTCTCGATAAGCAGAGGAAATACCTGATATCACACCACAAACCAAAAAATAAAATGTCAGACACATCCCAAGTAAATAAGATTGTTTGGCAACTTAAACTACATGACCATGACAAAATGTTACTCTAAGAATCTCCTTTTGGACACCAGCTAAAAAACAGATTTCTGTATTGTGAAAACTTCCTTGAAGGGAACAAGCAGTGGAACTTGATCATATGTTATCTAGCTAGTATATCAACCCATTAATAAAAAATGCTTCTCAGTACATATGAACCCCATTAATAAATAAAACGAAATAACACATAAACTAAAAGCTTTCAAGTACACATTAAACCATTAATTGATCACAAAAATAAATAATTTCCTCCATATCATTTCTACATGCAATTGGAACTGTGTGAAACTCTTCTGCAATGCTATCTTTAGTTCAATTTTAGTAGCAATTTGTACCCAAAGTACTCATTTACCAGGATGATAAAATTAGTGTCCAAAGTCTAAATAACTAGCATAATTTACAACTAAATTCCTAAAAAAGTAAAAGGACAGTTTTCTTTTCACATTTTGGTTATTTCTTAAACATAATTATGCTCACGTTTCTAAAGATCAATTTCCGCATATACAAGATTGACTTGTCTTCTAGGCATCTTTATAATGGTCAGCTAACTGTCTCGTGCCCCCATCAGGACAAATTTGTGGGCTGCATTTTGGTTTGTTCTTCTAGTTCAATATAAGGGGGTGTTTGTCAACCTCCTAAAACCAGATAATTAGGTACCATAGACAAGTTCAGAAATATTAAGTGTTTACTTGGTACTCCATTGAAACAAACTAGTTATTAATTGAAGGTTTTTTTAAAGTCAATACGGGTTTAAAAGAAACCCAACCAAAACTTGATTTCTTGATTTCCAAATTAATCAGTTTTTATTTAAATCGAAGTTTTATACTCCCACCACCTTTTTCTCTTCCCACTAAAACTGAAATTAAAAGAAAACTCACCAAGATTTACCAAACAATTCTATTCAATGTTCTCATCCCTAAGTAGGAAGGGTCCAAGATATCTAACCAGCACAACACATGGTAATGATCGAAATTTTAACCTCCAGCACATAACTCCACTCTTTTTGAACCTGCTCACCATAACCCCGTCTACTCCTATCATACCAGGAAAAACTCCAGTTCCAAGGCCTTTCTATGTAAACGAAATTTATTATTCACTTTGTCTTGACTCATCACCCTGGACAGTATCATCCAAAACAAGTATGTATGAGGCACTGGTTCTTAGAGTATAAGATAAATCTATATACTCTTCCATTCTTGTTCATAATAAAGTTTCTTTTCAATAAATTAAACAAAAAATCTTCAATTTCAGTTTATTTTAAACAACATTTTATGACATCTAACTTTTCGTTCATTAAATCCTGAACAACTTAATTGGCAAAATTTCTTCTTTGGCTTTTTGACTAAGGGGGAAAAAGCCAAAAACAATTGTTTCAAAAGTTCATATAGAAACACTTTGCCTGCTGCAATAATTTATAATTTAGATAAAATGATAATTTCACACATATAAAAGTCTAATCGACTTAATTCATCATTCCATGGCATACACTTGACTGCTCTATTTGAATCGCTAGACAAAGCCACATGATCGTGCTAAAAGTGCTCAACAAGAATACTTCACCCATCAAGTGAGCCAGCGGAAGGACTTCGTAAACATCACAAATATAACTTTTCTAGTCATACAGTTGCACTTCATTAGCCCCTTTGGCACTTCCAATAGTAAATATTAACAGTTCTTTTTCACAGATGGAGCATTCTTTAGTCTCCAAACTCTTAGTATTTATCTTCTCTTCATCTTTGAAAATTTCTGCTTTTGCAATAATAATAATAGTAATCCTATCTCGTAGAGAGGAAATACCATTTCTTTCTAGTTATCTCATTGGACGAATCCAAGCAGAATACAAGGTAAGAGATGTTAAATAAACTTATACCTGCTCCTCTTCCTTTGCCATATGTTGACTAACTGACGTCTGCAAAGCTCCTGTGCAGGAAGCTAACTCTCTTGGAAAAGTTTCATCACTATTGATGGAAGAATTTAAAAGCTCAAATAGATGATCAAAAAGGTTGTTTTCACCCTTGTGTTCGAGAGAATATGTCTGTGCTACATTCTTCACACGTATATCTAAAGCTGGAAATATCACCTACATTCCAGAATATATTTCCCTCAGAAAGTTTGAAGCATAGAAAAAGATAAGGAGTGATAAAGCCAAATTAATAAGATAATGCTTTTGAGAGAGTGGGAAAGATGCACATCCCAAGCATAACTCAAACATCATAAAAGAAAAGGCAGTCGTCAAATTTATCAAGAAACCAGTAGGGAGCTCTGATATTTTGAAATTTGAAAAAAACTTCCCATCTAAATATACATTACTAATTTATTAACTTACTAGCTTATAAAAGCATAATTTAGTGATGAACTAAATTAGTATCAGCATCAGTATTCAATCTGATTTTTTTCTTTTTCTGCTACATAGCATTCAATCAGTTTTGTTGCGGACAGACAAGTGAACAATCTTGCAATAGCACAAATAAGTAGGTTTTTACTTAGTCTCCCATGCACGTTACACAAACATGTGGTTTAAAAACAGATGATAACCAAAAAGATTAGAAAACATAGCAGCCATTGAGGATATCATACCCAACTCTTCAATTCTAAAAATTTTCTACCGCACCTGGATATAAACAGAATACTAGAGAAGATGAAAAAACATGTTTAGCCAGTAAATCAAATTATACTGTACATAAAAAAAATCAAAAGGAGAGAAGCAAATTCTCCGAAACGATTCTAGAAATCATTCCGGTTGGACTATGCTCAAACCAGTAACCAAATATGAAAGTTTGACCTAAATTAACCAAGAGGAGATGACTAAAGGAATTGAAAAAAAGAGTGGCATTTCGTTCGTCATTGAAAATGCAAGAAACTATAAAATCTTCAGTCACGAGACCGTTTCTCTCGCCAAGGGAAATTAGGTTACACAATCTAACAAGGAGCGAACTCCGAAAACATAAAGATGAACAAAAGATTAACACCTCGTCTTCAGCATTGGAGTGGTGCCTGTACATGGAGCTGAGGAAATGGTAGCGCTCGGAGAGCGGTTTAATGTCGGAGCGGTTGCCGGTGGCGAATGCCAAGGCCAATCTGTGAAGCGCCTCAAGCTCATTCCGAATTGCTTTGTGAAAAAACAAGAAAATCAAAATCGGCGACTCCGTTTTCGAGCACTTCAAGTCGTCCTTGAGAGCCGAGGCGGAGTCTACCTTGTTGACGGAACTCGAGAGCACCGCCACTCCTCCTCCGTCCAACGGCGTTGCCATGCTGCGGTTTCTGTAGCCCAACTTTCTTGGACTTTCTTTTCGATTTTTTCTTCCTTTCTTATTTTTCGAAAAAGTTAAAATTGTGTCTAAGTGGTTGAACACTTTATCAGCTTATTGTTTGTTTGCACAAAATCAGTGAGTGATGTGCGTTTGGTTATCCGGTGGCATGGACGGTTCTAGAAAGAAAAATGGTTGAAGAAAGAGAGAGAATTTCTGTGTTAAATCTCTTTTGTCGATATGTTCTTGTGAAGCGAAGAAGGAAGACGAGATTGGTTTCGCTACTACGCCCATAAGAAAGAGAACTTACGAGCGCCAGAGCCAGAGAGGACCAATTTCACCATTTGGGTCCATGCCACGTGGCTACATGTGCCACGTTGGATGACTATGTCAATTTCTGGTAACTCAGTATAGTTTCTTCTCTTTTTATGTTTTCACCTCTTCAAGAATAGTCTTTTCTTTTTCTTTTAAAGGTAATGTATATATCATAAAAATAAGTAAAATAAGATTAAATCATTTTAAATTGTAGTACACAATTTATTTTTTATACTTTAAATTTATAAATATTTGTGTACTACAATTTATAAATCATAATCTCTATTAGTTTTTCCATAACTAGTGAGTAATAATAAATTATCCTTTCACATAAGTTACCTGTTGGATAGTGCTTATAGTAATCTGACACTAAGTGTGTACAAAACTAGCTTTTATTCTCCTTTCAGTATTAAAAAGCCAAATGTGCAATTAAAATATGGAAGTAACATAAAACATAGGAATGACCTATGCTTAATTTTAGGTTAATTTTTATTGTCACCATAAATAGCCTAAATCCAAAAATAAAAATCTTAAGTTATTTCACATATAACATAAGCTTGTGGAATTAATATTAGTGATTTTACATTTTCTTTGTTGGTCACTTGTTCAAAGTGTCTGAAAGCTGGATTTTTGCTATGAAATTTATTTGAAAAAGAAAATATGAGGGACATTTCAGAACTATTTCCGTCTTGATCCAAAACATTGGGTGGAAATAAATCGATACACGACAACAATTACCTAACAAATGTGAAAAATCACTGTTAAATGATTTTTTAATTATAAATTATAAATATACATATACAATTCTGAGTACCAACAGTAGAATGTGGTAAATAATTATTAAATCATGTGTATGTAATATTTTTTAATCTGGAAAAATTAAACATATGTAAGAAAATTTTGGATAAGACCCAAACAACCTACCTACCAACTACAATGTATTCATTGACAAATGTAATAAAAGTGAAGTATATGTGTACAGTGTTTTTATAAATTCTTATTTTTCACTCTCATATTTAATTACATATCATTACTGATACAGTTGTCAATGTAAAAAAAAGTATTTTCTATATGTTAGCATGTAATAACATATTATAATACATATATCAAATAAAAGTATTTAATTCAAACTTAACTAAAATTTTCAAATTATATTTAGCTTTTGATCTAAATTAAAATTGATTTAATTATGTTTTAAAAACTTTATAAACTTTTAATTGAATTTATAATAAAATTTTATAATTTATTGAGTACTTAATAAATATATATTTTTATTTAAACTTTTGTTGATATTTTTTTTTTGTTAACTTAGTGATATAATAGTTAAGTAGTATTATTATGTTAATTTGCTGAATTGTCTTTATATGTAATATTATTATTTTAAAAATTTATAATTTAATAAATTTATAGATCATAAATTATAAATATATAATTTATAAAATTTTAAAATATTAAAAGTACATAATGAAAAGTTAACAACTATATTCAACTGAAAACTTGAAACTTATTAAGTACTTTATAAACCATAAAAATTTATTAGAAAATCAATATGAAAAGTTTTTAAATTTATCAGGAAATTTAAAGATAATTTAAACAAATACAGTCAACACCTTTTATATTTCCATGTGTATACATTCAAAGTAAGCACAAAAGAATAAAGGAACGTGATGACTCATGAGTTCCAAATAGGGTATAAAGAAACAGATGAATATTCAAGAATATTTGTTTATATCACCGAAAATGACAATAAAATAAAAGAAATCTTAGTATAAACAGAGTTAATTATTATTTTAGTAAGTGAAAGTCATAATCAAGGTGTTAGTTTGAGAAAAACCCTAGAAACAGGAGTAAGACAATGATTTCACAAATTATGTTTATATTTCAGTTTTGTTTTAAAAATAGACACTGTTGGTTGAGATGATGCGGATTAAATTTTAATATGGTATTATCCCTTCATATAAAATATATTAAAATATCATAAACAGTGAAGAGGGAAGTATATATTGTTTACTTGTTAAGCATTTATTATTTTACATACATGGAAATAAATTTTGTAAATGTATATATACAAATATTAAAAATAATTCTTTTAATAGTTTTGACTTTCAATTATGATATATCCTGTTAGGAGATAAAAAAAATTAAAAGTCTTGGTTTTGGATAAGATGTTATTGTGCAAATCTTCTAACTTTCCTTGTTTGACCCGTAATGCCTTTATCAGTTTAGTTTTATTTTTCAACCGTTGATATTGGAAAGCAATCGCACAAGAGTGTTGGTACTTTTTTATGTTTATAGAAAATATTGGAGAAGCTTTATAATGTGGTTACTTTGTTATTATATAAATAAATAACTGTAACTCCATTATAGTTATCAATATCTATGTCAGTGTTTTTAAATTTCAGTTAGTAATTGAATAAGAGGTATTGATTTTTCGTTAATTAGTTTAACCATCATTAAAATTGTTTAACTAGTAGTAATTAAATTTGTATTTTTTAATAAATTAAATTCACACATGTGACTGTTGATAAAAACTTTTTTCACAACAGTTTTGAACTCTATTTTACATTCAAAATTTTATCTTTTTATGATGATTTTGGAATTATCATCAAAGTCACTTTCTATTATTATATAAAATTAGTAAAATATGACCATAGTTTACTTTCTATGACAGTAAAATATTTATAAGATAAACAAATTGTTATATTTGTTATAATATTTAGATATATAGTCTTATTTATCTTATAATTTAAATTTGGTTTGGTATGTTGATGATAAAATTTAGACTACCATAATTTTCTTATTTATCTTATATTTGTCTTTTTTTATTGTTTAATTGGGATATTATTACTTTGGTTTAATCCTTTTCGACATCCCTATTTATGTACGAATGTCTCAATTGGGTCCTCGTTTTCTAAAGTGTATCAAAATGGTCCTTAATTTTGAAAATTGATATCAATTGAGTCCTTTCCGTTAGGTTGGCTGGACGGCGTTAAAAAAATTGATGAGTGGATGCTGAGATGACGAACGAACGCTCGTCCACCAGCGAACAAACGCTCGTCCATCAGCGAACGAACGCTCGTCGACCACCAAACGAACAGTCGTCCAGTGTGAAACAAACGGTCGTCCAGCAGTAAGAGGTCGACGAGCGTTCGTTCTCTGGTGGAGGAGCGTTCGTTCTCTGGTGGAGGAGCGTTCGTTCGCTCGTGGACGAGCGTTCGTTCGTCATCTCAGCATCCACTCATCAATTTTGTTAACGCCGTCCAGCCAACTTAAACTCAATTGATATCAATTTTCAAAATTAAGGACCATTTTGATACACTTTAAAAAACGAGAACCCAATTGAGACATTCGTACATAAATAGGGATGTCGAAAAGGATTAAACCTATTACTTTTTAAAAATTGTTATTAATTAAATAATTTGAAAATTAAAAAGTAATTTTCAGATCGTAATTCAAAAATTAATAAAATCTAATTTTTGAATTGTAATCCGATAATTATTTAGTTTCATATTATATAATTTAAAAGTGAATTTTGACTTTTAATAGTATATTTTGAAATTCTTTGCAAGAGATTGTAAATCCAAGAAAGGTAAAAGATGAAAAAAAAATAATGGAGGTGTGGGAAGAAAGAGCCACTCTTGAAATAAAGTCTGTTTGCTACATATTTATTCAACATGATTCCAATCCAATTTTAAAATAATAATTTATTAATTTATGACTAACAATTTAGTCATAAAACTTTGTTTATATAGTGTTCAAAATGATATTATATGCTTTTAAAATGGTAATTATTTTTTAATTTGTTCATTTTTGTTGACGGGATCTAAACCGTTAAGATTTTTCATTAGAATGATTTTCATTTTTTTACTTGGTTGTCACATCATCTAAAGTTGAGAATATTAAGAATAGGATGAAATTGTATGACAGTCACATATTTATTAATGACTCTAAAAGACATTGTGATGTTAATGATTAGAAAAAATAACTAAACTGAACAAAAATTAAAACCAATTTAAATATAAAAAAAGTTGAAAATCATTTTAAACTAAACTGACAAAACAGAAAACAAATAAATATCAAGGCTACTAATGAAACAATATTTTTTCCTAAAAGACATATAATGTTGCATATGAGTAGCCAACGCGAGCCTCCTCACATACCCGTGATTTATTTCATCCTTATAAGCATTTTTACAGCCACACGCCATGTCATGATTTAGATATTTCTTTTCGTGATTTTGGTATCATCTCCTGTTCTAGATCGAAACACGTTCTTTCTATATATGAACTTTTTCGATATCTTCTTTACATAACTGATTCCAAATTATGTTATTCCAAGTGATCGACATCGTCTCAGTAATAAACAGTATACATACAGTTACAACTATATTTTATCTATTTCCCACTTTTAATTCTCAAAAAAACAATTAAATTTCTTGATTTTTTCTTTACTCAGACTGTGTAAGGTATAAGTAAGCAAAACCAAAAAAAGAAAAGAAAAAAAAGGCAAAGCAGTCGTATATGCAAGGAAATGGAAAGATAAACGTAACTGTCATCTTTATTGATACATGTGCTAGACACAGGTATGACACATTAAAATATTGACATGTCCTTATACTCAAATGAATCCACTATGGTTAGTTTCCACTCTTTTAGTTTTAATCCCACTTTAGTTGGAGATTCCTTATCCATTCCTTCAATAATCAATCCCTAACTCTGTAACTTTACCAGTATATACTAACATAAAATAGTAATAATAATGCACACATTCTTCATGTCATTTTCATTCTAAACTTTCTACCACCATCTCAGTATCTATATATGCCCTTTTGTTTTAATATCAAATGGTCACTCCACTCAACAACAAATATTGAATCTAATGAAATTCCCAGCCTGCATTTCTCTCATATAATAAGTTCGTGCTTTAAAATATTCAAATTCTATGGCCTGAACCAGAACCTGAAGGCTCCACTGAATAAAGCAGATAGGAAATTGTTATGCAATCACAAAAATTCTTGCAGACAATTATGATCTGAAGAATGAAAACCGAGGGTCGATCTTATTGAGTTTTGAAGACTGAATTAGATCAGAATGAGATCAAATCGATGAGTTGTTCAGATGTTATTCTAGGAATATCCAAAATAAGGTGTATGTTTTGGAGTTCACAAGTGGAATGGTAATGATTATGTTGTTTCAATTTAAACTTATAGTTTTATAATTAATATCAACTAGGGGCATGAATTTTGTCGTTATAGTAATTTTGTTCTCTCTAATTATTAAAATTGTTAAAGTTTGCAGTCATTTTTGTGATGAAATAATAATTTACTTTGAAACTAAATTTTACGGATATTTTGACAACGAACTGATAAAATAAAATAATAGACCTAACAAACAATTAATTTTAGAATAAAATATGTTTTTGGTTTTTAAGTGAAAAATTAGAATTAGTTTATTTTTGAAATTTTCGTTTAACTAAATTTTCATAAGTTTATTTAACATTTCATAATAACATTGAGTTATATATATATATATTATTAAACACATTTTTTTTCGATGTTTGTTAAAAAATGCATTTAAAATTTTAAATAAATTTAACAATATGGTTATAACGACTAAATTTATATATTTTTAAAAATAAAAGACTAAATTAATCCAAAATTTTAAATAAAAACTAATTTTAATTTTCATTTAAAGTTAGAAAATAAAAATATATATTTAACTCTAAATTTTATTACCATAGTCTTTAATTCATAACTATAATAAAAAAATTTATAACTATTTATATTATAAATTAATCTTATTTTTAGTTGAGACTTACTATATTTTATAAAAAAATTTCAATAAAAAGTTTAGAATCATGGAATTGAATAACATGAAAGGAAAGCTAACTTTAGAGAAAGTGTATCTATCATAAATTAATATTATTTATTGAATGGCCAAAATACATGAAAAGGTGTTTTGTTTTATGAGTGATGGATACTATAGCTAGTATGTGATTTAACCTCACTTGTGTGAGCTAAAGTGAGGCCACACACACCCTTTTTGTTTCACAAAGTAAAGTAGGTGTTATCAAGTTCGGAGGACTGAAATATCCATTGCAGCGTGGGCTGCTTTAACATATGGACATTTGATTGGTGAAAAAAAGTTAGAAAGTGAGAAAAAACAAACACAAGTGCTTACATATCTTATCAGCCAAACCTAACGAGGTCGAATCATTTCTTCAATAAGTTACTTCATTATTCCACTTTACATCAATAAAGGAATTAAAAAGAACAAAACAACTGTGTTTACGTAAGATCTTATAACCTTTCAGTTTCGACCATTTCTTCCAGCACTTCCATATATTTCTTTCTGCAACCCCCTCGTAAAAGAAATATACAGGGGGTGCAAAGAGCAGGTATTTTAGTTTTTAATTTTTGTTAGTAAGTGAGTGCAATTAGTAATAATGAGAGTGCATGAAGAAAAAACCTTTATAAAAGTGTTATAAGCCGAGTTTCTAGGTCTCGGCAGATTTTGATATGGGCCTCTATGGTTTAGCTTTAGGCCCAAGATTTGAGCCCATTCGGAGTCCTCTCCTTCCTCCGGCAGCAAGATCGGTTTGTACTCGGTTGAATAGAATTATTGATTCTGTTGGACGCAGTAACAGTGGAATCCCCAATGGCGGGTTCTTCGATCATGGAGAACCTCTTCCAACGCTCGCTGGAGGATATGATCAAATCCATGCGCCTCCAACTCATCGCTGAAACTACCTTCATCTCCAAGGCCACGGAGGAGATCCGCCGGGAGATCAAATCTACCGACCAGCAAACCAAATCCACTGCGCTCCAGAAGCTCTCTTACCTCTCTGCCGTGCACGGCGTCGACATGTCCTGGGCGTCCTTTCACGTCGTCGAGGTCATGTCCTCCTCCAAGTTCGCGCACAAGAGGATCGGTTACCACGCCGCTTCCCAATCCTTTAACGACGACACGCCGGTGCTCCTACTCATCACCAACCAGCTCCGCAAGGACCTCTCCTCCACCAACGAATTCGAGGTAAGCCTCGCTCTCAATTTGTTGTCGCGAATTGCCACTCTCGACCTCGCGCGCGATTTGACGCCCGAGGTTTTCAAATTGCTCTCCACCACTAAGGTTTTCGTCAGGAAGAAGGCTATCGCCGTGGTTTTGAGGGTTTTCGATAAGTACCCCGACGCTGTTAGGGTTTGCTTCAAGCGCTTGGTTGAGAATCTCGAGAGTTCCGATCCTCTGGTTGTGACCGCCGTGATTGGAGTTTTCTGCGAGCTGGCTGCCAAGGATCCTAGGTCATATCTTCCCTTGGCGCCGGAGTTTTATAGGATTTTGGTTGATTCTAAGAACAATTGGGTTTTGATCAAGGTGCTCAAGGTTTTTGCTAAGTTGGCTCCCTTGGAGCATAGATTAGGGAAAAGGATTGTTGAGCCGGTTTGTGATCACATGAGGAGGTCTGGGGCCAAGTCCTTGGTGTTTGAGTGTGTTAGGACTGTGCTCACTAGCTTGAGTGATTATGAGTCAGCTGTTAAGCTCGCGGTTGAGAAGGTTAGGGAGTTGGTGGTTGATCAGGATCCCAATCTTAGGTATCTTGGGCTACAAGCACTTTCGGTTGCTGTACCCAAGCACTTGTGGGCGGTCTTGGAGAATAAGGAAGCGGTGGTAAAGTCGTTGAGTGATGATGATTTGAATATCAAGATTGAGTCTCTGCGATTGTTGATGGCCATGGTATCTGAGAGCCATGTTGCAGATATCTCCAGGGTGTTGCTTAATTATGCGTTGAAATCTGACCCTGGATTTTGCAACGAGATATTGGATTCCATTTTAAGGACATGTTCTAGAAATTTGTATGAGATTGTTGTTGACTTTGATTGGTACGTGTCTCTTCTTGGAGAAATGGCCACGATTCCTAATTGCCAAAAGGGGGAAGAGATTGAAACTCAGCTTGTTGACATTGGCATGAGAGTTAAGGATGCTAGAATGGAGCTCGTTCGGGTGGGGCGTGATCTGTTGATTGACCCGGCATTACTGGGTAATGTGCACTTGCATAGGATATTGTGTGCTGCTGCTTGGGTTGCTGGAGAGTATGTTGAGTTTGCAAGCAATCCCTTTGAACTCATGGATGCACTCCTACAGCCTCGTACCAGTCTCTTGCCATCATCCATTAGAGCAGTTTATATTAACTCTGTTCTTAAAATTTTAATCTTTTGTCTCGACTGCTACCTTTTGCAAAATGATGGTTCTGGATCTTTATATTCTGGTAATTTGGAAGGGGAACAATCAGAGTTGTTTAGTGCAAAAAATGACACTGAGGCTACGAAATTGGCAACTTGTGGAGGTTCAAATTATGAACAGGATGTTGGTTTTAACCCAAGGAATATAGCTGACTCTTCTGAAGATCTCTCTGTTGAAAATGGTATAGATAGAGTTGCTACTCATGGTAAAACATTTACATCTACTCTAGTGGCAGGGAAGAATTTCTTGTACGAATCTATTGTAAGCTTATTGAATAGAATTGAATTAATTTTTGGCCCGCTAATAACAAACCAGGATGTTGAAGTGCTGGAGAGAGCACAAAACATACTTTCCCTTGTTCAGTTGATTAAAGAAGAAATAATTGATAATTCAGTCCAGAGTGTGGACACCGTAGAAAAGAAAGATACTCGAGTTTCAACTATTATCAATTTGATGCGTGATACTTTTACTACAGAACTTGGTCCAGTCTCAGTAAGTGCACAGGGCAGAGTTGCTGTGCCGGAAGGACTAGTTCTTAAAGAAAATCTTGATGAATTACAAGCAATATGTGGTGATACTGAACTATCTTCATCAAGTTCGTTTGCCACGGGGGCCCCTCACGGTATCACTATTTCTGATGGTTCTTCATCTAATCTTCTGCAAAATGAAGAGTTAGGGCCTTTGAATGAATCCACATCCTTGATTGAACATCGTAAGAGGCATGGGTTATATTATCTTCCTTCGGAGAAGAGTGAGATTGTTCCAGATGAGTATCCTCGTGCAAATGATCCGAAGTCAAACAGTAATATAAATGATGAAGCTGCCGAACTAGTCAAGCTGACAGAACAATCACTTCTTATGAAGAAAAGGACAAACCAAACAAAGCCCAGGCCGGTAGTAGTGAAATTGGATGATGGAGATCTGGCACCAATTTCAGTCAAAAGGCCAGAGCCTAGGGACGATTCTCTTTCTGGTGCCATACAAGATGTTCTTCTAGGAAGTGAAAGTGGACCAAGTGTGTCTCAAAGTTACCCTTCTAATAAGTCATCAAGGAAGCAGAAAGAGAAAAAGAAACTAAGCTCGAATGGTCGATCTGAAATGAAGGAAAATGCAGTTGATTCAGAAAAGCCTGATCCTGAAAGAGCAAATTCTAGTAGCAAAAATCATGGTCATAGTAAAGAGAGAAAACACAGAGGAAAAGAAAAGATTGTTGAGGGTGAAGAGCGTGATCAGGAGGGAAAGAAAAAGAGTGGCCACCGCCGTGGTAGGAGAAAAACTCATCACAGAGCGAAGTCACCCTTAAGTGTGGCTTCCCAAACTCCAGTCATTCCTGATTTTCTTTTGTAGGATTTAAGGATTGGTTTGATTTCTCATCACCTGTCTTTATTGACTGAGGCTGTTTACATATTGTATTCTTTGTGCAGAGTTCTTGAGTTAGTTCTGTAGATTTTACTTATTTTTTGGTCATTTGTTATGATTTCTTAATACTATATTCCTTGTCATCATGTTTTTTGCCATACAAGTCACAGAATGAGCATGTTCAAGAAGTAAATATTCAAGTTGGATGTTGTTTGGCAGCCCATTTCTAGATACATGAAGTAATTATTGTTGAATCTTTTGCCACAAAATTATAACATAGCTTGTGGAAATTCTTCTCTCAGCATAAACTGCTTGAAAACTGGTGGACAAGTGCTTCAATTTACTATTTTGTAATATTAAGTTCAAAATGCTAGTTTAGAAACGTTCATGCTGTGTTTGGATAAGGTATTTTAAGGGAGAAATGTTAACTTGAAGAGGATTTAAAATCCTTTCTATTAAAAGCACTCTGGGCATTTAGCAATCCAAAAGAAAAGGAACTTCTCAAGTGTTCAAAATTCCACCAAAAACAGAGAAATTCGAATGCCCTTGCTTTCGTTTGTTGCTTCCCTAATTTGAACTGCCTGCTTCTCATTTTCTCCTGTGGATTTGGTTTTCCTTATCTTCTGAATCTCATGGTTTTGCAAACTACTTATGTAGGTTTTAATCATGGAATCCTACGATTTTATTGATTTCTATTATAGGAGATCATCTTGATATTTTAATTATTTTCCGCTGTGATTGTAGTTTGATTGTTTATCCTTTTTTTGGTTATTTATGATATGCTAGGACCCTACTCATATTTTGCACATAAAACAAGTACAGAAATCTTACGTGGAAACTAAAGCTTCTTTGAATACAAAAAGAGAAGAGGAGAAATGAGAAAGATAGTGGATTTAGTTGGAAAATTATGGATGAGGACTGTCTATAAAATATGGATGAAGCAATTCTCACAGTTGCTTTCTTTCATGTTATTTAGCTTTCATGTAATCGTATGTTATTATTGTACGGGGCTCAAGTTCATTTCCATTTAACAGGTATGTCTGATACTCCCTTTTCCATTGTTATTATCCAGTTTTGTTTTATAATTTAAGCGCAAATTATCCTGGTTAATTTCTCAAAGGAAAGACTACAATGAATGACCCGACCTAGGAAACCTGGTATCTTCTGCGTTAATGTTTTGAGTAATAAACCTCTGGCTATTTTGCTCAGTTCTTGCAGTTCGCAATACCTTCAAGAAAACAACATCCTAATCTTGAACTGAAAAAATCGTGGATGTGATTTCTACGTAGATATGCCAATTTTTGGATAGAATGTAGATATGCCAATTTTTGGATAGAATTGACAAGCTGTTAAGTCCAGGCTGTAAAATCCATTCGCCACTACCTGGAAATTACTACTGCTTTCTTCTTTCCTTTTAAACAAGCATAATATGTTCTTCTTAACTTAAACCTGACCCACTGTGTCATTTTTATCTAATGTGGAATTAGACTCATCTGCCTAAGATTGAATAATATAAAATAACTAACTAATGATATGCTAAAAGTACTTTGTAAGCATAGGTGCATGAAAACATTCAGCTATTTTTTTCAGCTGCTTGAATTTGAATACATGTTCAAACTCACATAATTTTGTTATTCCAAGTTCTCAGATTTAGGCCACTCTTGGAGTTTATGCTTAACCCTAGTATCCCTAATTACTAATTTCATATGTAAAACTATCTATATTTTATTACACGACAGTTACTACTAGTTAATGAATTATTTATACTATGCCTAATTTAATTTAAATTTATTTATTTATTATGTACTAACAATATTAAATATTAAATTCTAATAAACTAATGAAAACAAATTAAAAACTAATACATTGGTTAATGTGTAATACTATTATTAAATATTAATGCATAAAAAATAATAAATATATCATAATAACATTCATATCAATAAATTAAATTAATTTGTATTTTTACTTTAATAAATTATAATATATTAATTTAATACAATAATATTAAATAAAATGCACATAAGCTAAAATGTGTATAATAATGTTATTAATAAGTATACAGAATTTATATTTAAAACTTAAAAACTTATTTCATTGTTACTTTGTATTTCTATTATTGATTTCAATATCATTATGATTATTTATTATTTAATATTTCTAATACTTAATTTTTTTTATTACAAGTTAGAGCGCAAGAAAATCATTAAATAATAATCAATTTTAAAAATCAAAATAATTGTTATCTTATAATCTAAAAATTAATAATCTAAAATAGTTTTTATTACAAATAAAAAGTTATTATTAATTTATTATTAACTTAAGAATTAAAGTCTAAATTAATCTCTCACATTAAATATCAAGATTTTAATTAATTATTATTATTGGTTATAAACTAATATCTAATTTTAAATGGAGGTGTACTTATATCTAATTTATTTGATAATCTTTTATGATAAATGTATACTTGTTGTTCCAATTGCAATTATTTTAAGTAAATGCTGAAAAATGTTGGTGGGTGCTTACCCTATGGGTTGCACAATACAAATCCTACAAAAATTAATTAATTATATAATTATTTTTGTTGAGCGGCTGTCTTTAGTAGGATAGCAGTGTAATAAATATTACAGACATAAGAACATAAGAAGGAATCACTCTTAATGAGGGCCTTAACAGATAAAACCAAACATATCATTATGTGAAAAAGGACGAAGTTGGATACACACAATAATAGCTATTTTTAATCTATAAATGTATTTCTATATCGAGACAACATGTAATATATTTCTAACTTAATCAGTCTTCAACTTTTGCAAAAATAGGTATTAATAAATATATAACACTGTTGATGTTAAATTTAAATAATATACAATATGGTTTTGATTTAGATTTTGAGATAATACTTTATTAGCAATGACTATAGTGTTGAGGACACTACTGATATTTTTATTTTATGTAAAAATTAAAATCTTTTTTCAAGATTACTTAATGCCTTATCAATTAGCTTGAATAAAAAAAATATGTATTTTGTTATCAGTTTAAATATTCAAGTCATGAAAACAAAATTTATTATTAATATAGTTGTATATTCTTAAAATGAAAAAAAAAATTATGTTTCTTAGAAAATTTCTTTATAATATCACTTGATTAATTGTGTAATTAAAAACTATTTGTTTACGTTATTTTTCTAACTATTTCTCTGTTATAATGTCTAACTGAACATGTTTGTACCTCCTTTTCCTTTTTTAAAACATGTTTTATATATTTAATATATATATATATATATATATATATATATATATATATAATATAATATAATATAAAAAGAAAAGACGTTAAAGAGTATATTGTTAAAATATTTTTCTTTAATTCTTTTTGAGGTTATTTAAAAAATTATTAATTTTTTAATTAATCCATTCTCTTTTGCATTAATCATATTTTGTTTTATTGATGAATTCAGTTTACTTCAGTTGTAATCTCTTTCAGTTGACAATAAAAAAATATTATTTAATTAATATGGTAAAATAAATAAAAAAAAATCGTGAAAGAAAATGGTTGATGATTTTGTAAAGGAATATTGACCAGCTGAGGTCAAATTGAGAACAGAGACGACTCTGTGATGAATTTAAGTTTCTTGTAGAAATCTTATTTTGCTGTTTCTAATGAACACCATCATGAAGGCTAAGCAGCAAGAACGGTCTCTTGCTGCTGTCAATTTCTTCAGTGCTCAATCACACTTATTCAAATTCTTCTCTCATGTTCTTGCATTTGCCTGTGGTTTGCTCATCGGAATCACCATCATCACTTTCTCTCTCAAAAGCTTTTCTCCAAACTTTCAATCCCTTCAATCTCTGCCTGCTTCAATCTCAACTTTGCACAATGCTTCAAAAGTCACCATCTTCACTCCAAACGAGAAGCCTATGCATGACATGACAGAGGAAGAGTTGCTGTGGAGAGCTTCCATGGTTCCTAGGATTAAGGAACTGCCCTACAAACACGTCCCAAAGGTCGCATTTATGTTTCTGACAAAAGGGCCAGTCTTTTTGGGCCCACTCTGGGAGAGATTCTTCAAAGGAAATGAAGGCTTCTATTCCATCTATGTCCATTCTCATCCTTCTTTCCATCAAACACTGCCTCAAACTTCTGTCTTTCATGGCCGCAGAATCCCAAGCAAGGTCAGTGTGTCCTAATTCTTCCCAGTCAATGAAATCAACAACTTTTCAATTAACTCTGTTCTGTTCTGTCTTTTCTTTTCATTTTGGGATATCCAAAATTCCAGTTTTTCATGTCACAAGCAAATTCCCAGAAAGTTTTTTTTAAACATGAATTAAATTGTGATATTATTAAGTAATGTGAAACAATTGGCTATGGTAATTTTGAGAGGGAAAAAATTATAATACACTGTCACGAAACTAAGATTATTTCCCCTGTTTTTGGATTTACTCTGTATTTTCCAATGACAGTAACCTTTTGGTATTCCACGGCTTTAATGAGACAGAGCAAAGAAACAGTTTTTCATTTTATGTCAAACATGAGATGCGCCTCAATAAACTCCTTATTTAACGATGTGCTCACTAGCATGTGTTTGTTTCTCTGTTTTGAAGTCTTCAAATATTTGATGTGATTTTTACTTTGTTTCCAACTACAGTTTCTTCTCCCAGTACTTACCAACAAAATTAATATTTTAATATTTATATCATAAAAAAAATTAAAATACAGGGTTATTGTCTTCACTAGACATAATTGATGTATATTATTGGCAGATAACTACTTCTGAAGTGAAGTTCTTAATAAGAATCAACTTGCAATTATTATTATTATTATTGTATGATATATAAAAAATATTAAATTTTGTTGGACCTAAAACTATTTCGGGCAACGCCTGTCTGCATGACCTGAACAGTCTTAGTATTTGAAATTTCCTCCAATTAGAGACTAATGCATTATTACGAGTTTTATGCAATAACTTATTTTAGAAGTCATTCATGGTCAGCACCAGAGATACCAGCTAAGACTATGCTTATGCACGTTTAATTTTCAAGTCATCGCTTCGGAACCAGAGATTTTTTTTCCGTATTCCCAGTGCAGTTATTGGTCAATTGGTCAAATACTTCTTTTTTTTTAGGAATTCCCATTTTTTTATGACTGGAATTATTCCCTCTAAACTTTTAATAATTTTTAACTTTAAAGAATAAAATGGAAAAGAATATAAGAATATGTATTTAATGACAAAATGAGATAAATAGGAGTTTGAAGTTTTGTTCTTGTTGGTTGCTTCCGAAGTTCAACTAAAAGTGAATACTTTTCTTTGATTCGACTCCTTTTGCAGCTCATACAAAAGAATATTTTAGTCTTTTCATATTCTTGTGAGGGTACAATTAGTAATAATGAGGTGCAGGAAGAAAAAACATTATATTATTGGACACAAGCTCAAGCTCATCGACCCATTTACACAGTTAAAGCAGAGTCTTTTAGTGATTATTTCTTAACTTAGTTTTAAACAAGTTGACAATTTACAATTTAATTTTTAAGGTTGACTAATTTTTAGCAGAGTCCAAGCAATTTAGTTAGACACATAGAGTTTAGGATTGAACAACACATTAAATTTTTTACATTTATTTCACAAGATCTTCAATTTTCTTTTTTTTTTTCTTAAACTATATTTTATTTTTATAAAATGTTTTCGTAAAATTTGAAGTAGCATGAATTAATGATGCAGGAGGTAAGATGGGGTGATTTCAACATTGTAGGGGCAGAGAGGCGTCTGCTAGCCAATGCTCTGCTCGACTTCTCCAACCAACGTTTTGTTCTTCTCTCAGAATCATGCATTCCTCTGTTCAACTTCTCAACCGTCTATAACTACCTCATCAACTCGACCAAGACCTTCGTAGAATCCTATGATCTCCCAGGTCCAGTGGGGAGAGGCAGGTACAGTCCCAGAATGAAGCCACTGCTTAGGCTTTCTCAGTGGAGAAAAGGGTCCCAATGGTTCCAAATAGACCGTGCTCTCGCAACTGAAATTGTGTCTGACCAACTATACTTCCCCCTGTTCAACAAACATTGCAGGAATGGATGTTATGGTGATGAACACTACTTGCCAACTCTTGTCAGCATCAAGTTTTCGCAGAGGAACTCTGACAGAACTTTGACATGGGTTGATTGGTCTCAGGGAGGACCCCATCCAGCAAGGTTTATGAGAAGGAATGTCACCATTGAATTTCTCAAGAGACTAAGGCATGGAAAAACCTGTCATTACAATGGAAACACCACCAATATTTGCTACCTCTTTGCAAGAAAGTTCATGCCACAGGCTTTAGATAGATTGCTCAGGTTTGCTCCAAAGATAATGCACTTCAACTGATTTCTCTTTTCTCATGCTCTTGTTCAATCGTTTTTGCTCCTCAGAGATTAATTTCAGTACTGTTATTGAAGTATTTAAACAAAAGAATCCATTGTATACTATAAACAGTTCGTTTCATAGCATGTTTCTCATGAAAATGGGTGTATTTATAAACATAAATATATACAGATCAGAGTTTAAATTCAGTTTATACACATAAATATTGTAGTTTTTTGGGCATTAGTTTATAACTTTCCAAGTGAAATATCTGTTCTAAAATAAGTTTAATTTCATCCTGTTTTTTGGTTGTTTACATTTTATATAAATATGCTGATTTTTATATATATGAATGAATTATTTGTTATCTAAGTTTGGATGAAAAGTAATGAACAGTCGTCACCGTATGATATTCTCTTGGAAAAGATGTGCAAAAATGTTGTATGATTTATGAGAAAAAGTTGGATCAATGACAGTGACTTAAATAATTGTTCGTGTCTTGTGGACCAAACAAGAACATAGAAAAGTATTTGCAAAGTACTGCGTTGTAACGTAGCATTACGGAGAAACCTCGCCATACTTTCACGTCAGTTTCCTTTGTGTAAAACAAGGAAAATGTTGATTTTTCACCCTAGTTTTAAGAAGTACGGATACAAAGAACTAAAGTAAATAGAATTCAAAATAATTGACATTATATTTTCAAATATTATTTTATCATTATTATTAAATAATAGGAAATTTCTCATACGACAATGTAAAATTATTTTGTAGTATCAGTTAATAATTTTTTCTTAACTAAAAGAAAATTATATAAGAAATGACAGAATGGTTAAATACTGGTGTAAAAACTCATTCATCTCCAATTAAATAAATTTTTAAAATATTAAAAAGTAAATTTTAAATCTAATTTAAACTCGTTATAAAATAAAATTAATATTTAATCATATATTATAAATTAATCTTATTTTTAACTTAATATACTTATGTGAATTTAGTCGTAAATTAAGTTGAGCAAGAATAAATCAATATAAAAATTGTTTTTGAATGGTCAAAACGTATTCCGAGTAGTATTATGCGTGTAAGGGTGATAGTCTGTTTTAGGAATTGAATTAAAAGTGTGGATGTTAATGTTTAGCGAAAACTAACATGAGAAGCTGACATTTGTTTGGGGATGAGAAGGTGAAGAAAAAGTGATGGAATTAGGAAGGAGCTTATAAACTTCGCATTGGTGAAATTGTTGATGTGGAAGTGCAACATCATAATTGGACTAACGACAATGCCACTTCCTTTTTCCCTTTTTGTTCCATTTGCGACACTGCTCGTGCTCTTTTCCTTTTCCTGTTCAATATATGTTATAATTCGACCAGGTGGGCCCTACTTCTTAACCGAGTACAAACAATTCATACATAAATACTTGTGTTAGTGATATGTTTGTTAGCATCTACCAAAGTTTACACGTGAAATTTCTCAAGACACTGTTTGATAAAAAACAAAAACAGAGTGCTTAGTATTAATAATATTTTTAATATATTTTAAAACATCAAAAATGATATTTATCAATGTATTTTAAAGACACATAAGACGAACAGTATAGAAAAAAAATTAATAAAGAATCCAAATTCAAGATATTATAAAAAAACACAAAATATAAAATGTTTTTACCGTAGTTTAATAATTTCATGTTCTTTAGGAAAGAGTTTATATAATTCTTTTATATTTTAAGATGTTTTTCAATAATAAAATTGTAATGGATAAGATTTTAAAATAGACAATACATAATTGACTCTAACATATTAGATTGATTTGAAATCGAAACATATATAATAACTGGAATAAACTGTTTTAAAGTGTTTAAGTTTTTTCACTTATTACATAATTTGTTCAATTAAATAGCGGTATTAATGATTTGGTGGCTGACAAACAAAGCGAGTCACCTTCAATTTGTAGTTCTATTCTAACACATGGACTTTGAAAACAATGTTTAAGATATTGAAAAGAAAAACATCATTTGGTGCTATACGCAAGTTACTACAAGTCAGCTTGGCCGTTTGGGTGAACACGACGGAGAGCCCTCACGAAGGCTTCGATCCTTCCGAGAAGCGCGTAATTTGACTAAACTGTTACACCACGACAAAATCTTACGAGTAGAATCCTATATGTTACATCAAATTTACTACATTACTCATTACACAATCATATATAATATACCTTAGATTTCCGTTTCTATACACTATCGTTATAAAATAGTTTACGAACCTATTCAGGTGCAAATCATAAAATTTAATATTGTATTTTCACTATTCGTATTAATTTTCTAGGTTTTGTAAGAACCCATTTAAAACTCACTAAAAATTCCATTCAAGTGGATATCAAGTATAAACGATCGGAGTGTCTGAAGATCAGAAAGTGAAAGACAGGTGTGTGATACAGATTGGATGAACAGTTTTGACGGTAGGAGTAAAACTGAAACTTTCAAATTTTCGTGTCACTTCTCTGCATACACCATCCATCTTCAATCTTCTGAAATTTTCTCCTTCTCTCTAGATTTCTTCATCTTCTCTCTAAGAAATATTAACCATTCCTTTCTCCTATCATCACTCAAACACCATTTCCACTCTTCCGGTCTCAAAAGCTTTCGATTTAATATTGTTTACGAGCCTATTCAGGTACAAATCATTCGATTTAATATTGTTTACGAGCCTATTCAGGTACAAATCATTAATATTGTATTTTCACTGTCCGTATTAATCTTCTAGGTTTCATATGTGTAACTGAGTTTTCAGATATTGTAAGTATAAGATTTTTCATCTAATATATATCTATAATTAAAATGAATAAGATTCTGTATTTACTGTTCACATAAATCATTTGAAATAATGGGAACCTAACTGAGTGTTTCACAATTGAGATCTATTTAATATGTAAAGTCGTATGATTGTAATATATGATGGAATAAAAATAGAATTAAGTCAAATCACGATTGTTAAAATCACCTAGATATATAAGACAAACATAAGAAACATAATACTATTTCATGATGAAACTAATAGTGAATGTAAAATTCTTTCCATTGTCACTAATTACTCTAAATCAGTTATTAATACAAATAATAATGTGTGTATCATCAGTGTAAAATTTTTATATTTTGATTTATCAAGAAATCATTTAAGTGTAATTTTTGAAACATCATTATAACAAAAATTAATAAAATTATAATTATAAAAATAAATATAATTTTTTTATAATTTGATCATAGATAATTTTTATGTTTTTTAATTTAAAAAAGTCACTTGAAAAAAGAATAAAAAAAATTGAACTCTGAAAAAAAGAATCCTTTTATATAATAATATAGTTAATATAAATAATATAGATATAGATATATACATGTGTTTAAATATATAGTATACTCATACTTCAGACTCCGAGCATGGTAAAATTAAAACCCTACTTAAATTTTCATTAAAGAACACTGATTTTTTTTTTTCTGAAATTACAAAAGACAGTTGTGCGTGTTGATAGAAGAATTACAGGAATGGCCAAATTTTATTTGTCTGTCTGTTGAAACTATCACAGATATTTATTGATATAATTGGTTGAAAGCTTTTTGTGAAAAAAATGTTTGAAAGGAAAAGCAAGAATTGTTGAAGGAAATGGACGTTGAATTGATGGTTTCTGGGTCCTACGTCGGGTTCGGGTTTGGTATGTATTTCTTGCCGCGGAAGAGAGAAGCATATACAATAAGGATTTGGACGGTTGACTTTGGAGCTGTTGACGTCTAAGTCTTTACATCATATGATACGCTTTCTCGGTTATAACATCCTAATTACTTCGATGCTTCCTCCGACATTCCAAGAACCTTCTTTCGCTCTTTTTTCCTTTTCTGTGTACTAATATAAATTCAACTTCCCCAATTCCTCACTTCACACACTTTCATTTTTCTCGTATAAAATGCAAATCTCCTTCTCCTCATTGTAACCAACCTTCGATTCTGGAACAACCTCAGTTACACCAACCTCTCATTGGCCCCCCAAGATCTCTTCAAACACAAGAAAAAAACAAAAAACAATGGCCGCCAAACGGTTTTTGGATGATTCTGATCAAGATGCCAATGGTGATAAACGGAGGAGACCTACTTCAAGACGTTCTTTTTCTTCGTATGTTCCGTCTAACCAACTTTCTGTGTTGCAAAACTTCTTACTATATCATTGCTACCTTCGACTAAACCAATCTTCTTCACAGGGTAATAGGAGAAGTCGTCATGGTCAAGAACTTGCAGAACCTTTTCTCAGGCTTGGAACCCTTGCTTAGGAGAGTGGTAAGTGATCATCAATATATATACCCTATGGCATAAAAAGTCAAACATATACCATATTGCAACCATGGAATTCTCTGATTAGAAAGTTTTTCTTCGTTAGTTTCATGTGATATATAACAGGCTTCCATTAATTTTTGCCAGGTGAACGAAGAGATGGAGCGAGTGATGGGGCATTGTGTGCCGCGTTCGATAACCAGGTCCCCTTCGTTGAGGATCCAAGCATTGGAGCAACCAACGAGCTACGAACTCATGTTCGAGAAGAAGCTGATGCCAACTATATTCACAGGAAGCAGAATAGTAGATACAGATGGGAACCCCCTCCTTGTTGTTCTTGTCGATAAAAGCGGTGATCAGACGGTTCGCACGAGTCTCCCCCACCCCATCAAGCTAGAAATCGTGGTGCTCGATGGAGATTTTCCTTCCACCGGTGATAACAACGAGTCGTGGACGAGTGAGGAACTCAACAACCGCATAGTGAAGGAGAGAACGGGAAAGAGGCCGCTGCTCACTGGAGAATTGAATCTGACCATGAGAGATGGAATTGCACCAATTGAAGACATTGAATTCACTGATAATTCCAGTTGGATAAGAAGCAGAAAGTTCAGAGTTGCTGTTCGAGTTGTTCCTGGGACTAATCAAACTGTTAGAATTCGTGAAGGCATGACCGAACCATTTATTGTCAGGGATCACCGTGGTGAATGTCAGTATTTTCTCTTTTCCTTACTTTTAATTTTTTCAATACTAAATAGTTTGTATTTATTCACGCATGCCATTTGTTTTATCTTGTTTTTTTTACTTATCTGCAAGCATGACAGTTTTAATAGTTTTAGAATATGTTTGTTAACTGCTATATATATTTTCTTGATCAAACGCTTGATAACTTATAATATATAATTATAGTATTATTTTGTTTCATTTTCTCTTGTATCAATCTTACCATGAATTTTTTTTCCTCCTTTTTTTCATCTCGCATGTCTTTTAACATTCTGCACAAACTCAGTCTTATAATATATAATTTCTTCTGTGGATATGGTACAACTAGTTATTTCAAAGGTTGTCTGCTAAGAAAAAGTATCTTCAGTCAACCTATTTAGTGTAATATAGTTGCGTCAGTAAATCATTGCAGAATATATACACTTAATATAATATTATCAATTGGTCCAATTGCTGTTTCAATCTCATCATCCAAACAACCTGTTATGAGAATCTGGAAGAAGAGTAAGACAAAAAGAAATGGTTGGTGAGGATAAATAAAAAAGATAGTAACTATGATGATAGTTTTCACCTTATATAATTAAACAAAAACAGTAAAAATTTCTCACTTGTTTAAGCATAAGTTTTTAGAGGTTATGGATTTTCTGTGAAAAGAATTGTTCAAACGTGCGTAAGATTGAAATAGTCAAAAACTGCATTAGAATTTAAAACCTTGGAGTGAAGGTAAAGCGATGATCATTTATTAAAATTGTTTAGAGATTGTGACTTGGAATTTATTAATTAGTATCCACATCGTACTTTTCAGCAATAGAAAAGTACATTGGCCACAGCTCCTACAATACAGGACATTTCATTTTCACCCTTTACAGCAAGCAATACTGCAATACTGATCCTTTTAATTTTATTTTTTTACTTTTTTTTTGTTTTCATCTTTCTTTATTTGTGATGTCTAGAAAGTGATTGATGGTCAAACATACAAGTAATAGTGAGGGTTTTGCTTAGACATCAACCATGGTCCCACCATTGTAACAAACAAATAATACATCGACACATCATTCATACCAACTTCTACTCCGGTTTTTCCAATCTGACAGTCTCAGGTCACTGGTTTCAATACCACAGTCAAAAAACACGTATCAAGTGGACCTTTAAAAGAATTGTGATGAATTGATTTATTTATTTATTTTCGATTGTGACATATGAAATTTGGTACAGAACTTAGGTTTATTATTCGTGTGATGATAATTCTGTTGTTGTCCCATACTGAATGTGTATTTTTTTGATTGATTTGAAGTGTACAAGAAACATCACCCACCTATGCTGAATGACGAAGTGTGGCGCCTAGAGAAGATCGGAAAAGACGGAGCTTTCCACAAAAAGCTGTCCAAGGAGGGAATAAACAGTGTTCAAGACTTTCTCAAGTTGTCTGTTGTTGATGCCCAGAAGCTCAGAAGGGTACATATTTTCATTCCTCAATTCCTTGAGTAATTAAAAAGCACGAAAACGGAAAAACAGGATAAAAAAATTAAAGAAGAAGAAAGGGTTATAAAAACCGACAAGTTCTTTTGTCGTATTTTAAGTGTTTGTGATTTTGTCTGTGATGTGGTAAATAATAATTTGCATTTATTGGAAGCAGATTTTGGGCGCTGGGATGTCAGAGAGAATGTGGGATGTGACAATCAAGCATGCAAAGACATGTGAGAAGGGGAAGAAATACTATGTCTTCCGTGGGCAAAATTTTACCATCTTTCTCAATTCCATTTGCCAATTGGTTAAAGCTGACATTAATGGCCAAAGTTTTCCGGGAAGCGAGTTAAGCAACTTCACAAAGGTAAGAGTAACTTCAAACAAAAAACTTAATACCTTCTTCCCTAACTTTTCTAGGTCTTTTTTCATTTGATCCTATTATTCATTTCAATCGGTTGCACATATGCAGGGCTATATGGAAAAACTGGTGAGAGAAGCATATACTAGATGGAATGACTTGGAGGAAATTGATGAGGCTCTGTTAACACAAGGTATAAAATATGTTCTGTTTAATCGATGTGTTGTATAATATGTGAATTTTTCTACAGTCCCTGAAATTCAGTGACATTAATTTATGTAGGTGAGACCATGGAGCAAATTCCAAACAATCTTCAAGCATATGATCAGAACGAGTACTATGCATCAACACATAATGCACAGATTGGTGGCAGCGAGTGGGGTGTGAATGCAACATTTGGCACAACATCATTTGTGAATAACGCTCTTCCAGCTTTACCTTACAGCTTCTCAGATTCACAATCTGACAGTGATGGTGCCACAAGGTGGAACTAGGAAAGTTTTAGTGCTTGACTTTCAGCTGTAAATAAGAGTTAACAGTTGAAGAATCAAATTAGGTTTAGTGACTTAGAGACAAGTGTTCAGCCTCTCTTGGCTTATATTGGCTTCACTTTCTTTTTCTCTGTTTTTTGTTAGCTGCAGTGAATTGTCAGGTCCATTTCAAGGATAAGATCAAAGATGAGGCCTCACACTGCAAAAAATGCAACCTGCGTTCGATGTGCCTGTGTTGCTATGTTTTACCATCTTTTCAGCAATCAGAAAAAAAAAATGTACGTTTTATGAATGGTTAGAAATTATCCGATCCTTTGGTTCCAAATTAAGTCTTTCTAAACATTTGGTAGCTGATTTGGATGAATAAATAGCTGATGCGACTTCACCCATCAGCAGATCACTTTCATTTTGACCTAAAACCAACTATTATTGTGTTACATGTTAGTTAGTCACTGATTAATTTTAGTTTATATATACTTTAAATATAATAAACAAATAGTCTTTTACTTTGCAAGCTCAGAGTATTAGGTAATAAGCATGTCTGTGATTTCCTTTTTGTCACCTTCCTTTGTCTCACTTTCTTTTTTTCTGATATATTTCTCTCCAAAATCAGTTTTATCCATTATGTTTTGCCACTTGTAAGAAAAGTCAAAAATATAAAATCTAGAATGATTTATTTTCTTCTTTTGCTAATACACTATAACACAAATTTAAATACATTTTCTTGCAAGTATGTAAATTTAATCTATAGTTGAGCAAAAGAAACTTCTAAAATATTTTTCTTTTATTAGTTCGTTAAATGAGTGGTTGAAAAAGTTACAACTCTCAAAATTCACACATAAAACAAATTAAAGTTAGAATCAAAATAAGTTTAGTTACTTTTTAAACTTCAATTAACTCTTAAATATTTTATAAAATTATACAGGTCCTTATAATATTCTAAATTATAATTTTTTTTCTATATATTTATATTAATTATAAATTGATCTTTAACTAATTTTTATTATTTATTTTTTAATTACAAGGTTGAGGTCCAACTGAACTTATCTAGGCTTCTTTTGATTTAAACTTGACTTAATCCAATTTAATTTTACATGATTTGAACTTAACTCAAGTATACCTTTTCTAACTTGGACCAGTTCTAACTTAGGCTCGATTTGATCCATCTTGACCTTACATGACTTGAACCTAATTTAACTAGACATTTCCTAAGTTTGGTCTAACCCTTATCTTGACTAGGTCAATCTAACCCAATTTAGACTAAGCTTAACCCAACCTAACATGGACCCAACCCAAGATTTTCAAACATAGGTCAGACTTAAAGTTAAACCTATCTCATCCTGACTTGACATGACCTGATTCTACTTGTCCTAATGTGGGTCTAACTGAATTTGCATGATAAGGGCTCGAACCAACTTGACATGACTTGGACCAGACACAACTTGGCCTAATTCGTATCTAAATCAACTCGACTTGACTTGAAATTTGATCGAGCTTGAGTCCAACTTGACAACCTTAACATGCTCTTAGCTCAACCTAATTTAAGTTATGTTCCACCTAACAATATTTACATGTGCTTAACTTGGCCAAACCTAGACTTAGCCCAACTCAATACTTATCTTGACACAAGTCGAGTTTGTCTTAGCTTGATCTGACTTTGTTGCAATTGGACTCAATCTGACTTAACACGACTTTGGTGTAGCCAAACTCTACTTGAGTTTGACTCAATTTTTTTTGGCTTGACCAAAACGTAATCCACCTTGGCCTGACTTGAACATAGTCAAACCTTAGACCATGTAAATAAAGGCTCCTCTCAATTAGAACATGGTCCTAATTTGGCATAACTTGACTCATGTCTAATTAAGTAAATATTTTTTATATGTACACAATTTTTTAAGTAAATATTTGTTTTTTTTTTCATTTTCACTTTTAAATAAGATTTTTTTAAATAGTTCATGGGTTTATCCTTATCCATATGGTTTTTGTGGGCATTTTTACCTTTTTGAACTATTTTCAAATGTGGGTCTTTTGACCCTTGTAATGTGAATCAAAATTTGAGATACCAAAATTAGTTTAAGTTCGAGAGACAATCTAGATCACTTTGAGTTTGAGATAAATTAGGTTGAAAAAAATTCATTTTTTTTAAATGAATGTCAAATTGAAACCGACTCACTTAGTCATAGTTTAAATGAGTTTGAACTGTGTTGAAGATTGTTGTCCCGTAATCCAGTAACAACAATCCTTTATCATTTTCATCATATTTGTATTACAATTAGTCATTACTAAAGATTATAATTCAAATTATATAATTTGATACTTTAATTTTCAATTATCATTTTTATAATAATACTAATAGGTGAATAGTTTAATTGTATTACTATATAAACGAGTTTAGTCAAATCTACTTTGTAATAAAATAAATATTTAAAATGAATTTATTAAATAAAACATATTTAAAGGAATCCATTCATTTAAATAATTAATATATGGTGGATCACGACAAGTTACAAAATGTTTGATTAAAAAAAAGTGAATTGAGTTTAACTAAATTATTTTTAGTTCAACTAATAAAGAGTCCATCCATATAACATTAACTACATTAAGTAAGCTTAGTTTCACACTCTAGTTGAAGTAAAGATTGTACTATCTCACTCGGGAAACTTCAATATTTTACCATTTTTGTATAATTTACTTCTCCAGTTAAATAAATTTTGTGAGTATTTAAAAAAAAATTGGACTTTTCTTAATCTATAAATGTCATTGTACAGAAAAATAAAGGGTTAAATATGTTTTTAGTCCCTAAACTATTGGCCGTTTCTGGTTTTCGTCCCTCTTTCAAAGTAAGGTACAATTTGATCCTCATTCTTTTCGAAACGTTCGTTTTAGTCCTCAGAATTTTGGTTTTAGTCCTCATTTGTTGCTAAATGAGGACCAAATTTTTAAACAGTGTTTAGTTTTCGAGGACTAAAACGAACGTTTCGAAAAGAATGAGGACCAAATTGTACCTTACTTTGAAACAGGGACGAAAACCAGAAACGACCAATAGTTTAGGGAGTAAAAACATATTTAACCCAAAAATAAACGAGGAAAGGGGGAATACAAAGAAAGATATGGAAATCGTTTTTTATTTTGGATCTAATTTTGGACCCAGTCTTTGTTTATTATGTTTTGTGAGCCATTTATTTTTTTCTTGCTCACCCAATAAAGGGTTCAACTTGCTGTGTCCTATAAAAATGTTTAACTTTTATATTTTAGAATATATTTCCAAAATTAAAAGAATGGGTATAGAATATAAAAGAACTAGTGAATTTATCCAATTGAATCAAGTTTTCTTTCATTTTAAATGAATGGACTATCTTATTCGTTTTAAACACGTTTAGATTTAGTGAACAAGCAAAACAAAAAATTAATAATAATATTACAAATAAAAAACAATTCCTACATATTTGGAGCTCAATAATGCAAGTATAATCTCAACGAAAAACATAAGAACTTATAATTGTTCATATTTTCTTCCTTCTCACCTACTCATGTAGGACCCTAAACAACATCTACTTATTTTCTCTCCATTGATGTAATTTGTCAACAAAGCCTAATATACGTATTTAAAACTCTAACAAACATTTCAACTTTTGGAAACGACCTATAGTTCTCACTCAAAAAAATCTAAGACTTTTTGGGTTGTATTGAAACATCTTTTATTTCTGTAAATAAAACTACAATATCTCCTAAAGAAGAAAGAAATTGTTACAAGTGAATATGATATTCTCGTCAACACGTTCATAAAAATGTTATTTGAAATTTTGTTTTTCAGATATATTTATATTAACTAAAAATAAAACATATTTATAAATATATAAATATGTATAAATATATAAATGGATGAAAATTACATTTTATATATTATAAAATTGAATTAGATTTAAAACTTATTTAACATTATATTAACCGATTTGTTGTTTGATAAAATTATCATATCATTATTATTAGATTATTTATTAATATTTAATATTATATGTATAGGTATCGATGAAATGAAGATTGTGTGTGATTTTTTTATGTTAAATTAATTTTTATATGAATTAAAAGAAATAGAGAAATGATATGAAAATTAAGTTGCACGTTACGAAACATTTTCATTTCATTGAATGTATGAATGTGAAAAGTAGAAGGTGAGAAACGGGAAACAGATTCTCCTTCGCTACTATGATCTGTTTCTCTTATTGACCAGAACTGAGTTATGATGTGTTTGGGTAACGAAAATTCAACTTTGCTATCTCCCCAGAAATTTCCTTCATGCTCTGGACATTGGAAGTCTGATTAATCTTCACGTATATGTTGAAACAGACCCTCTTCTTCCCAATACTGAATAGGTTATGCTGTATTGGTCCTGATGTTCATCAAAATTGCATTTGTTTGCTTTGTTTCTACCTTGTTTCTCTTCTTCACCAATACCTCTGCCATCCACAACACATCATTCTCACCAACTTGCCTTACTCAACGCTGCACATCTGGTCCTAACATCAGCTACCCCTTTTGGCTTTCCCTTACTGACCAACTCTGCGGTTACCATGAACTTGGCCTTCTCTGTAGTGGAGGCGTCACAGTTTTTTCTCACATAGGATTATACTATACGGTACAAAATATAGACTATGAGAACCATAGCCTTAAGCTGCTGGATCCTGACACTTTCAACGAAACCTGTCCAAAGGCACGTCACGCTGTTCCCTTAGGCAACCTACCGCTCACTCACTCCCCCTTGAACTTAAACCTTAGCTTTTACTACAACTGCACTAACTACCCTTCTGGTGTGCCTTCAATCCAGTGTCTCCGTTCTGGGACAAACCAGTCTTTTGTGTTTGTGTCGGGGAACGAGACCACAGGTTTTGACTGGTCCGGGAACTGTGAGGAAAAGATTGTGGTCACAGTGATGAAGGATGCGATTACAAGTGACGGTGACTTGATAAGCCAGTTTTCGAGTGCCATGGATAAAGGGTTTGTTCTTGAATGGCACACTGCTTCGTATTGCGTTCAGTGCGAGGCTAGTGGTGGAGTCTGCGGCTACAGTAACCCCGAGAAGAAGGTGCTGTGTTTCTGCAAGGATGGAAGTACAAAAGACACTTCGTGTTACGGTATGCTTGTTGCCAAATGGTGGAATCATCTAAATAAGAATACTTGGCACTATCATGGTTCCGACCATTTCCACATATTAAGCAATTGAGTTTTACTAATATGGTTGCGTATGAGTTGTATTATTTAATTGAGCATGTTCTGTTTTGATAGCAGGGGGAAGCAGTTCTGGTTTGTCAAGATTAATTATAGGTATAATTTATGTCTTTAATTATATTTCTTGTCATTTTCTTGTTTCGCAGAAAAGTGTACTCACTTTATAAACTGTTTTTACAACCTCTTTGATAGAATTTTCGATAGCAGAAACATTAAAAAGTAACACCAGAATCACAAATTTGCTCATGCTAACTTTCTCCTACGCTTAGCAACATAATCTTATCAAACAAGTAACTCCCAAAGCCTTGGATTTTCCGAATGATGTTAATATAAAAAACAAAGTACCAAACCAAGACAACCTGCGTTGTGAAAAGATGACTAATCTGTTGTTACTAGTTCTGGTTTATATTGAAAAGGAAATGATTTATGTGGTTTGTCATCATTTTGTCACCGAATTTAGAAGTTAAACTAAACCATGATATTCTCGATAATTAACGTTTCTCACATGATAGTGTTCCATTGTGAATGTATCGAAATTTCGGAACCTTCATTTCAAGGACTAGAAGAGCTGAATTACTTTTCTATTTTTGCTTGCAGGTTTTATTATAGCTGGAGGAATTGGTGCACTGCTGACATGCGTCGTAATTTACATTTTTGGAAGAAAATTGTCACCAATTTTGTCAGACATTCGGCAGGCGAGAAAGATTGATCGAGACATTGAGGCCTTCATCAGAAATAATGGACCACTTCCCATAAAAAGGTACTCATATTCAGATATCAAGAAAATGACCAATTATTTTGAGTCCAAACTGGGACAAGGTGGTTATGGTCAGGTATATAAGGGAAATCTATGCAACAAAGCTCCCGTGGCTGTGAAGCTACTGAATGCTTCCAAGGGAAACGGGGAAGAATTTATCAACGAGGTTATAAGCATCAGCAGAACATCCCATGTAAACATCGTTAATCTCCTTGGTTTTTGTCTTGAAGGCAAGAAGAAGGCTATTATATACGATTTTATGCAAAATGGATCACTTGAAAAGTATATTCCCAACAAGAATTTGGAAACTGATCCACCTTTGAGTTGGCAAAGGCTACACCACATTGCCGAAGGAATAGCCAAAGGATTGGAGTACTTGCACAGAGGCTGCAACACTCGGATATTGCATTTTGACATAAAACCAAGCAACATTCTTTTGGACAAAAATTTCTGTCCTAAAATCTCTGATTTTGGGATGGCCAAGCTCTGCTCAAACACACAAAGTATCATATCTATGTATGGTGCTAGAGGGACAGTTGGGTACATAGCTCCAGAGGTGTGGAACAGAAGCTTTGGAGGGGTTTCGTATAAATCTGATGTTTATAGTTACGGAATGATGATTTTGGAAATGGTTGGAGGAAGGCAAAATATCAGCATTGAAGCAAGTCATTCAAGTGAGACATATTTTCCCCATTGGATATACAAGCACGTTGAGGTGGGAAAAAATTTAGCATGGCATGAAGGTATGACCCCAGAGGAAAATGAAATTTGTAAGAAAATGATTATTGTGGGATTGTGGTGCATACAGACAATCCCTTCTGACAGGCCTGCTATGAGTCGGGTGGTTGAAATGTTAGAAGGAAGCACGGATCAATTGCAAATTCCACCCGAGCCATTCATATTTAGTCCTATGAAAACTGAAGTGGATATTTGCACCACTAGTAGCAGCGATTGATTCTCACATTTTCAGAACTTCCAAGAACTATTGTATAATGAAGTTTCCATTTCGAAAAGCAACTTTCCAATACTGTTAATGATTGTGTAAATAATCGAGATAAAGAAGCTTGAAGAGTTAATTTACCTGTGGACTTGCTAATTGAGTTAATTATAAGATTAGTTAATGATAGTTAAGTTGAAGCAAGTCTAATGCATGGGAGGATTTAACAGAGGAGTTCAATTAAGATATGAAAAGAACATATACATATTACACATGAAATGAAACTGTTAGTGCGATAAATAAGACCAAATTATAATATACTCATTTTGTAAGTTTGTTTTATAGGATTGTGCTACACCTAAATTTACTTTCTAAGATAAATATTAGGTAAATTACATTGTTAACAATAATCACCTCATTCAGTCAAAGGAAAACTGACCAATATTTATAAACATCATCATTGACTTTAGCATATAACTCAGCATCCCATTTGTCTGCAGCATGAGCAAAGAACAATTTAACCTTCTTTAGGAATGCATATAATTTGTTTCCACTTGATTCTCTTGTCAAATATAAAAAACACTATAATCCAGTTAAACATGTTATACCCACACACATATGAAAATCACTGTCACAACATCCAAAACAAAAAATAGGACATTGTAATACTTCCGAACCAGGTCATTTCTATTTGACAAACAAATACTCATACTGCAAACTAATCATGCACCTTATCGACTGTATATGAAACTACCACCTTTGATCAAGAATTGCAAACTCAAACGAAAAAGAAAACTTCACTATTTTATGACATTTACATGTATATGATAACTTTTTGACAAGTATACCAAATCGTTACAAGTAATACAGTGGATAAATAAAAATGTATCGTTCTCCTAAGGGAATTTGAGTTACGTTAATCAATTAAAATTATTTATCAAGATCAATTACTGATGATAATTGTGATTTCAATTTGGATTTAAACATGAAATTAACAACGTAAAAAAATAAGATTTAAAAATGCGATAAAAGATCACTGGAATTGGTCTTTGACTAACATTGCAGTAAGCTCCTGAACAACATATATTCTCTGTTCAAGCATTCACATGAGAGTATCTTGATTTAATTCCTTAAAACAAGTTCTAAAATTATCTATTGAATTATTAATTCCTTAATTAATTCATCAGATAATTTTGTATTAAGTTCAGATGTTAAGAATGACCAGAAGCACATAACTATTCCTAGCGTAATTACTTTTAGTTTCTTTTCTTACGTTTCTGGTTCTAAAAATACTTCCCAGTACAAAAGAACTTTTATAAAGAATAATATTTCCGTATAATCAAAAGCAAGTCAAGAAAAGAACATGAACATAAACATATATTGCACAGAAAATTTACATTAATGTTTCGTCATACAACCAATTTCAATGAACAGAAAATTTAGCCTATCCTAGACATCTCAAACGTACTCTTTACAGCAATTCCTTGCAGAAAGTGAAGTCTTGATGTCTTGAAAGGTCTCCTGATCGTCTCCTGAATTCTCCAGTATTTTTCTGGCTATTTTCGTGTGTCAGAAGATGCTTTGTGCCTTTCTGTCACGTCTTTTAAAACCACATAACGTCATTAATTCGCTCAACGCACAGGTGTGTGTGCGCTATGCGAATTTCGTGTAACTGCTGCCTCTCAACTGATGTTATTCGCACAGCGCACAAGTAATGGTGCGATATGCGAATTTCCGTTTCCTGGGAGTGCGAGTTTTGGCTTGAGCTATGCGAGAATTGGCTGACAAACTCCTAATTATACATCCTTTCCTGTATAATAATTTACAAAAACAATCTACGTCCTATTACAACATTTCACTGAGTAATAACATGAATAATTAGAAGATTGAGATCATTTGTAAGTGTAAAAACAACTCTTTTTCACACTTATCAACTCCCCAAACTTGAACTATTTCATGCCTTCAGGAAATCACAGAAAGAAACTGAACAACACAACACAAAAGACATGTGACATTTTGATAGAATGACTTGGCACATCAGAAAAAAAAATTACATGTATTCCCAAAGATTTCAACAAGTATGACATGGTGCATCACTCACAAAAAAGTGTGTATATGTACGTAGAATCAAAATCATGCAAAAGCCAATTCCGTATCTAGACAACTCAATATCTCTCAATCAATATATATGATCTCAACACTCACAGATCTGGTCATATTCATACACACAGATAAAAATTTTGTGAAGCACAGGCACCACAAACATACATGTCATCATCCTCAAGAATCACATAACTTAATCAGACAATGCCAAATCATTAAATCAAAACACAATTGTCTTTACAACCACAAATATAAATCAACTAAACAAGGTTCCACATACGAACAACTGAACTGAATTACAAAATGACAATCAACATAACAACAGGAGTCGCTCTACCACGACCCATCAGATCTTGATCTCCACTGGCTCTCCTGTGAATGATAACTCTGATGTGTCCATCTGGGATCTGGTTCCTCTTCCTCCTCATCACCATCGCCTGCCATCATGTCCTCCTGCTCATTTAACTCTGGCTCTGGTGCTCCTGGATAAGCACTCCCCCACCTGGACTCAGGCCTGCCCTTAGGCCATGGAATCTGCTCGGCAAACTGAGCTCCAGTCATCAGTGAATCTGGAGGAAAATCAGGGATGCCCAGGGACAGGTTATACATGCTATCATGTAAGGACATCTGACCCTGTCGCATACTAGCACACCAATCTCGGATGTCGTCCTGTCGCGTCAGACTTTACTGCATGTAGCGAGTGAAAAGATCAGGTGAAGGAACAGAAGGTGCTACGGGTGGTCTGGCAGCTCTAACATTCCTGCGTAGAGGGGGAACGGGAGGAGGGGCATTCATAGCAGAAAACTCTCCCCTATTGGTGCAATTCCTATCAAAGAATTTCTTGTTGAGAGGGGGTTGAAGTTTCAAAGTGATATCAGAAACTCCAGCGACTCCACTTGCCTTGCACAAGGCTGTTACTAGAGCAGGAAATCCAAGCTTACATGTCTCATTATCAGCAATTAATGCCATCTCTTGAGAGATATAAGCTCCCACATCCATATCAATCCCGGTCATAATACCATATACCATATACGATCTTTCCAGATTGATGTCAGAAGTATGAGAATTGGGACAAATGTTGGTGAACGTGAAGAGACTCTAGATAGTGGCCAGTGAATTCAAATGTTTCCTTAATATTCGCACTGGTGTCCCACTAGTTCCAAGCTGATAGCCATATCCTGGGAGGCATAAATTGGAAGCAATAAGGTCATGGTCAGGATAGCTGGACATGAAAACGCCTAGAGGGCACGGCTGAAACATCAGTGTATTCAGAATTCTGTTCAATGATCTGCGGTCATAACGTACTAGCTTGCCTCGCACTTTGGAAACTCTGGAGTGAGGCTGAGAGTGGTCAGGTTCTAGGCATTTGCATAAAATTCCTTAACCAATACTTCATCAATCTCATCAGGGAGATTAGCCAATACAAAATTCCATTTCCGCTTCTCCAGTTCTTCTTGGATATGGTCATATTCTCCAGGTTTCAATTCAATCCTCCTCTCAGGTAATAACGCCCTGCTCATAATATTCTGATGGAACCTATCAGAATTGGCCTCTGAAATAAAATGGTCCTGATCATAGTTCAGGACAAGGTTCTCCTCTTGGGCTTCTGCAGGTTGGGATCTAGAAGAAGACCCTCGGGTGGTCTTCCTCTTCTTTTCTTGTGTGCTCTTGGGAGGTGCCATCTGCAAGAAATAATAGACAGGGCAAACAATTGTGGAAGATGGGTCAGAGCAAGTGAATGACTCAAAACACAAATGCTGGCAGATAAAATTCGCTATGCGCCAGCGTGCGCTATGCGAATTTGCACTTTCAGTGCCTGCTGTCAAGATCAATTCGCTATGCGACACAAGACGCTGTGCGAAAATGAGAAATAGGTGTCTTCGCTCAGGAACCATTCGCTATGCGACAAGAGTCGCTGTGCGAATTTCTTATCAGAAAGCAAACATGTAATTCGCTGTGCGAATTTCTCGCAAAGCGAATTTCATATCAGAAAACCAAACCTATAATTCGCTATGCGAATGTGTCGCCTAGCGAGAGACATTGCAGAGGACATCCAACAGAGATCAATTGACAGTGCAAATGTATGTTTATCATATATCAACAACAGTTTTGGCTTGAAAATTTATATGCACGATTTGGTTCAAACAGATCAAGCCAAATAGACAAGAAATCCTATTATAGTCCCATGAACACTAAGAATCAAAGAAGCAAATGGAGTAGGAGTGAAACCTGTGGAGAGTGACCAAGAGCAGAGAGTGAAGATGCACTTGAAGCAAAGCAGAAGCAAAGCAGAAGCAGAGTCAAGAATGTGAAATGTGGCAATGGAGAGAAAGTGGAGAATTTGGCAAAAAAGGAAAGTGCGTTCGCTGTGCGAAGAGGAAGGAAGAATGGTGGCTAGGGTAAAATGAAGAGTGGGAAAATGAGTAGGGAATGGAGTAAGATTTAAAAAAATGGAACTGAACGAGTAAATTCGCATAGCGCGTCACATCTGTTCGCTGTGCGAATAAGCTCGTAATAAATGTCATTACGAGCTTAATATATGATTCTCCTTCTGCATATTACTCTGATTATGGTTCTCATGCTGAATTCTATGTTGAGAACAATATGACACATCCTCCCATTCTTAAGAGTGCTCTTTGGGAGCCAGTTTCACTTAATGAGGATGATGTTCATTGCGTTCTCACATCTGGACTGATACATTTGCTGCCTAAGTTTCATGGTTTTGCAGGTGAATGCCCACATAGACATTTGGAGGAATTCCACATCATTTGCTCTTCTATGAAGCCTCCACATGTCTCGGTTGATCACATGTTCTTAAGGGCATTCCCACATTCATTACAAGAAGGAGCAAGGGATTGCTTGTATTGTCTTCCTCCAGGATCCAAAGCCAGTTGGGAAAATCTTGAGCATCTGTTTTTGGAGAAATTTGTCCCTGCTCAGTATGGTTACAAGAACAATCCTGGATGGAATGGTCCTAATATGGGATGGTATGATGCTCCACAGCAATATCAGGAAGCACCATCTCAAAATGTTTGTATGCCTCCACCTGTCCAGCAATACCAGAGTCAGTAATATGATGCTCCTGTCCAAATAGCTCCTCAGCCTTATGCTTCTGAGCCTACATTGGAGGAGTTACTGAGGCAGATGGTCATGCAGAACATTGAGTTCATGAAAGATACCAGAGCATCCATTCAGCTTGGTCAGGAACAATCTCAACATTTTAAGGAATTGTCATTTCAGACTGTTCAGCTTCCAGATGATGTTAGTGCCATCAACATAGGAGATGGGGAGGAGATTCATGAGCTTACTACTGCACCACCTACTTTCCCACCCTCCTATGTCCCCACTCTTGCACATGAGGATCCTGATAAAGATTTTGAGGACAAGGTAGGTATAAGCAGTAATTTTGAGTCAGGTAGACCATTTTCATCTTTCACCACTCTTCCAATCTTAAGGGAAGTGGAGGTAAACATACCTCAAATTGATTATTCTGTTGATGATTGTGCCATTCATGATTATGCTTTTGATAGGTATGTTGATGATTATATTGTTGATGAGTCTGTTCTTAATTCTCCCTCTCTGCATGATGAGAACCACTCTTGGCTATCACATCCGAATGTTTATTCTCCATGCACTGAACATGAATCTGAGTCCGTTGTTGATATTGTTTCTAAATTTGAAAGTGATTCATGTTCTGAGAGTATATTTGAGGTTCGGCCTGTTACATTGGGATTGAGTGTTATACCTTTGCATGTCATTTCCTTGGAGCCACGTTGCACTAACCATGTTGTAGGAGGTACACATGAATTTGATCAACAAACACCCACAGTGGAAAACAAAGGTGTTCGCATGCACAAAAACTTCAAGGACAATAGGCACCGGCTGAACCCGCTCATCAACAATCACTTCTTAGATCCAGTTGAGGAAGACATTTCCCTGCTCGATCAAATCTGGAGGATGAAGCAGTTCTTCCTCAAAACTTCCTTGCTGGATCCTGTGGTGGAAGACATCTCCCTGATAGTCCAAAATTGGCAACTTTTATGAGGTGTGTGTGATATAATAACTGAATTATAGATAATTTACCACGATTAAGATAATTATCCAATTTTGTGTTTTATTTTTATTTTTTTAACATCGTATTCAATGTAATTATTTCCTTCTTCTCAGTGGCTCTATTAGCAATTAAAGGATATCTAATCAAATTGTACACGTTATATTAAGTTTTAGAATGACTCAAATTAATATAATATTTGTTTGAAAACTTAGATAGGTAATTTGATACATAAACTATATATATAAAACTTAATATTATAACTAAGATCGCTTAAGAAACAAGATTGACCTTTAGGTATGAATAATTCAACCTGATCGTTTAATCCTATAAATCAAAAAATAGAAAATTGATGTCCTTATACAAATAATTCCTCCTTGATAAAAAAAAGGATAAAAACATTATAATATTATTAGAAATTTAAGGTGAGTTAAAATCTTAACTCATATAAGCAAAATATCTAATTAATATATATATATATATATATATATATATATATATATATATATATATATATATATATATATATATATATATATATATATATATATATATATATATATATATATATATATATATATATATATAAGTTCAAAATTTCATTATCTTAATATTTTAAATTGAAAGTAGTGTTTTGATTTTTAATATATGTTTGTTTGCAAAATAAAACCTTCACAATGATATCAAAATTAAATGATAATTGATTTTGGTGACCTCTCACGAGTATGTATAAAGGAAGGAAAAAATCTTAACATTTAAAGTAATTTGAAATCGAAAGTCTTCTGTTTTAGATATCAAATAGAAGACATTATAAATCAATAAATTGAAAAGAGGCTTTATCCATCCTCCTAAAGTAAATTTTATACTAGAAAGCAAAAGGCTTATATACTAATTTGATTTTTTTAGTTATGTATTTTCAATGCAATCTTCAGTTTTTTTTCTTTTCAATCAAGTCCTAATTCTTGTTAATTTAATTTATTTTAATCCCTTTTACTAATACGATTGAAATAGACATCCTACTCACATTTCATCATCTATTTTGAACCATGTTAATACTAAATTAAACAAAATTAACAAAAATCAAAATCCACTTCAAAAAAAGAAGCCAAATTAATATTTAAGTCAAATTAAAATTAAGAAACATTGAACACTTTGAAAATAGGGTCGAAAAATAGGTTTATTTTTATTTTCGTTTCATTTATTTTTTATTTTTCTTATCATCTTTTCTTTTTTTCTTTTTGGTTATGGGCTGGGTTAGGAGGCCCATAGGGCATGAGAAGTAGGGGGTTGTTCCCTACACCATCACCCCTTTCTCGTTCCACTTCCCCAATTTATTTTATTTCCAAAATTATCCTTCTGTTAAAATTTATTTACTTTTACCATTTAGAATTTTTTAATACATTTTAAAACCTTAATTTTACCTCACTTAATCACTCACGCAAATTGCACCCCACCACCATATCTCTCATGGATTCTCTTTTCTCTTTCCATTTCCGTTTTGAGTTTTTGTTCTTCCTTCTCTCTCTTTTTCGCTCATTCTTTCCTTCTCTTTCTTTTCCGTTCATTACTTCCATTGGTGTTGATTCCTGGTTGTGGAGGAGCGTAAAAGAGGAGCGTGGATCTGATTTTGTTGAGGAGCGTAGATTTGGTTTCGTTGCGGCTTGTTTCATCTCCATCGCAGGTGGCTTGTTTCATGTCAGTTTGGCCAAACGGATAACATTAATACTTCATTTTACGTTTAGGAAAGCAGATTATATAAAGATTAGCAGAACAACTTTTTAAATGCAACAATAAATTACTTAAATTTAGAAAAGTACAATGCAATTTGACTTTATAGGGCATTCAGAACAAGAGAAGAAAAAAAATTGAACATGGTAATGTACTGTAATTTAATTATAATCTCTGATGAAGACCACGTGAGAGAGTCCCAGATGGAGTAGGAGGCACATGAAAATACATTAATTTTTCATTGTACACTACAAACAATCAAACAAAAAGTAAATGCATATAATTTTATGGCAACTAAAACCCGAGGTGCATAATCAAATAAATTGGGGAGGTGGAGGGAGAAAAGGTGGTGGTGAAGGTATGGGACTATACAGTTGAAAGATAGGTTAAAGGAATTGATTTGACTACTCATATCATCAAAATGCATTTCTTTTCGGTAGTCTGACCCATAAGAATTTCATGGTTAAGCGTGCTTGGCCTGGAGCATTTTAGGGATGGGTGACCTTCTAGAAAGTGTGCGAGTGAGTACAAAGTACACTGGAAAGCGTGGTGGTGATGTGTGGGGACAGTCGATGGTCATCCGTCCGTCACATCCGTTTTAATAAAATTTTTAAAACTATTTTGATTATTATTTAAATAATAGTATATAAATTAAATTAATAATAATTATTTTTTTAAATAAAATAAAATTAATTCATAAATAATTAAGTAATAATTTTAAATTAATTAAATAATATTTATATATTAATTTAAAATATAATAAATTTAAAATTTAAAATTTAAAAAGAAAAAACTTCATGGACGTTGCCCACATCAATTTTAATAAATTTTTAAAAACTATTTTATTATTTAAATAATAATACATAAATTAAATTAATAATTATTATTTAATTAAATAAAATAAAATTAATTTATAATTAATTAAATAATATTTAAAAAAAAATTAAATAATATTTATATATTAATATAAAATATAATAAAATAAAAAACTAAAAACTCTAAAAAGAAAAAAACTTCACGGATTTTAATTATTATTTAAAATAATAATACATAAATTAAATTATAATAATTATTTTATTAAATAAAATAAAATTAATTTATAAATAATTAAGTAATAATTTAAAAAAAATTAAATAATATTTATATTAATTTAAAAATTTAAAAAAACTAAAAACTTAAAAAAAAAACTAAATGGATGTGGGACATCCGTTTAAGAATTTTTTCTTCAACGGATGTCGACATCCGTTCAAGAGAAAAGGAGGAGGTGTAGGATATTTTAAAATATAAAGGATAATTTTGAAATTTAAAAAAAAATATAATGATACAAAGAGGAATGTGTGGTGGTGTAGGGAGTCATCCTCCCTACTTCATGGAGGTTTTGTATGCTAGGCCTATCTTCAAAGGGGTCAAGAAGTGGCCCATAAATTGCAAGTTAACATTGCAGGAACGTTTCCATATGCATTTCCAAGATTTCATAATGCAACTTCAATTTTTCAAAAAAATTCCATGATTAATGTTAACAATTTTTTTTTTAATTTTTTCTCTTTCTTAATAAAATTCTGCTTATCAAAATTTCTTAACATTTTTAATGGATTTTAATATTAACGACCGTTTAATAAATTTTTTAATTTTTTTATTTAAAATTTAAAATTATTTAATTTAATATATTAAATTAAACCAAAACTATTTACCGAACGCCATTTGATGAACAAACCAAAACGGGTCGAACGCCCAAAAACCGAACGCTGGACAAAAATAAGCATCGTACGAACGCTGAAGAGAGACAGGAGACCGAGCGTTCAAATGAGAATAACAACATCAAGACCGAACGTTCAACACATCAAGACCGAACGTTATTTGCTGAACAAGAACACTACCGAACGTTATTTGCTGAACGGCTAGAGATCATGCGATACTAGGACGAACGCTCAAAACTAAACACTAGTCATCACTAGTACACCAAGACCGAACGCTCCCTACCTTAGAGCAACAGGTATCGGTTTGACAAAATTAAAGAACGAACGGTAACACTACAAGGCTGAACGAACGAACGCTGGAGGCTGAAAATTACCGAACGTCCATGAGACCAAATGGCCGAAAGATTTAGGACGAGCGGCCGAACAGTTGGAAAGCTTGTGGATAACCGAACGGTTGAAACTATGAAAGGCCGAACGTCCTAAATGTATGGATGGTTGAACGGTCGTGGATGAGAATAGCCGAACGTCAATGAAACCGAATGACCGAACGGTTGAGCATGAACGACGATCGTCATTGAGATCGAATGGTTGAACGGTTGAATGTGTTAACACGTGAGACCCTGCATGGCCGAGCGGTAGTGGCGTAATGGCCAAAGACATGTGAGGCCGAACGGCCGAGTGCTGAAATGTGGTCAAGGATGGACGAAAAGCCGAACGTCTGTGATATTATTCAATAAGGAACGAACGTTCGCATGCAGGGGAAGGAACCGATCGTCAAACAAAATTTGGAGAAGAGAAGCGAACGGGCTGTGAAATTGATCAAAAATGAACGGTAGTTCAATGTAGAGAAGCCGAACAGTTGTGCACGACGAACGGTCACCATGGTAGAGGGTAACGGTCGCATAATTTAGAGGATGAACGGTATAAAGATATAGAGAATAGGAACGCACTGCAGAGGACGAACGCTTTCTTTTTTTTATTATTATTATTTTATTATATTTTATTTTTTTTATTTTACACTTATGATGAAAATAAAACAAAACAATTAGTCCATCCGGACGAAATTGGGTGTTGACAACGTGACAAATTATTGGCATCCTAGAACCTTCGTCTTATGCCTTATAAGAATATTTGGCTGATTATTTGTTCTCTACAAGTGAGCGTTCTAAATGTTTATATATATATATATATATATATATATATATATATATATATATATATAAAAGCAAAATTGTTTTTGCAAAACTGATTTGTGATAAATGGAGAAAAGCTTGTGATACTAAATTTTTCATCCTAGCAAGTCATGGGAGGTAAGTCCAAGATTATTAAGTAACTTCTAATACTTGGTCATTAGAAAACAGTGGATCATGAATTTCAATAAATTTAATTATTTTTATGTGTTTTTTAATTTATATTTTTATGACTTTTGGTTTTGTTAGTTTTTATTTTTTTATGTGTTTTTATTTTGGTTATTTATTGTTTTAAAATTTAATTAATGTCCTGCATTATATACTTGCTTGATTATTATCCCATATAGTTTCACTCTTACGTTGTTTTGGTATAATTATATGATTAAATTTTATTTTATTGTCGTGAAATTTATTTATGTTTAAAAGTTATAAGAAAAGTATTTAGGTGTAGTTTTAACACACAAATTTATTCGAAAATTGGATAGTTTGTATATTATACTCCATACTATTCGTTGAGCTATTAAAATTGGTTTGAAATATTAATTTCATTTTATATTATTCCTTTAGCTATTATACTCCATACTATTCGTTGAGCTAAAATTTGTTACACGACTTAGATTTTATTATCTCATTTTTTTTGTTAGTTTAGAGGTAGAATATGAGTTTAATAATTATGTAATATAATTAATATAAACAAATTTATGTAATAATTTTGTTTTTCTTTTATCTTTCTATTTTAATTACACTATTTTATTGAGTTTGGATAGAAGCACGATTTCTCAATTCATTTTAAAAAGAAAGGTTATATCTATGGGTAAAATGAAAACAATTAGTGAGTAACCAAAAAAATATTAAACATTGTTCCTATTGGTTATATTTATGGGCAAAATGAAAACAATTAGTGAGTAATCAAAAAAATATTAAACATTCTTCCTACTACCTCACCCCACCTCTCACCTTCACCTTTACCTCTCTCAAAAAAAAAAAATATATATATATATATATACTTTCAATATAATAATTTGAATTATTGATTTAAATTTTCATTAAAACATGTACGATAGAAAATTAAAGAAACTATTCGCACTAAGAATAACAATGTATTAATGAAAGAAAGGAACTATTTTAATAGTAATAGTAATTTTATATTCTTAGTCTCTTTATTCAGTCTCTCTATTCAGTCTTTTTATTCAGCTGCGGCAGCTTTTTGACTTCTTAAGCATATTTTTTGCAATCTACTAGGCTATTCTTTCTTATGGGGAGTATCATCTGTTATAATATATTATTATATTGCAAAATATGAAAACTTTGGCAACGTTAAGATTCTTTCATAATTGCCAACGGAAATTTTTTTAATAGCAACGTTCAAAAACTTAATTGGTGCAACGTTAACATTTAAATGTTTTAATTTCATTTTAATTTCTTTTAATTAATTGATTCTTTCCAGCTCTATAAATAGGGAGTTCTTCCTCCATTCCAAGACACACCAAATTCAATCTTCTCATTCTTCTCTTTTCTGAATTTCATTCTTTAGCTTTTTCTCTCTTCTAAAAATATTCTGGGTTATCCTTATACTCTGTTTAGAGTTCCTTGCTAGTTCTGAGATCCTCAGACATTCTGAGAAGTTCCTGTTGTATCCTGGGGGACTTGCGCAACACACCGCGGATAAGTCCTTAAGGACAGTGACACTACACGCCTCAGGAAATACTATTTTTGTCAGCTTTTCCAACAATCTTAAGGACTTATCCATGAAGTGACCCCACCATATTCACCTGAGTCTAATGGAGTAGCTGAGAGGAAAAATAGAACCCTTAAGGAAATGATGAATGCTATGCTTATTAGTTCTGGTGCACCTGATAACCTTTGGGGAGAAGCCTTGCTTACTGCATGTTTTTTACAAAATAGAATACCCCATAAGAAAACTGGTAAAACTCCTTATGAGTTGTGGAAAGGTTACCAGCCTAACCTTAAATATTTAAGGGTGTGGGGGTGCTTAGCTAAGGTGATGTTACCTGATCCTAAGAAAAGGAAAATAGGATCTAAAACCTCTGATTGTATGTTCTTAGGTTATGCTGAACATAGTGCTGCCTATAGGTTTCTAGTTGTTAAAAGTAACATACTTGAGAGAAATTCTATAATGGAAACGAAAAATGCTGAATTTTTTGAACACGTGTTTCCCTTAAAGGTTAGTGAGATGTCTCAACCTGTTGATGATAATGATAATAGTAATACCATAAATGAGGAGTTGAGAAGAAGCAAAAGGCAGAGAAAGGAAACTTCCTTTGGAGACGACTTTTATACTTATCTTGTTGATAATGATCCAATAAGCTTTATAGAAGCTACTAGTGCTCCTGATGCAAAACATTGGGATAAGGCCATTAGGACTGAAATTGAATCAATTCAGAAAAACAATACTTGGACTTTAGTAGATTTGCCTAAAGGAGCAAAACCCATTGGTTGTAAGTGGATCTTTAAGAAAAAGTATCACCCTGATGGATCCATAGAAAAATATAAGGCAAGATTAGTAGCAAAAGGTTTTACTCAAAAACCCAACATAGATTACTTTGATACTTTTGCTCCAGTGACTAGGATTTCCTCTATTCGAGTGTTGTTAGCCTTAGCTGCTATCCATAAACTAGTGATACATCAGATGGATGTTAAAACAGCCTTTTTGAATGGTGATTTAGAGGAGGAAATTTATATGACTCAACCTGAAGGGTGTGTTGTACCTGGTCAAGAGGATAAAGTATGCAAACTCTTAAAATCCTTATATGGGTTGAAACAAGCACCAAAACAATGGCATGAAAAACTTGATGATGTGTTGTTTTGTGATGGATTTTCACCTAATGATGCTGATAAATGTGTGTACTCTAAGTTTGAAAATGGTGATTGTGTCATTATATGTTTATATGTGGATGACATGTTAATCTTTGGTACATGCGATGAGATTGTCACTAGAACTAAATTGTTTCTAGGATCAAAATTTGAAATGAAAGACATGGGTGAAGCCAATGTGATTTTAGGTATTAGAATCATAAGGAAGGGAGATAGTATATTACTATCTCAAGAACAATACATTGAGAAACTTCTTAAGAAGTTTGGATTTTATGACTTAAAACCAGTAAGTACTCCTTATGATGCTAACTCTAAATTAATGAAAAATAGAGGAGAATCATTATCTCAGCCTCAGTATGCCCAGATAATTGGGAGCTTACTGCACTTGATGAGCTTTTCTAGACCTGATATTGCTTATGCAGTAGGTAGACTAAGTAGGTACACTCAATGTCCAAATCAGGAACATTGGGATGCACTTGCTAGGCTTATGAGATACTTAAGAGGTTCAATGGATTATGCCATTGAATATAGTGGATTTCCCGCTGTACTAGAAGGGTACACTGATGCTAACTGGATCTCTGATTCAGATGAGACAAAATCCACTAGTGGTTATGTATTCACACTTGGGGGTGGTACGATTACATGGAGATCAGCCAGACAAACAATTATTGCAAGATCAACAATGGAATCTGAGTTTGTCGCTCTTGAGATGGCTGGTAGTGAGGCTGAGTGGTTGAAAAACTTCTTAGCAAACATTCCACTAGGAATGAAACCAACCCCATCTGTGTCAATACACTGTGATTGCCAATCGGCAATAGCTATAGCTAAAAACAAAAATTACAATGGAAAGAATAGACATATTCAATTGAGACACGATTTGGTGAAGCAGCTGCTAAAGAGTGGAACTATTTCCATTGATTATGTGAAGTCAGAACGGAATCTAGCAGATCCTCTGACAAAACCCATGGGAAGACAAATGATATTAGAAACATCGAGGGGAATGGGACTTAAGCCGCTTGCAAACAAACAAGTGATGGTAACCCAACCTTTGTGATTGGAGATCCCATGAATAAGGTTCATATGGGTAAAAACAAGTCACTTGTTAGTTCTGATAGCACTAAATTGATTTTAATCAATCATGTCCATTCCTATGGTGTGTGTGAAAGTGCTAGAGACTGCATTATTGAGAGGTTAAACTTTGTCATTAAAATTCTATACGGTGATAGAATTTTGTCTTAAACAAAGTTTTAATGATTTTCATATCCCTTATGGGTGGTGTATGATTTGCAGCATACACTTGATGAAATCACCTATATGAGTGTCAAGTGGGGCCGCTTGCATGAGATCTTGGCATGATCTCTAGAGCACTCATGAATACCGGGCAAGCGCATGGCCTAGTAAGCGCAACACAGCGATAACAGCAAGGATTGTGGGGGTGTATTGTGATTGATAAACCTCTAACACGCGTTAAATGTCTTTGGTTCATATAGCTTGCTATACCAACTACATTGTGTGTTAAGTTTATAAATCTAAGACTGGTTCATATAGCTTGCTATACCAGTTCTGATGCATTACATCCTATGAGACCCAGAATAAAAGTTTCTTGTTTTCTGTTAGTGTTTGAACTATTTGAGTCAAAGACTATTTCTTTCAACTCTATTTTGCAATATGTGGGGGATTGTTATAATATATTATTATATTGCAAAATATGAAAACTTTGGCAACGTTAAGATTCTTTCATAATTGCCAACGGAAATTTTTTTAATAGCAACGTTCAAAAACTTAATTGGTGCAACGTTAACATTTAAATGTTTTAATTTCATTTTAATTTCTTTTAATTAATTGATTCTTTCCAGCTCTATAAATAGGGAGTTCTTCCTCCATTCCAAGACACACCAAATTCAATCTTCTCATTCTTCTCTTTTCTGAATTTCATTCTTTAGCTTTTTCTCTCTTCTAAAAATATTCTGGGTTATCCTTATACTCTGTTTAGAGTTCCTTGCTAGTTCTGAGATCCTCAGACATTCTGAGAAGTTCCTGTTGTATCCTGGGGGACTTGCGCAACACACCGCGGATAAGTCCTTAAGGACAGTGACACTACACGCCTCAGGAAATACTATTTTTGTCAGCTTTTCCAACATCATCATCGGCTTCCGCTTCTCCATCAGAATTATAACCTGTCTCTCCTTTTTCATCACCTTTTTCATCACCTTTTTCATCACCTTTTTCATCACCTTTTTCATCACCTTTCAAGCTATCAATATTTATCCCTATGCGCCTGAAGTAGAAATGATGTCGAATCATAGGTGACCACAAATTCTTATTCTCGAACAAAGACTCATACTCAAAGAAGAAGGGTTTAATCCAATAATCGCAAGCTCCAAGTCTAAAAGCCTTCTCTTGGGAAAGAGGAGTACGGTCCTCAGACATCACTGCAGATGGTTAAACAGTCAAAAGTTGAAAACTTAAGTAAAAAGGTAAAAGATTAGTTACTTACTGATGAAAGGAACATCAATTGCTTCATCATCGAGAATTTCCAGAAATTCATAGCCATCAATCAATGGCATATGGAGTTCCATGATAATCAAATGAAAGTCTATTTCTTTTTTCAGCAAAAGATCGACCGCACTTGTAGATTTAGAGCATATCTTAACTGCACACAGCTCAAAAGCATAAGAAAAAAACACAAATATTTCTCTTAAAAGAATGATAACGAATAAAATATTGTATATCTCTAACCTTGATGAGAATTCTTGTTGCATGATTTCTCGATGAATTCAAGAACTTTGAGGTCAGTATCAATGGCAAGGACATTAAAATTTGATGGAAATTCAGGCGGGTCAATTGAAGAACTTTCGGCCATCACTCTCCACTATCACCTTATATCAGGAATGGAGAAAGCAAGGGAAAGAAATAAATACATATGGCATGGTATAACAAAATCCAAACAACAATATATATAATAATATTTTAATTAATAATACAAGCTTTGTTGGATTCATGTTAAAATGCATATTTCATTTACACAATAAAAGCATCTCAGAGATCACATCACCACACATTAACAAATTCTCAACTAATTGGATAAAAATATAAAATAAGAATGGTTTTAAAATTAAAATAATAAAATTTACAAAATTAAATATTAAAAATTAGTAATAAAATATTTATTAAAACTTATACATTTTATATTAAATTGTAATCTCTGAAAAATACAATAAAAGGTCCAAAATTTTAAAGGTATAGTTTAACTAGTCTACATCCAATATCCACCTCTAACTTAACATTAACTTAAAAAGATATCAGAAACAATTACTAAAATCTCCATAAAAAAATATACTAAGTAGAAGGATCTTTTAACGCTTCATTGTATAAATTAAAGAAACGAACCACTGTCTTCATAACAAAAAAAACAGAGAAAATATTCAAATTTGGATAAAATAAGGGGACCTCTCAATTTTTAGTTAGTTTAGGAATTTTAAAAATCATATTAAAAACGAACCAATGACATAGTATTATATATATGCATGCATTTAAATTTTGATCCTGACAATGTCCTTACAATCTTTTCTTTCTTTCTTTTGTGGCATTGACACAGTGGATACATAGTTAATGACCCAATGTACATGACAAATTATTGGCATCCTAGAACCTTCGTCTTATGCCTTATAAGAATATTTATTGTTCTCTAGCAGTGAGCGTTCTAAATGTTTGTGTGTATATATATATATCAATTGATTTTGTATCATTTATGATGTATGCTGTTATGATGATATACAACATAACATCTGCAAAATTGCAAAATTGTTTTTGCAGAACTGATTTGTGATTAATGGAGAAAAGCTTGTGATACTGAATTTTTCATCCTAGCAAGCCATGGGAGGTAAGTCCAAGAATATTAAGTAACTTCTAATACTTGGTCATTAGAAAACAGTGGATCATGAATTTCAATATATGTTTTGAAGGTGGCGAAAAAGAGGCTGTGAATCTCATAAGACACTAAGGATCCACAAGAAGCAGCTGCGTGCTTAGCAAAGGAAACTTTAAGTAGGCTTAAAAAGAGGGGTCTATAAAGATAGATGACAAATGAAACTTAGAAAGATCCACCAAAGGTTTGTCCATGGTCAGAACACTTTCCCTTAATTTCTCATTAAGCCCATTAAATTTAAAATGAAAAAGTTAGTTTTAGAACTCACTACTAATCTACTTATTATTAGTTTGGCAAACTTAAAAGTATTTTCAATTTTGGTAAAATTCCTAAAGCAGGTTGAGTTACAAAGTTTAACCAACTACTCACTCTATTACTCTAACACACCCACTCCATCATCATTTATATATACTCCACATCTTTATCCCACATACCAAACTTTCTTTCCCCACGAAAATCAATCAAAAGACCAAAAGAAGATTCAAAAGCCACTATTGTTTTTTTTTGTTGTTGTTCTTAAGTGATTGGAGTGTTACGTGTAATTTGAGATATTCGTTGTGCAAGAAGGAAAAAGTAAATCAATCATCAGAGCAAATATGAAGAGGGTTTCTGGCTCTAGCAAACCCTAATGTAGCCGCTGGTATACAGAGAATAATAAAGGCATCAAGAATTTGTCTCAATTATTCTGTGAGAGTCTCAATCAGAGGTTATGAATCATGTTGGTCTTTGTTTATTTAAAGCTTTTATAATAAACCATCTAATTTATAGACTCTGTAGGTGTTTCAATCAATGTCAATAACATCACAAAGATAACAAGTTTCAAACGTAGTTTCATTATGTTTGACTCAATTCAATGTAAAATGTGTCATTCTTTTCGTATTTAAGTTTCAGTGCCATCTTTTACCACTTCCCATGATTATTATTTTGTAGATTTTACCATTCCAGTGTTTCTTTCTCATTTTCTCATCAAATTTTAATGTATTGTAAAAACCTGTTGAAATCCTCATTAACATTTTATTATGCATTATGTGCCTGATATTGTGAATAGAACTCATCTTTCATATGAATTTTAAACAATATTATTAGAGTCAAGAAATCATCACACATAACAGTTTATATTTGAATGGCAATGCAGAAACACAAGTCCTTTCGTAGTGTATATATATATATATATATATAATTCATTCAAAAAAGTATTAACCAACATAACATGTTACATGCATAATTAATACATGGTTCGAAACATAGATTCTGTTTTTTAGGCATTTAGATTTCACATACGCTTTTCCGGCCAATAAAATCTGTAATCCGACCACTGGTCATAGCACCAAGCATTGCACCAATGGTTACCAAAGAACCAAACATTGAAAACTACCAATCCCATCTTTTAGTTCTAATCTCAATGATGTTAAACATTTTCTCAATCCCTGAACCTATTTCTCCTCAATCAATACCATCTTTGCACCAAGACCAAGCTTTCCCCAGTCTGTTTTCAACCATGTAGGGAATGCAAATACTTTAATGCAAGAACCTAACATTGAACAAAAACTGATGTTCTAGACAATGCAAGTGAGAAAAAAAAGAACCAAAGCTATATATTCCACTGATTATCAATATGAGAGTACTTAAGATTGAAAAGAAATAATTCTTGAGGGCTTAATTGATCCCTCTCACAATCTTCTATTTATAAGAATAAATTGATACACAAATACATGATAAATAGGGTAACCCTAGACACACTATAATCATGATAAATAGGGTAATCCTAGACACAATATAATCATGATAAATAGGGTAACCCTTGACACACTATAATGATGATAAAATAGGATAAATATCCTAACACTCCCCCTCAAGCTGGAGCATACAAATTGTATGTACCAAGCTTGGAACAAATAAACTCAATCCGAGGACCCCTTAATGACTTAGTCAATACATCTGCGAGTTGATCGTTTGACCCAATAAACTCAGTACATATTTCTTTGGTCAACAACTTTTCACGAACAAAATGACAATCAATTTCTATATGTTTAGTCCTCTCGTGAAACACTGGATTTGATGCAATGTGGAGAGCAGCTTGATTGTCGCAATACATCTTCATAGTATGGATGTCACAAAATTTAAGCTCTTGAAGGAATTGTTTCACCCATATAAGTTCACATGTTAATGATGCCATTGCCCTATACTCGGCTTCCGCGGTTGATCGAGCTACTACATTCTGTTTCTTACTTTTCCATGAAATAATGTTTCCTCCCAGAAAAACACAATATCCTGTTGTAGACCGTCTATCAATAGGTGAACCTGCCCAATCTGCATCACAATACCCAAAGACATGAATGCTTCCTTTATCTTCATATAACAATCCTTGCCCGGGAGCCTTCTTTACATACCTTAGAATGCGAATGAGAGCATTCCAATGGTCAACACATGGAGCTTGCATGAACTGACTAACCACTCCAACTGCAAAGGATAGATCTGGCCTTGTAATAGTGAGATAAATCAGTTTGCCAACCAGCCTCCTATACCTCTCTGGATCGGAGAATAATTCACCTTCTTCTGTCCTTAATTTCTGGTTTGGGTCCATGGGACTGTCTACCGGTCTACAATCAATCATGCCTGTTTCTTGTAATATATCAAGAGCATACTTCCTTTGGGAGATTACAACTCCATCTTTTGATTGCGCTACTTCAATGCCTAAAAAGTATTTGAGACTTCCAAGATCCTTGGTTTGAAAATGTCTACACAAGTACTCTTTTAGTTGAGATATTCCAACAGCATCATTTCCTGTAATGACAATATCATCAACATATACTATTAAGTAAACACATTTCCCGAGAGAAGAATGACAATAAAAAACTGAATGGTCTGCTTCACTGCGTTTTAGCCCAAATTTTTGAACAATGGAGCTAAACTTTCCAAACCAAGCACGTGGGGATTGCTTAAGGCCATATAGAGATCGATGCAATTTGCATACCATACCAGACTCCCCCTGAGCAACAAACCCAGGAGGTTGCTCCATATAAACTTCTTCCTCAAGATCACCATGTAGGAAGGCATTCTTGATATCCAATTGATGAAGTGGCCAGTGACGAATGGCTGCCATGGCAAAGAAGAGACGAATAGTAGTCATCTTGGCTACAGGAGAGAAAGTGTCACAATAATCAAGACCATAAACCTGAGTGTAACCTTTGGCAACAAGCCGAGCTTTGAGCCGATCAATTTCACCATCAGGGCCAACTTTAACTGCATACACCCATCGACAACCAACCGCCTTTTTTCCTGGGGGAAGGGGCACCAGCTCCCAAGTATTACTGTGGTCAAGAGCCTGCATTTCTGCAATCATAGCTTGTCGCCATCCAGGATGATCAAGTGCTTCTTTCACATTCTTGGGTATAACAACAGAGGACACTGAGGATAAAAGAGAAAAATAGGAGGGCGACAATCGATGATAGCTTAGAAAATTATAAATGGGATGAGGGTTCCGAGTGGAACGAGTACCTTTTCTGAGGGCAATAGGCCATGCTGAATCATTTGCACCAGGAGGCGTGGGAGGAGGTGACGAGGGAGAAGAATCTGAAGTAGGAGATTCACCATTGTCTTGGGGAGGTGGACTATCCATTGAGGCCCTGTGTGGGATGATCTCAGTATGTGGAGAAACAGGTGTAGAAGGATTGTGATCAAGACTTGGAATGACAGAGACAGTGGAGCTATTTGACTCAGCCATTGGAATAGGAAGGACTTGCTGGAGGATAGAAACATCCTGAACAGATGGAGAGAAGTAAGGAGTCTGTTCAAAGAATGTGACATTGGCAGACATGTAATACTTCTTAGTTTCAGGAGAGTAACACCGATATCCTTTTTGAAGTCGAGAATAGCCTAAGAAGACACATTTGAGAGCGCGAGCGGAGAGTTTGTCTAGACCTGGAGACATGTCATGAACAAAACATACACAGCCAAACACTCGGGGAGATGTATGAAAGAGAGGATCATTAGGAAACAAAATGGAGAAAGGGACTTTATTATCAAGAGAGGAGGAGGGCATCCTATTAATAAGATAACATGAAGTTAAGATGGCATCCCCCCAGTGATGGACAGGAATATGGGCACCAAGCAAAAGGGTACGAGCAGTTTCAACCAAGTGTCTATTTTTTCGTTCTGCTATACCATTTTGTTGTGGTGTATGAGGACAAGTAGACTGATGTAAGATACCATGGGAACTCAAGATGGCAGAAAAGGAGGATGAGAAATACTCTTTTGCATTATCAGTTCTTAATATTTTGATTACTTGACCAAATTGATTCTTGATTTCATTTAAAAAGGATGTAAAGATAACTAACAATTCAGAACGATTTTTCATAAGATAAACCCAAGTACATCTTGAATATTCATCAATAAAGGTAACAAAATATCTAAAACCAAAGGAGGAGATACGACTAGGTCCCCATATATCAGAATGGATGATGGAAAAACTAGAATTACATATTGATTGAGACCTTTTAGGAAAGGAAGATCTAACATGTTTTCCTAATTGACATGACTCACATTCTAAAGTTTGGAGACCACTAAGTTCAGGACACATCTTTTTTAATTTGGACAAATGAGGATGGCCAAGTCGATCATGTAGCACTTTAGGATTAGGAGCAGCAACACAAGACACCCTTGGACGAGATCCAAAATGGTATAATCCGCCAGCTTCATATCCTTCTCCAATCTGTCTCCCCGAACCACGCTCCTGTATAACAAAAGATTTATGATCAAAGGTTATTGAACAATTTAACATTTTAGTCAACTGGCTTAAGGAAATTAAATTAAAAGGACAATTAGGGACAAAAAGGACTGAGTTGAGATTGAGGGAGGGAGACAAAGAAACATGACCGACTCCTTTGGAAGAAGTTTTAGATCCATTTGCAAGGGTTATGAAATGAGGTTTTTCTCGAAAGGAAATAGATGAGAACAAAGAGGTATTACCAGAAATGTGATCAGAAGCACCTGAGTCAATTACCCATGAATTTTGACATTCCATAGATTGAGAAACGCAGGCTGTTGATGTATTGGGAGATTGAGATGGTTGTGCCAAGCTGTTAGACTTTAACCTTAAATACTCTTGATATTCATCCTCAGAAAACATAGAAGTGGAGGTTTCAGTTTTCGAAGTGGAAGTTTCAGTCTTCGAAATATTGGCGGTTTTGGAAGGGAAACCATGTAAGGAGTAGCAATTCTCTTGAGTATGACCCATCCTTTTACAATATGTGCATTGAGTACGTCCCCGACCTCCTCGTCCTCCTCCTCTAGTGCCACGTCCTCCTCTTCCTCGTGTGGCAACCATGACAGATGGTTCCACTAGTTCATGCGCTTCTTGAGTTTGAGATACCGGGACACGCAGAAGGCGAGTGGTCAATGTTTCCATAGAGGGAACCTCATGACTAGTTAGAAGTTGATCTCTGAGATGATCAAAATCGGGATGTAGGGCACGAAGGATCAACACCATGTAAAATTTGTCTAGTTTCTTTTTGATATCCTCTAATGGATCTACTTCCAAAAACATCCTAAGTTCTTCGACAGCAGATTGGGCTTCAGCCATGAAGGACACCATATCATGGTCTGCCATTTTAAGAGATGCAAGCTTGTTCGTAGTGTCATAGAGACGTTGAATATCGTTGGCATAAATGCTTTGGGCTTTCTTCCAAAAGGAGTGACAAGTTTTGAAAGCCCTCAAAGATACAAGAAGTTTGGGTTCCACTGATTGCCATAACAGGGTACACAACTGGAAATCTGCTTGTTTCCACTGATCAGCTTTTTCAGTAGGCACATGGCTTCCATCTCGCTCAAGGTGGTCATAATGCCCTTGGCCAAGGAACCACATTTCAACAGCAGCAGACCATGATAGATAATTTTTTCCATTTAGCTTCTCGGAGGTAATTGATGGACTTCCAGAGAAGGAAAGAGTACTGCCAGACGCCATCTCTGAAGAAGACAAATAGTACTAGCGAGGAACAAAAAAAACCCTAAGGGTTTAGACGAAGGAAACTGTGACAGTGATGGACGACGGTGGCCGGCAACGGCGGGCGGTGAACGGCGGCCGGCGACGGACGACGGTGGCCGGCGGCGACGGTGGCCAGACGGTGGCCGGCGGCGACGGTGACCGGCGGTTGACGGTGGCCAGACGGTGGCCGGCGGCGGCGACGGTGACCGGCGGTTGACGGTGGCTGGCGGCGGGCAGCGGCGGGCAGCGGCGGGCGACGAAGAACTATGGCGCCGGACAGATATATATTACGAGACAGAAACCAGAGCGGGATCGACCCGCTCTGATACCAACTTAAGATTGAAAAGAAATAATTCTTGAGGGCTTAATTGATCCCTCTCACAATCTTCTATTTATAAGAATAAATTGATACACAAATACATGATAAATAGGGTAACCCTAGACACACTATAATCATGATAAATAGGGTAATCCTAGACACAATATAATCATGATAAATAGGGTAACCCTTGACACACTATAATGATGATAAAATAGGATAAATATCCTAACAAGAGTAATAAGTTATCAAGAATGAACAATCTCAAATTAGCTCTCTTAGACATTTAAACAAATAGTTTATGAGCATAATTAACATATAATACTCAGAATTAAGACAAAACAAGCCAATAAAACTTCAACATTACATGAATCAGAGAAAAACAACAAAACAGAGACGCAAAACAGTGTCAACACAATAATGAATCAAATGAAAACACGACACAAAGGAGAGAGATTCTTAGCTTTTGAAGCACGTGAAAAAACCAGAGCTTTGAATACCACCTTATGGAAGAGGCTCCAAGGAAGAAGACTGAACGCGCGACGCGAGCTGATTTAAAGGTCCTTGAAGCTTCTCCGAGAATGAAACGCAGCAGAATAATGAGGAATTAGAGATCGAGAGAGATTCTACCAAAACCTAATCTGTTCGAAAACGAGGAGAAACTCAAAATGAACCGATTAATCGGTTCGAAAACGAGATTGAACGGTGGAAATGAGTTTTCAATCGAAGGAAAAGCTTTTAAACGGACCAAAAGAGGATTTAATCGGTGAAACTTGAAAAAAATGGTGAAAGGATGACGAAACCCTAGAAGAAGATGAAAATAATCGGTGGAAGAGGAAATTTGTCGTTGAATAGGCTGAGACAATGAAGAAATATGAAATAAGATGATGAATCTGTGAAGAGAAACAAAGCTTACGGTTGATGGTGAGCTCTCAAGAAGAAAATGCTCTACTGGAAGAAGAGTGCGAGAATGAAGAAAAATTAGAGGCAATAGTGAGACAGCGGGACTAAGGGAAATGGAAAATGAGGGAGATATCATCATAATACATTAAGAAAATTTTAACTTTATGACAGGTGTTCATCATTTTGTAATAATAAATTTTGAACTTATTTACAAGTTTGGCTTTTTATATTATGACATATGTTTATAACTATTAAATAATATGTTTTAAATTTATTGAAAAGTTTGCCAGCACGTTTTACATTATGATTGTTAGTATAAAAATACGTTATAATATATCTAACTTTTATTACAATTGTGTCACCGATCAACCTATTATGATGGATAATTTCAATCCATCATAATATGTATGTCATAGTATGCTATTTTTCCACTAGTGGCGAGAAAGACTTCTTTGAGAAAATTTGTTCTTTAGATCATTCCAGATCTCTGAGGCGTTGTTCATCCATATGACGCTTTGTCTAATGGACATGGAAACAGAGTGGACGATCCATGAGATGACCATATTATTTTCACGATTCCAGACGGCATGCTCTGGCTTATCTTTGTCGGGGGACCGAACATTGCCAAGAACAAATTCGATTTTGTTTTTAACGCTAAGGGCAGTTAACATTGAGCGACTCCAAGAATAACAATTTGTGTAATCAAGAACCGGTAAAATAAGAGTCGTGACTGGGTTCTCACCGGGATGAAGGTACAAATAATTGTGGAGGAAACTCTCTTCTGCCATGACTCAAGCAAGAACCAGAAAGAAAGAAAGAACGACAAGAAAGGGGAAAGAAGAAACAAAGTTACGCAGCAGAGTTCTTCAAGAAGAACTCTGATACCATATCAAGATAATAGAAGAGATATGCAAAGTAAAGATCATTTAAGATATTTGCAATTGATGAAGGAAGCACATAAGTCATACCTTAAGGAGGAGAACATGTAATCCAACCCTATGCACAGTGAAAAGAAAAATTGCATAGAGAAAGAAAGAGATGGATGTCTAGAACATATAAGTGTATTATTGTAAAAATGAAACGTGTGTTACAGTTAAACAGGAAGAGAGAAGAAATAAAGGGGAAAAACAACGGGCTGGGCCGCAAGACAGTAAGCCCAATAGCTAATATTATCAACTGCCTCAATTATTCCGTTTTGCGGTAAATTTCTGCAAGTCCAAGGAGTAAATAGGCATCCACCCTAAAGTCCGTATATGAAGATCGACATACTAAGTTTTGAGGGCACAGATGCAATGGGCTAGATATTCAAAATTTTATAATATTATGACTAATGATATCATGACACACTTTTACATGTAACTAGATATTCAAAATTTTATAATATTATGACTAATGATATCATGACACACTTTTACATGTAAGGAATTTCTTTAATTTTCAATTGAATAAAAACATATAGGATTTTGAATTTCATAATTCTCACTATTCTCACATACATAATATAAGAAAACTTACCTGAATCCATTTTATAGTTCCTTCCTTTCAATTGTTCTCCCTTCTCTTACTCCTCTTTGATTCTTCCTTGATGATGATATAGAAATTGTGGAGGATGTTTTTCTCTGCCAAAGTCACAGTTTCTTGTTCTTTCTGAGAACATTACTTTTTTCTTTCACTTTTCACAAACTTAACATGTCAACGGTAGTAAAACATTTTTCCTCTTTTATGATATTTAACCAACTTTAATAAAATACCAAAATACCCTTTATTGAAGTGAGAAAAGAGAGATTAATTTTAACAGCTCTAAAATAATTATATAACTTTAATACCTTATATTCTAATAATCATCACATTAGAATCTTTATATTAAAATTATACTTTAAATTTCATGAACTAATTCTTAAATTAATATGATTCAACATCACATTCATTTGAAATAGAACACAGGTAAAATTAATCATAAAAAGATAAATTTTTGTATTTTTTTTTAAATATTTAGGTGTCTTATATAATCATTACTCATCTAAATACAGAAGAATTGGAACCCCTACCACAGTTTCTTCCTCATCATCCTCTATAATGCCTTCTTCAACCTCCGTGACAGCCCGCACATCAGTTCCTTTTGTGCTAGCTCCTGCCAATACCTGCTATAAACACTTATCTCAAGCTGAGATCACTGTTCATCGTGAAAAAGCGCTTTGCTATATTGTTATGAAAAATTTAACCCAAACCATCGTTGTAAGACTCGTTTCTTTCTGTTAGTTGCTGAAGGTGAGAACCTGGAGAATGTTGGTAATAGTGGTGAGGACGTCGAGAATGGTGATAACATCTCACCTACCCCTTTAATTTTTTTTGAATAATTCTATTTTTAATCTTAATAAATATTATGACAGATGTTTATAACTATTAAATAATATGTTTTAAATTTATTTAAAAATTTGTCACCACGTGTTATGTAGTAAGATATTTTATCTTAAATATTATATTTATCACATAAAATATCTAAGATATTTATAAACATATTTTCCGATGTGTCTTTGTTGCTCCTGGCTGTCTAGGACGCTTGCTCTTCTCCAATTGTTGTTGTTCGTACTCGCCAAAGGAGGGGGAGGTACCTGCAAAGATACTCCGACGCTCAAGTCAGATGTGAGTTATGGAGCCTCAGCTCTCAAGAGAGTGATTACTGCTCTGAAATATTATTTAGGGCCTCTAGAACATAAAGAGAACGTACCTGGACCTTGGCCCTGTTACTGTATTTATAAGCAAAATAAGAAATAACCACCTTACCTAAAAATGTGGTTAGTGGCTTTATAAATATCTTAGATATTTTATGTGATAAATATAATATTTAAGATAAAATATCTTACTACATAACACCACGTTTTATATTATGACTGTTAGTACAAAAATACGTCATAATATATTTAACTTTTATTATAATTATGCCACCGATCAATCTATTATGATGGATAATTTTCATCCATCATAATATGTCTGTCATAGTATGCTATTTTTCCATTAGTGGCGAGAAAGACTTCTTTGAGAAAATTTGTTCTTTAGATCGTTCCAGATCTCTGAGGCGTTGTTCATCCATATGACGCTTTGTCTAATGGACATGGAAACAGAGTGGACGATCCATGATTATTTTCACGATTCCAAGCAGCATGCTCTGGCTTATCTTTGTCAGGGGACCGAACATTGCCAAGAACGAATTCGATTTTGTTTTTAGCGCTAAGGACAGTTAACATTGAGCGACTCCAAGAATAATAATTTGTGTAATCAAGAACCGGTAAAATAAGAGTCGTGACTGGGTTCTCACCGGGATGAAGGTACAAATAATTGTGGAGGAAACTCTCTTCTGCCATGACTCAAGCAAGAACCAAAAAGAAAGAAAGAACGACAAGAAAGGGGAAAGAAGAAACAAAGTTACGCAGCAGAGCTCTTCAAAAGAAGAGCTCTGATACCATATCAAGATAATAGAAGAAATATGCAGAGTAAAGATCATTTAAGATATTTGCAATTGATGAAGGAAGCACATAAGTCATACCTTAAGGAGGAGAACATGTAATCCAACCCTATGCACAGTGAAAAGAAAAATTGCATAGAGAAAGAAAGAGATGGATGTCTAGAACATAAAAGTGTATTATTGTAAAAATGAAACGTGTGTTACAGTTAAACCGGAAGAGAGAAAAAATAAAGGGGAAAAACAACGGGCTGGGCCGCAAGACAGTAAGCCCAATAGCTAATATTATCAACTGCCTCAGTTATTCCGTTTTGCGGTAAATTTCTGCAAGTCCAAGGAGTAAATAGGCATCCACCCCAAAGTCCGTATATGAAGATCGACATACCAAGTTTTGAGGGCACAGATGCAATGGGCTAGATATTCAAAGTTTTATAATATTATGACTAATGATATATGACACACTTTTACATGTAAGGAATTTCTTTAATTTTCAATTGAATAAAAACATATAGGATCTTGAATTTCATAATTCACACTATTCTCACATACATAGTATAAGAAAACTTATCTGAATCCATTTTATAGTTCCTTCCTTTCAATTGTTCTCCCTTCTCTTATTCCTTTTTGATTCTTCCTTGATGATGATATAGAAATTGTCGAGGATGTTTTTCTCTGCCAAAGTCACAGTTTCTTGTTCTTTCTGAGAACATTACTTTTTTCTTTCACTTTTCACAAACTTAACGTGTCAACGGTAGTAAAACATTTTTCCTCTTTTATGATATTTAACCAACTTTAATAAAATACCAAAATACCCTTTATTGAAGTGAGAAAAGAGAGATTAATTTTAACAACTCTAAAATAATCATATAACTTTAATACCTTGTATTCTAATAATCTATCACATTAGAATCTTTATATTAAAATTATACTTTAAATTTCATGAACCAATTCTTAAATTAATATGATTCAACATCACATTCATTTGAAATAGAACACAAAGGTAAAATAATCATAAAAAGATAAATTTTTGTATTTTTTTTAAATATTTAGGTGTCTTATATAATCATTACTCATCTAAATACAACAGAATTGGAACCCCTACCACAGTTTCTTCCTCATCATCCTCTATAATGCCTTCTTCAACCTCCGTGACAGCCCGCACACCAGTTCCTTTTGTGCTAGCTCCTGCCAATACCTGCTATAAACACTTATCTCAAGCTGAGATCACTGTTCATCGTGAAAAAGCGCTTTGCTATATTGTTATGAAAAATTTAACCCAAACCATCGTTGTAAGACTCGTTTCTTTCTGTTAGTTGCTGAAGGTGAGAACGTGGAGAATGTTGATAATAGTGGTGAGGACGTTGAGAATGGTGATAACATCTCACCTACCCCTTTAATTTTTTTTGAATAATTCTATTTTTAATCTTAATAAATATTTTTTTAAATTATTTTTTTATTGAAATTATTTTATATTTTTTAACAGAATTTATAAATGTTTTTAAAATTCATTTTTAGATTTAAAATTTAACAATAATCTAATTTAATTTAAAATTTGAATACTATTTAATATAGGTTTGTATCTTAGTAATTATTAAAATATAAATTTTATTATTATAATAATTATATTATAAATAAAATTAAAAATAATTAAAATCAAAATAGAAATAATAAAAATTAAAAAACAAATTTAAAAAATAATAATATAAAATTAATTTAATATACTTAAATATATTAAATTATATTAAATAAAATAAAATAAATATTAAATATTAAATATTAAATATTAAATATAAAATAGAAAACAAAATAAAAAAAATTGTTTATATGGATTTGGATATAGATAAATAATTATTAAAATAAAAATTATATTTTAATAATTACTAAGATATAAATATATTTTAAATAATAATGAAATTTTAAATTAAATTAAATTATTATTAAATTTTAAGGGTTAAATATGTTTTTGATCCCTTAACTTTTAGTGAAAATTGGAATTAGTCCCTCTTCAAAACTTTGGACTAATTTAGTCCCCAAACTTTAGAAATGTGTGAATTTAGTCCTTTTAACCAAATTTTGTTAACTTTATTTGATGTTTCAAACGCATTTCTCCGTTAACATTGAAGCAAAAATGTGTCAAATGGTATAAACAACTCAAATGCTATCATGAAACGCACTTGAAACATCAAATAAACCTAACAAAATTTAGTTAAAAAGACTAAATTCACACATTTTTAAAGTTTGGGGACTAAATTAGGCCAAAGTTTTGAAGAGGGACTAATTCCAAATTTCACTAAAAGTTAAGGGATCAAAAACATATTTAACCCAAATTTTAAATCAAAATTGAAATTCTTTATTAAGGAAAAGAAAAAATTAAAAAAACATTTATTGTCTTGGTCTTTGAATACGAGTCTGAGTTGAGGAGCCAAGAAGAGGATGTCGGGTATGGGTGACGGGGACGTGGGCACCGCCCAAGACGCGGTGAGGATTCGACGGTTGGAGAAGCAGAGAGAAGCGGAGCGTCGCAAAATCCAAGAACTCAAAACCAAGTCTGCCTCCGCCAAGGGCCAACTCGGTCTCCTCCAATTCGGTTCCAGCGCTTCCGAGGTACCATGTTCTTCCAATTTCTGTCCTTTCTTCGTCTAGGGTTGCGCTTTTTTAATCTGACAATCATTTTAACTTTTCTTGAATTTCAGATTCTAGAGACCGCCTTCAAAAAAGAAACCGTGGGTTTGCTCACCAGAGAGCAGTATGTGGAGAAGGTATGCGATCGTTTTCTTTACTTTTTCATGGCATACTGGGGTGTGACTGATGTTATGTTTGTTCTTTTATTTGTTAATTGTAAAGAGTTAATATTCAGAGAAAAATAGAGGAAGAAGAGAAGGAGAAACTTCAGAAGCAGCAGCAAGAGTTCGTCTTCTCCCCATTTTTTCCCCTTTTTTCTTTGTTTATAATTACGTATTCACAATCTTCAAACAGGGAGGAGGAGCTTCAATTAGAAAAGCGTAAAAAGAGGAAGATCAAGGGCAAGCGTAAAAAGCGTAAAAAAATAAATAGTGAATATGAAACATAAATTTCTATTCAAGAAATGTAATCAGGTATTGATCTAAATGGTCAAATAGACACATATTACTCAAAATAAAATAGTTAGGGTATGCATTTTATCCAACATGTTTCAACATGAATTTTATCCAACATGTTTCAACATGAATTTTATCAACATGTTTCAAGATCTAAATGGTCAAATAGACAAATATAAATAATAAAATTTAGTCTATAATGCATCTTATCCAACATGTTTCAAGATAAGTGAATCAATCTTACTTTTTATGAAGGTAGGGTGACGTCTCAATTTTGCATTTCAATTCAACACGTGGCGTTCAAAAAATCAACATTTTTTTAAGTCCAAAATTCTTTTTCAAGTCGTGAAAAATTTAAAATTCAAGAGATAATATGCTATCGTTTGAATTGAAACTGTTTGCGGTAAAAAATTGATAATGTTATCAATGTTTTTGAATTTTAAAATATCGTACTAATAAATAAATTGACTTCGATACACTTTTATAAGGTGTGTGATATAATAGCTGAGTTATAGATAATTTACCACTATAAGATAATTATCTAATTTTTTGTTTTATTTTTTTTTCTAACATCGTATTCAATGTAATTATTTCCTTCTTCCTACCTAGTGGCATGAAAGTATATCTAATCAAATTGTACACGTTATATTAAGTTTTAGAATGACTTAAATTAATATGATATTTGTTTGAAAACTTACTTACTTAGATAGGTAATTTGATACATAAACTATATATGTAAAACTTAATATTATAACTAAGATCACTTTAAGAAACAAGGTTGACCTTTAGGTGTGAATAATTCAACCTGATCGTTTGATTCTATAAAACAAAAAATAGAAAATTGATGTCCATATAAAAATAATTCCTCATTGATGAAAATAAGGATAAAAACATTATTGTATTATTAGGAATTTAAGGTGAGTTAAAATCTTAAATCATATAAAAATGAGTAAAATATCTTATATATATATATATATATATATATATATATATATATATATATATATATATATATATATATATATAAAAGCATAAGTTCAAAAATTCATTATTTTAATATTTTAAATTGAAAGTAGTGTTTTGATTTTTAATATATGTTTGTTTGCAAAATAAAACTTCACAATGATATCAAAATTAATTGATAGTTGATCTTGGTGACGGCTCACGAGTATGTATAAAGTAAGGGAAAAATATTTTTTTGATATCGAAAGTCTTCTCTTTTAGATGTCAAATGGAAGATATTATAAATCATGAACAGATATTAAAAGAGGCTTTATCCATCCTCCTAAAATAAATTTTGTACCAGAAAGCGAAAGTCTTATATACTAATTTGATTTTTTTAGTTAAGTATTTTCATAAAGTCTTAGTTTTTTAATCTGGTTAATTTTTTAGAAAGTATTAATTCTTGTTAATTTAATTTGGGCTAAATATGTTTTTAGTCCCTCAACTATCAAGCGATTTTGTTTTTCGTCCCTATTTCAAACTTTGTACGTTTTGATCCCTCTTCTTAAGGAAATCATAACTTTTGGTCCTAAAAAACTAACGCCGTTAAATTTAATCTGACGCTGACGTGGCTAACGGTATGCCACACATGATACCAGCTTTCACAATAATCTTGTGCCACGTTCACGGTGTGCCACTATTCACCACCCTCTTCTCCTTCTTTCCTCTTCCACCACCACCTTCCCCTTCAACTTCGTCCTCACGCAAGCCCGCCACCACCAACCTCTCACGCAAGCCATCGTCGCCAACCATGACTAAACTCAACCCTAAATCGCGCTCCAAAGAAGAAACCCATCCACGCATATCACAACGCCATTGACCGCGTGACACAGAATCAGAACCCGCGATCGGCGCGGCTTCGGCTCTTCCTCTTCCCCGAAGGGGAAGACTCTCGAACCAGTAGCATCAGCTCGCTATTGAACGGCTCAGCCAAACGCGAGAACTGGTTCCTCGACGCACTAAACGGTGGCGTTTCGGGTCTCGAGCGTGGCCGCTCTGAAGCCTTTTCCATGGTCTCGAAAGTACCCGATTACCTCTTCGGATTAGACAACTCCGACGACACACACCAACGCGACCCACGACCCAAGGACCGACCCGTTCTCCAAGACAACGTTTCCGTTTCGGATTCGGGTTCTCCCGCCCCGGTTGTTTCCTCACCGTATTGTTTCACCTCATCAGCGCCCTGCGTTCCTTCTCTTCTGAACCTTCCCCCAGCAAAGACTAAACTTTCAAACTCTGTTGCTGATTCGGACTCCAAGGAAAATCAAATGGAACCTGAAACGGAACCGCAACCCAACCTCAACCTAAACCTCTACCCGGGTAACCCTGTAGTCCACTACCCCCAAGAATCTGCATATTCTGGTCATACAGTAAACCCAGTTCCTGTTTTCTATGTTCCCGGTCCGGTTCAACCGGGAACTGTGTCGGTTAATATGCAGTAGACACCTTACTCCTACGTTCAACAACCATACCATGCAGTGGTGCCATCTCAGGTTCCCATCGACTACCATCATTTGATTCCGGGTTCGGGTCAAGTATATGGTGCAGGCGTTGGCAGATGACTCCACTGCAACCTTACAATCCTTCCGCCTCAGTGGTTCTCGACGGTTTGAAACAACACATGTATCATGCCGTGCCAAATTCTGACCTGGTTCCCGTACACCCGATGATGCCCATGACCGATGCTGATGAACTACAGAGAGGTGGAGCGGAGTAAATTTCCCTTAACCCCCTGGCAATAAATTTCCCTTTTTTCCAGATTTTCTCCCTCAGGTGTGATAAAGATCACCTTAAAAACTGAGGCAGTAACGTCTCTTTCTCACCACCTTGTTTTTATCTTCTTCTTCAATTTTCTTTATTACATCCCAATTAATACCATGAAATAAAGACACTTTCATTTGGCAAAATTGATAGAAAAAACGGAGGGCAGCGGAGGTCGCCGAAGGGCGGTGGAGAGCGGCGGGGCTGAGGTGAAAGATCGAGGCAGAGGTGGTGGTGTCGGGGGTGGAGGTCGAGAGAGGGAGGAGGGTCGTTAGCCAGCTCAGACTATTTTTATAGATTTTCAATTTTTACCATGACAGAACGTGGCACACCGTTAGTCACGTCAGATTAAATTTAACGGCGTTAGTTTTTGAGGACCAAAAATTATGATTTTCTTAAGGAGAGGGATCAAAACGTACAAAGTTTGAAATAGGTACGAAAAACAAAATCGCTTGATAGTTGAGGGACTAAAAACATATTTAACCCATGTAATTTATTTTAATCTTTTTTACTAATACCATTTAAATAGACATCCTACTCACATTTCATCATCTATTTTGAACCATGTTAATACTAAATTAAACAAAATTAACAAAAATCAAAATCCACTTAAAAAAAACAAAATCCAAATTAATATTTAAGTCAAATTAGAATAGAAGAAACATTGAACACTTTCAAAATAGGGTCGGAAAATAGGTTTATTTTTTTTTCGTTTCATGTTTTTTTTTATTTCTTTATCAGTTTTTTCTTTTTCGACCCAATTATTTTTTAAATTCCACCCACTTTCACTCTTTCACTCACGACAGCTCGCTTTCACTTTCTCTCTAACACCATTCTCCATTTCCGTCGTTTCTTCTTCCTTCTTGGTGCGTTGGTTGTGCGTCATTCGTGGCGGTGGCTGTTCGTGGCGGTGGTTGTTCATGCGTTTGCTCTCCAACAGGTTAGTTGTAAGATCCTTGAAAATATTTGTATTTCAGATACTAGAAAAAAAAAGTAAAAAGTGAATAGTAAATTGTGAATAGTATATATATATATATATATATATATATATATATATATATTGGAAAGGATAAGTATTCCACGTTGCCTTGAGTCATAAGAGATCAGAATTCACCAAATTGTAAATAAAAAATTATTTTTGTAATAGTAAAATGAATAAAAAAATGAATAGTTAAAATGAATAGTAAAAATGAATAGTAAATTTTTTTGCTATATATAGCCAAGGGGGGAGGCTGAAAATTTACACCAAAAACACTTAAATTTTTTTTGAGAGAAGAGAGTTGGAAGAATTTCTAATTGCAAAGGGGATATTAAGAGTATTTCAGAGAACGAGGAGATTAAGAGGTAAGGGTAGCTAACCTTGAGTATTTCGTTTCGTATTATCTGGAGTCTTGAATATGCAATATTTTGCTTTTGTCTGATTTTAAATTTTGAATATGAAGTATTTTGTTTCTGTATGATCTTGAAATTTGAATGAGAACATGCTTTTGTGTTTAGATCCAAGTGTGATAATTGTAAAATGTGATGTTGATTATGTTATGTCATTTGTATATTATTAGTTGTTTATTTTTGTATTTTTGGATGGATTAGAAGTTGTCTAACCGGCTCTGCCAGATTCAACTTCTTGTTTTCCCAAAGCTTTTGTTGTTTCTTATATCTTTATATTGTATTTTTGGAAGGACGAGAAGTTGTCTAATCGGCTATGCCAGATTCAACTTATTGTTTCCCCTCACCTTTTATTTCTTATTTATATTGTATTTTTGGAAGGATGAGAAGTTGTCTAACTGACTCTGCCAGATTGAACTTCTTGTTTCCCCAGAAATTTTATTGTTTTATCTATTTTCTTATTGCATCTTTCTAGAAGGATGAGAAGTTGTCTAACCGGCTCTGCCAGATTCAACTTCTTGTTTCCCCTGAAATTTTATATTAATATTATTTTGATGGTAAGGGGAGCTAATTATTTTTGTATGAATTTATTTTATAAAAATATATGCATATGAATGTTGAACTAGTGTGCTCTTGTGAAACTGTTTTATGACTTTTATTATATTGGGTGTTATAACTGAAACTGTGAAATTGTACATGTTGTGATGTGATGAATTCAATCTGTTTTGAATGAGTTTGTTGGCTGAAATTGATCTTGTTGGAAGGTCTGGAGTAAGGGTTCTGTAATAGCTTGTATATGGGTATTAAATAGATGTACAGATACTGTTTGAGGTTGCTGTGAGAGGAAGTGAAAATATTAAAATTAGGCATTTCAGATTTATAGCATAAGAGAACAGGGTAGATAATTTAAATAAATCAATTGTTAATTATTGAGGGCCTTTCTTTGTTGGTAGGATAGAGGAACCTTAAAAACCTGAGTTGGCACATCCCTGATCATAGAGCAGCCTTGGCCTGGTCCAGTCAGTTGTGACTAGTCATATGTGCTGGCGTCGAAGGTGAGTTTGATGCGTTCAGACATCTGGGTCCTCTCCGGTGACCAATTGGGGTAAAGAAAAATCTCTACTAGGATGAAAATAAAATAAAACAAGTTGATTATAGATGCATAATATTATCATGGTAAAAATTTCATATATATTTTATTTATCATTACATTGAGCCCAGACTTTAATATGTAGTTCCTAAGATATGTTGATATATTTTGGTTGATCCATGATCTTTGTTTGGTGAAAATATGTTGAGTTATACTCGTTATGGGCAAAATGAGTTTATAATATGAAGCATGATATCTGGCAATATGTTTAATTTATTGATACCAAAACGGGTTATTATGAATTCATGATTAAAGAATGAACATGATTGAGTTAGGTAGATAAGAGGGTATGAATTGTTGGTTTTATGAAATGTTGGAGTGGATATGAGAAATCATTACTTATGAAATGATGTTTACTACCGGGAGTAGTATGTTCGAGTTATACCATGAGAGTTTGGTATGAGCAAAGTAACACCTGAGGTTTATGAAAGCAGGCAGAAAGTGGTCTGACCATAAGGCTTTGACATAAACATATGATTCGTAAGTTTTATAGAAGCAGGCAGAGAGGGGTCTGACCATAAGGCTTCAGAAAGTAAGACATAGTATATAAGTGAGGCTTAAGAAAGCAGGCAGAGAGCGGTCTGACCATAAGGCTTCATGAGTAAGCATGGTACACTTGTAAGATTTATGGAAATGAGAAAGATGATTTTGATAATGATGAATTAATGACATCGGAATAATGATATTTTATCAATTGCAGAAATACATGATTATAATATTTTTATTACAAGTTTAACAATTTTATGATATGGTTGGCTTACCCTTATTTGTTTGTACTATGATCATATAACTCATGTTATATGTGATTAGATAATGTTGCAGATGCGGTTGAAAAAGCTTAGAGATGAGAGAGATGCAGGGAAAAACTTTCAGGGATTTTTGTAAAAAGAATAAATTTGTAAAAAAGAATAAATTTGTATTGGGAAGATTATGTTGTGTAAAACTTATAAGTTGAAATTTAAATGGTGAAGACTATATTGTTTAAAGTTTGTAAGTTTGGTATTGTACTTTGGAGTAATTGAAATAAAGTTTGATTGTTTATATGAGATATCAAATTAATTTAGTCTCTACTATCAGTAATACCCTTTAAAATATTTGGGTGTTACAGCAGCTGTGCGACTTAAATATTTTTTTTTTGAACATACATTCGCAAAGCGCACTTCAACTATGCGCTATGCGAATTAAAATAAAAATTCCCTCTCACATCAAATTCGCTCTGCGCAAAATTTAGCCTTGCGAATATTTTAACAGAGCTCTCCCTCAAACTTTTGGTAGCATAGCGCAAAGTGTGCGATATGCGAATTAATGCTCACTTTCTCCTAAATTGCTCTAGTGATTTTATTCGCCTTGCTTATCCAATGCGCTATGCGAATCCTTTTGCATAGAGAAAATTCAATTTTTTTAATCGCAAAGCGCATGTAATGCAATATGCGAACTACAATCTCAAAACAATTTCTTTTTCTCTCTCGCATAGCGCCTAAAATTCGCTGTGCGAATAAATCACTGCTTCATAAAATCATCTAGTCGCTTAGCGCACCTCAGTTGTGCGTTGTGCGACTAGAGCGTCAGAAATCAATATTCAACCTTCATCAATACTTCCTCTCCACAATCAATCTCAATAATTACAGAAACACAATCAACAAACACATATATACAAACATGTGTTAGGGTGCCTCCTAGCAAGCGCTTCTTTAACGTCACTAGCTTGACCCAGACAATTCATGGTTAAGTTGGATTCTTGATGTTAGTGTGTTTTTTCCTTTCATGACACCAACATTTTCTGAGTAACTTACTTGTCACCAACTTAATTCTTCTTGAATATGGAGCCTCAATTTCGAGTACTCCATTTGCCTTTATGTCCTTGATGACCCATAACCTGTTCTTAAGATTCACAGGTTTTCCAGGTTTGAGTTCATCACTTTTCACTTCAATTTGTTGGTGAACTCTTTGCTTCTCCTTATCTTCATCTCTTTCCTTCACTTTTGGATTGAAACAATTAAGATTCTTCTTGGCCAACTTGGCAACTTGCCTTGGAAGACTAGTAATTGCTAAAACTTCATCTTTTACTTTGGAACTAGTCTTTTCCTCTTGATTTTGCTTCACATCTTCAAAGACATTAAATATCACCTCCTCATCTTGGTCTTTTAATTTCACAGTTTCATCATCAACATGAATGACAACCTTAGATGTCTTCATGAAAGGTCTTCCAAGAATGAGAGGTATATCTACTCCTTCCTCCATTTCCATTACTACAAAATCAACAGGAAATTTTAGTTTATCAACTTTAATCACCACATCTTCCACTACACCGTAAGGATGCTTAATGGACCTATCTGCCATTTGCAAGATCATTCTTGTTGACTTAACTTCAAGGTCACCAATCTTTTTGAGCATAGATAGGGGCATCAAATTGATGCTAGCCCCTAAGTCAACAAGAGCCTTCCCTATATCATGATTTCCAATGGTGCAGGGGATAGTGAAACTCCCTGGATCTTTGACTTTTGGAGGTAGAGATTTCTGCATAATTGCACTGCAATTTCCCTGCACTTCAATTGTTTCCTCATCTAAATACTTCTTCTTTTTACTGAGGAATTGCTTCACATATTTTGCATAAGCAGGAATTTGTTGCAGTGCTTCAGTCAAGAGCAAAGTAATCTCAAGTTGATTAAATATCTTCTTGAACCGATCCATTTGTCTTTCCTTATCCTTCTGTGAAGTATTTTTAGGATAAGGAAGTTGCTTCACCAATACTTTCTCTTTTTGTCTTCCATCTTCCTTCCTGTTTCTACTTTCTTCTTTAATCACCTTCTTTTGATCATCCTCTTTGTGTGCTTGAATCTCTTTATTTGTCGGCTTCTCCTTATCTTCAAACCCCACTTCTTTTACACTTTTGGTTATTATGACATTACATTCCTCCCTGGGGTGAACTTCATTATTAGCCACAAATTTCTTTTCAGATGTCTCCTCAAGCTTCTTTGCAAGTTGACCCATTTGTGTCTCCAAATTTCTAATAGAGGCGTCTGTGCTCTTTTGATTTGATATGGACATTTGTATGAATTGTTGAAGAGTTTCTTCTAGTTTGGATGTCCTATCAGAAAGATTAGGTTGTTGTTGAAACTGTTGTTGTGGTGGTCTACTAGAACTAGCCTGACCCATGCTAGGATGAGGTCTCCATCCTTGATTATAATTTCCATAGTTGCCCGAACGGCCTTGATTTCCCATATAATTTACCTCTTCCTTAGCATTGGACTGAATAGCACACTGTCCATTTTGGTGCTCTCCACCACACAATTCACAACCTTGCACAGTTTGATGATGTTGTGCCTGTGATACAGTTTGGAGTTCCTTGGGTAATTGTGACAACTTTTTCATTAAAGACTCAAGTTGTTGAGTCATGATTTTATTTTGGGCTAACAAGGCATCTTGGGATTGCAATTCAAACATTCCTTTCTTTTGCATTTGCACTCTCTCACTTTGGACATCGTTATCACTAGATGCCATATTTTCAATTATTTCTTGTGCCTCATCAGGTGTCTTCCACCTAATGTTACCTCCAGCAGAGGCATCTAGCATAAGCTTTGTGTGAGATTTTAAACCTCCTAAGAAAAGGTTTAATTGAGTGGGAATGTCAAATCCATGAATTGGAGTTTTTCTCAGCAACCCCTTGAACCTCTCCCATGTTTGACTCAACGACTCTTCATGCTCTTGTTGAAAGGAGGATATTTCCTGTTTGCCTTTATTGATCTTGGATTGGGGGAAATATTTAGTCAAAAATTTTGCCACTACGTCATCCCAAGCAGTCAGACTCCCTTCAGGAAAAGAATTTAGCCAAAGCTTTGCATTTCCAGCCAAAGAAAAGGGAAATAAACTCAATCTAATTGCTTCATCTGACACATGTAAAATTTTTACAGTGTTACAAATCTCAGTAAAAGTTGTCAGATGATCATAGGGATTTTCGTGTGACATTCCTGTAAACTGATTACTTTGAACAACGTGAATCAGTGCAGGTTTCATTTCCATATGAGCAACATTTACCACAGGTCGGGCTATACTGTTGAAAGATGAAGGTACAGACACAGAAGCATAATCTTCCAACGTACGCCTAACTCGTTCGTCCTCATTATTTCCCTCCATATCCTTATCCTTTTGATCAAATGAAGAAAAAGTGTTGAAGATAGAAGACAAGCTAGCTTCTCTAGCTTCTTTTTTTCTATTTTCTCTCCTACGTCTACTGTTATTCCTACGGGCTGTTCTCTCAATCTCATAATCAAACAATAAATTTTCAGATTTTGTTCTCCTACTCATTCAGAGAACAAAAATCTCAAGATATCAACCCAAAGAAATAACAACAGAAACAAAACACAATGTATATATACAGATATACAAAAATTAAAAATAATGGATTTACAGATAATGGAACAGAATTGAAATTGATAAACAATGAATGACTGAAATAACAATAACAATCAAATTCCCCAGCAACGGCGCCAAAAACTTGATAACTTTTTGGCAAGTATACCAAATCGTTACAAGTAATACAGTGGATAAGTAAAAATGTATCGTTCTCCCAAGGGAATTTGAGTTACGTTAATCAATTAAAATTATTTATCAAGATCAATTACTGATGATAATTGTGATTTCAATTTGGATTTAAACATGAAATTAACAACGTAAAAAAATAAGATTTAAAAATGCGATAAAAGATCACTCGAATTGGTCTTTGACTAACATTACAGTAAGCTCCTGAACAACATATATTCTCTGTTCAAGCATTCACATGAGAGTATCTTGATTTAATTCCTTAAAACAAGTTCTAAAATTATCTATTGAATTATTAATTCCTTAATTAATTCATCAGATAATTTTGTATTAAGTTCAGATGTTAAGAATGACCAGAAGCACATAACTATTCCTAGCGTAATTACTTTTAGTTTCTTTTCTTACGTTTCTGGTTCTAAAAATACTTCCCAGTACAAAAGAACTTTTATAAAGAATAATACTTCCGTATAATCAAAAGCAAGTCAAGAAAAGAACATGAACAGAAATATATTGCACAGAAATTTACATTAATGTTTCGTCATACAACCAATTTCAATGAACAGAAAATTTAGCCTATCCTAGACATCTCAAACGTACTCTTTACAGCAATTCCTTGCAGAAAGTGAAGTCTTGATGTCTTGAAAGGTCTCCTGATCGTCTCCTGAATTCTCCAGTATTTTTCTGGCTATTTTCGTGTGTCAGAAGATGCTTTGTGCCTTTCTGTCACGTCTTTTAAAACCACATAACGTCATTAATTCGCTCAGCGCACAGGTGTGTGTGCGCTATGCGAATTTCGTGTAACTACTGCCTCTTAACTGATGTTATTCGCACAGCGCACAAGTAATGGTACGCTATGCGAATTTCTGTTTCTTGACAGTGCGAGTTTTGGCTTGCGCTATGCGAGAATTGACTGACAAACTCCCAATTATACATCCTTTCCTGTACAATAATTTACAAAAACAATCTAGGTCCTATTACAACATTTCACTGAGTAATAACATGAATAATTAGAAAATTGAAATCATTTATAAGTGTAAAAACAACTCTTTTTTACACTTATCAGTATACATGTTTTAAGCCATTTTACTCGCATATATCCACTCCTACATCAAAATCGACCTACTTCCCTAAAATAAACCATGCTAATAATTAACACAATTATAAATATAACTATAAACCAAAGGGGAAGCAAACACAATTATAAACCATGCTATCAATTAAATGACAATCAATTCCAGCACACTCTTGCAGCAAAGGGGGAAGTAAATACATCATGTGCCAATTTGAAACTAAAAACAAGGGAAAGACAATTTTTTTACATAGAATAAATGTTACTAATATTCCTTTACATTCATTTAAGGCACGTTATAAAAATAAAATAATCATTAAAAAATTATAAATTTAAAAATAAAAATAAAAGAGTATGAAATAAATATAGAAAATATACGTCTGAAGTATCATTTTTCTTTTACATTCATTACGTTATAAAAGATAATATCTTTGACAAGTCAGCCAGTGTCAAATGTCAGTAACCTCAAATAAGGTGCCAGTCATTTTCCTTGTATATAAATATCCGCATACTGCTCAGAGCGTTTGCACATTTTATAGGTACGTGGTAATATAATAAGGGTCTGTGCAAATAAAAAAAGTGAATGAAAAAGACTGATATGGAAAAATCTTAAGACTCTTCTCCGAGGCATGTGATGCACTCGGGTATATTGCCACTGCACCAAAAGCTACCCCGTGTGAAAGGGCAAAAAGTTCCACGAAAGAAGTTCTGTTCCTCTGTTATTCTAGTTAGTCAAATGAAACTTCTGTTTTCCACTCAAATTATTTTATCCATCCTCGTTTCAGAAAATGGTATATAATACTCCAATCAAAACACAACCATACACCACTTGATAAATCTTGTTCTTTTCCCTTAATTTTCTTTCCGTAAAGAGCAAAGAAACTACCCACTTTTCTGTTCTATCTCCAAGTTTTCAACGAAAGCATGCCAGGCTTCACCATTAAGATCACTCGGGCCTTTTCATCCAGCCATCCAACTATGACCACCCCTTCCTCCTTCCTTGCATCCATACTCGCCCTTGCTTTCTTCTTAGCAGCTTTGCCACAATCCTACTCTCAACAAAACAACACCTACTCCATTTGCAGCCAATCTTTCAGCTGTGGAACTCTCACAAACCTATCCTATCCTTTCTGGGGAGGGAGCCGACCCCAGTTTTGTGGCCGCAATGGCTTCAACCTCACCTGCATGGATAACCGAAACGCTTCGCTTCAAGTTGGTTCCATGAACTTCCATGTACTACACATCAACCAAACGGCTTCCACCATGAGAATGGTGCGAACAGACCTTGTCTATGATCGCTGCTCTTCCAACTTCACCAACACTTCTCTCAGTTCCAGTCCCTTTTCTTTCCTCCCCACCGTCCAGAATGTCACTGTATTCTACGATTGCCCCTCTCAGGATTCTGTCGGGGGAAACTCCTTTACGTGTCAGAATGATACTGATAAACACGCTTTCTATGTGGTCAATGGAACTCAGCTGAGGCAGTTCCCGGGCCTTCAGAACTGCGGGGTTAGCGTTCTGGTGCAAGTTTCAGAGGGTGTTGTTTGGGATTCTGGGAACGGGATTGAGCCGCTGAAGAAAGCGTTGGATCAAGGGTTTGATGTGAAGTTTGATGCAGAGTGGAGTTCTCAGTGCACAGCGTGCAGGGATTCCGGAGGAGCATGTGGAACGAATGAGAATGATTCCGATCAGTTTTCTTGTTATTGCTCGGGTGGAACTCGGGGTTCAGTTTGCTCTACTCACGAAAGTATGTTCTCTTTTCTCTTATCTCTTCGTTTTCTGAATTGAATACCTCTAATACACCAAAAATGTTTCTATTATTTAGTATCCTACATCCTACCATTTTGGTCTCATGCACACACAAGCTTAACTCATCCTATATGTATAAAGGTGAAGAAGATACATAATGATGGAGATTACGTTTCATCTCTTCCTACCTTTGTGATAATCTAAGTGTAAAACGTAGTTAATGAAAAACTTAACAAATTGTATTTAAAAGGAAAACCTCTAATAATTGTGACACCGTGCACTAACGGCGGGGAGTGATCGTCGGCGGGGAGTGATCGTCGAGGCATGAAGTGCAAGGGGCACAGATAAGGAGCGGCTCCTCGCAGACTTCCAGTGGAAGGGACACATGGATGAATCGAACATACACTAGAACGAGAGAGATCTAGAGACTTTATAGGTATGAGACTATACAGTTGAAGGATAACTTAAAGGGATTGATTTGGCTACTCATATCACAAAATGCATTAACTTTTCGGTAGCCTAACTCATAAGAACTTAATGGTTAAGTGTGCTTAGCCTGGAGTAATTTAGAAATGAATGACATTCTGAAAAGTTTTCTCGAAAAGTGTACAAATGAGGACAAAGCACGTTCGAAAGCCTTCAGGTCTAGCCTCTCCCACTAGGGTGGACTATAATAGGTAAAGTGAGGGGAATATATTAATTGGGAATGTGCGTCATGTGACAGAAACATGGTTAAAATATAGGGAATGTACGTGGCAATAATTATTAGTTTTGGTAGTGAAAATGCTTAGAATTATAGCAAACAGAGTCAAGTTTTTTTGTTTGTTTTAGCATCATAGTTTGACCTGGATGCTGCAGATGAGACGTTCCAGCTAACCGGAACCCCATTTTGGTTTAAACAAATATACTTTGTGCAGCATCTGCGTATTACTAATTTACTGTATAATAAAATAATAACAATAATAAGCTACATATTGATGAAAAAACAGGTCACAAAAGTACACCAGCGTGGCATGACTAATAGACACGCAACACTTTCAGCTCGTTTTCCGCAATGGTTGACTTTTCAGTTTCCACTGCCTTCCAGAGTAATGGTAGGCCACGTGTTGGTGTGGTTTAGGTAGATACTTGTTGGAGTTCAAGAATCAATCACGGGGTTAAGTTTGAAAATTGTAACACTCACTTTAACTTATTAGGATTGGTAGGATTTGCCATTTTTAAACATGATACTCACTGTTATAATTGGAGTTTGAATTCACATGTGACACTTTTGTCCATTAAGATCTCAATCATTACAGTGACGTATGTTTTTTCGTGCAGGTAGCAGGAATAGCAGAGTGTTGAAGCTGGTTTTAGGTGCTTTTTTTTTTCACAAACACTTCTCATATTATATGCATTTGTTTTCTGGACATATATCATGTAATAAGACAATCTTAATCGATCATAAACTCTGCTAACAGGTTTCGTTGGTACTGGATTTGCACTACCTCTAATCGCTGTCATCATATGCCGCAACAAAGCTAGAATTTGGAAATTTATATTGATACAATTGGGCAAGATAAAAAAGAATGATCGAGTTATAGAAGCCTTCCTTGAAAGCCAAGGTTCTATGGGTATAAAGAGATACAGTTTCTCTGATGTTAAGAAAATGACCGACTCCTTCAAAATTAAGCTGGGGGAAGGTGGTTATGGATCTGTGTACAAAGGAAAGTTACTCAACGGTTGTTCGGTGGCAGTGAAGATACTGAACGAATCAAAGGAGAATGGCGAAGAGTTTATCAATGAGGTTGCAAGCATAAGCAAAACATCTCATGTTAACATTGTCTCTCTCCTTGGATTCTGCCTAGATGGAAGCAGAAAAGCCCTCGTGTATGAGTTTATGTCCAATGGTTCACTTGAGAAGTACATTCACAAGAAAGCAGCAGAAAAAAATAAAACCAGTACTCCACCATTGGGTTGGGACAGATTGAACCAGATTGCAATAGGCATAGCTCGAGGACTTGAGTATTTGCATAAAGGATGCAACACTCGGATTCTGCATTTTGACATCAAGCCACATAACATCCTTTTGGACGAAACTTATCGCCCAAAGATATCAGATTTTGGACTTGCTAAGCTGAGCACAATAGATGAAAGCATTATATCAATGTCAAATGCTAGAGGAACAGTAGGGTATGTGGCTCCTGAGGTGTTCAATAAAAGTTTTGGAGGTGTTTCACACAAGTCTGATGTTTACAGCTATGGAATGATGCTACTAGAAATGGTTGGAGGACAGAAGAACATCAACGTTGAAGCTAGTCGCTCAAGCGAACTGTATTTCCCACATTTGGTTATTTACAAGAAGCTTGAGCAGGGCAATGATTTGGGACTTGATGGGATATTGTCTGGTGAGGAGAATGAGATAGCAAAGAGAATGACTATGGTGGCTTTGTGGTGCATTCAGACAATTCCTTCTCACAGACCTACCATAAGTAGAGTGATTGACATGTTGTTAGGTAGTGCAGATTCCTTGGAAATGCCACCAAAACCTTTCCTCTCTTCTCCTCCAAGATCAACAGGTTTTTCCACTGCAATATCCGAATCATTTGATAGTCTCTCATGCAGCTCATAGTTGCGTCTCTTCTGTCAGAATTTTTTCAAACCGAACATTCGGTATTGATGATCAAAGCTTAAGGTTTGATCTGTCTTTCATTTTCATGCAATAGTTATTTAAGTGTCCTTTTTTCTATTATTTGGAGGCGGTACGGGTGATGGGCATCACGCATGCATGTGTGAAATAACTGCAACAAATGAAACAGTTTGTGGCCTTTCATATTTGGAGAATTGTGTTGTAAACATTAATTTATTAGTTCGGTTGTTATGTATTTACAAACTTTTCTATCATCATTGGAGAATATTATATGTTTCGGATGCAAGTGGTCTAGTCTTCTCTTAGACGGATCGAGTATTCTCTTCAACAAGTGATTTTTTACTCATTGTCTTAAGCACCTATTTTTGCACCATTTCAAATTTTCTTCAATGGGTGGTCTTCCACTAATCATCTTCAAATCCAATTTTTGTTTTTGGACATTATCGTAGATGCTGTCAAAGGTTTCTCTCCTACTAAAGTCAGTTTGGTTCACATAGCAGAAACAATAAATACGTACAATAAATACGTAATTAATGTGTCGCAAAAATTTCAACAACTATACTTTTTATTTGTCTATAGTTTTTCCAATAAACTTTTGGTAAAGATGACCTAATTACAATTCAATTTTGTTTTAACTTTATTACTTACCTATTTAGATTAACTTCTAATAATAACTTATCATTCTTCTTTAGGCTTTAGATGATTAGTCATGACATTTACATCAATATGCATATGTTGACATATATACTGTATATTATACAACTTTTTCTGCCACAAATTTGTTTAATTATTTTTATTAAGAAAAATCTTAATTATTATAATCTTTTAATTTATATATTAAAAAATATAAAATATTTGTTACTTTTAAGATATTTTTATTTTATCTAATATTTCTCTTTGCCAAATATTGATAATATTAAAGAAGCTAAGATATGAATTTGTAACGAAACGTCATTATGTTTATCTTCCAGGATTTTAGTTATTTTGCACTTCATAAGCATCTAGTTGAAATGCATTAAGTCTGTGTTTAATTTGACTAACTTTCTATAAGTTTTTCTCCATATATATATATATAATTTTTTTTCAGTGCTTGAAGTGCTAAGAGTAACACAACTCTCGCTCGGTTCATCAACCTAAATTTACAAATGCATCAAAAGGGAATAAAAGCATGCATTTTCCAAACTATTAGAAATATAAGACTTAGCCTAAGAGAAATAAGAAAGTTAAGTTCAACAACAACAAAAAATCATAAGTCCATTGTATTCAAATTTTAGATAGAAGGTAATCTTGTAAGTTCAATTCATGTCTCGTTACTCATCTATCATAAATAAATGTATAATAACTATTAATTTAAGTATATAAATAGATAATAGTTTTATTAATCATTAATTTATATTTCTATAATATAATTGTCAAGCAAGTAGGTATTTTATTTTAATGAAATATAGAAGTATTATTTTTTTTATATAGTTAAATTGTTTTCAGAGGGAAAGATCACATTTTGCGAACAGTTGGTTGTGTCAGATTGTGAAAAATACGTAAATATATTTTTACTTTATGATATAACTATATTAAAATGTTGAATTGATCTGATATTGTTTGATATATTAGAAGTCTTCGTGGATTTAGATTTAGACTTAAATAAATAATCTAATCAAACTTATAGAAATAAAATCAAATTGAGTGATGTTGGTGTTAATAAATAAATAAATATAATTTAAACGTGTCCCATAAAAATAAAAAAAATAAAAAAACACGAATTTATCTCGCTATAGTAGTTACTTATTTGCTATTCATGGATAAAATGTTATACAATATTCGGTTAAATAACATTTTTATTATTTTCTTAAAAGAACACTACGTTTGATTAAAATTGAATTAGGTAGCTGTTTCTTATTGTAAAAAATATTTGTTATAATTTAGAAAAAATAGAGTGGTTTTTATATATATTAAAATTATATAAGATTTTGTTAATCTAACCTAATTTCGGATTCGATGTATAATGATGTTGATGTGAGAAGGAAAAGGCACCCATTCTGGTACGCTCGTGTAAGGAAATGACAGGTTTCCAACTATATACGGGGATTGCATAACTAATGGAACCTAAAAGTTGCGTAAAGGTTCTTCGCTAAGTTTCTCATTTAAATTTTATTATCATCTTTGCCACTGTTCTTGATGATTTTTATTTTATTTTGCTGTGTTGAAATTTTATTTAAAAGAAAGAGCAACAAATGATTGGGTAGACCAAACTCATAGCTGTGTTACTTTCATTTGCCTATGTCCGTTCTGGTGATTAAAATTATAAAAGGGAGCATCGTGAACTGGGAAGAGCAATTAACACGCATGTGGTTCACACGTACCATAAAACGGAATAAACCATTTTGAAGTTGGAATATTACCAAAGCAATTCAAAATAAATGTTAGTACCTGCAATTAAATCCATGGTCCCAATACCAAAACCATCACAAAGAGCCTATCTAATATTTTAGGTTGAGAATGGTAATGACATTGCAAGGATAGTTAGACATGATAAGAATAATAATTTTATATCTCAAATAATAATTTATCATTTACAGTTTACGTGTGCTAATTTATAGGACGACACGACACATATTAATGTAATAATATTGTCAAAATCAATCTAATAAAAAAAGTTACATTATATTATTTGAAAAGAATAAGAATAAAATGGGAAAATTTAAAACGACGAAGTAAAATTAAAAAGTACATAAATGCTATGATAAATATTTTATAATTAATTAGTATTGACGGTGTATTATTTAAAGGATGTTAAAAACATATACTCTAATATAATTAATATAATTTAGCGAACCTATTAAATTGTAAATTATAAAAGAGTTTGAGGTAGTAAGAGGTAATTGAAATCTTAATAAATTAAAATTTACGATTTGATTATGTTTTTCATCACATACCATCATCAAACAATTCATTCTCTTTTTTCAAAAAGACAAAATGAGGTTTCTAAGAAATAAATAAATAGCTTCATTATCGAAGGTCATTAAACTAATTATGTTTAATCATGCATGACGTGTTTTTCTAAATCAACGTCTATGTAGCTAAGCACTCGTTAAAATTTGAAAACATGATAATATCTGGTAATATTGGTTATTTAGTATATTTATGACAAGTATTGATTAGTATAAAAAAACATTAATTACAATTTAAAATAGTTTTTATTTTTTAACTAAAATATATCGTCAGTATAACTTTTTTATATCATCGTGTAGTAATAATGCCACATACAACAAAGTTATTAAATATTATAACAATGGTAGAATTTTAAATATTTAAATATAAATTAAATATAATTTGATATGTAAAAATATAAATAAATATAATTTTAATAAAAGGTTTTAAAATTTATTTAAAAAAAGGATTTATTAAGTTTATAAAATAAAAAAAAATGAAAATATATTGCAGTAAGTCTTATTTAAGTCTAAAGTAATTATTGATGGTTAGAAAATGAAAAAAAGAGTGAAGAGACTCCCATAAAATTCCTCGTCGCACAAATGTCATCTAAATAAGCGTTCATCTACTGCAAACTCCACTCATTAAGGTCCTCTTCTCCTTCCTCTTCCACCCTCTTCCTTCCACCTATAAATACACGTCGCATCTTTCTCTCACTAACAGATTTTCTCTCACCAACGCACTTTCTCTTTGGTCTCAACCTTCTGGATTTCCTTTTCCTTTCTTCAGGTAACCGTCCATGGTGCTCTTCAACGTTTCGCGCGTAGACACTACTCCCTTCGATGGCCAGAAGCCTGGAACCTCTGGTCTCCGCAAGAAGGTTGCATTTCTTCTCTTCTTCTTCTCAATTCTCACTCGCCATTTCATTCATTCCCAAATCACTTCATCCTTTGATTTCTCCGCGCTCCGTAGATTCTTTCTTGTTTTGTTTTTCTCAGAGTTGCAGTGCTGGATCTTGTCTTGAAATGAGATATTCTGATTCCGATCTCCTTCGGATCATGTTGTTTTGATTGAGCTGCATGTGATGTTTATGCGTTGTGTTTGAGATGAATCGCGATTGGATCAGAACGAATTCGTTATACGCGGTTTAGGATCAGTTTAATTGTTTAGTTGTTTGGAATTGCAATGTAGTTTGAATTATTTTTTCTGTTGTAAGATCTGTTTCACATCGGTGCTTTCTTCTTCGTTGCTCGTTATTCCTTCTATTAATAGTATTGGTTTCTTGCCGGATGGATCTTTTCAGGTGAAAGTATTTGTTCAACCTCATTACCTCCATAACTTTGTTCAGGCAACGTTCAATGCATTAACCGAGGAAAAAGTCCGAGGTAGGAATCCTTCGATTTTCTTACTTTGCGTCAAACTCACGGTAGTGAAATTTTATAATCAGCTGTACTGCGCCAGAAATGAATATAACCTTTTTTCTCATGACAAAAGAAGATAGGGATTCATCATATCTTTTCAGAAAATGTTTTCCTTTTCTGGTTTCATTATACTGTAAGATTGTGAGAACTGTGTCTTCCATTCTTGTAGGTGCAACACTAGTTGTATCTGGTGATGGTCGTTATTTTTCAAAGGATGCCATTCAGGTACTTTTCCACTGCCCATTTTTGTTGCTTCTAGTGTAGTCTTCGTGGTGTCTGAAGTATTTGGTTTATCAATTACTTTATAAGTGCTGGCAAAATGGTAAATTTCTCATTTGCATTGCTTTGTTGCCTTACTATTTTTTCCGATGCGGTGAATTTGAAATTGAGCTTTTTTCTTTTTCTTTAGGTTTAATTTTATTTGTTCTACATCTAACATAGGCAGACATTTGGACTAATCCGACTTCACCACTTTTGTTCTTTTAGATATAATTTATGATTTTTTCCTTGAAATATACTATATTTTTTAATTTAACAAATGAAAATGTACAGGTTCGGATCTTATGATAACAAGGAGTAGAAACCAAAATTTTATTTTCCAGCTTGAATGTTTTATACTCTGGAAAAGACTTATTTTGTTTCTTTAACTCAGTATACCATTGGTTAAATATCGCTTCACTTACACTTTCTTATGTGGGAGGACACGCAGTGGATATTCTTTTCATGCTCAATAACTTGTTTTTCTTTAAGTGTCATATTATTCTGCACATCGTTAATGATCTTAATGAACCTGCAGATTATAACTAAAATGTCAGCAGCAAATGGTGTAAGACGTGTTTGGGTTGGTCAAAATGGATTGCTTTCAACTCCTGCTGTGTCTGCTGTCATACGTGAAAGAGTTGGAGCTGATGTGAGTAATGTTTTCTACAGTTTGGTTCTCATTATTTGCTATCTCATTATCATGCTTAGAATGCTTTTTATTTCTTCGAATATGGTGCATGATTTTTATAGTGGAAGAACATCAGGTAATATATTTCTCTGCTGAATTAAAGCAAAAATAGTGATTAAAAAAATTGTTATCTGTACAGGGATCCAAGGCAACAGGTGCATTTATACTGACAGCAAGTCACAATCCCGGTGGTCCTGATGAGGTGAGAATTGCTGTGAATTACTTTAATTATTTCTAGACGAGTTAAACTATATTAATGTGTATGATTATATCCAGTATAGTAATTTAATGGGTGGATCTCTCTCACGTTCTATTTCTGAAATCTGGACTAGGTTTTCTGACAATTAGCCTATAGCTTGGCCAGTTGAGTTGTTTGCGGTTGACTTACATTGCTTAGATCAATATAATCTGTGTTTCACGGAGTTACAAATGACATGAAAAAAAATTGTGCCCTATTCATTTTTTTTTATCTTGTATGACCCAACGATAAGTGATAATACCTATTTTTTCTTTACAGAAGATAAAAAGGTAGCAAGTAGTCAAAAACCAAAGAGCAAGAAATATCAGGGAAACATTTAATTACACAATATTATTTTTAAAATGCAGGGAAGATTTCAGTGACAAGCTTGATCTATGTGAACCTTAACATATTGCGTTTATGTGACCATGAACATATTCCAGAGTGTCCCTTCCCCAAAATAATCTTGTGGTTATAAAATTATTGTTTTTCTTAGATATCAACGAGACATAATTAAGTTAACAAGGTGAATATTTTCATAGATAACTGTAGGAGTGGATGTGAGTTTCTTGGGTAGTATTATACTGATATCTAATTGGTTGTAAAATTAACTCTAAATGATTGTAACTGTCATTTTTTTCAATGTTGTAGGATTTTGGTATTAAATATAATATGGAAAACGGTGGACCTGCACCAGAGGGAATTACTAACAAGATATATGAATTCACTACAACAATTAAGGAGTACCTGATTGCTGCAGATCTTCCAGATGTACTGCTCAAGACCTGGCTACAAATCTTCCCCTTTTCTTTATTTATATCACCTTGTTCTTAATCAAGACTGTACTTTTTTGTATCAATCTAACCCATATTTCCCATTCCCTGATTGTCTACCCAGGTGGATATCACCACAACAGGTGTTACAAACTTTACAGGCCCTGAAGGACCATTTGACGTTGAGGTTTTTGATTCAGCGAGTGATTATATAAAATTGATGAAGTAAGATTTTACAACTTCATTGTACACTCTGCGTGACTACAACTAATTTTTATGCAGTTGGATTTCTTTTGTCATGTCATATCGTGATGACAACTGCCAATTGAGCTGCGAAACTGGAGAACATTGAAAGAAGAAAATGTTTAAATTTGTCAAGCTGTATGAGTTTCTTTTAATAGACTTTCCTGCCTTTTCCTTTTTGAGTATCCAGTTTGGTATCACATGAGGCAGTTGTTCTTACAACAAGCAATTCTTTTATTTTCTTATTTTAATAAGATCATTAAGTGTTCTATATTTGTACTTGCTTCTGCTGATTCAATCCTTTCTTTCTCCATGCTTGAAATTTTGCAGGTCAATTTTTGATTTTGAATCTATCAAGAAACTGCTGTCCTCTCCTAAGTTCACTTTCTGGTATATTTTGGGGATGATGTTTAAACTTTGATATAGAACTTTTCTTAGTTTTTTTAATTCCAAACTTTATAGTAAATTTCTTTACCTTCATTGAAGTTATGATGCACTTCATGGGGTTGCTGGAGCATATGCAAAGAGTATTTTTGTGGATGAACTTGGAGCACAAGAAAGCTCTTTACTGAACTGTACACCTAAGGTCTTATTCTCTTGTTGATTATTTCTTCGTATGGCTTTCAATATTCTGAGTGCTGGTGGTGATTTGTCTTTGATTTGTGGATGACTTATTGGATATAGGAAGACTTTGGAGGAGGACACCCAGACCCCAATTTGACTTATGCGAAAGAGTTGGTTGCTCGATTGGGATTGGGCAAATCAGAACCACAAGATGAGCCCCCAGAGTTTGGTGCTGCTGCTGATGGTGATGCAGATCGCAACATGATACTTGGTAAAAGGTAGTGTTACCCTTATTTATGATGAATTTGAATCTTTTCTTTCCTTTTAGTGTAATATTTTTGTATCCCTTGTTTGTTAGGTTTTTTGTCACTCCTTCAGATTCCGTGGCCATTATTGCTGCAAATGCTGTTGATGCTATACCATACTTCTCTACTGGTTTAAAGGGTGTTGCCAGGTTTTCATCATTTTCATATGTTTGAAGCTCTTCTCTCTCAATTTCGTCAGTAGTCTGTGTTTGCGCATACAGAAGCACATGTGCTAATGTGCACTTGAGCCATTTTATGTAGTTATTATGACAACCTTATACTTGCACACGTTTAGTAATTGTTCTGTCTTGTAACTATCTAGTTAGCTGCTGCAAAAGGTGTGATTGAATTTGTTTCTAGTTGAAATATGAAACAGCAAGAATTTACATCGAATTAAACAGAAGTTGTTGATCTGCTGTTAATCTAGAGCTTAATGTCTACCAATTTTAAACCGTAAATATTTTGTAGGAGCATGCCAACCTCTGCTGCCCTGGATGTTGTAGCCAAACATCTGAATTTGAAATTTTTTGAGGTACTCTGCTCTTCGATGCCTTTACTTATGAAAACATTTGGCAGTGGCTTTTGGGCACACAATTATTTAATTTATTTATTATTCAAAACCAGGTCCCCACAGGTTGGAAGTTCTTTGGTAATTTAATGGATGCTGGATTATGTTCAGTCTGTGGTGAAGAAAGTTTTGGGACTGGTACGTTTTTGCCATGCATTAAGAGGAGCAAACTACAACTTTAAACTTTTTTAAAACCTAATTTTATCTTGTGATTATTCCTTATGTTTGTGGTTAGGTTCTGACCATATTCGTGAGAAAGATGGAATCTGGGCAGTTCTGGCCTGGCTATCTATACTTGCATATAAAAATAAAGATAAACTTGAAGACAAGCTTGTCACTGTTGAAGACATAGTTCGCCAACATTGGGCTACTTATGGGCGCCATTATTATACTCGATATGACTACGAAGTATGATACTATCACATTTTGTTCTATTTTGTTATAACCCGTTTTGAAAATCTGTTAATGACCTCAACTTTTTTCGTTAAAGAACGTGGATGCAGGTGCAGCTAAGGAATTGATGGCTTATCTGGTCAAGCTGCAGTCCTCACTTTCAGAAGTCAACGAGTATGTTAATATTAGTAATTTATTACACCAAGATTATTTTAGTTGAGTTTCCTTACAGTATATTTCCCCCTTATCATGCAGTAAAAGCTTTTGGCAATCAATTTGATCATTGAATGAAATTATTTAAATTGATATCAAGAAACTGATCTGTACGTTGTACTTCTGCATAATGGCAGCCCCATAGTTATTTTACTGTTCTTCCCTATCTTTTTGATACTTCTTATAAAGATATTCTTTGGGTGAGAACTGTCCTATACTTGCTGACCTGAGTATCGTACACAATCCATCAACAAAAAACCTCAAATAACTAGTGCATCTCCAAAGAACCAAAAACTGGCGACATTCTGGTGGACTTCTCTAGGAGTCATTGACCTAAAGCAAAAGCACAAAATTCTACCATTATTCAAAAAACCTAGGTAATACAATCCAAACGTTTATCATGTAAGATATTGACCAAGTCATGAAAAAGTATACATCGGTCCACTTCCTTTTGTCTTCCCGCTTCAGTTCACTTCTCCTGTTGATTATAGATATGTTGTAGTTACCTATTCGTAGATCCGCTTTAGTTCACCTCCGGTGCTAATTATTGATCTGTTGCTCATCACAATAGAATTTCCTGATTGTTTAGAATAATTTAGAAATAAGCAATTGGACTTGAACTGATGAATATGTTACAGTTACCTGTTTATTTAATCGGTATTTGACCTAGGAATAAGGTTACTCGGTTAAGGGGTTGAATATGGCGCATCATGGTAAATCTAATGAATTTATTCCCTTTTTTTTAGGATTATTAACGGGGTAAGGTCAGATGTTTCGAAGGTTTCCCACGCTGATGAATTTGAGTACAAAGATCCTGTGGATGGTTCCATCTCATCACATCAGGGAATTCGATATTTATTTGAGGATGGATCGCGATTGGTGAGTTTACTGCTTAAGAAATATTTGTTGCGACTAACTTGATGGAAGTGGGAGGAAATTCGTAATTGAAAACGCATGTTCCATATTCATCTTTTTCCATTGTTAGGAACTTGAAGTTGATGTGGGATTTTTTTTCCCTTAAGATATATTTCATTTTCCATTTTCTCTTCATTTTTCATGGGGTCTACTAAACTACCTTGTTTTCTTATGTTCAATACGCTACCCTAGATTTTCCGTCTCTCTGGAACTGGATCAGAAGGTGCAACTATTCGACTATACATTGAGCAATATGAAAAGGATCCATCAAAAATAGGGAGACTTTCAAATGAGGCGCTTGCTCCTCTTGTAAGATGCTTAAAATGTTTCATATTGAAGATGCTTTTAACTCTAGTCTTGACTGACTTGAATTTCCCAATTACAGGTGGAAGTTGCATTGAAACTTTCAAAAATGGAGGAATTCACTGGTCGATCTGCACCAACTGTGATTACATGAACGCATACAAGTGGAGCGTGGTTAGATCTGAGAATGTCATTTTGTTGTCCAGTTTCTATCCGGTGTTACGGATAGCCGACCTGTACCTTTGGTTGTTTGCAGCCTTTGCTGTGGGCACTTGAGTGGAGTTTGAATTACTTTATCTAAATTTTGATGTGCTGAATAATTTGCAACTGCTGAGTGCTATAATTATAGTCTTTTAATATAATTGTTCCTCTAGGGGGCACTCCCTTCTTCTTTAGGTTGCTGCCGTGATATTTGATTTCTCTCGTAAACTTTGGAAGAAGATAGATGGATACTGGCAGAACAAACAACGGTTAGCTGTTTCGTTTCAAATGTCTTGTACGGGTTCATGGGCCGTTTTAGATTATTTCTGGTGAAAAAGTGTTGCCAAAAAAATTCCGTAGAATGAAAGAATGGCGCCAGAGTTTTTTGGTGGCCAAATGAATCTTAATCGCAGCTGGCATACTGAAAAAAGAAATGAAAAAAAAGGTAGGCATACTGAACAATTAACCTTATGGGCAAACGCCAGAGATTTCTTTTCTTTATTTCTTCGTAAAAAAATACTTAACATTATAAAAATTAATCAGAAAATTGTTCCAAAGTTGTATGAGATTTTTACTTTACTTGTTTACTGGCTTTATATATGTACACATTTACACTTTTTGTTTTTTTCCTATAAATAATTTATTAAAGTTTGATTTAGAAAAAAATATTAAAATGTCATTTCTGAACCTACTGTTAATAATAGTACAAATGATACTTGTCTTTTCCACATGGTTTTTAGTATAATTTCTTTCAGTAAGGTTTGCTAGCAACACGTTCGCCACACAAAAATCTCATTGTTACCACATCTATAATTTCCCCTAACTTTGAATTCCCAAAGCGATTATCTTTGAATTTTACATTAAAAATGTTTTTTAAAAGATTCAAAAACAGAAAAAATTATCCCATGTTTATTATAAATAAATGACTGGTATTTTAAATATTAGTATCTTTAAATTGTACGAATAGTTATAAAAGATATACAAATAAGAGATACTCATTAGGATTAGAAATCAAAGTAATTAATAAAACATCATCAAAGCCACTTGAATACTTGCTCAGCCTTGTTTTGAGATGAGGTTTACCTATTTGTTGTCATAGAAGTGTTACCCCTCACATTCTTCACTGGGCCAAGAAAGACGAACTTAAGTATAGAACTTAACTTCTTAGCATTCATCGCCACTAAGGTCAGATGCTTAATGATTAAGTTTTAATTGTTAAATCTGCATTTTAGTGTCTTATCTCAATAACAAATTGGTTGAACTTACTTTATCATTAACATAGAATGGTTTGTGTTCCTTATTTGAGATGTTAATTACTGATATAAAAGTAATACATATATATTTGATTTGTTTTAAGGAAATAAATTGTTTAACTTCTTGAAAATTCTTAATGTGCTTTTTGATAAATGAACTGCTTTCAAACCTACACTCCTTAACAGAGTACATAATTACACTGTATTGATGTAATGTTTTAACTTCCAAAAACTTTTCAAACATAAACTCAAGTATGATAACAATACTTTTACAAACAAAAAAAAAATTAGGGTCACTGATTTAAATTATTTGATTTATTATTTAGAAGGCAGAATGTGAATGGTGAAATGTATGACGACAATTAATATATGGAAATTAATAAGATTAGCTACTTAAATTATTTGATTAACAAGATGCTGGTTCAATCCCATATGTTGATATGACCACACAAATCCCATATGTTGATATGACCACACAATGTGTGTGTGATAAGGCCAACTTTCCAAGTTTAATTCAAATATATGTAAATAATTTTTTTTTTAAACAACAGGCGATGTATTTCTTTTATATGTGTTTCAGTACTATAAATCTGAATAAGCTTTTCATATGTATTGTAAATTATGCTTTATAGGGTTACATAATCAGCTAAATATAATTTTTATTTTTATAAATAAGATAAGAATATTAAGATAAAAAAGACTAGCACTTACTGACATTATGAAACTGTTGGTAAGTCTTTAACAATATAATATGTTAAGCATGTAAAAGGTTCTTAGCCACAATTACTCTTGTTAACCGAATAATATGCGTTGGTTTGGTAAATTGATATGTACTTGATTTTTATCTATTCGACTAGAACGACACTATACAAACTATTTAATATTCATAATAATTCAAAATTAACTATAATAATTTAAGATTAAAAAGTTATTAAGTTACATGTCTGAGATTTATCTAAGTAAAAATTATGAATAATAGTATAAACAATGTAATTTATAAGGTATATTAATTACATTTATTAGTTACCGCATTTATTATTAATGAATTTATAAGGTATACTTTTTAGGCTAATTAACTATAAAGTGATGAACTTTAGTTTTAATTGAATTTAAAAGACAAAGTTTGACATAATGTCCAATAATTAGTTTGAATATTTTAATTTAAATCCAAACACCGTTTATATGATCTCCTATTCGAAGTACTAGTTAGAGTGCAAGATAAGGAACACGAGAAGAAACAGGCAAAGTACAAGATTTTATCAGTGTAGCCTATGAATAAGGAAAAATCCAACACAAACTTCATTATTTTGTGTTCTTCATTTCAAAGTCGTCATGACTTTTGGAAACAAAGAAGCTGCCCAACACAACACACAAATAGGTTTCAGTTTTGACTTTTTGGGTACTTTCTTTCAATTATTTTCATAAAGCTGCTCAGACTGCTCTTTTCAATCCAAACTTAACCTTGCATACCAACTTTCCACAAGTTTATGATACATATAATTATATGAAATTTTATTAAAAAAAATCAACAGGAAAACATGAAGAAAACGCATGATAAAAATATATTGTATACATAGAAAAAAATATCTATCATGAAAAAATTAAGAAAAATACATAAATAGGTAAACCAATATAACAGAAGTAAAAACTTAAACCTCAATAACTAATTTTTTCATCATATTAAACTGGTTCAAAATTCATAAAAGTCTTTGAAATTTATTATAATTTTCAAGAAATTCTTATTTTAAGAGATTTAGTATTAATTTTCTTTAATCTATCATAATTAGACTCTTATAGTTTGAACTAATATATTTTTCTCTGCAGAATTAGAATTTTTCTTCTCATCAAATATATTAGTTAATTTAGAAGTTATTTTTAATTATTGTAGAAAAAGCTTTGTCAGTGAATCTAAATGTTGTATTCTAAATGAATTCGTCACATTCAATTTGTCTACAGCTATAACTAATTCTGTGTGATTTTTTAAATATGCTTTCGTTTTTATTAATGTTGTTTGAAAGTATGAAGTTTATTAGATTATTTTATCCTTACAGTGCTTCATACGAAAATGACAAGGATTTCTGATTATTATTGTCCGTAACATTAAGTTGTACAAAATTAGTACTACTTGTCGTCTCTGTTTAATGAAGCCAATGAAACTGACACAATTTTAACCATTTTCTTAATATCTTCTCGTCAAATCTTGATGATGAGTAGATATTCTTTTACAATTAAAGAACATTTAAGCGACATGGTTTAATTATATATATATTCTCATAATAATTTCCTGGCCAGCTAAAGGGACAAATCCTTAGTGGTTTTCTTTGAATTCTTAGATGAATGAGTTTTGCAACTCAACCTCTTATCTTATTGTATTCTTCTTTCGATTTCTCTTTTAAAAATAAAAGTAAAATTCTTCAGCTTAAAATTTCAAAGTTTGGTATGCATTATTGATATGGAAATGACCTTGTTTTAGACAGTGGAGTTGATTGATTACATCGGGATATTTAATTAGCATCAAGTAAACATACAATCTTATCTGTTTAAACAGCACTTTAATTTATTTGTTGAGAAAATGTTTTTCTAAGTGATCATTACAAGATATGCATTGAACCTGGAAACTTAACTTTGATATTAATTCATAGATGCAATGTTTATAGCTAAGTCAAGAATTATAATTGATAATTAGGATGTAACATTTTTTATTTAAAATTATAGTAAATTAAGTATAATAATTTAATTATGACTTGGTTTATTTTGTCTCTGTCATTGTATATAATTAATATACTCCATAACAAATTAATATTATTGTATCATGTGATAGTAATACGAAATATTAAAAATTAAATTACTCATATTTTTTAAATATTTATCTTATATTTTTAAATACATTATCTAAACTAATCACAATTTTATAAAACATAGTTTAAGTTATCCACGTTTTAATAACTTAATTATAGTTATCTACATTTTTTAACTTGTTTTGCTTAAAATAAAAAAGCATAGTTTTTTCATACACATTGGGTTAAAAGTAAATAAAATTTTATATAACTAATAAAAAAATTGTGATTTATTCGTGTTTTAAATAATGGTTCGTATTGGATTTAATTTATTTTCCGTTCATATCTGTGCATTTATCTTCATATATTTATATTCTATTTTTATATTTATATTCCGTTTATATATTGTTTCAAACAATTATATATATGAAAAATTGTACTCTCTTCTTATGGTATAAGAAATACAATTCCTATCCTTTCTTTTCTCATAACATGGTATCAGAAGAAAATTAATTTTTTATCACGTTCTTCCGCCACCAATTCTTTTCCTGTCCAGATCTTCATTTTCTACCTTTCGTTCTTGGCTTTTCTGCCTTTTTCTTCTCCTTTTATGGCTACTCCCTCTGTTACTCTCGCATCGTTGCAAGATACAACACATGACTATTACATTCATCCTAATGAGAATCCTTCATTGGTGCTTGTTTCCCCGATTCTTGAAGGTCACAATTATCATGGATGGGCTCGCTCGATGTCTATGGCACTACAAATGAAGAATAAATTTGGCTTTGTTGATGGTTCCATTCCTTGTCCAGCTGGTACAGATCCAATGGTTCAAGCATGGAAGCGTTGCAATAATCTAGTTTTATCTTGGATCAATCATTCTGTTTCTCATGAGATTGCTACAAGTATTATTTGGATTGACTCTGCTGCTACGGCATGGAAGGATATCAAAGATCGTTTCTCCCAAGGTGATTCTGTTCGAATTTCACAATTGCATCAAGATCTTTATTCAATGCATCAGTCTGATCTAAGTGTTACTGCATATTACACTAAAATGAAGATTCTCTGGGATGAACTTTGCAATTTTCGCCCTATTCTTGAATGCCAATCTTCTGCTTCTTGTTGTGTTGTTTCTAAGACAATGAAGGAATATCGTGAAAATGATTGTGTTCTTTGTTTTCTTAGAGGCTTGAATGATAATTACTCTGTTGTTCGCTCTCAGATCCTTCTCATGGATCCCTTGCCTTCTTTACCCAAAATTTTTTCGATGATAATTCAACATGAGCGACAATTACAATCAGGAATTCTTTCTCAACCTCCAGTCATGGCGTCACAAGTTTTTCAATCTAAACCTTCTTTTTCTACCTTCAATGGCAGAGGTAAACCCTCTCCTGCCAATGATTATGGTCGGGGAAGATCTTCATATCAAGGTTCTCAGGCTCGTTATCAAGGTTCTCAGGCTCGTTCCTCAGGGGGAAGGTTTGGTGCACCCCGACAATGCACTCACTGTGGCAGGACAAACCACACCATTGATACTTGCTTTCTAATACATGGATTACCACCTGATCTCAAATCCAAAAGAGTCCACAATGTTACAACAGATTCTTCTACAGTAGTTCCTTCTTATAATAATTCTCCGGCACAGTCACATTCCGCAATTTTGGGACTTTCTCAAGAGCAAATTCATGGTTTATTGGCACTTCTTCCTCAATCTAATCCCACAATCCCACATTCTACTAATCTAGTGAGCTCTCATAATGCTTCCACTTCTTCCCAGCCTCAAGGTAATATCTATTCCAAATGGATTCTAGACACAGGTGCTACTGATCATATATCTAATTCTTTGTCTCATTTTATTTCTTATCATAGAATCTCACCAATTACAGTATCACTACCCAACAAGAACTCTTCATTTGCTCATTTTTCTGGCACTGTTTCACTTAGCCCACACCTTACTTTACATAATGTCTTGTTTATTCCTAATTTTTCTGTCAATCTTATTTCGGTCACAAAGTTAACTAAATCTCTATCTTGTAAACTTAACATTTCTGAATTTTCCTGTGAAATACAGGACAAGTCAACCCTGCAGATGATTGGCAAAGCTGAAGAAAGAGATGGCTTGTATGTCATGATAGTTCCTGCACCCACACCCCTTGGTTCACCAGCTGCTATTACTTCTGAGAATTCTATTGCTTGTTCTACAATAAGACATAACTCTATAGATATTTGGCACTATAGACTAGGGCATCCTTCTTTTTCTTGTTATACCAAATTACGCAACATGTATGCCACTTTACCCAATACAAAATACACGCATTGTGATGCTTGTCATTATTCTAAGCAAAGAAAATTACCTTTTCAATTAAGTACTACTGTTTCAAAAGCTCCTTTTGATTTAATTCATGTTGATATTTGGGGGCCCTATAGTACTTCTTCTGTTGATGGTTTCAAATATTTCTTAACTATAGTGGATGATATGTCTAGATACACATGGATTAAATTAATGACAAGTAAATCAGATACAAGATCACAACTTATTGGCTTTGTTTCTTATATAAAAACACAATTTGGCATTGATGTAAAAGCTGTTAGATCAGATAATGGTAATGAGTTTGCAATGACAAATTTTTATAGACAAAAAGGGATACAACATCAATTATCATGTGTTGAAACACCTCAACAAAATGGAGTCGTTGAGAGAAAACATCAACACATTCTCAATGTTGCTAGATCTTTAATGTTTCAATCCCATTTGCCCATAATTTTCTGGTCTTTTGCTGTTCGTTATGCTGTGCAACTCATTAATATTTTACCTTCCAAAGTTTTGACATATTTTTCTCCATCTCAACTGTTACACAATGTTAAACCTGACATTACTTACTTACGAGTTTTTGGCTCACTTTGCTATGCTTCAACTCTTCAAACTCATAGAACAAAATTTCAACCTCGTGCAAGAAAATGTGTTTTACTGGGTTTTAAAACAGTAGTGAAAGGCTACCTTTTGTTAGATTTCAATTCTAGGGAAATTTTTCTATCAAGGAATGTAGTATTTTATGAAAATATATTTCCTTTTCTTACTAGTGACAAGCACTCATCTATTAATACACAAAATTCCTTGGATTTTGTCACCAAAATTATTTCACCTTCATCACCTCTTTTCTCAGAAGTTACTGATCAACCCTCTTTACCACTTACATCTCCTCCTTCTATTGTTTCCGACCCTGTTATTTTCTCTTCTCAGCCTGTTTCTGTTGAACCTGTCACTGCTACTCCACAAAGGAAATCAATTAGGCCAAAACATACACCATCTTATCTGCAGGACTATCATTGCAACATGTCATCTACTTCTTCCGCCACTCAGTCATCCACAGGTACCTTATATCCTATCTCTTCATATCTATCATATGATGCATTATCATCTCTTCACAAATCATATGTCCTTAATCTTTCCCAAGTTAGTGAACCTAAAACCTATAACCAAGCCATCAAACATGATTGTTGGAGAAATGCCATGGATCAAGAAATTGCAGCTTTAGAAAATACCAAAACTTGGGTTTTGACTGATCTACCTAATGGAAAGCAACTTATCGGATGTAAATGGGTATACAAAATAAAGAGGCATGCTGATGGGAGTATTGAACGATACAAGGCAAGGCTTGTAGCCAAAGGCTACACACAACAACAAGGTTTAGATTACTTTGAGACTTTTTCACCTGTTGTCAAACTCACAACAGTAAGATTGGTTCTAGCTTTAGCAGCTTCCAAACATTGGTATTTACATAAACTAGATGTAACTAATGCCTTTTTACATGGGGATCTAGATGAAGAAGTATACATGTCTCTTCCTCTTGGTTATAAATCTGAAAAACCAGGACAAGTTTGCAAGTTGTTGAAGTCTTTATATGGACTCAAACAAGCCTCTAGACAATGGAATTACAAGTTGACAACTACTTTACTTTCTTTAGGCTACACACAATCAAAATCAGATTATTCACTTTTTGTCAAAAGTGATTATGCTCATATTACCATCTTACCTGTTTATGTAGATGATATAGTTTTGGCAGGTGATGACATCCAGGAAATCCAAACTGTGAAGGCTCTATTGAATGCAAAGTTCAAGATTAAAGACTTAGGCCAACTCAAGTATTTTCTGGGCTTAGAAATTGCAAGATCTCAACAGGGCATTAATTTGTCACAAAGGAAGTATGCTCTAGAGTTACTAGAAGATGCAGGATTGTTGGGGTGTCAACCTGTTTCTACTCCTATACAGCCAGACACAAAATTTTCCAAGACAGAAGGGAAACCCTATTCAGATGTGCAGGCCTATAGAAGACTTCTTGGCAGGTTACTATATCTAACCAACACAAGACCAGATTTATGTTTCGCTGTTAGTACTCTCAGTCAATTTCTTTCCAATCCTTTGGAAGATCACTATGCAGCAGCAATAAGAATCCTGAGATATATCAAGAACAATCCAGGACAAGGATTATTCTTTCCCTCCAACACAGAACATGCTCTCAAGGCTTTTAGTGATTCTGATTGGGCTGCTTGCCCTGACACTAGAAGGTCTATGACTGGTTTTAATGTGTTCTATGGTGCATCATTAATTAGCTGGAAATCCAAGAAGCAAGGTACTATATCTAGATCATCAACCGAAGCAGAATATAGAGCTTTAGCTTCCACAACATGTGAAATTCAATGGCTTCTGTATTTGCTCCATGATTTGAAACAACCTCTACCACAACCAGTTTCTCTGTTTTGTGACAATCAATCTGCTATACAAATTGCACAAAATCCAGCCATGCATGAAAGAACAAAGCATATTGAAATTGATTGTCATCTCATAAGAGATAAAGTTCAAGCTGGTGTAATTAAGCTCCTGTCCATTCCTACTTCAGCACAACTTGCAGACATTCATACTAAAGCTTTGCATCCAGCACAATTTCAATCTTTGTTGTCCAAGCTGAGCATTAAGGATATATATGCTGCAGCTTGAGGAGGGATATTGGATTTAATTTATTTTCCGTTCATATCTGTGCATTTATCTTCATATATTTATATTCTATTTTTATATTTATATTCCGTTTATATATTGTTTCAAACAATTATATATATGAAAAATTGTACTCTCTTCTTATGGTATAAGAAATACAATTCCTATCCTTTCTTTTCTCATAACAGTTCTTGACTTATTGTCATGTAAGTGTAGCTGTAATAGGATTTCAATTTTCTAGGTGAAAATCGTGAGAAGAAATGATTAATAACTACATTCATTTCCAATCATACAGTATTACAACAATTATTTGATAGAGCTGTATTGTACAAAGACTAATATATGAGTTGATGATGTAGGACAAACAACATTCATTAGTAATGTTTCTATGCTTCCCAACAAGGTTTTCTTACATTAAATAACCTTAAACATTTTTATCTTTATATGCACGCATATCTTTTCACCAGTTATAATTCAAGAATGATTCACTTGGATATGCCAACCAAGAGCTGGCTCTTCACAGCTTTGATGCAACACTATTTTCACCCAAATCGAACGTAAAAACCATAACAGTTTCAAATTGCTATGGCGGATTATTAAGTTGACAAATTACAGTGATGATTAATTTGCTATCTGTTCTAAGGAGAGATAACACATATAAATCTCTATATTAGATATTGTTCATTCTGAGTTAAGTTCTTATCGAAAAATTTTATGTAAAACTTTGGTTGTATCTTAATATCTACAACATTAATTTTAAATTATCCTTGACTGGTCATTTTGTATACGAAAATCCTCAACCTAGTTATTATGATTTTATCTTCTCCATCAGTGTATATAAAGACAGGAGTTTGAAGAATTGAGAAAAGATATTAGAAACATTAAAGTTACAAGTATATAGTACGTAAGATATTGGTAAGCAGAACGATATCAAATTATGATGATATATATGACAACTGATGAAAAACATTATAATCAACAATGCATGTCATCGATTTCACCAAAAAGTAAAGGTAAGAATGATACATATATAACCACCAAGTATACTACAATGATAATTAAATGTTAATAACAAATATTTTTGCGACTACCGTTTGAAACTGCAATTAGTATATATTTGTTGTATAACATTTTTTTATTTATTTAACCATTCAAAAGTGAGGGGACAAAGATTAGATAGAAATTACTAAAATATGATTTGATGATGAATAATATTTGATTTAGATTGCGTTGGCTACTGGGATATTAATCCATTTCTAATCTAAATTTAACACATATAGATTGAATTTATTTGAGTTAAAGGATTTTAAGTTTGATTTAATTTTACAAAACTAGTTTTTAATTTTACAAGACTAGTTTATAAAGTGAGATTATATAAGATTACCTTCCTCATTTTAAGATATATTTAATGTGTGAGACTTGATATTAACGAATAAAATAATATGTCTAAAAAAACAATGAAACAATATATTAAAAAAATAATTTTCTGTTGGTTTTTAAAAAATTTTAAAATAAAAATATTATATTTTAAGAATCAAACTATGTACCGTAACATGTAGTCAATTAATTGTACGTAATAACAAGAAAAAATACGTACAAGGTTAATTGATTTCAAAATATTTCTTTACATTCTATTAATTATTAGTCTACAAGAATTATATTTATGAATCTATAACAAAATATGATAAAGATAATTTCTAAAAGGATGTATTATGAAAAAAACAACAAAAATATTTTATATGTTATGTTAAATGATAGTGTAATCAAATAAACATATTCTATCTTCCCTAAAATTATTTGAGTTCTAAGATAAGATATAGGCAGGCACAATCTAATAATAGAGATATGACCACACAATTTTCCTCAGTGTTCTCTTAATAATTTCTAAAATAACGCTTAATTTAACTCCTGCCGACTACTGAAGATAAATATAAAAAAAGTTTGGCAAAAAGAGAAACTGTAAATATATGAGTACAACGTTTTCAAGTAAATGGGTAAAAATAATTATAATATGAAAAGCTTGAAACCATCCATCTGAAAGAAAAAATGGAGGAATGAAAGAAAGAATCATCCATTTGTTCAATATCATCATCATCTTTTTATTACGCTTTAGAAAGAGGAGTTGAATTTTCAATATTTTCATTCCATAGATATATTTATAATTATAGTGACAAGATTCCTTTATTCGAGGAACAGGTTTCGAAAATTGATACCTTTCACTTACTGGTATTCGCTATCGAACGTGTTTATATCAATAATAATAATAGCAGAACAAAACATCCATTTCTCATAGTTTGTTTTTTTCTTTTTTGCCAGAAATAACGTTGTCTTTGAAAAACAAAAATGTGTTTTTACTTTTAGGTTGAGATTATATAAAATATTGGTAAAAATGAAGTATGGTTGGGGCAACGAGTGAATTTATGATGTTAAGCTTAGTGGAAGGATTGCAATTTATGCTATTAAGTTGACAGTGTGACTAATGACATATAAATGTTGTTTTTCAAACCTCTGATCGGTTGGTAGAGACAATCTGGTCCTACTACCCAACTTTGTTTCACACACTATTGTTTGAAGAGATTTCTAGTATATCTACTTCTCACACTCTTGTTAATCATACCAATCTTTTAATTAAATGAATTAATGAGATTGAAATCTCTTAATCACTTAGGCCCTTATAGGCAGTGATGGACGTCTAATCCTAATAAATTATAAAATTAAGAGATTATAATAATATTAATAAGTTCTATTTTATAATTACAATTGTTAATATATGTTGACTTTATAACTCCACCCATATAAAAGGTCACTGCTTTCTTCAAGAGTTTTCTATCAGGACATTCTAAAGTTTATGGAAAAATGCACTGTAGAAAGTATTTTTTTAATAAATTATCTATCATCTATCTATGGACAAGGTTATCATTATCCATCGTTACCTTTCATGTTGTGATCATCACCACAGGTTCCGATTTGACTTACCAAAACGTTCATTCGTGTAAAAAACATCCATATAGTTTTGATTTAATGCATGGTCCTGGGCTGGGCCTGGGCCCTTTGTGAGCTATGAGCCCCACTACTCTTCAACCTTATAACCTTTTCTTTAATACAGTAAACAATAAATAAATGAGACTCAGATTAATATTAATTGAGATGCTATTAGTTATAATTTGTCTCACACTAAAAAATTTCAATCTTGATTTATCTGGATTTTTTTTCTGGGGATTGTTTATGATTTTGCCCTTTACTAACAAAATAAATATAAATAAAATTATAAAATAAAATAATACTACTTATGGTTGTTAAATGGAAATATAAGAAAATGACAGTGTTAATTATGTTGCACCATGTACGCTTTTTCGATCAGGACCCTAAAGAAAATCTGAAAATAATTTACACGTTGCACAAACAAACACTAATTATATAGTAGTAAGTAATTTTTATCATAACTATTTATGTAAATGAAACGTAAAATAGTTCAAATTAATTTATACACTTCGGTTTTTGTTTTGAAAAATCAGAATAACAAATAGTTTAATTTGTGATTTTTTTAGTTTATTTTACATTTTATATATTTTGTCGCATACAAGTGTTACAAAATTGACGGTAACTATATATGAAAAAGACAGTACACAAATTAATACAACAAAGTCGACGCTTACTTATAGTTTTATTTTTAAGTTAAGTTTTTAATCTGTTTTTTTTTCCTCCAATCATTTCCCTGGTTTTGTTCAACATAATATTTGAAATTTTAAATCGTAGTTTATTAAAGATAAAGCCACCAAAAGACAGCTATTAGAAATGATGGGTGGACCAGTTATATACACAAGCCTTTTAAGTCTTAAACATCTTATCATACTTCATTTTCTTTTGCTTTTCCACGATAATCGTATTAATTTTTCACAGAAGAATATGCTAATTACAACTTGTTGCTGGCGGCTAAACAGGAAAAAATACAGAAGAAGAAGACCAGACATATCATGACTTGTATTTTCAGAGCAAAACCGTTTGGTTTTTCTGTAATTCTATTTGATAGCTATCACAATCCATACTTAGAAGGTTAACATCAACAGAGGACCACAACCTAACATTGTTTAACTTTCCATGTGACTTAGTTTCCTTAATCAATTAATTATCATCTTAACTAGAAAACGACAACTTATACTACAATTACGTATCACTAATCTTCTTTGCGATGTGCTTATACTATTATAAACGGTTGTTTAATTTCATGCAGTGTGCATTTTATCACACACGTACAAACACCCTTTCTTTTAGTTCAGATGATTAAATAACTTAACAGAAAATAAGAGAAGACAAGGATAATGAACAGTGAACGTATTTAGTTATCTGAATACACAGCTGGTCAGGATAATGAAACATTAATTACAACCGTTTAACGTAATATAAATTCAATTATAATTTGCGGCTATGAGCTTCATGTATGTATGTATGTATAGCTGTATTTCCTTTTATAGTTTACTTTTCCTTGTTATCATGTACGTCTATACGATTTAAGATTAGCAGAGATAAGAAAGGTTTAATGGCAGGGTCTTTATCTTTTTCTCCATGTCGGTTTAGATATTTTTTTCTTCTAATTTTAAATTTCATGCCCCAAATTTCTCGCCACTGGTTTGTGGGTCCTATAGCAGGGATTATAATTATCAATGGTGTTATTTGGCACAAATGACTTTTGTTTTGAAAAGTATACATTTAGAATGACTTCTTAATCCATTTTAATAAACTTAGAGACTAAAAGGGTGTTTAGTGAAAAGAGAAACAGATATTTTAAGATAGAAAAATCATTTTTGTATGTTTCCTATATATACTTTTTTTGCAAAAAAATAATGATATAATCGGGTGAAATAAAGACATAAAAATATATAGAGGACCTGAAGAAGAATGATGTTCAATATTTATGAAGATATAGTACAAGATAGAAAAACTTGAATCAGAAACTTTTATACACTTATGCAAATGAACACACATGGGTGACATTCCACTACAATTATTCACATATATAATATATACATATATATATATACAGGATTATCTTCACGTCAGAAAAAAGAAGTACAGAATATTGAATATTCGTATCTATCTATCTATCAAGTATCATCATGGATGGATCGATGCTTCCTTGAAGTTCTGTCGACAAAAGGAACAGAGTGTCCTTAAGGCAAGGGAAGACGAAGCCCACAACCTGAAGTACAGCATTTTGTGTACCCTCTGTACAAGGAAGAGCCCAACACAGAACCTACATGACAATTTAGTTTTCCTTTCTTTAAGGAAGTTGTTATGTCCCAATTTGGAAACAGCACCACCCAAGTCCTCCCCACTCCACCCACCACACTGACCACACAACACAGCACAACACAAGACAACACAACAAAACACATCGTTTCAGTTTTCCTTTTTCATAAACCTGCGTCAAAGGGCACGCCACTCCCAGGAATCCACGAGCCACCGGCCAAGAATTCTCCGACGGTGAACTTCACAGCCTCAGCGCTGGAGAGCACACGAAACCCTCCCCAATTCACCCTCCCTCCGGTGCCGGCACCTGCTCCTGTGTTCGCATGTTCACCGTAATATAGAGTGCTCAGTGCAAAGTTTCCGCTCCACTCAGACCAACCTGTAGAAACAACACCAGTTTCCCTCCAACCGTAAGTACGTAAATAAATACTCCAGTTAACAGTTACTCGTGTTATTTTTTCTCTATTTTTAGATATTAGTTTCAGAAATCTTTTTTTTTTATTTTAATTACAAAAAAATATTAAAATTTTTATTATTTTTATTTTAAAATATTTTTTATTTAAATATTAAAAATTATTTTAAAATCTTAAAATTGATTTTTATAATTAAACAGGTCTAAAATGTGTAAGTTGTCAAATAAATAATAATTATACCTCTTAAATATGATAAAAATTATTTTTAGGGTAAGTTTAGTTTTTCTTATCTTTCAATTATTTCTTTCTCTTTTTCTTTCTGTCCCCATACACCACCAAAGGGCACGCAGACTCCTGTAGAGAGTTATTATCCTTTCGAACATCCCCATCTTGCTAAGAAGAGTGTGAATAGTTATATATTTTTATTAATTCTTGTTATTTTTCTCTCTTTTATTCTATTGTATCATACCTAAATTATTTTTATATAAACGTTCTCTTACTTGCTGTGTACATCTAAAATCATTTTATAACTCCAATTTTTTAATCAAAAATACTTATAGAACTTCCTTTTCACTTAAAACTTATTGTCATACACTTTTACCATAAGAAGACTCTCTCTTACTAATTATCAAGTGATAGCAGGAGTCAAAACATAATTATCAGTGTCCATTAGTTTTTTTTTTCCTTCTAGCAATTGTACTTGCATGATGAAGAAAGATAAAGAGTCCCACTTTAACCCTAGTCTTTCTCTCTCTTCGTACGGTCTATCGTCAGAATATGAAAGTTTCTAACTTCACTGTCTAATCTAATTTGAGCAAAAGAAAGTAACAAAGGACACGGGATGTGGGTCTTACCCCAACGAGTAACCCTTATCTCATGTCGCTCTCTATTATTGTTTAGATTTTTCTATCTTATATTGAAGTAAAAATAAATCTAAATAACTCTAGCTTAAATGATTGGAGTAACCATCTTTAAAAAGATAAGGAAATTGTTCCAACCGATTGTAATAGAGTTTTGTAACTTCATTTTTACTTGAGATAAAACCCTTATGTATTATAGAATATTGATGCAGTTATAGAGTATGAAGAAAAATGGCGAACCTGCGGGGTTAATCAAGCCATCAAGGGCACTCTTCATGATCACAGTCCTTGAGTACTTTTGCCAGGGGCGACCCAGATAGGTTCTGAAAGAGCCCTGCACCGCTTTCAGGTCTCCAGCTGCAGTGATTTGACAATTATGGATGATGATGCCTGTGTTCTCGTTAGGGTCGGTTCTTCCTTGTGCTGTAACCGTGTTCTGCTGGTTGCCCATCGGCCTCCTCACGTAGATGTTGCAGTTTTGAAGCACCGACACGGCGTCCCCGAAAATGAAGTCTACGGTTCCGTATACGTCACAGTCACGGTAGAATTGGCGGTTGGCGTACACGTATAAGGTGTCTTGGTACCCCTTAAAGCTGCACCGATAAAACACCGAGTGGTCGGATCCGGAACGGAGAGCCACCGCTTGGTGCTTTTGCGGTCCGGCGGTGTTTTCGAAGGTGATGTCCCGAGCAATGAAGCCGTCTCCGGAAACCGCTGCAATAATGATCAACGGTTTTAACCTTTTACTAGTGAGTACGCATAAAAGTTATAGATGCAAAATAAAATAAAAAAGCTTTTTATTTTCGTTTGTCTTTATCATGGAGAGATATTCTCACCGAGTGTAAAGTGAAAATATTTTTGTTTGTGTCACTTTTGAAATAATAATAATATCAGAGTTTATTATGGTTGATTCCGGCGTGTAGGTTACTTTCACTGTTTGGAAAATGAAAAGTTTAGATTGTTTTTTCTTTAAATTTCTTCATAGTAAAATGACAGGAAGTTTTGATTATGATAGTCCGTAACACTAAGTTGTACAGAAATTAGTACTACTCATGTCCCTGTCTGGACTGGCCCGGGTGAAATAGGGTTTAATTTTTATAAGAGTGAAAAGAAATTTAAATTATTATTTTTACATTTTTTTATCAGTATTATTATATTTTACATGCTCTGATCAAAATAGAGAAAAACTAAACAATGATCCTGAATAGGTACCTTTTAGTCATTCAAATGCCATATTTTTTAATTTTTGAGTTAGGTTGTATGGAAAATTTTCATTTAGGTTTGTATATATATACTAGACACATGCATGGTTCATAAAATACACGAGGTTTTTCTAATATATATATATATACAAACACACGAACATATATATGTGAATGCATGGTTTATATGAATACAAGAGTCGAGGATGAACTTACCAAAAGTAGCAGAACGAAAAGTAGTGGAACCATCTTGCGCGTTTCTACTACCAGTAACAATAGTAGCACCCATGCCATCTCCGATGATCATCAAGTTTTTCACAGTTCTGGAGATATCAATATTCTCTTTGTAAACACCAGCTTTGACGTGCACCACAACACGCCCTTTCCCACTGAGCTTAGAAGCTGCAGCCACACCCTCTGAGATGGTTTTATAGTTCCCACTGCCATCCTGTGCCACCACAACATCAGCTTTTGATGTTGTTTCCTGAAGAAGCCTTCTGTCTGAATGAGAGATCCAAGAGGGGAAGCCGTCTGAAAGCAGCTTTCGCCCACCATTTTGTTTAGTCGATGACAATGATGTCAAAGTCATTGCCTTGCTAAGGGACAAGGAATTGCTAAGCAGTTTGGAGAAATTGCTTAACATGTTGGGGAAGTAGTTTAGGTGAGAGGGAACGTTGAGTTCGGTGAAACCGTTTTGGCATGTTTGGTGATTGGCAATGGATGCACTTTGCCAAGTCAACCTGTCATTTAGATTGTTCGAGTTCGCTGAGCGTTTGAGTTGATAAAGTGTGTCCTCGTAGAGCTCCAAACAATCTTCCCAAGCCGATTTGGCTCGTTCATCCTTGAAATTATTTAGGTCCATGTTTGAGACAAGTTTATAAAGCTCCATGGCTTGATCCACGGTGACCTTAAGGGCCACGTCGTGGAAGGAAGAGGACGGAGCATCTAGGGTTGATAGTGTGTTGGTAGTGACAACGTAATGTTTGCACACATGGGGGTAGGGTGTTTCATTGCATGACAATGGTTTGCCATGCACAGGCAAGAGAGAATAAAGAAGACAGCATCCAATGAAACAGTTGAAAATGAGCTTTTCCATATGGAAAATGCAATGATCAAAATGGCTTTTGAATTGGTGAGCTTTTTCTAGGAAAGAGAGGATTTTCTTAGAAATGTTTGTGAATGAAAAGTGCAAGGGAAAGGTGGTATATATAGCCTCGAACTTGGCAATGGTAGGCCATGCTGGTATACATATATGTGGGTATAAAAGCGCATGAGGAACCCACATTAGGGTTTTCCATTTGAAAAGTGCATGGACATGTAATTTGGGGGGCATGCATGATGTTTACGTGATAGTGTTTTTACGTTACAAATTAGTCAAATTAAATTAAGGGAAAGCAACCTGTGCTATAACATTAGTTGAAGCGACCAAGATAAGCCACTAGTTTAATCAACTTAACGCGTGATGCAATTTTTCTGCCACGTAAATTCACTTTTTCGGACTTTTAAAACTTTTTGGCCACGTAGATTTCATAAAGTGGAAGTGACAGACGCAATATAACAATTAGATAATGGTCCATGCACTGTTATGCTTTTTCTATTTCAAAGCATGAGTTTAGTCGCCTAACTACAATAGCTATAGCAGCATTTAGCTTTCACTTTCCCCATTGGATCCCACTCGTTTTGGCTCTGTAATTATATCCACGCATCCTCTATTGCATATTGATGAAACTTCTTTCACATTTAAGTTATTGGAATCTTGTTATTATGACTTTTTCATCAAGCTTTATGAATACCAAACTCAGGGGTATCACACTATTTCCACTAAATTCAGTGTAGTTCCTTAAAGTTAATCTTGAGTCACGTTTCTTTGAATTTCAGGCACAGGTTAGCATGCAATCTATAATTTTTTGTTATGTATCTTTTTGAAAAGAAATGGTTCATAAGATGATATCAGGGCTCTGTAATTTGTTTGTCAATCAAATTTTTCGCATATACAAGTTACAGTAAGTACAAAGTAAACGTGTGATACCTGAGATAATACCATCTATATGTAATAGTAAGTGTTATTTGAAAGATGTCTGTATAGAGTTTATCATTTAAGTTCACCTTATCATGAAATCAATTAGGCTGAAATAATTAAACTTATTTGGTTAAAACTATAAAGTAAATTTATAACTCTTCTGTTCATTACCTTTAATTTACTTTTATAAAAATTACAGTGAAACTTTTTCGAATAAGTTTGTTTCCAAATATCTTCATCACAACAATTGCTTTCTGTTCAATTATTGTCACACATCTACTTTATCTCCCATCTCATTTTATTTTTATTTTTCTTGTATTTTTTTTATATTATATGCTGTTTCTTATCACTCTTTCTTTTCTCCACCAGTAAAGGAGAACATTTTTTTCTTTAAACCAATGATTTACCGTTTGTCAACCAATCAGACGTGGGAATGTAATCATAACTTATTCAGCGTACTTGAAATCATGTTAGGTGTTTCTGTAGACTTTGCACAAACTAGAAGGGGCCAGAGCTAGAGGGATACATGTTAAATTAAAATTTAATAAAATCGTTCGTATATGTAAAACACAAGGCAATACAGTCTTAATAATATTCGTGTTTCTTCCCCTCCATTTTGTCACATCATCTTCCAATAATATTAGGTGACTTTTCATCATTATGAATTATTTTCGTAAATAAACAAACGAATAAGATTAACGAAAAAGACAGGAAAGAAATGCTTTTACATTTCTGTTTTGGGTTTTTCGAGTCTACCGTAGAGGTCAATAGCGTAAGTTCTGGTATGTCGAATATGAAAGTTGTCTTGAAATTTATGTTTTAGTTGTTTGTAAAAATCGTTTACAAAGTTATTTCAAAGTTTACAATTAGAAATTAATGATATAGTAATTAATTAAGTTTAACTTAACTTCAAGAAAACAGTTTGTAAAATGAGTTTTATATCCACTCATATATTATAAATTGGTTTTATCTCTAGTTGATGTGAGATTTTCAACACACTCTCTTCACATCGAGGTAAACATCATTTCGAACGTGAGACTAGACACTAATAGATGATCCGATAACGACTCGATAACAGATGAAACAACATGTGCAACAAACAATAAATATTGTTAGAATAAACTTTAATCATAGTTCTAATACCATGTTAAAAGATATATTTTAAATCTAACTTAAGTCCATGTTTGATGAATTTGATCAATGAATCGGACCAGAGTTAAGATTAACCATTTAATCTATCACTCAAAGAAGCAGAGAGGGGAAGAAGAGAGAAGGTGGTTTCATTAATTAGTTTCAGTCCTATGGTAACACAACAGAACACAAGAAAGCAGTTTCCTAAGACATGAAATTACACGTGAAGGTTAGGTTTTAGGGTTTTGTTTATTATGGTTGTTCATTCTTATCTAAAGCAGAGTAATTAATTAGGTGACCGTCAAACAGTGTTCTCTCTCCCCCATAGCCCAACAGGGAAATTGCAGATTGATAGGGTTGTTGGTGAGTCGTCTACATTTTTCGTGTATACGTACTGTACACTTTTGTCGCACCACGTGGCCCCCAACACCTTCTTATCAAACTTTCTTTAAAAAACTTACAATGCATTGTACACGTGTCAACTTAGTGGCCTCAGTTTCTTCGTATTCGGTTTGGATAATTTCTCCTTGTTTTGCTTCTACGTCGTTCTTTAATACGTAATTAGCTCCAAGTAATGATATATAGTCCTTTTCATAATCTCTTTCATTAGGACAAAGACTACTCCAACCACCAAGGCATGCAAAAATGAAAAGTAGTGATCCATAGGAAGACATGGTCGTCAACCAATTTTGGATTAACATTGGCCACAAATTTTATCAAAACTATTTTCTTTAAATCAAAGTTAAAGATTAGGTGAAATAGATGTTTCGTTTACAAATATGGCTTTTTCTTAATTCTTTTAATGTGTTATATTTAATGTAATACTCTAATTAGTTATAGTTATATGTAATGCTGTGCATGTGAATTTTTTGAACGATATATATCCACCACATAATAATAATAATCACGAGACATCCATTGCGTAGAAAGTAATAAATACTCTATTTTAAGATTTTTTTTAAATAAAAAGTATTATTAGTATCATAGTTTTTGTCCCCAGAAAATTTAAATATTAGTTTTTTTTTATTTTATAGTTACATTTTATTTATTCTTTTTCATTTATTTCCATATTTATTTCACGAATATAACCATATATATGTCTAAACTATAGTTGTGAGATCAAGGTTTAACCATAGTTAGATTATCCACCTTAAACCGTCACCTTCACCAATTAAATGAACAAATTCTGCTTTAAAAATATTGGCTTACTGTTATAAGGGATTAGAGGAGAAGGTGTGGACTTCTCAAATTCGAAAAAACATTAAATGTTTATACTTCCTAAACTCTTTCGGTTGATGGATTAATTTGTAACTCTAATTTTTTTTTTAAATTATGAGAAAAAAAAACATCTCCCTTAAAATCAATTTACTAATTAAGCATTAATTAATTTTAATTTATGAAAAAAAATCGGGTATATTTGTAAATAATTTAAACAAGCATGCTCATAGCTTTATATTTGCTTAGTGATAGTTTTGTATGTGGAAATCATTGAAGTACTGAAATTTAGTAGCTATTGAAGCGTGTTATATATAAAGCTTTTTTTGTTAGGTTTTTAGTTCCTCTAATATATATTTACAGTGATTTGAAGGATATTTGTGTGATGGTAAGTATGAAAAGATGTCCAGAAGAACTAAAGCACAGTGAAAGCATTTAATTCAGATATTTATCTTGCACTTCTGTTTTTTATCAGCAACAGATAAATATCTTAGACTTTTGACTTTTGAAGCTAAGTTATTAAAGGCTCTTACATGTAATAAAAAAATTCTGGCATCTATCAGATTTGAACCATATTAACATGTGTTCCAAAACAACAGCGTACGCAACACTTTGCAATTCATCTATGTATTAGAATTCGTTGGTCGTGTTCTTCTGCATCCTTCAACATGTTATTCTGCTGGACTCAGCTTAGGATTAAGCTTATCTGAACTAAAAGTGATAAGTAAGTCTTCCACTGACAGACACTGCATGTACTTTTATAAAGTGGAAAACGAATTTCTTAGCACTCTCAGCCATTCAATTATGCATACATGTCACATTATTTTCATAAACTTATTCTAATGCAACCCATCAAATCAAATAATTGCCGTTATATCATAAGTAAGCAAAGTTTACACTAAACAACAATTGTTTAATTATTTAAGAAGAAAAGTAGGAAAAGAGGGTCCAAATGAATTGGTGGTGAAGCAGATCATTGCTTGGTAACAAAGCCTCTGCATTGACTTTATATTGTAAATTATCAAATATCATATAGTTTTGGCATAACTTGTGTATTCTTTTATGAAGCGAATGATTCTCTTTTAGCTTTAGTAGCAGTTTTATGGTATGAATGAAAATTTGGGGTCTTTGCCATGATGGTGGTGCCAGACCAGCAAGAAAGTTGCAAATCCATTAACTAGATCTTAATAATTACTAAGTACTATGTGGAGAAGATGGATACATTGAAAATTGTTGCCATTATGTGGACCTTATTTCGGATGAAAATGACACGTTTCTGTTGTTGTCTGCCTCTTAGAATTAATGGTAATGATAGAACTGGAATAAGTGAAGATACAAAATCCAACTATATACATTCCTTTTTCATTCTTTCAAACACATATAACCAAATTTTACGAGGATCTGTGAAAGAAAAAAATATCACTCAAAAGCACAAATAATGAGATGTATAATTAATTCTGTGGCACCTCATTCTTGTAGAGATGGTAGAACTTCTCCATAAATATTTATTGAGAAAAAAATAATTATAGGAAAAAACCAATAATGAGTTTCTCAATAAATTAATATTACCTTATATAAATTAAAAATAAATAATATATCTTTCTTTCAAATCACATAATATGAAAAAATATTTTTCACTGTTTTATTTGTTTTTATCCACCAATCTCTATTTTATCATTTTTTTTCACTTACATGTTCTTTTTTTTCTAAAGAAATACAGAGTGTAAAGCTTCAAATTTCCTTCATTAAATTTTAATGAGCTTTAAACTTTTTTCCCCAAAAAAAAATAAAAATAGAGATCATAAACACAAATATTTGAAATGAAAATAAGAAGGACTACACCTTTTTAAAGGAAAATGTGTCGTGTTGTAAAATAAACATCTTATAATATAAAATACTAAATAATTTTACATTAAGAAAAAAAGTATTTAATAAAAATTGAAAAAAAAAATCTAATTAATATAAATATTTTTTAATAATTTATTTAAGCCATTTTTATTTAACTAAATAATGAACAAATAGTTTATATTTTTTATTTGGTATTTATTCAACCAGTATTTTTTTTAATTTTTTATTTATTGCATTTAGTCCATAAGAGAATGAATGGCAATCCACTCAGCAGTGCAATCCAATAAGTAGTTAAATAATCAGAAAAAGAATATATAACAAGTAATGAAATTTTTGTTGGGCCTCAAAGCCCGGACAAAATGGATAATCTTTTATTTGAAGAAAAGTAGTTTTGTAAAATGACATGCAAAAGGATTAGAGTTTGTGTTTGGTAATAGGAGGGCCCAAGCAAGCATCTTGATTGACCAATCATGTCCCTTCATTTTAATACAATTCTAAATTTATAATAAATAAACCAAAAATAACTCAATGGTCCATTTATGATTTATAAATAATATATATTAGAAAATGAATAACCCAATGACTCTATGACTCTTTCACGAAAGATCATCTAACTCATTCATTAACCTCTCTTTATAGATAGATATCCAACTCATTAATTTAAAATATGATATATTTTCTTTCCAAAACATTTTTTTTTGTAAAATAAAATTAATATGTGTACCTTCTCGCAAGTTGCATCCAAATACAATATTTTATGTAATAAATAAATTATAAAATATATTGAACGGTTCGTCATCCATCTAATAATAAATCATAATTCATGCTAACTAATTCATTAATTATGATTATTGCTGTCGTTGGATAAATTATTAAGTTTGTATGTCAATGTATTCCAAAATGAAATTAAATGTAAGATAAACATCTCTTATTCTGAAATTCATGTGAAAATGCACAAACCTCCCTCTATTGCTTCGACAAAAAAAAAAATAATGTAGTGCCTCTTAAGTTTGTTTTATTGTGTTATTTAAAAAGAAAATAGATTTTTTTATTAATAATATCAAATAAAATCTATGTAGTACTTTTTATATTAGATTCAGTGTTGTACTTGTGTTTTTTTGGTGACATGTAGCTCTTGTTTTGTTTTTGGTGACATATGTACTTGACCCAAAAATTCAACCTAATGTTTTTTTATCAAATTTTCAACCTAATGTTTTTTTATCAAATTCTTTAAACTTCTATATGTATATGGATAAACATTGGAACAATAATTCAAGTGAGAAAACATTCTTCAATAAACATTGTAAAATTGATTAATACAAACAATTTTTTTTAGTGCATTATTATCGACCTTGGAAAATACTAAACATGGAAGAAAAATCAACTAAAGAAACTAGTCCATCACATGGAAAATTCAATAATAATAAAAAAAAAAAAGACTAGCCACTCACTCTGACAGGAACATCAATCATTAGATTAAGCATTGAGCATTTGTTACAAAATTTGCCCTTTTCATACAAGGTTTTGTGGGGTTTTAGGATTATGTGGTGCTGAATCCCCCACAGTATGTTGGTGGCTAACAGAAGGAATTTAACTAAATCTGGTCTTCCATGATATACATAATTTATTCCTTACAGCAGTACAAAAATGGATGTGCAGTGAAATAAAAGAAAAGTTGAATGTATATATATATATATATATATATATATATATATATATATATATATATATATATATATATATATATATATATATATATATATATACACTATGTTTTAATTGAGAGATCTTTGAGCTGCTGAGGATCGACCTCAGAAGGTGATCTGGTTAGGGCACACTGTGCAGTGGTTGTTTTTGGAAAAGCAATGACATCTCTGATGGAATTAGCACCAGCCAACAGCATAACCAATCTGTCCAAACCATAAGCTATGCCACCTATACAACAATTATTAATGAATTAACTAACTAACTAACTAACTAACTAACTCATTCTATAAACTGTTTTCAGAATCACCATACCATGTGGTGGAGCTCCCATGTCAAGTGCTTCCAGAAGATATCCAAACTTTGCTTCAGCCTGAAACAAATCACATGCCAGTTATATGGTGGTACGTGTACATACTGCTGCCAAATTATCAGAGAAATAATATACAAAATAAATGAAGATAACAAAGTCATAGTTATCCAACCTGCTCCATTGAGATGCCAACAATTTCCAAAACCTTTTGTTGTATGTCACGTTTATAAATTCTCAGACTTCCCCCACCAATCTGACAAAAAAATAGGCACAAACTAATAATACTGTTACTAACACAGATTTCAGTGGTCAAATCATCACTGTCACAGCTTATAGAGGGAGGAAAGTACAGAAATGAATCTCAAATACCTCCACCCCATTGTAAACCATGTCATAAGCCAAAGCACGAGCAGATGCAAGGTCATTCATGTCTTCAGGATTTGGTGCAGTAAAAGGATGATGAAGAGCCTGCATTAAACCATATTTAAGAATAATAACAAAAAACAGACATGATGTTATGTACCCCCAGACACTTTACTTGGACATAGCATATTTTCCCCAATATCAAAATATCAAGCACAAAGTACAGGCCCTCCTGTTGAATTATTATTCAATTATTCAGTTCTTTGTTGATGAGAAGAAAATTGCTAATTCACACATTGACATAATTTCAAAGAGAGAGGATCGGCAAAGATTATATTGAGAAAGAAAAATCACACAATTTCAGAAATAGACATTAATAATGTTGAAGAATACACTGGCAGTTGCTATTTAAAGAACAGACCTCGAGTCTCTGCTCTGGATCATTCCACTCAAACATTGGAAAATCAGTTATCCACAAAATTGAATGCCTGTCCTAGAAACTCAAACAAAAATAACAAAATAATGTTAAGAGAAAGAAATAGCTGAGAAAGAGCACCTTTTTTTCTCTAAAAAAACACTAACTTACATGGTCAATCAAACCTAGGTCATGGGCCACATAAACTCTGAGACGGTCTAAAGTTTTATTTACGGAGGCATGATGACCCACTGCAAATAGAATGAGGTCACTTGGTCCTGCAGAGCATCGCCTTAATAAATTCTCTCTAGTTGTAGGGTCCATACTTGATACTAAAGCAGAAATTCCCTCCAGGTTCCCTAAAATCAAAGGTTAACACCACAGAAAATGAAATATAATAAATATCTCTAAAAAACAAAAATAAATTATTAATAGCAAAATTATCTTTTACCATCATCCAAGACCTTAAGAAAGGGTAAACCCTTTGCACCAGATTTGAGTGCTTCACTGTAAATGTCACCCTTCTTAAGAGCTGAATTTGAGTACTTTTTTGTACCAGAAGGTACACAAAACACTTTGATAACTCCCCCACTTTCTAAGGAATCAGAGAAAACCTTGAACGAGGAACCTGAGAAAATGTCAGATACCTGCAGGTCCGGAAAAATCATATTACACCAAGAATCCTTAAGAAGCAAATATAGGTATCTACTGCAATACAGGACAACAGAAAGATATAACAATTATCAAATCAAAGAGAATACAGATTGTCGACAAACAACTACCGCTCACAAGACACTACAAAGTGCAATGGAGAAGGTGAAAGATAGATCATTACATCTTTTAACTCAAGATCAAATCTGGTATCTGGCCGGTCTGAACCATATCTACTCATTGCTTCAGCATATGTAAGCCTAGGAAAAGGATTTGGTAACTCAACCCCCTTAATTTCAAAGAAAACCTGCAACAAATGTGCCCTATTTACACTTAGCACATTGATTAGCAAATGAGAGAAAATGGAAACAAAGAAAATCAAGAAAAGAGAAAATACTAAAATTCATCAGGTTGTTTGGCTTGCAAGAAAAAGTGGAGAAAGAAAATGGGAATTGTCATTTTTGTTGTTTGTTCTAAAGAGAAATAAGGGAATGATGAAAACTATAATTTGACAAATGACATCAGTGCTACTTTCCAGCAACTTTACTACTGCAGGTTAAAAAAATTAATCAATTGCTAAATTTAAAAATCCATCATCATTCCAAACTAGCAAAAAATAAATATATCAACTGATATAACCAAATTTTGGATGTAAAGGACTTCTGATCGCATCGGGTACACCAACAAAAAGTGTTACTATGAGGTTAGTAAAATAATAAATTATGAATGTCAATCAAAGACTTGAGCTTATGTGACTCACACTCCACCACTTAAAGTTCATTTGGGTCACCATCCAGCACCTCACTGTGAACTAGAAGATGCTGGTTTAATTAGAAAATTTAGGAGGCGGGACTCACCCTAAGATTTTCTTTTTCTTTCACTTTTCTATGATAAACCTAATAAGCTAAAATGAGCTTTTCGTTTTCTCATCTTTTTCTTTCTTGTTTTCTTCTAAATCAAATAGTACATAAGTACTAAGTATATATTCTAATATTGGAGATGAATAACTTTAAAACAGAAAACACATTTTCTCCCCAAACAATCTGCCAATTGGCACACTCTTCCACGAAACCATCCTCAATTACTCATCAATTAGTAATATAATCCAAAATTTAGCCATCTTTATGTAAAACCACATACATAAAATATCTTTATCCAAAAAGTTTAGCTTAAAAAACTAATGTACCCAAGGACAAGAAGGTTCCTTGCCATACAAATGTATAAGAAAGGGTCATTTAACACAGCCTTACCATTACATAATCAAAGAGGTTGTTCTTGGATTCAAACCCATGACCAACTGATCATCGAGGCACAACTTAACCACTGCGACAGAATTTGCCTTTAAAAAATCGGCTTACTAAAGCAGAATTTTAGTTGGAGAAATAAAAGAAGCTCTTAATAAGATGGATAATGACAAAGTAGTTGCCATTGATAATGTTCCTGTTGAAGTTTAGAAATATACTGAAGAACAAGGTATCATTTTGCTAGACAAGCTATTTAATGAAATTTTTAGATCAACGAAAAATGTGATGTTTTTCCACTTAAATTTGTCTTCAGTAACGGATTCCCTTCTATTTATATACCTTATTACTCTGCTCGAAATTTCCACCTCAAATAACGATAAGTCCCAAGTTTCAAAATATTTTATAAGCCGTTGTTACAGAGGTCTCATTACAAATAGTATAGCCTAACCTTTCTAATGAGTTCTTCATTAAGTTTCAACATATCCTCGTAAGGAGTAAAGGCCATTTCCATATCTAGCTGTGTGAACTCAGGTTGTCTGTCAGCTCTTAAATCTTCATCACGAAAACATCTGCAAAACATAAATTTCATTTGATCCAAACAGAAAAGTCACATGCATGATAGTTGCTTCAATTTTACATCTGGTATGGCTTACAGAAATAAACATTGTGTCTTCTTAGTTTATATAGTCACTTCAAGAAATGCTTATTTTTATAGTGAAGAAGCACTACATGTGGGATAATAACATATTCTCATAAAGGAAGCCAAACATAAGAAAAAAATATTACCTTGCAACCTGATAATATTTATCAAAACCAGCTACCATTAGCATTTGCTTAAATAGCTGAGGACTTTGTGGCAAGGCATAGAATGTTCCTGGCTTCATAATTCATGTGATCGTGAATCAACAAAACTATATCAAGTGGCTCACAAAAAATACATAAAAAAGGCTTATATTGATTTTCAAATTACTCTTTACAATGCTCAAAGATGTTACTCCAGTAGAATAAAATTATTCAGTAGCACAAGACAAATACTCTTTGCAATGCTCAAAGATGTTACTCCAGTAGAATAAAATTATTCAATAGCACAATACAGACAAATAGCCAACACAGCTATTGTTTGAGAACTTTCAATCATGTTTTTCATTACCATAACATAAAAACTTAATTGCAAGGACATGACGATAGATATATGACATTTTAAAAAAAATTAATAAAACAACATCAGAAACTATGAAGGGCAAGGAATGCTTCGAACTGATATATGACATTTTAAAAAAAATTAATAAAACAACATCAGAAACTATGAAGGGCAAGGAATGCTTTGAACTGAGTGTTTTCCTGTTTGCATTCAGAGAGCAAACAACACAGAGCATAGTCAGAAAGACTGCAAGAGCACATCTGCACATTACTATAATGCGTCATGTCTTGGCAAACAGGAAAGTGACTCGCAGTCATGGTATCACTGTCAAGTGATGCCACCAGAGCATTGCTCCATGAGGATGAGAGGAGAGGTGAACCGGCTCTGTCTAGATTACTAGGATAGAAGTCGCAGGGGGGTGGACTTGGTCTGACAGAAGCTAAATTGAGATTGTCTCGCTCTACTGACAGGACAGGACCAATACTTAAGTTCCAAACTGGTGTTAGATTTCAGCTTTAAACCAATTGCCATTAAAGTCAAGTTGCCCAGCACTGCCAAACCAGGCACTTACTCTGAGCTATAGGCTCTAATACCATGTTAGATTTCAACTTAAAACCAATTGGCATTGAGTGAAGTTGTGCAATATGTATATATGCCGCACTCCAAAACTTGAACCAGATGAGCTGGGACTTCCCAACACTAGACTGCCAATATTTTTAGAGAAATCTAACACTAGATTGTCCAAACTGTACACCCTTATTGCTGACCAGGAGAAACCCAACTGATTTAAAATATTACATGGAAAAATTTTATGATCATAATCTCGAGCAACAAAAAGATAAACTAATAATATCATGCATGAGTTGAAAAGATACATACCTGGATTCTTGATGGAACTAAATAATCCCGGGCACCTTCTGGAGTGGATCTAGACAGTATTGGAGTTTCAATCTATCTTATGACCAAAAAAGGCAAGATCAACACAGGATATCAAACACCAAACCACAAAGAACAGCAGGGGCGAGAAATACAATTACAAAATGAAGAGAGAAAATAACTTAAGTGATGAACTCATAGGATAGTACCTCCACAAAACCATGAACATCTTCTAAATATCTTCGAATGAGTTTAACTACTTTATGTCGCAGCAATATGTTGAAATTCATTTGTTGCCGCCTCAGGTCAAGACACCGGTATCTGTAAAAAGATTTATAAGCAATAGATCTCCCATATAGACATACAAGAAACAGTGATGAATAGGTATAATGAAAAAAAGTTGGATGGTTCCACCAAAAAATTCTTTCATTTCGTTGTACAAAAGCTAAAGATAAATCAAATATTTGATAACTAAATAAATGACTTTCAAGCGTGCAAATTTAGACCATAAAACTAACAGGAGAATTCCTTGAAGACCTAAACCCCATAAAAGTAAATGCACCAACAATGTGACTCGAGAAAATTAAAGAATAAAAGTTATTTTCCATCAGATTGACGAGTTAAAATAATAAGATTCTAATCATTACCAAACTCTATAAGAAACCGACCAACATAAATAAATACAAATAAGCAATTGTGAGTATCATGTAACTTGACAGCTAGTTACCTCAAACGGATTTCTTCTTTAAGAGAATCTTTTGCATCATCTGCCGTAGTAACCAAGAATGGTAACTTTGAATTTACAGAGTTTAGCACTTGAACTCTACGAGCAGCAACCTGATACACACACATATATATAAATCAAAAGTGGTTGATATAAATAAATAGAACATTCCAAACAAAAAAGAAAAAAAACAGATCTTCAGAGTTCAGAAACCAATCACTTCTGTACAAAGCATTTATTCACAGAATAACAAGCAAGGAACATGGAGAAGTGTTGGAGAAAATAAATAAGTTAATAAGTAAAGAGCTTTCATATATAAAATAAAATCTTTAGGAAACAAATTGTTGCCAATTCAATACCAAAATGAAATTTACCCTTATTAATAATATGTACCTCGATGGAACCTGTTTTCATCTTCTTGTTGATTGACTCGCTTGGCCTAGACCTGACAACACCGTCAATGGCAACCACGTACTCAAGCCTCAGGTCATTGATAGCAGAATGCGCATCTGGAAATTCATCTGGAAGGGTTGTTACCTGAAATTCAAGCCTATTTAGAATAAACACCAAGTACAGTTACAAACAACAGTAAAGTAGTAAATGCATAACAGAAAAGTACAAAAGAAGCATAGGTAATACAAAAACTTTTTTGAAATGAATGAGGCTGAGTAAACATGCCGGTGCCAATAAAACTCCAAGGAAAAAAAGATGAAGAAAACCAACTATTCGAAAACAGGCAAGTACCTGAACAATTCCACTGTGGTCTCTGAGATTAAGAAATGTGAGGCCACCATGGACTCTGTGAAGGGCAACCCAACCACAAAGCTGGACCCTTTTTCCCACATCATTTGAAGACAATTCACCACATAATGCAGTCCTGTTGATCCACTCAAGGGATTCAGTGAGGGCCAAAGGTGGCTTAGCATTGGAAGTGAGTATTTCAGAAGCAGAAGGAAGCGGCTGTGTTGAAGGGGTTGTGGAGGCAGAAACGGAAAACACTGTTCTGGTTCTGGAAAGTGGCAATAGAACTGTGTTGGAAACTCTGCATAGAAAAACTAAAGATGGTCTGGTGCGGGAGGTCATCAAAGGCAGAGCTTTAAGGAACAGGGACATGGTTGTTGATTTTGTGATTATGAAATAAAAATTAGATAACGGACACCCAGTAACGAATTTTCCTTGAGAACCCGTTGAAAGTTCAGAATTCAAACAAAAGATTCAGACTTTTAGAGGAAACAGATTGGAAAACAAAAATAAAAAATTGAGAATTCAAAAAAAGAAAAACACTCAAATTTGAGCTAAGAGGAATAGCTACTCCCGCAGAACATAATGGGTGGAGACTGTGAATGGAGGAAAAAGAATAACTGTCGTGTGTCCATTACCAGAAGATGAGGAAAAAGAAAGATTAAGTACGGTAGAACATAATAGAGCAAAGCAAACTGCCAGGAGAGGGAGATAACAGATGAGAGATTCTTTCACCTAAATGACCCAATTTCAATATATAGATTGGGCTCCCATGTGAAAAAAAGGGCTCGTGTCGTGATGGTTCAATATTTCCATTTCTTTCTGCACCCCATAGTTTCTATCTATACCCAATATTTTCGATGTATACCCTCTGAGACTGGTTAAAAAAGTAAACTACAACAAGTGGGGTGCAGGAAGCAATTTCCCTTAATATATAGACAAGGGCCCTAATAGGACGGGCCTAATAGGTATTTTGGAGTTGTTTAGGATAAGGAATGTGTTTGAGCCTACCTTCGAGAATGCAAGAGAAATATTTTTTTGCAGTCTGGTTTTAATTTTATAATTACCTTCGTAAATAATTATAAAACCATATTTACTATTTTGGTCTTACTTTCATCCTCTTTATATATGTTGAATATGTAAGTGGAATATGACCTCAGCAAGCTACGTGTGATAGTCCAAATGATAAATAGTGATTTAATTTAATTAAATGAAATTATATCAAAATAATAACCACTAACTAATTACTAAAACGAAAAAAAATATATATCATGAGGTATTGTGAACCCTAAAATAAAATATTGCGGACATCTTCCATCATTTGTTGCTTGAAATAATCATATTGTGTTTGGATTAGGGCTGCAAATCTTGTACAGATGAGAAACGTGCGCCGCAAATAATACAAACATTATAATTATACAACAATGTGGCACTGCTTCCGTTTTCTCAATTTAAATTATTAATATTAATTATTTCGTTCGAAATATAAAAAAACAGAATAGTGTATAAAATATTTAATTTCTATACAAATTTAATATACAAAAATTTATATTTCCAAATAATACAACATGATATGATTTCTAACGTAAACATTGCAAAAGAAAAATATGTCACGTATTCAATAGAATTACTTACTCACACGATTCGAAAACAATAGTTTTTTTTTTTCTAGGTTTTGAAACGGTAAGAAATATAATGAATAGAAATACTTGTTATAAGTAGGAGTTTATTAAAAACTGAAAAATTTTAAATGCAGATCATAAACAAAATTTCTTTATCAGTGTGAATTATTTGAACACACGTCATTGAACTGATTTCCACCAGAAATATAGTCATTCTCAAAACTCAGAAGAAATTTGAGGTGTAACTTAGGTCTTTGATTTTTTTTAAATATCTTTTCACTTCCATAATTTTAAGTGAAAATTAAAATTAATTTATTAAAATTTTAGTCTAATTTTCTCAATTTTAGAAATGTATGATTTAATCTTTTAGTCAAATTTTATAAAGCTTTTTATTGTTTTAAATGTATTTTATGATAACATTTGAGTTATTGACATTGACACATTTTTTTTAATATTAATTGAAAAATGTATTTAAAATGTCAAATAGATTTTAAAAAATTTTGATTAAAAGAATTAAATTCACTATTTTAAAAATTGGAAAACTAAATTAGATAAAAATTTAAAAAAAAAACTAATTTTAATTTTCACTTTAAGAAAAAAACATATTTAATTTTTTTTTACACATATTCTCTTCCACAAAGCAACTAGCTGTAAAATTTATTTACAATATGGTTGTATATATTCAATATTTACTGACATTAAAAAAAAGCTTATGCAATAAATACTGAAGTGATGAATGATGAAATCAAAGTGTAATGATTAAGAAAAGGAACATAAGGGATGATTGGGGAGAGTGATTAGGACTGTTGTGAACATCCGTGAAGCAAGCAGCAGGTACCAGAATGTGGCTACTATCTTTGCGCATGGAGACATATAAATAAAAATTGTTTGAATAAATTATAGTAACAGTGAGTTGGTCTCGTGAACCTTTGTTTTTATGTATGTTTTTTGTGGTTAAATAGGTACGTGGGATGTTTGTGATTTTTTTGTCTCATTCCCATTTTGGCAGCAGATTTGCTTCTAGTCTTTTTATCTCACGTTAATTCCAAATCCCACAAATGAAATATGCCAAACAATTTTCTTAACCCTCTCACTCTCCTTTCTGCTTCCATTAAATTTTATTTTAATAAGATTTGTTATTTAAAAAACATTATTTTATTCATTATTAAACTATTATCATATTATCGTTTAATGTTTAATTTTATGCACTTTTTTAATGTACAAGGAGTATATTAAAAATCTCATCCTCGTTCGTGAATTTAAAATATATAAATCGGTAAAGATTTCATTTATAAACTGAAGTTGAATTTTGATTGAAGTTTACTTTACAATTATTGCACATTTTTATTTAAACTACCAAAAGTCTCAACTTATCTTTTATTTTATACAGCGAAAGAGCCTCTTAATGATAGATAAGATCCTTAGTACGTAAATTTAAGAATTTTTTTTATCAGATTTTACCTTCGCTCTGTCTTTTTGACCCCAAAAGTCATATGCGATAATATAAAATTTGAACACAAAAATAATATTTGTTATCAACTTCTTTGGTGGATAGAACAAATGTAAAGATTTACTGAAATATTTTGATACTAGCACGGTATGAAAGAAAAAAATGAGTGATATACGTGTATATTCAAAATATAACCCTCGAGTTATTTATGTAATGTTTTAAAGAAAACTAAATTTAATTAAAACTAAAAAAGCACAATAAAATTTCTTTCCTAAACATATAATAACATTTGTTATTTTATGTGGCTAACGAATACTCGTAATCATGCTCTATTTCTAAATTTATAACGGTATTTCTTACTTTCTACTAATTAAATAAAAAGTCACAGAATAATTTATTTTTAAATATATATAAATATTTGTTATTTTATATTCTTAACATATAAAAAATCACGAATATAGATAAAGCTAGTAAATAATGTGACAGAGCCCATTTGAAAACAACAATAATTTATTTGACCACATTAAATTCTTTAACAAATATTATAACATGCGTTTGTATATGTGAGTTTGAAACTAATTTGGTAAGATATCAATCAAATTAATATATTAATTAAGTTAGATATTTAACAGTACTTTTCAACGTCTACATAGTATAGAGTAATTTTATTTTACTTTAAAATAACCATTAGAAAAACCAATATAAAGATTTTTGTCCATTTTTTTTCAACTATAAATTAACTCTAATAAGGTAAAATTGTCAAACATTAAGTTAACTTATCAAGAATGGACTACAAAAACATTATTTTTGCTTCATTCAATTTATTTTCACTAGGATTTTAATATTAATAGGGAACTTAACCCATCACCTAAAACTAATGAATCACTTCAAGAATAACCACTAATCTCATAAGTACTTAATTATATTAATCGGATAAAATATTCATTCAACTAGTACCTGTTGAAATTAAAATACAATTAACAACTAACTTGTTACGTTATAATATCAAGTCAAAGAAAATTTTCCGCTTGAAAATTTTCCATTGACATTATTAAGTAATATTACCTACTACGAAATTTTATTTCAGTCAATTCAATAATCCCACTCATACATATATTATTTATATATGTGAATTAATAAATTAATATTATCACATATATTCTTAAATGTAAATTATTATATATGTGAATTATTAATCCTCTTGTAATAATCTTATGACCAATAATAATTAAAATTATAAATATTTTATTTATTTTTAAGATCTTTTTTAGTATAAGTATATGTAATAATTGTTAAAAAATAATTTACTCCATGTGATCCAAATATTGATTGAAATGAGTTTATGTGGTACATTTCGTTAGATTAATTAACGTTAATGTTGTTAAAAGATAATGACTTGACAAAGTGATACTTTTTTATTTATCTAAGAGAAAAAGTGTCCATATCATTATGCTATAATTGGGATCTCATTAAATCTAAAATTTTGAAGAAAAACCATTAAGCAATTGCTACAAATCCTTAGACGAAAGGATTTATTAAGTCATTATTAAATTAGAATGAAAAAAATATTAAAATAATTGTTATATTAAATAATAAAAAATAGTAAAATATAATTTATTATAGAAGATAGTAATTGAACTTTGGTACACACATTTATTTTTAAAAGTGTATATCTCCTTTAATCATTTGGTATTCGCGTTCCTAAATCATATAGCAAAGTTATTCACTTAGCAATGCTATATTTGTACACAACATGCTCTTGTTTATTTTCTTATTTATTTATAAAAAAAGGGTAAAGTGAAAAATAATCTATATAATATTTAAAAATATAAATATATTTTCTATTTATCACTTATAACAATTAGTAAGAAGTTGCATGGGATGTTAAAATGTTCTTGTTTACAAAATCCCCAAATTAGTTATACAATAACAAGGCGACATACGATGATAAAATTCATACGAATAGGGCAGAGTTAAATGGCTATGACTAAAATGAATGTATTAATACTCATTAATAAATTAAAGCATACACCGTTATTACATTTTGAATTTTTGTTATATATATAGTAAAATTGATTCAATTTAGTGATTTAATTGATAGTATTCTACAATGATAATACAAGTTTTATGTCTTTAAATTAATTTTAAAAAAATGTTAAAATAAACACATTAGGGTTCTTGTATTTTTTTAAAGGACTGTAAGTTAATAATCTTAAAATGGTATTCATAAGTGATAATTTTACCTCAATTTTATAGTGAATACAAGATTTTATAACATACAAAACAAGACAATTAAGACTAAGAGATAAGAGCAAAGTAGGCATTTATTAGTTCCGATATTCTGACCTAAAATGGACTAGTATAGTTAAGGTACTACAATTACCACATATGAATTATTAATTACTTCAGACCTAGATAACGTTTTCAAGATTTTTATAAAAGAAATTTTCATAATATATTAAAATAAAGTTTATTTATAAATTACAAATGACTTCAACTTTTGCAACCATCAAAACACAAATAACTGCAAACAATGAAGATGAAAAATAAGTTAAGAATATTATGCTTTAGGAAATGTAATGTTTGTCGAAAATATTGTTGCTCAAACTTGGACTACGTAATGTCATTCATGCTATCATGACAATCTTAAGATAGCCAATGCCTCCCTTCGAAGTAAGACATCATCATTCTTGTCCTTGCTTTAAGTGTTGTTCCTTTGTTTTGTTTAAGGAAGATTTTTAAAATCCAACAACTTGTGATTTCTATATTTTGTTTAAATGGGTTTTTCATGTGAATTTGGTTAATGTTATTTGCATCTCTATGAATTTGATGTTGATTGCTTTGATTGGGATCAATCTAGAATAATCACGAGTAGTTTGAATTAAAGCGTAATAACCATTAATTGGTGAGTTAATATATTAAGTATGAATATATACTGATATATATATATATATATATATATATATATATATATATATATATATATATATATATATATATATATTATGGTTGTTAATATCGAGATTCAAATTGTAATTTTTTTCGAGTTTGCTTTTTCACACGCCACTTTTTTCAAGTTGATTTGAAAACAAATTTGATGGACTTGCCACGAACTATATATATATATATATATATATATATATATATATATATATATATATATATATATATATATATATATATATATATATGTGTGTGTGTGTGTGAATTTGGTTAAGTTCTCCATCAACAATCAAGTTGGTGAGTCCAAAAGGACTATGTTTTAAACCCAAAAATACCATAGATTATCGTTTTCTTGGAATATACGAAAAATCAGATTGATTCGTTGTCACTGGTCAATGGTTGTTCTTAGTATATGCATTATTACTCTTGTTGCTCGTCGTTTAATTGTAGTGGTAACCAATGGTAGATTATAATGGAGTCAAAGAGAGCGCTTGGTCCCCTTACTTATTTATATATTGTTTCGGTAGGGATGTGGAGAACGAGATACGAACCTAACAAACTTGCTCTGCGCTGTTTCTCTGTGCTGCTTTCACTGTGTTACCTTTTTTCTGTCTCCTTTGAACAAGGTGGGCTGGGTACCTGCAAAAGTACTCCGACGCTCAAGTCAACAAGGGTGTTGTCTGAAAAATGAGAATATCTATCTTCTTAGGGGAAAAACGTACCTTTTTTCTGGTATGCTGTGTATATTTAAAGGAGTAAAATAAACCGTTTACCTGAAATCTCGGGTGGTTACTGGAGTTGGCTATCTATAAGGTATAACTGCTAGATATTGAGTCAAGTACTTCCATGATTCACGGCGCTTGTTAGCCAATATGCGTAACTGTTTATTTGTAACCGCTAGATCACGATGTCGCATATTGTATGTCGATCATCATGCGTGTCGATCTGGGCGGACGACGTGTCGATTGTCGAGCCTCAACTGGACGACAACGCCACATGGTCGTATGTTATTATAGTCGGTTGTCTAGTGGTCGACCACACTAAGTGGTCGGATGTCATTACGGGCATGAGAATGTCCTGCATTGGTTTAATTGTCGTCGGGTTATTGGTCGACAGTTGGAGGATTAGGTATTCTGTAGTACAAGCCCCCCAAGTCCGAGTAAATGGGTGATGACAGAGTTATGAAGGACTTTTAAGTAATGTGTGAAGTGTATGACAGCTGTACGGGGCGTTACGAATTTTGGGTTTTCCCGCTCCTGTAGGGAAGTGAGGGGACGCGTCGTAATAGCCGCTAGATTAGAAAGGATCGGACGGCGCCTGACGATTAAACGGTTTGGCTTCTTCAGCACGATTCAGAAGGAGGTTATTCACTTTTGCGGAGGAACAGAGTTTGACAGTGTGCATCCTGAGCGAGATTGTTTCTCTTCTATCTTCACTGCTTACCCTGTTACGAGACGTTATCAGGTAACCCTAAAATCTCCTTCATCTTAGTTTGTTTAGTGTTGACTATGGAAGGAAAGGGGCAGAACACTGGGGGCGAGACGCCGGGGCCGTCATCTACGGCGGAATGTCGCGAAATTACCACATTGCCTTTTGGGGAGGAGGCTTTTACATATGGAAATGTGTGTGGTGAAGGACCGGGGGGGCGTATAATATCTCCGATTAGTGGAGATGAGTACGCCTGGGCGGCGCGTGAGGTGAAAGAACTTAGAAGCCAGTTTAGGAGTAGGGTTGTGTTAGCAGACTGGATTGAAAATAGCTGCGTGTTGCGAACCCTAGGGTATCAAACTTGTATAAAATTGATAGCTTGCCGGGATGATGAGAGAGTGTGCCATGGGAGGGAGAATGCTTCTGAGGAATTCTTTTATTTTTATTCTGTGTTATTCTACGACTTGTATGTGAGGCTGCCTTTTACCAGCTTCCAAATGGATGTGCTGCGTACCCTAAACGTTGCACCGAGTCAGTTGCACCCCAATAGTTGGGCGTATGTGCAGGCTTTCGCCATAGTGTGTCGGGCACTAGCTATTAGGCCCACTGTAGGTTTGTTTCTGCATTTCTTTAGATGTCGACCAGTAGCCACAAAGGGATGGGTGTCATTGATTTCGGAGCCGGGTAACGCGCTGTTAGAGCTATATTTGCAATCCTATAGGAATTTCAAAGAAAAATTTTTTAAGGTGTCGATTACCGCTGTCGGTCGACAGTATTTTTTCGATGATGAGGGGAACCCTAGATTTCCCCTGTACTGGACGCAGGACCCGCTGAGGTTCACCTCTTGGTCGGAGGATAAGATGACGGTTGAAGAATTAGAGGCGTTGAGTGTGTTGACTGCGTTGCCACGCCCCCTTTCTTCTCGTCAGCTTATTAATTGCCTCGAGTTCGACGACGCAGGGGCGAGGGTGTTTGGTATGTGTCCTTGCTTATCATTTTTGTAACTTGTTATGTTGTTGCTGACCATGCTGGATGGGTTTTGGTGTTTTGCAGAGATAATGGGGAGGAAAGGAAGTGGTCGCAGTTGGTTTCAGACCATCGACGATGAGAGGGATGAAGGCAATCGTCCAGGGTCATCCGCTGGGCAACAATGTCCTCCGGTGCCACCATCTGGTCCACCTCCTGTCGTGGTGGCAGCGGCTGCGGAGACGACAATAGCTGAGGTGCCTCTCGTGCGCAAAAGGAAATCCAAGACAGGCGACATCAACCGCGAGGCAGCAAAGAAAAGTAAGGAGGTGGTTGAAGAAACTGAACGCCCCCTGCCGCAGGGTATATGGGATCGTGCCTTCATGCCTGGTCATAGGGTAGACCTCAACTTGGATGTTTCAGAGAAGAAGGTGATCGAAAACATGAGCGAACAACAGATTGCTGAAGGCTTACTAGAGATGAACACACGAGCACAAGCGTTGGCTTGGCATCTAGCGTATGCCTCGGATAGGGGTCAGATGCGGTCCGAGTTAGAGAAGGTGCGCGCCCAGCTGAAAGAGCTCGCCGAGATCCATGCAGGCTGTGAGGCCAAGCAGAAGCATACTGAACAACTGCTGAAGGAGGGCGAGATATTGTTGAATAAGGCTCGAGAAGCTGGCGTGGCCCTTCAACAAGAACGTGATCAGATGGGCCGGGATTTGGATCAAGCAAAGAACTCAATGTTGTTAGTGGCCCGAGAGAGAAACGCACTAAAGGTAGAGATCTTTGACAAAAATGAGTTGATCGAGGAGTTGAAGGATGCAATCATGGACGAACATAAGAGAGGTTTCAGGAAGGCCTTGAGACAAGTCGAGCACTTGCTTCAGGTATCAACCAAAGGAGCTGAATTTGACGTCCGGAAGGATGTGCATGAAGGTCATCTGAAGCCCTTGAAGGAAATTCCGGATGACGCTGTCCTGGAGGGGGAAGAGAATGAAGAGGAGGTCGCCGACAATGAGCCTGAGGGAGCAAAGGAAGCTGACGAGCCTGCCAAAGAGACTGCTGAAGCTGTTGAAGGCGACGCACCCCCAATTGTAATAGAGTAGGAAGTAGTAATGATCTGCGTATAAATACTTGAGTATTTGATTGACGACTATGAATGTTTAAACTTTGATAATTTTATGAATGCTCGACTTGTATGTTTGGTGACTTTGCGGTTTGCTTTTTAACTTAGCTGATTCTGCAATGTATTTGCGGTAGTGATGGCTAAGTGTGAGTGTCGAGTGTGTTGATAGCATGTCGTGTGACAGTTGAGAACGATGGTTGAGTGAAGAAAATACTGGGTGTTCGAGGGTGAACCTCTACCAGATATTGGATGTTCAAGGATGAACATCGACTAATGGGAGTGTATTCCACGTGTGTGGGATGTTCAAGGGCGAACATCGATTAATGGGAGTGTATTCCACATGTGTTGAATGTTCAAGGGCGAACATCGAGTAATGGGAGCGTATTCCACGTGTGTTGGATGTTCAAGGGCGAACATCGATTAATGGGAGTGTGTTCCACATGTGTTGGATGTTCAAGGGCGAACATCGATTAATGGGAGTGTGTTCCACATGTGTTGGATGTTCAAGAGCGAACATCGATTAATGGGAGTGTGTTCCACATGTGTTGGATGTTCAAGGGCGAACATCGATTAATGGGTCTGCTCTTAAATCCTTTGTAGGTGGAAGTGTCCTGTACGACAGCCTTGGGACTCGACATCATAACATTGATAAATGAATTAAGACAATAAGCATGATGGAATGTAATCTTTATTTGATAACTGAACTTGATAGAGTTGTGAAAAGAAATGAACAATAAACGGATATTAGCTAAAATAATATTTAAGATGAGTGGCGTTCCAGGTATTGGGAACTGGGTGTCCATCAAGCTGTTGGAGGCGATATGCACCGTTCGACATGTCTTCTGTGACCCGAAAGGGTCCTTCCCAGTTAGCTGCAAGCTTGCCATGGGCTCGATTTTTCCGAGCCTCTCCCCGCTTTCGCCATACCAGATCGCCGCTTTTGAAGGCTCTGGGCTTGACTTTTGTGTTGTATCGTCGAGATAGTATGCGTTTCTGGGCCTCTGCGCGGATGGTGGCAACCTCTCGACGTTCAGGAAGTACGTCGAGGTTTGTCCGTAATTGCTCTTCATTAAGTGACATATCAGTGATTTGTCGTCTTAATGAGGGTTCGCCTATCTCGACCGGGAGCATGGCATCGGTGCCGTATGTTAAGTTGAATGGCGTGTCACCTGTAGATCCGTGGGGTGTGCATCTGTATGCCCACAGGACCTCTGGCAGCTCCTCTACCCATAAACTCTTGGCTTCGCCGAGTCGCTTCTTTAATTCTGTCAGGATGGCTTTATTCGCGGCCTCGGCTTGGCCGTTTGTTTGAGGGTGTTCGACTGATGACGTGACATGCTTAATGCCCAAACTGCTGAGAAAATCCTCTAACTTGCGTTCAATAAATTGGCGACCGTTGTCGGTAATGATCTTTTTAGGGAGACCGAACCGACAGATCAGGCGCCAAATGAATTTCTGCACTCGTTGTGCACTGATGATGGATAATGGCTCCGCCTCGATCCATTTTGTGAAGTAGTCGACCGCCACGAGGAGAAATTTGTTTTGTGCTTTGGCGACTGGCAGTGGTCCCACTATGTCGAGACCCCACTGGGCGAATGGCCAAGGAGAGACAATATTGTGCAAGTCTTCGGGAGGTGCACGGATATCATGGCCATGTGCTTGACAGGAGATGCATTTCTTGACGAATGTCTCACAGTCGTGGTCGAGAGTGGGCCAGTAATATCCAGCACGGAGAACACGGCCTCTCAAGGTCCGCTTGCCAGAGTGAAATCCACATATCCCGGTGTGTAGTTCACGTATCACATAGTCTGCCTCTTCCGCGGATATACACTTCAATAGAGGATAGCTAAAACCACGACGGTATAGGTCGTCGCCTATACATACAAAACGCGCGATTCTCTTGGAGTCGGCTGCCGTAATGCTACCTCCTTTGTCCTGCTGCTCCATAAGATCTTTGACTTTCTGTCGCCAGTCGGTTACGGGCGCCGACACATCGGTGGCTAAAGTTTCCACCCCAGGATGGTCGAGGGTCATTCTAATAACAGATGATAGCTGTGTTCGCTCCTTAGAATGAGTTAACTTAGACAATAGATCAGCCATTGCGTTTTGTTCCCTGGGTACATGGATGATATTAACTGTGACGAAGCCCTGTAGTAAGGTTTGAACCTTGTGGAAGTATCGCAGCAGTTGGTTATCCTTGACTTGATAGGTGCCGTTGACGTGGCTGACTACTAACTTTGAGTCCATCCGACACTCTAAATGATCGACTGAGAATTCTCGGGCTAAAGATAAGCCTGCAACCAAGGCTTCGTATTCGGCTTGGTTGTTGCTGGCAGGGAATTTAAATATGATGGCTTGCTCTACGACCACACCGTCGGGGCCTTCTAGAACGATCCCGGCTCCACCTCCCCTCTTGTCGGAGGAACCATCGACACTGAGTAGCCATGTGGTAGGGGAGTCGGCCGGTGTAGATGTGAGGTCAGCTGCGAAATCTGCCAGATGCTGACCCTTGATGGATCCGCGTGGCTCGTAACGGAGTCCGAATTCGGATAGTTCCACGGACCAGGCAACCATTCTCCCTGCCAAATCTGGCTTGCGGAGGATCTTGGCTATGGGATGATCCGTACGGACTACCACCTGATGGCTCTGGAGGTACGGGCGAAGTCGTCGAGAGGCGTTGAGAAGGGCCAAGGCGAGCTTCTCGATTCGAGAATATCGTTCCTCCGCCCCCTGCAGTGTACGGCTGATGAAGTAGATCAACTTGAAGGAGGGTGCTTCTTGTATCAGGGCAGCACTGACAGCATGCTGGGAAGCTGAGATATATAGCTGTAAGTCGAATCCCTCGTCTGGTCGAGCCATAATTGGAGGACTAGTGAGGATGCGCTTGACAGTGTTGAATGCAGTCTCACAATCCTCGTCCCAATGTTGAGTGGAACCCTTCTTCAAATTCTTCAGGATGGGTTTGATGTGTTCGGCCAGCTTTGGAATAAACCGTGACAGGGCGGTTAGGCGACCCACAAGACGCTGTACCTCTCTTAGGGTCTTCGGAGCTGTCATGTCGAGTACCGCCCTGCATTTGTCGGGGTTGGCTTCAATGCCTCGACGTGTGAGCAAGAATCCTAAGAATTTTCCGGCTGGGACGCCGAAAGTACATTTGGAAGGGTTGAGGCGCATGCTGTATCGTCTGAGTTGCCCGAAGACCTCCTTCAAATCTTGCAGGTGCTGGTCTATAGAATTGCTGCGAATTACCATGTCGTCCACATACACATCCATGCAACGCCCTATCTGATGATGGAAGACCTTATCCATGAGGCGTTGATAAGTGGCTCCGGCATTTTTTAATCCAAACGGCATTACTTCATAGCAGTAATTGGCGCGTTCAGTGATAAAGGCTGTCTTGCTTTGATCGGGGTGGTACATTGGGATCTGGTTGTACCCCGAGTAAGCGTCCAGAAAACTGAAAATGACATGACCAGAAGCTCCATCTACAAGGCGGTCGATGCTGGGCAAGGGGTATGAGTCTTTGGGGCATGCCTTGTTGAGATCAGTGAAATCGACACACATCCGCCACTGACCGTTTGACTTCTTGACCATAACCACATTCGACAACCATGTGGTATATGTTAACTCTCTGATGAATCGGGCATTTATCAGCTTGTCGATCTCAACTTGAATGGCTTGACGCTTTTCTTCTCCGAACCTACGCTTCTTCTGGGCTACTGGTCGCGCCTCCCTGAAGATGGACAATTTGTGGGACATAACTCCTGGGTGAATTCCTGGCATGTCGGCGGCTGTCCATGCAAATAAGTCTGCATTGTTTCGCAGTATCTGACTTAGGGCCTGCTCCTCGTTTGAGGTGAGATCCTTGCCGATGCTGGTGGTTTTAGACGTGTCACTCGTCAGGGATAGGAGCTTGACTTCGCCTTGCGGATGAAGGCGCTCGTCCACATTGGTTCGGGGGTCTAGGTCGACTACTGCTGCGTCGACTACTTTTGTTCTCTTTGTTGGAATAAAAGGGGTGACCTTTAACCCCGCCACATAACACTGTCGGGCCGTTCGTTGGTCGGCCCTCACCGTACAAATAGTACCATGATTTGTTGGGAACTTCATGGCGAGGTGGGGAGTAGACACAATTGCTCCAAATGCGTTCAGACAGGGACGCCCTAGCAAGGCGTTGTATGATGCGTTCGCCTCGACCAGCAAGAATCGAACTCGAAGTTCAGGTGCCTCCCGACTGGTTCCGAGTCGAGTTCGCAAATCAAGGTATCCCCTGGTGTCTACTCGCTCTCCTGAGAATCCGACAATCTGCTCATTAAATGGGGCGATGAGATCCTCGGATAGGTCCATTTTCTGAAAAGTGGACCAATATAAAATGTTGACCGAGCTTCCTTGATCAACGAGGACCTTGCTGACATCATACCGAGCTATGTTAGCCGTGATGACCATAGGATCATCATGATCAGGGTCTGGAGCGTGGAAGTCAGCATTCGTGAACGTGATGTCCGGGATCGACCGAGCCTGTCGTTCGACCATATGGACCGATTTCAGCTGTCTCAAATGTCGTTTCCTCGCTGAAGACGACACGCCTCCTCCAGCGAAACCACCAGATATAGTGTCGATGCGGCCCCGGACTGAGCGTTCCCTCTCTATGCGTCGAGGCGGACTGCGTGATCGCCTGCGGTGTCGATCGTCTCTAGGGGGAGATCGCCGGGGACTTCGCCTGGGAGGATCCCTTCGACGAGGAGTTGTTGCTCTTGCGGTAACTCTCTCCTTGATGTAACTCTGGAGATAACCCGCACGGACGAGCCGTTCTAACTCGTCTTTTACCGTATTGCACTCTTCCGTGTCGTGACCCTGGTTCATGTGGAACCGACAAGATTTGCTCCTATCGGCGTTCTTTGGGGTGGTCTTTCGCCGCGCTGTGAGAAGTTCGGTGTGTAAGGCCTCTTCCAGTACCCTCGCCCTGGGGGCGTTGAGGGTCGTGTAGTGATCATATTTAGATATCCACCCCGACTCCTTCCGAGGTGCTCGGTCCGGTCTGTAGTCGTTGGGGGGTCGCTTCGTTTTTTTAGTTTCCTGGTTGGGGATATCTTGGTGGTGCTTCTTTCTGGCATTGGCATTACGGTGGTCTTCAATGCGAATGAATTTGGCCACAGTGGATTGCAATTCTTCCATGGATGATGGGGGATCAGCATATAACTGTTCCGAGAACTCCCCCGGCCTCAAGCAGGATGACAGATTGCTGATGATGAAAGTGGGAGTAATATCCGGCACTCGCCTGGCCGTTTCTATATATCGCTGCATAAAAGCTTTCAAAGTCTCATCCTTCTCCTGCCTGGTATGGACGAGCTCCGTAGCAGTCATTGCCGGCTTTTGATTGGCTGCGTACTGTTTTCGGAATAAGGATTCTATGGTTGCGAAGCAATCTACGGAATTGCGGGGAAGTTTATGGAACCATTCCAAAGCTTCACCCTTAAGGGATAAAGAGAAAGCTCTGCATATAACCGGATCGCTGTCTGTGTAGAATGCCATGGTATCGATAAAATTGCGTAGATGGTCATCAGGATCTTCAGATCCACTATAGCGTTCCAGAGTTGGGGGAGGCTTGTCCGGCATATTCGCTTGCATGATGGCTTCCGTGAATGGAAGCAGGTTGGTGAGGCGCGCAGGAGTAGGCCCCCTCCTTCCTCCAGCAACACGTTCGGAGGGTCCCCCATGATGGCTCGCTTCGTTATCCTCCTGCCTGTTTGAAGCAGATAACTCTGGTGTTGGGATCTGCGCCCTCAATGCCGCCATTTCCTCTGCATGCTTGCGCTGAATCTCCTGCATGGTTTGTGCCTGTGCCTCAACTTGCGCTTGCAGTTGCCTAATCAAATCATGCGTATCTGAATTTTCCATAGCTCCGGTGGTCGTTGTTGGGATAGTAATCTCGGCCCCACGGTGGGCGCCAAAATGTTTCGGTAGGGATGTGGAGAACGAGATACGAACCTAACAAACTTGCTCTGCGCTGTTTCTCTGTGCTGCTTTCACTGTGTTACCTTTTTTCTGTCTCCTTTGAACAAGGTGGGCTGGGTACCTGCAAAAGTACTCCGACGCTCAAGTCAACAAGGGTGTTGTCTGAAAAATGAGAATATCTATCTTCTTAGGGGAAAAACGTACCTTTTTTCTGGTATGCTGTGTATATTTAAAGGAGTAAAATAAACCGTTTACCTGAAATCTCGGGTGGTTACTGGAGTTGGCTATCTATAAGGTATAACTGCTAGATATTGAGTCAAGTACTTCCATGATTCACGGCGCTTGTTAGCCAATATGCGTAACTGTTTATTTGTAACCGCTAGATCACGATGTCGCATATTGTATGTCGATCATCATGCGTGTCGATCTGGGCGGACGACGTGTCGATTGTCGAGCCTCAACTGGACGACAACGCCACATGGTCGTATGTTATTATAGTCGGTTGTCTAGTGGTCGACCACACTAAGTGGTCGGATGTCATTACGGGCATGAGAATGTCCTGCATTGGTTTAATTGTCGTCGGGTTATTGGTCGACAGTTGGAGGATTAGGTATTCTGTAGTACATATATATATAATTTAAGCTATATTTTTTAATTTTAATATATTGTTTATATTTGACACCCAAAAAAAATTGAATATAGATTTTGACATCCTCAAAATATTTGTTGAATATCTATCACGGTTGCAACGTAGTTTTGTTTTTGTCATTTATCTTTTTCATGTTTTCTTTTTTAATGTGTTTGTTTTTTAAGATAAATTTGATGGATTAGATTTGAGTGAATTTGAGAGTAAAGAGAGATAAAAGTAGAGTTGTTTAGATTAAGGAATAATCCTGGAAAAATGTAAAGATTTTAAATGAAAGATATTAAATGATGTGATGTGTTTGATTGATTAAAACAAATATTTTAATCGATAAAAATGAAAAATTTATCATTTTACATTTGATCATAAAATATAATAATAATAATAATATTTAATAATAAAATATAAAAATTTATTTATAACATTATATAACAACAAATTGTTGTATTATTTATAAATATTTTATTTTATTTTTTATAAAAAGTAAAGTCTTACGAAATTTGTTTTCGAGTTTATATACTTCCATGAATTTACATAAATTGTCAAGTTTGACTACCTTTTCTCATATAAAATTTATTAAACCTAAACTCCAATAATGACGAGGTGCCATAAATGAAGGTTTATTATCAACGTGCCATTATTATTGGAAGCGAATTCTTGAAAACCGACAGGTATGGTAGCATAGCCTAAAACTAGTTATATTGCGAAGATTGGTCAGTTTCACTCCTCACTTATTATTGAACCTATCGAGTATTAGTTTGTTTTTAGACAATAAACAAATACAGTTTTATGAAATAATGTATACTGAAAAATAATTATCCAACTAAAACTTTCAAATTTAATATTATTTATCAAAAATTTATTAGGATACAAAATCTTAGAATAAAATAAGAAATGAATATAAATTTACATATAAAATATTTCGATTAATAATATAACGTTTTAAAATGCTAGTATAGTTTAACGTAAAGTGAACAATATCTTGTTATTACAGATATTTATATATGTATATTGAAACATCTGATAATTGATATCAAAATTAATAGTTTAAGTAGCAGTCTAACTATTATTAAGTTAAAGTAAGGTAAGGTTTTTGAAGAGGAGATTTAAAGATTTTAGCAAAAAAAAGTTAGTTCTAAAAGCTGGTCACACGTTTATTCAAGTGCAGCTACCAAAAGACAAAACATTGATTAAAGCTTTGGAGCTAACACAATTATTTGTGTCATGTTTATTCAGAGAATAATAATAAACACTGTGCACGCTTTCATATGTATTTGTTTGAAATGAGATAGGTGTTTCCTAGGAGTTGCGATCGTAATAATAACAGATACAAAAGGGCAATGCATAGAGCCAAAAATCAATGTTATACGCATGCATATAATTCTGTATCTAAACCTAACACAATAATCACTCCCATCAATACATATATAAAAATGCATCCCCAGAATCAGCCTCCCCCAAACTAAAGCTGAACTATAAAAAATTATCTATGAAAGAGAAAGGATCAGACAGCATCTCTATCTTTATCTTTATTGTATTATGTAATTAACAAAAGCTAATTAAATCAACCAATTTGTATAAAAAGAAAAAGGACAATTGCTTTTCCATAAATAAAATCGGGGGCCCTTTGCATATATTCTATAAACTACTTTGAGCTATATATACAATAATAATATCTATCATTAAAGGCAGTAACTTTTAATTATTACTCTCTAAATTGTGTTTCATGCCATTGTATTATTATCATGAGGAGAACAAAATATCTTGCTCAATAATTCTACAAACACGTCTGAATTTTCAAATAGTACAAAATCATAGAAGAGAAACTTATCTGTGATAAATAAAGTGAGATTAATTAAGCAGAAGTTGTTTCAATAAAACAACAGTGTAAAACAGTTTTAAAATCATTACAAATTAGAGTGGCAACGTTAAACAGTACACAGATTGAACAATGCAGACAGTAAATGGAAATTTTAAGAATGTCACAACATTTTCTTGTGGTCTGAAACGACAACAAAGCAGGGTGAACAGTTTCTATTTGGTATTGGTAGATCTTTCCAGAATAATACTTTGTAGAAGAAAGCAATTACGTAGGTTACACGAGTCATTGATAGCATTGCATTCTTTTTGTGGTAGACGATGAATCAGAAACGAAGAGTAAGAATCTAAATGACTTCAATGCCCAGTTTGAGTTTACAAATCTTTGTCGATGAAAAATTATAATTATAATTATTATCTAAAATAACTTGTTGTTTGCACGTATCTCTTTACGTGATAGAAGGTACAGTGAGATTCAATTGGGTTATCTATTTATATGGATTGATAAGACTTTCTCATCAAACAAATAGTTAGAACGTACGACTAATGGCGGCTGGTCTCATTCATAATCATGCATCTTCATGCACTGTGCTTTTATCTTGGAATATATTAATTTCATAATTATACACTCTTGTTTAATTTTAATTTTTTTATATTATAAGAATATCTACGATTATACTTTCTTGTTTGATATAATAAAAAGTTGTAAGTTGCGTGAGATTAAAAATGATGAGGAGAGGAAAAGAGAAATATTGGAGCATGGGAACATAGTGAAGAACATGAATCGTGTGGCCTATGAAAAGCAATGGAAACGGACTGATAAAGATTGGTGTGGACCCTGAGGATCAGGTTATTTAATTTTTCGTAGTGAATCGTTTTATTCCATAATATGATTGAAGAAAAATGTATATATTCCCATATTCCACGATGATGACGAAGATGAACATTTGTGTGGTTGCAAACAGTCAACTTTGGGCAAACCTCATCCAAATTTTATAAATATTTTAAGATCGCTTTTGTTTTGGAAAAGAAAGTGGAAGAAAAACAAATAAGTATGTTTGTTTATGTATTATTTTGTAGCAAACCATTGTGCCTTTTCAGAAAAGAGATTAAAAATGATATTTGTAAAAATCTAAAAAATACAAAATATTCATATAAGTTTAGAGATTAAAAAATATTTAAATTTATTTTTTAAAAAGTAAAAAATTATTTGCGTTAATATTTTATTGAATTATTTGGTTTAAATTGTACTTAAAAATTGTTTTTTTGTTAAATTTATGTTTTAAGTACTTTTATTTAAAATTCAAACAGAATAAACTATAAAAAATATTTATAGATATCCATTAATATCGTACATATGAAAAAAATCTGATAGTAATTTTTTTAATATTTAAATAACAATGAAACAGACAATGAAAAAAAAATAGACACGATGCCGACCCGTTGTCATACTATATGCATAATATTATTTCAGAAAGAAAATTTAAAATATGTTTACTTTTAAAAAAAGTGTGTTTTTTTTTATCGAAATGTCCTTTCCTATTTCCTTCAAATTAAATAATATAAAAAAACGAAAAGAAAAGGAAATGGAAACAAAGGAGGAGAAATTTTAATTGATAATGATATTTGAGAACATTCTTTTGACAATATTTTACTATTATTTAGGTGTTATTTTATGATTGGTCTATATTTATGATTATTATTATTAATTGTAAAATAGTTTTGGATCAATAACGTAAGTTATTTTAAAATGTTATTAAAAAAATGTTTTCAAATCATCATTATCCGTTTTAAACTGAGGATTTGATTGTTTACTTCAAAGAAATACAGAGGTTGCTGATTTTGTTAAATGTTGCTTTCTGAAAAAAGAATGTAAAAGGATTTTTGTTTTCTTCCTTTAATCATGAGAAGGAACAAAAGCAATGAAATAATTTTTTTTTATCCAAAGTGAAAACACAGATAGCAGACAATGTTTTTTCTTTGAATTAGACCCATACATGTGATGATTTGATCGTCCCGTGATGTCTGCTGTCTCTAAAGATTGAATTAGAACCCTTCTTCCTTTCACACGGCCCAAAAACTATTTTTAACCCCTCAAAATTGGACAAGTTTCTACCACTAGCACAAGCATTACATCATTCCATCAAATTTCGTGCGGACCAAACTAAATAACTCCATTACTTTGGCATATAAACAAACATGTGCTGTGCCACATTTTAAACTAGTGAACAGTACACATAAATTAAATTCACGTTCAAATTTCAATTTTTAAAATGTTGTACACTATCAATGTTTTATCCATTTTCATTGTGGTATTCCATGCTCTTTTGCTACTCCCTCCCGCCAATCTCGACTACTTTTACTACCAACCGTTATTGCAATCAAATCAAAGAATCTAAATGAAATTCAGAATAAACAATGACCACTATTTTATTTTCCTTTCCAAAAAGGAGAAAGCAGAGGGAATTTAATGGCTCATCCTGAAATTTACAACTGTTCTTTTAACTAGAAGAAAAAACACAAATAATGCACACAGCACACAGCACAAAGCTACAAATTTATACTTCCTTAAAGCATCAACCCATAACCACGACAAACTAAAGTGTCATAACTCACAGTTCCACACACTACATTTACTTCATATATATATTTTTTTCAAATATATATCTACACTCTCCATTCTATCACGTGAAGTGATGCGTTTCTCCACTTTCTTGCGTGACAGCAGATACTACAAGATTACCAAAATTTACATACAAGGAGGACTCACGCGTCCCACGCACACAACACTTTTATCTTTTTCTTTTTCTTTTTTTTGTAACGTAAAATTTAACTTAAAATTAATTAACACAACCTATGGTTTGATTAACTTTTTTTTTATGGAATTTGGAAAGGATTAAAATCAGACGGTGAGTGATGTGACACGTGGGAATAGTTCAGGGCGAACCCTTGCTGGCGTAGGAGTTGACGAGGGCCAAAGCGTTGCTGGTGAACTTCTTGACGTTGGTGACGCGATTGCATACATCCGCTTTCACGGGACATTCCGGTACGTCCTGGAATCCGTCCGTACAGGTCTCCTCGTCGGTGAGTGCGGCGCTCATCCACGTTTGCACGTTGCTCATCTCGAAGAGGAAGGATCCGGAGCCCTCGCCGGCCGCGCCAATCTGCCGCATCTGCTTCAGAGACCCGCGGATTTCGTCCACGGCGTCGCCCAGGTTCGAGAAGCAGTCGTGCAGCGCCATCGCGGCGCGCGTGCCACTCGTGCCATAGTCGGCTTCACGCGTTATGTTGGAGATGTAGGACGCGACGCGGTGGGCCTTGGAGAGACTGACGCCGATGGCCACGCGCGCCAGCTGGCCGGGGTTCTGCTGCACCGCATTGGCGTAGCGGGAGAGGGAAGTGAAGCACACGTCAGGGTATAGAGTGGAGTTGCAGCTGGAACGGATGAACTCGGTGTCGCCGTCGTCAGGCGCAGGGGCCGAATCGTCGTCTGCGGCGGTGGGCGCAGGACAGAATGCGGCTGCGAAGAGGAAGAGACTGAGGAGGAGGAGGTGGTGAAGGCGAAGGTGTTGGGTTCTCATTGTTATAGTTTGGTTCTGTTTCTGTTATGGGTTTGTTTGTTGCTTTGTGCGAGTATCGTGTGTCCGTGAGTGAGAGAGAAATGAAGAGGGGCTTTTGTAGGCACCAGTTTAGCGTGAAATTACTTCCAGCTTCATCCTTTCAACTCAAATAACAATATTGCCATCCACTCTATTTCTGTCTCCAAAGTTTGGATTTTTATTTTATTTTTATTAAGAAATTGCTTTATTGTTTACGTTACCTTATTTTTTCCGTTTAATTTGGATGCATCGAAATGTTAATTGAATGAAAAAGAAAAGTAGCATTTGAGCCAGGAATGACTTACAGCACGTTTGCTTTTACGTTATTCACTAAGAACCTATAATACATAGCTTCTATCTCTTTGATAAAACTGATGTAATTTTCCAGGATGTGGATGGCAATCAGAATGGGACGTCACAGGAATTTTTACCACTTTTGTAGTCACTGTAAGTTGCGATGCTTGGGAAAGTATGAGGAAAAAACAAGTTACTCAAATGAATTTTCTTGGGTACGAATTACCGAAAAATCATTGATTAAGAAACAAAGTTGAAATCATTTGACTTATAATTATTGTTTTCTGTTTGTTTCTTGTGAAAAGAGATTTCGTCGAAAAGTAGTTCTGTTAGGGAGTTTTTTCCGGCTTTCAAGGATATCTAAATTTACGCGACAAGGGCCGAATGTTTCTATAACATTAATTATTTCGAAAGGGTTCGGATTATTAGAAAAAGAGAAATAGATAAGATAAAAGGTGGAACTAAAATTTTGTTGTTAAATTTGATGATCGAGTGAGAAGAGGGAAGAGGCAAAATAATGGAAGGCATGTGTGAGTAATAATAATAGGAGAGGAAGATGGGCATTGGTTGGCGTGGGGACACTTCTTACATGATCTAATTAAATAATGTTTTAGGTGATACTCAGTGGAAGGAAGCCACGAAAACCATTCATCATTTAATAAAATCAAATAAATAAGTATATTAAATGACCATGCTTCTTAACTTGGATTATAAATTACTTTAGCTAATAAAAATATGCACTAAATGGAAAACTTTAAGTTGAGAAGAGCGAAGAAGATGACGCCAAATTTGGTTTCTCAACCCTGGCACTACCATATCATGCGCACTGGCCACTCAAGTTTTGCGGCTAGTGCAGCAGAATCTTACAAATCAACCGTCATTTTCAGTCCGTGACCAAATCTACAGCTTTTATCATTTTATATTACTACACATGCATTCTTCTTATCAATTTCTCAAAACATCAATTTCAATTTTTAAGATAAAAATTCATTCTTAATCAAATATATTTCGTTTAATGCTGTTATTATCTACCACATTGTTTTGGATTATGGAACTGAGAGTTATTTCTTCAAATATCTTATTCATTTTTTTATTATCGTTATTTTTATTATGTTTTTTCTTTTCTTAGTTCTTCTAAAGTCTAGGTTAAGTAGGATATTTAAGTCTTAAATTGATTAAAAAAAGAAGAATTGTGTTAATTAGGATATTTTACGCTTGGAAACTAATTAAATTGATTAAAAAAAAGAATTATACAGGCGTGGATTATTGTGCGATGGCATCCACTAGAATAGTGTTAATTGGCTACAACCTAATAAAGCAGCGAAGACTTGGGCTTGCACTTTTTGTTTAGGTCGGTTGAAAGTTTGGGTTGTTAGTTAGGAAATTGGGGGTGCTATTGGTATGAATGTCCCTCACATTGTGGCCACTATGTCTCATGCGTGCAACTTTTGTTCATACCCTTCGCTTCCACACACACCATTCAAGGACAGAGACAATCATTGTTCTTGTGGGATTTAACCTTCCCCACAATCCAAGGGACTGCACTAAACCTAAACCAATTGTATTTTTAACCATTCTCATCTTTTAAAAAAAAGCCTGTCTGGGGAGAGTAGAAAAGGAACATAAAAAAGAAAAAGTGAGAAATTATAAACTATATGTAATTATTATACCCACCACCATTCAAGCAACTATTTGCTCCAAACTTAAGTACAGTTGAAGGACAGATTAATTCAACATGATAACGTTTTAAAAAAGCTACAAGAAACAACATTGTGGAGTTCCTTAGCTCTCATAACGTTTTTAGCATTATTTTCAACTCTGACTTTCTAAGGGTCAAATAATAAACAGTGAGGACCAGGAAAAAACAACCTCATAATTTTGATTTGAAACTGTTGTCTCTAGAAGAATCCATTTGACAAAGAACTTACCAAATAACGGGCTCAACGGCATAACTGACTCTTCTTTTCATCCACAAAGTAAAAGTAAAGTAAAGATACTAGTAGTACGCGGGAAAACTTTTACCACTAGATACTAGGTTGTACATTTATTGGAACATGTTATTTAAGTTTTATATAATTGATAACTTATTTATTCTTGAGAATAAGAGAATTTTCAACAATACTATTCATTGTAAAGACCTACGATTAGATAAAAGTAAATGCCAACAACTTGAATAAAGGAGTTGTTCTTCCATTGATGTACTTATTGGGAGAATTAGGGTCACAGTTTTCGATGATAGAAAATATTTCTTCATCCAATAAAGAAAGTTGCACGAGTAATATTTTATATTTTATATTATTTTATTCTAATTATACTGTATGATACGGAACTAATTTTTTCATCTCTGCTATTAGATAAATTGTTAATTTGAAATAATGGTCTAATATGTTATTCATCTTGAGTATAATATAATCACTTAAGATATTTGGTGTAGGAACTATATATAGAGTGTTCTGTTTAAAATTTGTCTTATTTAAAAGAAAATCATTAAGGTCTAATTCACTTGAATGGATTTGGAAGAGAATAATTGAGGGGATTTGAGAGGATTTGAAGATGATTTTTTTATTGTTATTGAGTGAATTTGGAGGTAAGTGAGAATGAATTTGGAAGTAAAGTTTGTAAGAATTAGTGTAAGATTTGATTGACGTGACAGATTAAAAAAATTACTTTGAATCCACTCTTATTTATTTCCAAATTCACTCAAATAAACAACAACAAAATTTATCTTCAAATCCTCTCAAATCCCTTCAATTACTCTTCCTTAAATCTATTCAAGTGAACAAGACCTAAAGCAAATGGATGTAATATGACATTATCCAATAAAGAAAACAAATTATAAAATATCTTAAATAACTTTGGAATAATGAAAGATATATATTTTGTAACAAACAAACTTTTCAGACTTACGGGGTTAATTCTTGTTGTCATTGTCGACAAATGCTACGTAACGAAGAAAAAGAGATATACATAACATAACACAAACGTTGTAGGTAGATAGAAAGGAATCGAGTAATAGGTGATTGAGATAAGATGGTAACTGAATACCTTTGGTCGGGAACTGTAAAGGGGGAGACAAGGTGAGAAACCTTTTTGTGTGGATATCTAAAGCTTTCGGATGATTTATCCACATCTGCACACCAACATAACATCCTTGTCATACCCACAACCATGCCCAATAATAAGACTCCGTGAATCAAGGATAACTACAAAGTTTCACTCTTTATTATCTTTGGCTCTGTTCTGTGACTGTGAATTCTTGTGGGGTCTAGCTTCAATTCCGTTATTTATTTTCATTGGACCAACACAAAAACGAGAAACATGGAAGACAAAGTTACTTCTGTTGAGACAAACAACTACCATAAACATCTGCAGGTATGGGAACCTGTCATGGAGCTATAACGGCCATACATCCATATATACATTATTATACTTAGTAGCATCATCCATTTTCTTAAACCAAGTGGAACATATATAATTAAATTTATCTGATGTAAATTCGAACTATATATGTGTGTGCTCTTATATGTGTTCAGCAATCAAACCAGATTTGAGGTAGCAAAAATATGCAGCAGATAAGCGCAGCCTTATGTGTACAAGATGTGATATCTATAAAAATCACATCACAAACGAGACAAATACTGTTGTTTTTTTCTTTGCTTTCCGTTAGAAAATAAGATATATATCGTGAAAAGACATCAAAAACCAGCATCAAAACTTTCCTATTACAAAAAATATCTTAGAATGAGACACTGCTATGATAACCACTAGGAAAACAGAGAATTGAATTAATGATGCATTTGAGGAAAATGAGGAAATCCCACCAACGGTACCATATATGCTAAATAGACATCATCATTAATTTAGAACAATTCATGCTATCATGTAACATGTTTTGTTATAGTCTCTCGAGACCTAATAAGGAATGTATGTTTAACCTTTTTCTTTGTAAAATTAGGATTTCAATCCTATAATATAGACACTTTCACACATCTCATGCAGAAGTTACGTTGGGATTAAACCGCTTCCAAATGATAGAAGTTAAACATGGTACATATCCTTGATAGCAAACAGGATCAGGCTGTCTGAACCTTATGTTTGTATGCGACAAAAGAACAACATTAACAGTGTGTTTGATTAAATATGTGATTGGAGTAATACCTGTTTAAAACACTAATTAGCTTAGTCAATATCCATTCATTCTCCTCATTTTTGCTTTTAAATAAGACTCTTGCGTAATTGAACTGTTTCACAAGCCCTGTTAGATGTGCTTTGTGACAGTTTCAAAAATCAAAAACATCAGTTTAGTGACGAGCTATTGTAAAGGATATGATATATAAACACAAAAAGAAGAAAATGGACTTGTTTATTACACTTTTGTGTCTAAAAAGCATCATATATACAAAAAAACATTCTTTTTCTAAATTTTTGCAAGTTAGTCTTGAAGCTCATAACAAACTGCATAGTATGCCCAAGGAATTGCTCATAGCTGCATTAGGCCCGCAAATTTTTCTCAATATAAAAACCATAAGCTCATTTATGGAAAACTATGCTGAGTCAATGCTTTGCAGATTATTTGTCAGAAAATAAACACAGGGCTAACTGGTACAAACTTATCAGAATAAATGATGATTGATCGCTTAATAGAAAACAAAAATTATAGCTTCAATTCACTGTGAGAGAGTAGGGCATTCATATTATGTTGTGAATAGTAAATAAAATGAGCATTAAATCATCCTGATTGTATTAAAAAAAATATAAAGATGAAAATAGTTCCTATAAGAGCCTAGTTTAACCAAATAAAGAAAAATATGATAGCCATAACATCTTAAAAAAAAAATATTTTGCTATAGTTTTTATCCATGTTGTATTATGTCAATAATTGCAACACAGTTTCAGGAACTCGATCGTATTCAACATTTAGCTTTGCGTTGATTAATTGGTTAATATATTTCTTTCTTTAATTATCTTGCGATTGTCATTGTCATGTACACCACCATTAACTTTCATTCTGAGTTCTAGTTTGAACAATTACGGCATGTTGTGTGCTGCAGAGTTAAACTTAAACACAGTACTTTTTTCTCATGTTCAGAGATTTTCTATTTAATTTTCTCATTGTGTCTTATTGGGAATCTAATGAGAGGTTGGAATAGTCTAAACCTTCTAATCCTATCGTTAAATTCATTATTTTTAATTTTTAAAATAATAAAAAATTAATACTATCAGTGATTAAAAATGATATAATCAGTTTACATCTTTATGTTATATTAAATTTAATAAAAAATGAATTTTAATAATTTTAAATATTCATTCTTTCAATACATATCCGCAAATATGCACATATGAATTGTGAAGAGGAATGATTATATATAAACTTTTTATGTCATGGTTCCTGTTATAGCGTATTTCAAAGTTGCATTAAATACTATGGAACTATTATGAAATAGATAAAATAATGCGGAAAAATACTGTGTAACTGAAAAAGCTAGATTATGATTTTGTAGCAGAGATTTGTACTTTCCAGACTTGGTATGATTTCACATGAGCTTCCATCATTAGCTCAGGAAAGTTATTACTAAATCTTGAAATTGGTCATGTTTCACCACAGCTTTTTTCCCCAATGAGCTTTGATACATCACCACAATCTTATCTTGAACTCTGCTTAAGATGTATTCTAAATAAGCCTTTTGACATATTTTTCTCATAACATTCTACATTGCTCATTATCTATAATTAATTTATGTTGTTACTACCGAGGGCGATGCGGAGTAACCGATCGAGCGTGTTCAAATATATTCGATCGGATTTCTTAAAGTCTAATATGACTGATCGGGCAAGCCTCTAAAACTATTTGCTGGAGACAGCGGTTGAATGCTCATGAATGTGTAATCAATGAGGTAACAGTCGTTGTCGAGTATTTAAGATTAGCATTGAAAGCCATTAAGAGGTAAATTAATGGGTAATATTCTCTGAAATCATATAAATAACAATCGAAGGAGAAGGTAAACTCTCTGTTTTTAGATATAGATAGACTTGCAAAGACCAATTCTGACTTGAGCGTTCAGAATGTTTTCTTGCAGTTCACTCCATTTACACTGATACCGAACACACAGAAGGCTAGAGGTGAAGGACCGATCGGTGAAGGAGGAGTATTTTGAGATGGAGGTAGCAGGAGTTCTCTCCGGTCCCATTCAACAGAAACATCTGTCGAATTATGAGATGAATAGAACTTATAATGTCAACACCCTATACACATAGTCTGGAATGGCTTTCACCCATTTTTTCTCTTAAGAAAGTGTATATAAAACTGATTTTTCTTAATTCTAATACTCAAGTTTGGCGTGTGAACTATGATCACCATATAAGAGTTCCAACGCTTTTAGTATATACCAACTTTTGATGGCAAGATCTATATAAAGGAAAATATTGCCGTCAGAACTAGTTGCATTGCAATCAAGGACTCTTTTACAGGTCTTTTTGAATCAAACAACAATTCAAATTATTTCTAAAAATTGTTGTAAGTAATAAACTTTTATTCTTATCTTTAGTTTTCTTTTTCTTTTTGAATGTATGTTTTGTTATTAATTTCTTAACTAAACGATCTAAAATAGTAGGAATCTTAATATATAATGTTTACATCGTTCATTTTAGCAGTGGTCGATTTTTTTTTCTTTTAACTTTTGTATTTTATTTTAGAATCTAGTTATGTGAAATCTTAACCAATAAAACTAATAAAGTAATAACTCATTAATTAAGTTTGTTGGCGATGTTTGTTTGGTTAGCTCATACGGGATTTAAACACATTAGTTATTAAAATTTAACTTTTGTCTTATACCTTTATAAATACATAGACTAGTCTATATTAAATCTACCTAATTTAACTTTATCCCTCCACTCAAATATTATAAAAAAGCTAATCCAAAATTTGTTCGTATCTATAAATAATGAATAGGAAAGACATGCAAAAAAGTATGGAAAGCACACTACATATTTTAATTGGTTATCCATTTAGGTTTATTTCACATAATTTATAACTCGTGTATTAATGATAGATTAGTTCATATTTGATCTATATAGTCCATATTACTTAAGGAATTACAAAGTTGTAGGGAAGACATGGAAAAAAGTACAGAGAGCAAGCTGAATATTTTAATTGGTTGGTCCTTTTAGGTTCGTTTCGCATAACTTGTAACTCGCTCATTAATAATAGACTAGTTTATATTTGGTCTATGTAGTCCGTGTTATTTAAATTTCTAAAATCTATTAACACTAGCATAATATGTCATATATGTTTTTTCTAAGCAACTTATTCATTTACGTTTGTTATCAAATCAATCCAAAAATAGTTCATTCATTCGTGTTGAGTAAATTTAAAAGTAATTTCTTCATTTTTTTTCTTTATTTAAGTCTACTTCAAAGTCATTTATATTTTTAATAGACTTTCTACTTATAAATTATAAAATTACAAATGTTATTAATTTTAAGAAATAGACTTATAAAAATTATTATTGATACTAATTTAATTTAATATTAATAATTATTAAAAATTTATACAGGACATGGACCGGTCCATAAACTCACCAAGAAAATGTTATGCGAGCAGACCCAAACAACTCAAGTCGTATTAAAGTGAAATGATTTTGGAATTTTCAAAAATAAAGAATAAAAAAAAATTGAGGGACTCCATTAGAAAAATAGAGAAATCATATTTTCGAAGCTCAATTGAAGGCGGAAAGTATTTCTTTGTCAAAAGATTTTTGGGTCTGAATGTTAAAAAACATTGAGTAATCCTTAGGTTTAAAAACAATTACAAGATATTTTTTTAAAATTACGTCAATTGAGACGAACATCTACAAGATATTCAAAGGTTTTCGCCCTGTAAATTATCTTAATCAATTTCAGGCAAAAAAATAAAAATAAATAGAGAGAAGTTGGCTGACTATGTGCTGTGTTTTATTTTATGCTCTTGCTCTTCCTTCGTTTATTTATTGAACTAATTTTATATACTTCGTGCACACCCTACATTTTACTTTCTGCAGAATAAACTTTATTTCTAAAAATAAATGATAAATAAAAAATTAATAAAACAAAAATAATTACGTTTTTAAATAATAGATTCTTACTATTTTTCTTTTTCATCTCCATTCTCCACAAATCTTCCATTAATAGATTCATCCTCTCCATTCACCTTCAGTTTTTATCTTCATCCAGACATTCCACCTTCTACTTCACTCTAAAATCCCAATTCCTGTGTGACCTCCAAGTCAAAACCCAAAAACAGAGGCACAAATTCCTCCACCTCATCCGCATCACGATATCACATTTCATTCTTTCTCCATTATCTCTGTCATTCACGCACGACAGAATATACGAGAGTGTGACACCAAATGTTTCCGAAACTTTTGCCTATGTTGATTGTTCCTTAACAAGAATCACATACAAAATTGTGTAATTTAATTAGATAACATAATTCTTAGACGGCAATTTCTACAGTTAATAATTTATTTATACTAAAACCTAAACTCGCGAGAGGAACAACTATCAAAACTTCCAACCTGACAGATAATATCGAGCTATGAAAACTGTTTTCGTATGAATATATTAAAGGTTAACCCAACCAGACGACATAAATTCACTAATTCACATGTCCTCCCAGTCTTCTCTCTTCCCCAGACACACACACACACAGTCAAACCATCTGACGCTTCACAATCATTCTCCCACTCCCATCATAAGCTGCGCCTACATCATACACATATGGAGTACTCTCTTACAATGCACCCACACTTTCCGGTGGGTCCCACACTCTCCTTTCCCCAACCCCTACCCCCCCTACTCCACGTGTTCCCCACCAATTCGCGGTGCTCATCACATGTCCGCATTATTCCCCGTTCCAAACTCTCACCCGACCCGACCTGCTCCAGTCAAGGCCCGTTTTCGTTCAGTCAAGACCCGTTTGCATCGGGCTCCGAAAATAAACCACTCTCCTCTCTCCACGTGGCGAAGGCGCACTGGACAAGGCACTGGAATCCAAGGATGCTTTCTCGTTTATATAACAACCTCGACCGTTTCCTCTTCTCTAAGCACACAAACACAACCACCACCTCGCACTGCCAGAGGAAAACAAAGCAACAAAATGGCGTCGAACACTCTCTTCTCTGTCCTCTCCATGCTCCTCCTCCTCTTCCTCCGCCCTTCCTCCGCCTCCCACGACTACCGCGACGCCCTCCGCAAAAGCATCCTCTTCTTCGAAGGCCAGCGCTCGGGGAGACTCCCCGGCGATCAGCGCCTTCGCTGGCGCCGCGACTCAGCATTGCACGACGGTGCAACCGCCGGAGTAAGACATTCTTTCTGTTTCCTTTGTTCTCCAAGTAGTAGATAGTTGTTGGAGTTTAGTTAAGGAGGTCATGATGATGATTATTAATGAGGTGCATTGTGCTGTTTACCCAGGTGGACTTGAGCGGAGGGTACTACGACGCCGGGGACAACATAAAGTTCGGTTTTCCAATGGCGTTCACGACTACGATGCTGTCGTGGAGCGTGATCGACTTCGAGAAGAGCATGGGTGCGGAGCTTGGGAATGCATTGAAGGCAGTGAGGTGGGGGACCGATTATTTGCTGAAGGCGACGGCGAAGATTGGTTCCGGCGTGGTGTTCGTGCAGGTTGGTGACCCTTTCTCCGACCATAACTGTTGGGAGAGACCGGAAGACATGGACACGCTACGCACCGTTTTCAAGATCGACGGGTCCCACCCAGGATCTGACGTGGCAGGAGAAACTGCCGCTGCACTCGCTGCTGCCTCCATCGTCTTCAGATCACGTGACCCCTCCTACTCTACCAAGCTCCTCAATCGAGCCGTTGCGGTGCGTCACACTCTTGCACCCTCCCACACACGAAACACTCTCTCTCTCTCTCTCTTTTTATTTTAAGAATAAACAAATAAGAAATTGTGAAAACCTTTTTTTCATTTGGCTTTAGTTGAAAAGTTAAAACGCGACTGTGGTAAGTTTGAAAAGCAGTTTGTGGAAAGCGAGACTGTTCTCGCCTCTCACGAGAGACATGGAATAATATCTCGGTGTCACCCATTCCACCCAACACTTTATTTATTTTTTGGCGTGTTTTTCTCTGTATCTTGTAATGGTTAAAGAGGTGCATTTAACACATTTTCCGTTAAAATATCGCGAGAAAATGACCGTTGGTTTGGGGTGAGGGTGCAGGTGTTCCAGTTTGCGGACTCGCATCGTGGCGCGTACAGTAACAGCCTGAGCCGTGCAGTCTGCCCGTTTTACTGCGACGTGAATGGTTACCAGGTACGTGGAGCAATAATAGACATGAGGGGATGGAATATTGGGCGTTGGATTGGATGACTTTTAATTATTACGAGTAGTGATAAAGGTACTTTGTGTGATGGTGATTTTTAGGACGAGTTGCTGTGGGCAGCGGCGTGGTTGCACAAGGCATCACGTAGGCGTCAGTACAGAGAATACATTGTTCGGAACCAAGTGGTATTGAGAGCAGGGGACACCATAAATGAGTTTGGTTGGGATAACAAGCATGCTGGGATTAATGTTCTCATTTCGAAGGTAACATTAACAGCACTGTCCTGCCACACCCATTTTTATGAACCATACTTTTCGTATTCATACCCGTTTTGGTTAGAATTAATTAACTGGGTTGGTTTTTATTGAATTTTATACTATATGATTGATGAAGTGGAGTTTTCCATTTTATTTTATAATCATTACTCCTATGTTTGTGTCATGGAGTGTGCGAGCGCACATATCAAAATTCTTTTGTCTTTTATGCGGTGTTTTTGTTCCTCTTGTCTTGCGCCCCCCGATTAGCATGTGGAGGCGCAGTGTCATACTGTTCATTCATTCAATCTAGATGCGGAATTTGGATATAAAGTTTCTGCATCACGTGGTCTGTGGAATGTGACTTACTTTGTCTTCTTCGGACCCCTTCCCATTCTCCACGCATCATATTATTAATCATCCATCATCATCACACCCACACCATTATTTTCCACCATATGTACATCAAAAAAATCATTTTTTACTAATTCTTCTCCTATTTTATTTATTTTATTATTCCATTACATATGCCTTAGAGAATCTAACGGGTGTTTTCTTAATTTTCCACCCGAGTGAGGAAGTACAAAGCGGATCCTGTACTGTATTACAGGGACTTCATTTGTTGTTTTCTTCATTAAATGTTATAATTGTTGTTTAATGAAGTGTAAAAGTATGGAATAAATGAAATTAATATGAACAGTGACAAATGTGGGTGCTTTTGACATGAAGGATGTATTAATAATCTGAAATGGTGTGAATAGAAAATGTGAAAGAGAGTAGTATTTTAAATTTGACTTGCTCTTACTGGTGGGCCATGGAAGGAATCTAAGGCATGGTGAATAATGTTGTGTGCATATGTACGGTACAGCTAGATTGGGAATGTGAGTACAGATTTGAATTTTTTAGAAAAAAAAGGTTTATCCATTTGTTGATGAATATTAAAAGAAAAAGTCAAGATGGGAATGAGAAAGGGGTTGTTGAAATGGTGATGATTGCACATGATGTGAATTTCATTTTTTTTTTAAGTTTTTGTTATTTATGCAAGGAGGACATTCCCTAATAATTGGAGCTTAGATCTAAATCATGGGAGAGTGTTTTGGATGACATTGATATGGGAAGGGGCAAAATTGTCATTAGAGAAAGGAAGGGAGTGTATTGTCTCTGGAATGAGAACCAAAGTGGATGGCCAAACTGGTTGCCTTCCATATGGTGAACATTTGGAACCAAAAGTCTTCTCCTTTAATTATTTTCATCCTTTTAGTTAGATCTGGCAGATGGGTGGGTCCCACCACTGCTCAATGCATGTGCACCATACCATTCTTTTCTGCAAACTTGCTTTACTCTCCTGCATCCATTGAGTCTGTGACTTCTTCTTTCAGCTCTCATCGCTATCACATATTTCTCGCATTCTTTTTTATCAACCTATCCCATTCATTGTCACAGGAGGTGTTAATGGGAAGAGCAAACTATTTTGCGTCCTTCAAACAGAACGCAGATCAATTTATCTGTTCTACATTGCCTGGAATTTCTCACCCTCAAGTTCAATATTCCCCGGGTAAAAATACTCACTTTTTTACCTTTTTATAATGATTTTGATGAGAGATAAAAAAAAAAGGTGATTCTGGCGTGATTATGGAATTCTAACATGATGATGATCGTGAATTTTGAGACACAAACAAAGCCATTAATCATGGTTGGCTTGCTTCCTTAAAGGAAAAGGCTTTCTTTTGGTGTGTTTTTGCGTGCAGGGTGAATCCATGCATTGGTATTTCTGCACAATTATTGCAGCAAAGCAACGTTAGTTACTCCCATGGTTGTGTTTTTTCCCTTTGTAACTAAAGCTTCTGTTTTGTTGGTTTATAAATAAAGGTGGGCTTATCTTCAAGGCGGGTGGAAGTAACATGCAGCACGTAACGTCCCTGTCTTTCCTACTCCTGGCTTATTCTAACTACCTAAGCCACGCCAATAAGGTCGTGCCATGTGGCGAAACCACTGCCACCCCAGCTTTACTCAAACACCTTGCCAAACGCCAGGTAAGAATGAAATTTTTCCACATTGACATCACCGTCGATTAACGGCCCAGTTTGTTTCTAGTTTTCCACATCTGACAAAACTAACGGCTAGATTTTCTCCTTTCTAGTTTTTTACTATATTGACGCCAACACGTGATCTTTGCAGTTGTTTATTATTTAGGAACACGGGTAATGTTGTGATAATGTGAGTGCACATGGTTTTGATTTACTAGGTGGATTACATTCTCGGAGACAACCCCTTGGGAATGTCGTACATGGTTGGATATGGCCCACGCTACCCACGGAGGATACACCACCGGGCCAGCTCGCTTCCCTCCTTGGCCGTTCACCCAGCCCGCATTGGCTGTAAAGCTGGATCTCGGTATTTCTTTAGCCCAAATCCCAACCCCAATGTATTAGGTTGGGGCCGTGGTGGGTGGGCCCACCAATAACACAGATTCCTTCCCGGATTCCAGGCCTTTCTTTCAGCAATCGGAGCCCACAACATACATCAATGCCCCGCTGGTGGGCCTTCTGGCTTTCTTTTCAGGCCACTATTGACTTTGCAAGTGTATCTATCTATCTATATGTATGGATTCCATGTGGTCACCCTAAGGGAAAAGAAAAGAATGGAGAAGAAGAGTGTCGTCAGTAATAGTATAGTATTTTGGTTTGCAGTGTTTTTTTTTAGTAATTGTATACTATAGGATTCTATGTAACGGGGTTTATGGTCCGCAGAGGTTAAATGCTTTCAATTTATATACTTCTGTAATTATGAATTAAATCCTTCAAAACGGACTCCGTTCGCAGACCATCACACGCTGTTCATGGCAAATTTACTAGATTACTCTATTTTACGCTTCTCATCGATTCCAACAACGAAATTAAAAAGTATTAAATTACATCAGTTTTAAACTAAACTTTATTTTTTTAATATACCAATTTTGTTCATAACTAATTTTCCCATAAAACTTTGTTGAGTCAATTTTAGAAAGTGTAGATAACAGATTACTTGGAAAATTAGAAAATAAACTATACAAGCCACAAGTGGCATTTATTATGTGAACACCAGTTCTCTCCTTTTTGCTTTAGAAAGAGAAATGTGTGTTGGGGAAAGAGAGTATACGTAGTGATGTTGGGGTTTGGTTATCGTTGGAGGTGCAAGAATGGGTTGTGAGTGTTTTGCCTAGCAAAAAAGTTAAGGAGTTTAAAAGGGAGAAGAGTATGCATGAAAAGAAAAGTTGGGTGAAAGGGTGGTGAAGACGTGAGAGAGGTGATGGAAGACAGAGTAGTAGGGTTGAGTGTAATGCATGGGGTTACATGTGTTAGGTTACGGAAGGATAATGAGAGTTACTGGGAATGTGTAAATGAGTTATAAACGTGTGGAAAGAAAGGAGGGTTGTTTCTAGTATAAGGGTTGAGAGTTGGGTTGAGTGAATGATGTTTTTACCTTTTTTTCTCATCGTAAGATTAGAGTAAAGGAAGAAATAGTAAGTAAGGAAAAGGTAGCAGAGAGTATAATAGAGAATATAATAGAGAATATTTATTATGGTTGTGAATAATATTAATACGGTGATTTATATAACTAAATGTTATATTAAATAGAACAAACTACATTGGATAAGAGTTTGGAAAATGTAAACTTTCATACTTTCTTACTCCTACATAGAAGAAAATGAAGTTTGAAAGATAAGAGTTATTAATATTAAATGTTACCATGACTTAAAGGATGAAAATAAATATGACATTTTTCATGATGGTTTGAGATAAGGTTAATGATTTTGGGATCACTAGAATGTTATTCTTAATGATTGAAGTTTCTGTAAATAAAATTTATGACGTGTATTTCGATAATGGAGTATATGTGATATTAAAGTCTTAATAAATTATTTGATTGATATGGACTGGTGTTTTTAAAATTTTAACATAATGTTGGATGTACTTAGTTTTTAGATTTTCACTAACTGTTATATGAAACTTCTAATTGATGGAAATTTAAGAAAAAAAATTTGAAAATATTATTAAACCGATTTCGAAATCTTTTCATTGAAATATGTTTATCAAATCATTTTAAATTTTGTTTTTAAATTTAAAATTTAATAATAATCTAGTTTAATTTAAAATTTTGATATCATTTAATACATGTTCGTAATTTAATAATTGTTAAAATATTTTTGTTATTATAATAGTTATATTAAAAAAATAAAAGTAAAAATAATCAAAATAATAGTAGTAATAATAAAATTTAGAAAAACAGAAAAAATAAAAATACAAAGAATAATAATAATATAAAATCTAATTTAATACATTTAAATATGTTAAATTATATTATAAAATTAAATTAAATTAAATATTTATTAAATTTTAATTAAAAAACAAAACTTGAAAAAAAAATTTGTTAAAAAGATCTCGAAATTCAATAATATGTCAAGGGATTTCGAAATTTGTTTTAGATTTTTTTTAAAATTTATTTTAAATTTAAAATAAAATTTTGATATTATTTAATATATTCATTCTTTAATAATTATTAATGTAAGGACTTGGATTTGAGTCAGCAAAAAGGGGATGACAAGTGGCAAAGGATGAGAGGTTGAGTACTTTAAAATAAAATTACATTAGTTTGGAAACAGTGGGTTTTAACTCATTCCTCTTGTCTGAGAAACCATTCCCCTTCCAGCAAGCTCTCTCCTCCTCCTACATCTTCTCCCTTTCCATCCTTCACACTGAACCATTAAAATCTTGATTAGGTGCTGCCCCAACGATCACAAAGTAGCGGGTGTTGCTCTTAGTCGGTCAATTTTCCCAAATCTGAACCGGTAAGAAAACCCCCTTTCTCATGTGCCCTAGGGTTGTAAGCATGTGATTGAACTTGGTGCATGCAACCCATTTCGTTTTCTTCCATAATCTAGCTTCTATTTGGTGCTAAGATTCGTTTTCTATCATCAATTGATGATTTATAGGTGATTCTAACCTTTTGAAAGTGCAAGCAAGTGGTCTAGGGTTTCTACTTGAGCTTGGTTGTCTACACTAGAGGTAAGGGGAGCTAGTTCTCTTTTTGATTTTACTGTATGACGTGATTACATAATGATTTTCAAATTGGTATGTTGTTGGAAGCATAATTTTGAATTTTGCTAACTTGAAATGCATGTATGAAAGTGTGAGTGCTACGTGAATGTGGTGATTGATGGATGTGAACTGTTTGGGATGATTTTGAGTGATGAATTATGTATGTTGGAACTGTTTTGGTGTGTAAAATTTGTTATGGTGTTGATAGGAAGGAAAATCAAGTGTCTTAGGGTCATTTTTTGGTCATTTTAGAGGAAGTGAGGTAGGGATTTTGAGTAAATGAAGGCTGCAGTGTTCCTGGACTGTTTGGGCAGCCTAGACAAGTCCATTGTGACTTGTTAGAAGCATAACAGTAGTTGAAAACAGGTTCCAAGTAGTGGAATCGAATTTGGGTCCCTAAGTTGTTGAAATTAGTGTTTTGGATGCTGAAAGTGAACTTTAATCACTTAAAAATGGTGGTAGAAATGTTTAGAATCATTTGGATAAGTTTAATTAAGTCTAAAATGAGAATTAAGAGTCTAAGAAGTTGGGAAAAGTGGTTAGAAATGGTTAAGGGAGGTTCTGTTACCATTCTGCAGAGTTCTGAGAATTCTGCAGAATTAAATTCTGCAGAACGCGCAAACTGAGCGTTCGTCCATGGCGGAGCTGAACGCTCGGCCATGCATGTGCTGAGTGACGTTCGGTCAAATGTTGGTTGGATGAACGTTCGGTCTTAGGAGATGATAGTAATAGCGTTCGTCCATGGGAATGTGTTAGTGATTAGCGTTCGTCCTTGTCTGGGGACGTTCGGTCAAAGGTTGGTGTGATTAGCGTTCGTCCTTGTCTGGGGACGTTCGGTCAAAGGTTGGTGTGATTAGCGTTCGTCCTTGTCTGGGGACGTTCGGTCAAATGTTGGGGGATTAGCGTTCGTCCTTGAGCCGGTGTTAGTAATCAGTTAGCGTTCGGTCATGATGAGGCTTGATATTGAAGCGTTCGTCCTAGTTATAACAGCGTTCGTCCAAATTGGGTTCGTCCAAGTGCTTTTGGCGTTCGTCCAAATAGGGATCGTCCAAGATGTTAGGACGTTCGTCCAACAGGGTCCGTCCAAGGACTTTTGGGCGCTCGTCCAAGCAGTTCGTCCAAGCGGTTAGGACGTTCGTCCAAACAGGGTCCGTCCAAGGACTTTTGGGCGCTCGTCCAAGTAGTTCGTCCAATGGTGTTAGGACGTTCGTCCAAACAGTGTCCGCCCAAGGGCTTTTGGACGCTCGTCCAAACAGTGTTCGTCCAGTGATATTTTCTTTTGTGCTTTCTCTCATTCCAGTAAGCTTTGTTAATTAAATATTTCGGTTACAATTTATGAATGCATCTTCATGTGATCCAGATTGGTTGAAAGTGTATGATTATAAGTGGTTTATGATGTACATTGTTGATTCAAAAGGAATATTATGAGATTTAAAATGGTCGGATTAAATCGGAAATTTAGATCTCTCGGTGAGATCAGTTAGTGTATTGAATGAATGTAAGAGGCTTCCATATGGGGGTTATCCCTAACACTCCAACGGTCTTTCATTCTCACTTAGAGAGGATCGACGCGTGTGGTGGGAGTAGTGGGAGGTCCTAGGGTAGACGCTATCACTGGAGGTCTATTCCGCGGTAACGGATTAGCCTTGTGTATGGTCGGGTGGAACCCCTCGGCAATGGCTTTGCAAAGCAGTAGAGGCCATCACAAGTGCACAACCCGCCCCAGCTCTACATACATTCTATGTCCGGACGTGTCTAGAGTCTTAACATGATAGGATACTCGTCTTGATGAGTGTTATTAAATAAATGCTTATGTTTATGATGACTTATGTGTATGGATATTCTGGTAAATGCTAGATTGGTTGAAAATGAATTGTATGATTGTTTGAGATCTAGCTCACCCTTGCATTTGTGTGTGTTGCATGTGTTTGATTTCCCTCTTGCGATGATCATCCAATCCTTTGGATGTGAGCAGTAGGTGATGATGTACCCTTGGAGCAAGCGTTGGAGAATGAGGAAGACCCAGCTCCTAGTGCTTAGGATTTCTTCTAGCTATGATGTTCAATAGCTTTTTATTTTGAAAAACTTCTAGCCTTCATTTTAGCATGATCTGTATTTTGGAGAATTATGAGCTTGTACTTATATTTTAAAGTTTTCCAGTCAGACTTGGATAACTGTACTCCTAATTCCATCTATTGCGTACTCCTAACTGTTTCTATTATTATAATTGATGCATTCTACGTATATACTTTGTTTATATATTTTGGGATGTCACACAGATGGTATCAGAGCCTAGCCTCTCCCAGTACGGTGTGGTTCGAGGACGAACCAAGCGGAAGTTGGTGGGCATGTGACACCCGGGCACTGACGAGGGCGGGGAGTGACGCCGGTGCGGGGAGCATGGTGCAGGGGGGGCACAGACAATGAGCGGCTCCTGGCAAGGCTCCCGGTGGAAGGGGTACATGAATGAATCGAACATACACCGGAATGAGAGGGATCTGGAGACTGTGTAGGTATGGGACTATACGGTTGAAGGATAGCTTAAAGGAATTGATTTGACTACTCATATCACCAAAATGCATTTACTTTTCGGTAGCCTGACTCATAAGAACTCCATGGTTAAGCGTGCTTAGCCTGGAGTAATTCTGGGATGGGTGACCTTCTGGGAAGTTTTCCCGGAAAGTGTGCGAGTGAGGACAAAGCACACTGGAAAGCCTGGTGGTGGTCTGTGGGGGCAGTCAACGGTCCCTGTGAGTTGCCGGGACGTTACAGATGGTATCAGAGCAGTTTTTTATCCTTAAAGAACCTGTAGGGTGTGTGCATCCTTTGTTTGTGCTTATGTGCCTTAATTGTACGGAAGCATTCTAAATTCTTGAGTAAGACTAATTGTTTTACTCTCTGCTCTTAAACAGAATATGGCACCTAGGCTTCCTCCTCCTCCCCCACAGGCCGATCCGTCTGACTCTAATCAGATGCTGAATGAGGTGCTGCAAGCATTACAGCAACAGAATGCTAATTTGGTGCAACAGAATACTTCCCTGACACTCAATATCTGTTGACCGGGGAAGCTGGCCACTGGTGGAGCAGTACACGGTTGATCTTGGAGGGAGCTAGAACCCCTGTCACATGGGACTTATTTAAGAGGAAGTTCTATAGGGAATACTTCCCTGACACTCTTAGATATGCTAAGGAAGTGGAGTTTTTGGAGCTAGTGCAGGGGAATATGTCGGTATCTGAGTATACTGACCGCTTCAAACATCTTCTTAGATTTAACACCATGACAGTGGATGAAGAGTGGCAATGCCGCAAGTTTGAAAACGGGTTGCGTGGCGACATCAAGCTCTTGGTGAGAGGTCATCGTCTGAGGGAGTTTCCAGCTCTTGTGGAGATGGCTAGGGATATGGAGAAGACAAAGAAAGAAGCTGAGGGATACTCGAGCCGTCAGGCCCAGCCCCTGAGGGTTGGGGGACCAGCCATGTCTAGAGGCGGGTCCAGTTCCAGGAAGACACCATACTCCAGATCTTCTTCTTCTCGTAGTTCTGGAGGATCTTCTCAGCCTTCCGTTCAGCCGAGCCAGTCCTCATCTCAGAGTGGCGTGAGATGCTATGGATGTGGCGGTTCGCACTACTTGTCTTCATGTCCCCAGAGGACTAATTTTCGGAGGTGCAACCGATGCCACAAGGAGGGCCACTATGAGCGTGATTGCCCTATGGGAAGGAGAGCTACTTCCCAGCCACAGCATGCAGGGAGATCTCAGCACAGAGGTGGCATCAGACCTCAGGCCACTGGACGTGTTTATGCACTGACAGGGACAGAAGCAGCTAGCTCAGGTGATTTGATTTTCGGTACATGTGTATTGGGTGGTAGATCTTGCATGGTGTTGTTTGACTCTGGAGCGACACACTCATTTGTGTCTGAGACTTGTGCTAGAGAGTTGGGGTTACCAGTGAGAGAGCTACAGTATGACTTGACTGTATCTACTCCTACTTCTGGGATAGTGAAGACATCTACAGTTTGTGTTAGATGTTCAGTAGTGGTTGAGGGGCGTCAGTACAAGGTAAACTTGATATGTTTGCCTTTGCAGGGTTTGGATGTCATCCTAGGGATGGATTGGCTGTCTGTCAATCGTATTCTCATTGATTGTGGAGAGAAGAAGCTAGTATTTCCCAATGAGGAGGATTACACACCTCTGACTCTTGGTGTGTTGAGGCAAGACCTAATAGAAGGTGCATGTTGTTTCCTGATACTATCACACATGGAAGTAAAGCAAGGAGATGCTGACGTAGACCTCTCGGTAGTCAGTGAATTTCTTGATGTGTTTCCTGAGGAGATTCCTGGCTTACCTCCTCCAAGAGAGGTAGAGTTTTCTATAGACCTTGTATCTGGAGCAGGGCCTATCTCTATAGCCCCATATCGCATGGCGCCAGCCGAATTGGCCGAATTGAAAAAGCAGATTGAAGAGTTGTTGGAGAAACAGTTCATCCGGCCTAGTGTTTCTCCTTGGGGTGCGCCGGTATTACTGGTAAAGAAGAAGGATGGCAGTTCGAGATTGTGTGTGGATTACAGGCAACTTAACAAATTAACCATCAAGAATAAGTACCCTTTGCCTAGAATTGATGATCTGATGGACCAGCTACATGGGGCAGTTGTGTTTTCCAAGATTGATCTACGGTCCGGCTATCACCAAATATTAGTTAAGGCTGATGATGTTCAGAAGACAGCCTTTAGATCCAGATATGGCCATTACGAGTATGTGGTCATGCCCTTTGGTGTGACTAATGCCCCTGCCATATTCATGGATTACATGAATAGGATTTTTCGACCTTTCCTAGATAAATTCGTTGTCGTCTTCATAGATGACATTCTAATATATTCTAAGAGTGAAGAAGAACACGCCGATCATCTTAGAACAGTGCTGAGGATATTGAGAGAAAGAAAGTTGTATGCCAAGCTCTCAAAATGTGAGTTCTGGATGAGAGAAGTGCAGTTCCTTGGTCATATTATATCAGCTGATGGGATTTCTGTAGATCCGGCCAAGGTTCAAGCCGTGTTGCAATGGGAAAGACCAAAGTCAGTCACTGAGGTCAGAAGCTTTGTTGGGTTAGCAGGCTACTACCGTCGCTTCATTGAAGATTTCTCTAAGATTGTAGCCCCTTTGACACAGCTAACTAGGAAAGACACTCCATTTGCATGGACAGACCGTTGTGAGGCTAGCTTTCAGGAGTTGAAGCAGAGATTGACTAGCGCTCCAGTATTGGCCATTCCTGACACAGGTAAACCTTTTGAGGTTTTCTGTGATGCTTCCTATCAGGGATTAGGATGTGTCTTGATGCAAGAAAGAAGAGTTGTTGCATATGCCTCAAGACAACTAAAGATTCATGAGAGAAACTACCCTACACATGACCTGGAATTAGCTGCAGTGGTGTTTGCTCTCAAGATATGGAGACATTATTTGTATGGAGCTCAATTTCAGGTGTTCAGTGATCACAAGAGCCTGAAGTATCTCTTTGATCAGAAGGAGCTTAATATGAGACAGAGAAGGTGGATGGAATTCTTGAAGGATTACGATTTTGACCTTCTTTATCATCCCGGGAAGGCAAATGTAGTTGCTGATGCCTTAAGCAGAAAGTCAGTACATGTTTCTGCATTGATGGTTAAAGAGTTGGAGCTAGTTGAGAGCTTCAGTGATTTAAAGCTGGATGTAGAATTTGAACCTGATGGCATTAGATGTTGCAAATTGGTTATATCAAGTAGTATCTTTGAAAGAATTAAGGAGGGACAACTAGTAGACCCCGAGCTTCAGAAGTCAAGGGCTTTAATTGGTAAAGAACAAGGAAAAGATTTTAACACTGGGACAGACGGTCTTCTACGATTCAGAGGAAGAACATGTATACCAAATGATGGAGAGCTGAAAAGAGTGATTTTAGAAGAAGGACATCGCAGTCGTTTTAGCATGCATCCCGGCATGACTAAAATGTACCAGGACCTCAAGGAGTCATTTTGGTGGTCAGGAATGAAAAGTGATATAGCTAAATTTGTTTCCTCTTGCCTTACCTGTCAGAAGGCTAAGATAGAACACCAGAGGCCAGGTGGTATGTTACAACAACCTGAGGTTCCTGAGTGGAAATGGGACAGCATTGCCATGGATTTCGTAACCCATTTGCCACACACTGTCAGAAAGCATGATGCCATCTGGGTAATAGTTGATAGATTGACCAAGAGTGCCCACTTCTTAGCAATTAATTTGAAGATGTCTATGCAGAAGTTAGCTCAGTTGTACATCAAGGAAATAGTTAGATTGCATGGTGTGCCTTCCAGCATCATATCGGACAGAGACCCCCGCTTCACTTCGCGTTTCTGGCAGACTTTACAGAATGAGATGGGCAGTAAACTCCAGATGAGTTCTGCTTACCATCCTCAGACTGATGGTCAGTCAGAACGGACTATACAGTCATTGGAGGATTTGCTTAGGACGTGTGTACTTGATCATCTGGGAGTCTGGGATGAAGTGCTACCATTGGTGGAGTTCACATATAATAACAGCTTTCAAACCAGTATTGGAATGGCACCGTTCGAAGCTCTGTATGGGAGGCGCTGCAGGACACCTTTATGCTGGTTCCAGGATGGGGAGTTTGTGTTGGCTGGGCCAGAAATAGTGCAACAAACGACTGAGAAAGTGAGAGTAATTCAAGAGAGAATGAGAGCCTCACAGAGTAGGCAGAAATCATATGCTGACAGGAGACGCAGGCCTTTGGAGTTCGAGGCCGATGACCATGTGTTTATTCGTGTGACACCTACTACTGGAGTAGGGAGGGCTATCCGTGCTAAGAAGCTTTCTCCCAGATACCTTGGGCCATATCAGATTACTAGACGCATCGGACCAGTCGCATATGAGATAGCTATGCCGCCCCAGCTAGCTAATCTCCATCCAGTCTTTCATGTTTCTCAGCTTCGGAAGTATGTCCCCGACCCTTCTCATGTGTTGGAAGCTGACACTGTACGAGTCAAGGAAGATCTCTCTATAGAGATGCAACCGGTCAAAGTAGATGAGAGGCTATCCAAACGACCAGATGGGAAAGCTACCAGACTGATCAAAGTCATTTGGGACAGTAGAACCGGCGATTCTACCTGGGAGAAAGAGGAAGAGATGAAGAAGTCATATCCTCACTTGTTTTCTGGTAAGTCCTAATTTTCGAGGACGAAAATTCTTGTTGTTGGGGAGAATGTAAGGACTTGGATTTGAGTCAGCAAAAAGGGGATGACAAGTGGCAAAGGATGAGAGGTTGAGTACTTTAAAATAAAATTACATTAGTTTGGAAACAGTGGGTTTTAACTCATTCCTCTTGTCTGAGAAACCATTCCCCTTCCAGCAAGCTCTCTCCTCCTCCTACATCTTCTCCCTTTCCATCCTTCACACTGAACCATTAAAATCTTGATTAGGTGCTGCCCCAACGATCACAAAGTAGCGGGTGTTGCTCTTAGTCGGTCAATTTTCCCAAATCTGAACCGGTAAGAAAACCCCCTTTCTCATGTGCCCTAGGGTTGTAAGCATGTGATTGAACTTGGTGCATGCAACCCATTTCGTTTTCTTCCATAATCTAGCTTCTATTTGGTGCTAAGATTCGTTTTCTATCATCAATTGATGATTTATAGGTGATTCTAACCTTTTGAAAGTGCAAGCAAGTGGTCTAGGGTTTCTACTTGAGCTTGGTTGTCTACACTAGAGGTAAGGGGAGCTAGTTCTCTTTTTGATTTTACTGTATGACGTGATTACATAATGATTTTCAAATTGGTATGTTGTTGGAAGCATAATTTTGAATTTTGCTAACTTGAAATGCATGTATGAAAGTGTGAGTGCTACGTGAATGTGGTGATTGATGGATGTGAACTGTTTGGGATGATTTTGAGTGATGAATTATGTATGTTGGAACTGTTTTGGTGTGTAAAATTTGTTATGGTGTTGATAGGAAGGAAAATCAAGTGTCTTAGGGTCACTTTTTGGTCATTTTAGAGGAAGTGAGGTAGGGATTTTGAGTAAATGAAGGCTGCAGTGTTCCTGGACTGTTTGGGCAGCCTAGACAAGTCCATTGTGACTTGTTAGAAGCATAACAGTAGTTGAAAACAGGTTCCAAGTAGTGGAATCGAATTTGGGTCCCTAAGTTGTTGAAATTAGTGTTTTGGATGCTGAAAGTGAACTTTAATCACTTAAAAATGGTGGTAGAAATGTTTAGAATCATTTGGATAAGTTTAATTAAGTCTAAAATGAGAATTAAGAGTCTAAGAAGTTGGGAAAAGTGGTTAGAAATGGTTAAGGGAGGTTCTGTTACCATTCTGCAGAGTTCTGAGAATTCTGCAGAATTAAATTCTGCAGAACGCGCAAACTGAGCGTTCGTCCATGGCGGAGCTGAACGCTCGGCCATGCATGTGCTGAGTGACGTTCGGTCAAATGTTGGTTGGATGAACGTTCGGTCTTAGGAGATGATAGTAATAGCGTTCGTCCATGGGAATGTGTTAGTGATTAGCGTTCGTCCTTGTCTGGGGACGTTCGGTCAAAGGTTGGAGTGATTAGCGTTCGTCCTTGTCTGGGGACGTTCGGTCAAAGGTTGGTGTGATTAGCGTTCGTCCTTGTCTGGGGACGTTCGGTCAAAGGTTGGTGTGATTAGCGTTCGTCCTTGTCTGGGGACGTTCGGTCAAATGTTGGGGGATTAGCGTTCGTCCTTGAGCCGGTGTTAGTAATCAGTTAGCGTTCGGTCATGATGAGGCTTGATATTGAAGCGTTCGTCCTAGTTATAACAGCGTTCGTCCAAATTGGGTTCGTCCAAGTGCTTTTGGCGTTCGTCCAAATAGGGATCGTCCAAGATGTTAGGACGTTCGTCCAACAGGGTCCGTCCAAGGACTTTTGGGCGCTCGTCCAAGCAGTTCGTCCAAGCGGTTAGGACGTTCGTCCAAACAGGGTCCGTCCAAGGACTTTTGGGCGCTCGTCCAAGTAGTTCGTCCAATGGTGTTAGGACGTTCGTCCAAACAGTGTCCGCCCAAGGGCTTTTGGACGCTCGTCCAAACAGTGTTCGTCCAGTGATATTTTCTTTTGTGCTTTCTCTCATTCCAGTAAGCTTTGTTAATTAAATATTTCGGTTACAATTTATGAATGCATCTTCATGTGATCCAGATTGGTTGAAAGTGTATGATTATAAGTGGTTTATGATGTACATTGTTGATTCAAAAGGAATATTATGAGATTTAAAATGGTCGGATTAAATCGGAAATTTAGATCTCTCGGTGAGATCAGTTAGTGTATTGAATGAATGTAAGAGGCTTCCATATGGGGGGTTATCCCTAACACTCCAACGGTCTTTCATTCTCACTTAGAGAGGATCGACGCGTGTGGTGGGAGTAGTGGGAGGTCCTAGGGTAGACGCTATCACTGGAGGTCTATTCCGCGGTAACGGATTAGCCTTGTGTATGGTCGGGTGGAACCCCTCGGCAATGGCTTTGCAAAGCAGTAGAGGCCATCACAAGTGCACAACCCGCCCCAGCTCTACATACATTCTATGTCCGGACGTGTCTAGAGTCTTAACATGATAGGATACTTGTCTTGATGAGTGTTAAATAAATGCTTATGTTTATGATGACTTATGTGTATGGATATTCTGGTAAATGCTAGATTGGTTGAAAATGAATTGTATGATTGTTTGAGATCTAGCTCACCCTTGCATTTGTGTGTGTTGCATGTGTTTGATTTCCCTCTTGCGATGATCATCCAATCCTTTGGATGTGAGCAGTAGGTGATGATGTACCCTTGGAGCAAGCGTTGGAGAATGAGGAAGACCCAGCTCCTAGTGCTTAGGATTTCTTCTAGCTATGATGTTCAATAGCTTTTTATTTTGAAAAACTTCTAGCCTTCATTTTAGCATGATCTGTATTTTGGAGAATTATGAGCTTGTACTTATATTTTAAAGTTTTCCAGTCAGACTTGGATAACTGTACTCCTAATTCCATCTATTGCGTACTCCTAACTGTTTCTATTATTATAATTGATGCATTCTACGTATATACTTTGTTATATATTTTGGGATGTCACAATTAAAATATTATTTTTACAATTATAATAGTTATATTGAAAGAATAAAAATAAAAGTAAAATTAATTAAAATAAAAGTAATAATAACAAAAATATAAAACAACAAATTAAATTTGATTTAATATATGAAATTATATTAAAATTTTAAATTAAAGCAAATGTTTATTAAATTTTAAATTAAAAATAAATTTTTAAAAAATTTGTTAATCGAGTTTCTGTCTATATTAACGAATTACAAAATTCGATAAGATATGTTAACAGATTTGAAAATTTTTATAATAAATTTTTTAAAATTTTATTTTTATTTAAAATTTAATATACATTCTTAATTTTATTTAATATTTTAAAATTATTTAGTATATATTAATATTTTAAAACTATTTAATATATATTAATATTTTAATAATTATTAAATTATTATTTATCTGTTATAATAATTATAAAAGAATAACAATAGTAATAATTAATATAAAAATGATAAAAATAAAATAATAATAATAACAATATATAATATTGTTTAATATATTAAATTAAATAATTTTAAATTTTAAATAAAAAAATTAAAAAATTTATTAAACGGTCGTTAATATTAAAATCCATTAAAAATGTTAAGAAATTTTGATAAGGAGAATTTTATTAAGAAAGAGAAAAAATAAAAAAAAATTGTTAACATTAATCATGGAATTTTTTGAAAAATTGAAGTTAGCATTATAAAATCTTGGAAATGCATATGAAACGTTCCAACTCATGGGCCACTTCTATTATCTCTGCAAGCATATGCTTCTTAAGTAACCCTCACATTTCTGAACCGATCTCAACAGCAGCACACGTACCAGTTGCCGGGTGATACAGGCGAGACGGCGGCGATCGAATGTAGAAGAAGAGAATCGAGGTGCCTCGGACGAGGTTAGTGTTCATTTTAAATATTTGAGAATTAGATGGATCTATTATGCCATATATGCCTTCTATCTATATCTTAGTTTACCAAACACAATTGTTGCGGAATCGATTTCATGGCATCTTTCACCAAATTAAAGTTAATGTTTGCTGTTTTATTTTTTTAAGTTAGGGTGAAATGAAATTAATGGAAATCGAAATAAGACCAACATGATTCATAACCTCTGATTGAGACGCTCACAGAATAATTTAGACAAATTCTTGATGCATTTATTATTCTCTGTATAACAGCGGCTACATTAGGTTTGCTAGGGCTAGAAACCCTTTTCATATTTACTCTGATGATTGATTTATTTTCACAACGAATATCTCAAATTACAGGTAACACTCCAAACAACAAAAAAACAATAGTAGCTTTTGAATCTTCTTTTGGTCTTTTGATTGATTTACGTGGAGAAAGAAAGTTTGATATGTGGGATAAAAATGTGGAGTATATAAATGATGATGGAGTGGGTGTGTTAGAATAATAGAGTGAGTAGTTGGTTAAACTTTGCAACTCAACCTGCTTTAGGAATTTTACCAAAATTGAAAATACTTTTAAGTTTGCCAAGTTAATAATAAGTAGATTAGTAGTGAGTTCTAAAACTAACCTTTTTCATTTTAAATTACTTACGATTGAAACTGTAAAATAATTTTATAGGGCTTAATTGATCCCTTTCACAATCTTCTATTTATAAGAATAAATTAATACACAAGTACATGATAAATAAGGACACAATATAATCATGATAAATAGAATAATCTTAGACACAATATAATCATGATAAATAGGATAACCTTTGACACACTATAATAATGATAAAATAGGATAAATATCCTAACAAAATTTAATGGACTTAATGAGAAATTAAGGGAAAGTGTTCCGATCATGGACAAACCTTTGGTGTATCTTTCTAAGTTTCATTTGTCATCTATCTTTATAGATCCCTCTTTTTAAGCCTATTCAAAGTTTCCTTTGCTAAGCACGCAACTGATTCTTGTGATTCTTGTGGATCCTCAGTGTCTTATGAGATTCACAGCCTCTTTTTCGTCATCTCCAAAACATATATTGTAGAAGTTACTTAATATTCTTGGACTTACCTCCCATGGCTTGCTAGGATGAAAAATTCAGTATCACAAGCTTTTCTCCATTTATCATAAATCAGTTCTGCAAAAACAATTTTGCACATGTTACGCTTTATATCATCATAACAACATACATAATAAATGATACAAAATCCATTTATATATACACACAAACATTTAGAAAGCTCACGGCTAGAGATGCGTCCATAGTGACTAGGGTGGATATCTCGTATCCGAAAACTCGCAGTTCGCCCCGTCAATCCTCCAGGGCCCAAATAACTCAATTTTCTCCCATGAACTATTTCGGTCAATGGATTAGTTTGATCCAAAACTTGAGATAATGGATGTAATCCAAAAAAAGATTCATAAGTCGTTGTTAATGGAGTTGAAGTCACCAAATTCTGAGGAGTCGGTATCAATTTATGTCTAATTGCTCCACATATAGTTCCTCTAACCATATTTTCTAAACGAACCAGGGCCAATCCAAATTGATCTTGTAATAGATCTGCTACAGAACGAATACGTTTATTTTTCAAATGATTTATATCGTCAAGTAGAGCCATTCCAAATTTCATGCCAATCAAATGATCCGCAGCTGTCAATATATCTCGCGGTAAGTCAAATATTTTTATAAGGCATAAGAAGAAGGTTCTAGGATGCCAATAATTTGTCAGGTAAATTGGGTCATTAACTATGTGTCCACTGTGTCAATGCCACAAAAGAAAAAAGAAAAGATTGTAGGGACATATAATATTTATCATTGGCTCGTTTTTAATATGATTTTTAAAATTCCTAAATTATAATTAAGGGTGTGTTCTTTTGGGTGTATTTGGGAGAGATGATTTGAATTGATTTGAGTGTAATTTTTTAGTTGTTTTTTTGAGTGGATTTGTGGTTAATTGAGAGTGGATTTGAAAGTAAAGTTTGTGAGAATTAGTATATGATTTGATTGATGTGACTGATTAATAGAATTTGTTTAATTAATAAAAATTGAAGATTACCAAAATACCCCTAGTTATTAAATTAATATAAAATAATAATTGTTAATGTTATATTTAATTGTAAAAATGTTTATCGAGAGAAAATATTAATATTAATTATTAAAATTAATTTTAATAGTGTACAAAAATTGAATTTTATTAAAATGAATTTATTTTTAATTGTTATATTTTTGTAATATTATTTACCCTAGCATCAAATAAACATAAGATTAAAAAAACAGAAAAAAATTATCAATATAATTCCGAAAAGAAATATTAAAGCAACAAACTTTAGGATTCATTTTGCCTATTCTTCTACTCTTAATTTACTAAATAAAAAACACAAGCAGACAAAAAGGCATAATAAGAACTACTAAATAAAAATCAAGAAAGAAAGTAATGATGGGAAAAAGAGCTTGGTGGAGTGGAGAGGGTGAAAGCAGCGTCCCTGTGAAGAATGAAAAAGAAAATTGAATGAGTGTGGTGTAACCGAATACATGGAGGTGTAACCAAATACATCCCTTCACTTCTCAAGGAATCCCTTTTGTACGTTTTATTTTTTGGTTGGTATTTTACAAAACAGGGAGGACATACTTTTACAAAACAGCGAGGGCATAAATGAGATTTTACTTCAAATCATTGCAAATCATCGCATTATGCAGAGATCATTAAAGCTCATATATCTCGCAAATTATCTTAATTCCATCGTTCCAAATCATGCCAAACGAACACAGTTTTCATTGCAAATCATTCATCTTATTTTTACTTGAACCGTGACATCCACCCAAACAAACACAGCCTAAAAGTTGAGAGGTCTCCTTATTTTATCCAAATTTTAATGTTTTCTCTCTCTGTTTTTTTTGTTATGAAGACACTGGTTCGTTTCTTTAATTTAAACAATTAAGAGTTAAAAGATTCTTCTACTTAGTATATTTTTTTATGGAGGTTTTAATAATTGTATCTGATACCTTTAAAATTTTGGACCTTTTATTTTTTCAGAGATTACAATTTAATATAAAATGTATAAGTTTTAAATAAATATTTTATTACTACTTTTTAATATTTAATTTTGTAAATTTTATTATTTTAATTTTAAAACTATTCATATTTTATACTTTTATCCAATTAGTTGAGAATTTGTTAATGTGTGGTGATTTGATCTCTGATATGCTTTTATTGTGTAAATGGAATATGCATTTTAGTTTTATATCATGAATCCAACAAAGCTTGTATTATTAATTAAAATATTATTATATATTAAGTATATATAAAATTTAATATTAATTGTTATATATTATAAATAATTATTTAATATTATAATTAACATGTATTATTTATTATTAGTTTTAATAATCAATAAACAAAATATTATTGACTCACCCACGTATTATAATTATTATATATTACATGTTTTAAAATTATTCTTAATTGATTATATACAAAAAGGAGTTTTTAAAGCATTAACGGTATATATTTATTTGATGGGTGGGGTGAAATCTCTTTAATTACCCGGATATTTGATTTTTGCTGTTTGGATTTTGTTATACCATGCTATATGTATTTATTTTTTTTCCTTGCTTTCTCCATTCCTGATATAAGGTGACAGTGGAGAGTGATGGCCGGAAGTTTTTCTTCTTCAATTGAGAAGCCTGAATTTCCATCAAATCTTAATATCCTTGCCATTGATACTGACCTCAAAGTTCTTGAATTCATTGAGAAATCATGCAACGAGAATTCTCATCAAGGTTAGATATATACAATATTTTATTTGTTATCATTCTTTAAGAGAAATATTTGTGTTTTTTTCTTATGCTTTTGATTTGTGTGCAGTTAAGATATGCTCTGAATCTTCAAGTGCGGTCGATCTTTTGCTGAAGAAAGAAATAGACTTTCATTTGATTTTCATGGAACTCCATATGCCAATGATGGATGGCTATGAATTTCTGCGTTTTCTTGATAAAGAAGTAATTGATGTTGCTTTCGTCAGTAAGTAACTAATCTTTTACCTTTTTACTTAAGTTTTCAACTTTTGACTGTTTAACCATCTGCAGTGATGTCTGAGGATGATACTGACCTATCCCATAAGAAGGCTTTTAAACTTGGAGCTTGCGATTATTGGGTTAAACCCTTCTTAGAGTATGCGTTTTTGTTCGAGAGGAGGCATTTGTGTTCACCTATGATGCAACATCATTTCCACTTCAGGCGCATAAGGAAAAATATTGATAGCTTGGAAGATGATGAAATAAGTGAGACAAGTTATAGTTCTGAATTCTCTTCTGAGGAAGAAGCCGAAGCCGATGATGATACTCTCCATAAGAAAGAATAACCTAGTATGATTAACTGACTACTGCAAAATACATACTTAAGAAGTCAAAAAGCTGCCGCAGTTGAATAAAGAGACTGTGAAGAATATAAAATTACCATTACTATTAAAATAGTTCATTTCTTTCATTAATACATTGTTATTCTTATTTCCTTCATTAATACATTGTTATTCTTAGTGTGAACAGCTTCTTTAATTTATAGAACGAAGAGTTAAAATATTTTTCTACGGTACATGTTTTAATGGAAATTTAAATCAATAATTCAAATTACTATATTGAAAAAAAGAATATATATATATATATATATATATATATATATATATAGAGAGAGAGAGAGAGAGAGAGAGAGGTAGAGGTGAAGGTGAGAGGCGGGGTGAGGTAGTAGGAGGAATGTTTAATATTTTATTGATTACTCTCTAATTGTTTTCATTTTACCCATAAATATAACCTGTCTTTTTAAAATGAATATTTCGATCAAGATAGTGAGGCTAAGAGACCATGTGTACAACATAAATGTGAGCTTGACCACTCAACATAGTAATATTGACTACATGACATGCACCTTTGTCATCTGATAAGAGTTCCAAACAATCTTCTAAAACAGGACCACGACCCAATGAATACCACAGCTCCTTTACATTCCTATAACCCATCTCCTTAAGAATGGTTAATATTTCAAAATAACTCCAACGTTCTGGATCAATTTTTAAAGTTGTGGTTTGACCATAGTGGTATTTGAATGTTCCATTATTCTCAAATTTTCCCGCATGGTGAAAGACGATTTCAACGTCTGAGTTGGCCATCTAAACTAATATAAAAAATGTTTACAGTTAATCTATGCTTAACTCAAATGTTATCTACCCAAAAAACAAGTAAAACAAAGCAAAAGAACAATTACAAACACAAGAGTAGGGGGGACCACAACCACAATGCTGCAACACTGTTCATAGCACATGCACAGATAATGGGGGACAGTAAATAGACAAAGCATACACAGATAACACCCTTTCATGGGGGGACCACAACGACAACAACAAAAGCTAAACTCAAAAGCTACCATAAACGCACCTTGGAATCACGCTTTTTGTAATATCCACCAGCACGATTTCTGAAAATGCGAGTCCAAATCCAACGTACAACGATCTCTACACGATCTCTGTCTTCGCAATGTAGCCCAAGTGCGACAACGACTCTATCTTCTTTCACAGAAATCCAATTGTCCTCAACTCGCATAAATGACCCCTAAATCACATTTCCTCCAAATTATAAAACCCTAACTTAATTAAAAGTCATATTCTCTGCTACTCCCTTATTCGTCATTATTCACAAAATCAATATATTGACACGTTTCACATAACTGGTGTCACATCATTAATGCATTAACTCCGTTTGGTGATACTTAACGGAAGGGACACATTAGACACAAATTTATCTAAGTGTGGACATATTTTTTACACTTTTAAAAATGGGGACAAAATTGAGATTAGACAATGAAAATGGGGATCAAAGAGACTGTTAAACCTAAAAAAAAGTTAAAAGAAAGTTATTTATGTAATTAAAAAAAGTTGGAGAAAATTGGGGAGGTAAAAGGTGAAAATGTGGTGGTGAAGGGAGCAACCCCTGACTATCAATTAGGAATATACATTTTGGTGTTCATCTGGACCTCCAACGTCCTGTATTTCCAACTTTTGGCAATTCCTCTCTGTATCAATCAATTTCTACTTGCACCCCCATCATTTTTTAAAAAAATCCACTTTCATTTCAAATCAATTTCGTTTTAAATTCCACTTTTAAATTTCTATAAGAATTTAAAATAATATATATATTGTTTACATCAATAATATTGTAAATAAATAAATTATAATATTATTAAAGTTTGTTTTTCTATTCACAATTATTATAATAATATCAGCTATATTTATTATTATAAATAAGACTAAATATTATGAATAAAAATATTTTTATTATTACTAAAATAATAATATTATTATTGTTAGTTTTATTGTTGTAATTACTATATCATTTATTTTAAATATTTTAAATATTTTAATTTGCAAACAATTACAAGAAAGAAATAAATAAAGTATAAAAAAAAGAGATGAGAAACTTTTCTTTTATAATAAATATCATCCTATAACCTATTTTGTTATTCATAATATCAATGGAAGCATCAGAACATATCCTATCATTAAAATTGTTCATTATTTCAGAATATAATGAACAGACGATTTCACGTTCATAAGATTAGACAAGGTGATAAATTATTGAACATGATCGACATTTGAAAAACACAAACACTGCTTGGATAAACATCAAACACAACAACAGCACAAACAAACAACGTCACAGACTACAGACACTGTTTATTTCATTTTCACTTTCAGATGAAACCACAGAGAATTTAACGCCATGCTCAACGGCTCATGCCACCTTCCACTTCCGGTGCTGAAGTAACGCCACGTGTATACATTTGCACATTCCCTTCCCACCCTATGCATGCAACAACAAACAGCTCATGAAGGAAAATTATCAGAAACATTAAACAATTTTTTAGCAGTTAATTAATTACCAGCAGAGATGTCAAATCCACGAACTTTGAGCTCCCGATACTCCTGGCAAATGGCTAAATGGAGGCAAAGAAAACTGACCAAACAATCGGTACAATGGTGTCCCTCAATCCCGTACACCTCTCTCAGTTTCGCACGATACAACCACGCGTAGATACACCCTCCCAGTTGAGTCAAACCAGCTAGTAGATAGAACAGTGATCCATGAAAACAACAAGCTGCACTAACAAGAATCATTGCACAGAAACAGAAATTAAGAAAATATAATAAAGGGTCGTAATTTATTAGGTCAAATCACACACTTACAAGTTTTTCCTTTGTCCAGAATCTCAGCTACCCTTCCAAAGCTAACACAGGGGCACCAAAGAGTGAGACAACCTGCGGATAAAAGACTGAAGATCATAAATGAAGGTAGCTTAATCTGTTTGATATGGTTAAAGATAATGGAAGTGGAAAAATGAGTTGATACAAGAACCGCAGTCTGAGAAGCAGTCGCATAAACCAGTGGACCATGATCCATCGGCAACCTTCTCAGACATTTTTTAAGGGAATCTGTGATACTGTGGTGAAGCATGGCCTCAATGATTGCTGTTAAATACAGGGAAGCCAAGGAAAAATACAAATCTCCTTTTTTAATACCCTATATTAATTATGACGTGTATGATAAAAATATTTTTTGTTTTAAATCTGTATTGTTTGAATTTGAGTTATACCAATACTAGTATACATACAGGACCACAACTGATGCGAATAGTTCAACCTTGTGATTCTTCTTGAACATTGTACTTACGCAGGTTTGGAGCTTTGTGTGGAGGGAAATGTTGATAGCTGGAACTGTTGTATAACAATAAATATTTTTTATCATGTATTTGCCAAATGCTGAATCTGATTGCCCATCAGTTTTTGTTTCTTCACTGTGCTAGCACCACTAAACCAATGTCACATGACTTTGTTTACAATAATTTCTTTCATAAAATTCACCTTATTAAATTCATCGTTCACTTCTTTTATAGTTTAGAACACATATCCAACCACCTAATTCAAGACATGAAACTAGTTTCATTTATTCACTTGTATAAAAATTATAGGCATCTATTTTAAAAGAAAAAAAAAAGTCCTAACCAGGATGATAACCTGAGAAATTAGTGTTGGACAATGCAAGAAAACTTAGAAGTTTGTTATTCGTTAAAATCATTAACCTAAAATTTAATATAGTAATAGAATACACTTAGAGGGAACATTTACAGATATTGATTAACATATAGGAAAATGTATTTTTAACAATTTTTTTACAATCGCTTATGTGTTAGTTCGGTTCATTTTAAATATACGGACCAATAAAATAGTAACACATGGTCTATTATCAAAAAATTGTTAAAAAAAGTTGTTAACATATCACGTCCTACTACACTTAATAATATGATGTGTTAAAAAAGAGAAATATTGAAAGAAAGAAAAAATGTATATATAATAAGGGTGTGGATATGTATCATTGTCTCTGTATATAATGCAACCATCTTAAGTTTAAGTGTGATTTCTTTCTATATTGAAATAGATTTTTTTTAAGTTCTATATATGTTTAACTAAAACTCATTGAGAAAACTTTCATACAAGTAATCTACAAACCTAAGATGTATCAACCATATCATTCTATTGTTTAAATACATACTTAGTGATAAACTTTCAACTTTTGAATATCATTCATTGAATAATATTTAAAAGAAACACGAAAAAATATACATCAATAGATTACAAACAAATCACATAACCGTTGTATTCAGATGATATTTTAATTTAGAATTTAATTAATTTATCAGTAGGTGTTATAACTGAATTTGAGTTTTGATATGGAATTGAGCTTATTAAGAATTGTTACATTGATATTGAATCTGGAATTACAACTTAAGTTAGACTTGAAATTGAATTTGGACTTTCAATTAAATTTGGCTTTCCATTTTAGTTTTATTTGAATTTCGATAGCAGGTCGCGCGCTGGATTTGCAGTAATAGTTCTTAGTTTTTTGGTTTTTCCTTTCATTCATGATTTAATTGTTGAAATTTCTTGTCCCCGTGCATTGAATCTATCCTTTATAAATTCCATGAACAAAACAAAAAGGTATCCAACATATCTCAATCTTTTGAGTATTTTTTTCTGAAATGTATTATACAGATCATACCAAATAAACATATTCCAAGACTGGCATGGGTGCATATAATAAAAAGTACTACTGGTGAACATACTAAAAAGTAATCTAATTGTTACAAACAATGTTTAAGGTTCTACATTGTTTCTGCATTTTGCTTCCAGGCTGAAAATGATGCAATAGTACAAGAACTTGAATAGAATTGAATGCGACGCTTAACTCAACGGCTCATGCCACCTTCCACCGCCGGTGCTGAAGTCACGCCACGCGTTTGCATTTGCACATTTCCATCCCAACCTATACATGCAAACACAATCACTTACAAACAACTCGTTAATAAAAGGTTTAATGTCTCGGTAGGTCCCTATTTTCGACGTGAATCTCAAATAGGTCCCTTTTCTTTTCGGCGTCTCAATTGGGTCCCCATTTTTGTAAAATTGTAACAATTAGGGGTCTGCCGTCAAATTGAACAAACGGCCGTTTAATTGTTTGTTACGTGGCATGAACAGTGTTTTCAGTAATCACACGTGGCATGATTCCCATCTCACACTGACTTTGTATCAAACACCTTCTCTTCAACCTTACCACGTCAGCCCTATCATCTTCCACCCACTGAAACCCTAACCCTAGCCGCCACTGCCGTTCCGCTTCCGCCGCTCCCGCCAATGCCGCAAGTCGTCGCCACGGCTAGAACATCATCTCCTTCCTTTCTCACCGGCGCATCAACGGACCACAACTGTGCCTCAACCAAGACCGCCGCCACCTTCCTTCTCCTTCGCACAAGGGTTCGAAGCCACCACGACCGCCATCTGCGAGTTCGTCTTCGCATCACCAACATCTCGCCGCCGTCGCACAAAGTCACAGTCCTCTTCTCCACCACCATCAACCACGCCAGCCGCCGCGACACCACTCTTCTCACACGCAAATCATCGAACACGCACCAGCCACCGCAACCTTCATCGCGCCTCTCCTCCATTGACGAAAGCTTGGCACAACCATCTTCATCTTCTCCATTCTCGGAACCCAATCGCACCTTCATCTCGGATCATCACCTCGCGATCTTCACCAACCATGCCGCGACCACCACTAACCTCCCTCACCTCGCGAGCTTCCTCGCCGTTGCCCAACCTCCATGGCAGCCATCACACGCCACCGCACCTTCCCGCTCTACAATCGAACCTGCATAAAAACCAGACCTGCAAAGAAGAACCCAACAATCACAAATCGCGCACTGTTAGGCGCAGGACCCATGGCTTCCTCAAGCGGAACATGTTCGGGTTCATCCTCTCTGCTTCAGAACTCGGGTTGTGTGTGAGAAGGAGAGGGGAAGATGAAGTGGGAATTACCACTGTGTCCTTTCTCTAAAGCTGATTTAACTTCATAGTTTTTAATACAAAACTCTTTTTTAATTCCACGTATGATTACTGAAAACACTGACCATGCCACGTAATAAACAATTAAACGGCCGTTTGTCCAATTTGACGGTAGGCCTTTAATTGTTACAATTTTACAAAAATGGGGACCCAATTGAGACGCCGAAAAGAAAAGAGACCTATTTGAGATTCACGCCGAAAATAGGGACCTACCGAGACATTAAACCTTAATAAAACTAATTAATAAGTGTTTAAGACTTAATTAATTACCAGAAGACATGTGAAATCCACGGGCTTTGAGCTCACGATACTCCTGGCAGATGGATAAATGGGGACAAAAACAACTGACTAAACAATCAGTACAATGGTGTCCCTCAATCCCATACGCCTCCCTCAATTTTGCACGATAAACCCACGAATAGATACAGCCTCCCACATGAGTAAAAATAGCAAGAATATAGAACAGTGATCCGTGAAGAGAACAAGCTGCATTAACGAAAATCAATTTACTGAAAAAATTAAGAAAAAAGTATGGTTGGTGGAAGTTAATTATGAGGTGAATCACACACTTACAAGTTGACCCTTTGTCCAGGATCTCCGCCACCCTTCCAAAGCTAACGCAGGGGCACCAAAAAGTGAGACAACCTGCGGATAAAAAAGAGTAAAGATCATGAAATTAAGGTAGTTTAATCTTTTGTATGCTATATATATTATACGGTGAAAGATAACGGAAGAGGGAAAACGAGTTGATACAAGAGCTGCAGTCTGAGAAGCAGTCACATAAACCAGTGGACCATGAGCCATAAGCAACCTTCTCGGTCATTTTTCTGTGAGTGTGGCTATGGTGTGTGAAGGATATTATATACAGTGAAGAAGGGAAGGTCACGACAAAGAATTATTAGTACTGCGACTAAATGGCGTCAATGCATTGATGTAGATTTAAAACGATCATTGTTTGAAAAGGATCAAAATTAATTTAAATTTAAAAACACACGAAAGTAAATAATTAAACTTTTGTTGTAGATATTTTGAAAAAAAATGAATAATCAAGGTATAATTTAATGATTACATTAATAAAAAAAAAACTATATTTGATATAATGTGTTGAGTGATGTAAACTTATCTTCTTTAGAAGAACTGTATTTATTTAAGAAAATGTAGATGGGAATCAAAACGGTAAGAATTTCTGTGAATAAGAACATCTATAAATGACGATGCCATAGAGAGCTACAAAGAAGAGCAGCTTAACACGTATTACCTATTTTATGTGAACACAACAGCTATTATAATCATATGGCAATGGGAATAATTGTAGTTTTTACAAAGTGCTTCGTACAAAATCACGTTTGCGTTGTATTATTGCACTTTCAATAATTCATTATCCACTTATAATAAAGTTGAATTGTGACCATTACAAGCAGTGTGAAAAGCACTTCCACTCATTCCAAAAATTGAAGTTATTACTTAAATTAATTTCATGCAGTTTGGAAAGTAGCCATGTGCTCATGTTTTTAGCTGAATTCGACATATTGGCTACATTCGGTTAATTTTGGACATGGTAGAGGTACAACTGCCGTGGTACTTCGGGGAATCAATTTATTTTATATTATAAAGAACTTCTATAATAAGAAAGTATTTTTTAATTTTTATTTAGTTTAAAATTTGTCTTTTAAACATAGAAAATGTGTTCTTGTTTAATTGAAATATATGAGAGCATGAGCTATTGAAAATAAATTTTTTAAGTAATTAATAAAAGTCAGAATTTTTTATTTTGTAGAAATTGATAAGCTTTTCTTAAAACTTTATAAATGTTCAGATTAAAAAAATTAACTATAATGTAAGAATGGAAGATTCGATAGAACATAGACACTATCAATCATGGACTCAAACTTAATTTAGATTATTTTCAGAAACAATGAAGAGTCTGAGGTAATTAATTGAAGTAGTTTTCATCGGCATATCTTTAGGCATAATAAGGAGAATAAAATTAATATCATTTGAATCTTTCAATAATTGAAAACTTACTGACATCAACTAAATTAAAATTAAAATGAAATAAATTTTTGAACGTTTTAGAAAATGTATAATTCCGAAATAATTTTAAAATTGTATTTTGAGAATAATTTATTTATACTGTGTGTTCTAAACGCATGATAATAATAATTATCATAATAATTATAATAATGTAAAGGACGCTATATATTACGATATATATGTGTGGTACAATAAAACTAATTTCATATTTTGAGAAAAAAAAAATGTAAGTTTCTTTTTTTATAGTAATTAAAAAAAAACAAAATGTAGCTTTATTTTAATTTTCTGCTAATAGAAAATTCCTAAATTATATTTATGAAAATTCAAAAACTAAAACATCAAACACAATAAACAAACATAAACCAAGACTATTGTGATGGGCTATCACGAGGTGATGGGCTATTATGCTTTGTAAGCCCAAAAATGTTCGGCTGGAAGCACCAATTACATTTGGGCTCCTACTATTTGCACTGCATTTTTCCAACAAAGCATTTACTTAATTGTTTTATTTATTATAATATTTTTATCATTATTTTCTCTCTCTCTCTCTGTAGAATAAAAAATCAGAAATATGTTTATTTATAAAATTCCGGCCTATCTTATAGAAAATTGATCAATTCTGATGCAACTTAATGAATTTGTATGTTTTTGGTTATTATTAATGGATTTATTCATTTTAATCTAACCTATCTTACTGAAAAATAATTCTGATCTTACGGGAAATAATATATTTTATTATTATTAAAAGACTTGTCTTATTATCAATTTCTTATCTAAATAAATTTATTTTCTTTCTTTTTATCTCTATTAAGGAAAATTTTATTTCTGTCTCATTTAATGCGATCAGACAGGTCACATCTAAAATGAGTGGATGCGTTTACAAAGACTCTTTTAGTTTAAATAGTATATTAAAAGTTTAGAAAAAAAACAACTTTATAATTCAAAATAATGAAAGTAGTTTGACACTGAGCCACAAATTTACACTCACCTAAAAATTTAATAATATATATTAATATTTTACATTAAAAAATAAAAAAGTTCAATTAAAATATAAATATTTAGAGTTATGACGTGGTTTTTTTTTAATTAAAAGGTGTGAAGATAAGATACTTTGGATTAAGGTGAAAATTTTAGAGGAACGATTGGATGAATTTTTAAAGAGACGAAGAATAGATTTTGGGATTATTTAGATCAAGAGATTTGAAGAATGGACGAAAGAATTTGAAAAGAAAAATTCATTAGAGTTTGTGAATAACACGATAGATGTAATAGATTAAAAAATATTTTAATTGCTAAAAATAGAAATTTGATATAAATCTAAATTTAATTAATAGGAATTATATTAAAATAAAATTGAATTGTTATTTATAAAAAATTAAAATTTATATAAAGAAAATTTGTAAGAATAAATTATAAATAATATTTCTTTAACATATTTAAAAATTTTGACATGCTAATTATAAAAATAATATTTTGGCCTGCAAATTTTCTTACCCAAACCCTACTCTAAAATCAATGTCTGGCCCTCAAGTTGACGCTGACCTTGACAAAATAAATTATCACAAATGCAAAAGTCTTGTTTTGATTTTTCAATGACGTTTCAGTGTATATAACTATCAATTTTTCACACAAAAGTATAGCTAAAACTTCTAAACATATAGACAAGATTGAAAATTCAAATAGCTTACTAATTTTTTTATGGAGATAGATTCATGATACTTGATTATATAAATTCACTATCAGATTTTCAAACACTCTCGATATAAAATTTTAATTTTTAGTTCAGTTTAAAAACTGAGAGGAGTGCACTGCAAACTAAATTTCGTGGAAAATACCTGCGTCTGCATAAAACTTTTGAAGATGGAATTGGTCAAAGATAACACCAAACCAAACAAGAACAACCTTTGCCTAAGAATGCTTCATATTTTCTTAAGTCTGTCCCACGTGGTAAAATGTAGCCATCATGTTTGTTGTTATTATATAATGATAAAGTGAAAAAGTGATTGCACGCGCTTATCCAAAGCCAGAGACCTTGACCCGTATTATGAACGAACCACACCCAACTCTATAATATCCGCTCCTTCATCCGAAACCCAGAACCACAACACCAGTGTTAATTTCCTGCTACGGCATTATGTATGGAGCAGGTTCAGATCCGACGAAGCCAACGGCAACGGGTTTCCCCGTTAGTTACAGCACTTCAACGACATACACCACCACCAACGACACTTCTTCCTACGCGCCGCCGGCACCTCCTCAGCCCAAACCTATCGTTGAATGGTCCACCGGCCTCTGCGATTGCTTTTCCGATTGTGGAAACTGTAACTTCCACAACCTTCACTCACTTCTGCTATTCGCCACCTATATCACTGATTTGCTGCAATTCGATTGGTTGCTTTGTGAAATTTACGGTAAATTATTTGTTTCAGGTTGCTTAACGTGGTGGTGTCCGTGTATTACCTTTGGACGGATTGCGGAAATCGTTGACAGGGGATCCTCGTGTAAGAAACTGTTTATGTTTACATCTCACACCAATTGAGTTCAATACAATCTATGTCCCGGTGCGTGATTGTTTGATCTGTGATTTGTTGCAGCGTGTGGTTCGAGTGGGGCTCTGTATACGCTTGTTTGTTGTGTGACATGTTGTGCTTGCATATACTCGTGCTTCTACCGATCCAAGATGAGAAGACAGCATGGTTTAAAGGGAAATGGATGTACTGATTGCTTGATTCATTGCTGCTGCGAGCCCTGCGCTCTCTGTCAAGAATATCGTGAGCTTGAAAGCCGTGGCTTTGACATGATTATTGGTATCTACCCATCAATTTTCTTTTCAATTATTGGCTTCTTCTTCACAAAGGAATTTTCCTTTTTGTTTAATTTGTTTCGGTTTAAACTTGGTATATATGGTTAGGGTGGCATGGAAATGTAGAGCAACGAAGTCGGGGAGTGGCCATGACTGCCGTAACAGCTCCATCAGTGGAACAGAGCATGAACCGTTGAAGTGATCCTAGTATGTTAAACCTCAAGAATAATGTTTCTAGTTGTAACTAATGTCATAGTACCTTATATGTTTTTTCCCCTCTTTCTGTCTGAACATGCTCCCAGAATCTAAGCCATATACAATGTATTAGATAATTATCCTGTATTTGGACTCAAATTATTTTTATGATTTTGGCAAGTCAACGATATTTATACATTAAATCTTTGCAATAAACTCGTTTTCAAGGTAAATGCAGAAGGTTTCTGTTTTGTCTTTAGTAATAAAATAAACTATTTATGCGTTGATTAGTTGGTTTAGACTATTTTAATTTAAATATAGGTACAGTTAAAGCACTGAATTGCAGTCCATACTGAACAAAAATGTTATAAAGTGGACCCTATTGTGTTGAAACTTGCCAAACTTGACTAACTTTTCATTGTTCCTTCTTCCTTAACGAGTTTGTTGCCAATTCTTTAACAAGCTTTTCTCAATTTAGTTCCCCAAACGTAACCTTTTTCTCAAGCAAGTAAAACAAGACCTTTAAAACTTAAATTTCGTTCATTCTTTCTTGGAAAGTGGTGTGATGTTATGTATTCATCATTTTCTCTGCTATTAACGTTGTTATTAATGATGTTGGAAATAAAAAACAAGTTGCAATGCCATAGCTGGCACTTATTCAGAATAGTTGGCCTGCATTTAATGATATATAGTTGACGCGAAAAGTCTCCTTCTCATTATGCGTTTATATCAATCATTCATTCATGTTCACACTCACTCACACTCACATTCTTTATCCAAAAACAATTGCTTCAATTCCAACAATTTACGCAACTTCAGAAAAAAAGAAGAAAGCAATGAATCTAAATTAGCCAAAGAAAAAGAAAAGGACACAAGCATGAATTTTTCTATTCCATCCTCCCATCTCTGCCCATTAAGATTATGATTCTCAAAATGTAATTTAGAAGTCCATGTATTTAAGAAATTCTGTAAGTGCACCCAACACTAAGTAATTAAACAAACCACCCTGGGCCTAGTTTACTTGAGTTAGACCTAAACGACAATCTTGTTTTCTTTTAATAGAAAAAATATCATAACATAACTTTACATTCATTTAACGTAGAAAACAAGAGTAAAATAGTAAAAAAATATAAATTTTTATATTTTTTCAAGAAAAAAAATAATATTAAATAAATGTAAAAATTTTAGTTACGTAAAGTAATATTTTTCTTTAACATATATAAATGGTTCCTCACTGTAGAAGAGAAGTGTCATAATTCCACAATAAGTGCTATGTTTTCATGCAGGACAAATTACACAACATACTCACAATATTTTTTTATTTTAAAATAGATACTAATTTCCTTAATTTTTTATAAATTAATAATCTATTTTCCTCATTTTCTAAAAAAATGTCTGTTTTATATTTTAAGTGAAATAATACTCCTTTTTTTAAAATAAAGTGATACATATTTCTCTTATTTTACTTAAAATGAAATATTAATTAAAACTTAAATAAAATTAAGAAATAAAAATAAGAGTTTTAAATCTATATAATAGCTTAGGTTCTCTGTTATTTAATATCGTTTAATTTTAAAGTCGATATTAAATGTAGAATTAATGTTTGGTGAGAGGTATACTAATGTTTATTGAACTCTTAAAATTTCAAAAAATAACGATAATCTTTATCTTTTCTTTTTCTCTATTATGTGAAATCTCTCAGGGAGATATGTCAAATTTATTGGAGTAAGTTCTTCCATCTATTTTATTCTATTCTATTTTTATATTATGGTGTTTGTTTGAGCTCCAGCTTTTATTCTTTTCAATTGTATTCCACGTTATAAGATTGAAATTTTCATTTAAGATTAAAGTTTTCATTTTAGATTGAAGTTTTCATCTACTGAAGGTTTAGGAGTGTGTCTCATGCCATTGTTTTGTGTCTAAATGTTGTGTTTTATGTCATAGTATATAAAGGAGCGTTAGATTAAAAAAGAAATTAAAAAAGAAACAGATTATATTCTTACTTTTGATTAAAAGGTAATCGTATTTTATATTACTTTTATTTTTAAAAAGTATAAAATCAGTAAAATGAATCATTAATCCCTGATTCTCTTTTTTTCAATCTACTGTTTCTATAGAAATTGAAAAGTAGATATGGAGTAGAATATGATTTTATATTAAAAATTAAAAAAAATAAAAATCTGCTTTTCAAAACATGAATACTTATTTTGAAATGTTCTCGTTACAAATTCATTTTGATCTAAATAAAAAATAAAAATATACGAGGAAGCCATTTTATTAGAAATATAAAATAGGAAACAAAATTATTTATATGTAACAATTATAATTTACATTTTATCATACACTAAATTAAAGTCAAGTTTTAAATGTAAGAATTTATTAATTTAAAAATGAAAATAAATGTATGAATAAAATAATATGAAAAGATGGATATAACGAGAATTGATATACAAATATAAAAAAGTAACATTCAAAACATTTCAGGTTTTCGAATCTGATATCTGATTCTTCTTTATTTCCTTGAAGCTCATGTTTTTTTCATCCTCAACCAAAAAAGTTTAGAATCACCCACTAGCCTTTCAAACAAAACAAAAATGGATGCTTTATTAATTAAGAAGAAACGAGACTAATGTTTATGTTTTCATTGTTCTAGAAATAAGAAGCCATTAACAATAAATTAACTAAAAATTATTCAATGAAATAACTTTTAATTCAATAACTGTGCTACCAACTGAACCTGATAGTTTCTGACGCTATAAAGAAACAGAAAGCATTAAGCAATAGAAATAACAAAACATATTAGATAGAACTATTTCTACCTTCCTTTCCTGCATCGAGTTATGTGAATGATATATGATCCCGTTTCAAGACAGAGAAAATCTCATGCTCATTTTTCTTATTTCTCAGTTCACTGTTTATGACATCATTTCAACAAATTCATAACTATATGTAAAAATGTAAACTATCCTTTTTTTTTTGTAAATGTAAAAACTATCCTTTTTTGGTAAAATGTAAACTATCTGAAAAGAAAAAATGATTTGAATTTGTCAAAAATCAGACAAATTGTCTACTATGGCATCTATGTCCGGGGTTACTGTAGCATGTTTGCTTATCTCCCCAATGCTGCACACATTTTTCTCAGCCGTATTGATAGCAACCACATCTTGGGAAAAGCCACAATTCATACCTGAAGAAACCTGCAACAGTTTTTAGATCAGAAAGGTAGACAAATTTAGCTCATAGAGAAACCATCATTCTAATAACTAACCTTGTACTACTCATTTAACATACAGAAGGGTGAGTTGGATAAATATCCAAAAATCAATACAGTAAAGTTGATTTTGTACGACACAGAAGATAAGAATACCATTCTGCAATATGACTTTTTGAAGATGTTTAAATTTGATTTTGTTGATAATACATTGGTATATTGTGTATCTAAAAAAAAGGATAAAATAACAGTAGGATCTGTACCCTGTAATTTATGTAGTGAATGCAACATACTTACATCATAAAGGGTATTGCCAAGCTTGAGCTTGATTTTACCACTTTTGTATACCAGCATTTTACCCACGAAGCCAGATGGTAAGTCTTTCAACTCACAAAGCTTCTCCACTTTTTTTGAACCCCCAGGAGGTTTAGCTTTCGCATTAACATCTTTTCCTCCATCAGTACTTGATTGTATAACCATAGGCAATTTCGGAGGCAATTTAATCAAGAACATATTTGCCTCTAGGTTTTCCTCCTACCAACAATTTGTTCAAAACATTAGTATAACGATTAAAAGAAATTTAATTCATCAATTTAATATCTCAAACTTCGGTTCACCAACCAAAAAGCCTAACTCCATTGCTGAATTTGATGCATCTTCATCGTATGTTGTGGACTCTGCAGCCTCCCCAAATTCCTCCTCATCAAGAAGCTCTATCAGAAAAAAAAAATGTTGTGTGAAAGCCAGTAACCAATTAGATGTTTGGAGAATATCTAGTGTGTACCACTTTCAAAGTACCAATGAAATAATTTCTTAACTCCAGTCAGGAGAAAATGGTGAACAGCTTAGTAACTAAAATTGTTAATTCTGGAAACGAGCAGAACAGGTTTTGTTACTAAATAAACTAGCTGAAGTAAGTCAGTTTTCCATCAATTTTACTTCCTTTCTTTTTTGCAAGATAGTTTTTGAATTATACCTGGATTTCCAGAATATGGCCTCCTCACAGGAAGAGTTACTGGATAATTACTGTAATAGTCCTATAGCATAATCCAACAACCAATACTTCAGAACAAAAGATTAAGCATGAACAATTACATCGAATAATGATAAAAAGAAGATAAAACAGTACATGAATGAGAGAACATATTCGTTTCATTCAGAATACTTACCCATGGTTCTGTGTATTCTTTCTCTGCCACCGCTGCAATTAAAGCATCACGAGAATACTGTTAATAGGAGGAAGGATCGTGCAGCAAAGAGCACAACACTGTGTAGAAATATATTAAACGAAAATGTATTAATGGTGGCATACCACTAGATGCCGAATTCTGATTGATGTTGACACTTCTCCCATCCCTGGCAATACCGTATGATTTCAAAGAAGTTGATTCTCCACCATAACCAAAAGCAATTTGTGAAGCTGACACTGCACACCATAAATATGAACAATGCCAGTTTAGAAAACAGAAAACATGGTGAAAAGGTAGTCATGTCAAGCTTCATTATAAGATCTCTACATAGACAGACAAGATACTGAGTATCCAAATTACGCTACTTCAACAACAATTAAATCAATGCAGTCCGAGGAATGAAAGAATTGAGGCTACACACTTGTTACCATCATGATACATAAACTAAAGATGCTAACAAATCTCCTAAAATATCAGAATAAACTAGCCGAGTAACAGACTTAGGCATATACATTACTGCTTTTCAAATCTAGAAAAACAAACTTCAAAAAAGTAATGACAACCAGTTGATATTGAATATCTCCCAGTATCCCTAGGTTTGGCAATCTCAATATTCCACGTCACAGTTACCCACCCTAATATTCTTATAACAATTTCTTCATCATGCTTCTCTATTTAACAGTCATGTAAACTCCAAACATTTGTGTGCATATTATGAGAGGTAATATCTAATTTCATGATTTATTTCCAATAACGAATAGAACAGAAAACCAATGCTGAAGATATAAAAGACAAAGATAATCATATCAGAGAACTTCAGTAACATAGCGAACCTTTTTTCTCAACCTTGTTCCTTGCCCTCATAGCACTCTCCTACACAACATACATGGGATATATAAAATCAGAGAAAAACAAAATAATTAAGAGATACCAATGAAATTGAAGTCAGATATACATTGAAACGCCGCAGTAGATCCTTAGCCCGGTTAGCATCAGCCTCGGCATTCTCAATCACTTCGCTACAAAAACAGAACAAATAAGAGTAGCATTAAATCGAGCTGCACTACACCACAAACTATCACCAAACAAAACAATCCATACCTTTTAACTTCTTTCTTTGGAACAAGACGGGGTGGTGCTCTTGGAGCAAATTTATGCTGCAATGCCAATAACAACAGCAGATTAAATAACTTTACTTTGTGATGTAAAAAAATTGATGCATTGCAAATATTAATAAAAATGATAAGTACTGAACAAATTAAAAGCAAACCTTCCGTCTGACTTGTGGAGAAGGCTCTGAATCCATTAGAGTGTAATGCTGATCGGAAACTGAGAAAGAAAAGAAAAAGTGAATGAGTTATTCATAAAGCATGAAAACAGAGAGAAGGAAAGGAGTTTTTTTGTGCGTCATGGAATCCGATCATCGAACGAAAAAACATTGTAAGGAGAACATATTAAGAGAACGTGTGAAAGTGGGAACAGAGACACATACGTATGTGGTTTGTTTGACGAAGAGAGAGAACAATGTCTTTGAAAGCAATAGGAAGTAGTGAGCGGCAGATCCGCCACTACTTGAAAAACCTACCAAAGTTAGGTTCATATGAATCTAAAGCCCAGAAACAGAGATTTTTTTTTTTTAATTTTTAAAATTTGTTATTATAGAATTTATTTTGTTTTTGGGTTAATGGGAATATTTAATTCTGGTTTATAATTAAATTTATTTGCTATCTTCATGAGATTACCAAACCAATAAAATTGTAGAATAAAGATGTGTATATCAGCAAAATAATTATAAGAATTAGTATATTTTTCAAATATTGTTAACGTATGTGAGTTATATTTTTTTATTATATCTCTTATAAGTTGTACAAATATATATTCACTATTTTTATTTTTTTATTTTTATTTATTATATAAAAAATAAAGTTTAATGAGTAATTATAAATTATTTTGGTTTCTCGAAGAGGATTGGAGATATGAAATTCTAAAAATTCGATCACTTAAAAGATTTTGAAAATTTTTGTCTATTTATTTCTGTATTATATATTAATTAATTTCTAATGTTTTTAAAGATAATAATAAATTTTGATTTAATATATCAAAAACTTACAAACTTACATATGTTTTTTTCTCTAATATACAAAAATTTAAATATATTATAAATAATTTAATATATTATAAATATAATAAACATAAATTTACGTATATTATAAATATAAAAAACATAAATTTACCTATAAATATAATATAACAAACATACGTATATAACAAATATAACAAACATAAATCTACCGTATATTACGAATACAATAAATATAAATTTATATCGGATATTAAAAGCCATAAATTCATATCTTTTAACTTACTACAAATATCAAAAACCTAAAATAGCATGCCTAAGCCTTCTTAAAGTTTTCAATATTCATTATTTCATTCGAAGTATAAATCATTTTACTCACATGCTGTAAGAATTGTTAGTTCAAAAACCCGTTTTCATCCACCGAAAGAAAATATACGAGCTAGCTAAAAAAAAGTTCTTATAGAAAATTGCTTAGATGGTAAATATAAAAATTTATAAATTATAACTAAACGTTAACTTGGGTAAGTTTGAATAAATGTTTCAAATTATTCTAAATATTTTATTTACCAAATATTGCTATTAAAATCAAACAAATATTATAAATAAAAAGAACTAAAATTCAGTCAAATAACATGTCACATATTAATTGTTCGTTTAAGTTTCTGGCTCTTGATTCAAATATAATTTTGATAAAACGATATTAATCCAAAGTATACTATCAACAGTTTTATCTTGATTTTTCTTTAATGTTTGAATGAATTTCATTATATGCTGCTTTTATTTTTAACTTGCATATAAATTAGTCTTAATTTCTTTTCTTTTTTTTAATTTTTGAAACGGTGAGATAAATTTGCAGTGATTTCTTTTATAGGATAACGATACATGTACACTCCATTTTTTATTCTAACCTATTCAGCACCAATAAAACTTTATTTTTATTTTAAAATATAAAATGATTTAAAAAGAATTAAATAAAAAAATAAAAATATAAGTTTTTTATTAAGTATTGAATGAATATATAAAAGTTGAAAGACGTAAGTTTAATTCTAATTTTCGTCCTTATCTTTTCATTTCAATCACTTTTTCCAAACTACGCCGAAATCGTTAATTTCTAGATGTCTCTCACCACTTCCAAACTTTGAACCATTAATATCAATCAACAAAACACAAATTGCAATCACTTGCCTTTTATTTTTATTTTGTTCACAGCTTTTTATCACAGTGGTTTGCATGTGAATATCTATACGTCAATCAATTCAATTCATTCCAAGTCTTTAAGATTTAATATTTTAAATGTTTTGGAATAACAGTAGAATTTGGCTCTAAATTACTCAACTTTTTTAAAATTTTTTTTTTTTGAATTTTAAATATGTAAGTAGATTATTAGGATTTTTTTTTTCAAACTATACTTTTTATTGTTCAAATACAATCTATTTTCATAAAAAAAAAACTAAATTCTCATATATTTTAATAAAAATAATATTGACTAAAATTAACATACTAAACATTATGTTTTTTTCTTTTTTTTCTTTATTCTAATTGTATTATCTGAACATCAATTTCTTTATTATGTTATTTTTTTATCCGCCCTACATTAGTTTTATGAGTTTTTGTTTAATATGTTTGAATATATTATTTAATAATATATATATATATATATATATATATATATATATATATATATATATATATGTATATGTATATAATTTTATTTTCATGACTTTGTTTATTATGTCTATAACAATATATAATCTATATATAAGATGCCGCATTTTGTATAAATCAAAAAATATTATTAAAAATAAAACAGAAAAAACAATTTATTTATAGCAAACGCCGAAAATTTCATTTATACATGCTTATAAATAAAGTTGAATATTTGTTGAATGAGTCTCAATCCAATCCCACTTAGGGAGGACTCTTATGTTCTTTCGGTACATAATTAGTTGTATGGTCAATTTTATTTTATTGCCGTAAAATTTTGTTCTTAAAAAAAATAACAACATAAGTACCTGGGTATAATTTTAACACACGAATTTATTCGAAAATTGGATGGTATTTGAAATATTAATTCCATTCTATATTTTTCCTTAAACTAAAAATATTCGTCGAGGCCGAATTTGTTAAATGACTTTAGATTTTATTATTTTGTATCTGTTTAATAATTAGGGTTTAGATACAGAACAAGAATTTAATAATTAAGCAATATTATTTATTTTATTAATATAAAAAAAACGATGCAGTCGTTTTGTTTTTCGTTGCCTCGTCGGGTTTTTTTATTTTCTCTTTTTTGTATTTTAAGTGTATAATATTTTATTCAGAATTTGCGTAGAAGCGCAATTTCGCATGCAGAAATATTTAGTTTAAAAAGACAAAACCTCGTTTAGGTTATATCTATGGGTGAAATGAAAATGATTAGTGGACAAAAAAATATTGAACATTGTTCCTCAGTTCTACTATAAATTGTTGGGGGTGGCGCTGCCTCTCACCATTATCATATTCCGACCCCTTCTAAGCTTTGTCCGTTTTTTGTAACAGTTATGTCTCTACCAACCTCACAAGGTGCACAACCACCCTACAATCAGCCCGCTGCCACTGGTTTTCCGGCGGCTTACAACCCGAAACCCCTGGCCGAGGGGGAATGGTCCACGGGCCTCTTTGATTGCTTCTCCAACTTCAAAAACTGTAAGCTCCTTTTTGATACATTTATACTGATTTCTTTGATGTTGACCCTTTCTTACATATTGTTCATCTCTGTTTTGTTTAAGGTTGCATAACGTTCTGGTGCCCATGCATCACGTTTGGTCAAATTGCAGAGATTGTTGACAAGGGATCAACGTGTAAGAAACTATTTATTTCTGAGAAAAAAAAACTATATATGTGATGGTGATATGAAAGGGAAAGCTTGGTTTGGTTGCGTTGAAAGAGATACTAAGTAATGAATGGTTTGATTTTGTATATATATGCAGCATGTGGTGCCAGTGGAGCATTGTATACACTGGTTTCTTGTTTGCTTGGTTGTGCCTGCATATACTCATGCTTCTACCGCAGCAAGATGAGGAAACAATACATGTTGAAGGAGAGTCCATGCTGGGATTGCTTGGTTCATTGCTGCTGTGAAACCTGTGCCTTGTGCCAAGAATACCGTGAACTGGAAAACCGTGGATTTGACATGACCATTGGTACCGACCAAATTCATCACTTTATACTATTTGCTATTATCCTATAGTGCCTGTGAATAATTTAATATGCATAGATTTTATTTCAAAATATATGAAGATGATGAACTGATTTATTATTTCGTTTGAAAATGACGATCAGGGTGGGAGGGAAATCTTGAACGAGGGAACCTTGGTGTGGTCAAGGTTCCAACTGCTCCAGCAGTTGAACCTATGACTCGTGAGAAATAACCATAAGCACTATGCATGGATATCAGTTCCACATGCCTGGCCACGATACCTGCGTCAGATCTTATCAAGATCACTTATGATTAAGAATGTATTATTATCAGTTGTTATATTTCTGTTGTTGTTGCTGCTGTATGTTACATGTCTTTCATGGATATGGTATTACAATTTCTGAAGACTTTCCCAGTTATGTGAAGCCTTTATCTTCATTTATATAAAGTGTGATTTTTAATGTCGAAAAATTATAGGTAAGATTTTTCAAAGTTAAACAGTGATCATCCAGCAATATATATATTACACAATTTAATTGTCCGCGCCAATACAGTGTTTTTATGTTCCAGTGAAAATTAATCTTTTTTTTTAATTGAAGTTATTCACAAAAATAAGAAGCTTGATAAATATAAACTCCATCTTCGGCGATATAGTAATAGAGAAAGAAATAATAAAAGAAGAGAAAGATTAGAAGAAAGTTACTACTAGATATACGTAACATGTGATAAAATGTTAGTAACATTTGATTTTAGTGTTACTAGACATTATATATCTAGCAGTGAGTAGAATGAAAATATAAAGAGAAAATGAGTATGTAAATATAATTATTATAAAATGAAAACAATAAATCAGAATACAGTGGATGTGGGTATGGGGCAATTTGACCCACAGGATATTTTTTCTGCTTAAACGTATTTAATAAAAATATACAAGTCCCCCCGTAAAAAATGGGTTTTGTCTCCATGAAATAGGATCTTAAATGTAAAAAATTTATAAGTGATAAAGGAAAAAATAAATTAGTAGTAGTTTTATTACTTTATCTAGTAAATTTTATCGTTTTTGTTTCGATGATACTAAACACATACAATGATGCAATGAACAAACACTTAAGTTTTATTTGTCTTCTTGTATTATAGATTTGACATTTTACTTGAAACTTTTACATATATGTTGAGGATCATGAACAGTCTTGACTACCGCAACATTTAAGGGATTTTTCACAAAGGAACATACAATGAAATGAATACTTTATGATGGTTTGTTCACAAAGAGATGTTTATAAAATGCAAAAAGTGCATACAGGATATTGTAAAAAGTTATATGTTATTTAAATTATTCTTATATATTATTAATGTTATAAAGAACTTGTCATACTTTTCTTCTTTAGATAGGTTTAGAATTTTTTTTAATAATTGTTTACTTGATGCAATAGTGTGAGTTTGTCAAGGCAATTCCAATGTTAATGGTTTGAAAGAGATAGATTATGATAATGTAATGTCTGTCTTTTGGCTCCTTGCGAAATGTTAGAAAGAAAACACAACTATGCCTGTCTTTTCGTTCTTTCCAATGTTAATTTTTCCTTTTAGTTTCTCTTTCCTGGTCCGTCCACAAGAGATGACCAAAACATAACATTGACATTCTCTGGGTTTTTTATTCACCAAAACATCGTTCATCAACGAATGCAGTTCTGCCTTTTAACTGTGTACTAGGTTCTGGTTGGATACACGCACCAAGATGAGACGACAACACATGTTGAAGGAGTCCATGTTGGGATTGATTGGTTCATCGCTAAAACCGTTGATTTGACATGGCCATATTTCAAATCATAGAAGATAAATATTATATATATATATATGTTGGTTTTTCTTATATATTTTGTAACAACATTAGACTAGCCCAAAAGGTTGAAAAGATCAACCCAATGCATTACACTCAAAATAATTAATTTTCTAACATGTTTCCTTATTTTCTCTACATTGATTATGTTTCGTAATTAATTTTATTGACTAAATCACGTTTTGACCTTTATATGTAATTTCTCAACTTCTTGTAACATTATTTTGATTCCATATATGGTCTATTATTAATACATTTAAGCGTACAAGATTAGTTTTGGAAAATTAAAGAAAAAATAAATGGAAATTATGAGTGATCGATAAAATACTTCTAATAAGTAAACACGTGTTAAGAAAGATTTAACATAAATTAATCCTTCTACTATGTAATTTATTACCACACTCTTAACTAAGTTAAAGTTTCACATAATTTCCTATAGATTTAGCCTACCCATTTCATAATTAACTTCCTCGAGCCTGAGGAATCACACACCAGTTGCGAGAAACGGAGTCATCTATTGATTTTTTTAGTAGAAAAAAAAAATGAAGTAGATACTGTTCATAGCCACCTGGAAACTTCTACTTTGACCAAAAATCCACTTCAGACAAGAGTGGTGGACATGTGCCCTTTTAGCAGGTTTTGTCCATGCTAAGCAGAGGAAAAGTGAAAATATTTATTGTTAGTAAAGGGGAAAAAATGAAAGAAAAAAGCAAAAGTAAAAATGATTGATTTTGCATGACTGTATAAAGCAGAGGCAACCAGTATCATTCCTGATTCCATTATGTCTTTTACTTCAAAAATTTCTGATAAAAAAAAGTAAAGCAAATGTATATACTATAAGTAGAACAAATTAAGATAACAACTTCCAATAAAGTATAAAAGGAAAACCACACCTCATAGCTGTCTGGGCAACATAAATGTAAACTATTCCTCCCAAATATAATATAATACCAAATTTCATCAGTGTAAACATCATTCATGTATGTGTTAAGAATATAAGTTAAATTCTAACTACGTTGAATGAAAAAGTAGAACATTATATAAATACGAGTGATATATTAATTTATTATTTTAAAGTTTTGAGTAAAGAGTGGTGTAAATCCCTTACATAGTTATGTTGATATTTTATTGATGTTTTTGTGTTTCCGGTGAAACTCCTCGATAAATCCAACGGTAAACAGTAGTACGAAGGGGTGCTCGTCCACATGATAGTTCCTCCTACAATGTGGTTTAAGATTTGATGTTTTGAGCATATCAAAGTATTGGTAAACTTGAAATTTGCGAAGTATCTCTACCCTGAAGCAACGACCTGGAGTAGACGCATACAACAACAAATGCATGCATTAAAAGAACCACCGCAACTCAAAAACCAATACCAAACCCCACAAAGAGAGTCGCACTACACAATACAAAATTTTTGTTTGTGTCTTAATCTCGCCATACTTATTCCCTCTTACTTTCTCTTTGTTCCTTTACTCTCTTAGGGGCCCCTCCAGGGGGCAAAGGGTATTTGGTCCTGCTTTATCTGAGAAAGCAAGAGTGCAAGGGAAGAAAAGGGTTTGATGTGTGTGTGAGTTGGGAAGAAAATGGCGGGGGGTGCAGAGGAGGAGCTAGAAAGAAGAAGCAGGTTCCTTAAAGGCTTGATACAGAAGAAGAAAGCCATTGAGCAACAAGAGCAGCATGATCACCTACAGCACAATAACGTTCGTGTCAGAGCTTGTGACATGCCTCTCCCTCTTCAGAATTCTGCCTTTCGTTGTGCACGTGATCTTCTCGATACTATGCCACCAAAGAAGCTTGATAGCAAACGCCTTGCCCTCGCACTTAAGAAGGTTTCCTTTCTTTTAGTTACTGTTTCTGTTTATTTCTATTTTTGTTTTCTTTACAAGATCTGTTTCTGGATTCTGATCTTTTTCCACATACCTGGTGTGAAATCTCAATGGCTAATTTGGAAGCTTTTGAAATGGGAAAAGTGCATTGATGTGACAAACCGTTATCTCAGCTCTCCTATGTTTATTCTTATTCCTCAATTTAGTAGTACTTTATGTTGGTTGTTTGATCTTCTTGATCAATGTCCTTTTTGTTAATTTGTTTTAAAATCACGAGTTATATCAGTTGGTTTTGATTTGGGGTATTGGTATTTTTGTCGATTGAATGAACATCCTCTATAGAATGGCAAGTTGTTTGCTAGTTTCAAAATGGAACTAAGCTTGTTTGAAATTGATCTGCTATTTTATCTTTCTTGCGGGGGTTGTGGCGATTTGTTTGGTGAAGGAAGGTTTGATTTTGCGTGGTACTCAGGCTCTGTAGCTATCCTGCAGTATACAAACATAGCTTGTATCAGAAAAGATTGAAAATGACACGTTAAGCTGGTTTTACTTTGAGTATACAGATGAAGAAAGGATATTGAACACCCTCGGGAGTTGCCTTATGAGGCTCACCATGGTAACTCTGTGGTCCAATTAAGATTAAATTATCTTGTTGTAGTGAAATGTGAAGAACAATACGGTAGTAGATGTATGGTTAACAAGACTCATACTGATAATAAGAAAATGCATAAGTGGAAGATTAGAAGAATGAATAGGACACAAGCATAGTGTATTGAATTTAAATCTCACTGCTCATTTCATTCCCTGTTTGTGAACTTTGTTTGTTCCTTGCTTGAATGGGTCAGACAAAAACTTTATTGTTTTGCAGGAATTTGATTCTTCGTATGGTCCAGCATGGCACTGCATAGTGGGGACTAGTTTTGGCTCCTATGTTACTCACTCTGTTGGTGGTTTCTTGTATTTTTCCATTGACAAAGTTTATATCCTTCTCTTCAAGACAGCAGTTGAACCATTAGACCATTCATAACTTCGATTTGCAAAACTCCTTGGAAACATCAAATAATTTAGTACTTTAAACCAGCTGAGTGAAACTGCAAATTGTAAAATTTAAACACATTTGTATTCTGTGAAGTATTTGATGCACTTCAGTTTGCATTCGAGTGTGGAATTTGTTCTGACAAGTGAAAGGATACTCTTTCTTCAGCTCAGAAATAGACAACTTTACACAATTTCACTCTCGATTTCGCACTTAACAATTAACATTTGTTCATTATATACGAATCTATTATCTATCTGAGACTTTTCAATAACACAGCAGATCTTTGTTAATACATCATTTTTCTGACATTATCTTCAGCCAAGATCATTACATAGATGTTTAGATGTTTACTGTAACAAGGACTTAGGATACTCTTTCATCGTTATCTTTATTTTTATATTTAACATATAGGTATAAAATTTGTCTCGTTCTTATAGGATAAATGTACCCATATTTTTTTTTTACTATTTTAAATATTAATTAAATACTTTTTCTATAAAAATAAAAATAATGATATTATCAGATAGTTAATATCGAATAGTACACATTTATTTTATTTCAATGTCAAATATGAAAAATATAATTATATAAATATTAAATAACAAATAAATAAAGGCTATCAAATGTGTCCTGTCAATTTATATTAAATACTAAAGAAAAGTTAATTTTAAATTTTAAATTATAAACTAAATATATTTAATAATTTAAAATGGAGACGGAAATAAAGATGAAATTAATAGGTGTTAATATTAAGATAAGTATGAAAAGAGTATGAAATATATATATATATATATATATATATATATATATATATATATATATATATATATATATATATATTTCAATCTTACATTTAATTTAAAAATTAAATATTATCTGTATCTAATTAAGGTGAAATTTTTTTTGTCAAAATCGAGTCTGGGTAGTGTTAAAAAGGAAGATTTTGAATTTTTCTTTTCTTTCCCTCATGAAACTTCCTTGTATTATCCATGATTTTATGCTATTTTAAGCATAAATATTGATAATTTTTAATGATACCATAATTTCATATTTATAATTACAAATATTAATAAATCATGATATTTAAAGAATCTTATTAAATTGTAATTTTGTTAATATACTTATTTGGTCCGGTAGGAACAGTAGGATAAAGGGGTACTGAACATTTGTGATTTGTGGCTGGGATACCTTTAACCACATCTAGCTAACGTGTCATGTTGATATCTCATCTTGTTTTCTTGCCAATTCCATCACTGATATTAAAATCCCTTAAATACACGCAAGTTTATTTTCCTTCGGTGAGTGAACCAAACATGGCAGAATCCTCCAAGGCGGTCAGTTTAACTGTTGAACAGGAACAACCTGAAGCAAAGCCTCCTCACGAGGGTTTGTTTCTGGTCTTGACATATCTTCCTGTGTACGAGGTTGTGCTCATGTCTCAGGTTTGCACATCACTGAGAGATGCAGTCAACAATGACATATTACCATGGTTGAATGTTACTGTTGAATGGCCTCTTAATTGGCGACTCAACGATGAGATTCTATTTAAAGTCGCCTCTAAGGCCAATGGTAGCCTCAAAACTCTCACTCTCATCAGCTGCACGCGTGTTACCGATGACGGGCTCCTGAGGGTCGTGGAACAAAACCCTCTCATAAACAAGGTACCAATAACTAAACCCACACATTTTTCACTCACCATCTTTTCCTAGTTCATTGTTGTGCTTTAACTATGCAAAATCTTGGTTTCTGTATTATCTGAATGAATCTTTGAGGTCAGATTTTCCTGTTTATCAAGTAGGACAATGTTGATAAATGTATGGAATTCTGTGTAAAACTGGTTGTAGGGGTTTTCTATAAAATTGATTGAAAAATGAAAAGTTACTTGACAAAAGGGCGGCTTGTACATCTTGAAAACCATGTCTGGATCTTCAGATAAGCTAGAAACTGAATGCATATAGGAGAAAAAATCAGGCTTTGATAAATTAGAAGGTTTACTTATCTGAATGAATCTGTGAGGTCAGGTTTACTTGTGTATCAAGTAGGACAATGCTAAGAAATGATGGAATTATGTGTTAAACTGGTTGTTGTGGGGATTTTCTACAAAATTATTGGAGAAATGAAAAGTTATTTGACAAAATGGTGGCGTGTACATCTTGAAAACCATATTTAGATCTTCAAATGAGCTTGAAACTGAATGCATATAAGAGAAGAAATCAGATTTGAAAAATTAGAAGGCTTCGCAAACATACTAAGATTTAAGTGTTGTCTCATTTATGGTTTCATTTTGGTGCAGCTGCGTATACCAGGGTGCACAGGTATAACCCCTGAAGGAGTTCTCAGAGCCGTGAAAACACTATGCCAAAAAAGCAATTGCTTGAAGACCTTAAGTATAAATGGCATTTACAACGTACAGAAGGATCATCTTGACATGCTTATCATGAACCTGAGAAAGAATCAACCAACAGAGGAGCAGCAAAAGCAGCAGCCTGTCTACTATCATGAACGAGGTACCCTTTCGGTATTTAAGCATGAAGAGAGCCAACGGCTCATTGATTTGGATATATGCCCCAGGTGCTCTGAGGTGAGGATGGTTTATGATTGCCCCAGAGAGCCTTGCACGAGGAAGGAATGGCCACTATCCCCGTGTAGGGGTTGCAAATTTTGCATTCCAAGGTGTGAAAACTGCGGTGGATGCATCGAATCCGGAGAAGTGGAAGAGGGAGCTTGTGAAGACATATTCTGCCTTGAATGTTGGTTACAGCTTCCAAAATGCAGTTTCTGTAACAAACCATACTGTAAGCAACACTCAAATTGGTGGTGCACTTCTTCAGACTCTTCATTGATCTGTAAAGTTTGTGATGAAAACTCTCACGGATATACCTATACTGATGTTCTATAATGAAGTACAACTTGGGATAAGTTCCCGTAACTTCTGCCACGCTTATGGCTGATGACTGATATTATTTTCGATGTTGTCTGTTGTGGTAGCCTTTCCCTAAATTCATTCAAGTCGTCACAAAAGAGTCCGATTCATCAGCTCTGTACAGTGTCAAGATCATCATGCCAAAGTATTCCAAATGATTCCATAGACAAAATAATTCAAATTCAAAGAATAAAATTGTTATTCAAAAAGAAACAATGCGTACAGCAACGATATCAAATAATTACTGTCTGTTTGTACAAAATTCAATGGACAACTCATTACAATTGCTGATATACATGTTGATCAACTGGACAACTCAAATAATTTTTAGAAGGAACTCTAAATAAGGTATGTTGCGATGCAATCTTGCATAAAAAAGTTGAAGAGAATGCCTCCATTAATTTATATATTCAGTTCTCTACATAAATGCACATAAAAGTAGAACAACCAGACCCAACGAGCTTGTGAAAAATCCACCGGTGGAGTGATATTGTAGCAAGTATCCCGAACTTGTGGAATTAGATGGGGCCAGTGATGTTCCATTTATCCGGGTTCCCTTTCTCCCATGACTTTATTTCACCATAAATATGCAACCAAAGAAAAAGAAGTTATTTAACAGCTCTTTGAGAGTTGAAAGAGAAGGGATTGGGAATATACATTAATAAGACAGCGCCTATATTCAGGAAAGGAATGGCAACGAAACACAGTAACAGAAGCTCTAGAATCATACCTTCCAGGAAATATACAAGAACCGTGACCTGTAAAAATTGTAATGCAAATATCAGTTGAATTATAATGCTGAGCAACTTTAAACAGAAAATTGATTATGCACACCTTCTTTGATGTATAACAATTCCTAATTCATCTAATATGTAATTCTATCAAACCTGGTTATTGTGTTGAGGTGCAAGCCTGGATACAAACATGCATGTTTAATTATTGCCTACAGATATGGTGTTCTAGTGAATGCACACACATTTGTATCCAACTCATATATTTACTTAGGAGTATGTATTTCCATACTTGGGTCTGTGGTAGTGATAGATGCAACGCCTTTGAAATCACAACTACCCGGCGATTTATCCATCTTCTGATAGTATGCATTGAAAGCATACGTAGAATGTGAAACTACATTATCCGGTTGATAACATGTTTGACCCTGCAGCAAAGGGGAACAATCCACCTTTCCCGGTCCACAAGCCCAATCAAGTGCTGCCTGTAACATCTTAGAGTCAGCATTACTCTTTGCGACACAAAAGGTTTGGTTTGTTGTATCATTTGCAAAAATAGTACCGGCACCAGTCAAGTGTAAGGTATACACCGGTTCTCCATTGGCATAAAATAGCCCCCAGTTCTTTTCTGAGAATGGACCGGATCTTAAGTCTTCATTATAAAGCTCATAAATATAGGTGCTAACTGCAATTCCAGGATGTTTAGGAGTCCCCGTATTGTTAAGGACGTGTCTGATCAAGTTACTGTTGTAAGTGTTGGCATTATCAACAGTTGCATCAGGTTCAGATGAATCACCTTTGGAGGGCCATCCTGACTCAGTCACCACAATAGGGATATCGGTGAAGTTCAAATCGGACATTGCAAAATAAGCAGCATCAACAACTGCATCAAAAACATTAGTATAATGCAGCAGAGTGTTGGAATCAACAGCTTCCTTATTTGGAGGTAGGGGGCGGAATAAAGCATAATCTAGTGGGATTGCATCATTGGCCTGCTGGTAATCATAATATGGATACACGTTGAGCATAAGATATGAACCTGTTGATTGCAAAAATTTAAGCATGGGAACCATGACTGAATTCCATGTACGGTTGAAAAATGCCTGGGAAGGAGGGAAAGAATCAAGGATGATAGAAGAAGAGTGCGGACTAGAGACTTTAATTTGCTGATCTAGATTAGCCGCAACAAGAGCAGAATGAATGAAATTTATGGCAGAGACTAGAATAGGGGCTGCATTTGGGAGAGTAGTTAGAACCTCAGATCCAACACATATGGCAGTGATGTTAGTAGCAGGGATATGAGCTATGACATTTCGATTAACCCAGTTTGCTGCAGTCGCGTTGGACTGACCAATGCCAAGTAACTGGTCATTGGGAACAGAAACAGTTACACGGATTCCTGTCTTGGCAAGTGCACGAAGTAAGTCTCGGTCAGCATCATAGAGTCTCACATGTTGGATACCTTGAGCCTTCAGAAGAGCAACAATCTCTGTTGGACCTGGCACGTCAGTTATATCTACACCAATGTTGACACCAATAAATGCATCTGTCAAAAAAAAAAAAGGAGCGTATGGATGAAGGACTTTCATTTTAACACGAGTTTACTCGAAGTCACCATGTGATATTGATCATAAACTGAATAAAAAATGTCAGCAACCATCACCAACAGATAAAGAGGTAGGAAAGAGAAAAAAAAAAGTAAAGTTGTATGGTAAATCCAAACACGAAAAAGGATGTACAACTTAGTCAGATATGGAATAAATTACAAGAGCAATGAGGTATAAATCCTCGATCTAAATATAATATACATCAAGTAAATAAAAAATGCCTGCATTTTCAGAAAAAAATATATTAACAATCAACAACAAACCTTCAGAAATGAAATAAGAGGAACACTGGAACATTAGATGCAGAAGTAAAAGTTATGATTTACTGACACGTGCTTACCCTTTCTAGATCCTGGATTTCTCTATAAAAATCTCATAGAACTCATTGAGCACGTTTCATGTTGTAATCAGTGACAACCCCAGCAGGTCGGTAGGGTTAACAAGAGTCACCAAAATTAAAATTAAATATGCAACGTGACAGCCAAAGAAATGTATGTACTTCTTGAGACATACATGGTTCAAGAAAAGAGAATGGAGAATGATTCACTTATCTGACAAGTCGGCTCTATAACTTTACTGTTTATAATATATACACCACCTGTCCTGTGAAAAGATTTAGCCTGCTTATAGCAATTAGCGGCTGTGCTCAGCTTCACAAGTGAAATAGGAAGCAATAACATTCAAGAACTATAACTTGTTCCAGTTTTTCGGAAATAAGCTGGTATATCACAACTAAAAGACGTGAGACATTATATCCACGACTAAAAGTGAGATAAGTTTATAACCCTGACTTCTACAGATCCTAATTTCAAGAACATAACTTAGTTGGAATCAGTCTTACGTACATCATAATTGCAGGTAGTTCTGTCATAATCAAGCATTTAGGTTCCCTGTCAGCGATACTATAATAATAAGTCTGACAAGGGTCTGTAGATGACCAAATTGTTCATGTAGCTACCTAATAATATCCTTATATGCAATCAAATTAGAATTGGCCGTTGACAAATCAATTGCATTGGTCATATTTGATCGTGGGTACATAAGCCATGACAACAGTTGAAGTAAGCTTTTTTACCCGTCACTCCATGTGTTTCTTGTTCTTATCAGTGAGGTAGGACCTAAGAGACGTGCATTAGCTAAAAAGGATGTTTAACACACTCATATGATGCTGGTTAGTAGGTTACGCATTCACATCACCAGCACCTAGTTCTTCTAGCCGCCAACATACACAAGAGAGAAATTCACTTTTTTAGCAAACTACGAAATAAAATGTTGAAAATTTATTTGGCAACTCAGTCAATGGGAACTGAAGGGGTCGCGCCACATCACCAAGATCACTTTCTAACTACCATGCTTATTAAATTCCAGAAGTGAAAGTATTAACAGTACGTTACTTGCACACAGAAAACCATATAAAGACTGGAGTATTCATGAAGATTACTTGTATTCTTCTGTGTAACCTTAATTGACTATTCTAGGACCAGAACGCACGTTTCATGATAATGCATTTATTTATAAATGGTAGGTGGCAGATTGTCCCATTTACTCTTGTGGACCTCTGTTTAATTTTCTGGGCAGTTTCAAAACTACAATTAGACAAATGTGAATAAACCTATTTCAACATTCATATCTGGTTTTCTAAAATAAGGGTATTTTAGTACATTTTTTTTGCAAAATGCAGTTAACTGCCAAATGCAACAGAGTAACAGTGTGTGATGAGCTGGGACGCAACAACATTGCTCCCACCAAAGACGGGAAAGGACAGATCGCAAGCTCTGTACAAAGTAAAAGATTTTCTGGCATAAAACCTTTTACTTTGAACAACAATAACTAAAAATAAAAATGAAAGTGACACTTACCATTTACAAATCCCCCCTCTCTCTCCACTCTTCAAATTTCAAAACAGTAATGTAAATGCAATCCAATAGAGAAACAAGAAAACATTGATCAAATCTTAAACAATAAGGAATTAACCAATGCCACTTTCAATGGCAGGAAGAACTGGTTATGTTAGGATGAAGCTGATATAAATAATGAAGGGAAAAACAAAAACCAAAGTCCAACAGAAGAAGAAAATGAAACTTAGGCATTAATATACTTTGGGGGCGTGAACAACATAGATAAATTAATCAACAACAACTAAATGGAAACTAAAAAAATAAACACAGATGCATAACTTACCCCCAGACCCAGATGCAGAAATTGAGAGTGACAGCATGAAGAACAGCAGCAGCAGAGCCATGAGAGTTGAATGTGTCCAGCAGTAGCATAAAAGGAGCACTGCTTAGACTGAATTTCAAAGGAAACCCACACAAGAAAAACTGAAAAGAAGGGAAATTGAAATGAAAGAAGAGTTGAAATTTGGGAAATGTCCTAGCGAGTGCGGGAAAAGCAAACGAAATGAAAGTTTGCTCCTTTTGAGAGAGTGGAAGCATGTGAGGTGGAGGAGAAAGAAACAAGAGAGAGAAGCATAACTTCTGCTGGTGTTTATTGAATTTTTTTACTTATAAATAAAAATATTATACAAAATATTGATATGAATGATTTTTCAAAATTTTAGGTAATTTATATACCAAAAGCATTCATTAAAATAATATATTTTTATTTTTTAATAACTTTTATAAAGAGTCTCATTGAAGATACTTGTGACGGTAAAGATAAAGAGTTAGGATTAGCACCACGTCAGGATATGTCTCTCGGTGTGAAATCCAACGGCTGTAATGCACGTGCGCCAAACTACAGAAAAGTTAGATTTTTATTTAAGAGAAAAGGTGAGGGATACATTACATATATAATTGTTGTTGTTTTTCTCTTCATTTAATTTTATTGTAAACAGATAAGGGAACAGAAAAAATAAGGTGAGAATAAGATATTCAATTATTACAATGCTGAAAAGATATTGAAATTATTTGAGTTCAGTCTTCCTAACTGAATAAAATAATTTATTTGGTCAGGTAAAAGAAAAATGATATTTGACATATATAAATTTTGTGTTGATATTATTATTATTATTATATGTAAAAATACATACAAATATTACAATAACAATATTATTATAATGTTTAGTATGCTTGTTGGACTTCATGATTTGTTATATAAAAATTGTGAAAATTAAATATTTCATTAATAAGAAAACATAAAAAACTATAGTCCAAGTTATTAAAAAAGTATGATAATTAAGGATCATCTTCGTTACTTCAAAAATATTATTGTTGAGTTTTAA